>NC_139169.1:2725833-4088750 GCF_965202585.1 Thalia democratica
GTTGAGAATTTACAGGTTTTGCTGCTGAATTGAAGTCTTTTTCTGAATTTGCAGATTCAGTTTTTATGAACTCACTTTTTCCTATACAAAAAAGTTTAGTTTCAAACATAATCAAGATAAAAAGTACTTAATTTAATCTATTTTCTACAGCTAGCAGTTTTAAATTTAACTATAAAAAATCCAAGTTTGTAAAACAACTTTTTTATAAAACATACAAACTTGAATTATTTTAAAGAAGCTGATACTGAAATAAGTTAATTTCTTAGCTAATTACATACAGACTAACTTTTTTTTCTTGTACTAATAACAGAAAAGGTTTTAGTTGTGTAACTTAAAAACGTACTAGCACCTTTATTTTTGAAGTTAGCTTGGTCAATATGAGATTTTCCACCAACACATACAGAATCGCTTGTCATTTTACCAACTATTATGTTGTTGTGTATTATTGGTGGCATGTTTCTATAAGATAAAACTTTTTATATAAATTGAAAACTTTACTAGCAAGCAATTAGCATTTGTAGAAATAAAAACTGTATAACTTTACAAAACAAATTATTTTTGGTGTTTGTTTTATTAACAAAATAAAGAATAAAATACTCAATAAAAAATTATTTTAGTATAAACTTTTCAAAAGCAACTAAGTAACAACTTTTATTGAAGTTTAAGTTTAGAAAAAAGTTTTTTTTTTTTTCCTCGGAAATAGAGTATGTTCTGAAGATTTTTGAAGCTATAACATTTAAAAATTTTGGTATTAAATTTTGTTTTTGAGATATAAGTTTTATCAATTTATTTAGCAAAAAAATGACCAACATTTGGTTTTAGTGTTACTATAAAGTTGTTATATAGTTCAATTGCTAAAAAGCTAATTTCGAAGGTTTCAAACTTTAAAAACCTAAAATAGTTTAACAACTTTAAATCACGCCTAAAGTTTTTACTGTTTATAAAGTTAAATTTGAAAATAACTATACATATAAACATTTTGTTAATACTAATTATCTTTTTTTTCAATTAATTTAAATAGTTTTTGTATTTTTCAAAGCAACTTACTTATTTTTTTCTTTGTGCTTATTATTGTACATTCTTCTCAAGTTTTACTCAACATGGAAAACAAATTTAATCTTACAAAAAATCTGATAAATTTGGTTGTACTACATCTTGAAACATATTGTTTATAGTTTTACAAAACCAGCCTTAAGAAAAAGTTCGAAAGTTTTGTAAAATTATTAGGTTTAAACAATGAATCCTTATTAAACTTTAACAACATATTTTTTTTTGATATAAATAAACCTTAAACAAACGAGTTACAATAAAAAGATTATTTTACTTTTTAAATGCTAAAAATATAACTAATAATAAAAATTAAAACATACAAAATTTATTACAAACTCTGTCAGATAAGTATAACAAGTGTTTTTGAACTAAATATGCTACTAAACAAATTAAATGTTAAATGTTTGTTTAAATACTTGTTAATCGCTTAAACTTCGCCTTAGAAATTGTTTGTTTACTTTTCGTGTGCTGTATCACTTATTTGAACTTTTTATAGCCTTAAAAATTCTTAGTGTTTAGTTTTAAGGACTTGATAGTCTTTTAGTTTTTTTATTTTTTAACATTATTGACGCCTTTTAGTTACTTTTACGTAGTCATTTTCTTAACAGAAAAACGAAGCTAAAGTTTTAAAACTGAAAACATTTTTTATTCTTCTGTATTGTTTAATTGAACTTTTTTTTGTAGCGTTTAGGTTTATTAAACAGATTACACAGCCCTTTTGGGTGTAATCTTTTAATAATTCTACTTTAACAATGTATTTTATTACCTTGTTAAAGTCATTTTTATTAGTTTATTGTAAAAACTGTAAAAAGCATTTTTTAAAAATGTTGTAAAAAGCGTCTCTATTATAAATTAACTAAAGTAAATTATCTAAAGCACTAATATCAAACAATTAAATTGTAAAAACTTCGTTTTTTGTTATTTACGTTCATAACTTAATCAAAGCACTAGATATGTTAAGTCACTAAAAGAAAAATTATTTGTAAAACTTCTTAGATAGTAAAATTGAATTAATTAAATATTGTTAAAAAGATTTTCAATACTTTATAACAAAGTTTTTTAATATAAGTATATCTCAGCACTTGACGTTATTTTTTTTCTCAAGTTTAAAGTACTTATCTACCGGCTCTGGATCAAAAGTCTGGTAGGTCAAAACCAAAACTTTTTAGGAAACCCCCGAAATCAAAGCTACTTATCACTTCTTCAGGCAGAGATGCCATTTTGACAAAGTTTCTTTACCTTGTACTATGTTTGACTTAATTCATCAAAACTGAACGAGTATTAATCTACTGTAAAAACTTATAGTTAAAACTTCTGGTTTACAAAAATCAAGATCCAAAGCAAGTATGTTATAACGATGGACCTACTTCAAGTTGCTTTAAACATTTAACTTTATTTGTTTTACCTAAGTAACTACTTTCAAAGCTAGAAGTAATTTAAGCAAGTTGATCTATTAGAACAGGGGTCGGCAAACTGCGGCCCGCGCGCCAAATGCGGCCCTAAAAGCCAAAATATGCGGCCCGCGAGGTACAATTTAGCTAAAAACACTCTTTTTTATACATATAAAAAAGGTATTGCAATAAATACTTACAATTAGGCTGTTAATTTAATAGTTACTATTTAATAGTGCTATTTTACTGCTTATTTTGTAATATTTTTGTTTAGAATTGTAATTGTCTACTATTTACTATGCTTATATTTATATAATTGCGGCCTTCGAAAACTTTGTTATAAAAATTGCGGCCCGCGAGCAATTTTTTCTTGAAATTTGGCCCGCCAGTGCCGAGTGCCGACCACTGTATTAGAATATTAGATCATTTGAGTTTTTCAAAGTAGTTTTACTATCATGAAAAAAAGATTGTGTAAAGTTTTAACAGCTTTGGTTTGAAATGTTGGAAATGAAGAAAAACTACGAAAATGAGTATTAATTTTCTGTTAAAAACATTATTAGTACAGTTTATAAAAATAAAGTCATTATTTTCAGTAGATATAACTCGAAAACTACACTTTGACTATACTGTTTTATAAAAACAAATTTATTTACTGTTTTACGGAAACGTAAAAATAATATCTTGTAAAGATATGAGTATAGTGAAAATTTCATAGTAGAGTTTAAATCACAAGCTTAAAATTTTTTATCCCCATTTGATAAGCTAAACTTTTCGTTTAAGCAAAAAAAAGGTTAAATTTGGTTGAATTTCTTATAACATAATAAAATTTGCTGTGAGCCAAGTTTAAAAATTGAATTTAAAAAAATTGTTTTAATATAAAATAGAGCACAACTTTCGTAAACTAAGTTTTGTAAATTCTATGGTTTGTTAAACATTTAACATCAGTTCAAAATAGTACAGGCTGTAGAAATTATAAACTTAAGAAAGTTTCTTCTATAAAGACTCTGCGTTAAATAAAAACCATGTTTAGCTGTAAAGTTAAAGTCAAATGGCAACTTAAGATAAATATGTGAACGAAAATACATATTATGTTTCTGTTAAAGTATTTTAACCTAAACTAAATAATTATAATAATAAAACTTTGTATAATTTATAAAATGTTATAGTACACAACTATCCTGTTTTTGATATAAGTTATATAGCAAAATACATTAATATATATTTCGTTATAGTATATGGTAACAAACGAAATATTATTTCAATTTCAAGTAACTTATATATAAGCTTCCAAGATTATTTATATTGAAAAAAAACTTTAAACACTTTAAAACTTTACAAATCTTTACAAATTTAAAATGACCTTAAAATGTTTTGAACTTAGGCAATATAAAAACGTTAGAATGTTAGATTGTTTACTTTTTAGTTTTCTGATTTGAAAGTCGGTAAACTGTTAATATATTTTAAACAATTTAACTTACAGTTGGTAAAAATATTTTGGTGTTAATTATACATTTTGAAAGTAAAAACAAATTATAGCAGTTTAAACAATCTCTGAAAGCTTTAAAAGTTTTATTTCCAAAATAGTAATCTAATTAAAGTAAACAAGTTTTATAAGTTATAATAACATTAAACAAACTAATTTTATCATCTAATAACTATTGGCAGTAAAATATTGTAAGTGTTATGAAAAGAAATAAAGTGTTATTTTGTAAAAAAAAAAACTGTTCAGCAATATCGGATGGAAATAAATAAGTAAATACAAAATAAATCAATTATAAGAATAAGTAATGCATAATAAAATATGCTCTTAATTTCATGTAGTTTAGAAGTACAAATATAAAGCAATCTTACATACATCTTGAATATTTATTTAAATAGTGTTTGATACATTTCGTTTATCGTAAGTAATACAAAAACATAAGTTAGATATATAGTACATGTACAGAATTAAATTATTATGTTATATATTTTAAAAATTAGATTAGAACTCAAAACTTAAGTACTTAGCAACGTAGTCTAGTATTTTTAAATTTATGAATAAGAAAGTTTAATTTTATTGAAAAAACTAAAAACCACCGGTGAATTCTTATAAACTTATCTTTTATTGTTAAAAAGCTTGGGAGCAATTAAATGCTATATATATTTTCAAATATTTTGCTGTTATGTTTGTATAATAATCAAAGCTGTGATAACTTGTCTATTTAAACTATTTTTGGCAACTATGGAAAAGAAGCGTTTTTATAAATTGTACTGTACCTTTAATGTTTTTATAGTTTTAATCGTTTTGAAACTATTTAGTTTATAGTTAGTAAAATGTTTTAAATTTATTTTTTTTTTCAATTATTGACCGTTTTTTATTTAGTTTTGTTTTAAACAAAAATACTTTCACTTTTAAATACTTATTTTATATTAAATGGATTTTTTTTACTTTATCTTATTTTTAACAAACTAATAAAACAGCCATTATTTTATATAAAATACTTCTTTAGCTTAAAAAAATTATACTTACTGGGAAAGTTTACTATACAATCAAACATAGTTTGATAAAATACTTGCTAAACTTTTCCCTGCTAAGCAAAACTAACATTATGGCGCTAAATAATTTGGCGTTTGACGAAACTGGAATCACTGACGTTAGATTGAAAATGTGTAAATGTGTAATCATAAGTGATCATCATCTAGATGTAAAGCAACTAATTGTTAGAGCTAGTACATTATTTTACAGGTTTCTCTCTTATGTTCCTGCAGCTGACAATGGTGTGGGGATCTGCTGCACATAGAATGAGGTGAAATAATAATTTATATTGAATGTAAAGTTTATATTAAATCATTTATATATTTTGCAAAATATTGTATAAAAATATATGTTCAGTGTATATAAGTAGTATAGTTTTTAATGGTTACTATTATCATACATTTCTGTAGTATAGTAACATATAAATACTGTGGGCTAAAATTGACAACCTCACCATATGTTAGCCCATGAATAACTAGTGCAATTTTCAGTAATTAAATTAAGATATTCAATGATATTATGCATGCACAAATTTTACAGTAGTTATGATTGTTGATTGTCTGGAATCAATTTTACTCAAGTTTCATTCTATAACCAAAATAGAATTGTTGTTATTGGTTTATTATGGCCATAATGCCACACAGCTTTTACCAATTACTCATTATTATTATATTATTACTCCATAATTGAGTTAAGACTGGTTGACCATCCTATGGAATTGTACCTGAAAAAATCAGATATGTGTACATATTTATTCTTGGTATTGAAAATCTCAATCATGGCTGCAAATCCTTGATTGTTGAAATCTAAAGCCTTTTAGTCAGCTATTTATGAATATTGAAGAAATATGTCTAATTAATTCCAACTAAATTAATTAACAAAAATTTGCCAGGTTTCATCTAATTATATTTATAAATAATTTTTAAACCAACCAAAATGATCTGATAGCTTTTCAGCCTGTGACCTCTTGACATGAAATGTTTAATATTGTAACCATTTCCAATGTGTACTTGACTTAGTTGAGCATAGTAGTATCTTTATATACTCAATGCCATTTACTTAGCTTCTATTTAAATATCTATCTTAAAACTTTGATTCACATCTTCTAACCAACATCTTCTAAAATAACCTGAAAGTATAAAAAATCTGTTTTTCAGTCAAGCTTGCAGTTGAGGCAACATTAAAAACTTAAATTATCCATTATTATAAATATCAAGAATATAATAAAAATTGTGAAATTTTGCTAATTTTAGATAACTATTGAATTGTGTATAAAATACCTTGGTAATTGATGAAAGTTTTTTTTAATTTGAATCGATTTAAATACCACTCTTGAGTGATATTATACTTCAGTTGTATTATGCTTCTAGTAAATCGTTGAATTTGAGCTATGATAGTATGAATTGTAAATAAACCAGATTTACAGATTAATATTAAAATAATTTAGTTTGCTACAGCTGTAGAATTCTTTTTTTTCGGAATTTTTAATAGTATCTGAGAGTCAGTTGCCTTATGTTGAAAAATTATTGAAATTTTAAGGATATATAAGAATAATAAGTTTTAAGATGAATAAGTTTTTCTTTGAAATGTAAAAGTTGACTGAAAGTAAAAGACCAATTTAAAACTATCAGTGTTAATAAATGTTTCATTATAAACAAAATGTCCACAGTTAACTAACTATAGAATGCCTTTTTAGAAAATGGTTAACTTAAATTTGAATGTTAGTAGCTTAGCTAATAAAATAACCAGAGTAAGAATTAACTTTATTGAACTTTGATTAGAATTATTGATATATTTAACTTCTTCAATAAAGGTAATCCTAAATAAAATTTATTAACAATCAGCTAATAATTAACAAAATCTACATTCATAACAACTTCTTGACATTAACTAATTTTCAGGTTTTTAAATTACTAAAACTTTCATTCTCTGTAAGGCAGTGACTGTATAGCCCTTGTTTGAAAAATAAAACAAGGACTACAGCCACTACCCCATGGGGAGGTGAAACTTTCTACAACCACAACGAAGAAACCTTGATGACCATTGAGCACACCAGTCAACTGCTTTCCACTTGAAATGATTGATCCATAATGGCTAGAACAAAATTAAATTATCTAGCTATTTGCATCAATCATACCTGGTGGGAGGGCACAATCTACATGGCAACAGGAATGAAGGTGGCCTGGGCAACCAAGTTCGAATCCCACCAATAGCGAATGTCACATCACTTTGGTTAGTTAAAAATTGTATTATAGTATGGAAACCTTCTTAAATAAGATCTTAATATAGCTTATTTTTTAAATTAATGATATATTTTGAATTACTTTAATTAGAACTTTAAAATCTAAAACTGTAAATTGTAGTTAACTCTGGTTGAGTTTGAAGGCGTAAACAATTCAGGAAATGTAAATCATTAATTCTAATTCAACTAACATGTTTCTGCTAAACTCAGGAAAGTTCTGTTTGTGTGAAATTATTCAAAAGCAGTAAGATTAGCATGATTGTACTTAAAGGCTTTGAAATTAAATAAGCGAAGCTTTTATTTACAATCATCCAAATATTACTAGCACAATTTACTTAAATTTTATCTTGAGCAGGTAAAACTAGAAGAAATTTTGTGAGTTAAGCATTGAATTAGTATTTAAATATTTGTTTCAAGTAGGTAAAAGTTGGAGAAAATTAATTTGAAATTAAGTAGGTGTGTCAAGGGCTTGGCTCAATTATGTTAATTCATAAAATTAAGTTTATTTTTAATTCTTGTGAACTCTAAATAATGGAAAGTGGCCCATTAAGCAGCTCATTTGTACTTAAAAATCAGTTAAAACCCATATGAAAACTTGAAAAATTTAAAATTGTGCATATTACAGTTAGGCAGTGATGTCAAGTTACCCTGTTAAAGAAATAAGTTTTTAAAATTTAACAGGTATCTTCCACCACTGCCCCATTGTGTTTATGCATATTCAACAAAAAGAAGATAATTTGAATAATTTTGAAAGTATCTTGGAAAAATTAATTTTTTACTTGACTGGTCATGGGTTATTAATAAACTCAGTTATCAAAATCAGGAAATTCATATAAATTTTATAAAAAACTAAAGAAGCTTTTTTGAAAACCCAAACTTGTGTTTGGAGTTTAATGATTGATGTAAAATGGTTCTTGAATAAAAGAACCATTTCCATCAATCATGGAGCTACAAGCACACACCAACTTCAGTTTTCCCTGGCTACCAGCTTCATCACCATGACAACCGAACCCCGCTGTTAGGCAGTGATACGATCACCCGAAATTGTTATGAAAACCGAGTGACTCCTATCACTGCCAAATTGCGTGAGTTCACATGCTTATGTGACGTCATAATGTGTGAAAACGTTTTTAAGTGAGGTATATTGCATGTGTTAGTTTAGAGATAAGAAATTCAATGGCGCGTGACAATTTTTCACATAGCATATAATTTATTTCTATTTAAATGTTCTTTTCAACGTTTGACGAAATTTACTAAAAATAGCTTTTAAAAATGTTTTAGTTGTGTAACATAAAACTTCATTATTTTTATGATAAAATTTTGTAAGAAAGTTTATATTTTACTGTAAAGTGAGTTGGAAATTTGTATTATGTGCAATTTTTTAAAGATACTAAGTTACAAGCAAACTTATAAAAATTTGTACTTTGCTTTTGAAGTTAATCTTTTTATTGGAATCGAACAGATTTTTTCATAATCAATTGTCTTAAGTCTTACTCTGTTTATCTTGTTTCATTTTATGTGTGTTTTTAGTTTTTTTAGTTTTAAAAGCTTGAAGGGATAATTGAATTTTTAAATGCTAACAAACTTATTTAACAACTTCTAAAAAGTAACTCAATAAGATTAAATTTAAAAAATACCACAGTTACAATTAAATGTGTTGCAAAGTTTAAAATTACATTTTACCTGTTAAATTATATAAAATCAATAATCTTATCTCAGTATCAATTACAGTAAACAATCATGATGATAACACAAACAATACTAATTTGAAGAGAGAAAACTTCAGTTTTTACTTGACATGTTTGCCCTGAACAAATAACTTTTCTCTTTTGCCAATAAACAATTTTTTGCTGTGCATTCTGTTTCATTGTATTTGTAATTAAAAGTTTATTTGCTTAATTAAAAGTTGTATCTAAATGTATTTTCTTTACATTTGTTAGTTACAATAGTTATATTTTTAATAAATATTTAGACCTAAAGTTACAATGGTGAGTAAATATTAATGTAAATTAATTTAAATTTGTAAATTAAAAAGAACTTTTAATGAACCCTATGTGGTCATAAGTACACAAAGTTTTTTGAAAAAACTTCATAAAAACTCACGCATATTATTGACCTTTAAATTTCCATTAAAGTGTGAGTTTAAAAATATTTCAAGTTCAGCCAACTAGAAAATTTACAGCCACTAAAAAATCGTGTTTTGAATGAAAATATTGTTGATGAATTGTTATATAGTTAATTCATTCGCTGTTTACTTGGGCTTTTTAAGTACATGTATAATAAACATCTATGTTAATCTAAAAAGATTGTACTTTTTATTTTAAAATATCAGTTTTGTTTCATTTAGTTGCATTAATTTAAAAAGCAAAACTTTCCATTTTGTTGTTTCTGGACGAAATTTATACTTGATAAAAGTTAAAACAAAACTTAAGGTTATTGCAATACTGGGTTAGGCATTTATAGATAAATACTGTTATTTCTAGAAGTTTGTCAAAATAAGCTAAATTAAAACTGCACAAAATCAGTAAGTAGGGTTATTTGCAATTATTTGTTTGGTGTCACTTGTAGTAATAAACTACATATTCTATATATATTTAAATAAAGTAGAAATGTTTGGTGTCTTCGCCATTATTAAAACTATAACTAACTTATTTTAACAAATCATTTTAAAGTAATGTTTGCCTGATGGTGAAATGTCATTTATTGTTTGACAGAGCTTGAAGAACTTAATTTTATTTACTGACAAGAACTCAGTACGTATTTTTTTATCTATGGTTGTTCTACTAGTTATCTCATATTAAAGTAAGACTTTCGTAGAAAAAACTTAGCTAAATGATCTGAATTTCCTTCAACTCAACTGCTCAAACCACTTTTCAAAAGACATTAATTATACTTCTTTGGCCATAACACATGAAAAAAATTTTTTTGGAGGAGGATTTTTTATAAATTGTACTCTTACAGGCTTTAATTCTAATAGTTATTGATGATAAGTGGTATAAAACTTATACTATTTTAATTTCCTAGCTTTAGCATTTCTATCATCATAAAAAACAAAAGTTTCTGCCAGTTAGAATTTAGGTCGAAAAACAACATTCATTTATTACCTTTTAAGGATGCGAGCTTTGCACTTGTTAACTAAATGCCACATAATATTTACTTGATTAAATAGTATCCAAATTTTTGGGTGTATTTCAAGCTATATTTAAGGAAAGAAACTGTGTTGAATAGTATAAAAAAACATTGAAATGATACTGTTAGCTTTTAAAAGATTTTTAATGAAAAATTTTGACAAAACTTTTGTTTATATTATAGATTTTATGAGTCAAATCAAAATTTTACTTCTGAACATGTGAAAATCCTAGGGTTTTTAGAGATTTGTGTTAAGGTTCAAAGATTTTGTTTAAATTTCTTGAATTCCGGTTTTTTAGCCTTAATTGTCAAATTCCAGGTAAATTTGAAACCTTGATAACAAATAATAGTTCCTTTTAACCTTTTAGATATTAAGTTTTGTTCTTATGAAATAATTTCAGTAATATACATTGAAGTGCAGATTCCGTCTAATATTATTTATATAGTTACAAAGCACCTTCTATAAACATACACTACGATTTTTTACTGCTAGAACTAAATTAAAAGTCAACTACGTTTCTAGCAACTTTTAACTTTAGTAGACAATGGATTTAGTTTTTATAAATACTAATTGGCCATGTATTTACAGTGGAGGTTTTTATCCAGGCAAGTTCAATATTTAAGAACGAATCTGTACGAGGGAAAAATTCAAGACCTCACATGGAGTTTTATAATTCTTTTCTGCGACACTTAATTTCAGAAATATTATTCTAAGCGAAAGACACCTTACTAGTTTTATTTATATTCTCAACATTACATTAATTAATAGAACGAGCTAAATAGTTAAGAGGAAGTTTACTAATAGACACAATTTAACTTAAAACTTTTATCGATAAATTAAGCTCAGTCCGGTTTTATTGTCTCGCCTAGTAGGATTAATACAGGTTTAGTTTTAAACATAGTGGCGAAATATTTAGCTGTCCACAATTAAGGGAGACAAACCATTTGTAACATACTTTTAGTTCAAACTGTTGGCTCACGTTTTCTAAATACAAAGTAATGATAAATTCAGTCTCGACGGAAATGGAGTCAATTTAGCATTTCTAGTTCATTTAGAGAACCAGAATGTCCTGTAATTATTAGACTACAGTATTCAATAAACTAGGGATAATTCAAAATGGTAAATTTGTATAAAACATGACCGCTTAAAACCTAGCAAATATTGATAAAATACATAGATATAACTACGTTTATCATCAAAAATTAAAAGCATTATCTGCATAATATTTTTAAATTTTTTTAAATCTGTCAATCAACGATTATGTTCAAATTTTGGACCAAACTATCCTAGCTTAGGGTGTGCTTTTAAAACTAATCAAAACCCTAATTTATCAAAATAAAAAACAACATATATATACAATTGGTATAGTTTTAATTTTCTACGTGAAAAAAATCAAAAATAATCCATGATTGGCTTATTTCTTTCCGGCTCCGACCTTGGACTTGGCGGTTCCTCTGAACTTCTTCTGCCTGTTTTTCCTCTCCTTACGCTGCTTCCTCGACGGCTTCGTCTTGGCCTCGGCGTGTCCGTGACGCACTAGCCTGTTGGGTAAGAAATATGATAAATCAAAATACTTAAACTTTACCAAATTATAGACATAAAATTGTTGAAATCAAGAAAATTTTAGTCAAAATATCAAGAAAATTTTAATTAATTATTTATTATTAGAAATTTATTATTTCTGTCTGTAATTTCATTTATTTTAATTATTTTTTATGAACAATACATACATTTAAATTAAAAAACAAGGAGTTCTAAAAAAATGAACAATAAATAACTATCAAAAATAAAAATAAAATAAGAAACAGAAAATAGTATATGAAGTTACAAAAACTGATATGATAAACTATTTTATAAAATAATATCAAGATGTCAAGTGAACAGTTCTGAAATGAACATTGAGTATTCAATCCAGCGTAGTGTCATTTATTTGATTTTACACAGAACGCGAACCAAGTCAACATGATAAAAGATGACTTGGTTGTCTGTTTGTGTTAGAAGTTACCTTAAAATCTACCTAAATAACATTTACCACAATTTACCTACATCAGTATAAAAAGTTTTATTTTGTATTTAAGGTTTTCAAATTTACCATAGATAATTTTAAACTACAATGTTAAGATGACTACTTTGAAGCACATAACTTTTTAAAAATTGAACATGAGGTTAAAGAAAAATAGATAAGTATTTAAAATATTATGGGATATAAAAAGGACTTAATATTTCCATTAAATATACAACAATCTAGTGCTTCAACCAATTTATAAGAAACTATACACAATATTTATGAAGAGTTTGATAACAATCTTGAGCCATCTGTGTAAAATGCTTATTTAACATGGTAATTTAATTCAGAGGTATATAATACAAAATAATAAACAAGACGATACAATATAAAATAAAACCACAGTAATCAACTATTTACCTATAATTTGACTAGATCATAAAATTCAAATGATTGTCTTTAAAGTTTGTGAAATACTAAAGGAATCAGATATCTTGATAAATTATTAGTCAAGGATAGCCTTATTTTCTAACCACAATTCATAACGAAAGATAATAATAAAGTTTATACTAATATTAAATATATGAGCAAGTCTTAGATGCTTTATTTAAAGGTCTTTAACGAGTTGGCTTTCTTTATTTTAATAAGATTAAATTGAAACTTTTGACATGTTCACTTGGTCACCAAGGTCAGCAAAATTAAAGAGCTTTAAAGATTAATACACTCAGTTTTCACATATCAGAAAGTAATAATATATTTTCTCAAATAATCTCAATTTAGGTCAGCTTTAAATTAAAAAATTTAAATTAATGTTCAAAAATGTTGAGATGTAAACATCAAAAATATAAAATGCTTGATACCATTTTAACAAAGTAACATGTATAGCCACTTAATACTAGAGTGTTATGGTACTTAAGAAAACTTTATTATAAACTGCTAATTTAAAGTTTATTAATGTTCAAAATAATGAGTTATATCTCTCTAAGAGGTCAAAAAACTGAATGGTCAAGATATTGAAACCCCTTGGTATTTAGTTGTTAAAGGACAAATTTAATAAAAATAGTGTATAACTACAAAAGGCAATTAAATTGCATGAATAAATAACAGGGTTGCCATGGACTTTTGGCAAATTTTCTCCAGGTTTTCAAAAGTTCTTGTTTTTGGGTCTAATCTTAGTTTTAATTTAAGTTTAAGGTAAAAAAAAACTGTGTTTAGTAGTATAAAAACATTCTAAAAATACTGTAAGGATACTTATATGTTTTTTTTTTTTTGGATGACAAAACATTTTTATCTATATGGTAAATTTATCTATTAGATAAAAAAAATTCTACTGTAAAAATTGTTTAAAATTCCAGGCTTATCTCTAGTTTTTTGCCTAAATTGTCAAATTCCAGATTTGTTCAGGTTAAGTGGCAACCTTGAAATAAGGTCAAAAATGAAACATATGTAAGAATGTACTACAGTTAGGATTTTTTTAAAAACAGAATTTGTACAATTTAATCGGCTTATAATATACTAAATTTGTAACTATAAATAATTAAATAAATTTAATTTATGATAACAAATATGAACAAAACATATTTATATAGTTTGACTGAAAGATTTTTATCAACTCTAAGTAATAATTAATGGAATACTCAAGAAAATTTATTTGTTTTTGTGCTTAGAAAGATATAAAAATTAGTCAAGATTATTTGAATTAAAAAAGGTAATAGCAATATTAAAATTAGTAATATTAAATTTATGATAACAGTTAAATGCACATACCTGTAGTGTGGCTCGAACTTCTTGGCGTAGTCAAGGGAGTCGTAGATGAGGGCAAATCCGGTGGTCTTGCCGCCTCCAAACTGGGTCTTGAAACCATGGGCAATGCACACGTCAGAGGTGGTATTGTACATCTTGGCGAGTTGCTCACGGATGTCCTTCTTGCTGACGGTGGCCTTTCCTGGGTGGAGGACGTCAACGACCATTTGTTTCCTCTGTTGATAAAAATTGTTATTTAAAAATAGTGAATTTAAAGAAGATGACTTTAGAACTTATATTTTATACAATAACTAGTGTGAACAATGAACAAAGTGGTTATATACTTGATTATTAGTTAATTTGAAACTTAATAATTAAACTTTGCTTTGTATCACTTATTTTAATTAAAGTTAGAATAGCTAACATTACTGTTATTGATTTTGGGTTGACACCAACAATATTCAAATTTTAAAATATATCTACACTATTATTTTATTAGTTAGCTTATTTTTGTTTTATCAACCATGATTACACATGAAATTAAGTGTGCTTTTAAATTCTTAGTGATTTAATTGATGGAAGTGTTTAATTTTTATAGTTTATGGAGTTCTTGATACTATTCAATAAATTAATTTAAAAAAATTAATTAAATTTTCATAAAAAACAAATCACTTATAATAAATAAGATCAATTATTGGGTTAAAATAAAGATGTCAAATGAACAGTTCTGAAATGAACATTGAGTATTCAATCCAGCGTAGTGTCATTTATTTGATTTTACACAGAACGCGAACCAAGTAAACATAATGAAAGATGACTTGGTTGTCTGTTTGTGTGTGCATTAAATATAATAATGCAATTGTATGAATAAATATTAGCTGACATAAGGTATTGGTATATTCAACAATCTAATTAACTCAATTTATATAAGTTTATTCATTAGTAAGGCTCAATAACTTGGCTGTATTTGTCTTCAAAAAAAATGAGTAATTTATAAAATATAATTGTGACTTAAAAGTTGAAACCACTGGATAAATCTTTTAATCTTTTCCTAACCCACTTTTACTAAATTTTCAACTAATAGCTCTTAAACTTAGTAGTAATTAATAGATTTCAAAAAGTTCATTTAAAGAGGTAAGGGTTCACATGTTTCTACAAACTTTGTTATAATGTAAGTAATGTTGGAAGCTTCAAGGATGGTTTACAAGAAAAATAAATAAATTTATTTTAATATTTTTTTTTAATTAACTTAGTGTTGAATTAAGTTAATTTAAAAACAATGTATCTGAAACATAATAAGTATAAATATATCAACTAAAATGAATTTAAGCTTAATATTAATACAAAGGACAATGATATCAGTTAATCAAAATTATTTCTTTTCACCAAGCATAGGTCCTTAGGCATATACCAATGCACAGTAACCAAAGCAAACTTGAGTTTTATTATTTGTGTAAAAATAGTTCAAGAAGTTACTACTTATTAGAGCAAAAAAGCCTGAAGTTGATGCAATCAAGCAATACTCAACAAACTAAAAAAAAATTAAATATTGCAATTTCATAACTTTAATAATTGCTTATTGATAAAACTTATGCACCTAACAAATTAGAGACTTCAGTAAAGCAAAATTATTAACGATATGTGGTTAACAAAAAATAAAACTGGCCAACAATTTATTTTAAAAATGATATTAATTTAAACCATAATATGATTTTAAGGTAATCTGATAAGTTACAACATGACTTCTATTTGATTTAAAATATTTAACTTGGCTGTTTCATTTTTAGGTGAGGTGTTTAGCTCACTTCAAGCTATAAATGTTTTAAAATAATATCGAAATAATTTGAAACATTATGACCTTCTTGTAAAACTAATAGATCATTTAAAGAATAATAGACAAAAATATACATGTAAAATAATTGCAGTTTTACTACCTTTGTAACATTATGAGTTGAGCTATTGCAAGATTGAAACCCATGGCAAACATATACAAATAAAACTAAATTATTACTGTTTCTGAACTGAAATTTGTGCTTGTAATGATACAATTACTTAAACTAGATTTAAAGGCAGTGTCATTTTTATAATAATAAATCAAATATAAATATAATAAAGCATATACTAATACTTGATTCATGTTTTGTATACAGATATGTTTAATTTTTAATTAATCTTCTTATTCCAGGGTTACCACTCATTTTATCCAAATTTGTTCCAGGTTTATCAAAGTACACATTTCAATTAATATTTTTAATTTAAGTTATGTTCAAGGTAAGAAGCTGTATCAAATGGTATAAAAACATTGAAAGGATACTGTAAAGCTAATTCAAATATGTTCAAAAATTAAAAGGTTGATGGTAAAATTTATGATTTGTTTAATAAATTTTATGAGTCAAATTGAAACTTTACTACTGAACATGAGAAAATTGTTAAAATTTGAGGCTTTTCCAGGTTTCCAAGTAGAGTGGCAACTAAGTAGTTATATTAGGATTTATCTCAAATTTGTGATCAAATTAGGTAACTTTGAAAATAATAATTAGCTATAATTTAATAAAAATCATCTAATCAAACTAGAATCTTTACTCTATTGAGTAAATTTAAATTTCATCAATTTCAACAAAAGATATTTAGTTTTGCATAACAAGCTATTTTGATATTAATTAAGAAAATACTACCCATGCTTCAATTTTTAATAAAATAAATTATTCTCAAAATTCAATAAATGATAAAATTAAAATAGGAAACAAAATATTTTCTAGTTAAGCATTTGAAAAATTTGCAACAACAAATTTAAACTGGCTAAAAATGAATGAAAAATTCTGATGCTTTGGGGACTTAGTTTCTCAAATATAAATTATTCACCTACTTGAAGGAGTCTGTTGGTCATAAATTTCCTTGTCTTGACAGTAACTGCTGACATTTTTTCAGTGGATGTTCTACTATTTTCCAACTACAGAGAAGCTAACAATGAAATATTTACAAAGCTTTGCTCAGTAGAACAATTTGGCTTTTTTGCTATATTGGTCAATAGCCAAAGATTTTAGCTGAAGCAGGGATGAGTTACAAAAACAATGTTTAAGACAGTAAATTAATTTAAGTAAAATTGTTTTTTTAATTTGACCACTTTGCTATTTTATAAAATTTCATTAAAAAAGATATTTTAAATTTGTAAACCTAGTGTAATTTTTAAAGTTAAGTATATATAAAAAAACTATGCATGTGTTTAATTTCTTTAATATTAATATTGTAATTAATACTACTATATTCTTTATATAATTTGACTTTGATTGATAAATAAAACTTTTTAAGCATTTTTTTTATAAAATTATTTTTATTATTTAGCGACTTAAATTTTCACTTTAATTTAAACCTTATGGACGTTGATAGCTGGCGAAGTTGCCAGACTTTTGTGAGAAAATCGCCACACAGTTACTAGAGCATAGACATCGAAATTTCGAATTAGTTAAATATTTATTCAGTGTTCAGAACTAATTAATTCAGGAATTCTAGAAATTCTGATAACAGATATATTTTAATAAAAAGTAGACAAGCACTTTCACATAAAGTAATTGTGTTTACACTAACTTTTAAAAGTTAAAATTTTAGTTATCACAAATTTTTTTTTGAATCAGAGTAAAGTAAGTTAACTAGTCTAACAAGGAACATTTCTACAAATTTTCAAATGTGTTTTAAAATATAAACTTTTTAATTAAATTTTTTTAGTACTACATTTTATTTATTTTAAATGTTTATTTGTAGTAATATGCATTTTTTTAATTAGTGTTCTGTTTAAATACATACTCACACATCTTTTATAGTTTATTTATTAGTTACTGTTTATCATAAAAAATTAACTTCAGATAAGTTTATCTTCTTATTTTTTATTCAATCTCGTTTTACTATTTCTAACTACTTTCAAAAGTATTATTTTTGCTGTAAGACAATTTTGACTACAAAACACATTACAGTTAATTATTGTCCTGGACATGACTTTAAACTGTATCCTGGTGTATGACTCGATAACCGAAAGGTTTTTTCGTACACCAGGTCCTTGGACCAAATATTTGAACGTTTTTTTTCGTTCAATAAACAATCTTTATATACATGTGTGTACATTATTAAATAAATTTGAATAGTTAGAAAACCTTACAAAAATATCTTTTTTGATTAACATCTTCTTAAGCTTACATAAAGTGTACTATAATTTTAAAGATGCTTATACGTCAAAAGCAATTAATCTGTTTTTGACTTTTTGACAACAAGTTTTGATCATATCATTTCGATTATCAGACTATAGCTTTAGTAGATAAAGACCTTTTCGCTTATTCAAGACTTTAGCTCTGACGATTTTCGCCGATGTTACCAGTAAATTATATATTAAACGTATAAGAATTACAAACATTTGCTTTAATTTTAATGAAAAGCTTTTAGTGCGAATGGTTAAATATGTAAAATAAATTAAACTTTATACTTGCAAAATAACCTTATTATTGATTCGATGTGTTTGCAAATAAAAAAAAAGTAAAAATTACAAATTAAGTTATATACATATTTAAAATATTAAACTTACTACTACTTTTATTAGAGCATTACAACCTTTTAATCACTATAAAATAGTTAATCCTTTATCACTACAAATACTTTTTATTTTATAGAACTTCTTATAATTTTTATTTTTAAACTCTTAATTATAGTTTTGTGAGTATGTTAAACATTTTCAACTTTAAATTTTTGCTTGCTTACTTCGATTTTTTTTACAAATTTTATGTAAACTGACGGAATATACTACAAATATGCTTAAAAAATATTACTACTATGAAATACAAATTGTGCATAAGCAAGCATTTTATCAAATAGATATAAAAAATTTAAAATGAATAAAATCAACTTAAATCAATCAAATGCAACAATTATAACAACTTAACAAACTATGTTATATACAAAACTAGCTAGTTTTATTTCTATAATCGACTTTCTAAACTTAAATAAAAAAATAAAAACTCTTTTTCAATGATTAAAGTAAATAAAAACTGATTAAGATCTTAAGTTTTGCACAACATTTATAACAATTATACTTTTTTTGATTTTTATTTAAAAAAAATTATTAAAACGCTTGCGTAAATTAACCTACATTAATAAAAACAGTTTTGATTAATAAAAAGCTCTTTTAATACTTTTATTTATTCATAAATCAATGGTTTTTAAATTTTTTGTTGTTAAGACCTTTATTTATTTAATAGAAAAGTATAGCTTTTTTAGTTCGTTAGATTACAGTTTTTTTTATTAATGATTACAGTAACTTTCCTAAAGAAAATATATTTTAATTTTCACCGGTTCTTAAGCATAAAAAAATGAGAATAGTACTTTATAAATCTATGTAAACATGGAAACTACAATATTTAACAAGTTTTAATATTTCCTAATTTTAATTTGTATTATGAACTATGAAGACAAGTCTTACGAAATGTTTGAAACTTTTAGATTATATTCTGAACATTAAAACCATGATTCGATTATATTCGAATATATTTCGAGAAAGATTTGTTAAATTTTTGGTTAAAAACTTTGTAAATTGTCAAATACTGCTTTAAAGATACTGTAAATTAGCTTAACATACATTTTTTTCCTTTTTAAGCTACTAAAAATTATAGTTGTTACACGAATAATATTTAGTTCTTTATCTTATTTTTTCTATTTTATTAACTAGGAATTTTACATAATATTTTAATAATCTATTTTTGTAAATAATGTTTTCGTTTATATTTTACATCAATTCTGCTACACAGTTACAGAGGAGTCTATAGAAGTTGTTTTATGATTTTATTAAATTTCAAACATCTTTGAAGAAATTAATTACTGCTAACTTAGAAGTAGTTTAACTTTGGAATGTTTAAGTTTAGCACTATAAGTTTTAGAACAAATTATAAATTTTTAAAACTTTTTAGGGGTAGCTTAGTTACAGCATCTTTGTTTGAATGTAAACCTAGTTTAAAATCAGTTGTTAATTAAGTATTTAAAAAACCTAAAGGTTGTAAATTTTAGTTTTTTAACTAATTTTGTCAAATTGAATGATGTATAAATTTTTAAAACGCATTTTATTTACAACAGTTAATTAGACCCAACTTATAGCAACCATGGATTTGGATTGGGACATTTAGTTAATATGGTCATATGAAAAATTAATTAGACTACAATAAATAAAATTTTGATGTTCAGTTATTTAAAATGGATATTTACAATTAAAAGTGTTTCAGAACAAATTAAAAAAAACAATCTTGTTTTAAATGTATAAAAACTAATTGAACAACTATAAGTAATTAAAATAATGAACAATTATACTACATTTGAAACAATAAAGCTATAAATCAGTGAATGATTTTAAAAAATAACATATAAAAATATTTTAGTCTGTTTTATACTGTAGAAGTAAATTAAGTTACAAGTTATGCTAAACAAATTTAACATAATCATAGTTTTCAGTTGGTTTTTAACAAATATAAAAAAGTGTTTTAATTAAGCAAAACATATTTTTGTTCATTCCCTAGACTAGCTGAAAAAAACAGACTTTAAATCAAGATTATTTTACATAAACAAGCATGTTTACAAAAACTGTTTACGAGTAAAGTGGAAGAGTACAGCTGTCAACAGCTTTTGTTGTACAAATTAGTTAAAAAAACTTGTTCATTGATAAAAAGTAAAATTTATACGAAAGTCTTGAAAGTTTGATACTAAATGAGCCTAGAAACTTACTTTTGTGTTCACTACTAAGTAGTTTGGCAAAAACTCAAATAAAACAAACACGAATTTATTTCTACAAAGTTAAGTAACTTTAGGTTTATAAGAAAATTTTAATTAACCTTATCTTTTAATCTTTTTATATTGAATATTATTGTATTGGATGATAAAATTCGTTTAGAAATCTTTGGAGATTAGTAAGTATTACAATTCTTGGAAAACTAAATAGAAATATATTTTTTTTATTTAGATATTTATAACGTTTAATTAAAAAGTTATGTCTAAGTGATTAAAGAAATAACGAAACAAGTTAGAAATGTATTACCACTGAAAATTATTTTTATAAAATCATTAAACTAAGCATTAGTAAACACCTTCCTTAAATTTCAACTATATTACATCCAAGATTCATGTGATTTCAATGAATCAATAAATTGCATCTGAAACAATAAATTAAGCTCATTATGTTTTCATAAGCAATCAGTTTAATAAAATGTTCATAATATTTTATGAAATTTTGTGAAAAATTATAGTTTTATTATTCATTCAAATTATTTTAGTATTCATTTACAACTGTTACTAGCATTAAATTTTGGGACTATTTTCTATTTAACATATTAACTGCTGTTATACAGTCGATGTATTTTACATTGTAATTTGTTGTTTATCAGACAACAAAACCCGATTCTTTTAAACATAAAACTCGCAAAGAGTAAAAATGAAAAGCAAGTACTAAAGAGACATGTAGTTTTTATGTATTCATGAACATATAGATAAAAAACTTATGTATTATTTACAATAACTCAAAAAAAAAATATAAAAAGTACATAAAATTTTAAGTAAAAACACCCATGTAATCGTGTTTTAAACTTTTATAATTTAAACTTTTAGTCGGCCTTTTAGGTGGATGTCACTTGTGCACTTAACGTGTAACTAATGTAGGTGCGTACTTAACGCGGGTACGTACTTTGTGCAACAAGCGACCCTGCGTTCAAAAGAGCCGCCATGCAAAAGTGTCCCCTTGTGCAAAAATGACACCATGCATAAGTGAAACCGTGCAAAATTGACGTTCGTGCAAAAGTGACTTATTGTGTAATGTTTACATAAAGCTGAAAATCTAAATTTCTTAGCAAAAGTATTATCATAAACTACAATAGTTGCAGATTTTAAAATTACAAAGAAGTCCTAAGAAAAGTTCATTAGTAGTTTATCTCGTTGCGCTTATTTTTAATGCATACTAGTCTTAACTAGTTTTAGGTTTTAAATTCTTGAAAAGTATGTTGTATGTCACTAGTAAATTTCAAAATAAAGGACCAATATCGCCTACTTTGAGAAACAATTGGTTTCATACTGAAGTATGCCTGAATGATTTCTTGCCCAAAAATCCGTTTGAAAACCCTGTTTAGGGCTGTTTTAGCTTATTTGTTTAATTTAGTGGAACATTCCACATCTTATTTTTTAAGTCCGGTTGAGTGGTTAAAAATTCTGCCGAATCTGTCATAAAACTACCAAAGTAATACCTTAGCATAGTTTAAGAACTATCAACATTAATATATAAAAAAAAAGTAAGATTAAATTTTGTGATTGTGGCTAATTCTGCCGAATCTGTCTTAAAACTACCAAAGTAATACCTTAGCATAGCTTAAGAATTATCAACATTAAAATAATCACAACATGTAAGATTAAATTTTATGTTTTGGGCTACTATGGCAACTCTTCCACCAGTAAAGTATAAAATTTAAAATAAAAGCTTAATCATTTGATGCAGTTATATTTATCAAAATTTTCTTATATTTTGAAGCTATACTAACCTATATTACGCTAAAAACAATTTAAGGTTTGAAAAAACTTGAATTATCTTTTATTCTTGTTGTTTGTTTCAAATAAAAGGACTTCATAAACGTTAAAGTTTTTCTAAATTAAAGTTTTTACTTTTTGACAGTTTATAATAGAAATTAGCAAGTGAAAAAGTTAACAGTTTGTTTATAAAAACTCTTTTGTGATTAGAGTTTAAAATTTTAAAAGATGATTATTTTCACCTAAAGGTTTTTGTTTTAAGACCTATTCATATTAAACGAATAAACTTACCGTGTTTTAAATTGATAGCTATATATATATATATATATATATCTATATATATTATAAATGTTTTATATACCTTGTTATATTTTATTGTGTACCGTTTAAAAAAAAACTATATTGTTTTTTTTGTTAGAAAAACGCAAGTTGTACTTTTCCTGATGAAATATTAAGAAATAAAAATTAAACTTTATTTTAAAAGCAAGTAATCTTTTTACATTAAATAACATCAGTCTTAAGTGTTTAAATGTACTTAAAACCAATTCAAAAAAGTTATCGATAGTTTAAATAAATCTTTTAAACTACCTAAATTAAATAAACCTGTTTTACAAGATTACTTAGCGCTAAGCTTTAAGCTTTGTTATTGAGTTATAGCTTAAAGTTTTTAAATTGAATTACTTTATTAATAATATAATCCTTCTAAATGATTAAAAATAATTTAGGTAGTATATAAGATTGTAAAATGAAAACTTTACTCATAAGATCAATGTAGTAGACATACACTTGTTTCTAATATAGCAACATATATTAGCAAATAAAATGTTTCGTTAGTTGTTAATGAGCCCAGAATATGTTAAATAAATTTATAGAAACATATTTTGTGCTCATTACCGATTAGCTAAATAAAAACAACTTAAGTTTTTTAATTGTTTACATAAAAGGTAAGTTACAGAAAAAATATGTTTTACTAGGTTTCTTTTTAAGTGAAAGCGTTTAAAGTTTGGTTGTAAAAAGGGTTATAGTGTAGAACACTAACTATGTTTTATTTTAATTCAAAGGTTCTTGTTTTAGGACGTATTCATCTTAAAAATTAAACTTACCGTGTTATAACTTGATTAGTGTGTATATATATATTTTTTAGTTTACATATTTATTATATACCTTATTTTGTTACTGTTTGTCGCTTCAACAAAATAATATTGCTTGTTTTGTTAGAAAAACACAAGTTGTACTTTTCCTGACGAAATTTTCAAAAGTAAAGTTTAAACTTTAATATGATAGTAAGTAATCTTTTTAAATTAAATATAATTAATCTTAAGTGTTTAAATGTACATATAAAATTAAAAAAATTATAGACAATTTGAATAACTTTTTCAAACTACCTTAAATATAATAAAGCTGTCTTATAAGATTAATTAGTGCTAAGATTTAAGTTTACTTATTGACTTTTAGCTTAAAGTATTTAAAATTGAGTTACATCATTTGTATTATAATCCTTTTTCACTAATTTAAAATGATAAGGTAGTATATAAGAATGTAAAATGGAAACTTTACTCATAAGTTTAAGGTAGTAGATATAAGTTTACTACAAAAAATCAAAGTATTTTAGCAAAAGAAATGTCTATTTAGTTCTTAATGAGCCCCAAATATGTTTAAAAAATTAATTAAAACATATTTTGTGCTCATTACCGACTAGCTAAACAAAAACAACTTAAGTTTTTTACATGTTTAAGTAAAAGGTAAGTAACAGAAAAAATGCGTTTACGAAAGTTTTTACCTCGTTGCTTTATATATCTCTAAAGTATTTTTTACTATAAATTACTATTTATTATTACTATAAAAAACTATTTTTGCAAACTAAGAAAAATATTTTAAATAAAACTTTGAAAATGAAAAGTTTATTGTTAGAAAATTATTACGGTAAAAGATCTTATATAAAGCATAGAGAATTGAAAATTATGTTAATCTAATTTTTAATGAAGCCCCAAATATGATTAAATTAAAATAATATTTTTGTCTTCATTAGTAATGTATTTAACAAAATCATCAATTTGGAAAATTATTTTTACTTTCATAGTGTTAAGAAGCTTAAATAAGTAACTTAGTTATAATGAAATATAAGACAGAGCTTAAAATAACGACACTGATTTATAATGAAGCCTTGAATATGTTTCAAAAAGCAAAAAAATATTTTTGTCTTCATTGGTAATTAGTTTAACAAAATCATCTAAATGATAATAAATTAGACAAGTTTAAAAAAGTTTTAGACCTGTTTATCTAAACATAAATGAATCCAATAATATGATCAGGTTTGCCAAATATTTTTGGCAAATTTTCTCCAGATTTTCAAAAACTTCTCCAGGTTTTTAAAAGTAAACACTTTTGGATCTATTTTTAGCTTAAAGTTAAGTTTAAGATAAGAAATTGTGTTAAATAGTATAAAAACATTGAAAAGATACTGTAAAGCTACTTTAAATGTGTATTTTAATAAAAACCTTGATAATGACATTTTTTTTTTATCTATATGATTTTTTTTTTTAAATCAAAATTTTACTACTTAAAATGTAATAATTGTTTTAAGTTCTAGGTTTTTTAGGATTTTGTTCAAAATTCCTGGTTTTTCTAACTTTTTTTTTCCAAATTTCTGAAATTCTAGGTTTTTCCATGTTATTCCAGGTTTTTCCACGTTATGAAGTTTTTTGACAACCCTGTATTATTAACAACAATAAAATAAACTTTTTTGAAAAGAAAAGTAATAAATTCATTTTTATGCATTAAGATTTAAAGTTTTCTGTTGTTCTGATTTTTATTGTATTTGTACGTGTGCTTTTCATAAAAAAAAGATATTGTGCATTTAACTTTTAACACTAATCAGATAAATCATAACTATCAAAACTTATAAATACTAGAAAGAGAGTAAATTTCATTCAAATAACTGATTTCACATCACACAGGTATATGATTTAGTTAAAACTGCATTGATTAAAAAATACTCATTCTAAAAATTGACTAAACTAGTTGAAATGTGATATAAAACACATAAAAAAAAAAAATTTTAAGCATATTAAACTTAAATGTTGACAATTTTCGTGCAATATATTATTTTTAGTCATAAAAATAGACATATTATCAAATCTTTAAACGGCTTGTATTACGTTTTATACATTACTGTTTGCTAAAACTTTTTTATAGCGTTAGCAAAAGTTTTATGTGTTTTAATTTAGTCTACAAGCTTGGAATACCTTTAATTTCAATAAGCTTCATTTTAAAGTTTATAAGCTACCTTAAAATTTAAATTCAAAAAAAAAGAAATGTTAAACATGTAAAGCAAAATAATAATTGTAGTAAGGCTTTTGACAACATATATATTAAATTTATATGCTCAATAAAATTGATCATGACTTTAAAATTAAGTGCAGATATGTTTTCCTTTCCTAGTTCAAGCTATTGGCTGAGATACTAAAACAGTTGATAAGTAGACCATAAAAATTGAAATTAGTTTAAAGCTTTAACATATAATTTATGCTAAGCTCATATTTCAAAGTGAAATAACTTCTTGCAGGCCACAATTTTTAGCAAAAATTTTCGCGGGCCGTTTGTATAAAAAAAGTTATGGCAAAATGACAATTAAGGGATTTAAGAGCAAAATTGTAATGATATTATCATTATATGTTTGGTTTACAACAGAAACTATTTGGTAAACACGGGTAAAATATATTTAGGAGACTTCTGTTTGGCAAGCCGCTGTTTTTCGACTGAGTTTGCTGATATACAAAACTAGTTTGCAAAAAGGTCAACAGCCTTAAGTAATGTGTTGTAGTAACCGAAAAATATTTCTTTACATCAGGTCCTTAGACTAGATTTCTATGTCAATTTCTTTGTTGTGTTAAAACGACTATATACAAGACACTTTGACAAATTTTGATAGTCTTTTTGTAATTATTTCTTAAATTAAAGAAGTGCTTCAAAAGTTAATTTTAAACATTCTAAATGTTTATAATAAAGTATAAAGTATACTTTTACACAAAGTCACAATTTAGCGATCAAAGAATTTAGATAACATTTTTTTATTTGTTTGTAAACTCTTGTAGTTTTTATTATAAACTATAATGACGTCTGGTTAAGCTTTATTTAACTAATAAAAGAAGTACGGGAAAAGAAATTATTTTTTGAACTTTGTATTCTAAGTTAATGTTGATTTTATAAACCGATATTTCATTTATTCCCAAACTTGATTTTTTTTATTACAGTTTTTAAAGTTTTTGTCTAAAAAACCACTGATATGATATTTTAAGTAAGTCGCTTTTAAATTTTATACGAATTGCTTCACCGATGTTATTCAAAAAAACTTGTATTTTGTTTTAAACTCATCATTTTGGAATTTTTGGTGAGCTACCAAAACAAACTTTTTGCCTTAATTTTAGACAAAGACTACTAAGGAAAAGTATTTGTCTCAACTCAACTAAATAAATTTTCATTAAATAGCTAAGTTAGCTCAAATAAATTAGTTTAGACTTGATCAATGTTTAACCGTATTTTAAAAACTATTTTAAGTATGTCTAGTAGTTTAGAAAAGAAAAGTAATTAAATGTAACTGAAAGTCTGAAAAGATTACTTAGAAATTTTTAATCAGTAAATCTTTTGAAGTTAATTTGAAATAGTTTAGAGTACTTGAAAGCATTGTAAATCAGTTATGCAAAACAAGAAAGTTTATGTTAAACGTTTTAAATTTAATTAAAACTGTTTAAGTAATTTAAACTAGTTATCGTAATGCTAAAAAATGTAGAAAATCTTTTAATTACATAACTTCTAATAAGTTTATGTTACAAAGTTATTATATTTAACATTGGGAGTACTTATTAACTTAAAGTTTTATTTACTTTCAATTGATTTAAAATACATTTTAATCTTTTTTTAATAATTAAAAGTGATTAAGAGAGTATATAAGAATGTAAAACTGGAATTTTGATTCATAAGCTTATAGTAGTAGACATAGACTTGTTTCTAATATGGCAATATATATTAGCAAATAAAATGTTTTGTTAGTTGTTAATGAGCCCAGAATATGTTAAATAAATTTATAGAAACATATTTTGTGCTCATTACCGACTAGCTCAACAAAACCAACTATTACTACAAGTTTAAATATAAAAGTGTATATCAGAATAAAAAGCTTATATTCAGTTGTTATTTAAAAATCAAACTTTCTTCAAATTTAAACAGTATGTTTCGTTGATAAAAGTAGGTACAAATAAACAAAAAAAAGTTCTATTATTGACAAAAGCATTAATTTTAGAGAGTATATAGAGTAAAATCTTTTAAATATAACAAAAAGTATCAAAAATAATGCTACTCTGATTTTTAATGAAGCCTTTAATATGCTTACAAAAATAAAACATATTTTTGTCTTCATTACCAATTAGTTTAACAAAATCACCAATTTGAAAAGGTGTTTTGTTTTCATAAAGAAAAGGAAACTTAATTAAAATTATACTAAAAAGAAGTGCAATTCTAAGTTAGAAATAATGTTACATTGATTTTTAATGAAGCCCTAAATATGTTTAAATAAATATAAAACATATTTTTGTCTTCATTACCAATTAGTTTAAAAAAATCATCAATTTGAAAAGGTGTTTTGTTTTCATAAAGAAAAGGAACCTTAATTAAAATTATATTAAAAAGAAGTACAATTCTAAGTTAGAAATAATGTTACATTGATTTTTAATGAAGCCCTAAATATGTTTAAATAAATATAAAACATATTTTTGTCTTCATTACCAATTAGTTTAACAAAATCATCAATTTGAAAAGGTGTTTTGTTTTTATAAAGAAAAGGAATCTTAATTAAAATTATATTAAAAAGAAGTACAATTCTAAGTTAGAAATAAAGTTACATTGCTTTTTAATGAAGCCCTAAATATGTTTTAATAAATATAAAACATATTTTTGTCTTCATTACCAATTAGTTTAAAAAAATCATCAATTTGAAAAGGTTTTTGTTTTCATAAAGAAAAGGAACCATATTTAAAATTATATTAAAAAGAAGTACAATTCTAAGTTAAAAATAATGTTACATTGATTTTTAATGAAGCCCTAAATATGTTAAAATAAATATAAAACATATTTTTGTCTTTATTACCAATTAGTTTAACAAAATCATAAACTTGAAAAGGTGTTTTGTTTTCATAAAGAAAAGGAACCTTAATTAAAATTAAATTAAAAAGAAGTACAATTCTAAGTTAAAACACATTTTGAACTCAATACCAATTAGGTGGATAATAATCACCTATATATTCAATAAAAAAGATGCAAAAAAATGTTCTATTGATTAAAAAAAAAATTATGTTTCAAATTTCAGGTTTACCTGATTAATAAGGAATCTAATAAAATAAAAAATTCAGATTAAAATTTGTTTGTTTTATTATAAAATTCTGTTTAAGCTTCAATGATATAAACTTGAGTCAAATTTTTGTTGTATAAAAAAAATTATATTCAAAGAAATTTTTTGTAGTTCTCAAAAATTTATAGGGGGTATTCTCATACTTTGGAAACGGGGAGGTGTCAAAAATGCACAAAGAGTCACTTTTGCTCGAAGACACTTTTCCACCGTCTATGAAAATTTCCAAAGTATTATGGCTTGTTTATTAGGAAATCCTTTTTGATTAAATTAAAGTTGTTATAAGTATTTGAAAAGATTTTTCGTTTAGCTAACTAAACTAAATAAAAAAAGTCAAGTTATAAAATTACTTAGATTATAATTATTTGCTACTGTGATATAAAGTCATTCCGGACATTTTTAAGTTTTTGAACTGAAATTCAAGGTTTTTTAATTGAATTAAACTATATTTCAATCTTTTTAGACTAATTAAAAAAACTATTTCAAAAGCATAAACCATGTGATACCATTAGTAAATTTATTAAAACAAAATGCTATTCATGATTTTTATGTGTTTTTATAATTGTTTATTACTGGAAATAGTTAATCTTAATCTTTTTAAAAGTAAAGTGTGAAACTGTAAAGCGATTTATAAACAAAATTAACCATAAAAGTTTTTATTGGTAGATAATGTTTTTAGACTATTGTTGAAATAATTTATGGCTTTTAAAGATGAATGGTTTAGTTTTATGTAGCTAATAAATTGTTTTGGTGATGAACTTGGTATGCTAAGGTGAATGTTCTAAAATTGTTTTGTTTATTTAAAAAATTGCATCAACATTTTTGTTTTTGAAATTTGTAAAAGCTACGTAACTTTTTTTTTTCAATAGTAGTTTGTATATTTATTTGGTTTAGGACTACTAAAAATTTTTAGCACTTCTTGGTTGTAAATATATTGTTTATGAACGACAAATAAAAGCGTTTAAAGTATTTGGTTCTTGGACCTGGTGCACAAAAAAACTTACGGTTATCGAGTCGCACACCACGGATACTTTTTAACGTCTTGTCCAGGACGTTAATAAGATAAATGTTTGTTGCAAAAAAAAAATTTGCTGCCTAAACTTTTATTTGAAAATTACTGTAGAAAAACAGTAATTACAACCCAATAAATAAGTGAATCTTTTTCTATTTATAATCTGTTGCGTTTGAAAAATAAAAAAACAAATATTAACTGAGCTGCTAAAACTTTTTGGTTTTTAGTTTGTACTTTGGTTGGAGAACATTTTAAATTATTCTATAAGAAACTAATAAATACCAATCAATGTTGTTTTTGATTTTAAAAGTTTCAATGAAGTAACATTTTGTTTTATAAGTTAGGTGATCTAGTTGTAAAATTTATACTTAGAGTTAATAAAACAAAAGCTTAATAACAAAAATGTTATTTTTTGAAAACCTTTACAACTATTTAGTTCCAGTTAATAAAGTAGCAGTGGTTTAGATATTTGATGTTTGTTTTATAAATTTTTAAAAATAAAATGTAAATTTAAACATTAGACTTTGTTATTTGACTTATTATAATACCTCATTTGATATTTTTTAAATATTTTATTAAGAATTTTTCTATAAGCTATCTGTGTCTATATCTATTATACAACTTTAAATTTTACTTTAAAGTAATTGAATTAATCGGTTATTTTTACTAAAATAGTTATTGAAAAATCATATAAAGTAGTTTATATTTGATAAAGGTTTAACCGTAGTATGTTTAGAAACTAATATAAGTATATCAATTAGTTTCAAACAGAAAAGTAATTTAACCTTACCGAAAAATATGAAAAAATTGCCTAGAAATTTAGAATCAGTAAATATTTTGTAGTTAACTAAAAAAAATTTAATTATCTAAAAACATTATTAACCAGTTATGCAAAACAAGAAAGTTGATGTTAAACATTTTAAATTGAATTAAAACTGTTTAAGTATTTTAAACTAGTTATTGTAATGCTAAAAATGTAGAAAAACTTTTTAATTACATAACTTCTAATAATTTTATGTTACAAAGTTATTATATTAAACATTAGGAGTACTTATTAAGTTTAAGTTTTAATTACTTTCAATTGAGTTATAACATACTTGAATCTTTTTTGATAATTAAAAGTGGTTAAGAGAGTATATAAGAATGTAAAACTGGAATTTTAATTCATAAGCTTAAAGTAGTAGACATAGACTTGTGTCTAATATAGCAACATATTTTAGCAAATAAAATGTTTCGTTAGTTGTTAATGAGCCCAGAATATGTTTAATAAATTTATAGAAACATATTTTGTGCTCATTACCGACTAGCTAAACAAAACCAACTATTACTACAGGTTTAAATATAAAGTATATAACAGAATAAAAAGCTTATATTCAGTTGTTATTTAAAAATCAAACTTTCTTCAAACTTAAAAAGTATTTTTCGTTGGTAAAAGTTGGAACAAATAAACAAATAAAAGTTTTATTATTGATAAAAGCATTAATTTACAGATTATATAGAGTAAAATCTGTTAAATAAAACAAAGAGTACCAAAAATAATGTTACTCTGATTTTTAATGAAGCACTAAATATGTTTACAAAAATAAAACATATTTTTGTCTTCATTACCAATTAGTTTAACAAAATCATCAATTTGAAAAGGTTTTTTGTTTTCATAAAGGAAAAGAAGCTTTTATTTATAATTATATTAAAAAGAAGTACAATTCTAAGTTAAAAATAATGTTACTCTGATTTATAATGAAGCTTTAAATATGTTTACAAAAATAAAACATATTTTTGTCTTCATTACCAATTAGTTTAACAAAATCATCAATTTAGTAAAAAAATACTTTAATTTGTAATATAAAGTAAGCTTTAATTTGTAAAAAGTTTTAATCTTGTTTATCTAATTATTAATAAGTTCATTAATGTGTTCTGAAATGAATGGCTATGAAACACATTTTGAACTCATTACCAATTAGCTGAATAATAATCACCTATGTACTCAATAAAAAAGAGGCAAAAAAATATTTTATTGATTAAAAAAAAAGTTTTATGTTTCAAATTTCAGGTTTATCTGATTAATAAGGAATCTGATGAAAAAACATTTTCAGATTAATATTTGTTTGTTTCATTATAATCTTCTGTTTAAGCTTCAATGATATAAACTTTAGTCGAATTTTTGTTGTATAAAACAGCTGAAAATAGTTTTTGTAAAAATATTTTGTAATATTCAAAAATTTTTAGGGATTAATCTAAAACTTTAGAAACGGGGAGGTGTCAAAAATGCAGGAAGTTTCACTTTTGCACGAAAACACTTTTGCACAGGGTCACTTTTGCATAGAGTAACAGTTGCAAATTATAACAATTTTCTTCTGTGATATAAAGTCATTCTGGAAAGTTATAAGTTTTTTGAATTAAAGTTAAGAGTGTTTTTAATTGAATTACACTATATTGTAATCTTTTTAGACTAGTTTAAAGGAACTAACATAATATTTAAGAACTTAAAGCTACAAATAAAAATCTTAAAATTTTAAGTAGTAGATATTAATTTTAAGAAAAAACTACAACTATTTAGTTATTAATGAACCAAAAATATGTTTTAAAAATTTGTAGAAACACGTTTTATTTTCATTATAAATTAGGCAAAAAACAAGCTGCTTGCCACAGGTTTATATAGAAAATAGTAAATTTAATTTGATTTATATTTAAGTCAGAAAAATTTGTTTATAATAAAAATTTTTTTTTGTCTTTTTTAGAAATCAAATTAACAAAATCGTCAAGATTTCTTTTTGGTTTGCTCGATTAATAAATCCGTAAATTTCCGTTGAATAAAAATAAGCACAGTTTTTATTCATTACTGTGCAATTGTTCAAGATCATATAAATTTATTTCTTTAGTAATAAAACACTTTTATATCAAAAACTTTTAGTCTAGGTTTTTGAGTTTCTTTAGAAGCTCGTTTTAAAAAAAATCATCATAACATTAAGAAAAAAAATATAATTTAAAGCTTTTGCTTAGTTGCGTATCTCCAGTAAAGCGATTAATGTCCTTATTTTTATGTTTAAAATCAGTAACTGTATATGGTTTGAATTATATGGTCCGAGGGCCAGGTCTTTTCCGCCAAGAAGAAATTTCTAGTTTGTGACGTATTGTTTAACTTGAAAACAGTTAAACTTTTATAGCGCAAAATGTAATATAAAATTGAAAAGAATTTATTTTTTGTTAAACCAGAGTTTATAAAAGCTAGCGTAAAAAATAAAAAGGCAAAAATTTAAATTTTTAGCAACAATATGTAGTATAAACTGTCGTATCTAAAACTGGAATTTATTCAAATTAGTTCAGAACTGTAATGAGTAACATTTCAAGAAACTATAATAAAAAGTATCATTATATTAAAAACAGAGAATTGTTAAAAGTTAAATACTATAAATTTACAATAAACAAAATCAATTAATTATAATTCAGCTTAAATAAAAAAAAGTACGTAAAAAGTTTTTGTAAACAACTTCTTTTAACTTTGTACTTATTAGAATAAAGATGAACTGTAACAAAAAAAAACCAAATATCAACTAATATAAAAAAGTAACAACTAATGTAAAAAAGTTGATAGCAATTATAACCTGTTAACAAAAAACTTTAATTTTACTTGTGAAAGTTGATAATACTTCAAGCTTTAAAATAAGAAATAAGCAACAAGTAATCTCTTATTTTGTAGTACTAGCATTCACAATGGTAGGTAAAAGTGTATTTAAAACAAACATAATTGAATTAATTAACAGTACTGTACTACCTTGTAAATTAGTAGGAAGAAAAATATTAGTTGTTCTAAGCTAGCTGCTTTAGTACGGTGTAAAAGCTTAAATGAACGAAATTTTGGTTGAATTTTAAAGCGTAAAATAGCTTACTCAAATAAACAAAACGTTTTAAGTTATATATAAATAGTTTAAAAAGTTTACTGAGTAGCATTACTTCTTTTAACTTGAAAATATGAAAAGTGATTTTGTTTTATAGCAGTATATTTTTTTAATTGATCAAAGCTATTAAAGTATTCAACTCTTTTTTTAATTCTAGAAAAACTTTTAATTAGTTTATTCACTACTTTTGCTTCTAAACACCTTCTTGAAAATGTTTTTACCAGCTGACGATTTCTTTGGATTTTTCTTTTCTTGATTTTTCATCAAATTTACCTGAAATTTACACAACTTGCATTATAACATAATCATTTCTTATGATTTTATTATTTAAAACAGTAATTTTTTTTTACATACTTATAAAAGAGTAGTAATCAAATTTTATATTTCTACCTAAAATCGATAAAGTTTGTTTTATTTTACTATCTCTTTGAAATTATCAATGAAAACGTAAGCATTTTTTAGTAAAAATTATTACCAAACAAACTATCTTAGTAGTTCTTCGTTTGTTCAAAGATAAAATTTCCAAATTTTTGAGCGGTATTAGTTTTTAATTATAAATTAAAAGTTTAGATTATTTTCGGAAAACTTGTCACTTACATTCAAAATATTTTCATTTTTCGGATACACAAACACTTCATCCGAATTTTCTGTAATGCTTGCCTAAAATTTATACATGTTATATTTTATAATAAAATACATGCACTCATAATTAAGTGAACTGAAAATTAACAACGAAGTTTCATTTAAATAGTCAACCAAATGTTCATTTATGATATAAATGGCTATAAGAACAGCACAGTTAAAAAAAAAGTATTTTAGAAGATATAAAAAAAAATAATGAGAACACAATTAGTTCTTCACTAAAAGCAATTGTTACTATTTAAGTATACAATGCTCCTGGATTACTGCTGTTTGAATACTTACTTCTGAATTGTTTGGAATTTCTGTTGAATATCTGAAAACTTGTTTTTTACCAACACCCATTCTTTCTTGAAAGCTATCCTTTGTGTATTGCTTTTGACCTGTTACATAATTATTTAAGAATTTTCTTGGCATATTTTTAGTGAAGTTAACATAAGTTTTAATTTAACAAGCAAACAAAAAAATATAGAAATTAATATTAAACCCTTAAACTATTGAGGTTTATGCAACTACTGTTGGTACGTTCATTAAGTAAATAAAATGATGGAATGAAGGTAGTCTGCCTCTTTTGATTTTGAAAACTGGACAGTTTTTGAATATTTAGATAAGAATTGATAACGTTTATTAAATAAACGACTGATCTTTTCAATGTAAGTGTTTTGTAAAAGACTGAGACAGTGGTTTTTTTAATGGTTCTTAACCATTTTTAATTTTTGTTTAACTAAATAAACAACATTATTTTTGAAATTAACCGCATTTGAAAACTTCAGTGTTTTTGATAACTCGCTCGTAATTCTGATAAACTTCAATCTGATGTATCAACCAAGTTTTAAGGTTTTCCATGTCTACTGTGTTTGGATCAACGTATTTTGCAAGATCTAGAATGTATCTTGATCGATCGTTAGAACGACAGTTTGGTTTAACACCTGGAAGGTTACTTTTCGGCACAACACCTGGATTTTTTATTAATGCTTTTTATACATTTTTTTGATTATATTATTTGAAAAAAAATTAAAATAGTTTTTTAACAAAAATTGGTATTAAAGATTATTGAATATAAGTTTGGTACAGTGCTTCATTACTTTAAAACACTATTTTAAATTATGGTGTACTACATAACTTATTCAACTTTATTTGGATTTGATAACCTAAAAAAATTAAAGTTTTCTTTGTAGCAAAAATATTTCTGCGTTATACCTTAATACGTTTAATTAATGTTAATACAAGTTTGTATCGAAAAAAATAAATAAACTAAATAATAACTTGAATATGCGTTGATTCTGGTATCAACGAAAAGAGGTCGAATCCTTGAACTTTTAAAATGTTCTCTCCTTTTTAGAAAATCAGTAACATCGTTATTTTTATGTTGAAGTAGGTTCTTTGGTTTATACATTTCAGGTTTTTCGTGTAACAACGGTGGAACATCTGATCTTTCATGCATAACTTGTAAGCTTGAATTATTGCCTGAAATTATAATTATAAAGTATTACTAGAATCGTTGGTAAACAAGTTTCTACCATAATTAAACATATATTAAAGTCAAATTCTTAAACTTTGTCAGATGATATAAGTTATAAAACAAACAGAGAATAATTTTTTAACTCTAAATGTTTCAGTTGAAGTTATTTTATAATCACAAAGCATACATTATAAATTTGGTTTTAAATCAAACAGTACTGAACTTACAATTTAAGGATAAAATGTAAAAAAAATATGTTTTAATTTTTTTAAGCAAATTTGGTTTTTTCTAAAGCAGGGTCTACCAAAGTAAACGTTTTTGGCTATCAGAAACAAAAAGTAAATGGGTAATTGACTATTAAAAAGGACGACTTTTTTTTTTAAGTTTCTGCATAAAAATGAGTTTGAGTCCTGAACTAAAAAAACTTTTAATCAAAAAATAAATCTTAATTCAATGGAGCAGATTATGTTTTGTTTTTGTAATTCATGAACGCTCAAGGTACAACCCGGTTAAAAAAAAGCTGTAAGTTAATAAATCTCGTATAAAATGTTTTAGTAAAAATAGCAAAATTTACTAATCTTTTAAATATTTAATCGTTTGATATTTAACGACACAATATATAAACAATGACAAACTTTGCTCACTTTTAGGTTTGTATCTTTCTGGTTTAGGATGAATGTATGGATGTTGAATGTCTAATCGTGCTGAATCATCTGTTTTAATTAAGTAATTTTAAATTGACTATTTGTAGTATGTCTCATTAAGAGTTATAATGATTTACAATAGCGAACTTATAAATACGATCTGTTTAACTGAAGAGTAAAATACAAACCTATATTTTCATATTCGTGTTTTTTAGATAGATTCGAAGTATTCAGTTTATCATCAGTTGTTCTCAATTTCAATGAATTTTCATTCACACTAACTAGGCCACTTAAATCAACAAACTCGTAATTTTGATCTTCACTTTTTACTATTTTAACTTGAAGTACATCAGTAGATGAATTATCTTCACCACTATCTACTAGTGTACTACTAGTTGCATCATTAGTGTGGTTCATTATTTCATCTTGTGTATCCCTACGAACATTTTTATCTGTTTATGTTTATTATTTAAATAAAAATGATATAAATTTTCTTTTAAATATATTTAGTAAAAAAAGTACAGCTCTTTTAAGGACTACAAACTTTATTCATGTTTTATAAGTTAAATTAAAAATATTTAATTAATTTTGATATGGTTCTGTTTACGTTTTTATTAGTTTACTAGTATATCGTTTTACATAAAAAAACTTATAAATTACTATATTAAATTTAAAACTTCTTTAAAACTTATACTTTTTGTTAATTTTGTAAAGTTATGCTTTTTTTAAACTTTATTAACACAAGTATAAGAATAAAATCAACAAATTAGATGTTGAAAACTAGAATAAATTTTTACAACTACAATAATAAAAAAGTAAATCTCTGCTTTCAAATACGCTTTAGGGAAATCTCGATAGTTATCATTACAAACAATCTTTTTAACGAGCGTGAACTTAGCTTTTTTAGGATTTTTGTAAAAATGTCCAAACTTAAGACATAGTTATGTCCTTATCTTAATAGCTAATTAAAAACTTATTTTTTACTCTAAAGAACGATCCTTTGTCTTTAATTTAAAAAAATCCATTGAATTGGGGTTTGACTTTTTGAATGGGTCCCCTTTAAAAGTTTTGTTTTTTTTTCTAGTTTTTTATTCATACAACCTTTTCTTAAAAAATAATTATATTTTTTCAGATTTTTTTTTTAAACATACTTATTAAAATGAGTTTAATGATGCTATAAATTAAAAAAAAAAAAAAAATTTTTAAATTATTTTTTCATTTTTTTTTATACCATAAGCCTGAATAAACTTTTCAGAAAAATTCCAATTTTGCACGATTTTTTTTTTCAGATATACAACCTTTTATGCAAGAATAAAATATTTTTTTAGTAATTTTTATTTTTAACAGACTTGTATGGTTATGTTTTATGATGTCGTGATATTTTTTTTATCCCAGTTTATTATTGCTTTTAAAATATGTGACCCATACAAGTTTTACCTAAACTCAAACAACTTGAGCAAGAAATTTCTCAAAAAGCGTTACTAAGAATTTAGGTAAAACTTATATGGGTCATTTATTTTAAAAGCAATAATAAACTGGGAAAAAATATCACAAAATCATAAAACATAACTATACAAGTCTATTAAAAATAAAAATTACTAAAAAAATATTTTATTTTTGCATAAAAGGTTGTATATCTGAAAAACGAAAATCGTGCAAAATTGGAATTTTTCTGAAAAGTTTATTCAGGCTTATGGTATAAAAAAATAAAAAAAAAGAAATTTATAGCATCATTAAAATCATGTTTAAGTATGTTTAAAAAAAACATTTTGAAAAAAAAAAATTTTTAAGAAAAGGTTGTATAAATAAAAAACTTGAAAAAACACAAAATTTTTAAAGGGGCCCATTCAAAAAGTCAAACCTTAATTCAATGGATTTTTTAATTAAAGACAAAGGACCGTTCTTTAGAATAAAATAAAAAGTTTTAAATTAGCTATTAATATAAGGACATAATTAGGTCTTAAGTTTGGACATTTTTATAAAAGTCCTAAAAAACGATCTCAAGCTAAGTTCACGCTCGTATCTTATTAAATTGAGCCAAAAACATTGGTATGTAATGTTTTAGTTTTATTAACTTGTTTGGGTTTTTATTAGAGCATTTAAACATTTAAATAAAAATATTTTGACAAGTTTATGTAGAATTTGTATATTTTCCTATGTTCTTTTTAGTTAAATGAGACTTTTATATAATTCACTAAGTAGTTTAAAGTGAAATAATATAACAAAAATTTTTGTAAATAAAATAATCTGTAGACTTTGCATCTGTTACTTATAAGTTAAGTAGTTTAAGTTATGTCATGTTATAAGATCATATTTAGAGTGGTTTAACAAGTACTTGTAATATACAATCTTAAAATGACAAGATAAGTGGTATTCAAAATGATTATTTACTGAAAACACTCAAGTTTATATCAAGGATTGAAATTTCTTTAATAAATGACTGAAGTCGAATTTAAAGCCAAATACTCATTCTAAAAATCAAAACTAAAAATAGCAATAAGCAACACAAAACAAAACATAGATTAACTTCTACAAAAAGTGTTTTTAAAGTATGCTTTGTTCAAACTTATTTGATACGTCAATATTTATATTTTTGCTACTGGAAAAAAAAATTGTCTATAAAGTTTTATTTTTGTTTTGAATAAATTCGTTAAGCATTGAAACAGCTATAACCAATTTGAAGACTTTGTTGAAGTTGTTTTTTTGCAATCAGTATTAATTTCTGCAGTTTTAATCGAGAACTTTAAGATTTTCTAATTAAAAAAAATTTCAGCACATGTGTATACATAAACAAAAATTGATTTGAATCGTAGAATATTTTCATAACCATATAATATTTTTAAAAACAAACCTCTATGTTTAAGAACTCCATTAGTTTTATTCTCCTCTTTTACTCCAGCAAGTTTCTTTGGAGTCCAAATACCTGAGAGAATTGTTTGTTAGAAAAATGTACTTCAAAAAGTAACACATACATGTACATGAATATATAGATATATGGTTAAAATATTACATGGAAAACAGTAATAAGTATAAATAGTTCTAATATATGTTATAAAGTTGTAGTTTTAAATGTTTAATGGGAGTAGTTATTTCTATAGATTTTTTTTGCAGTACTACAAAACAATTGTATATACACACCAAGTAAAGAAAAATTAGTAACAAAAATGTTTATTGGTCTTCTCAGTTCAAGAAGATCGTAAAATTCACCAAATAAGAGTCAAAACTTTTTCTATTAGGTAAAATTTAATTTACAAAACAAGCAAACTTAAGAAAACTTATGAATGATTACAGTCAAATTGCCAAACAACAACAAACAAAGACTATTTAAAGCAAAAAGTGCAAAAAATCAGCAGTTCGTAGAAATCATGGTCAACATAAAAATATTATGTTAGATAAAAAAATTTTAACCATTCAAGGTAAAACAGTAAAACTGAGACCAAATCTGAACTTTAAGAGTTTTGGTATTTACGCAGCAGTATGCACAAACTGTGAAGGTAACTACGTAGGACAAACAAAAACAGTTTTAGTAATAGGTGGACAGCCAATAGAGCTAATTTGAGTAAATCAAAATCAAAATTTAACGCAGAAGATATATTAGATGAATGTGCATTATATAGACACTGTTATTTAAATCATAAAAACAATCTGAAGAATCAAAACAATAGGGTCGCATAAAAAATTGCATTTTTTGAACAATCAAGTCTTAAGAATCTAGACTATAGAGAACATTTTTGGGTGAACAAACTAAAATCAAGTAATAACTTAGCTAAAACACCATACAGTGGTTTGTAGAAGGGTAGATATTAAAACTACATTTCAGTAAGATGGTCTATTTTTAATATTTTATATATATAAACTTGTTATTGTATGTTTATATATATTTTTTTTAAATAAAATTTTTAAACTTTTAATACTAATTAAAATGTTTGTTTGTTAAGTATAGTGAAAAAAGTTGTTTGTATATATTAATATATATTTTTTGTACTTTTAATAAGTTTTTCAACTTCGTGTTTTGACTTTATTTTTTATTTTTCATAGCATTTTGCTACATTGATAATGTGAATAAATGATGAACACTTTGTGAGTAAATACTTCGGTTTATATTTCATTAGACAGTTTATTTCTGCGCTATATAGCTTTTCTGATTAAATAACTATTAAAAAACTACTTTTACATTAAAGTATTTTGTTATCTCTTTGTATTTAAAAAAAGGTATGTAAAGGTTTGTTTAACAAATGCTTTTAGTATTTTTATCAAAATTTTATTTTAGTTTTTTATAGAAACATAAAAGAAAGAAAATATGAGCTTTTTGCAAGCTTTTTTTGACGTTCTAGTAAACTTTTTAAAATTGTGGTATTTTTCAGCCGTTAAAAATCTATGTATAGGTTTTTAAGGAAAGGGTCAAAATTGCACGAAGAAAAAATGTATATCTATGTATCTATGTATATGTTTTAAAAATCTTTAGATTTAGTAGATTTATAAAAAGAAACAGAAAAATATTACAGCAGTTTGTTTTTTATACAACATGTTACTTTTATTCAGTTTTAGCCGACGTATTTTTGAAAAAATCTTATTGATCCATTTTATTATAGTTAAATTATTTTAGTAAAAAGGATTTTTTTTATTAAACTTATATATTTAATATCTACTTGATGTCTAAAAGCTATTACAAAACAAAGTTAATTAAAGTATGAGTTAAATTTTTCTTATTTATAATTTAAAACAAAAAAGTTATTTATAGAAAATAGATATAAGATTTATATTTTAGGGAGTACCATTCCCTATTTCCAGTTTAACGCGATTTGAGCCCCATTGTATCAAAAATTACAGTATCAAAAAATACAAAGTCATCGAAAATTTAAGAATTATAACTACAATTTCCAAAAGATATAATTTTTTAAAAATATATTGTAAAACATTTTTATTTTTATCTAACCATAGCCATGATAATTATAAGTTTCACAACTGCTTGGTTTTCCACCTTGGTCTACTTCTTTTTCTGAAATTTATTTTACCAACGTATTATATTTCATCTATACAAAGAATAACTACTTTAACTTGTATTTTTAAATTAACTAGTGTTTTAGTAATACTACGCAGTTTGAATTAAAAATAATAAATATTAGGATTCACTTTTTTTGTTACATTATCACTACTGCAGTAAAACCAAAATTTTTTAATTTTACAAACACACGCAATACGAATATGACGTAAATAAAAAGTTAGTTTAAGTTAGCATATTTATAACCTCTTAAACTTCTTAAACCTCCCGCTAAAGTACGCAAATTTTTAATACGCATTGGTTTTGAGTACGAACATTCTATGTCAAAAACCCTTTGTTTAAAATGTAACTTAGTTTTACTTCAAAAAAAAATTGTTATAATTTTTATTACAAAAACATTGTATTTTGAAGAAAAACTTATTGTAACAAATAAAAAAAAACACAAGAAATCAGAAAAGAAGTTATAAATTTGCAAATTTTAACTCCAGTACAATAATTAAAACATTAAAACTAACATATAACAACATATTTATTTAACGTATTATTTAACAGTTAACTGTGTAATTATTATATGCATACCTATTGTTAACAAATTCACGTAAAAAGCGTCTAAAAAAATATATTTAATTTTAAATATCCATCGGATATTGTTACCAATGCAATTAAATTTATTTAGAACTAGATTTTTTAAAAACAATTATTTTCTTGGCTTTTGTTTTGACTTGATCATAAATTTCTAATATAACTTTTATTTAATGTAGACAATACATAGTAATTACTATTTTTAGATAAATTAATTGTCATACTATTTAAAAAAATTATTATAAAATTACTTACCTTCGATCACTTGACGCTTTAGACGAAATTTAGGCATTTAATCTTAAAAGTATTTCTAAATGGTTACTTTATTTTAATTTATATATCAACTAAAGAGCTAGGTATTATAAATTTTACTAATAAAAAATAAAAAAAAAACTATTAAATCTGTTTAATAAAAAATATAAATAATGTAAATATTGTTTATAAGAATAATATGACGTACTTTAAGACTGATGCTTTTACAATTTAAGTTTTTTATTTAACTAAAAAGAAGTAAAACTTAAATTATATAAGACTATAAGTTTTTGTAAATCTAGAAAAATATTAACTTTGTTGTTTTTACCCTTTTATCTTGTTAGAATAATTAAAAGTTGTTTGATTCTTATGTTATATATTTATGTAAGAAATTGTTATTTTTTTTGTGATTTAATTTTAATAAGTTAATTACGGGCGTAATTGTAAGCTTAAGAAAAATAATATACTTAAAATAAAATTGATGTAATTCTAACGTTAATATACAACATATTTTACAAACTCTCTATTTAAATTAGTTAAATACCTGAACAAATACACAATAAAAATGTATACGAACCACAGTCTTAAAAATTTTAGCAACTAAAACTTTTAACCTTATACGACGCCGCATAATTTTCTTTATTTAAAAGTTTTGTTTTAGTTTAATAAGTAACTTTGTATAAAAACATATTAAACGGATTTAAATAAAAATTATAAAATAAACGTCTAAAATAAAAAAAATGTATATGTCTCGTATTCTTAATGACATATAACATATTTTTCACGTAAAAGGCCGTACTAGTATATATTCAACCTCTTATTTACGAACATTTTACTAAGAAAATTATAAAAATAAACCGATATTTCGCGATTACAGCAAATCCTATAACATTTTTTAGCATAAATATTTTAGTTCATTTTCATAACATAAAAAAAGATTATACTAAAACATCGTAAAAAAATAATCACAAAACATTTTCTTAGAATGCTTCAAAAACACTTTTAAAAAAGTACCAAAAATTAAAGTTTAATATACCGTATGTAATACTAAATTAGTTGAAACTAAGTTTTAAGTGTTTTAATTAAAAAAATTAATTAAAGAAAAAATTAAATAAGTGTTTAGATAAAAATATGAACTAAAAATGTAAGTACTGAATCTACTTCTTCAATTATCTTAATTCACTTTTTGTTTTTTTAAACTTATATCTGATAATTATATTCTTTTAAAGTTTTAAATTATAATATTAGATAAAGTGTACTGTAAGTTTAAAATAAAAAACTGTTTAAAAAAACACTGCTTAAATAGAATTGTACTTTTAGTATTTTACTTTATAACATATACTTTCAAAAGCTTTTGAGCTTTTAAACAGACTATCTAAATTAAATATATACCAAAAAATGTTTTTCAAAGAAGTTTATTAAGACAGCTGGTTTATACGGATTGATATAGAAAAATACTAAAACATTTTGCAGAAAGTTCAAAAGATTAAACGTTGAGATAGAATCTCGGAAAATATTTTGATCGATCAAACGATAAAAACTTGTCAAGTATTGCCACCCGCAAATATATTACAAATGATTTTTTTTTCAAACTAAATGATTATGATTATTGATTTTTGTTTAATTGGACCAAGGTTTCCAGAACTCATTTTTATAAGGCCCCCTTGGTAAAAATCTTAAAAGTAATCACCCCATTTACTAGATAACACATTTTTACTAATTATTTTTCTTCTTATACTTTCGTCGATAACAACAATCAGACAAAATGCTTCAACTAATTCGAGACTGACTGCAGTAGTACTGTAACTTTAAATGAAACTTATTTGTGTAAACGGGAAACAGTACTCTTACAGCATTGCAATAAAAACATTTAAACTTCTGCCCAAACCCGTTTTTCTTATGTTTTTTAATTTAATCCTTAACCCATATTACTCAAACTAAAACGAATATTTAAATGTTATTAGTTAAATAAAATGTAAATTATTTAAACTTAAAATAAACCGAAATAAAATTTTGTTTATTGAATTTGAGTTTACTACTTCAGCCACTATACTATAAAATAAAACTTATAGTTTGATAAATATAATCGTTTTATTAAATAAAAGTTTTTATGTTAGTAAGTCTAAGTATAAACTAAAAAAATAGCTAATATTAATTTTCTAGTAAAATTAAATTAAACTAACTTTTTTTTTTAAAAGTTTAAGTTATTAATTATTTTAAAGTATTTAGATAAAAAGAATTTTTAACATTTGTAATTTTAAATGTAGACTGTGAGTAAATTACGTTACAAATTTATTATAGCAACAATTACGTTTCTATTAATTTCTTTACAAAAATTTAAAGTTTTCAAGCATGCTAGACTTGAAACATTTTAGAACTTCAAGGAAGTCACAAAAATAAAATTTCACAATTAAACTTACAAGGATGTTTCTAAAAAAGTACAATAGTACATTTGCAAAAGTATTTCCTTATGCTTCAAGATGTAAGAAAAATATTTCATTTATGAGGTATTGTTGTGCATAAAACATTTAAAAGTTGATGTTGTTAAAAATATATTTTAACAATACAATTTATAACAGTAAGGCTAGATATAAATAAACTTAAAATTTTGATTAGAATTAAGATTGCTTAGTTTTTTTATAATAACAAAAACTAAATAGAAGTACAAACATATTTAATAAAGTGTTATCTAAACTAATAATTTTATAACGGCATAAGCTTTATCTATATGTACTAAACTTTTTAACTGTAGTAAACAAAGCTTAAACTTTAAAAGCTATAAAGGTTTATTAATCTCTTATAGAACAGAAACTGAAAAATAGAAACTAACTTCTATTTGCAATAAAAAAAATATAGCATATATTTTTTAAACAAAAAAAAATCCTAATAATCTGAAAAATTGAAATAGTACATCAGTCATGTTATTAGAATTAGATACCTAAAATTTAGCTAATTAATGTTTATATAATTTAAATAACATTTTTTTATATTAAAAATTTAAATACACAGTCCTAAATAATGCTTGGTCTAAATGTTTAAACATGTTTAAGAACTGTAAAATCTGACTCAACGCTATAATCAAGTACAATTATGAAAAATAAACAAATAAACACTTTATTTAAGAAGTCATAAATTTAAATTTCATGTTTTCTACATAAAATAATCATATTTAAATTTTTCAGTTTTAATTAAAACTAACCAATTTTTTATCTAATTTAAAAGTTGTCTTAAATGCATATAAACGATTGTGTATTAGAACCAAGCAAAAATAAAGACAATTATTCCTTTTTTCTTTTTTGTTTTTGTTGAAACTCTCTTAAACACTTAGCTGTTGAAAAGTATTTTTATGCTTAATTTGAACTGCTATGCTTGTTTGAATCTCGATATAAACTCAGTGAGAAAATTAAAAATGTTCTAAGAGGTTTCTCTTAGAAATGTTTTAAATTCCAACACACTTAAAGCAAAACTTGCTTAAAAAACATTCATTTAATTTGACACTAATAAAACTTATAATTTGAAAGAAAACATCAGTTTTAAAAATAATACCTGCGATTAATAATAGAAAATAATTCATTATTTTGACTAAAACTATTATAACAATTAGTAGAAATATTCAAAGTATAGTCTCGAGTTTACTTAGTATCATTTGAATTAAAACTAAACTAAGAATTTACAAATAAAAATTGCAAATAACATATCTAAATTAATTTCATACCAACAATCAGAAATATTTAGCTCTTAAGCATTGAACATATTTTAACTTTTAAACAAAAAAAAAAAAACAAACTAATGAAGCAATCAAAACTTTTTGTGATACAAAAAAATATACAAATACTTAACCCTGTCTGTACTAATATAAAGCAGCTGAATAAAAAAAAATATTGCTGACTTTTTGAAAAAATTGATAAATTTTGATGACAATGCTATAATTTAATTTGTTTAGATGTCTGCGTAATGCTATCGTGACACTTTAATAAAAACAAAACGTATATTTTTTAGAACTATTTAAGGAAAATTTCTTAAAGATTGAAAAAAATTATCAAAAGTAGTAAAAAACTTAAAAGAAACTTATTTGTGCTAGTTTATAGGCAAAAGTAAAAATTTAACTTTGAAACTGTCTTATGTAGAGGTTAAAAGTTCACAATTTCTCACTAAAACATTTTAATTAATCAAGTCAAATACTTGGCCACCATGTTAGTAAATAAATATTCAGTGGAAAACTAAAAAAAAGTATTATTTGCATATTGGCACATTTAAGTTGATAAATTAGCAATAACTCTGATTAATCTATGAAAATATTAGTTGTGTGCTGTGATCTAAAATAGTGTAAGATAATCTCATTTTTTATTATTGTACAGTATTTTTAGTTCAGTTCTTGTAACGATGTTGTCTTATTTTTAAAGTATCAGTTGCTATAACAAAAAGCAACAAACAATGTTTTATTATAAATAGATCAAGAAAATTATTAAAGTTATGTTTTAACTGTGTTTTTAAGCTTTAAGATATCAGTTATATTAACAAAATTACAACGTGGAAGTATATGGTTAGTAAAAAATATTAAGAAATTATAAGTTCGTACTAGTGTGAATTCTATAAAAAAAAAACTATCAAAAAAAAGGTGTTTTTTTGCGAATAAAGGTTATTAGATGAATAGAAATGATAGCTTCTATGAGGTGTTATAGGTCAAAATACAAAGTTAAAATATAAATATTAAACATTTTTCCGAACTCGGTTGTTCTATAATCTATACAGATAAATTCGTGAATCAATAACTACCTAAACTTTCTTTCCTCATAAAATAAATAAACTATGTTTAGTCTTTATTAAAAATAGTTTTCAAACTATCATTAATTTAATAATGCAACAAAGTTAAATTTAGTCAAAAAAATTATGTATAGATAAGCACTGTTTGTTATTAGTTTACAATTACTAAAAATATTTGAGTGTTTTAGAAACTTAACTTTATAAAAAAAAAATAACTATATAGTTCTAAAATAAACTACCGACGAAAAACTTTCTAAACTTGGAAAGGTATGTCTAAAAATATTTCACTTTTAAATGCACAACATTTGTTTATAACTCTGATTAATCTATGGAAATATCGTTGTGTTTTGTAAGTTAAAATAGTGTAAGATAATCTTATTTAAAATAATTTTCACTTCAGTACTTGTAACGATGTTGTCTTATTTTTTAAGTATCAGTTGCTATAAAAAACAACAAGTGATGTTTTATTAAAAATAGATCCAACATGTTATTATAAATTTAAATATGTTCATTAATATACGTAAATACATGACATAATTTTTAAATTATATTGTAATTATGTTTTAAAACTTTTTTGATATGAGTTATATTAACAGAACAATCATAAACATAATTTCAACTCGGAAATATATAAATAATAAAAAACATTAAGAAATTATAAGTTTGTACTTATGTGAATTCTATAAAACTAAACAAAAACTAACTTTAAAAAAAGTCTTTTTTTTTATGAACAAAGCTTCTTAGATAAATAGAAATAATAACTTCTAAAATGAGGTTTTAGTTCAAAATACAAAACTAAAATATAAGTATTAAATATTTTTCCAAACTCGATTGTTGTATAATCTAAACAGATAAATTTGTGAATCAATAAAACTGTACAATCTAAGTTCTAAATCAAATAACTACCTAAACATTTATTTCTACTAGAATAAATAAACTATGTTTAATCTTTATTAAAAAAAGTTTTCAAATTATCATCAGTTTAATAACGCAACAAAATTAAACTTAGTCAATGAAATTAGGTATAGATAAGCACTGTTTGTTATTAGTTCACAATCACAAAAAATATTTCTGTATTTTATAAACAAAACTTTATAAAAATAACTTGATTTCTTGAGTTCTAAAAAAAATAATGACGAAAAACTTTCTAAACTTGAAAAGATATGTCTAAAACTACTTAATTTTATTTGAACGATTTTTGTATTTTGAATTAGTTTTAATATAACGTAAAGATATTTTCAAAAAACCTTATTCTAAAATTTAGTATAAAAGTATACAGATTATACTTGGAAATTAATTTTTACACAAGAATTTTTTAGCAATCAGTAACATACTTGTCAAAATTATTTTTATTAAAACTAGATACTTTTATCAACTTTAAATTACTTTAAATAGTATCATTTTCAAAATGAAAAAGCTAACTTTAAAATTTATGCTCAAAACTTAAAAGATTATTACCACTTGAAAAATAAAAATAACATTAAAGGTTTTGTTTATGAAACCATAAAGTTTTTAAACAAACACTAAAAAATATGCATTCATTTACCTTTAATAAAGTAGAAAAATCAAGTTGTTATTTAAAGCTTTCATTGAAGTAATAAACTACTGACCAAATTAATAAACACTTTATTGTTTAAAATACATATAGTTTTTTTTATAGCACTCTCGCTAAAACACAGGTATAATTTATTGCGAAATGAGAAATTGGATTAGTTACGCGTGATTTAAACACAATAAGTTTGATTTTTTTATTTGGTGAGAAAAAAAGATTTAAGAATCAGCCCCTTTAGAATAATGGTTTGAAACCCATTACGAGAATGTGCACTTTGCAAATAAAAATTGCTAATTTGTGATATTATTTTTACAAAATCTGAACATCGTGTGATAACGAAAATTAGTTAATCTTACTAAATGTTTCGTTATTAAAACTGATCGATGTTTAGAGTAATTTATGTTACTTTACTAAAATTCTAAGAAAACTAAGAAAATAGTATTAAAACTCTAAAGTTTTATTTTTAATATTCTCCTATAGTAAAAATAAGTATACTCATTTAAAAGTCTTCCTCTAGAAACTAAAACTTATTTGGTCTTTTTGTTAAAATCTTTATGACCAGAGTTTTACTTAGCTACATTTTTTTTTATTTTTTAATACTTTTAATGTTTAGTATAAGAATTTTGTTGTTGTTGTTTTCAACTTCTTATATGTTTTAAAATAACTTTTTAAAATAAAGTAAGTGTTCTTTAAGTTTTAGACTTTTATGTAAAGTTTTAAAACTTTTGTATTTAAATTGGCCGTATTTAAAACAAATATTTTTATCTTTTAAAAACAACAAATTTACCTGAATAGCTTAATTTTTGACAAAGTAAAACTTATAAATTAATTACTTAATCAACAAAACATTTTTTGGTCTACTTTTCTTATTCAAATTCAGTTCAAAATGTAGCTTAAATATATACAACATTAATCTTACTAACCGTAAATGTAAGTTTTAGTCTTAGGATACTCTATAAAGACTATTTTGATCAGTTTTTATACATTATCTTCGGTTCTGAAAATAATTGTTAATATTATTTTATTTCAAACTATTATGTTTTGTACCTTAGACTTGGCAGACCACACAATTTGTATTTTAAATCATATCTCAAACTAACAAACACATTTTACAGATAACACGAAATATAAAAAACAAAATAAGCTTTAAACAGTCTGTTGTAATAAATCAGTATTAGTTGTTTAACATTTAATATATTAAAGTACTTTTTGGATTGGTATTATTGATAATACTTTTGATGCTTATCAATACTTCCTTTGCTTCGACCAAAAACTGTTTTTTATTTTGATTGATCAGAAGAGAGCTTAAAATAAATAGCCAATTCACAGCTTTTATTTTTTAACTGTTGTTAGTATGTTTAACTCCTAAAGTTTAAAACAGTGTAAAGATAAATTAAAAAAAATATTAAAGAGTAATTAACGTAATATCAATTAAAATTAATTAAACCATTGAAGTTTATATTAAATAGGGTTGATTTTTTTAGATTACTTTTTATTGATCAAAGGTATTTTACTATTACATGTATTATTATTGTTACATGTATCATGTACAGAAACAAACAATCTAACTAGAAACTTACTATGAAAACACTTTTTTTTCTACAAACTTTCAATTTATGGTTCACGGTCTGAGACAAGTAAAATGTAAACTGATATACTGTTGACATTATAAGATGTTGATGAATAACTGTACACAGTTTAGCTTGAGCTTTCTAACATAAAATGTTTAAACCCCAAACGCTCAATTTAGATTAAGCTCAATTAAAGCTTAAGTTATTTGAAACACTAATGACAATATAAGCTTACTATATGTATTAATAAGCAACACTGTGATTTAAGAGATTTTAATATGTTTTTTTTTTTTACAAAACATTGTTTTAATGATACCAAATCTTGAATGCAACTAGTATAATAAGGCTTTCAAATGTTGTTTTGTAATATAGATGTTGAAAACATTTTTAACAACTTTTATTTACTCTCTTTTGTTATTGAAGTTACATATGGAAAACTAAACCATAAAAAAAGCTAACAGTTTTCCAGAAGTACAATGTTAACTATAACAAGTCATATAGTTGTCTATTTTCAAACTGATAAAAACTTATCAATTTTTTAATATTTGAAATATTTACATCGTAAGTTGTAAACTTTAACATTTTATTCTAATTGAAGTGGGAGTTTTACGAATGTTAAACATACATAATTTTTTTTTTTAACTTTAACAATACTACTAGCAAATGCTTTATACATTTCATAAGTTGTATTTTTATTAATGATGTATAGTATTAAGTTAAAACTGAAACCTCATTTATCTTAGAATAAAAAAAGATGTCACATAGTTAATATGTACCAAATCATTACACTTCGTGTTTATTAAGCAAAAAATTATTGCGAAAATTAAAAATTATTTAGTCAAGTTCAACGTGTTTTATTTATTTCATCAACAGCTTTTCTGCAGTCTAACTTTTGTTAATAAAAATTCATTTATGTATGTTATTAAAACAAAATTTAATAACATATAAATTTTATAATTCATAAACTTACTTTATAAAACACTAAAATAAAATTTCTGACTACTGCATAGTTATTTATATTGCTCAGTCAACTTTTTCCAGTAAACTAATTTGTTTAACCAATGCGATTTTGACTTCATTTAGATCTATTTAATATGAAATATAATATTAAAATATAACATTTTTAATGAATTTAGGTCCTTTTAGTTTAACTAAATTGTATTTTATTTATCAATTTTTTAATATAAATTTATTGTTTAACTTTTATTGCGTTACGCCGTTTCCCTGCAGAGCAGTTCATCAGACGCTAAAAAAAGCTGAAAAAAAAGGTATACAGAGCGATGAATTAAAGAAAAAGAACACATAAGAGTAAAATAAAAATTAAATTTAAAATATGAGTAATAACTAATTTGTTGCTTACAAAAATTAAACTTCAAAGTTAAATTAGTATAAAATGAAATATAGGTTTTTATAACTAGCAACTTATATCTGAAAATCTTAATTAAATTTTAAAAGAATACATGTTTCGAGGCTAATCAAGGTGGTTATTTTCTTATATTGACACTAGAGACCAAAACAACAACACTCTCTAAATTTTGATCCGAAACAGTTTTCAACTTACTTTTATTTTAAACAGAATTAAATAGAGCCACTCAGGAGGATTCTATTGATGAAGAAATCGAAGCAGATATAAAGGGCTTTTTTGCTAAAAAAAACTTGAATGCAGAAACTGATAGGATGAAGTTTTAAACTGGTGGAACTTAAACAGGACAAAATACCAACATCTTGCCAGATTTGCAAGGAAATATGTTATGTGAATTCTGTAAGTTTATTTTCTGAAGCTTGAAGCTTGTACGAGCAAAAGCGCAATCGGTTGAATTAGTTTAATTTTACTTTTTTATAGAATGCTGTTGTATTTCAATAGCTTTTTTTATGTAACTATTGTTTTTCATTATACAATATCTAATTGTTTTACAGTTCTTTGAATATTTTATAGTTTAAAGTAGTTAAGTTTTAAAAATATTTTTCACTCAAACTTAAATTGATTTATTCATTTTAAATTGTTTCTAAAAGTAGCTTAAATTTTGAAATAGTGTTGTTATAACAGTCTTTTGTGGATCGTTTATATAAAAGATACAATACTGAAACTTTCTGTCTGATTTGTATAAAATAGACTATAGTATCACCTAGTATTAAAAACAAAATTAAATAATTAACTTTAAACCAAAGCCATTTATTAGGTTTTTGACTGTAACAACTTGAGTAATAAGTAGTAAGTAGTTATAAAGAAATAAGTATACCAACCAACTTGATTTTTAGTTGTTTACAAGTAGAAATGTTATTAGTCAGTTAAATTTGTTTAGTTTTAAAAATAAAATATTTTATAAGTTTGTCTACTGTGCTTATTATCGTTTTATGGTTGAAAAACGGCTTGAATTTGTAACTTATCAAATATTTGAAATATATTTAGTTCAATACATTTATTGGTTATAAAGTCAAATTCATTGTGAAACTTTGAATAGACAACTTATATTTTTAGTATAAATTACATAATAAAGCTGAATTAGTATATTTATTATTAAGTTATGCAAAAGTTTAAATTAATTCAAATTTGTTTGTTTAATGTTTACTTAGGTAATGTTTTAAAACTATAAATGTTATACTTTTGATACAACTTTAATTTTTTTTCTTAACTTTATAACTATTAAAAAAAATTCTGACATTTAATGAAAATTAAACTTCTAATTTTGCATTAAAAAATATGAGTACTTTAAGATAAATTAAAAAAATACAAATAAACTTATGTTATAAAAGTTAGTGTTCACAAATATACTTTGACTAGTTTAAAATCAATATTCAAAACTAGTGAACTCTATAAAACAATTTTACATAAATATACTAAATAAAAACGCTAAAGTAAAATATAATGATTTATCATGAATCAATTTAGTCTTATAACAGTTTTATCATTTCAAATTTTACTAAATTACTAAATATAATTATTAACCTTAAGTTGCTATAAATATAAAAATTTAAACTAAAAAAACATTTAAGTATAACAATAAAAGATAAAAGACTCATTTGCTAGATTTAACTTAGTTCTATTCAGATGGCTAGTTAATATATAATTTGTTTTTCACAAGCATATAAATTATTGTAGAGTTATACTTTTACTTTTAGTCATAAAGAATATTATTAGCAGTTTACGTAACCAAACCATCTTAGCTCTACTTCACATAGTTTTTAATGGTTTTTATTATTTTAATAACAAAAATAAACTATAATAAAGCATTTTAAACATTAAAATAAAACAATAATGTTTTACTACCATGACAAAAAGTGAATTTACCGTTTATAAACTGTTTCATTTTTATCTGTTTTAATTTTATTGACTAATGAAAAGTTTCAAAGTCATATATTTCAAAATCATCCGTTAAGTAAAAAAGTACTTTATTTATTCTCGTACAAAACTTTAATTAATTAATTTTCTTATGTTAATGATGAAAAGTAAACTCTAAAAATTAAGTAAAATCAATTTTAAAACTTAAACATGTATTTATTTGTTTATAATGATACAAAATTAATCATTAATTTTTTAAAGTATATTAAGATTATCTAATTGATTTATTAGAACTTATTAAAACATAAAAAATGAAATCAGTTTTTTAAAAGCTGCTTCACAAATAATAACACATTTATGATTTTTTTATATAAGACAGTATTATATTGATATAATTAAATACAAAAAGTTTTACACTATTTTTATTTTGTAAAATATATCGAAGTGTTTAATTCATAAAGTCTAATTTAAAATAGTTAATCTAGGAATTTCGATTTTAAATTAAGCTGAAATCAACTATTATACTAGTTAAAAAGTTATAAATTTAAAAAAATGGACAAGAAAAAAAAATTATTTCGTTTAATTTACTATTTAAACTATCAAGTTAATAACTCTTACAAAATTAGAAACACAAATTGAAAAACACTTGTTTAAATATTTGCTTAACTTAAGCAACTTTTATATGTTTTATAAATGTATGGTGTTTAGAATACAATACTAATGTTATCATACTAAGCTAAGTTCTAAATATAATAATATAATTTAGAAAACTAATACTATTTTAAACTTTACTTGCCAACAATAATTATCAGAAAATCAGTGTAAAATCAGGATTTATCTCCTTACAATTTACACTGCTGATAATTTTTTTTTTGATGTTTAGTTTTATACAGTATCAAATATTAATTACTTATAAAGATTTAAACGTAACTAATTAAAAACTATTTAGTATTCGCAAACCTAGAAAAAAAACATAGTGTAATTACATTTACAATGATTGCGAATGAATAATGATTTCTTCGATCAAAGAGCTACAATAATAATATCAATTATTATAATCATAACAGTTCAAACCATAAGTGCTGTTCGTTATTATATCACGTTACCAGTGGCTTAAAGTTAGTAGGTTAAAATATAGAAAGGTTTAAAAATTCTACTCTACAACTTTTTGAATTTTGCAATCATAACTAACTGTGTAGAATTTTAGCTTTAGTTGTTTTTTGTAGTACTATTTGTCATTTAGCCATATTTACTAACTGTACGTAAACATTACTGAAATAAAAATATATTTTTTTGGACATCTACTTTATCTTATATTTGTTTTTAATATCATAACTTAAGTTTATTGAGAAACAATATTGATAACTTTGTATAATTACTAAGTAAGCTTTGTATCTTGGTGTAAAAGTTGCAGAGGCAGTTTAAATGATAAACTACAATAAATAAAAACATTTGTTATGTGAGTAAAAGTTTATTGAACACCATTAAGAAATAGACACTGAAAAGTAATACTCTAAGGAGCTGGTGATTTGATTTTTAAAAGCATAAGCTTTATAAAAACCAAATAACTAAAATAGTTTTAAGTGAAAACTAATACCAACTTAATCAAGTTATTTCATTTAAAATATATTAGTTGTTAGTAAGTAAACTTTTTTAAAGTCGTTAGTTGCATAGAGTTCAAATATAGACAAAATAAGCTTTTTAAATTAAGTTAAGAGAATATTTACATAATTTGTTTACTTAATCAGTTTGCCCAATTCCACACATGAAAAATCAAATATACTTTTATCAAACTCATAAAAATATGGTTCTGACCAACTGTTAGTATCAGTATTGTAGAAAAGATACCAGTCATTAAAAGTTACAATAATATTGTTATCGTTCGAGTGAGTACAAAACAAACTACTTGTGTATGAAAAACTTGAAATATTTTCAATAAAAGTAAACTTTTGTGAAATTGAATCATATACTTCTGAAGTTTTTAAAAAATTACATTCAAGATCAATTCCACAAACGACAAACAATTTATTTCCTTTTGTAAAAACTCCAGCTTTAGATCTAGCAACTTGCATATCTGGTAAAGATGACCATCTGTTTAGGTAATGGTCATATGATTCAACAGTTTTAAAACTTTGAATACGTCCTTGTTTACCTCCTAAGACAACGCATTGACCTTGGAAAACTACGCAAGATGAGTAGCATCTCTCTTTATTCATCTTAGATATTTTCTGCCAAGTATCTTTTAATGGATCATAAACACAATTATTGTAGTAAGAGTATCCAAATAAGTAAATTTTGTTCATAAAAGTACAAACGCAAACACAATACGAATCTAATTTTGGAAGGGGAGCTATTGGAGCCCAAGTGTCAGATCTTCTACAGTAAACTTCACAGGAGTTCAAAATTCTGTAGTCATAATCTTGACCACCAAAGCAATATACTTTTGAACCGATTACAGTTAACTTGCAATTAACTCTTTCTACTAACATTTTACTAGTTTTGCTATAATTCGGTGCATTTGGTTTTCCAAACTCATATATCATACCAGTTTGTACTAAACTGTCGTCAGACAACTTTTCTCCAATAAACATTACTTTATTGGTTTCAAATTCACAACTGTAAAAGCGATTTCGAAACTGTAAACTTGCTGCTCTGTTTTTACATATGTTTTTACTTTTGATGGCGTTATCAACCATATTTCTACACTCAAGACAGTCTATGCAAAGCTTATTAATCTTTATGATGTCTGTTAATATTTCAGTGGTCAGCAAAGGTAGTCTTATTAACTTCATTAAATTTTTCATGTGTTTACTCCGTTCAACTTGATTGTAATTTATCCAATCAACTGCTGCGTTAAAAAGTTCCAACTCTGAACTTATTTGCAGTTCATCACAAGACAATATCTCAAAGAAGTCTTCATATTTTAGTTCGTAAAATGTTGAAGTATCTTCATTTAATATATACTGTTGCAATAAAAAATCACATAAAAACTTGTTCCAACTTTTTAACTTATACAATTTTGTTAGCTTGTAGTAGAAAAAGTAGTTTTTCATGTTTAACTTGTCATATATGTAGTGACTTAATACTTTCTTTGCCTTTTCACATTCTAAATGACTTGCAGCTTCCAAAAGTGAAAATAATTTTTCTTCTTTTATTTCCACTTTTCCTATAAAATAATTTTAAAATTCAGATCATTACAGCAGCATAACAATTATTTAAAAATCTAAGATAAAAATTGAAATAAAGAAGTATAACTTGTTTCTTAACTCACTGTCAATTGCTAATTTAAGTAAAGTTTTAAAACTAGCTTTAGATACATTAGTGAGAGTTACAACATTTTTATTTCTATTAAAATGTGTTAAATTACTCTTCTTTCTAAAGTAATCAAAGCTCTCAATAAACTTATCTAAGCTTAAACTAGTTTTGCAACTTTCTGATTCAAGTTTAACCATAAAAAAGCTCTCTTCTGGTTTTCGTGATACTGCTTTCCTTTCTTCTTTGGTACTGTTTTCTTCAATACATTTAGCATTGTTTTTATTGATGTTTCTAGACTTGCGCTCCATGGTATTGAACTTTGAATCAGCTCGTTTTCTTATAATCTAATATCTTATCTTAAAATATTTTAAATACCTATAAAATGTTAAGTAACTTTCGGATATGAAAAGAATATTTGCACAATTCCAAAAATTATTTTTGCAAAAAATCAATATGTTTAGATTAAAAAACAACTAAATCAGTAAGTTACTAGTTATCTAAACAATTTTTTTTATAATAAATATTTTGTATTACCAATCATTTTTAGATTTACAAAGTAATTCATTTCAAAGACAACAACATAAAAAAAATCCTTTAAACTAATACTTAATGAAAATTAAAATAATAAAACAAGAGTTTTAAACTTTTGTACTACTTTAAAAATTTAGAAAAAACTTAAGTTCCTATTGACTATTACACTAAATATTTATGTCATGTTCAAATATATTTCTATGGAAACAGTTTTTAGGTTTAAAAAGTAAAGTACAACCATACTAAAAACCATAATTAAATTTAAACTTGACTTAGAAAAAATAATACTTAAGGGTATTCTATTCTACTTATAAAAACTAGGCATGACTTTTTGTGGTTCAATTTTCTTACTAATGAACATATTACACTTTAAAAATAATGGACCTCATACCTTAGAAAATAATTTAAATGTGGTCAAAATTTTTACACGAGATTTAAATCTAACAGGAATATACTATAACAATGTAGAGTTAAATTAAGAACTAGCTACTTTTAACTTCAATCAATAAATCAATTATAAGTAATAAACGTTAATAAAAAAGAAGTTTAGAATAGACAATTTTATAACAAATAAGTTTAGTTCTAAAAGCTCCACCTTATGGTCTTAAGTAAAATATATCTCACACTGTGGCTGGTTTATATAGCTATCCTTAAAAATGTAAACTTTCTTTAGATTAACTTGCTTTCTGGTTGACTGATTTTATAATGTTTGATGTTAAATAAATGGCAATGAAACTGGTATTACATTACACTTCCTCTTATTGCCCTTTTCAAAGAGAATCTCACTCTACCATTCCTGCTTGAAGAGAATCTGGTTTCACCCTTCTTCTTTCTTTTTGCTACAAAAATGGTGAGGAAATTCAGTTACTATTGTCAAACAATGCACCTTCTTACAGTTCTCTAAAGTAAAAGCTTAAAAAAATAATAAAAAATTAAAAAGTTGTATTATTTTTAAAACTATTAAGGTAGGAAACATTTAACTACACAGTAAAAAAACAACAAAATGTTTTCAAAAAATGGTTCTAAAGCTGACATATTCAAAACAGTTGATAGTACTCAAAATTCTCTAAAAGCCTTTTCATAATACTTTATTAGCAATATTTTTTAATAACCAAGCAAAATAATAAAATCAACATTATAGTTGAAACAACATTTATATTTCAAATATATTACAAAATATTACTCAGTTGCTTTGTCTAAGCAAACCCATGTAATACAGGTTGCTAAAAGATTTAAGCATTTCACTGGTCTTTGCTGTCTGAGTTACTAATAAATATTATATTTTTGTTTAATACTATTAAGATTAAAAAGTCTTACACAATTATAACATAATTTACTCTGACTTACAACTGGTCACCATTTCTTGCGAACTATTTGTGCTTATACATTGTCAATACTCTTGTGAGTTTTTTAGACCTATTTTTTGTCAGTTCTATTCTAACTTTGTGGACTAAAAGTTTTTCAGTTCTAAATTGACTTTGTGGACTTAAAATGTGTAAGTTCTATTATGACTTTGTAAGCTAAAATTTTTTAAATTCTACATTGGCTTTGTGGACTTGAAATTTGATAATTCTTTTGTGACTTTGTGGACTTTCACTGGGACAATACACTTCGTTGTTTACATATTAATCCCGATATGGTGTTTTATCATTATCACCCTTTAATGCTTAATGATTTTTTCAACCTCTTATGTCTTTTGGGTTAAACCTCAAGTCCTTTAAAAGGGCAAATAATAAATTATATTATCACTTCTTCAAAGTTAATTGCAAGTTTTGTTGTAGAACTTTTTGGATTTGATGTTATATAAAATGCACTATAAATGAAAATTTCAGAAATATAAGAATGTCAGAAAAAAATGTGATAAATACTGCCTTAAAACTAAAAGGTTATATATACAAGTAAAACTTGTTTTGGTAAACTACTGTTTTGGTCTTGTTTAACTATTACTTAAAAGGCTGGTGATACTTTACTTTGAGAATGCAATGTAGGGTTATAATGTAATATACAACCACACCAAAAAAATCAAATTTAAATTTTAATTATATCTAAATGACACTTAAAGGTGTTCTATACTACTTATAAAACTAGGCATGACTTTTTGAGGCTATGTTGTACATCAAAAACAAATCAAACACTAAAAAACTAAAAAAACATCATGTTTTAGAAAATACTTTAAAAGTGGTCAAAACTTCTACAAAAGAACTAAATCTATAAGAAACATACTATAACAAGGTTTAATTAAATTTAGAATGAACTACTTTGAATTGAAATTAAAAAATCAATTATAAGAAATAAACGTTATTCATAAAAAACACCTTACGATAGACAATATGATAACAAATAACTTCAGTTTTGGAACTCATCGGGAAGGTCTTGACTAGAATATCACTGCAATCACACAGTGGCTGGTTTATATAACATTTCTTTAAATGTAAACTTTCTCAAGATCAACATGCTTTCTGGTCGACTAATTTTATGATGTTTGATGTTCAACTAAATGAAACAGGAGTGAAAGTGGTATTCTATTACAGAGTACTCCTGTTGATGTAAAGGAAATCCCCTAATATTTGCAGATTCAGGATACAAAAAAAAAACTTTATGTTATAATTAGTTTTCAATATGTTTGGGTAAGGTGGGTTAGGGTTAAGAGTATAAATATTATAAAAAAAAAAAAAATCAATTGATGATTCGTGCAAATATTAGGGGAAACACCTTTGCTTTAAACTCGGACCCTCTAGATCAGTTTTGCCCAAAGACAGTTTTGGAAACTTTTGAACAAATGACTATTTGACACGAGGATAAAAGAAAATGATAAATAAAAAAAACTGGATGGTAATAAAAAAACTACTAACCAAAGATAAGAGTTAAGGGTAACAGTGATAGTAAAAACAAAAAAGTTATAAAAATAAAATTTTGACTTATAATATCAAATCTTATTTTAGGGTAGCAGTCAAATTTGCAGGAGCGTAGAAAATTGCACGAGGGGACAAAATTTCACAAGAGCACAGAATTTATTTGTGGAATTGATCTCGAATATAACTTATTGAAAACTCCCGAAGTATATGATTCAATATCACAAAAGTTAACCTTTATTGAAATCACTTCTAATATCTTATGGTCAGATAATTTATTTTGTACTCACTCTAACGATAGCAACATTATTGTAACTTTTAATAAGCGGTACTGTTTCTACAATACAAACACCAACAGTTGGTCAAAACAAGTTTATCTTAAATTTGATAAAAAAATATACAATTATTATTCTTGTGTGGAGTTGATCAAACTAATTAAGTGAAAATTTTTAGCAAATGTTCTCTAAGAATTTTTTAAATTATCTACTTTTAATAGGTTTTTAAAGTAAATGTTAGTAACAAGTTTAAAATAAAAAGCTAACTAAATATTAATTATAAAACTTAAGATATTCGTTTTGATTAAGTTGGTATCGATTTTTTATAAATGTCTTCTTTATTCTATTATTTTAAACCTTATGCTTTTAAATTTCAATACACCAGCTCCTTATAGCAAGATTTTTGAGCGTCAATTTATTTACGGTGTTTTATAAACTTCTAGATACAAACTAAGTGTTTTAATTGATATAATTTAATATTTAATTGTCTGTGTATCTAAATTAAAAACTTGAGCTCCAAGTTATCAAGCTTACTTAAATATTTTTTATACTTAACAATATATTTTATATTTTTTTGACTGTTTAGGTTAGGACAACAAAATTATATTTCAAGATAACAACGTATGTGTCCTATGCATTATAATAAATAAAACATATATACAAAACGTTCAATGATTAAATGTAGCTTAAAACACAAACTTTCATCACATTCGATAGTATATATACATTTAAACTTCCATACTACTACAGTGTTCTTTTTTTTCTAGAAGTTTGTAGCCAACTACGAAAGTGGTAAAACATTATATAGTAAGTTATTTACTTACAATGAAAAACATCTACTGATGTCAATAAATAGCAGATTAACTCATTTTTAGCTTTTATTTAATCTCTAGAAAAAACAATGAATTGCTTATTAACTTAGTTTTCATCAATTTTTTTTTCAAAAAAGGTATTGAAACTTTCGTTTTTTAAAATTAGTTAAGCAGTATAATTAGCTAGACAAGCATAAAGTTAGAGAAAAATGACTGTATAACTTTAAGTATTATAGCTACTATTGGTTTATTAGATAAATAGCAAGTAAAAATGGAAACTTAATTAATATTATATGTCTACTAATTACTATGTAGTATGTTTTTAGTGCTAAATATTTTAAATTATACCATTGTAAGTTCGAAATGTCAATATAATAAGTTATAAGTTAAATTTATTTTTTATTCAGTGTGTTTGAAATTAGCTTGTTAAATCTAGTAAAATACTTTTTTGCGTATTAAATTTTCAATTTAAGTTTTTCTACGACAAAGATACATTTTGCTAACAGATAAATAATGCCTTTTAACACAAATAAAATCTATATGGAGTCTTAAAAAGCGCTGCCTTTAAAATGTAACAATTTTAAGCAACCTAATTATGAAAAACATTCTCTAGAAACTTTTATATGGTTAAATTGTTACACTACGATTTATTTAAATATAATAGAAATTATAAACAATGTTTTGAACAATCTTGTCTGAATTAATTATAAGACGGTAGTTCTCATAAATTTCCGGGAAGTAGTACTTTGCACTGCACTCAAGATTATTAAGTACAATTTTTTCAGCTAAAAACCAGGGTTGCCACAAAACCTGGAATTAAAGAAATTTTGAAAAAAAAACTTTGAATTTTACATGTTAAGTAGTAAAATTTTGATTAGACTAAAAATAATATATCATATAAATAAAAGTTTTGTCATCATCAAATTTTTTTATTCAAAAACAGAACTAAAGAAGTTTTACAGTATTTTTCCATTTTTTTTCTATTTAACACAGTTTCTCACCTTAAACTTAGTGTTTTACTAAAAATAGATCCAAAAACAAGTGCTTTTAAAAACCTGGAAGAAATTTTTAGAACCTGGAATTTTTTTTTCCAAAATTAGTGGCGACCCTGAAAATTTTAATCACAAAGGCTTATATACCAAAGATAATTAATTTTTCATTTATGTTTAAAACTAGATTTGAATGTAAAAATGCAGATACTACAAATAACTTATTCAAAAGACTTACTTTTGAAAAAGTTTTCTGTGCTCACCAAAATAAATTATATGTGTTCTTTCATAAAACCACTTGTTTAGAGTAGTGTTGGTAATAAAAAAAAACAATATCTAAAAATTAAGCATGTAAACTAAACTACGAGAGACGGTAAAATGGGCATAAACCTTTGACCCGGGACGAAATTTGAAAAAAAAAACATTAAGATTTTCACAACTAAGATTTCAAGTGAGCTTGTAACTTAATTGCGATTGATCAATAATCAGTATGCAATGCTCATTGAAATATTTAATCACTATAAGTCGTTCTAACTTTTTTAGTACAGTTTTCAAAATTACGGCCGCCCACAATTTTTGAGTTTCTGACCAGCGAAATAATTTTCAAGCTTCTGTCACTTGTAAAAGACTGCTTACTTCTATTGGTTTATTTTTCTAGTTTAAAAAAAACCTATAAATTATAGTCGAAAATATAAACGATATCTTAAACATAAGCCTACATCTAAATCATTGTTTTCATAAAAAAATAGAGGTTTTATTTATCTAAAATAAAGAGAAACAACTTAAATAGCTGTAGTTGTTGTTTGGTTAAATCTTAAAATAGTTGAATACCACTTTTGAAAAAATCCTTTTTATGACTAAAAGTTTGACAACAAATAGAAAAAGATTTTATATTTAGTTTGTATACAGAGTTTAACACAAAACGGGGTATAGACTTAAACTTTTCTACAAGTTTTTATTTTGATTGTATTGATGAAACATAAATACTTAAAAATAAGTTTAAAGCTTTTAGCTTCAAGCTAAACCTGTTAAGTCATGGAAAAGACGTTAAAAGGTATCCAAGTGGTGTGCGACTTGATAACCGAAAGGTATTTTTGTGCAACAGGTCCAAGGACCAAATATTTTGAACGCTTTTTTGTTGTTGTTCAATAAACTACATAAACTAATACTAACTATACTACAAAAAAATAACTTTTGTTAAAGAAAGGCTCAGCAGATTAGGTAAGTGTTGTTGAAAACAATTCTTCTGCAAATTTAATTTGAATTGCTATAAATATGCCCGATGTTAACATAAATTAGTTTTAAAGTACAATTTGTGATAGTTTAAAAATTCCAAGTTACACATATTACGCTTACCTTGCGATGGGCAACCTATTTTTAGTTGTTCGACGATATTTACCAGAAAAATCTTTTGCAGTCCAGACTTGCTAAACAAAATGTTTTGAAAAGTCGCGTAGTTTTAAAATATATGTTTAGTTGTTGAGCTTGCACTAAAAATCAATTTAAGAGCACATTTCAGAGACTTAAACATAAATAATTTATTTTAATTTTATCAAACCTAGTTACAAAAGAAAATCAATATTTCTTGTTAAGAATTCGCTCAAAAGTTAATTAAAACTTGTTATAATTTAGACAATTATTATTTCATAAAAATTGCGATGTTTTTGTTTTGTTTTAAACTATAATTTTAAGTTTAATTAGAGCATAAATTTTACAGTGTTATTAAATTCTAATTAAACAAGTTGTTTTTCTACAAAAGGATACTTGTAAATTAGACTATTTTTACAACAAGCTAAATAATTAGATTGCTGGATTAGTTGTTACATTGCTAGATTAGTTTAAAATAGTTACAACGTTATTTAAAAATAATTACAGAATATTTACAAAACTAAATACAAATAGTTTAAACTAAAATTTACGAGCTAGCTTTGAAAATTTAAAAACTAATTAGTTTGTTGATTCCTTTTTACTATATTATTTTATTTAGCATCTGAGTTAAGTGAGTTTGCCAACTTAAGCGTTTTAGTATGAGTTGTATAGTTAGTAAAAAGTCTAATTTAATTGTTTACTTACTTAGTTTACAAAAATTTGAAAAGTGTTTAAAAATATTTTCAGAAAAAAAATTTGATACACTTTTGGTAATGTAATATTAAGTAAATCAAAACTGTGCTTTTCTAGTTAATTTGAGTTCTAGATTTCTATGAGCATAATTAAAGTAAATAGATTTAAAAAATCTTATTGGTCATAAGATTAAAAAGTTAATCAAAACTGTGCTTTTCTAGTTAATTTGAGTTCTAGATTTCTATGAGCATAATTAAAGTAAATAGATTTAAAAAATCTTATTGGTCATAAGATTAAAAAGTTAATCAAAACTGTGCTTTTCTAGTTAATTTGAGTTCTAGATTTCTATGAGCATAATTAAAGTAAATAGATTTAAAAAATCTTATTGGTCATAAGATTAAAAAGTTGTTTTACATGATTATAAAAGCAACCATTGGAAACGTATATTTTCTTGGTTGTGCTTTTTGAGTACAATTAGTGTCCAGAAAAAAAGTAAGCTAAGGTTTGTGCTACAAAAAGTTTTGAGCTTAAAGAAAATCAAACGTACTTAATATACTGTTTGAGATAGCTTCAAAGTTACAAGTAAAACACTTTGGCAAGTCTTGTTTTTAGAAGAAACATATTTACAATGTCTGAACAAAATCAGGTATATAAAAAATTGCTTATTAAACGGTTGTTATATGTAAAACTAATGAAAAAAAAAAATCTAAAATATTTACAAAATAGACTAATGCATACAAAATTAGTCTGAATATTTTATTAACTTCATAAGTATTAAAAATTGTTTATGTACTTTAAATTATACTTGTTAACTTTTAAAGCTTAGTTATAAAAAAATATAAGTTTTCTTAAATAAACAGTTTTGAAAATGATAGCAACCTAAAGCTATCTAAAACTTTTTTCTTGATATTTAAAATTATTCTGTTTTAAATCTTTAATACAGACTTCAAATTATTTAGTGAGCTTAACTCATTAGTATTTAGGTTAATAATTTATAAATACTAAAGCTAATTCTTAGTTTTTTTAATGAGCTAAGTTTGGAAACAATTTTTCTTCGCTTGTACTTTAATTATTTTTCAATTTTAAAGAGAGACTCCCATCTAGAACAAGTAGAAAGATTGGCTTACCAATACATAGACAGGCAATTTAGATTGAAAAAAGAGATTCAGGAGCTCAAGGAGAGTTTCGAAGATTTGGAATCCCAGAGAAACGAACTCAGGAACGCTTCGGACTCAGACAATTCAAACCTGGAAAGTTTCAGAGCAATTGTCAGCCAATGCAAAAGAATAAACAACGAACTTCAAGTCAAAGTTGCAGAACACGAGCAACTCTACAACGATTTTATCAGCTCAATTAGCGAACTTGAAGTTAAAGAAGGTTTGGCAAGAGTCAGAATTGAAAAGTTTGAGCACTTTCAAGCTGATGATACCCATATTGGTGGAGAGTGTCCGATCTGTATGGAGAATATTGAGATTGGAAGGGAGCTAGTAAGACTGGATTGTGGTGGAAGACACACATCTTGTAAGGAGTGCATTTATAAATGGTTCGAATGCAGTGATTCGTGTCCGATCTGTAGAACTGTTTTTGTTGAATAACAATTTGTTTATTGTTGATAGAACAAAATAAAGTTATGCTGTTTCATCCAGACTTTTTTCTAGAGATTTATAGAACTGTATTTGCTAAATAAACGGTTTAATCATTGGTGTGTGTTGAAATGAAATAAAGCTATATTGTCTGACCTAACTTTCAATCTGCAAAATAACAGAAACTAAAAGCATAAAAGCTTATCTTTATAGCCTTACGTGTTTTAATTCAAAATAATTTCAACTAAAGTTTATTTTTAAATACTTGAGATTTTACAAACCTAATTATATAAAAGAATAATTAAAAACTTGCAAATGTTTTCTTTAGTAATGCAATGTAAGTATGTGAAAAGTTGACATTTTATACGTTTGTTTGTCTACAAACTGACATAAAGTAATTTATAACTTGAAAATCTAAAATTCCAGTTAATTGGAAAATAATGAATACTAGTTTGGTTAAATTAGTCGTCATCTGGTAGTAAAAGTAAAAAAAGTTAAAAGTGAAATAGTTAAAGGAATTGTACAGCAGACTTAAAACAAACTAATTACTAACTGCTAATGATAAAATTAAGTTTGGTTTGCTGTTGCTTAACGTATAAAGCATGAAATTAAAATTGCTTATAATATCTAATTAATCGTAAAATGTATTTACATAGTAAACTATTAGTTTGCAGTGTGGTAATTGACTATTAAACCATTTTAATTTTAATATTGTTCAAATGCTACATGTATACTCGTAATTGAAAGTAATAAATTTACCTTACATGAATGTTTAAAATCAATTAAATATGTTAACTAGACACTGTATAGATTTTTAATTGAAACCTTTCTATTAAGGGAAGGTAAGTATAGATTTTATTTATAAATAAAACTACACTACTGAGAGAAACATTTGTTTTGACAAAAAAAGAAAAAAAAAATTGAAGTGATACTATTATCCTTATTGTTAAGTCGAGACCTTTTTTTGTAATCTCAAAAGTAAAAAGTAAAAATAAAAAACTAGACTATTAAAGTGTAAAATATTACTAAAACAAGATTTACAAAAAAAACATTCATAAGCATAACAACTAAATAAGCTATTAAAACATTGATTTAAGTTTTACATAAGTAAAAACTTATTTCAGTCCAAAAATAAAACTTTGTTGTGTATGCACTATAAATTCCCTAATCGTAAATAATTTAAAGACATTTTGAAATTTTTAATTACAATAGCGAACTTAATCAATATACAATTATTGCTACAATCTGTTTGTCCTTGATGAGATATTAAATTATATTTGAGTGTAAAACTCAATTACCAATAGATTTCTTCGTACACCAGGTCCTTGTTCCAAACTTTTTGAGCGCTTTGTTTTTGTCGTTCCACAAACTGTATAGATACTTGTTTATACTTACGTTTTCCTAGCAAAGATCATCTAAGATTTTTTTTATTACGTGAATTTAAAATATTCCAATTTTTGATTGAGTTTAAAAGTTGATCTATAGGAATGCATAAGAGAACGACTACAGTTTAAAGAACAATGCTAATGAAATATTATATATATTTTTAAGTAAACATAATTTGTTTTACTAATACTATTGTTACCACTATATGTGGTTGTAATATTTATAACTTTTACCTGTATATAACTATAGCACCACTAAAATATGAAGCAACAGTTTTGTTTTTTCATTTACAATTTTGAATAGTTTTATTCCACTTTAGCAAGCTATACAAATATTTTAACATACTAGTGAAGCTAAACTGCATTAATTAAATAAAATTTTTCTTATACCTTAGATATCTTTATTTTTTTTCCAATATGTTAAGTATTTAATGTAATATTGGTTTTAAAAAATTGTAATGGGTTTTTAGTAGTTACACTTTTCACAATTGCTACTTTGAATTGAAATTAATTTTAGATGATGCAATTAAATTTTAGTGGGATGATACGTTTTATTTACGTAATATTTTTAAAATTTGATGGTTATAACTTTTAGCAAGTTTATATTGTTTTCAGAAACATTGTTTGTTCGTATGTACAGCTTGTTAAGTCAATCTGAGAGTTTGTTAGAGTTGTTTTTTTATGTCGGTATTAGAAATATATTAAAACTGCCTGTTGCTAAATTGACATTCTTAGACAGATAAAGATATTGTACATTTTAGAAATGTTTATTGAAAAAAACTCACGACTTCTTAATTCTATCTCAACAATGATATATAAACTTGGGATCTTAAACTTTACAAAAATGTTAAATATTCAACATAAAAAAAATCTATTATGAAAATATATAGTGTTTAAGATTACTTTATTGGTAAGAAATCAATAAAAAAAGAACACAACTGTTTTTTCTACTCTCTGCTAGTCTAGTATTATTTTGGACTGATTTTTTTTTCTTAATTCAATTCTATGTAAAGACGTTAAAATAAAACTTTTCATAAGAACAAGAAAAAAAGGACTTTTAGTCTTGTTTGAACGTTTAAATAGGGTGTTGGACAAAAAAAAAAAAGAGATTTGAAATATTTTATGGTCAATGTTCTTAGGTATCAGTTAACATATTTCTATTCTGACAATATTTTAACAAAAGAAATGCTGTTTAGCTGTAAACTCAAAACAAATTTATTTAAGTATATTTAGAGATAATACCTTTATAATAAAAATTTTTAAATAGTTCTTTATTTTTATTAAAATAGCTATACCACCATTTAAATTTACTTGAATATATACTTAATATGACAAGCTTAGTCTTTTTTTTTCTTAAAATAATAAACTTTAAAATATGTAAACTCCAGTAGGTATTCTTTACAAAACTTTTTATTATTTATATGAAAATTTACGAACCAACAAAAACAAACTGTAATTTTAGATTTACTTCTTTATATCTTGCAAATTTTATATCTTAAAAGTGTAAATTAAGATTTTAAAATATTATTTCATATTTAATTGTACTCAGAATTCTTGGTCAGTAATAAAACAGTTCTGAAAAAAAAAATTACCTCATTTAAATAGATGTTTTTAGTTAGTTTTGTAAAACTTATACTAAGAATTAAAGACAACCTTTATTGTTTATTTATACTAATAAATTAACTATAATGATCGTAGTTTTTGCGTAGAAAACCTTATAATTTGTGTATCTTGGAAATTCAAGGAACCACAGATTTAAATCAGGGTTTCCAAAACCTTTTTTTATAACGCCCCCTATAAAAAGCAATGGTCACCCTCCAATAAAACTTCTAAAATCTACTGAGCGCAAGCAGTTTTCCCGTAATATCTTTACATCTATCTTTAAATTCACTTAAGAATTTTTCTCATGAACTCCAGAATCCGCATGTATAAAGCTGTAAGTTTCAAAACTTCACTTAAACACACCATTATTTTGGTCTTTATTGTGAACTTGAGAACATCTAGTACGAGTTTCAAATTATAGCTTTGTGGCCCCTTCACTTATCACCCCCTTGCAGCATATGGTCGCCTAGCTTTCTCAAGTGGCCCCCAAAGACCCACTTTGGGAAATTCTGATTTAAACGATATCAGAACTAAATCATTATCCGATTTTTATATCTTAGTTGGCAAATTAAATGATATAAATTCGAAGCTTATAGCTTAAATTGATGTATAATAATTCAAGCAAAATTAATTAAACTATAAGCTTTGCAAAGTAAGAAAAAGCGATTTAAAAATATCTAAAAAGACCGTTCTTTTATAAATCACACTTTATAAGAAAAATTTCAAGGCTTATGAAATATAATATTGAAACTTAAATGGACAGTATTAAAAAACTGTTAGAAAGTAATGTCTGCCAAAATATGAAAACTAAACTTCATAAAAACTACATTTAAAATTTCAAACAAAGTATAAATACTTAATAACCTCCTTAATATTTTTTATTAAGAGTAATTTATAACTTTTAAAGCTACTTCTAGTGCAAAATTTGTTGGAAAATGTTTTTAAAATTATACACCTAATGTTAATTCATAGAAGGAACGAAACCTTGAAACTACTTTTAAGTTTTGAAGAATTAATAAAAAATCGTAAAGAAAGAAGAAACTTTGTTAAAAATATTAACTTTAAGATTAGTTTAGGAAAATCTAATCAGGAAATTGAGAACATACGAGAATATAAAATCTGATTTCAAAAAGCACAATAAAAACTTTTTTACACATAAATATTACCGATGCATTTTTCAACTGTTAAAGCTTTTAGAAAAGTTTTATAAGAAAAAAAAATCAGAAAACTTATTTTTAATATCTAGGCATGTGAAAGCATGTAAACTTTAATATAATAAAATTTTTTTATTTAAAAAGCATTGTTATCAAGCAATAAAGAATAAAAAACGTAAAATTTGTTTTAAGAAAAATGAAATAACTTTCAAATAAAGCCCCCTGTGTTGTAACTAATAAGGTAGGTGGAGTAGTCTCAATTTAGGAAAACCCCCTACATCAGAACTCCTAGTTGGGGAGTTGGGGAAGTCCGAACTCGTCCACTTGTACGTCGCCCTTGGTTTCCTGTGCCGGTTCACTGGTTCCGATCGGACCGGTAGGTGCCGCCACGGAGTCGTCAAGCATCATCGAGTCATCATCGAACATTTCATCACCTAATTATAAATTATTTTGTGTACTATTTATTTTCACTGTAAAAAAATAGACTTGTTCATTTTCACTTTTAAATTCCCTAAACTTGTCTATTTCACTCTAAAACACGGTTTCCCTAATGTTTTTCCATAAAGCCTTTTTAAAGAAATCAAAAAGTTGTGGTCCATTATATTTCTCAAAAAATTACCCATAAATCCGCCTACAAATGAAGAAAAACTCTGTTTAAATACTTTATTAACAATAAAAAATCTGAAATGATAATAAGTATAAACATAAATACACATGTATAATATGAACTACATAATACAATATGAACACATATATAATGTGAATACAGTAAAACGAGCTTCATAGCCCTTTGCGCTTCATCATTAACTCCAGAATGTTTAAGGTTCAAATTATGGCCACTTAGCCTGTTTACCACTGAAGCCCCCCTTTTACAGCTTACGGCCCTTTACATTTCTGAAATGATCCTCAAGGCACCGATATGGCCAACTTTGGAAAACCCTGCTCTGAAATAACCACAATCTGTATACAATTACTCTTTACCTTAAATAATTTTCACCCTAAAATAACCTAAACTTTACCAGTTCATCAAAAACCATCTATTCAAATAAAATTTCAAATTTCTCACCCAAAGCATCTAACTCAGCATCGAGATCGTCTTCATCGAATTCTGGCATTCCGTAAGATCTTCCCATTACCTCCTAAAATCAAATTTATATTAGTGATATATTTGTATTAATTATTATATATTTTATACTCTGTAAGTTTTTCCCATGACCTACTGTTTATTTACTATATTTAGTGTTATATTAGATTATTATTATACATTTGTTACACATATATATTATATTCTGTAAGTTTCCCATCATTTTTCTTTATAAATATACTTAGTGTTATATAAGATTATTATTAGAAACTTGTTATACATTATGTTATATTCCATAAGTTCTTCCAATCACATCCTATATAATTATTTATATTAGCGTTGTATTAGATAGTGTATTGATATCAAGTTACCTTTCATTATATATGTTATTTATATGTTGGACAGGGTTACCACTCGTTTTTTCAAAAATTTTTCCAGGTTTTTCAAATTTCTTCCAGGTTTTTAAAAGCACACATTTTTGGGTCTATTTTTAGTTAAAAGTTAAATTTAAGGTACGAAACTGTGCTAAATAGTATAAAAAGATTGAAAAGCTACTTAAAATTTTTTTTTTTAATAAAAAAATTTTTGGTAATGACATAAATTTTTTATCTTTATGATAAATTTTATTGAGTCAAACCGGAACTTTACTACTGAAGATGTTAAATTTCTTAAAAATTCCAGGTTTTTTTTCAAAATTTCTTAAATTCAAGGTTTTTCCAGGTGTTTTTTGCCAAAATTGTCAAATTCCAGGTTTTTCCAGGATTCCAGGTAAAGTGGCAACCCTGGTTAGAGTGTTGCAATTGTATTTGGTATATATTAAGTTTTAATAACCTGTATTTTATTTATAATCATTATATTATACTAGTATCGTACTAAACAGGGTCTTGTAACTATTTTAATAACAATAAATATATAAAATATTTTTTTTAGGTTATTATACAATATCATAGATGTATAATAAAGTATATTGGATATCTGTTATTGTATGAAGATCATCCAAACTTCCTGTATTTATTACAATAACACTAGTTTTATTATCATTAATTATAAATCATGTGAATTTTATCATGTGAATTTATTATTTAGAATTTATCTATTCTAACACGTCTCCCAGACATTTATTATATATTTTTTAATAATATTATTTGTTATATTTATATACTAACTTACTTTTAAATAGCTATTTCTAGCATATCTTCCGCATATTTATAATATTATTTTAATAATATTATTCATATATAACTTCTTAAATATTAGATTAATATGATTTTTTCTTACTTGTATTTCATCAGCTTCTTCTAGCATATCTTCCATATCATCTTGTAGATCTTCCACTTCATTTATGTTGATCTTCTTCATCTCTTTCTTCATTTGTTTCAATCCTCCTTTCATGGCTGTTACCTGTGAAAATACAACAAGTATTAAAAAACTTAAAAAAAAACTACTTTTTGTTGATGATACCTATTTAAAAGAAATAAAAAAACTTTATATAAAATATCAAGTTGTGGACATAAAATAGGTGTCTCTTATTCGCAGTTTTCCTAAATTCTACCTCTAACTAATCATATTTTAATAACTTTAAAACATTTATTCTTTAACTGTTTACTCTATTATTAAAGAGAAAATCAAGAACTATTTCATGACTAAAAACTGATTAAATCATTCAATAACATGTAATATTTCTTACTACATTATTCTGTTGAAGCTGACAAATACTAATATTAATAAAACTAACAGTAGCTTGAGTGTCTTTCATGGTTTGTAGCGAGTAGTTAGTTTGTTCCATGTTGAAGGATTGGTTCTGCATATTGTTTCTCTGCTGTTCGTATCTCTTCTTTTGTTTCAAAATACCCAATGCTCTCTGCTTCACCTGGTAGATAAAAAAAAATTGATTTAACAAACGAAAACCCAATAGTTGCAAGTCTAGTAGAAAAAGTTTTAAGATATTTTAATTGTAATGAAATTAGCTAAAAGTGGTATAAAATATAATGTACAAGATATACTTTGCAAGGCTTTTGATTAGATCCACATAAACTAAAAACTATCTTAGATAAACTTTTTTAATTACTAATTTAATAAACATTAGTTATTTATTTTTTCTGGAGTTAAAAAGTTTTTTTGAGCTGTTAATTTTGACAAAACTTTAGTGCTTCAAATGAAATTTAAATAATAACTAAATAGAGTAAAGTATTATATATATTATAAACTCTCTTAATATCCAAAAGAAGTGTGCAAATTTATTTTGAAGTTATTTATGAGGTATAGACCATACTTACTTTAAAAAGTTCTTTAGGGGCCAAGCTAAAAAAAAATCTTTGAGGGGCATGATATATTTGAATAACTTTAAAAAAACATGGTTTAAAGAACAAATGTGTAATGAAATAAAAATAAAATAAGCTGCACAGTTTACACAGGAGCAAAACAGAGCATATTTGTAAAATTATGTTATATAAAAGCTTAAACTTAGTTGCTTTTTAACTACATCTCCGGCTAAAATGTTTTACTTAAGGTCACTTTTTGCCTACCTATGATCTATTAAATGATTTGAAAGGAAAAAAACCATTTAAGTAAAACTATAAAATTAGAGAGAGAGAGATAAAAATAAATAGTTTGCAAAACTAATAACTGAAATTTTGTTAGAAGAAAAACTATCTGAAGAGTTATTAAAAATCTATAAACAAAAGTAAAGTATTTATTTCTTCCAAAAGTAAGAACGCTAAAGTATTACCAATTAATTTTGTATATCACTCTAAACATGGAAAAAGCTTAAAATAAATACTGTGGTCATAACTGTGAAAGCTGCAATAAGCCAAGGTTTAAATTGTAATAATTTTTAAAAGTTAGTTTGAGAACTTAGAGCTATAAGACATGTTTTTATTTTGAAACATTTTAACACTGTAAAATGTTTCAGTTACATAGTTTTTACCTGATTTTTAGTAGGACCATTGCGGACACAATATGAGTAGATACTTTTTATAATAAAAAACTTAATTAACAAACTACAGGGCTGCTGCTGGATTTTGGCAAATATTATCCAGGTTTGCAAAACTTCCTCCAGGTTTTTAAAATTACACGTTTTTGGGTCTATTTTTAGTTTAAACTTAAGGTAGAAAACTGTGTTAAATAGTATAACAACATTAAAAAGATACTGTAAATCTACGTTAAATGTATTTAAAAAAAAAAAAAATTGATGATGACAAATAAAAAATTTATCTATATGATAGATTTTTTGTGTCAAATCAAAATTTTACTACTTGACATGTGAAAATTGTTTAAAATTCAAGGTTTTTCTAGTTTTTTTTAAAACTTCTCAAATTTTAAGATTCCAGGTTTTATGGCAAACCTAAAACTAAAAAAATATATTACTATAAAAGTATATTTCTGGGTAATTACACTAGAACTAGTATTATTCTTTAGTTTAGAACAGTCTGTTGAAAATTACTTGCATTTCAAACCAATAAAACAAGCAATTTTTTACCTGGTTTTTAGCAGGACCATCACGCATGTTTTTCATTTTATTCTTCAGCTTCAAAAGATCGGCATCAAGCTTTGCAATCTTTTTCTCAACAGAGTCAGTCCTGTCATCGATTGAAGCGATGCAGTCTGTTAAGTTCGGTGGTGGAGCTTTTGGCTTACTGCGTCCAAATATGCGGTTCATATTGTTTTTTATATAAAAGTCTGTAGTAAATTGTTTGTTATTTAAAAACGTCTTTCAAATAGTGGAAAAGACTTAACATTTTTTGTTAGGTCAAAACTTTTAAAAATACTCCATAACTTTTAAACATATTTGAATACAGCCTTTGTACTTGTTATTCATTGTATAAAACTAAATGGTATTAAACTACTATAAACATATAATATGTCACAAAAAAATGTATGCCTTATCCCTTGTGTATTCTTATAACTATAACAAATCTGTAAAAAGTTAAAAAATATACAAATATGCACAACAGAAAAAAAAAGGCTTACTGTTGATTTCTTAAACAAAAATGATCCTTTGTGATCCTTTCGAAACTTATAAAATATGTACACTAGCTAGCATGATATATTTATTTCATGTTTCAGAACAGAAAAATTACTTTATAAAAAATGTGGAAGATTAACAATTTTAGTACCAAATCTCTAAACAGCTACTTATAGAGTGCAAGTACTTATGCAAATGTTAATTACAAAATCTGGATTACAATTAATAAAATAAGTATAAATCCTGAAAAAATATTATTTGTTAATAATGTTGTCAATCCATTTACACAAACGTTTCTCAAAAAAACAATGTTGGCGATTTTAGCTAATAGGGGGCATTGATCAGTAAGGCAGTTAAAAAGTAAATCTGTAACTAACTAGTAAAGGGGCAATATCTAATAAATGAGGTGATAATGAAAAAGAGCTTGAAAAACCCTGAACTACATTCAATGAACAGTTCAATGGACATTTGCAATTATAAATAGAAAGACCATTTGATTTTGATATAATGAAAAATGTTCTTATAAACTAAATAAATTTCTTTATCTAATCTCTTTAAAAAACTATTTATAGAAAACAAGTAAAAACATATTTACACTGCTGACATGTTTTATTTTGGCTAAAATTAGCTCCATTAACAGTATAAATAAATAAATAATATTTTCTACTTTTAGCTGTTTTTAGGAATTCAAAGCTATGAAAATAAAAACAAAGCATTTAAATAAACAACAAGCAACTCAGATGAGTTTTTTGAAAGAGTAGATATAAATAATATTAAAGAAATTTATATTGGTAGGTTAAAATCTAAAAAAAATATGTAACAAGCTATTGTACAACATACTATAAAAACTACAATAAAAGTATTCACAGTTTATTTTCACTATAAAAACTACTTACAAATTTACTATTAGTCCAGTTTGAAAAATCAAAGCTAAAAACATACTAAACTTTCAATTTTTTTTGAAATAAAACCTATTCTAAATAAAAACAAAACTTTTTATTTTATTTTACACTAATAAAAAATCAATGTTATACCAAAGTATTTAAAGTGTGCAAAACCAAATTATTGTAACTTACTTTATATATTGAAATTTAAACACTAATGCTTTCTTTAAGGTTTGTTTAGAATATTTAATTCTTATTAATTTACAGAATGTAGTTGTATTAATAAGAGTTAATAATTCAAAGTTAATTAAACTTAAGTACTTTAAATAGCTTTAACAGTAAATAAAGCCTAATTAAATAAGATAACATACTTATAAATTTCTTTAATCTCTGGTCAGAATAATAAATAATCAACTTAAGTAAAAATAAAGATCTACTTTAAAGCATTGTTTTGAGTATCTAAAATCAATTTTTGTAAAAAAAAAATCACAGGGGTGTCAAGTGTTTTTGGCAAATTTTTTCCAGGTTTTAAAATTTACACATTTTAGGGTCTATTTTTAGTTAAATAGAATCAAGTTTAAGATAAAAAACTGTGTTAAACAGTATAATGACATTGAAAATATACCTTACAGCTTCTTTAAATGTGTATTTTAATTAAAAAAAAATTGGTGATAACAAAAGAATTTATCTATATAGATAAATTCTTTTGTGTCAAAACTAAATTTTATGACTTAACATTTAAAAATTGTCTAAAATTCCAGGTTTTTTAATGATTTTTATTAGAAATTAAAGGTTTTTTTTAAAATTTCTCAAACTCCAGGTTTTTAGAGGTTTTTTTTAGCCCAAAATTGTCAAATTTCAGGTTCTTCACGAATTTTAGGTTATTGAAATACTTCTTTAAATATTTTTTATAATAAGCATAACTCTTAATAAAATACTAAAAATCATATTTTGTAATAGTGATTTATTGTATTAGTTTCACTATTTGTTAATAAAAACTGTTTAAAACTCTAGATTTTTTATCAAAAATATCAAATTAAAGGTTTTAATTTTTTTAAACTTCAAATCACAAGTTTCTGGATAAAATAGCCCCCTGAAAATTGAAACAAAAAGTAAAACAGCTTGAAATATAAGTTCTTTTTAATAAGTATTATTTTAAAAGTTCTTTAAATATTTTTACCAACTTTAACCTAATTCTTCTGCTTACTACTTTAATAAAATACATTTTTAGAAGTGAATCAACATCTAATTTTTACTTAATTAAACTGAACTATTTTATGGTTTATGTTTTGGTAAAAAGTAAGCTTGTTAATATACTTTGGAAACTCTACAACTACAAGCAATCAACAACAGGGTTGCCAATCTTTTAAGAAAAAACATAGTTTGAGTGACAAAAACTAGCTTGAGTTGGCATGAGGTTATGAAAAACTTTCATAATACTGTTAACAAAGATCAACTGTTAAAAAACACCAAAACAATAACAAAAAGATTTAAAAAGAAAAAAAAAAACTAGTATTGGATTAAGAAAAAATACAAAAACAAGTCTGAGTTTTGAAGAAATCTAAGTTTTTAGGTGTGGTTAAAATTCAAAATTAGATAAAAACGAGCAATTTAAATAATAATAAATAAAACAAGCTATAATTAGCAGAAGCATTTATTTGCCTTCTTTGGACTTCAAAAACAAGTGTGAGGTAGAAAAATGAATAAAAACTTAAAATACATTTTATAAAAATATAAATTTGAATACTAATAAATTTTATCAGAAGCCACTAAAGTAAAAATACACCAATTTGTTTAGCTCTTTAACATTGTAATTGGCATATTTTATTTTCATAGAAACTTAAATTGGTAATGGATAACCAGAACTCCTTTAAGTAATTCAATTTAAATTTTGGAATATTTTTATATGAAAATTTAGCTGTAAGTAATTTATTTTATTTAAGGTTGACAAAGATGTTTTATAAGTTTTTTCCAGGTTTTGTGAATTTCTTTCAGGGTTAAAAAAAAACAAGTTTAAAGTCCATGATAATTATAAAAAATTAAACTTAGGTAAAAATAACTGTCTTAAGTAGTATAACAACATAGAAAAGTTACTGTAAAGCTACTTCAAATGTGTTTTTTTATTTTATTAAATTAAATGAAATATTTTCTTTCATCTTTATGATACATTTTTTGTATTTAGCCAAAACATTTTTACTTTACATGTAAAAATAGTTTAAAAATCAAAATTTTTCCAGTTTTTTTTTTAATTTTTGTTCAAAATTTCAGGTGTTCCAGTTTGTTTTTAATTTCTAACAAAATCAAGGTTTCATTAAGTCTTTTTTTTTTGCCTAAATTGTCAACTTCCAGGATTCCAGCTTTTTTAGCAACTCTGATTTTGTGATATTCCAGGGTTGCCACTCTTCTTTAATTTGTTGTTAAGTTAATAAGTTGCCAAAGCCTCAGTGACCTAAAACTAGCCGAGTTTAAGGTCACTGATAGAAGAAAATCTGGTTTTTACCTAAATTTTTCTTTTTAAACTTAATATTCAGGATTGCCAATTGTTTTTGACAAATTTCTTTCAGGTTTTTAAAACTTTTTAAAAGTACATGTTTTTGGGTCAATTTTTAGTTTAAACTTAAGTTTAAGGTGAAAAACTGCTTTAAATAGTATAAAAACATTGAAAATATTTTGTAAATTACTTTAAATGTGTTTTTTTAATAAAAAATGTTTTGATGACTACAAAAAAAATTATCTATATGATAGACTTTTTGTGTCAAATCAAAATTTTGTTACTTGGCATGTAAAAATACTTTAAAATTCCAGGTTTTTTAATTATTTTTGTTCAAAATTCCAGGTTTTTCCAGGATTCAAGGTTTTTTGGCAACCCTGACTATTACTCAAGCTTAAATAACTAAAAACATAATAATAATATCTAGAAAAATAAAAGACATAAAACTTAGTCTGGGATTTAGAACATATATCCAAACTGGGTAGCTGTCAAATTTGCACAAGCGTACAAAATTGTAGGAGGGGACAAAATTGCACTAAGATACTTTTGCTCAAAGACACAAGGGGATAAAATTTCACAAAGGGTCACTTTGCACAAAGACATTGTTGCATGGGTTGATTTAATTTTTTAATAAATTTAAATTTATACATTTTTACTATCACAGTTACCCCTAACCCCTATCCTTGGTTGGTAACTTACTTTTTTTTTTCTTATAATTTTTTTCTTTTTACATTTATTTTTTTTTTGCTATCACTGTTACCCCTAACCCTTATCCCTGGTCGATAGTATTTATTTTATTTTCACTATCACTGTTACCCCTAACCCTTACCCTCAGTGAATAACTTTTATTTTCTTTTATTTTTTGTTTATTATAATTTTTAGCTTTTTTTGCTGTTTTTATTTATTTTTTTCTGTTTTTCTTTTACTCTTGTGCAAAAATGTAACTTGTGCAAAATTGACCCTTGGTGCAAAATTGTGTTTGTGCAATTTTGTTCTTTTGTGCCCTCATGCAATTTTGTTTTTGTGGAATTGTGTCTTTGTGAAATTTTGACCTGTTCCCATCCAAACTAGCCTGAGTGATCTTGAGAAAGTAGCAACCCTGTTTTTCTACAATTTTTTATATCTTTATATATTTTTTTAATACATAACTCCTCTAGTAGTTAAGATCTCTTTATATTATTTTTCCTCTAGTAGTTGAGAACTCTTTATTTGTTATCTATAAATCAACACATACACTAGTTTTTTAATTTGATATTTCAGCAAAATATACTTTTTCAAGTCATTTCAACTGTTTTATTGAGTTTTATATTTAGCAATAAAGTTGTGTCATGATAACAAAACTGTATTAAAGTTGAAATAGTATGCTTAGTTTATAATAAAAATATACAATTCATAATTAAGTAGTGTTAAAACTTCTTAAAATTTAATAGAAAAATAAATTAATACACTACTTAAGATGCATGTGTATAAGTTGAAGTTTTAAAACAATTCTCTAGAATATTAAAAATAACTTTGAAGATTAAAAAGTATTAACATTATTCTTTGATTTGTGTAGATCATAAAAAAAAAAAGAAAATAATAATGCATAAGTCAAGGAAAACAATTTGAAGTTGATCAAATTTTGTTTTTGTTGTCAGTTACAATGATACACATTAAATAAGTAGTGCATGAGTCTACTTTCTTTAGAATGTTTTGAATTTTTTTTATTAGGGTTGCCAATGATTTTTAGCATATTTTTTCCAAGTTTTCAAAGTTTCTTGCTGGTTTTTAAAAGTACTTGCTTTTGTTTCTATTTTTGTTTAAATATAAGTAAAAAAACTGTGCTAAATAGTGTTACAACATTGGAAAAATACTTTAAAGCTACTTTTTTTTTGTTTTCTAATAAAAAAATTTGGACAATGACAAAAATTATATACATATTTTATAATTTTAGTGTTAAATTGAAATTTCACTACAAAATATGTAAAAACTGTTTAAAGTTCCAGGTTTTCTGTGATTTATGTTCAAAATTCCAGATTTTTCCAGTTTTTGTTCCAAACTTTCTCAAATTCCAGGTTTTTCAGACTAATTTGTTAAGTTCCAAATTTTCCTGAATTTCAGGTTTTTTAGCAACCTTGTTTTATGTTTTCAAAAAACTTTTACTCTTTGGTGAATTTAGAAACTTGAGGTTTTTTTAGTTTCAAGCATCACCAAATAATTTGCCATTAAGGGTTAATTGTTTCAAAAAGCAATTAATAATTATATTTTATTTTAATGAAGTCAATACAATAAGAATTTAAAGTAGAATTATAAACTTGTAAGTTTTTCTTGTTTTAAATGAATGTAAGTCAAAAGTTACCTGATAATTAAATTTTCTAATAATAATTGAAAATAGCTTCATTTTAGAAATAAAACTTACACCAAGCACTAATATATACTTTATTTTCTTATCAAAGAAAAATTTGGGTTTTGTGAAATTACAAAACTTTAACAAATTTATAACTTTTTGGAATCCAACCTGATTCTATTTACTACAATGGGAAGTAAACAACTATTTTTGTTATGGTAAATTTTTGTTGCCTTTTTCAATATTCAGTATTCACAGCATAATCATAAGATCTATGAAAGTAAGGAGAAACTTGGTAAATAATATTTTTAGCTACATTAAACCTATGTACATTAAAATGATTTTATATAAAAAATATAAATTTTATCTAAACCTGATTATAACAAAACGACAGTTTTTTACAGCTGTTTCACATAGAGATAAATCAATCCCGGAAACGTGTCAGAATTGCACAAAGACAAAATTACACGAGGGGAAAAAATTGCACGAAAACTATTATGCACGGACTGCGGAGGGTCATTTTTGCATGAGAGTAAAAAAAACAGAAAAATAAAGATAAAAACAATTAAAGATAATTTATTTGAAAAAATAAGGAGAAACAAAAAGTTATTTTAGAGGGTAATTTTAGAGGGTAAGGGTTAGGTCATAGGTGTAACAGTGATAGTAAAAATAAAAATAAAACTAATATAAATTACTATTAAAGAAATACAAGAAAAATAAAAATAAATAAATAAAATATTGAAAATTAAAAAATTGAAAATAACGACAATAATATTAAAAATAAGATAAAAAGCAAATAATTATTTAAAAAAAAAAAAAAAATAATAATTAGTAAAAAAGTAAAAAGAAAAAAAATAAGTTACCAACCGAGGGTAAGGGTTAGTGTTATCAGTGATGGTAAAAATTAAAAAAAAACTAAAGTCTAAAGTTAATAAAAAGATAAAATTAAAAACTAAAACTATTAAAATAATTAAAAGAAAAAAAAATCAACTTGTGCAAAATATCTCTGTGCAAAAGTGTCCCTTCGTGCAAAAAGGTCTTTGTGCAATTTTGTTCCCTCGTGCAAAAATATGTTTGCACAATTTTGTTCCCTTATGCAATATTTTACCCCTCGTGCAAATTTGACATCTATTCCATATAATAATTAGATATTTTTAGTTTATTAGTCATTTTTCTTTCAAAAAATTTAGAATTTAAAATTTTCATAAATATTGTGAAGTAGTAATAATAAAGGTTTTTGTGCAGTAAGTTAAGTTGGAAAATACGCTGCTGTTATTAGTTTAAAAACTTCTGCATTAAAAAAAAAGATTTAGTATTGCTATAAAAAGTATTGTAAAATACGAGCAGAAAAAAAAGGTGAAATAGTAAATTTTTTAAACTGCTATATATCATTTTTATACAAACATATATTAATAAATCCATTCTTCTGTATGTATCTATTGCAATATGTAAGAAAATATTGCGATTTTTAAGTTTTAGTTTGGTTGAGTTGTTAACGAGTTGCCATAATCAAGACTACCAAAATACTCGGGCAAGACAAATTTGAGATAATCGTAAACTTTTACTAAGTATTCAGTGTTTAAAATTGTTTATTTCTTGAAAATTTGCTTTTAATAAATTGATCTAATGTTTTAAAATTTTTTGAACGTTAAAATACAAAATACAAAAAAGATAAAAAGATAACAAAAATATGAACTTTTTTTGACTTTTTATATTAAACATTTCGTTAGCATTTTTATTTGAACCTTATTTTTGAACCCTGTTCTGCTCAGTTATATATATAGATAACAAAAATTACATTCTACCATGGTTACCACGCTATTTACTCCATTAGACTTAGTTTTAAGACCGTTTGCCACAACATGTTTATGATCTTTTTATTATATAAAATTAGAAGGAAAAGAAATCGATTTAAAAAACAATTTATGTGGATTTGAATATTATACTATTTTGTTACAGTTATTAAAAGAATAAGTTTAGATTTACAATATAAATTTTGAAAAATTATAATTATAACTATGTACTCAACATATATAACTTTATAAGATTAGTTTTTACTTTTTGTCTACCTTGCAGAGAGAGTTGTGCTAAAGTGACGCCGTGCTAAAGTGTCACACCGTGCTAAAGTTTCACCCCGTGCTAAAGTGTCAAACCGTGCTAAATTGTCACACCGTACTAAATTGTCACACCGTGCTAAAGTGTCACACCGTGCTAAAGTGTCACTCCGTGCTAAAGTGTCACTCCGTGCTAAAATGTCACACCGTGCTAAAGTGTCACACTGTGCTAAATTGTCACTTTGTGCTAAAGTGTCATACCGTGCTAAAGTGTCACTCTGTGCTAAAGTGTCACTCCGTGCTAAAGTTTCACTCCGTGCTAAAGTGTCACTCCGTGCTAAAGTGTCACACCGTGCTGAAGTGTCACTCTGTGCTAAAGTGTCACCCGTGCTTTTATGACCCGTTCCCTGCAGAGAGGTTTACTTAGTTGGTTTTGGTCTTGTCTTGATATCTGTCGGAAAAAAATATTGTTTGTTTTGTTCACTGTTATATTTTATTGAATCACAATCAGTTTCCATAAAAATAACAAGTGTATTTAGCATTTAATTTTTATTTCTTTACTATCAAAAATACTAAACTGCATTTATAAACAACTAAGCTGAACTAAAAACTTTGAACTTTTATGAAAAGTATTATATTTGTAGAGACAAAAATAGCCAAAAACTATGGAAAATATGGTAAGCCAAGCGTAAAGCAGAAATTTCTGGAAACTTGATTTCAAAATAACGGTTGATACTAGTGGAATTTTTAAAAGATCCGAAAGCTAAATACAAAACGGCTTAAACAATTGTAATTTAAAATATTAACTTACATGTGTTTATTTAGTTTATTGTGAACAATCAAATTTTCTGCGCACAGAAACATTGTCAAAGAATGTTTTATCTAGAAAAACTAATAACCTACTTTTTGTTTTCTTTTACTATATGAGTTATAAAAAAAACTTTGTAACTTAAAAACTAATCAACATACTAAGTAGATCTGTAAATAAATATATTTTGGTTAACTTTTCCAAATATAAATTTAAGTGTTTGTTAACAAAAATCCTAGTGAAATAAGTTCACTGGAATATAAAATTAATTTTATATAACTTTAATTTTATATTTTGGTTATAATTATCTTTATAAAACATATGAAAATATATAGTTTAACATTTTAAAACTTTAATCACTAAACAAAAGTTTCGCTAAATGAGCTCATCAGTACTTATATTAGCATATAGTTTAATTAATATATATAAAATAAAGTTTGAAATTAACGAGAAAAAATCACAATTAAGTTGTACATATAAACACTAGTGTTTTACTAATTCTCAAAAACTTGTTTAGCAAACTAAGTTTTGCTCAGAACCTATAGTTTTAATATAATAATGAATGCAACTACTTTATATGTTAACAAACTTTCAAAATCAATTTGTTTTATTGTTATTTTAAGTTTCTTACATTTTAATCGTAGCTTTTACGATAGATGATTTTAAGAGCTTTATTATTATGTTTATTTTCTTCTTTGTGTCTAGTTTTATTTGCACTGCCCCAGCACAACAGACCGTATCTAATGTGATTCATTAAAAGTAAATTTTTAAAAACGTACAAAGATTTCACATTGATTTTGTTTTATAAAATACAATACACCAGTAGTTTTGACTGTTTAGTTTTTGTTGTTTATACATGTTTTGTCTAATTACATTTACTTTTATTATAACATCCAAATGTTTGTAGTTGTCTACATATTTTTATAGTTGACTTACAGATTTCTACAATAATTTTTATATTTTTATAAAATCTGTTTTTAATTGAATGGAAAAGAAGTATGAATCTAATTTTGTTAACATTCAACTTAAATAATTAGCCAGTCTGAAAGAATCTAAATTTGAAAAAGAGGTTTGAAATTTCTTGTAAATATAAGTTTAGTTTCAAGCTTGTTTATAATAATGTATCAACTGCAAAATTTAAAGCCTTAAAGCAAAATTCTGATCTAAAAATTTAGCAAATTTACTAATAATAGTTTTGCTTTATCCAACGAAAAAATTTAGCAAAATGTTGTTTATTCAACTAAACTTATGTTTATAATGTTATTATGTAAAAAAAAATGTTGAAAGTTGTTTATTTAATATTTAAATAATTTTTATGCTTAAAATGTCACTTTCAACAAACAATTTTGTTTTAAATCATGTTTCCTAAACTAATATTTTAATACAAACTAGTTATTTGTTTGTTTAAAAGTTTTAAAGCAATTTTAGACAGCCAACCCTTAATTAAACTTTTACTTATTTATAAACACGTTCCAAAATATTTAACTGACATATTTATTACTTGAAACAAATAAGTTGTTTACTTATATAACATTTTAAAGCTGTATTTGTTTCATTCTTTTTCAACACAAACGATGTTTTTGAAAAGCATAAAAATAAAAGTTTAATGTTTAAGAATTAAGTAATAAACTAAGGCTTAAAACGTTTAAAATTAATAAAATAAGAATTATAAGTTTTTAGAGTGGTCTAGTTTTAATTTTTGTTTTTTAATTGCTGTTTGTACCCTGGTATTTAATTGTTTATTGACAAAAATAAACGTTCAAAATGTTTAGTCCAAGGACCTGGTGTACGAAAAACTTTTAGTAGAGATAAATTTATAACTAACTTGTGAAACATTTGTAGAAAAATAATAATTTATACTTAATTTCAATTAAATGTTTTCATAAACTTTTTATTAGTTAAGTTATGTTCTTTAAACAGAAAAAATAGCTACATAATAAAATATTTTTTTAATAAATACAATAGTTTATGTTTGATTTAAATCAAGTGCAAAGTTTGTTTTAGAAGAGTAGTTTAATGTCATACGATTGATAGATATATCAGTAAAAAATTTCAAAAACTATTTGACAGGTGAAATTCAGCTTTAACCTATTAATTAACTAAAAGTAAATACACTTTTATGACAGATTTATATTCAACATAAGGTCAATGATGCTAAACGTCTGAAACTTTGTTTACTAAAATGTTTTTGTTTAACAAAGATATGGTTTATTGTAAATATAGACTTTAATTTGTAAACACAATTAACGTTTTATTATCTTCATATTGCAGTCATAACTGAAATGTCTCCATATTAGTATATGTTAAATTTTTGAAAATAATTGGTAACATGTTTATGATGTGATATAAACTTACACAAACAACTAGTAATTGTTTTAACTTTAATAAAGTAAGAAAAGTAAAGTTAAACGAAGAAAAATAAAAATATTTAAAAAGTCTTTTTAATTTCTAAGTTTTGTGACAAAGACAACAGTTTATTCATAAAGCTTTAGTTAAGTTTAATTTTAACAATTAACAATTTGAAGTAGAATAAAATCAAGTTAGATAAATCACTTTTAAAAAGCTACAATACTGTTAAGCAAATCTTAACAAAAATTATTGTAAAAAAAAAAGTCAAAAAAAAAATTAAAACTCAATTAATATTTTAAACGTATGAATTTGTAGTAATCCCTAAAAAAATTAAAAAAAAACCAACTTAGACTTAACTTTAAATGAAAATTTGCATAGTATAAAAATCATAAAAAAAGATCTTGATACTTAAAATAAAAAAAAATAAATATTTAAAACTTTATTTTCAATAAAAAATATTTAGTTTGTTTTTTTTCAAAAACAAAAACAAAACCTTCATAGTTATGAATAAAAAATTCATTTTATTTTTAATCTCAAGGTAAATACTCACTTGATTTTTTATTCTAATGTTAACTAATAATATAATTTCTTTAAATAAAGTTATCATAATTATTACCATCAATTTTTAAGTACTGTACAACAAGTCACAGTAAAATTGCCTAAACATTTCAAAATATTTCAAAAACGTGCTTTGTTCAATGTGTCTTAAGCACGAAAAAATTAAAAAAAAAAAGTCTTTAATCAAAAGCTCGTCTGGTTTTCGTAGAAAGCCTCCTTTTCATTAACCTCTCCTATCCTCTCCGAAACTTGTTCCACTCTGGGGGAATTTTTACATTCGGAATGTTCGCTGTTCGTGCTGATTGCCGAATCTCCCTCGCTCAGGGCGAAACATTTGTTGTCCTTCCCTGCTTCCACGTCTTCTTCCTCCTGCAGGTCGTCCCCGTCATATTGGAGCATCTTGGGGCCGAAGTAACTGATGGCAACGGCCCCGATGGGCGCGGTGAATATGGTTGCCAGGACGGCCAGGACCAATATCTGTGGAAAATATTATTTAACAATTTGTATTTGTACAACCTTTAAAATAATAGTTATTTTTAGGATATATAAAAAGTTTTTCGGTATTAGATTTTTTTTTATTCGAGCAATTAGTATAAAAAAATACAAAACTTCAGTATACAATATGCACTTACTTATTTTAAGCGAGTTAGACTTTCTTTTGGGTAAATCTAAAACAAAAGCTCAAATTTCTTTACTTGTAAAGAAGGGGTTATTTTTTAATTAAAAAGATTTTTTTTCTGTTTGCTTTTTACTATTGTTTATTGAACGAAAAAGAAAAAGCGCTCAAATATTTGGTCGAAGGACCTAGTGGACGAAAAATCCTTTCGGTTATCGAATCATACACCAGGATACAGTTTAATACACCTTTTGCTTCAAACGGCAGCAACAATCAAAGGGACATAGAATTTCTTTTATTTATCACAAATGAAATGCTTTTTTTTATGTTTTTTCTGTTTGTTTTTACATCAAAAGGTAGCAACAAGCTAACTAATAAATTGTTAATCAAATAGTTAATTAAACAGACACGCCTTTGGTATTTGTAAAGCAGTTAAACATTGTTTCTCCTTAGTACGTAATAATACGACCTTACGCTAATTAGTGCTATATTTAGGTATATTAGGTGAACTAATAAGTAACTTTTTTAATCGACTCGATTGTACTTAATCTAAAAACAAGCAAGTAATATCTCAAAAGGTTTTTGCTAATGGATGTTTCGTAAAGATTTTCTTAAAGCTTACTGAGATTTGCTATGATTTCTCTAACAGAATCATCATGGAGAAATCTTGAACTAAAACTCTAGTACAAAAAACGGGATAGTAAAACTCTAGTATAGCTTTATACATAGTTAAACCCAAACAGAGCTCTTTTAACAAAAGCGTTAGTAGAAGGTTCGAAAAGAAAGAAAATAAAGTCACGAGTATCCCAGTGATACGAATCGTGTGATCTTTTTCTATTTTTGAAAAATAAAAAGCATATTACCTGTTGTCCCCATTTGATATGGTTTGCGTGGTCTGGGGCGTAAGAATTTTCCTGCAGGGCCAAGTCTAATGCCGCTGAGCCCAGGGCGGCCTGTATGAATTATATACTGGTTCATTTTTCGAACAAAATAAAAACAGATAAATTTTATAACAGATCAACTAGTTTGTAGCAACTCTATTAAGTCTTACTGATGTCAACTGTTCTTAAAAATTGATTACCAGCTCAAAAAAAAAAAACTAAACTTCCTAACTATATAAAAGTGTTGATCACATATTGTACAAGCTTTGTTATTATGTATAAGTAGCTTATTTTTTTGATGTATTAAAGTTAGAGTTGTTATAAACCTACAAAGTAAATATTTTAACAGTCATGCCAACTTTATCTACCTGTACAGTTCCTTTAGGCACCCAGCAGATAGACACGTACGCTTTCTCAGTTTTGTTCAGCCCAACTCCGAATGACACAAATGCTGCAACTATCATTCTCACAATGAGGGCAGTAATGATGCAAATGAATCCGTATCCTACAGTTTCGCCTGAAAATATATGTTTTAATGAAACTATAGTAGTTGCATAATTCTCAAAATGAGGGCAGTAATGATGCAAATGAATTCGTATCCTACAGTTTCGTCTGGAATCTACTCAATTGATAATAAAAAGTGCTTTAAAAAGGACAGTAATGAGAGTTTAATAGAACAGCGAGTTTTAGGAGGTTTTGCGCTTTAGAATTTTATCAAGTTAATAAAAATACTTACTAAAAATAAGAAACAAAAATTAAGGTGACAGTTAAACTTTGCATTCTGTATTTACTCACCAGACAAATTTTTTATTTAAAATTATTCTTCAAAAAAATGTATAGTTTACAGGTTTTAAGAAACTACAAAATACACTGAAAACAACAATAGATTTAATTACATCAAATAAAACTGATTGGAAAACTTTTATAATAGCTAAAAACTAAAATAATTACCATCAAAAAGGTATTAAAATCCAAAAACAATTAATAATTTATATCAAAACAAATAAAATACCATCAAATGTGTTGACATCCACCATTGCTCCTGTTAGTCCGAACAAAATTGGCTGAAAAACTTTCCACATTTGTTCCCATCCGTGTGCTAATGGTTCCTGTGAAAATTGAAATTAGTAACATATATGTCGAGAATAGAAAAAATTACTTTTTATAAGGACCTTAATAATATTTTTAGTTACATGGTAATTAATTGACATTGAAAACATTGAATAAATGTTATTTTATTCAGATATTTTAATTTTATTAAACAAAAACTCCGAGTATTTTACTTACAAAATAGTAATTTCGCCTTAAACTAGCCCTTTCCTCTCAAAATATCAGGGGCAATAATAGATGATTTTGCACAATACTAGTTTTTATAAGAAATTTTTAATACCAACTCTTTCCTCTCCCCATATAATTGTGGTTATAAACGTCATTACCAACATTATCATAGTTAAATATAAAATAAATATTCAATTATAGTAGACAGCGCATTATAAAAACTTTCACATGTAAACTAATTTTCTTTTCTCCCTACATCAGGGCAGCGACAATCGACATTGCAGAATAACAAACAATTATTTATTTTTTTATCATATTAGTAATTATTGTATATTACAAGTTTTATTTCAATGCTAAGTCTTTCTTCTCCCCATATAAGGGCGGCTACAAACGACATCACCAGAGTATTAACCAATACTTTATTATTAATATTTATTTATCGTATTAGTAGTTATTATATTATATTTTTTATACTAACTCTCTCATCTCCCCATATAAGGGCTGCAACAAAAGACATCACCAGGGCACAAATGGCTCCGGCCCCCTCGATACCCCAATGTTCCGTGCCGAACACCCAAACTATTCCGTTCATCAGTAGTATTGCTCCACGGACGAATGTCTGTTAATAAATTATAAAAGTCTTAAATGATTTTAATTTTTGTTATGTTTTAAAACTTTCTGGTTCGTGCTAGCTACTTTTACGTGGTTGTAGCTTATTTTGTTTTTAAAAATAGATTTTTAATTGAAAAAACTATAAAAAAAAGTGACTATTTGTACTTGGTTTGAAAATTAAAATAAATTTTATTTTACTTTGAGCCTAGAAAAAAAGTAAAGCATAGATGGAATATATAGTGATTTTACTAGGTTGTTTTTAGGATTATATTTAATGCTGTTTGTTGTAAAAACTGTTTAAAAAACTTTACCTTTTAAAACTACAACAATAAAAATAACATTACATCATTTGAAATCTAAAAACATAATAAAAGACTACTCTCTGAACAACAAAAATAGAAAATAAAAACAAAGTTATTTAGATCTAAAAATGCATCAAAAATACAGTTTAAGTTTTGCATTTTAAACATACAAACCTTGTATTTCATGTTTCTGGTAGGGAAATACCCTAATATGACACCGCAAACGATACCGGCCAGGGCACCGATTACAACTTCCAACAACGCGAAAGCAACTTCGACACCCACATTGAAATCACTTGTTGTTTCGTTGCTTCCTATTAAAATTATAAAAAAAAAAATTTAAAATATTATATAATTAAAAAAAAGTTCTCTTATTTAAATCACTGTTTGATTCGTTGCTTTTTGTTATTAATAATATATTTTCTAAAACAAACAAAAAAGCTTTAGCTTAATTAAACTCATAAGTATTAAACTAATTGTAAACTTTGATATTATAAAATGCTGTTAAGAAGTTTGTTCAATGTCACTGTTAAAGTTACAAACAACAAATTGTATTAGAAAAACAAATGATTGAAAGTAAAAAACGAAATAATATACAAAAAAGTAAAACATTCTGTTAAAGAGTTAAAAGTAACTATATTAGTATTAAAATGTTTCATAAACTGTTTCATAACTATTATGCGGTATTTGCAGCAAAATTTTTGCTGACTAATCGAATTTCAGTAAAGTTTTGAAACATAAATTAAATTTTCTTATCAGTTATGCGATGTTTTATAAGTAAATAAATAAATATTGTTTTAAAACGAAACTAAAACTTCACACGCTATGTGTTTGTTTATTACTTATGGTGAGCTTCTTTTTAATTCCTAAACAAACTAGACTCAAAAAACTTACCACTTTAAAGGACGAGCATAAGTACATTTTAAAGTATTAGACTGAGTTTTAAAACATTTTTTAAAGATAATCAAACTTTTGTATCTTAATTGAATAACTTTTAAGCTTCTATTTTAAGTTTAAACTTTAACTTTAGAAAATTGACTAATCCTATGCAAAAAAAAAAACAATAGAATGTTTTTATTTATATAAAAACTTTGTGTAACATTTAAATTTATATTGTAAGAAATATCTAACCAGGCATAATTTCAGTGGTATTCTCCGCAAATTTTACAATAGGAGCTGAAAATTCTTCAATAACATCTTTTTCAATTCCCGTTGGTATGTTCAATCCAAGAAGTATGGTAAATCCAGCTGTTTTAGTTGCAATATTTAAGATTTAGTTATTATGTTTGGTATTTTGGAATAGTTTATGGTACATTAAATACTTCAAAAATTTATATTGATGAAAATTGCTACAATCTTAAAAATCATAAATTACTTCAACTTGTAGTAATACAGTTATTACAAAAAAACTTTCTGTTCAACTTATATATTGATATTTATAGAATAATAAAAGTTTAGTGTTATATATTTTAGAGTGTTGTTTTTAACCTAACTTCTTTTTTTTTACTTACTTTACCTTAAAGCTAAAAAAACTACTAGCAAATTTGTTATGTTTAATAATATTATATAATTGAGTATTATTGATTGTTTTCAAAATGTAGGTTGCCTGTCAATAAAAAACTGTTTGTTTTTAATATTATAAACATATACGTTTGTTTGCCTTTAGTATTTTAAGTAAAAAAGCACGTCTTAAATTTTACTAAATTATAAGTTATGTAAGAAAAATAAACATGTTTTCGATTCTAAATTAATTTTTTATCACAAGTTCAGCAAGTTTACTTCGAAACTAATTACTGATAAAAAAAAATTAACATTTAAATGTTTATTTTAGTAAATGTTTTAGATGAGTCTTAGGAATACTGTATTTTTGGTTATAAGTTATGAACAACTTTTAGCCTAGTTTTTATTTCCCGATACAATAAATTATAGCAAAAATGTCATAACCTATAAAGTATGATATCAAAAATTATAAAAGAGTGTTTATAAAATCAATAGCTTCTGACTTGATAAACAAACATCTTTATTATAACAATATACATCAGTAAACTGTTAACATAAAAAAGACAAAAAGTTAGTTTATAGTAATAAATAATTATAGCAAGTTAAATCATGACAATTTATATATTAAGTTTGCTTTTAAAAAAGCAGTTGTGCACAAAATTTTTATTGGAATTTTTTTTACATTTTTTATGATTTATGTAGACACCTTATGTTGCATCAAGCACACAGTTATGACGTAACACACAACTATGACGTAAAACTAACCGATAGCAAGTACGTCATCAATACCGCTTGCAGCCATCACCAGGGAAGGCACCCCCTTTTTGACCCCGTACTTTTTTTCCTGGACCTGAATCAGGGACGGAATGACGACCGCCGGAGATACTGCGGCTATCATGAATCTGGAATTTAATAAAAGTAGCAAGTTACAAAATATATATCTCGAAAAATAGAAAAATAAATATGTAGTTTTCTACTTACGTGGTCGTATTATCAATTTATGAGGCGTTTATGTTAAAAAAAAGCTTGACGTAAGTTTAAGAGTTAATTTGATTTTACCTAAATTGTAGTAAAATGTATAGTTTATTCATACTTTCATACAAGCAAAAATTAAGTAGAGCTAACAAAAAATTTGCAAAATATAACACTAAATTTGTTTAATTAGTTTGTTAATACTCTAGTGTTCTATTACACTAATAAAAATAAAATTACCCCATCATGAAACTCCAAGTATATGGAAACCCGAGCAAAAAATGAGCCAGTATTCCGTAAACAGTCGTTTCAAACAAGCACGGGGTGAATGCTAATCTCAGAACTGCATACTTCACTTTTCTCATTGCCTGATGATAAAAAAATTATTAAAATTTTTTAGTTATAAAAAAAAACAATATCTTTGATGCAATAAGTATTTTTTTAAACATTTAACAAACTGTATAAGTTATCAAGTGTTTGTTCATAAAAAAGTAAAATATACCATAGTAGGACTTCGTATTTAAACATTTTTATATTTTATATATTCCTAACCTCAGGGTCGATTTCGAGACCAGCTGCGGTCAGGACCACAGTCAGGGACAATTCTCTCAACTTTTTGCTGGACTCATCGTCAATATGGGTGGCAATGTTTACAGGGGCTGGAACGTTTCTTAGCAACAAGCCGATACCTAGTGACGCTGTTGGTAGGGAGTCTTGGGTTTAAAATATATTAAAAAATCATAACCAATGTTTGATCGTAAGCAGTTTCGTTAATATGTATATTTTTTAAATTTCACAGCACATTTATATAAAGTTGTAAATTTTGTGTTTTAAATCAAAATATTTTATTGGTCTTTTTTTAATGTATATATGTATATATGTATGTATATATATATATATATATATATATTGCACTTATTATTTCAGTAGCTTTTAGCAAAAGAACCGAAAAAATAGCAATCGTTTTTAAATAAAATTTAAACAAGTTTTAAAATGAATTTCTTTTACTTTGTAAATTTACAGTAAAAACATCACAATATTAGCAACCTACTTAAGTATAATTACGTATTCAGTAAATAATGTTTTATAGCTACATAAAATACATTAAACGTAATTCGCAAATAAGTATTTTCTCCTATTTTTGCATTAGCTCATTACAAAGCTAAAACCAGTAGCTTGAAAAAACTTTTAAAGAAAACAAAGCAACACTATAGAACAATTGGATATTGAAAGTTTACACAGTAAACTTGTGAAAAACAATGCTAAAGTTTTTGTTTACCAGCTAATTGTTTAATCATTAGACTGCAAAAACATATTTCGGTGCTAAAAGTAAACTCTTTCGCTTATGTAATCAACATTACATAAGGAAATTTGCAACGCAAACATTTATTATAAAGTAATGTTCTAAAAGTTTTTTAAAGTTTGTATTTATCGTAAGATAATAAGTATTGAAAAACATTAAGTTTAAAAGCTTTACTTTAAAAAAGAAATTTATAAATAGTAGAAAAGTCTTTACGTATTATATAATGTTATTTGATAGAAACACTACTCAAAAATTTTTTCAAGTATGTGTTCATAACATGTAAATACTGTTATGTACTTACTAAGTAAAGTATGTATTACATTTGAATTAATGCATTTTTCAAAAACTTTTTTTACAAAAATGTTATTAAAGATAAATAAATGTATAACAGGTTATCTTTAAATATTCGAAACAAGCTATTGTATCTTTAAACAATCATTAAAATAAAAACAGTTTCATTTAACTTAATCAATTAATGAAGTAAAAAACTTTACACAAGTAGACAATAAATCAAAGGTTATGAGTTTTTAGTTTTGGTAGTTTAACTATACTACTTAACAGTTCATTGTTTGTGTAAGAATTATTAATTAGGCGCGTTTAAATAAGCTAATTATAAGCAAAATGAGCAGTTATGACTACTTAAATATAAAGATAATTAAAGCAATAATAGCTTGAAAGTTTTATTACGGTCATCCATAACAATAAATAGTTATAGTGTTATGGGTTATTATGCTATAATGTTTTTTGATTTAATTAAAAATTTAAATTAAGAAAAAGATGTAATTGCTAGAGACTTAAAAAATGACTCAAAATAAAACTTAAGTTGTACCTAAAGTCAAAACAAATATAAGAAATAATATTGTTTTGTATTTAATACTTTTAATCTCTAAAACCTCACTGTTTAAAGTCTTTGCAGTAAAGTATATAAAAAACTTTTATAGCTTGTTATTTATCAAAACTAAAATATAGTATTCTTTTCTTTTATTTTATGTGAAAGATTAATGTTATTTTTTTTAAATATATTTATTTATGATAAACTTAGACATTTCTCCATATATAACTAATGACATAATAATATTAAAACTAAAAAGCTCATAACATGTTTACAAAAAGTATGTTTACACGAGAAAAAATTAAGTCAAACTTTTTGCTAATTTGTAAACACTTTCACAAAAACTGTTATAAAACTTCACTTATGCAAGTTTTGCAAAATTTAAGCTGTAATTTTCTCGAAAAACTTTTTAAATCCTCACGTTGATCCTTGTTATGCAATTGAGTTTTATGTAAGCTGGGCAAAAATGAAATTTTCTTGCCTAATTGTTCACAAAAAACTTTATGTGCAATCTTAATCAAACAACCATCAAAAGCAATTTACGGAAAATAGGCGTTTACCTGGGAGAAAAAAATCAGTTAACAACTTTTGTACTGCACAAGAAGAAAAGAAAACTGGTTCAATTAACTTTTGTTTTTTCAATGGGAAAACATCAAAAGGTGGCTACCGGTGCTCTTGATTGTTGAACTTGACTTGTCACACTGCAAACAGCCCTTGTAAAGTTGAACCCATGTAGTGTTGAACGCAAACATCTATCAGGTGACGATTTAAACAATGGAAAATTTCAGGTAAAATTTTGGCCTTTTCAACTTTTGCGCGCCAACTTTGTAGTCTTTTTGTTGTTACGAAAGCGTTTTTACTTAAGAAAATTTTGCGTTGCCTGGATGTTTGTTGTTATCAATATTGACTTTGGGTATTTAACTTTTTACTAAAAATAAACTTTTTTAAATGCAATCAAGAACTTCTTTTTACTTCTGATTTTCGCTTTGTTTCTTATGATTATAATATTATTTGCTTTTTGTTTTCTTTGAAGTCAAACTGTTTAACTAAGGCCTTCGTATAACTACAATATCGACATTTCACCAAACATTTAACAAAAAGTTAGGTCTCACGTCGATTTAAAAGTTTTTTTGTTTTGAATAATATTGACTTTTTATGAAACGTTTATTGTGCCATTGCTAGATTTGTTTTTGTCTTTGCGTAAAATGAAAATTCTGCTAGTTATATTAATACTTTGGTATGAATATTAAGTTGTTTTTACTATTTATCAATAATAATTAAAGATTCTTTGAACTAAAACTGTTTAAAATAAGCAAATGAATTTTCGAAAAAAAAAAAATCGACTTAGATTAATTTTGTTTTAAAAGATGTTAATAGAACAAATACTTTAGTTCATGCCAATTATTTCCGAGATGGTAACAAAAGTTTTAAAACTGAATTAAATAAATTAACCAATTTACGCGTATATGTATTTCTCTCACATTGATTATTTTGTATGCTTACTATATCAAAGCTGAGTACATTTTACAAACTTTAAATTTGTAAAAAAAGAATATTTAGTCAATTTTTAATTGATATTAATTAACCAAACATAACAAATTAATTTATATAAACATATGTATTAACCCAACAAAGGAGGAATCCCGGGAAACCCCTCAGGAGTTGGGATCTTCCCGACGAGGACTTCGCCCACGAAACACAGGAGAAGGGTCAGCACCAAACTGAACCCTGATTCGTTGGGAGTCATCTCTTCGGGGTAGTAAGCCCACAAAGCTCCGTACACAAGGGCAAACACGAATGCTGCAAAAATATTAATTTTATTTTCTAATACTTTTTCTTTAAAAATTAGATTTGTCTAAGTAAAAAAAGAACTGTATCAAATGTAACACTCAATTAAAAATACTATAAAAACACTAAAATATTTCCAGTAGACAAAAAATAAATTTATATATTTAAATACTGTATATTCAAGAACTTAAACTAAAAAGTTATTATTTATTATCATAAACATTGAAAAATCAACAAAACAACCAACTCCACGATATCCAGTTGGCAAGCGGAGGTTCGTTCAGGAACTTCAGGGGTTCCAAACACTTCTTCAATTTACCGAGGCATCCCGTGCCGCGCTCGACTGTCACCTGTGACGTCATAGACGATAATGACGTGGTAGATTCGAGATCCACTCCTGAGTCGTTCCTCTTGTACAGCGATGATCTTTTTTCTGTGAGAAAAATAAAGTCAATTAACGTAGCTTTTATCTTTGATAGAAAGGTCTTAATTTAGTATAAATATATATTTAGTCCTGTTAAAGTAATTTTGTGTTGATAAAAATTTATGACTTTTGTTTTAGTTGAATAGTTAAAACTTTTTTATTTTATTGTTTATTTTGTCATAGAAAAATTACTTAAAAAACTATAAATACTCAAATATAATTGTTTTAGTTATTTTCAATTAAAAATAAACGTTTTAGACTAATTGTAAGCATTAAAAAATGTTTATAACAAGTAAAACCTTCAAACAAAGGACAAAGCAAAAAAAAACAATGTTAAAATAAGAATTTGTTTTTGTTTATGTAAGGCATATTTTTTAAGTTTAAAAGGTAAGGAATTTTTAAGGCTTTGTTTCTAAAACAAATAGTTCTTTATGCATTAAACATGTAAATAAATAGAGAAAGTCGAAAAATTTATAGACATTTCTCAATATTCAAACTTTGACCAAATACTTTTTAATACAAAAAGTTTGCGACTTTGTTTGAACTTTTAAAAGTTATTTTCCTTTGAATATATTTTTTTCTTATTAGAAAAAGTTATTTTTAGAGTTTTTAATTCAAAGCGTTTAGATTTGTTTTTGAATACAAAAACTTAGTATTGAAAAGATTATAAAACAATTTTTGTTCGTTTTGTCAATCTGTGTGGCCAGTTATTTTATTTGAAGATACACTATTACCTTATAACCATATTTGTACACAAGAAGTATTAAGAAATCAAAATAAAGCTTGCTTATAAAAACGATTTAACGCCTGTTTCATAATGACTAACCGTTATTAAAATTGAACGAACAAAATTTAGTAGAAGTCTAACTCAAGTAGAAAAATAAACGTGTAATTGTATGTGTACTTGTATGTGTAACAACTATAAACAAAAAAAAGTAGAATATTAATTACAAAATATAAGTTTTTTCTTAACAAAAAAAAAAAAATTTACTTTTATTAAATTCATGCTAATTCAACTCTTAATATTTCATAGCATTGAGAACTTTTCTAATAAGATTATTTAATACATAGTCATAAAAATAAAAATGCTTAGAACTTTATAAATTCCTAGTTTTTTGTATATAACTTTCCTTGCGAAACTGTTTAAACCGTAAAAAAGTATTTTTTGTCGAATTACCAAACCGTAAAACTTGCAGTTTTAGTTACATTCTTGAATTTTAAATTAACTTATAAATAGAACTTAAAACTCATTAACAATAATTACAAACTTTGAAAAAAAAAAAGTATGTAAATAAAGTTAAGTTTTGAAATAAACGTTTTACAAGTTAATTTCAGCCATAAGAAAACTAAATAGCTAATTGATATAATTAGCAAAGCTTAACTTAGCTACACTAAATAAACTAAGTCTTATGATTTTATAATGCAATTCTAAATAATGATATTACACCTTATTTTAAAACTTATGATGTTGTACTAGTTTTTTATCAACAAATTCTTGAAAAAGTATTTTTGATATAAAACATAGGCTTTTTTCAATTAGTTTTTAAAGTAAACACAAAAATTGAATAAATTGTTTACACTACTGAATACAACTTGATAAATATTAAGTTCGATAAAAATTAACCTAACAATTTTGAAATATTATTAACTAAAAAAATTAAAAAAATTCCTTATTAAAAAAACATTAAAATTACAGAAAATACAAACAATTAAAAATATCAACAAACCTTCCATATTATTTCTGCTAAGTTGAGAACAATGAACAGCAAATGAAAAGTGGTTTGTTTTCCAGATCCGACTGCTTTTTATACAAAAAGTCGCTGGGCAAATATATGATTACGACACCTATCGTTAGAAAAGACGAATCTTTTGAAAGTTTTTGTTATTTTTAAATTGTACTAATTCAATCAAGCAAAAGTTAATTTGTTTTTTTTTTAGTTTATAACGACAAGCTTTAAATTACCAGTGCAAGTCTAAGATTTGTAGTATTAACAATAGTACTTAATGAAAATGTTCAAATAGGCATTATAACTTGCAAGCTTTTAATCAGAATATAGTTAAAAGAAAAGAAAAGTATACTATCACCTTAATAATCAGACTTTTTTAAAGTTGAAAATTACTTTGAGCAAAAAAATTAAAAATTTAATTTTACTGCTTCTTAAACGCAAAGTACCTTCAAAACAAAGGAGTTAGTTTTTTATACGCAAAATAGTAAAACTTAGACAAATAAAGTTTTTATAGATCGCCATGAAATTTATATTTTTACAAGCTTGTACTTCAACTCTTTGAAATTTTAAAGGATGCTTTCTTTATTTTAGGTACCTAGAAAATACTTTAAAAACTTTAAGAAAATATATAAACTACAAAAAATTATTAATATTAAAACTTCGGTACAATTTTTAAAAACTTAAAAAAAAAAGAGTCTATACAAGTTAAAAACTTGTTAAAATTTTTCGTCAGCGTTTAAAACTAATTATAGATATTTATATTAAATGAGACAGAATATTTCTCTTTTAATGTATATAAACAACATCTAATATAAAATAAGTAAATATTGGAAAATTATGAATAACAGCTCTTTATATGAAACTAGCTTAATAATATACATTTCCAAAAGTAATAATAATAGTTTTTATCTAAAAAAAATAATAATTGTACTGGAAACCTACTGTAAACTTTTTTATTTTAACTAACTGTTCAAAAAAGATTGCATAATTATTTTCTAAACGACATTGTAAATAAGTTTTTGAGAAAACTAGTTAACGCTTCAAATTGATTTTGGTAGAATTTTAACCATATATAACATGAATTGTTTATTTAGCACTTATTGCTACGTTTTAAAACAAACAAAAATTTTTAACGAACTTGATAGTTTCAAACTTATCTAACGTTCAATGGAAAATTTTAATACGCCCTTGAATATCAGAAAGTTTAATATTTTTCTCAATTTTGTACATAATAACGTTTCACAAAGTTCATCAAAATTTTCCATAACAAAAAGGATGTAAAATTAGTTTTGTTTGCAAGCTTAATCTTTGGCCAAACATTTTTTTGTTTTTATGGTGGTAAATAAACTTTGAAACAAATTAGTACAGACAAATTATCTTTCTACTAATGTCTACACAATGTTGTTTTATTGAGAGGAGTTTATTCAATTAAATTTTACTAATGATAGTCTTGTAAACTTTTGCATAAATGACCCTTTAAAACTATTTTACAACTAATAGGCAAAATAAAAGTTGTTCTTTTAATCATTTAATGCACAAAAACATAACTTTGAATATTACTATTTTCTATATTTTAGTTTCAGTTTAAATTTCTCTCTAAACTTAAAAAAAAGTCACTTTCTTGTAAAGATTTCAACTTTAATCTGTGTAAGAACTGATTATTAAAAATGTTTTGTTTTTGCTTAGAAAAATAAATATTAAAACATTTTGTATTAGTTGTGAAAAACAAAATACTACTATACATTCAACAAAATAAGACAAAAGCTTGAGCTAGTTTTTCGGTAAAACTTAAACAAGCTAAAATTGCTCATTGAAAAAAATACAAATTTAGAATTGTAGAACGAATATAAAAAAATTATGTTTAATTAAATTATAAAATTATGTTTATATAATCAAATGTGAAATCTTAATTAATAAAATATTGGACTTTAACAAGCAACTTAAATAGTGTTTTTATAACTACTTATGGTGCTATTTAGGCTAACTTTTCTATTAAAAATAACTAAAAACTAAAGTTTGCCATAATTTTAAAGCTTATATAATTGAAACTTAATGCAAGAAATTTATTTTTCACTAATTAATTATATTTTCGACTCTATCAAATACACACATCGACCAATAACGTTAAAACAAAATATATCTTTTTTGTACTATGTATACTAGTATCTATTGTCTAGTACTATTTTATACTTACACTTTGGTTAGTTCTATCTTTAAATTAATTATAAAACCGACATGAATGACTCTTTTAATTTATAATCTTGTTAATTTTTTATTTATTTATCTAAGGACAAATTTTATACTCTTTACAAGTGAAACAAGAAACTTGAAATAAGTCTAGTTGCTGGTTATTTATTTTTGTAGAGAAACAAAATAATACATAAAATTATTAATCACGTAAAATTTTAACTATTTTGATAAATTTACGTACTTTGTTTAAATACAAGTACTTACTACTGTATAATCAAAGTACATCCACTAATTTATACTAAATAAGTTTTAAATAATTTGTTTTTTTAAAGTTAAGCTTTATTCAAACACTTTTGTTTCTCTGGTTGCTATCTAAATATTACAACATACTGCTAAACGAAAACGATGGTAAATTTTTGTTTGTATATTTTAATTAAGATGAAATTTAAAACAACTAAAACCTAAATACAAAAAAAGATTCTGAAATTTTTTGATAAAAAGTTCTAAAGTTTAGAAAAATTTAACCTTTCTAAGTTTAAAGCTATCAAAATTTCAAACTTGAATGTTTTTAAAAATAAAAACTTAAACTAAAGCTAGGCTAGTTATCTACTAATTATCTATTAAAAAGATTATTATAAAAATCTACATATCAAAAACTGTTTAAGATCCTTATTATACTGGTGTAATTAAACTTGTTTAAAATAAACGTTCATTTAATAAACTAAACTGTTAAGTAAGCTGCTTAATATTCAAATAACAAAGAAAACTAGTTTTTCGAAGTTCTTATAAAATATTCAATATACAGCCTAGAGGTGTTATGACTAAAAAGTTTATAGGGACAATAGTCTAAACATTTTTCAGTCTAGAACTACAAAATAAATAAACATGTTATAAAAATTTACTTTTGACATTAATTTACGGAAAAATTTTAATTTCACTATATCTTGTATTACTTTTTTTAGTTTAGTTTGAACAAATTATATAAATGTTTAAATAAACGTAGAAACCATCGTTTTAAACATTTACATTGAGAAAAAGGTTTTAAATGTTTTGTGAATATCAATAAACTTAAATTATATTAAAATAGATAAGTTTTAAAATTATGTGCTACTAAAACTTATTTCTCTTATTAAATAATAAAGTTTTTAAAGCTAATAATGTGTTATGATTTTTTCTGAGACTTTTGTGCTTTTATATATTTTTTTTCGTGAGTTTCTCTTTAGAATATTGTAAAAAACTTTTATCTTCTTTGTTAAAACAAAAACATTTTTGAGGCGTAAACAAAAAGATTCTCAACGTTTAAAAACAGCAAAGTATTATTAAAATGTTCCAAATATGGTAATATTATGTAATAAACAGAAAGTTAGAGAGTTTATAACTATATTTAGAATGTTAAAATGTTCGTATTGAAAGCAAGAAACTGTTATAAAAGGCTAGCTCTTATTTTAAAAGAACTTTTTCTCTACAGAAATACTTCATTATTTAAACGTCGTTTAGTTGTCCACGAAATATGTACAGTTCTACAAACTCTAAAGTATGCAAAAGTATAAATAACTGCAACTTTTGGCACTTTTAGGTTTTCCGACGTAATTTAATTGTTAAGATCTTTGTTCCTTTAACGCCATATTAAGTTTTATATATTGATCATACTTTTATTAAGCTTTAACCTAGTAAATATATTTTGATAATTTTCAAAAAATTAAGCTAAAAAGCCTTATATATTAATATTTTATATGATCAAAAGGTCAAGTGGTACAAAAGTTTTTTGTACTAATGAGTTTTTTCAAGTCTTTAATATAAAATATATTTTTTAAATATAAAACTATTTGTGTTTTTTTATTTTTCAAAAATTAAGTTCTTACTATCGTTTAACCAATTCGAAGAAAAATAAATTTCAAACTGTTTTAGACTTAATTTTGTTTGCAAAATAAATCCTAACTCAAATAAGTTTTTTTTTCGTGGTTTGAGATTAATAATTACAAACACTGTACAAAGTTATATCGCTACAAAACGTATGCTAAAATGATTTGTTTGCATTTTTAATGCAATCACTTAGTCTTGAGGTGATAAAGTAAATTTTAGACAACGCAAAAAAAATGTTACTGGCAATACAAAAAATTTATAATAATGCAGAACTGGTATTAATAACAACAAGTAGTTTAACAAAATAAAAAATCGTAAGTTTATATTTTTGTCTTTTGGCGTTAAATAAATTGAAGTTTATTAATTAAAATAAAATTAACTTGGGTTTACTACATAAGTCTAAGTCGAAACGTTTTCGCTTTGGTCTGTTAAGTTGAAAGTATTTCAAAAAAAATTAAAATAGACATTTTGTAGCTTGAAAACGAAAAAAATACTTTTTTAGCTTGTATAGAAAGTAAAATAAAAAACCAACAACTTAAAACTTTAAAATATTAAGTAAAAAATGCTTTATTTTTTATACTGTATTTTTTAGAACCTTTAAATTATTAAATATAAAACTTACTGAAATTAGAGTAAAAAAGTTAAAATAAATCAATTTTTAGCTATAGCTCAGTTTTAGTTTTTTATTATTTTGTGATTACTTAATATGTATTTATAAATTTCTTAATTAGTAAAGGTTTTAAAAGAAATACAAACTTTTAAGGTGTTTGACTTTAGGAAAAGCCTCGAAACTTATTAACTAACTTTAGTAAGGGGACGATATCATTCCCTTTAGGTAATTTAAAAAAAAAAACTATGATAGTAAAAAGGAGGCGATGACTTTTTAATTCTAGTAAACCTTTTTTACCAATGTATTATATACACTTAAAATATTTGAAATAAGGCTTTTAAAACCAATTAATAGATTTTATCTGGTTTTAATAATAAAATTAGACTTTGTTCATACGAAAAAGAAACATTTATTCAATTCTTTAGTTGTATTTTAAAAACAAGTACATATATAATTATAATTAATAATAACTTCAAAAGCTTTTGGCGAAATATTTGTATAAACTAATGAATATATTGAGTTTTTGCATAATATTATGAGTTTGAGTTATTATTTTTTTAATATTAACGATAAATGTTTTCTATCAAAAAAAATATTTACTGACGTTATGTTAGTAAATTTTACTAAAAATTTTGTAATATTATATTCTTTTAGGTTAAACTTTATTTAAACAAATACACAATTAGTTTATCTACGTATATATATTTCTTATAATCTTTATTTTTTTCGTAAAATTAAGTTCATGTATCATATTAAAAAAAAATGGTTTCAAAAAAATTACATTTTCTTGTTAGGATTAAAAAAGTTTTTTTTTAAAACCGTGTAAAAATAGCTCGACTGCAACTAGAAACCTAAGATATTTATCTTTTTTAAACTTTTTAGTTGTTTTAGTACTTGCTAAGTGGAACACTTTAACTTTCAAACCTTATAACAACAAAAATTTTAAATTGTTAGTTGCCAAAAACTTCTTTGTAACATTGGTAAGTTGAAAAATATAAAAGTTTATACTTTTTCGAAATCATATTACGTAAGAACTGTTTTTAATTAAAGACTTAAACTTGTACAGTTAATCTATCTAATTAGTAATGTAAATTTAAATCTTAATATCAAGCAAAACTTTTTAGATAGCTTTTAATTATTTAATTAAAACGTCACTAAAACTGTAAATGCTTTATTTTAGCTCTAATTCATGCATAACAATTTTTCAATAAGTTTTACCATAAAAACTTGCAGGCCACAAGTTTTGGATGAAGGGCAGCAGTTTGCCGATCCCTGATTTTAACTGTTATAGTACTTACACCTAGTATTAAAAACTCACGCATGTTATACATAATTATATAACTGTTTTCTAATAATTTTGCTTTAAAAATAGTTTAAGTACTCAATAATTGATTTTTTATAGCTCTAGCAAACATTAAGCAATGGTTTTTGCAGTAAGTTTTTTAAAGTTTAAGAGCTTATTTTTAACTGATGTTTTATTGATTATCAGAAATGTACAAAATTAGTTTTAGCAACCATTTTAATTGTTTATTTCTACAAACAAATCAAACTTTCAAAGTTTTAATTACTTTTTTGCTCGGGCAAACCAATTTATTGGGTAAGTTTAAAAGGGTTGTGCTTATAATGTTTATTTAAATTTTATTGTATTTGTAATGGCTAAAGATTAAAAAATCAGGCCATAAAAGTTTTATTGTAGCATAAAATTTCAAAAAAGTTTGCGTAACTTTTATTTGAATACTGTAAAATAATGCTAAATATTAAGCACTTATTAATAGTTGAATGTTGTAATACCTCGCAACACTTACAAAAAATGGTGATATAAAGTTAATATCTCTTTGTAACTGTGGTTAAAGGTTTGTTTAACCGACCAACTTTATTAGTATAAACAATGTAAAAAGCTTAAAAAGCTGACTATGAGTGACTCTAAAATATACCAAAATCCTTTATATTTAATTAGGTCGGATTTTAATAAGTCGGTAATTTTTTTTTTAAATCTCGGTACAAAAGTACATACTATGAAATTTCTTCAAAGTGTATCAAATTGAATGTTAACTATATATTTGATATTTAGCAAAATTTTATGATAAATGAAACTTGTGAAAATCTATTGGTTTTAAAATTCGTAATAAAAGCCTAAACTGAATAATTAATACAAACTTATAGAATTTTGTCCAAAAACTTCAATTTACTTAGTATTTTAAATATAAATGTGTTTATTTTAACTTACAAAAATTTAAACTTCTGACATTAAACAAATTTGTTAAAACAAAGCCTACGCCCTTAATACAATCCTTTAAAGTCGTATGATCGAAATAAAATGCGGTTTTAAATGTTTACTTAAACAATTAAGCAAATAATAAAAATGAGATGTTTTACGATACACAACAAATCAATTACCCACTTTGGTAATAAAACTTGTATGACAGTTGTCATGTAAAATGTCAAAATTTAAAAATGTTTGTTTTACTTTTAAACATGAACTTTTGGCATTGATTTTGTATTAGCTGTATTTTTACCACTTGAAATATATCAAATATTTTATTTTGTAGGTCGTTTCTGTGTAATGGTGTATTTAGACCAGAGTTTCCCAACGTGGATTATTACAGAAACTTAGGGGGCAAATGGGGGGTATGAGTAGTAAAGGGTCCACAAGGTACTATGAGGTCACAGTTATGAGCTTACACTAAATGTTCTGGAGTCGATGATGAAGAACAAAAAAATAAGGTCTTAAAAATTTTCAATGGTAAATTCGAAAATTATATTAGATATAATGGGAATACTTAGGAATCCATAAGGTGTAAAAGGGGGATCTACGAGGCCAAAATTTGAAACTTTCACTAGATCTTATGGAGCTGATGGTGAAGATAAAAAATATATCTTACGCATTGTTAATTGTAGTTTTTTAGAAATATAGTTTGAAGAGGCCATAGGTTTTTTTTCTAAAGAACTTAGACCATAAAAGTTTGTATAATAATTTGTAATGTTTAATTCATGTTTTAAATTTATTATTTCCAAAGGACCGTATATTGTAAAATAAAATTTAGACAACATGCCATACATAGTATATGCATATTAGTATACTTCTGAAAACATAATTACCTAAATACCTATATAAACCTACGCATATACCCATTGCTCATCTATAAAGTAAGTTTATAGATGTAATGTAAAAATGTTAAGTAAGGCTAATAACTTTTCACAAAATTGAAAGGAAAAAGTTATTACGATACTGTTTAAAAAGTATGTATGCGTAAAAACAAAAACGTAAAAGTATCAAAAGTAACAGTATCAAAAATATTTTGAAATATTTGTTTTACATTCAATATATTTTTTCACTATTTGTGTCCATAGTCGTAAAAAATTTAAATAAACAAATATTTTTACAGACATAAAAATTTCAAATGTTACGTCAACTTTTTATACTCAAGGTTAGTTTTATGTTTTTTGCATAACTAAGTTACAAAAAATGAATAAAAAGTAATTTTTCAAAATTTGAAATTTCAAGATAAATACATATTTACAAATAAACTATACTGTATTGATAAGTTTTAACTACAGTTTATTAATTAGACTTCCACAATTTTAAAAGATTAGGCCTGAAATATTTCAAAATCTACAAATATTTTTTTTTAATCATTATTAGTCGAAAACTTTGCAACAATAGCTTAAGATTATAAAACAATATTTTGAGCTTTAGTAAAGCTAAGCTTTTTGAAATGTTTACACTAAATAAATTTTAAACAATGAATTTTATACGGTAAACTTTTATTTGGTTCAAAAAAAATCTAGAAAGGTTAAACTTTATCACCCGTTTTATGAAAAAACTAAAATGTAATCATTGTTTCTTAGATGTCGGATGATGTAAAAAACAGGCGTTTTGTTAGTTAGGTGGTAAAACGTTTTGTTTCTTAACAATTACAAAGGCTAGTATGTGATATTTGATTACAAGAACTGATAAAATAAAAGTAAAAGATTAAGGAAAGAGAAAAGTTTCTTTATGCATACGCCTAAAAACCTTTGTAGTATAAATAAACGTTTGCTTAACCACAAAAGTTTTAATGATAAAAGGATCTTAGCGTGTTTATTTTACTTTAAAACAGTTTTGAATAAATAGTAAATTCATTCAATTGAAATCTATTATTAAACTTTGAATCATATGCTACAACCAATTGTACTAATTTAATGCGTTAGTTACTGCAAATACTAAAAAACTTTTTGTACCTTTGAAAGTATGTTGCTACCATTAAAATTTATTTGTTTTAATACTCATCCAATGATTTTTTAAGAATTTAAAGTTTTATATACGTTAAAATATTTTGCATTTTATTATAAGTTTGAACTTATTTACTCTTGCAAAAACGTTATACTACTAATAACAATAATATTTTTTAAATTCTTACTTTTCACATTATTCTACTTTTGCATAACAATTATAATACAATTATAATAAAATATAAACTCAAATTAAAAATATTTTTTACTTTAAAAAAAAACAGCATCATATGTGTCTGCTAAATTTTATTAACACAAACAACAAAGAAAGCAAAACAAATATATTTACAAATATAAAAAACAAGATATAAAAAATCTTTATTCAATATGTACTATTAGCGTCCGTTATCCACATTTCAATTAAAAAGTCCAGGATTAATTTTTACAGGCACCTTGGTGGACAATTTTGAGGGTTTTATCATCGCTCCTATAAAAAAAAATTAAACTAACTAATTTAAAAATGAATAAAATGTTTTATGTTTTTAATTTTTACTTGAAAAAATGATACTTATTAACTAGGCTTATAACAAGTCTTTTACCGTTTACTTATTCCCATATACGGTTACTTTATTAAAACATAGTAGTTTTTGATTACTACACAAAAAAAGTGAGTTTCCAAAAAAAATAAAATATATTTTAAAGTATGTTGTTCTTTTGTAGGAATTAACTTGAACAGAGTACTTTAAAAACTTAAATACTTGTATAAGTTTAGGAAAAAAAGTCTATTTGATTTATTAATATCGTTAATATAAATTAATAATTACCTGCGTATACGTATTTAAAACTGCAATATTTTCCAAGCATCAATAAAATATATAAGTAAAATAAATAAATAATTATGTATTCTACCTGCACAGTTCGTCTTCAAATGTGCACTCATTTCCATAAGTAACTCCGTCACTACCACAAACTGGCCAGTAGATCATTGGGCATGGTCTGTTTATTTGTATGTAATTACTAAATTATACTTTTATATATTCTACTTAGTTTATCACTGCTACTAAATGGCCAGTAAGTCATTGGACATGGTCTAAATATTACATTTACAATGATTTAATTATATTTTATATTTTATAACTATCAGTTATTATTCACTTCCGCAAGTGGATCATTGGGCATGGTCTGTTTATTTATTGTACATATATTTTTATTTTGTAAAAATAAATACAATTAAACTTCATGTCAACTTCATTAATCAATCTAAACTACATGTTTAACTGTGTATTGGTCTGTGCAAAATTTCGTAGAAAACAATTCTAAGCTAGGTCTAAATTATCTAATTTTTGTACCAATGTTAATAAACTGACCTGTCACAGTTAATTTTACCTCCTCCCCTCTTGGACCTGGTCAGAACTTTTGGGGTGCAGGCCCCGGCGTGGTCAACCTTGTGAGCGATCTTGGCGGGAACTCTGTTGACAATGTTGAAATTATAAAAGTAAACTTTTTTTTATAAGAGTATAACAATTTGCAAAAACTCAATTTGGAGCAACCACAACCAACAAAACTGTAGATAAAACTTTGTAGTTCATTTTTTTTTTATGTTAAACTTTTTTTAATGGTTTTGATATAAGATAGGACTTATAAGAGTGAAAAAAGTCGCAAACCGTTCAATGAAAAACAATCCACTCAAATATAAATAGCTTGGTTTAAACGTTGGTTTTTTATTTAAAATATTTCGTGTTAATTGCGCGAAAGAGGCAAATAAAGTGGACACGCTATTAAAGTCAAATACAAAAAAAAAAAATGGAGGTAAGTCATTTTATCCTTAAGAAAACTTCTTACCAGCAAATTATATTGGTTTGTGTAAAAAGTAAGTTTTAAAATAAACGTTTCAATGTTTAAAGTTTACATTTCACAAGCTCCATGTATTGTAAAGACCGATCAAACTCGCAAGGCTAATTCTCAATACAAAATGTTTAAAAAAATAAGTTCAAGATTTTTGTACGATCAAAGATCTGTATAAAGCAAGAACTAATTTAGTTTATAAAAATTTTATATATATATATATATATATAGAATAAACCAACCCGCAAAGAGAGTTTTCAAAAGCGCACATATTGCTGTAAGTTTCACCGTTAGTTGCGCAAACCGGATCTAAAATCATTGGGCATGGCCTGAAAATGTTAATTGATTAAAAAAAAATTAGGTTGGATTATATCATTAATATTAAATGAAACTTCTAAAGTTTAAAAAAAAAGAAACTGGCTAATTTTTCAAATTTTTATCAATCTTCTTTTTTATTATTATGTCAATGATAGTTAGTTTTACTTTAAAGTTTTATTAGTTTTCTATAAATAGTTTAAGTATATTAAACTTCAAAAAGATTAAAAAGTCTATTAAACTTATTAAACTTCAAAAATTAAAAATGATAACTAAAATTGTTTTAGAACCATTAACATGCTTTTATTTTTATTGTTACGCATTTTTAACAAACGTAAAAAAGAATAATTTAAGTAAAATATTTAAACTTTTAAATGTTCAAATCTATTGTTTTTTTATAATTTTTTTAGTTACCTCCTACAGAAAATTCTTCCTCTCAAATCGGCTGCTGCAAATGCAAAAACGCACAAAAATGTTGTCAATAATTTCATTTTTAGTTTTTTTTATGCTGAAACAATTATGTTTAGATTACTAATTAAGTTATATAACTAGCTGTTTAATCAATTAGTAATAAAATTGTATAATTTATTTTTGTAGTGTTTGTTCTTCTTCTTACACAAATCGTAGCGTTTATTTAGCGTTTCATATTTAGAATCTTACTATTTATTCAGAAAGTTAGAAATAGTTATTATTCTAATACTTAAATAAAAAACCAAACTTCAAAAGTTATCCAAAAACTTTTACCAACTCACTAAGCTTTAACTGAATGCTAAGCTTAAAAATAAAAACACTTATATACCTTTAAAATTCAATAAGTTGTCAATCTATCATCAAAAAAAAACAACTTTTTCGTCAAACACAGGAAAAACGTCATACTAATACAACTTATATTGCAGATGCAAACTTTGCAAGATTTTCATTGATAAGAAGCTTGTTCAATGCCAAATAAAGGAAGTAAAGTTTCAGGTTGTAAACAAGTAGTAAAAATTGAAAAAGGTGAACGACATATTTTTCCATTCATTTCTTGAATGTGACGCATTTTGAATTGGGTATTGAAAAATTGTTGACATGATTTTTTAGGTTGATAAGATAATGTTTAAGTTTGTAATAAAATACTAGAAACCTACCGTTTTATATAATAAAATAAACCGATAAGTTTGCCAGTAAAAAAAGTTTATATGTATAAGTAAAAGTCTAGGACCAAATAAAGAAAATAAGCTTATAAAATACACATTAAATGCTTCTTTATTAAAATACTTTAAAACTTGCTAGCAAAATTTATCTATAATTTTATAAAAGTTACTATGGTAAACTTTGTTACGATTAAAATTACAAAACATATTATAGAATTAAAAGTAAAAAACATAGCTATTTTAAACTGAGTTGAATAGTTTAAAAGTTTTAACTGTTAGAAAAACTTCTGTAATATTTAAATAAAACAACTTTCAAAATTTGAAATTACTTAAAAAAAAAGTTTATCGAATCAACTAGTATAAACTTAAAATTAGCAAGTATCCTTAGTATTTTTAAGTGGTTCAATTCTTTTTAATTATCTAAGAAAAAACTTGTTACTATAAGTAAAAAAACTTAAAATTTATTCAATTCTAAGCCACTAGCAAAAAGTATAACAAAATACTTTACATTAATAACTTAAAAACAGCTAAAAAAAACAGTATGGATAAATACTTTATAACGTTATACCTATACTAAGTAACTTTTTTATTGTAACCAATTCAATGTTCTTCATAATGTCGTTTCACAGCCTACACGTAAATTTAACATGCTTAGAATTGAAACAAAAAATCTTTGCAAAACTTGAAAAACAACTCAACTCTATAAACTCTGATGCATTTATTTCGCCTTTAGGCTTTGCATTGAGTTGTTAACATTTTTCTTTAAAGTATTGACAACAAACATTTAGTGAAAGTTTGATATTGAAAGTTTTGTACGGGTTCAAGTATAAACTTGCTTTGTTTGTGAATTTTTAGTTTTCGTGTGACTATGTATAACTGATATTTATTTAATGATAACTTAGGTTTCTGTTGTTTCCCATAAACCGAGTACAAAGTTTTGATTTGAAAAATTGTTTTTATGACATGGATTATTAATTGTAGCTTAAAAAAGTTAAACTACCTTATATATCATGTACTCATTACATACATTTATTTAAAAAATTAAAAGTAGAGTTATTAGAAAAATGAAAGTGTTTAAATTTTAGTAATTATAAAAAACTTTTATCACTATTACAACACTTAAACATAAACAAAATTTAAACTTTTAAATCTGTGAGTTACTATTTTACTTGCTTACTGACGAAGGTTTTTAAAGTTCTTCAAGCAATATAAATTATGTTAGTGTAAGTTTCGTTGAGGTTTTGAAGTATATAGAAATTTTATATACTAAGTAAAGCTATGAAAAAACTTTTATGTTGTTTTTGTCAATACTTCAAGTTATTTTTCAACTTATGCGGTAAAAAAATATGGTTTATTATAGTTAGTTGTTTAATTGATACTTAGCGATTTTTAATATTTGTGGAGATTCAATTTTTAAAGAATTTTAAATACTATTGGCAATTAGACTAGAAATCTTCGTAAACTTAGACCGATCGAGTAGTTAATTATGGTTTTTTTTTTGTCATTTGTTTTGTTTTTGTACAGCCCTAATCTTGTTATAGCCATTGTCCTTGACAAGACGTTAAAAGGTATCCAAGTGGTGTGCGACTTGATAACCGAAAGGATTTTCTCGTGCACCAGATCCTTGGACCAAATATTTTGAGCGCTTTTTATTTTTCTTCAATATACTATGCTATTGTAAAGTATTTTTTTGCTTTTAGTTTTAATACATTTGTTTATTATGCTTTGTTTTATATTTATATCAAACAAGTTTAAACATTTAAATAATCAAATTCTATTTTTATTGTCGAAGTTGAGAAACTTTAAAACAGTTTAATGCAGTTAGCAAAATAAAATTGTTTTTATTTTGTAAGGTATAATAGCGTACTAAAAACAAAAAAAAAACTAGTTTTTGTTGATCAACTAAATTGTTTTATGTTTTACATAGCTTAGGCGGAACAGCTAACATTAAAAAAATACTTGATTTTACTTACAAAGGATAAAAAGTCCACTCTAAAATAGTTAGAAATATATTTTATTATAAACTTCTATATCAAGCTACACAAAGCAAGTTTTAAAAAAGCTAGATTAATTAAAGCGAACTATAAAAATTTTCAGAATTAAGTTACACCTTAAAACTTTAATTAGTATTTATAGTATCAACAACCCATTAAAATTGATAGATAAATATTAATTTCCATAAACAACTTACTTTTGTTATTAAATAAGTTATTCAATTGTAAAATGCCTAATTTGTAAATAAAATAAAACTTAAACATGGTTAACAGTGTTAAATTAATTATTTTATTATCCGGTTTCAGTGACAACAATATCCGACTCTTTCAAATTTAGTAAAACAGTATTATATATAACAAAATGAATTATATAAAGTTTATTAATTAAACGTAGTTGTTTTGTTTGGTAGCAAACTATTTCTTGCCTTTTCTGTAGAATAAGGCCGCGTCTTTTTTATATTTATAAAAAATACAAAGTTTTTGTTATATCTTAAAATAGAAAGAAAAAACAACAACTTTTGTTGATAATTTAAAAACTTTGTACGTTCTCAAGTATTTGTTTAAAACTTTATTTTTAATCGAGTCGAAACGAACTAGTTTTTCTAGTTTGTAAAATGAAATAAAACAAAATATCAAACCATTAAGTAAAGTTTACAACTTGTGAATTTAGTTTTAAACTTAAAAACTTTACGCTTTTAACGTAGAAAAACAAAAGAGGTTTAAAACGTTTATTTATATAAACAATATAACATTTAAACTTATTCTTAAATAAATTAGCTTAAAGTTGGTAAACTTGGTTTGTTTGGATTCTTTAATGACAGTTTCTTGGAAATCTGCTTAATTGTTCGACAACAGTGAAGCGTACATTGATAATGTAAAATAATGTTAAATCTATTTTTAAAACAGGGAAATTTATTTCTAATGTATTATAACTTATAAAATTTTGTAATGAACTAAGATTTCTTTGAGCTTTATGTTAGCTACATGCGTACATTAAAATAGTTAAATATTTAAAACAAAGTGTTAAAAAAGAAATAAGTTTAATAGTTTGAAGTATAACAGCAATGTTATCGGAGTTAAGTAAATTATTTTTTTAATTACCAAATATCTTTATTAGGGAACGTTCTTACTTCCAGGGAAGCTAATAATTTTAGTTGAGAATATTTTTTGTTTGTCGTCAAGTTATAGTTTTCTTATTAGTCTTTAAAACTATCGTAGAATGTTTTATAGAAATAGCTTAAACTGTGAAGCTTTATTTTCTGTGAATCTTTACGAAATGAAGTCTTATTTCCGAAAAATTTAAGCAGTTTGGTTATAAATTGAATCATTTCATTATAAATACAATATTTAGAATTAGTAATAATTAAGAAAAAAAGCAAAATCTCTTGAAAAATATATTTTATGTTTTACATAAAGTTTCTTATTTCTTAATAGTTTAAAGTAAGCATCTATAGAACAAGGATATTTTAGGACTTAAATCAATCTTTATTGATATTTAAAAGCTCTACAACAGTTGACATTTTTAAAATATTTTACGATTTAAACTTTTAGCTTTTGTGTTTAATCGTAATTTGTTTAATTAAAACAAATGAAAAGATAAAAACACGAAAAAAGTAATTTAAAGAAGATATAAATACAAAACAAACTCATACTAAGAATAAAACTGATGCAGCTTTTTTAAACATTGCACAATTTTCAGAATTTTATGTTGACAAAAGCAAAGAAAACTTTACAGTATTATTCATTTCACATTTAGAAACACACGATTACAAAAACTGTTTTGTTTTTTAAAAAATTATTAAAATACTAAAATAAAATAACTCTTTTAATGTTAATTAGGCAGTTAAGCTATATTCAAACACATATAGAAGTTACAGTCATTTGTATCAAACTTTTTTCGAAAAAAATGAAAACAAGGCACATCTTTCCGGTTGAAACTTAGCATAAAGAACGTCTCTCATTTGATAAAAAAGAGTTTCAATAGCCTTAAAATTAAACTTAATCAATTTTTTTTACTTTTTCAAATAAGATTTACTAAATATATTGAAAATCATACAAAATAGTGATATACTTAACTGAAACTTAAGCATAGCCCTTAAACATATCACTTAATAGTTTCAAACAATGTTTGTAGTCTTTTATACAATCCTACATAATGTAAAAACTGTTATACTGTAGTATATTTACGAAACACTAATTACTTTTAGTTTCATAATCATTGAAAAGGTTGCAGAATTTTACGAACAAAATAAGTTTATTTTTTAAGTTTTATTTATTCTTCAAGTTTTTATTTTTAGTTTGAAGAAACTTCTTGTTTTTTCCTTTCATACGATTTCTCATAACTTTCTTCATCGGAGGAGTAGTCATGGTAGCTCCTAGTTTTATTTATTTTCACATATTCATTAGAGTTTATATCAGGCTTCTTTAATATGTAACTGTAATTACGTTCACTGAATTTACACGAATTCTGTCCAGTTTCAATTGCCTTCTTTGTACATTTTATCACGAGTAACGGTGATAAAAGTAAAACTGTCCTTTTGAGGTATTCAGATGACATTAAGCTGTAGAGGAGCTTAAAAAGGACTGAAAGGAATAATACTGAAGCCCAGAAAATTACTGTGATTGTGATTACTATGATAAACGTTTCAGTTATCATCTGTATTTTCAATTAAATTTATTTATGTTTAATCCTACAATTAACTAAATTGTTATATTCTATTTCTAAAAAATCTTAACTTTCAAAACAATTTATTTTCATACTAAATAAAGTGAATTCTAAATAGATGATTTATTTTAAAAAGTGCTAGCTTATTAGTTTTGTTATTTATAAACTAAATAAGAAAGTATAAGTTTTTCATTAAAGTAACTAAAATGGAAATTGTACTAGCATATATTTTGAAATTATTATAAGTAGCAAATAGCTTTGAAGTAAAATTATTACTTTTTTATTTTTTTAAGTAGAAAAATTAAACAACCCGTACAAAGTTTTAAACAAAAAATATACACTAAGTTTTTCTATTTTTTTATTATTAGTTTAAAATAAAATTTCTTTCAAGAACCGGAAATTTGTAAAGCCTTTGATGTTTGCTACTTAAGTAATTATTAACTCAAAAGTATTAAATAGCTTCACCTACTATGTTAAAAAGAGCTTACCTTTTTTTCAGTTAAAAGTATAAAGAAGCTAAACATTTTATTGTTCATTTTATTATTCTTTTAAATATTTGTAAATTAATCAAGCTATTTAAATTAAAGCAACAAAAAAAAGAACTGCATAACTTTCAGAAAAAAATCAGAGCTACAATGCTAGATATAAATAGTTTTTTTTTATAAAATATTTTAAACAAAAAACAAAGCTTATCTAAATTTTTTAACGTACTACGAAGTTTTTATTTTAGAAAGTTTAAAGATTATTTTACTTTATTATACACTAATTAACTTGAATAAAGTAAGAAAAACTTAATTAGTAGTAAAGGTAAATTTTATTTGAAGCAACTTAACTTTTAAATATTACGTCATAGATGACTCTTACGTCATAATAGATGAGTCAGTACATGATAGTTGCATCACGTTTAATAAAAATTACTTTTTTTCATTACTATCACAGAAAAAGTTTTCATACTTTATGTGTATTAACGTATTGTGTCTAAATTAAGTGAAAAGTTTTCTGAAAAAATATTTTTCCAACATTCTGGAATCTATGTCTGTAAAAAACTAAAACTATTTGTTTTGAAATAATTAAATTGTTAAACGTTGATATATCAAACTAAAAGTAAGTTAACAAAATGAAGAAAAGTTTCTAAGCTAAAGTCTTTTATAAATAGAAAAACAAGACTTGCATTATGTTATTTTTGTTTAATAAATTTTTATGCATGCTTTGTTTATCACGTAATGTAAAATCACTTCCGTCTTTTCTTTGTAGTTAGCTTTCAAATTTAACTCAAATAATTTTTAAATTGCGTAATATTTAAATGATTATATTTATACTAAAAGTGTTTCAGAGATTTTTATCGTAATGCTTGAACATACTAGTTATAGATTTATATTACTGAAGTTTTTTTTAAAGTTCTTATGTTATTATATATAACACACAGGTTCAACTTTAACTTTATAAAACTTAAAAGCATTTTAAAACAGTTTTCTAACTTTGTAAAAATAATACTAGTATAAATAAAACACAATTTATGACAAATTATTTATTTAAGGGATTTAAAAAAACACAATACAGTTTGAAATTACTAAAATGGTATCTGATGATTAAATTTTTTGTGTTTTATGAAAATTTAATTGATTTCTTTGCATGGTCCTTTGTGTACCATCTTAAAAGCCTTCTTGCTAGATATTCTAAAAAAAAGTTAATTAGATCAAGTGAAACGAAAATAATCAACAAATTATTGTTTATGAATTTAAGTAAAGTTGTTAGATTGCAAATTGAAAGAATAACCTTAATACTACAACAAAAAAAGTTGGTATTAATATAATATAAGCACAGTTTTTTTAATTTTTGTACTGTGTACGACTGTCTCTAAAATTGATTTTCTAATTATTTTAAATGAGTTAAGTTAGGTTTTACAACAGTAAATATTGTTTACTTAAGACCTTTTTTTCATAATATACAAAAGTAACAGTGAAGCATAACAGTTATAACAAAATAAATTTTACCTGCATAGAGCATCATTAAAAGCAAGTTGCTTGTCATAAGTTTATAAAAAATTAATATATTATAGTTATAAAAGCTGTATATACGATTTTTATTAAATACCAATTTTGTTATTAGATATATACTATATACTTTATAAATATATACTGGTTAGAAAGCTATATATGCAACTTTTTAATCGAATATAATTTCAATTTTTTACTAACCCGCAGAGAGCATTGTCAAAAGCACATTGGTTGTCATAAGTGACTCCGTTGCTTCCACACACTGGATCGAATATCATTGGGCATGGTCTATAAAAAGTAAAAAAATTCAAACATTCACAAATGAGCATTTTAAAGTTACAAGAATAATAATCGTTAATCATGAGTGAAAAAAATAAAATAAACTTTTATCAAAATGAAAAAGAAACATAACTTTATGTTTTATTAATAAACTTTTAGTGACATTGTCAGCTTTATATTAGATGGAGCGCTATACTTTTATGTTTAATTTTATATTCATAAGTAAATTAGTACTTACTGTTCACACATAATTTTCTGACCACCTCTTTTATCCATAGTCTCAGCTTTTGGCTTACAAGCACCTTTGTGAGCTATTGTGAAGGCTTGTTTGGTTGGAACTCTATAAATGTTAATCGTTTAGACAGTTTGTGGTTAAGTTTATACCATAGAATAGCTAAATGTAGTTTTTACAAGAAAGCAGCACAAGTTGTTTCAAACACATGTACCTTACGTCGATTTAAGTTTAAACTTGCTGTATAAATATAGAGTTACTTGACGAAAATGATTGCTAAAGTTGCTGGTTTATGATCTCTTTATACTTGTTTATGAAACAAAAGTATTATTACAAATGAACTGACCCGCAAAGAGCGTTTTCAAAATGACACTCACTCGAGTAAGTCACCCCATTCGTACCACAAACTGGTTGGTGGATCATTGGACAGGGTCTGTAAAATAAAAAGATGTGTTAAAAATAACTAAAATATAAACCGAAGTTTGTTTGCAAAAACAAATTTTAAAATTAAAATTTATTTTAAGTTTTATTACTATTATTTTAACTAACTTTTTTATATAAAACTAAAAATTTATTTAAATAATGCACTTGTTAGTTAATTCTGACGACATCTTATCGCAATTTAAAAACTGATACGCTTTCATTAGCTTTTTGTGACAACAATAAATCCTAATATTATTTAAAGGCTTCACTTATATTAAATTTTTCTTAGTTACAACCATCTTAGTCCTATACTAAAAGGTTTTTAATCATAAAATCCTTATGATGTCACTTAAGGGTAGTTAACACAAATAATATTTTATGTTTGAATATTAAACTTGAGCAAGTTAAAATTGTATGTAAGTTAAAAGTACACTTTTGCTACTTAAAAAAATTACTACAATAACTTACTGTTCACACATAATTTTTTGTCCACCTCTTTTGTCCATGGTCTCAGCTTTTGGTTTGCAAGCTCCTTTGTGGGCTATTGTGAAAGCATCTTTTGTGGGATGTCTTAAAATATAACAATAAGTTGTAAGTCTTAATAGTTATATTGTTAATATAATAAAAACAAACATACTAACCCGCAGAGTGCGTTTTCGAAATGGCACTCGCTTGAGTATGTAACTCCGTTAGTTCCACATACCGGTAAGAAGATCATTGGGCAGGCTCTGATAGAATTTGAAAAACAAAAATTAGACGATTGTGTATAAATAATTAAAACTAACTCAAACTAAACTACTTTTCTATCATTTTCTGGTTTTACAAAGCTAGAACTATTGTTCAGTTTTACTTTAACACTTGTAAACTTTTGTCAAACATCAGTTATGCTACTTTTTACGTTTTGTATAACGTTTTAGACGTGTGTATAGTTTGTTTGAACAAGCTTACAATTATCAAGTTTAATAGATAGAAGTAAAAAAAGATTTGTCTAATTTATAGTTACGATTTATGATGACTTTGTTAGCATAAATTTCTGACACCGCTAAATTCTTACTTTATAAATAAAGTTTATAGAACTAATTTTTAGTAATAATTTTTGTATAAAAAGTTGTTAACAAAAAACGCATATTTTAGAAATTAGGTCAAACAGTTACTAATTCATAAAGCGTGAATGATAAACTTTTATAAAAACCTTAAAAACTTTTTTGCTTCCTATTTAACTTCTTTTATTTTTAACGTGTTTTTTAACTTGTACAAACGTTTATATAATTAACAACTTAATGTTTACATACAATTTCCTTATTCAAACATACAATAACTAACTGTCCACACATAATTTTTATAATATATATATAACTAACTGTTCGCACATAATTTTACCACTTCCTCTTTTGTCCATGGTTTCAGCTTTTGGCTTGCAGGCACCTTTGTGTTGAACTTTGAATGCGTCTTTTGTGGGATGTCTGTTACAAAAATAAAAAAAGTATAATAAATAAAATATTTTGTGTTGAACTTTGAATGCGTCTTTTGTGGGATGTCTACAAGTTAATTTTTAGATTATAATTTAAATAGACATTGGTTTTCAACTAATTTTTGTGCTTTTTGAGACACAATCATGTAATACTTTATTTTTTATTACGGAAATTTGTAAAAAAACTTTGACACTTTAGTGAACAAGTTTTTTTATTAAGTAGTTCTGATTAAAGCTTTGCTAATCTGGATTTTTTTTCTATATATCACATTTAAACGCTTATAGTATGCACTAGTTCAAATGTACTTAAAACATAAACTTTTGTAAATATTTTATATCCACATGGTGTAGCTCTTAGCCTGGTGCGTTTGAGTATTGTTTTTGCTTAGCTTTATTTACTTAATATTTCTCATAACTTGAAAGTTTTCAGATCGATTTTATTCAACTAAAAACAGCAGTTTTTATATATTACTTTTAAAGTTACAAAATTTTTGAATATTAATGTTTTGGTATACTCAATTCGTTGGTTTAAACTAAAATTTATATTTTTTGCATATTTTTGTAGGTTTTATTACCGTATGTATATACTTGTATGTTTGAATTATTTACGTCGCTATTTTTGATTGAATCAACTTTAAACTAAAACTTTGAAATAGTTTTACAATTATTTCTGTAAACACAAAATAAGGATATAACTAATTAGATGTAAACAAAATGAAATAAAACAAAACTGACCCAAAGCACATTGGTTTTAATAAGTTTAATATCAAAATAAATACTGGTTATAAGGCTAAATATACAAAATATTATAAACCATTAATTTATTTTTTTAACTGACCCGCACAGAGCATTATTAAAAGCACATTGGTTGTCATAAGTTTCTCCGTTAGAAGCACACACTGGTTTGTAGATCATTGGGCATGGTCTAAGATAAAATTTAATTAATTAAAAATTAAACATTATTAAACTTTTACTATTAGATGCACACAATTGTTTGTATATCATTGGGCATGGTCTGTTTAAATATAGTTTAAAAAATTATTATGAGCACTTTTATACATTTTTAATAGTAAATATAAAAGTAAAAATAAAATTTATTTTCTACTGTTTACTGAAATAATTTGTTTTTATTTCAAACAAAGTTAAGTTGTTAAAACATACTCGTTTAAAACATTTATCAGTTTTTTTTATATACAGGTTATAAATGTTTATTTTTTGCAAAACTTTTAATTTTTTTATAAAAAAAAATTAATTTTATTAATAAATTTTATTTTTAATAACTAAAAACTGAAGATAAACAAAAAATATTTACTGTTTACTTAAGCAAGTTTTCGTACTTTAATATAGTTTTATAAAATATTTTTAATATTTAAATAAAGTATAATACTAACTTTTCGCACATAATTTTACCGTTTCCTCTTTTGTCCATGGTTTCTGCTTTCTTCTTGCAAGGTCCTTTGTGTTGAATTGTGAAAGCGTCTTTGGAAGGATGTCTGTTACAATAGAAAAAAAGTGTAACAAATAAAGTATTTTGTGAGCGATTGTGAAAGCATCTTGTTTTGTTTGTTAGGTTTTTGTTTGAAAAAGATAAAAATAAATATCAGCAAGATTTAACAACTTATGTACAATTGTTAAATCCTATTTTAATTTATTTATTGAATAAATTAAAAATATAAAATTAAAATAGGTTTTGTGCAATAGTTGAAGCGTTTTTTGAAAGATGTCTCTTTTATAATATCTAATAAGGTTCACTACAAATAGAAAAATATAGAGAAGTCAATGAAGTTATATTTTGTTGGATTTTGTTTTAGACTTTAATTAAATATCCGCTAGGTTTCGCATGCACTAGAGTTTTGCAAACAATGCTGCTTTAATTTAACTTTAAATTTTTATTTTTAGAACTTACATTACACACTTAAAGTTTGTGAAGTTTTTATACTTTTTTTGAAATTTGTAAGGCAATATTTTTAATAATTATAGGTTAGGTAACAAGATCAATTTATAAATCTAATAGACTTAAAGTATACTGATCGCAGCTATTCACATACGTAATAAAATAAAGTAAACATTTTTACTTTTACACATTTCTAATACATATAACTCTAATTTTATTTCTTTTAGTACAATACTTATATATATATAAAATAATATAACATATATATATACAAATAATACAAACAAATATACCCGCAAAGAGCGTTTTCAAAATGGCATTCACTTGAATAGGTCACTCCGTTTGTACCACAAACTGGTAAGTAGATCATCGGGCAAGGCCTAGAATCAATGAAATTTGTTTAAATGTATGACTATTTATACACAACTTAAATAGTAAAACAAGTAACAACATCAGTTGAAAAACTAACTTTTTGTTGGTTGGTTTTAAATATTTTCATAGTTTTTATGCTAACTTGAAACTAGTTTAACTTACATAGTAGTAAGTCTTGTATTTCGAATGCTGTTTTGGTCTAACTAACTTTAAAATGAATTAAAACAAACTCAACTAAAACTACTAAAAATGCATTTTTAGCCGCTTTTTCACTGCTTCACAATATTTTTGTAAAGTAATGTTTAGTTTACAAATACGTTATTTACCTTTCGCACAATATTTTTCCCCTGTTGAGTTTGATGTCCATGGTGTCGGCTATTTCTTTGGCCAATTTGATGTCCAGGGTCTGAGCTTGTGGCTTGCACGGGCCACTGTGGACCACTTCGTGGGCTTTTGCTGATGGGACACTGAAAATGATACATACGTAAACTTTCACGGACATAAATTGTCAAATCCAAAGACTACGAGGTTTCTAAATTCTAATAAAAACCAGAAATTTTAAAATCTAATTTTTTCCTTGTTTGCTTTTTTTTTAAAGAAAATTTGTATTTAAGTTACGTATGCGCTGTTGTACAAACTTTAATAAACTATATCATATGTTAATTTTATATAAATTAAAGATTATAAGCTTTAAAAATTTTTTAACTTTTTTTTGCAACAAAACAAGTTGTTTTGAAAAGCAGCTTAAAGATTTTCAACAAAATCAAATATTTTTAAGTAGCTTTATACATACCCGCAGAGTGAATTCTCGTATGCACACCAATTGCTGTAAGTCTCACCGTTACTTGCGCACACTGGATCTAAATTCATCGGGCAGGGTCTAAAAGTAAATAAATAAATATTAATACTCTAATATTTTATCAAATTGTTTGCACAGACAGGGTCTGAATTCATCGGACACAGTCTAAAAGTAAACAAAAAACATATAAACATATTCTACTAAATTATCAAATTGTTTGCACAGACAGGGTCTGAATTCATCGGACACGGTCTAAAAGTAAACAAAAAACATATAAACATATTCTACTAAATTATTAAATTGTTTGCACAGACAGGGTCTGAATTCATCGGACACGGTCTAAAAGTAAACAAAAAACATATAAACATATTCTACTAAATTATTAAATTGCTTGCACAGACAGGGTCTGAATTCATCGGACATGGTTTAAAAATAATGTAGGATTTAAATTATTGTTTTTAAGTGAAACTTTATATATTGCTAAGAATTTTCTCATTTTAAACGTTTCGTATGGTATATTGCTAAAATAAATGATTTAAATATGCACTATAGCAAGTAAAAAAAAAAGGTAATATTTCTTTTAAACCAGTTTTAATGTTAATATGTTGTTTAAGTAGAATAAAACTTCATAAACTCGTATCTTCTAAACCTGATAAACCTTATGTTAATTTTAATCGACAGGCTGCTTGATAAAAACGTATATACACAAAATCATATTATCAAACCTATCTCAGTTTTCAAGTCAAAAGTAAAAATAAAAATTACAAAGTCTAAGTTAAGATAAAAGACTTAAAACTATAAAATTAAAATTAATAAAAATATAGTCATTTAATCAAGCCAAAGTAAAATAAAAAATAAAAGTTTTTTAATTGACACATTTTGGTTAAATAATAAACATATAATTTATATTATATAACAAGTAATTACCTGTCACAACTGATCTTTCCATTGCCATTAGCTGTCACAAGAACAGAAAAACACAAAAGTAAAGTTACACTCAAAAATTTCATAATTATTAGTAATTACTGAAAAGATAGTTTGTAAAAATTAAATTGTCTATTTCTTATAAAGTAATTGTTTTAATTTTTGATATATGTTTATCAAAAAACAATTAATTTAACTAATATTTTACTTCAAGTTACTAACTACTTTTGAATGTCTTTTCTTTTTTCATTATACTAGTATTCTATCTTTTGTTACTACTGTGATTTAACTGCATATCAAAAGCTTAGACTAAAATTACCTTTAATAAAATTTAAAAATAATATCTATAGAATTTTATATGAAATTAAAGTTTTTTCATATATATAGTACACTCTAAAAGTAAACTATTAATAAAGCAGCGTTTTACACAAATAGCTAAATAGTGAAAAATAAATATTATTCAACAATTTTAACTTCCTTTTTTAAATACCTCAACTTGATTGTTTAATATGTTTTCCGTTACATATTTTCAAATATTTGCTGAAGATTAAAGTTTTCTCGATTTAATTCTTTATGAATAAGTTATGCTACTTAATCCTAACTTTCAAATTCTAACGGCTAAGCTTATCAATTTCGTACAAAGCTAAATGCTGAACAATGGACCTTTTGTCCGAAAACATTTAATTTCAATCTGTATTTTTGTGTTTGTCAACAAGTAGTAAAAAACAACAAAAACTTTATCGTATCATTTTTATTTGCTGAATTCTTCTGTAACAATGCCGTTCTTATCGTTTAATGCCCCAAAATTTTATTGTGTTTGTTTTGTTACTGGTGTGAACAAAAACAGATGTTTTTGTGTATAAAAATGCTGTAATCATCCTCTAATACTTTAGTTTCCAACTTTAAATGAAAGCATATTTAACAATTGTGTTTTAAAAGTTTATTAATATGGTTTAAGAAACAAGAAGATTGCATCTAAATTCAAAAATTAAGGTAGTTAAAATAATATAATACTATGTAAGTTACAGTCAAACCTTTAATAATATAAACAAAAAAATACTTTAATTCAAAAACATTTATTAATTGAATTTACTCTGTTCTTATTAAGCCTACAAAAGATTAAACTTTATTACTTCGCTACTATTAAGATTATTAACATTGCTAATATTAGAACATTTTAATTAATTTTTAGGTCTTAATTATCTTTTTGTCTGTTTTATTTTTTATTATCTTTTTTTAGTGTAAAACTACAATACTTTTGTATACAAAACTACTCAAAATAACTAGATTATTGCTAGTAAGTTGTTGTTACTTCTGCTTTCAAAGTTTTGTGTCTGTTTACTGAATTTTCTTGTCTTAAGTACAAAACTTGAACAAACAAATTTATTCTCCTTTTGTCTATGCCCGCCTGTAGAGCAAATACATATCATCAAAGTTAAACAAACTTTAATTTACGACTTGAAGATGGTAACAACCTTGTAACTATTTTTAAGGAAAAAGTTATTTTTATCTTGTATAAGCGTAGCAGTATTTTTGCAAAAATTAAAAGTTATGTCGTTTTATTATCGAAATCGTTATTTTGAAATTTGCTTTCTTAAACGCCCACTTTGCACAAATTAAAAAAAACAATCTTTCTTTTTTAACAGATACTGCCCCTTTGCTAGTTGATTACCCATTTAATTTTTCGCTACTGATAGTCGAAATTGCCCCTTAAGGGGTGGTAATATCAACTTTTGAAAACCCTGCTTTTGAGGCTTTTGAAAATAACATAATTTTATAGCAACCTATTAAATTAAAAATACAGTAGCGTACAATTGTACTAGTTTTCATTAGAATAAAATATAATGCTTTTAGGGGTACAATAAATTTAAATGTATTTTTTGAAAACTATCTAAACTTCATTATTTTTTACAGTTTTGTTTAAACATTTTAAACTTTACGCTAGTTTAGTTTTTTAAATTAAAATCATTTCATATTTTTGGCTGAGTTTGGTGATAAACTTGATATAATTTATTTTATTAGTTTACATTTAGAAATGCTTTAAGTGAGTGTAGTACTAAAAATACCAATTCAAAGTTAAATGTTGGAACCATTTTACTTCCATTAAAATAGTTTAAAATATGGTTTATTTAAATTGAACTAAAATTGTGATAAGTACAAGTATAACAGAATAATTGATTACAATTCAATACAATGTTGAAGTTTCTGTTAAAACTTAAACAGCTTTTGGTAAGAAAAAAGTATATAAATTGTAGTTATAACGGTTAATGTAACTCTAGTTATTATAATTAATATAAATTTATTAGTTTAACAATTTTCTGATTTTTGTTAAACTAAGAATTTTCCCCGTTTAATTCATAACTCACCTAAATAAAAAAATTGTTTTATTTAGTTATATATCAGCATTTTATATTTTCAAACCAAATTTGATGATATGGTTAAGCAATCAAATGTTAAGTATTACTTTTTAGGTTAATAAACTATTGATATAATACTATTATTAAAGCAAAAAAATTTAGGACGAACTTTTTAAATAGAAATTTTAAAAATTTAGAAGCATTGTAACAATTAAATCAACAAAACTTTTCTTCAAGGTCTTTTAAACCAATGACATTTAAGGAAGCAATAAAACTTTGTACAAATTTAAACAGCCAACCATAACTGTAAGATGTTTAACAACAATGATCAACATTACAAACACATAAATTTTACTGCCCAATAATAGCTTTGGTTAATACTTGTCTATCCAATAAAAAACGGCTATTTTTTAAGAGAAAGCTTGTACTACGTGATTATTATGTGGACACGCGACTAAAGTTGTAAAATTGTCTGATCTTTGAAGATTAATCACCTCTAAACAAATGGTAACATCGTTGGCATTATGTAAAATTGAACATTCATATTTGCAAAGTCTTGTTTCGACAAACTTTAATTAATAATACTAAAACATTAAATTGAATAAAGTCCTAGAAAAGTCAGTTAGTATTACAAACATATTTAATTTAACTTTTTACCGTTTTTAAATTGGCTTAAAGAGTTTGCTAGTCAATATAATAACAATAAAATTCAAATGATAGTAAGTTGTAAGCAAGTTGAACATTTATGTTTGCAAAGTGTTGTTTCGATGGAAGGTATGTTTAAATTAAACACACGCTCACACTGGGTGGGTGTCAGAATGACACAGCGACAAAATGACACGGTGCGTCACTTTGGCACGGTGCGTCACTTCGACACGGAGGGTCACTTTGGCACGGCCACAAAATGACACAGTGCGTCACTTTGGCACAGCGACAAAATGACACGGTGCGTCACCTTGGCACGGTGTGTCACTTTGGCACAGAGGGTCACTTTGGCACGGCGACTAAATGACATGGTGCGTCACTTTGGCACAGCGACAAAATGACATGGTGCGTCACTTTGGCACAGAGGGTCACTTTGGCACAGCGACAAAGCGACACGGTGCGTCACTTTGGCACGGAGGGTCACTTTGGCACAGCGACTAAATAACACGGTGCGTCACTTAGGCACGGTGCGTCATTTTGGCGCAGCGACAAAATGACACGGTGCGTCACTTTGGCACAGAGGGTCACTTTGGCACAGCGACAAAACGACACGGTGCGTCACTTTGGCACAGCGTCAAAATGACACGTTACGTCACTTTGACACAGCGACTAAATGACACGGTGCGTCACTTCGACACGGAGGGTCACTTTGGCACGGCCACAAAATGACACAGTGCGTCAATTTGGCACAGCGACAAAATGACACGGTGCGTCACTTTGGCACAGCGACAAAATGACACGGTGCGTCACCTTGGCACGGTGTGTCACTTTGGCACGGAGGGTCACTTTGGCACGGCGACTAAATGACATGGTGCGTCACTTTGGCACAGCGACAAAATGACATGGTGCGTCACTTTGGCACAGAGGGTCACTTTGGCACAGCGACAAAGCGACACGGTGCGTCACTTTGGCACGGAGGGTCACTTTGGCACAGCGACAAAATGACATGGTGCGTCACTTAGGCACGGTGCGTCATTTTGGCGCAGCGACAAAATGACACGGTGCGTCACTTTGGCACAGAGGGTCACTTTGGCACAGCGACAAAACGACACGGTGCGTCACTTTGGCACAGCGTCAAAATGACACGATACGTCACTTTGACACAGCGACTAAATAACACGGTGCGTCACGATAGCATGGATTAACAAACTTATATGCAAAACTAGACTTCTTCAGTAATATAACTTTTAATTGTAAAATTTTGATAGTAATTAGTTAAACAAAAGATTTATTATACTTTTTCCAAACTATAGTAGCTTGATACATTTGAAACTATATATGTTACATTGCTTTAAAATTAAAGTCATAGTATAAAAACATAAATTTCTTAAGTTTGTTTTTTACGTTTCACATTTTTTCATATTTATGTAATGAATAAAATTTAGTATTTTTTGTTGTTAAGTTTAATTAATTATTATCAGGAATTGTTTAAAAAAATAACTAAGATTTAAATTAATACAGAGTTATTTCGTAGTAAGAATAAGTCATGCGTGTTTTAACTGTAGTTTTTAAAAATACAGAGTTAAGCTGCTTTTGTAGTAACTAGCCATTTATATTAAATATGTATATATATTTATATTTAACAAAAGTTAATAAGTTAGGATGTTTTCTTAAAACTCTGTATTGAAAATATGTAATAAACTTGTCTGAAAGCAAATAATTAAAATAAACAGACCTGGAGCCTAAATTTATGAAAAAGTTAAAAATAGTATTATGAACAGTTGAAAGAAAATTAAGAGTCTGATGCAACAATTCATGCGCATTTATATATTTATCACTTAAAAAAAAATCACTAGAAGAGGTTATACATACAACATTGCTGCTGCAGCCTTCTAATTAAAGCTGCAGCCATTCTATTAAAGTTAATACTTTAAGTCTTTATTATTTTTACAAAACTTTTTAGTCTAAAATATAAAAAATTAAACTTAGAGTATGACAGATATTATAGTATTTTATTGCATATAAGGATTTAATTGCATTTATATTTAATACAAAATCAGTAAATAAATTTCATAATGATACAGTAAAAGCAGATTTTAATTTGCGTGTAAAACATTTCTTCTACTTTATATTCTTGAGTTTTATTACAAAGTTTTAAAAAACTCGATTTTGTCTTAACTCTGTTATGAAAATAATATTTAATTTTCTACTTTTAATCTTGCAACCTATTAAGTCGCCAAAATAGCGCAAGTATTAATTTTTTTAAGCATAAAAACGTAAAATAAGAACCGCATTAGAATTTAGAATTACAACAGCAGAAATTTTGCTTTCGATAACGTCCGAGTTTTAGTTTATAAAACAAATTTTCCTCTGTATTTACATCTACTAGTTTATTGTTTTGATGTACTGAAAGATTGATCTAAAATGAAGATTGTATTTTTTAAATCAGAATGTTGCTGAAGTTTAAATAATATGTTTATATGAGTTTTTATCTTTTTAGTCGTAAAATGGCAAGTCATTTTCTAATTTTTATTACTCGTTTCAAGTTCTAGTACTAAACTGTGTTTAAGATTTTCCATTCGAAAGTAATCAAAATAAAATTTTCGTTAATTTTGGCAGTCGTATTTTGTTAAAGAAATTGCTGCTTTTGCATCTTTGTGAACGTTGTTTGGTATAAACAACTAGTTGTTGTTTATTAAGCACAGCTTTTAAGCACACCTAACATCTTGCTATTGCTTAAAAACGAGCATGTTTTTTATAAGTACGACGATGAAAATAGAAGGTATAAACATTACGTGTTTCACTTTATTTTATGAAGTCACGATCAAAAATTCCTGCGGTCTTTGTTTTTAAAGTTAATCAATGTGATTGTTGCTAATTCTACAAAACCGGTTAGAAGACAGGAAACCGAAAAGTTTCCTAGAAAAATAAGATCGTTGTCCATACCAATTAAGATTGAAATTTCACAACAAATCGTTCCCTCCCTTATTAACCACCGTGTCATTTTGTCGCTGTGCTAAAGTGACCCTCCGTGTCATTTTGTCGCTGCGCCAAAGTGACGCACCGTGTCATTTTGTCGCTGTGCCAAAGTGACGCACCGTGTCATTTTGTCGCTGTGCCAAAGTGACCCTCTGTGCCAAAGTGACGCACCATGTCATTTTGTCGCTGTGCCAAAGTGACCCTCCGTGCCAAAGTGACGCACCGTGTCGTTTTGTCGCTGTGCCAAAGTGACCCTCCGTGCCAAAGTGACGCACCGTGTCGTTTTGTCGCCGTGCCAAAGTGACCCTCTGTGCCAAAGTGACGCACCGTGTCATTTTGTCGCCGTGCCAAAGTGACCCTCTGTGCCAAAGTGACGCACCGTGCCAAAGTGACGCACCGTGTCATTTTGTCGCCGTGCCAAAGTGACCCTCTGTGCCAAAGTGACGCACCGTGCCAAGGTGACGCACCGTGTCATTTTGTCGCCGTGCCAAAGTGACCCTCTGTGCCAAAGTGACGCACCGTGCCAAGGTGACGCACCGTGTCATTTTGTCGCCGTGCCAAAGTGACCCTCTGTGCCAAAGTGACGCACCGTGCCAAGGTGACGCACCGTGTCATTTTGTCGCCGTGCCAAAGTGACCCTCTGTGCCAAAGTGACGCACCGTGCCAAAGTGACGCACCGTGTCGTTTTGTCGCCGCGCCAAAGTGACCCTCTGTGCCAAAGTGACGCACCGTGTCATTTTGTCGCCGTGCCAAAGTGACCCTCTGTGCCAAAGTGACGCACCGTGCCAAGGTGACGCACCGTGTCATTTTGTCGCCGTGCCAAAGTGACGCACCGTGCCAAGGTGACGCACCGTGTCATTTTGTCGCCGTGCCAAAGTGACCCTCTGTGCCAAAGTGACGCACCGTGCCAAGGTGACGCACCGTGTCATTTTGTCGCCGTGCCAAAGTGACCCTCTGTGCCAAAGTGACGCACCGTGCCAAAGTGACGCAACGTGTCATTTTGTCGCCGCGCCAAAGTGACCCTCTGTGCCAAAGTGACGCACCGTGTCATTTTGTCGCCGTGCCAAAGTGACCCTCTGTGCCAAAGTGACGCACCGTGCCAAGGTGACGCACCGTGCCAAAGTGACGCACCGTGTCATTTTGTCGCCGTGCCAAAGTGACCCTCTGTGCCAAAGTGACGCACCGTACCAAAGTGACGCACCGTGTCATTTTGTCGCCGTGCCAAAGTGACCCTCTGTGCCAAAGTGACGCACCGTGCCAAGGTGACGCACCGTGTCATTTTGTCGCCGTGCCAAAGTGACCCTCTGTGCCAAAGTGACGCACCGTGCCAAAGTGACGCACCGTGTCATTTTGTCGCCGTGCCAAAGTGACCCTCTGTGCCAAAGTGACGCACCGTGTCATTTTGTCGCCGTGCCAAAGTGACCCTCTGTGCCAAAGTGACGCACCGTGCCAAAGTGACGCACCGTGTCATTTTGTCGCCGTGCCAAAGTGACCCTCTGTGCCAAAGTGACGCACCATGTCATTTTGTCGCTGTGCCAAAGTGACCCTCCGTGCCAAAGTGACGCACCGTGTCATTTTGTCGCCGTGCCAAAGTGACCCTCTGTGCCAAAGTGACGCACCGTGCCAAGGTGACGCACCGTGTCATTTTGTCGCCGTGCCAAAGTGACCCTCTGTGCCAAAGTGACGCACCGTGCCAAAGTGACGCACCGTGTCATTTTGTCGCCGTGCCAAAGTGACCCTCTGTGCCAAAGTGACGCACCGTGCCAAGGTGACGCACCGTGTCATTTTGTCGCCGTGCCAAAGTGACCCTCTGTGCCAAAGTGACGCACCGTGCCAAGGTGACGCACCGTGTCATTTTGTCGCCGTGCCAAAGTGACCCTCTGTGCCAAAGTGACGCACCGTGCCAAAGTGACGCACCGTGTCATTTTGTCGCCGTGCCAAAGTGACCCTCTGTGCCAAAGTGACGCACCGTGCCAAAGTGACGCAACGTGTCTATTTGACGACCGTGTCATTTTGTCGCTGTGTCATTCTGACCCGCTCCCGCTTGAAATAAAATATTTTTGTGCACGCTGGTTTGAATTAAGATATTTTTGTGCACACTAGTTTAAATTAAAATATTTTTGTGCACACCGGTTTGAATTTGAATATTTTTGTGCACACTGGTTTGAATTTAAATGATTTTGTGCACACCAGTGCAAATTTAAATGTTTTTGTGCACACCAGTTCAAATTTAAATATTTTTGTGCACACCGGTTATAATTTGAATGTTTTTGTGAAGAATAATTTCAAAATTCTAACACTAGCTTGAAAATCTTGCAAATCATTAGCATAAAAGTAGCAAACCATGTTTGCTGAGTCAGCAAAAAATTATTTTTTTTAATATTGCTATTAACTTTTATATTATTTATTATTTAATATATATTTATTTATATTTTTTAAATTAAAAAATTATTTTTTGATTCATTTCTTTTATGTTCGGGTAAAGTGGGTTAAGGATAAGGGTATTAAAAAAGAAAAAAAAGTCAAATACTTTAAAAAAATTTTGCTGCCTAAGCAAAACTTTTGTAACTTTTTTGCTACTGATTTGCATTCAAGCTAATAAAAAATGTATTGGAAATCTGAAGCTACCCCCTTTTGAACACCTAACCATATGTTAAACGGTGGTTTTTAGTTGATTGGAAAAAGTGGTTCGATTAACTAGGAAGGTTTTATTACTTTGTTTGGTTTTAATCTGTGTTCGTTTCATATATTTTTAAAATAAATAGGAAACATTTCCAGATTTTTTTTCATTGAAGTTTCACTATTTAAAAAACTCACAAGTTACTGATATAAATTAGATTTTAACTTAAAAATACTAGCAATGTTAACTTATAAAACCAATAAAACTTTTGGTTCCAATAGAATTGTTTGTTAGTTTGACGGATTTAAACTCATTGAATAATCTCAAATGTTGTATTAGTTTATCTACAAAAAATAAAGTAAAAAATTAAAATTAAGCTATTGTTTAACTTTAAATTGCGTTCAGTATTGTATAACTAAATAGAAACGCTACAAATGAAAGACTTAAAATTTTATTTACTAAAACTCTAATGAAATTAACAAAAGTTATTCAAAAGTACTAAACAAAAAACTTAACGCAAAAACAACAGTAACTGCTTTTTTTCAGCCGTTATACCTAAAATCGACAACTCAGAACTAAACTTAAACTAAAACGCCATCAAAGGAATAAAACAAAAAGCGTTTTAAAGTTTAATTCTAAAAAATTAAATTTTGTATTTTTAAAGTTTTTAAAAACAATATTTTGAAAGCATTCACAAAAATTCATTTAAAACGTTCTAAACATTTTGTGTTGTATATTTTGTCTTGTAGACATTTAATTTATTTAAAAACAGAATATATGAAACAAACTAGAGTTACAGCTTTTTTTTGCTTTCTTAGCAACAATTATTATATGCTTTAAAAAATAATTTGGTTTTATATACAACATTTTTTTGGTTGATTGCAACAAAAACCAAACTGGTCAAGGATCTTTAAAACTGTACTAATTTTTTTTTAATGCAATAAAATGAAAACAGCAAAGAAATAAGATTTTCTATTCCTATTTGAAATAAGGTTAATTTTTGTTTAAATCGTTCATTTGTTGTCCAGTTTTGAATTTTTGTCGTGAAATTTCTAAATAAACGTGATAGTAAACTAGCAATATAAGAAAAAATTAATAGATTAAGTCAAATGATTGAAATAAAGTTGTTTTTCAAAGCTTGATAGAATTTTTAAAATGTACGATAAATTGTGTTTATTTTTGACCAGAATAAACTTGAAACGATTTACAACACAAAAAAAAAAAAAATTTCAAAATCAAAATTTTAACAGCTAATTTTAAAGGTTAATAATTTTCACATCAAAAAAATAAAAAATAAGAATTGCTTTTTCAACAACAAGAACAACTTTTAATCACGCTTAAACCTTACAGACTCCTTTAATCTTTTCACAATTTCCTTTTTCCTGCCTTTTTTCATCCAATCACAATCTTACATTTCTCCCGCCTCGTAGATCGCCTCCTCTATTTCCGGTTCGTTAATTTCTCCGTAGCAACCGACTTCCAGTTGTTTCTGGGCACTTTCGAACTGTCCATAGCAACCGATGTCGTTGTAGAAGTTCTCTTGGTTGCTGTCTTCGTTGCTAAGGACGTTGTCTTGGGACCCTTTCCTTTTCTTGAACTTGCTTTTCAGTTTGGATTTGAAGAAGCTTTTCTTTTTCTCTTTTCTAGTTGAAAAAAAAAAAAATAAATAAATGCTTGTTTTTAAAAAACGTTTGTTTCTTTATGTTTACAATTAAACTAATCATAATCTTGAAAGTTAAACTCTCGCATGAAAAAACAAACTTTAACAAACAAACTTCCCCCAGATTTTCGATTAAAAGAAGTTTTGTAAAAATTCAGTCGTACTTAAACTATACTTTTAAGGTAAAACTAAACATGTTCTTTACTTTAAAAACTTTTTGAAGGTTACCTAGTTATATTATTTACAATACTTTATAATTTTTTCCTGTCTTGTACTTTAACTTGGTTTTAAGTAAGTCTTATAAGGAGCATTATTTTTTTATGTTTAATGAAAATTACAATAAAGAATATTTGTTAAAATTTACTTTTCATTGTTCTTAAACTTTCCTTTGCCTTTGTTTTCTTTTGAGCCTGTGTGAAAGTAATGATTTTAAAAAAAACAGACAAAAAATGCAAACTCACTTTAAGAAAAATGATATATATATTAGTAGAAAGATATTTATTAAAAATATAATATAAACTTTATACTTAAAAAAAAAGTTCTTGTTAATTAAAACAACATTTATACAAATCAAAAATATCATAAGCATGCGTATAAAGTAAGTATGAGTTTTTCAAAAAGTAATAGAAATCGTTTTATAAATTAGTTGTAATTTTAAACTTACTTTAGTTATAATATTCACGAGAATAGCTCAAAGTTGTTTTGTAAAACTTTAATTTTTATAATTAATTTTGTAAAAAACTTACTTTTATTTTCATCTTCCTCTTCTTTTAAATGCTCCAATAAGTTAGGCCGAACCTAAAGTTTTTATAGTTTTACTAAAAATATCACGTTTTAAAATAGATTTATATCTAGCCGGATCCTTATTTTGTTCAACTTGTAGATTGCTACTTTATATAACTAAATAATAAAGAATGACAGTCTTTATATTGCTTATAAAATATTTGTTTCTATGACGGCATCCAAAAAAGTTTGATACTCTGCTAATAATCACCTTTAAATATTTAGAGATTTACAAAGTCATAAAAAGTCGATTTATAAACGATTTTCAAGCATAATAAAACTAAAATTTAATCTAGATTTACATATTAAAATACCTGGTGAAAAGATTTGTTTTTTCTTATTCCTGGATTCGTATTTTTCTGAAAGTGGTCGTTCAAATGAGACGAAGTTCTTGCTAAGTGTGCTCTTCTGCAATAAATATAAGTTATTAATATTTGTGTTAAGCATATACATTGTTGATTGAATGAACAGTTTATAGTTTGAAACAAGAATGTAACTTGTACAAAACTGCATAAGGCATTAACAACTTATAACTACTTTTTAGGCAGCTATCACTAAACTACAAATATAAAATCATATCTATTATTGCAATTTTTTATGTAGATGCTATTTTAAAAACATTTAGTGAATTATGTTTTATTGTTTTTGAAGACAAAGTCCACAACTTTTGTTTAAAGATCAATCTTATTTTATTATAAAAGTTTTTTCAACTCAAGGTATGTTCACTTACTTTTCCAGTTTTGCTTTTTGAATGCTCGATTTCGAGGGAGGCGGTGGTCTTACTGGTGGTTTTTGTTTAGGGGATTTTATTTCAGATGGATCTGATAATTTTTGTTTTATATATAATAAATATATTTCAAGTACTTTTTTTTTGCTAGTTGTAGTGCTGAAATTTAAATCTCTAAACAAAATTTAAAATGAAAAGTTGTATATATATATAGTGTTAAGTATACCGACGTAACCTGTGTGTAAAGTTTTATAACTACCTAAGTTATTTTCGTCTTTAACAACATTTTTTGGCGGCAAAACTGGGTTTTCACTTTCTGTCAACAAAAAAATAGTTAGTAAAGAAAAGTTAAACTACAAAAGGTTTTAAATAAATTCAACCTTCATTATGATCTTCTATTTGTTTTGTTTTTGACGTTAATTTTGGTGTTTCGACTACTGCAGCTTCTAAAGTTCATAAATTAACTTTAATTACAGCTTAACAAAAGTTATCGCTTTTAAAGATAAGTATAATACACATTCAAATACTGCTGTTAACTATTTGGATGGAACAAAGTTTACTATGTGACAACTAACCAAAGTTTTGTATACTTTGACATAATATTTAAACACAACATACATAATATACACAAAACTATAACTAAACGAAGTATTAACCTGGAAGAATATTTTCATTGACTTTCGTCGCCTTCTTTGCAGATAGGTTAGGGACATTTGCAATTTCCTCAGATTTCTGTTTTGGGGGAATTTTCGGGGCGTTTATCTGAGGAGCTTTAGGAGGTGTGCTTATATTGGTGAGACCGGAACCCATAACTTTTCGGGGCATGGGGTTTGTTTTCGAAGGGTGAGATGAGATCTGGGTGGAATGAACCAACAAGTTCGATGTGGACCTGATCCTGATCGGTTTGGGCGGCGGGGGCGGTTTTTGTTTGGGGGGATCAACCTGGTTTTTTACTCTTGAGGGAAAAGATCTGTTCCTTGATAAGTTTGTGGTTATCTGCTGCCCCAATTGGCTGACAGTCATCTTTGCTGGCTTTTCTTCCGCGTCTTTCGAGTCTTTCTCTTTACTTTCCTGTTCTTTAGCTATTTTGTTTTGCAAGTTCGTTATTCGCAAACCGAGCTTGTTAACTTTCAGCTTATTGAGTTCGCTGACTATCTTTTTATCTTCCTGTTCTTCTATTTGAAACTTTCTGCTGTCTTGTGTTCCACCTCCATCTACTTCTTCCCTTCTCTTCAGCACAACCTTGCGGTAATTGATTCTCCTGTTGGCGTTAGGCGTGTCCGCAAAAACCGTCGTTTTTTCAACTTTGTTCAGCGTCCCTGCTTTGATTGGGGGCGGAGGCCGGTTCTTGATCGGGGAATTTTTCTCAAAATTTCCCGCGTCACCTGAGCTCGTGCCATTTTGGCTGTTGCTGCTTCTGCTCATGCCAGGCGAAGATTTGGGAGAGCTTAGAGGGGATTTACCCGCAGGCGGTGGCGGAGGGCATTTATTGGGGGGTAGGAGGTTCACGTTGGACCTTTTTGACGTTTCCCTGGTAACCTTGTTAAATGATGGGGTGGGTGAAACTGCGGCTACGCTGATCTCCGGCATTTCGTAAGTCTCGCTGCTTTCTGACGTCATAGAGTGTTGGGGTTGAAGGTCTGACTGCTCCCTAACTTGTTGGCCATTAGGTGGCGTTTGATCTTTTGTTTGTTCTTCATCTTTTGCTTTACTTTCTTCCTTATTAACTTCATCCTCGCCTCTTCTCTTTAACACCACCTTGCGGTAGTTATTTCTCCTTTTGCTAGTCGGAGTTTGTACGAAAACCGTCGTCTTTTCAATCTTTTTCAGCATCCCCGGTTTAATTGGGGTTGGAGGTCGGTTTTTTAAAAGGGAAGTTCCCGTTTCGCTCGAACTCGTGCTATTATGGCTTTTACTACTTCCGGTCCTGCTTATGCTGGGCGAGGAAATTGGGGAGCCAAAAGGGGATTTCCCTGCTGGAGGCGGAGGAGGGCTCTTTTTGGGGGGTTTCAGGTTCGAGTTGGACTTTCTGGAGGTGGCCCTAACAACATTGACGTGTTGCTTGGCGACGGTTGGCGACGTGGCGGCCACTTTGATTTCCGGCATCTCATACGTCTCGCTGCATTGTGACGTAATACTTTGTGACGTCATAACAAACTGAGGTTGAAGGTAGGGGTCAGAGTGCTTCCTTGCACCGCTAGGTGGCGTTTGGAGATCGTTTCTCGTGTCAGGAGTTGGGGGTAGCGGGCGGAGACCTGTTAAAAATATTATGACGTCACAATTGTACATTAATAAACATTTAAAAAAATTTTCCTTAAAGTATCTGTTTAAAATTTTTGAGAGTCTGATCAACAAATTTTTTAAATATGATTTAAATAAAATTCTATTTGAATTTAAATACGTTTTCTTCTTTTTAAATCTTAAACGTTTTTGATCATTTTCAGAGAGAAAAAAAATTAAGCAAAAAAACATTAATCAAAACAAAATATGTTTATCAACTACAGAAACCAGATAGGTCAGTTTATTCTATTTGTTATAATCATAAGCTCTGTGTTAGTAAAAAAATCTATGATGAATGCTCGAGAGAAAAAGGTTAAAAACTAATTCAAAATAGTCAAAGTTTAATTTGATTGATTTAGTAGCCAATTGACAACTATGAACGTGATTCATTACACAATTTAAGTGGCAAAATGTTATATTAGTTGTAATTGACGTTATAAAAACACTTCTCCCAAACGGCAAATAAATAACAAGTTGTAAAGTTTAATTTAAGTTCAGGTAAAAGTTCTCAGAATTATCCTATGGAGAGTTCTCAGAATTTTGATGTAGTTTTGTGAAATAAAGCAGATAACTAAGTTTTAAAAGAATTTTTCAAAAATATAAGTTTTAAAGTTATCAAACAGGAACTAAAAATGTAAAAAAATAAACAAAAACTGTTGAAAATTTTAATTGGGTAAAAAGGAGTCTTTTAGCAATACTATACAAAGTCCATATTATATTATACAAATTTAGTGCATTTACATGTGGTAAACCAAAACTAGCTTAAACTACATATTTAATATAAGTATGAAACTTGTACATACTTATAAATATACATATTTATAAAGTAGTTTGTTGTTGTTGAAAAGTATACTATTTTTTATATGCTATATATTTAGCCTCTACGTTACTTTTTTGAACTACTTTTCTTACTATAATTCATAGAACTGTTTTATAGTTTTTAATGAACAATTTTTTAAAACAACCTAGTTTTTACAAAGTTATACATAAATTTCTTATACATATTAAATGTTTGAAAAGTTATTAAAACTATTATAGTAACTAAATACTTTATTCATATTTATTTTCACACAATAAACTAGATAAAAACTTCTACCAATTTATACTACAATAAGCTGAATATTTAACATAAATAAACACAAAACAAAAATCATAAATATTAACTAAAACAAAGTAGTATTACATATACTAGCGAAAATAATTAGTTGTTTTTTTAGTAATAAAATATTTTAGACAGTTCAAGTTAAGTACAGTTTTTTAATTGTTTTTTGTTATTTTAACTGTTCAAATCTTATTTCTTATGTCTAAATAGTAAACTGTTTAATATATTAAAAAACAGTATGTCTACTGTCCTCAGTATAACTAAAAACTTTGTAACAAATAACAAAAAATTTAAAATGTTAAAGTGCCATATACTACATACTTAATACAAAATCTGTAAGAGAATAACAAAAAAAACGTTCATATAATTATCTTTGTTCAAATTGCACCAAATAAAAGTCTCACTGTTAACATCTGGGTTTAATAATTTAAATACAAACAAAACATTAAAGTAACATTTTATAGATAGATTTTAAAAACTAACTTTCTATGTATCATGTTAACAGTAATCTTAGTTAAGCATAAATTATTTAAACTGCTATTTTTATTTTAGTTGTTTAAGTCTAATTCCTTATCTCTTGAAAATCTCTTAAAATATTTTCAAAACACTACGTTTAATGTCCTCAGTATAAAACCCTTGTTACTAAAATAACAAAACTAAAACATCAAAATGTTAAACCTTAGAAAATAAGTAAAAAACAAATAAAGGTCTCACTGTTTACGTCTGGTGTCCCTTCCTGCATTCCAGGTGGTAGGGGCGGCGGAAGAGAGGGAATTGAGGGGGAGGTGGACCTCCTTGACGACGGGGTCGACGAGAAATCGTTGTCATGGTGATAACTTCGTTCCACCTGAGCGGTTTCGTGCAAAACCCTGATCTGACCGATGTCCAACTGTTGAAAAATAATTAATTTGAACTTATTTGTTTTTTTATTTTTATTTATAATGAAAATTAATTATTTTATGTTGATTTAATAGTATTAGTTAAAATTATTTTGTTCTTCATTTTATATTTTGTATAATATATATTTTAATAAAACTAAATTAATATTAGTATATATTAAATTCTATTCAATATAAGTCCAATGTTCGCTGAAACTGTTTTTAGAAACATTTTTTGTAAACATAAATTTTAAATTCTAAATTTAAATATACTTACTGAATCACTATTTCAGAACTACATACTTCAAAACAATTTATAAACAAATCCGTTGTAGTACCTTATTTTTGATTGAAAATTTATAATTTCTTACTACTTGTTTCAAGTTTTATATTCAATTTATTTGATCTGCAGTGTTTTAAATCAAAACAAACAGTTTGTGGTCAAACGATTGAAGCTATAACCTTTTAGATTTAACCAACACAATGATACCATACAGTTTGTTACACTTGTTTTTATGAATTAGAGTTTAAACTTCCTGCGAAATTCCACTGAAGCAAAGTAGCTCAATGTAAAAAAAAAAGTCTTTTTAAGTATAACTTATAAACGTAACGTTTGTGTAAGTGAAAATACTTTTTCAAGTATTTACGTTTATTTTTTGTATCAATATTGAAAATAAAATCTCACACTGATTTAAAGTCCAAAGTCTGTAAAATACTAACATAGCATCTTATTCATAAGATTGTTTAAAATATCCTGTATTTTAAAAAAAGATATTAACAGAAAAGCTTAAAGGTTAATTCATTCATGAATATTTTAACTTATACTAGATCAAAACTAATAACTAACATTTTTTAAAACATCAATTCGGTTATTATCTTAAGTAAATACAGAAAAAAAATACACAAAAAAAAGTTTAGAATCAACTTAAAACGTCAAACCTTCTTTATTTTATTGATTTTATATAATCAATCAATATTATTTTAATATACTAATTTTCTAGTTTGTTTACTTTGAATATGTAAACAAAAACAAAAAAAACTCAGACTAAATTTACAAATAGTTCAAACGTAAAAACTAAAACCTAATGCTCTTTAAATTCCTTAAACCATTTCAACTTATACCTTTTTTTGGTTTTTATTTTTAATACCTAGGATTTAAAAACAAAATGTTTATAAGCTGTTTGAAAAAATGAAGTTTTTCTAGAATTTTTTTTATTAATTTGTGAATACACTTTTAGTTTTACTTTTTAACTACTTTACCCTAAGTTTAACTTCTTTGTAAATTATTAATTAAGTTAACTAAATACCTTTTTAGTTTCTTTTTCCTTCCAAAGTTTCCCTTTCGACATCTGGCTTCCCATTTTTCTTGGCGATTTGGTCAGAAAATGAGCAAACTTGGAAGATTTTCCACCTTTCAAATAAAACAATAATCAAATACTATAAAAAAAAGTAATCACATCAATGTTCAAAATATTTTTCATAAATTGAAAAAAAAATTTGAAGTTTTTCACCTTTCAAATAAAATAATAATCAAAGCGAATTGCACCACTACGAAGCGGAAACAATTGTTGCGTCATAATAGCCGAAGAAGCTCGAAACCGATCAAAATCATTCAGGCGTTATGAGAAAGTTTTTAACCAATGAGCTTTGTTTCTAAGTTTTTCTTTGGAGTCTTAAGTTTACATGACAAAATTTTGTGGAAAGTGCTATAGACATAAATATATACTTTTATTCCTAATTAAGAAAAGTTTTATTGATTTTATTATATATTTTCTATAATAAACGCGCATTTATTTTGTTTTGATTCCTTGTAAAACAAAAAAATAAATTGAGATAGTATTAATGAATAATCGATTAGAGTTTAATTTTTATGCTTATTTTATGTGTATCAAATATTTTTTTATTATTTTTACCTTTTTTGTGTTGGGGCTTCACAAAACCTTTGTTGTTTTCTGTTGTAGGCAATGATTCCTAAAAAAAATATTGTATGCAAAATTGTAGTAGAATGAAACATTTTTTATTTGCCAAAAATCTTATTCTAACAAAACCTTTATTTGAATCAATTTGTAAAGCGTTTATTAAACAGCACCTTTATTAAAAACCAGCTAAAAACTACGAAAACTAGACTTCTATACCGTTTAAGCAAAAAAAATATTAAAGTCTTAATTATATAAGTCTTAATTAAATAATTTTAACTTAGTCAAATTAAGTTTTTTTGGTTACTAAATAAACTTTGTATTAACTGTTTAATCATTCAACTTAGTTATAATTTTAAGAAACTTAAACTTACTAAACTGACTGATAAATCCTTGTGGCTCGTTGTGAAATTTGGTGCTGAACTAAAAGATTTATAATCAAATGTTAAAGTAGTGCAAGTTCAAATAAGATTAAAAATCTAAGAATAAGGCTTATCTTTTAAGCGCTAAACAATAGAAATAAGCGCTTTATATATTGATACCGCCTACATAAAATTGAAAAAAATAAACTATTTATATTTAAGTAATTGAAATTTATATACACTTATTTCCCAATCGATTGTAAACATGTTATATAAAAATTCATGTGAAAGTTAGATAAATTTAAAGGAAGTCCCATTAACAAAGTACGTACATTAGTTATTTTAAGTCTAATTTAGAGGTATTTAATCAATATTTACCTTCGCAAAGTAAATCATTGATTTTTTATTATATACAAGGTACTTTTTGATCGTATATTAATTACAATTAGGTATTATTTTAGTAATTTATTCGAACTTATCTTTGTTTTGTATAACTTTTGTTTAGTATCCTTGAAAAATTTGCTTATATTTTTAAACTTACAAGTATTTTTTAACATGCAACAAACAAAGCCATATAAATATTTTTTTTCTAATAACTGTAAGTAAACAATTAAAACGTATTTATATCAAAATAAAATTAGAATATTTCGTAGAAATTTTATTTGGTAATACCTTGGTCTTATTCTTACTTTCAAACTTAAAAACAGAATTTTATTTACAGTTATTTTTTAATTTTTGTAAAAATGGTGATAAATCATAGATTATAGATATAAAATGAACAGTTTTTTCCTTAAACAATACTACTTTTTTTTTTGTAATAGATGAACAAAAAGTTTTTAGTTTGTTGGTTTTCAATTTGTTTAATCCTGTATAAGCAAACAAATTTATATTTGTTATTTTTTTTCGTTTATGTACTTAAAGACAAACGAACAATTTTCTGTTAGTTGGTTTTATTTCCAGTTCAATATAGTTTTCACTTTCTATAATGTCACTTTGTACTGACTTGTTTTCGTTGAAATCTTTTAAATTTACTGCTTCCTCTGCCTATAAAATAAATAATCAAGTTTTAATAAAAGTTTTAAAGTTTTAACTGTTTGTTAGATACTTCGAAAAAGTTTTTTGTTTGGTATTATAAAAGACGCAAAGTTGTTAAATAAAGAATAAATAAAACAAAACTTGATTTAAAGCTTTTGAGTTTACTAACACAGTTTTAAATATAATTATGATTTTCATCTAAAGTTTAAAATAAGTCTAATTGTTCCAGATAACCTTTATGTTAGTTGAAATTTCTATTATTTTTTAAAGTATATCTTTTATTTGTTAAGTATGTCTGTAGTGCGAAATAAGCAAATAATTCAAATAGTAAATAAAAGTTTATAAATAATCAAACATACTTCAATGTAAATATCAAACTCAGGCCCCGAATATTTTCCGTCGTTTTCTGAAATCTTATAACTTGCCAGGTCAGATGACGTAACAGTGATGTCACAATCATGGGTTTCATCAGTTGTTACGTCACAACTATCATTATTTTGGTTTGTGACGTCATTATTTTCTTCCATGTAAGGAATTGTGACGATGCTTTCTTCCAAACAGTCTTCTTCTTCGTACGAAGAAACGTCCCCGCAATTTCCTACGTCACAATGATATTCTAATTGTGACGTCATATCAACCATTTCAGACGACATATCTACCATTTGTGATGACATATCAACCATTTCAGACGACATATCGACCATTTGTGACGACATATCTACAAAATCGTTATCGGCGAACGAGTAAGTTGAAGCTTGGGTGTTTTGTGAAGCTTTTCCAACTATTGTATTTTCTTCTTCGTTTATTCGTTTATTTCGGGCTGTGGTTTCGCTTGCTTCCTTTTCGACTTTTTTCACCTTAAATTTTCAGTTATGAATTAAAAGAGTACAGAAAGCAAAAGTTGGGTTATATATGTAACCTACACAGCTTTTTATTATCCTACTTTTCTACTTTTACATTGTTCATTTTATAGATTCAAAGTATTTTTAAAATAAGTATCGCGTGAAAAAATAAAAGTTTAAAACTATTTAAGTCATCTAACAACTATTACAAACAAAAATGGTTGTGATTTAAAATGTTAAACAGTGACTTTTTAATTTTTTACTAACATTTTTCGCGGGGACCAGAATATTTCTGGGGCACATGTAGAAACCCTCGTCGTTTTTGACAACGATGTGGTTGTATTGGTTGGCAGGCACCTCAAAGCTCCCTAGTAACGAGTTTTGCTGCAAAATAAACATCGTTACTAAGCAACTTTGTATTGAGGTTAAAGTGAAAGTATTTGACTTAATACATTTAGTAGTTTGATTTTAAGCATATAAATAAAAGTTTATACTTACAACATACAAAAATAAAATTAAGTTCAGTAAATAAACTTATTTTTCATTTGCTTTTTACATACTATTTAAAGTTTTAATATTTAGAATAGGTTAAATCTAATATCAACAGTAATGTTTAAGTTCAACAAAAATATCTGTTTCATATGCTTTTTATAACAAAAACTTGTTTTGAAATAATTTAAAAACCGTTTTTCATTTAACCTTTTCGGCTATTCTAATAGCGTTAAATGTCAGCATATTTATAGCGACTGTTCTTGTAAAGCAATGAATAATTAAAATACATCAAAGTCGTTGCTATAAAAAGTAAAAAAAGAAAACTTTGTTAAACGTTTGTTTAGTTCTTTATGTTCCTACTACCTTTAACTGATATAACACTTAATTACTTTTGATGCAACTTTAAACTTAATAAAGTATAATTTATTAGCTTTTACATTATTATTACAAACAAAAAAGTTCAATTTAAAAGATTTTAAAGTTTCATTTCAAAAGTATTACAAAAGTTTAAATTTAAAGGTTACCTGCACTTGATCAAAGAACTTTCTTCCGCTAGACGACGCTGTTTTGGGTGCTGGGGTCCGCGGTGAATCGTAAATGTCGTCATAATTCGACATTATGACGTAATGGTTTTATAAACTGTATTTAAGTTTAAAACTTTTAATTTTGTTATAGAGTTAAATTATAAAACAAAGAATTTTTGTAACTGATTTTCTTGCTTTTGTAAAAACAGTTTTTTATGCTGAAACGAAAAACTTCAGTTGTTGCTAAGTTTTTGCAATAAAAAAGTATAAAAACTCTGAAACTATTGTTAAAAGTTACAAATTTTGTAAATATTGTCTGAAAAATATCACATTTTCCCAAGTTTTATTTAATGTTAAGTGCTTAAGTCTTTGGTAATTGTTTCTGCATTCTTCGTTAATGTTACGTGTTAGAAATTATTGTAAAAGTTGTTTTGAGGTACTACGGCTGCTATAAAATATATTTTAAAAATGTATTAATTTTATTTAAGAAATTTTTATGAAATTTTTCTGTTTACGATTACCTTTTTATTTTGAAAGTTTAAAGTACTAATAACTTATAAATAAAATACCCATTTAACATGACAAAACAGTTTAACATGCAAGGAGTTATTTGCTAGTTATTGATTTAAACTAGACAACAGTACTTGTATCAACTAAAGCTTTTTATTTAGTTAGTCTCTTTGAAAAATCATTTTTTAAATCAATTTTAGTTATAATAATAAATATAAAATCAAACTTACAGTTTTTCTTAGCTAACTGCTTAATTTTTTTAATTTGGCTCAAAAAGCAACTTTTAAACTAGTTTTATTAGTTTCTTTGAATAAAAAAACATTCGTTAGAACCTTATAAATACAGTTAAAGGATTATCTTAGAAAACAAAAAGCTTATTTGTATAAATTTTTATGTAAGTAAATGTATTTCGAGTTGTATTTAATATACTTTTAAAAACCTTACTGAATTTTAAATTTACAGTTAACGAAAGTAAATTACTTTCTACAGTTTTATTTTGAAAAACACTGAGAAAACTAAAATTTTTACATATAACAATAAAATAAACTCAACTTTGTTTAAAATAAACGAAGAAAAAATATTATAAATAACCAAACAAACTTCATCGACAAATTGTTTTTACATTTGTAACAAATGTTGAAATGAATCATGTTAAACTGCGTCATTCAAAATTAAGATCGTTTATTTAATTCTAAAACTGTTTTTGCGTAATCTTTATATAATGTTTTTTATAAATAGAAAGTTTAAGTCTATGTAAAGTTAAGTTAATTAAGTTTCATTAACAATTTTACGAATGACTGGTAATTTGTTTTAATGATACTTTTAAGTCTAGTAAAAAATCCTATAGTTTCATGAACTCTACAAAAAGCTTTTGATATTTGCTTTTGTTTTTAAAAATATATAAAAAAAAAAATTATAAAGTAAATACAATTCGAATTATTAAACACAAAACTTGTTTTTATAATTGTTTTTTATTTGCACTAACTGAAACTATATATATTTTGAGTTATTTATAAAAGTTGTTTAATAATTAAAATTAATAACTTAGTTTATAATTTTGTGAGGTTATCACGGAAATGACAACTTATTGTAATTAAACCCAAAAAAGTCATTCTAAACACAGCTTAATTTAAATAATAAGTTTTTAATTTTTTAAGTTATTAAATTAAGAAATATCTTTGAAAAATATTAATTTAGAATAAACATATAAGGTGTGCAACATTTATATAACAAAAATACTAAAAGTTTTTCAATAACAAATGATGTGTTTTTTATATTGATATATATATATATATACATCTCTTGAACGATAAAAAAGCGCTCAAAAAGTTTGGTCTAAGGACCAGGTGTACGAAAAAACCTTTCGGTTATCGAGTCGTACACCACATTAATAGAATAATTAAAACGTCCAGTTATTGGTAGAGCAACATGAAAATCATAACAGAAAACTTTTTTTCTCAAATTTTTTTTTTGTGTAAAAAATTAAAAAAAACCATACTAGTTTTGCTAGCTCAACTGTTTTACATAAAAGTAGATACTGTTCTGTATAAACCAAACTTATTAAAAAGTTTCCACAAAATAGTGTTTTAGTATATTAGATTAAAACCTGCTACAAAAATATTTCTTTTGAAAAATAACATTAAAATATATGGAAGTAATTAAATTAAATTTTAAATATAAAAGTGAATAATTGATAAAATGAATATTAGTAAGAAAGACTCACATTTAATCATTAGAAATTTTTAAGTACATTTTTACATAATTTGAAAGTCAAACAATTTAACATTTTCCAAATTAAAAGGTTTGAAGTGTTAAGTCTTATAACAAACTAAGTTATTGTACAGTACAGTTGTTTGTTAACTTTTGTTGCACCATATTGGCTGTCTTCAGCAAAGCAAGGATAATCATAAAATAAGCATTAGAATGAACTGGACGACCTAATAAGGACAAAACTCAACTGTTGTATGAGTTGTCGTGCAATTTAGTGCTTGTTGCTTTTAATGTAACAAAATAACTCTAACCATTAAATACTAAAAGTAGTTTTATTCCAGTAATTGTTTAAGTTTTTAGTTTTTTTTTAAACTATTATGTCTCATTTCACTTTTAAGTTATATATTAGCTATTTATTGTTCTAGAAATTATATGGCTTTATATTCTGAATTTTTATAAATTTTGTTAGTACTTTTTTTAAAATATCTATTAATCTATTTTTTTTACTCAGTTTGGTATAAAAACCCGATAAGTATATAAAAACCAAAGGTTTAAATATCAAAGTGTAGTGTTACTTGAAGTAAAATAAAAGCTACCCGTGTTAAAAAAACTTTAAATTTGCAGCTACATTCTTAAACTGATCACGCTTGATAGTTATAAAAAAATTGACTCTATAATTCTTATTTTATCTAAGTTGCAAAAACTGTAGATAAAAAACAAAATTATAAACATTTAAAGCTTCATAAACTTATAATTTCTTAAATATAAGTATTACTTATTATTGTATACATTAAGGAAAAAATAACGTTAATCAACATCTCTTCAAGCTTGTGTATTTGTATAAAAAAATACATAAACAAATATTTCTTTAAATTAAACTTTTTTACGGTTTCCAAAAGTATGTAATTTAAATATACTATGCTCTTTTTTATACTAATTTTTACAGTAGTTAACAACAATTAATAGTTTTTTTAAATCTTGACTAAGCAGATTAAACTTTTAAACTAAAAAAGCTGCTCAAAGTATACTTTTTAACCTCAATTTTTTTTATGTGACTTTTTATACACATACTTGATTAATTTTTGTTTTAGAAATCAAAATTATAATTTAATTTTTAATTTTGTTTTTTCAATATTCACTAAATGCTAAGTTTTACTGAGTTTTGATAAAATAAAAGTAGAGTCAATTTAAAAAATGTTTTATACTCAAAACAAATTCAGTAAATATTTTTCAAATGCTTAAAGTTTTTGAGGAGTTTTGGCATTGAAGACATATTACAAACTGAATAAGTTTTAAAGTAATTAGTTTAACAAAATGTAATTAAAAATACATACAACTCCAAGTTTAGTTGTTTACCATAAAGCATAATGATAGGTTTGATTGACTATTTCAATTATCAGAAAATCATTGCTTTCGATGTTTATAATTAACGATATGTTTCTTTTCTGAAACAAGCATTTATGCAACTAGTATAAATAAACAGACAATTTATAAATGTACTATTGTTTATTGAACGAAAAAAAAAGCACTCAAAATATTTAGCTATTTATATTTTTTATAGTCATCATTTATTCGGATGTTATTGAGTTCTGAAAAAAATAAAGTTTTTAGTTATTTATATTCTACCAGCAAATCGATACAAATGATTGTTTTAAAACATTATTTATTATTATTATTCAACTAAGGTAGCTAAAATAATTATGAAAACTTGATAAACATTTGTTTGTTTGAACTTTATTTATATACTAGAGTATTATTTAGGAGTTATCTTATAGAAATCCGGAAAATACGCTTTTAACTTGCTTTATACAGCTTGCAAGAATCTGTCTGTTTTATTAAAAGTAGTTTATATTATTTATAGTATTACGAAATGTATATTACAAAGATTAACAAAAAAAATCTCTGAATCAGTTGAATGTATAGTCTTTTGTGCATGTCTTTGATGTAACCAGAATCTCAAAATTAATAACTTTCTTCGGTTTTATTATAAATTCTCTTTATTAGTATTGTGCATATTATCAATTATTTCCAACAAACTTAATGTTTTTATTCAAAAAATATAAAGTTTATGCATTTTTATACCAGCTTAGTTTTGAATTTTAATACCAATTATAATAACTTTAAATCTGTTTAAACCAGGGTATCCCAAACTTTTAGATATAAAAAAAGCTATGGCCCTCTTCAACAATATTACTCAAATTAAGACCTAAGACCTTTTTTTGCTCTTCATGATCAACTCTAGAATATCTAATGTAAGTTTCAAATTATGACCTGATGGCTCCCCTGTGGCTCTTTACTACTCGTGGCCCACTTTGGGAAACCCTGGAGTAAACTAACTCAAATACTCTTATCTTAAACTTTTAGATAAGTTTTTTGATTTCACTCGTTTTTATAAGCTTGTTTTGTTAGTTTATTAAACTTTAGCTAGTTATGATTGTTTTTTGTCAGTAGCAAGAAAAAAATACCCTTTTTAGTCCTTGCCAGGGTTTCTGACACTGAGAAAGTTTTAGGCTATCAGGGCCCAGAGGGGGTTGATTACTTAATTGGCGATAAATTCAATGACTACTTAAGTATTAAATATATATTAAAAAGGCTGATTATTTTTAAAATATCTGCCAAGGGGCGTTTGTGAAAATTAGTTGGGAAACTTTGTTTTTAGCCGTTAGCAGCAAAATTTAGCTAGTTGCTTTTGACTTGATTAAATGTTATTTTATTTTTTTAAAAGTTTTTTTTTAAAAAACTTTTATTAGGTTTATTTATTACTACAGTTTATTAAACGATAAAAAGAACGCTCAAAATTTATGGTCCCAGGACCTGGTGCACTAAGAATGTTACGGTTATTGAACCACAGTAACCTTTAATTGTCTCGTCGAGGAATGTTAATGAATTGTCTAGGAAATGTTATATGTTTTGGTAAGAAAGATTAGGGGTGAGGGTTTAGATTAAATCAATTGGGTAAAATGGATTAAGGATATAGATTTAAATATTATTTATGTACTGCTGTATTATTAATTTACCTCATTTTAACAGTATAAAGTATAATAAACTTTCAAAAGCCTTACTACTGCAGCCGACCCCTTCTAAGAGCTGCTTTTTGTTCCCGCTTTGAAACTGATATTTAAAAAGTCAAATTAGTCAGAAACCGTCCATTCAAAACAAAACACAGTTTACTCAACAGTCAAAATGCTAATTCAAATTTCAAATTAATTAAGTTAATCTCTAACTAATTAGCTTCATTTCGAAGAGTTTTGTACTTTCTGAGTATGTATGGGTACGAAAGACATTTCTTTAGTATTTTTTGATGAAATAAAACATAGTAATTTGTTAATTTTATGTTGACAAATTAAAGTAATAACTGTTTTATAAGTGACTGTAGTTTTTAATTATTTTGTACTGTTAATTGACTAGCAAGTTTTTAAATGTTTAACTATTAAATTTTTGAAATAAACAACCTGAGCCACAATAAACAGTACTTTTTGAAAATTTTGATGCTGTAAAATACTTCTGTGCATGCTAGTTTCGAATAAAAGTTGTCACAGTGTGATTAATTAAACTGTAAATAGTCTTATTACTAGTTTAAGTTCTATTGCAGTTAAGAAACTTAAAAAAAAAACTAAATAAAAGTTTAGTCTGTTGTTAACTGCTTACCAAGTTATTTAAAAAACACACTATAGTTTTGTTGTATTTCTTTTTTCTCTTGAAGTTTTGTTTTAAGTCATTGATATAGTAAGTTTGTTTGTAAGCATTATGTTATAAAAGGAACACCTCTTTTAGAAAAAGTTAATTAAAAAACGTAAAACAGCTTCTAAACATCTTTTTACTACACCAAATGCTATGTTAATTTAATTGTGTTTTTTTATCAAAAAGTTAGTTTGAGGTTTTATTAATGGTTGTGATAATTTTAATATTTAATTATCATGTAACTGTGTTAAAACAATTAATTATTTAGTTTTTAGTTATAAAAGTTAATAATATTTTGTTATGTTCTAGTTGATACTAAACAAAAATATTAAAAGAAGGTTCACTTAATGGTATATCAAAATAAGGCATATTTTGAAATTTTAGATATCACCAGTGTTTCTTTATGTATGCACAGAAGAGGCACTAAAAGGCATATAAAAATAATTAAAAGTAGTTCTTTAGTACATTTATAAATAATAACAATAAATATTTTTTTTTGAAATAGTCATCATTACTTACTTTACTCTCTTCAACAACACTACTTGCAAAAGTAAAGCAAGCAATATTTATCACCTACCTTTATAATACTTATAACTCAATTATTTTTATGTAAAAAATGAAAAGCTATCTTTTAAATTGAAAGTCAAACCTTTGGTGGCAAACAATTGCAAGGTTGAAATCTCAACATTAAAATCAATAATTATCAGATTATATGAGATGGTAAAATCATTAAAAAAAGTTTAAGTTTTAGATACATCAATATTTAATTAATATTTCATAAATATTATTAGTGTTGTAATTTTACTTTGAACCTGTAAGAATTAGTATTTGTAGACTTTATTTTTAAGTGAAAACCCTTGGTGGTAGTTATAGTAGTATAAAAAACTACAAGTATAAATAAATAAAATTTAATTTAATATAAGATGATCTTTATTTTGATTTAACAATAACTATTTATTGTCATAAATTAAATTTTATGTGACCACAAATTAATTACATGAATAAAATATTTAAATTTTGGTAAATCCAGGACCTAGACAAACTATAAAAGTGCTTATATATCAATTTTAAATTCCAAACTTTGAACAAAGAAAAGTTAAAAAAGACTCAAAGTATATAAAGAAAAAAAATCTATCAAATAAGAATATAGTCAAAACTATTTTGTATTGTTGGTTTATTGAAAGTGATACATAGCTAATTAATTCCAACAACAACTGTGTTATAAAAGTAGAAGTTGTCATTAAATAAATTTATGAAGAAAAGTAAAGAATAGTTTTTAGCAATATTTTTATATACTTTTTTAGTTTTGCTGTAAATAGTTTTATTTTAATAGACTATAGAAACTAAATAAATAATCAATTTAACTCAGCGTAGACATTTTCGATAATTGAATAGAAATAACTGTTGTTAAAAATTGTAGTTAAACAATACAAACTCCCAAGAAAAGTCTGCTTTGAATAAAAAAATGTTGTAATTGTTTTAAAGCTATGAAAATTTTTTACTCTTCTGTTAAATCAATTTGAAATACATATATTAAAATTTTAAGTATATAAAGTTTGTTATGATTAATATTAATTAATAAAACTAGCATTTTATGATTTAATTAATATCAACTATCTACAGAAGAAAATCCTTTTTATTTTAATGTCATCCAACAAAAGATGCCACATGAATCTTCAAAGAAGGGTGGCCACAAAAGACCTGTGAAAGTTTCAAATGTAAAAGTTCCTGTCAAAGTTGGATTCCGTGAGCCAATTGTCAATTACCACGCTGAACACGACCCTTACCTGACTTCTACTAAAAGTAGTTATTTAAAACTAAAACTTTTTGAACTTTTACTATTACATAACTAAAAATAAATTTAAATATAAGTTGAATATAACTTTCATATTTTTAATCATTGATTTAAGATTCAAATTGTTCATACAGCTGAGAAGTTGTCATTAACAGAAATATAACTTTAGTTAATTATTTTGTTAAGTGTTTTGTTAAATAAATATTTAATTTTATTACAAATAAATCCTTTCACATTAACTATGCAACACAATTATTAATTAAATTATTGATTTTTCATTAAAGTTATTATTGTCTAGTTAAACAATTATTTAAAGACCTAAGAGCAAAGCAACAGTTATAGAACTTCAAGAAAAAAACATTTTAATAATTTTATTATTATTTTTCAGCTGAGAACAATGCAGGAGACTTCTCAGCCTCCCTCCCAACTCCATCTAATTCTAAAATATCAGAAAATTCCCAACTGTCATCCTCCCATAGAAACAGCCTAAAATCATCTTTGGTACAGAGGGAACTCAACCTGAACGTCCAACCTGACAACAAGAAACCAAAAGTTGCTTATCACGGCAAAGACTTGACTAAAGCTGGGTTTGCTCAGCTGAAAATAAACAAGCAGAACTCTATCACTTCTACCTCAAATGGTTTGTTCAATATATTTATTTTTACCAGTTTATTAATCTATTTTATTTTCAAATAACTTGTAATTTTTTTTTTTACCTGATTGTCTTGAATATGCGTAGTTTATACAGTGAAAACTGTTATTGAATAAACTTTTCAAATTTTTATTTATACAATTATGAAGCTTGTATTTAGGATTTATAGAAAACTTAATAAGCATCCCCAGATATTTGCATAAAAAACTATTAATTATCAACTACTTTTACCACCTATGGCTTTTTTAAGAGTTATATTTTCATTAAGTTGTGTTTCACCACAAACAAGTTTAGCAGTAATCCAAACTGTCAATGTTTTTTTTTGTAATTGTAGTGTTGCCATAGTATACTGTAAAATATTTTTTCAATGTTCTTGTTTTTGTTGTGATTCAAATTGTATTTATTATCATATTTAAATAGTTACATGTTATATACTTCAGATGATGGAGAACCATCTAGTAAGAAGAGCAATTTAGAATTGGAGCTCGGTGAATCCATCTTGGAGAAATCTTTGTCTCTGAAAACTTTTGACATGTCCAGACAGATGAAAATGATTAGTAATCATGACATGCTTTCCAAATTGAAAGACAGAATTAGAATGCAGAAAGAAAGCAGGTATGTATAAATTAAATGTTTTTTAATATACTTTATAATGAAACGATTAGCATTGACCTATATTTGAGAGTTTTAGTTATATTCTGTTGGATACTTTATTATAGAAAAATAAAGCTTTTAATATATAGTTAGGCTTAATCCCTTGGTATTTTGAAAATTTTCTCAGAATCTATCTTCTTCTACAATGTTGACTTTACAAGATTATTGATTCTAATGAAGAAATTGAAATATCAAGAAAAACTTATTTTTTTGTTTTTTGAAAAGAAATCCCTAACATTGTTTTTGAAAATTTAATTCAAAAAAGAAATCAATAAAAACTAACTTGTAGTTATTTATGTACGAAATAAAAAAAGTAACAAATAAAGTGATTTATCATTTCCTACGGCCTTAATTTGTATACTTACAAGTTACATTATAAGTAAATATTAAATTCAAAGTTAAAGTAATATTAATTATAATGCAAACAATAAATGTGCTTTTTTTGTTTAGTAGAAAAGTTTATTTATCACAAAAAAACGTATATTTGATAAAAAAAACGTTTCGCTCAAATCATCAAAAAACCAAGTGTTTTTTTTATGAAATTATTTAATTATTTTATAGAGCTACATATGGAGAAAATGATCCAATCAGAGAAAAACCACCAGAAAAGCCAAGAACCAGAAAAGTTGCTGTTGGACCATCTGCGCCTAAGTATAAGGTAAGATGATGAAAAAGTATTTATAAATTTTAATTAAAGTATTTAATTAAAAATATTTGAATACAAACATAAGTTCAAGCATGAGTTTATAAAATAGGCCATCTGCGCCTAAGTATAGTGTAAGGAAAAAAGTTAAATTAATTGAAAAAGCGTAAACTAATTGAAAAGAACCCATTATTGCATTATAATAAAAGTTAGCCAAAATATGTGTATTTTATTAAATTCAGGGTAAGTATGTATATAAAAATGAATAAATTTGAAAATAGTTAATTGCAATTACTGTAAATTACTGCATGGTTTTTTTCAATTTAATAGTTGTAAAATGTTTAAAAGTTATGTAATTTATGTTCAGTTATGTAAGGTATAAAATAAAAAGAATTAAAGTGATAACCTACCAAAAAGTTTGAAAACTTTATTGAAAAATTAAATTAAAAATCGAATACAAAATTTTACTGAAGTATAGAAAAGTGTTATTGATTAGTATGGTATATAAAATGGAATAAAAAAGGTTTAATAAACTGTTTTTTTTCTTACATTTACATCGAAGAAAATTGATATAAGACTTGGATATTAGTTGCACCATATAAGTTGTCTTTAAGATATTTTCAACGACACTTGAAAACAATAAGAAGAGCTTTAAAGTTGTTTTTAAAAGAAAATTAAACAGTTTAGTAATGTGTATTGCAATTAGAAACTGTTTGAAAAGTTATATTTTAAAACTTGATGCTTTAAACTTTTCATTTAAAATATGGTTAGTATTTTGTAAAATTAATACAAGTTTTTTTTTTGTGTAGTGATAATGAAATAGTTGTTTTGAATAATTAAAAAATATAGCTTTGTGAGCTACTCAAAAAACTTATATAAAGATTGTAATAAAATTTTTGTTCAGCAATACATTAATTGAAAAAACAAATCTGTTTAGAACAGTACTTTAAAAAGACATTATAAACTTGAATATTGTTTAAGATAAAAGAACAATAGAATTAAAAGAAAAAAAAAGTTGTTGTCAACTTAAATTTAATAGATATTCATTAAATAAACAAAAGAGTTTAAGCAATCAAAAAAATAATATTAAAACAGAAGAAATTTAAATATCTTAAATGTAAACAATTCAAATCACATGTTTTTGTTCAAGTGGTTTATCCTAACTTCCAGGGACAAATATTCTTTTGTATTTGACGAGCAAATATTAAATATAAATTTTAATTGATCTTTATTCTGAATTACGTTCTCCGAACTTTTTAAATCAAAACACACCTTTTGTACACAATAACATAAAGTTGTTATTTTTCATTTTACACTTTTGAATTTTTATTTTAAAACGTATTGAAGACAATTATATATATATAAAGTTAGTAAATAAATAGACACCTTTTGAAAGTACATACTAAAATCTATTCATTTTTCATATTTAATTTCTAGTATGGAAAAGATATAATATTTAGATTAAATAAAAGGTCATTGGCAAGCATTTACTTTAGCTGTAACTAATTAAGTTACACAGAAGTTAAAAAACTAAAGCACACAAAAGACCACAATTTTGTTTAAGTTTAAGTTTTACTTGAACAAAGTTTATTTATTATATAATTGTTTTTAAAAAAATAATACTTGTTTCATATATTTTAAAAAGTAGAATTTACAATTAAGATGACAAACTGTAAATTAAAATTCAGTTTTTCATCAACATAACTATGACAAGATCACCAACATTTTGATGTAGATTATTTAAAATACAATTAAAATTTTATTATACATTGTTTATTTTCAGGGTTTCAACACAGCAGAAGTTCGTATTAAAACGAATTATAGATAATTAACTTATATTAAATCTAAAAGTAATTTGGTAAAAACCAAAATTTAATTTTTCATGAATTTAATTTATTTACAGGGTTTCAACACGGCAGAAGTTCGTATCAAAACGAACGATGGAGCGATTTGGAAAGAAGATTTCGAGCAAAGCAGGTTGAACCACACCAGAATGTACAAACCTGAAAGTAAAACTGGGAAACCTACTGGTAAGTAATGAATTCAAACATAGATGTTTATTTAGTTTAATCATATAAAAATGTAAAAATCTTAAAGTAAAAATGGAAAAGCTACTGATTAATAATATTATATTATAAATAATTATTTAATTAAATTATACATATATTTAATGTGTTTAAATATTAGTTTTTATTTATTTAATTTAATCGTATTGGAATATATATAATTTGAAATAAAAATAAGACCGGTCAGTTTTATTTTTAGTAAAAATATTTAAAAATAAAACTTAATTCAAAACAGCTGCATCAGTTTTGCTATCGAAATCACAGATGACACTGAAGGAAAAACCTCAGAAAAGTCAAAAAAGTTTTTTGAACAAAACAAAGCAACCTGTGAGAAAGACTGGTTTGTTTATTATATTATTAGTTATATATTATTATTTATTTTAAAACTCAGCTTAGTGTGTTCCTTAAAATTAATAAAAAAATGATTTGTTGTACATATAAATAATAAATCATAGAGTTTTTTATTGTTTTTTTCAAAGGTTTATGTAAAAAATAAACAAATAAATCGCACAAGTAAATAATAAAACATAAAGCTTTTTCTATTTTTTGTTTAAATTTTTTTTTTCAGGAAAAATCACAGTGGACAAGCCGGCTTTCAAGAACTCGATAATAACTCCCGCTAGCTGGCGCCAGAGCAAGAAGAAAATAGAAAGTTTGGTTCAACAGGGAGCCAATAAGAAGCAAGTGTTGCAATCAACACCCAATAAGAAGTTGCAGCCCTCAGCCAATCAGAAAGCAGTAGATAAAGATTCAGCCAATCAAAAATCATTAAACGCAGATTCAGCAAATCAGAAGGCAGCTGGTAAAGATGAGAGCCAATCAAAAACAGCCACTGACATCTACACGAGCTTCTCCGCCACTAAAAGTTTGTAGTTTTGAATTAGATTGTTGATGTTAAAAAAATAATTGTGGTAAATTTAAGATGGATATTTTATTAAAATTCGAGTCAATTTATTTTTAATGGTAACTAGCTTGTCAAAAACTTAAATTTAATCTAATTTTACTAAATCAATTTTATTTTAATCACAGCCAAACCAACAACAACTGCTACAAAACAAACTGAAAGTAAAGAATCGAGGTTCTCTACTAAAAGTTTGTATTTTTCAATTAATTAGAATTATTGATTTAAAAACAAATAGTTGTGATGAATTTTAACAGGATGTTTTTTTAAAATTTCGGTAAATTTATTCATGATCACTGGAAAGTTTGATTATAATTCATAAATAAAAAGTTGTTTTGATTTTTATAATTTCTCCCAATGATTAGTTTTAAATGATTAAAATTTCTTATCGTTTTATAAAAATATTTAAATAAACAGTTTAGTTTTTGATCACAGCCAAACCGACCACAACCACAAAAGAAACTGAATCAACAAAAAGTTCCCAGGAAACGAAATCCAAAGACACAACTTCGCAGGCAACGATCAGCAGCAAAGAGTTGAGCACTGAAACCGCAGGTGTTACTAAACAAACTGAAAATACTGAATCTGACAAAAAAAATTCTGCCAGTTAGTTTTTACTTGTAAAAAAATATCACAAAAGTTGTCAACATAGCTCTTTTTGTGTGTTTATTCATTTCTGTTAACATTTTATTGTTGCTGAACCAACTAAAAACACGGAATCTGTGACTTTTGAAATTAGTTTTTAATAGAAGTAAAAGATAGCAAAAAAAATTTTTTATATTCCTTAATAAGTTTCTAGTTCAAACTCTAAAATAATTAAAGATTTTTTTTACTGTAATTTTCGTTTAATACTAAATAGTAAGGAAAAATATGTATGAGACAAAAAGTTAATATGAATATTTTTATTTTAGTTTTTACCTTTATTCGCTATAAAGAATGTAAATTATGATTAAAATATATGTGTTAACATGTATAAAGTTTAAAAAAATTGGACAAAATTAAGAATTTCTGGTATGTAAGCTTAATTATGTTACTTAATTCAAAAATAAACAAGTTTGTCTTTTTTTTTGTTTTTTTGTTTTTCTTTGCTTACTGCACATTTGTGTAACTAAGTTGAGTAATGTTTTTTTTTTTATATAGACTGATTGACAAAACATGTTTCTTGGTTGTTTAGATTCTCTTTTGGTTGATAATAAATAATATAAATAATAAAGTTAGGGTTGAGCATTTAAGAAACGTAAAATCAATGAAAAATTAGTATCAAATAAAAAAAGTTAAAACTTTTAAAGCGATCGTTTAAAACGTACCAAGTTGCTAGTTTACAACAAATGTTTTCACTAACACGTAGTTTAACTATTATTAATTTATTATTTGTTTTAAATTGAGTTCATAGTTGTTAAAAAAGTTTTAAGTACTTTTAAATATTATGAAAAAATATTATGAAAATGTTGTTGGAATGTTTGACCAATAGTTTAAAATGGATTAAAAGTTTGTTTTTAATGGTTTTAGTTTCAAATAGTTACGTGTTTGTAAATTAGATTAAATAAAGTTTGAAGTGTAGTTAAGTGCTATTAAAAAAAATAAAATCAAAAAAAAATCCATTGATTAGTTTCATACTTTTATTTGACTTCAAAACTTGTATGAAAATTATTCAAGTTTTTCAAATTATGTGTCAATTAGGATTATCGAAAATGTTCAAAGTGAATTGAAGCACCATTTTAAATAATTAAAAAATGGGTTTTCGAGAACTCCGATTATTAAATAAAACTGCTATTTCGGGATATTTGATGATTATTTGACACATAACAGTTATTCGATCTGAGTTCAAAAAACTCTTATTATGTCAAGAGGGTATTATTTGTCTTGGAACAATGAAAAAACGTTTTTGTAATTTGACAAGTGTTTGATTGAAGTCATTGAAGTTGATATGTAAAATTGTAATAAATTTGATACGATTATTTTTTTTTAATTCAATGCGTTTGTAATAATAGTAGTTGTATTTTAATTTATAGTAATTTTAAAATTACTTGCTTTGTAATATAAAATAATAAAATAATAATAATAAAATAATATGACAGCTAAAAAGCAAAAAAAAGTCTAGTTTAAGTATTTGACGTGTAATTGATATAGAACATTCATATTGAACTTGATTTGAAAAGTTTAAAAATGTATTTAATGCAATGTTTATAATAGTTTTGATATGGAGATAGTGGTTTAATAAATTTACAAAAAAAAAATACAATTATGGTAGTTAAAACACTTTAGAAAAAGTACAATATTCCTTTTTTCTTGTTATATTATTAAAGTAGTTAAACGTTTAGTAAATTCATACTAAATTATATATTTATATCAGTTAAAGATAGTTTGAAGTACTTAGTCGTACTTAACTGTGTTAATCTTCAATTGTTTAGATATAAATAATAAATGTTCCTCTAAGTATATTAAAAACTGATGATAACAAGTAATGAAAAGTTCTTTAAAATAACTTTTTTTAGTTAAGTTAGTTTATTAAGGCCATAGGGGGGGGGTCCACTTTGTTTTTTACAACTTGATCTTATTTTGTAGAATTTAATCTGAGCTATCAGACACTTTTAACCGCTTAAAAAAACTCAAAGTAACTTTTGAGATATAAGCGATCAAAGAAAGGGCATTCAATAGGTTCCTTATGGAAGGCGAAAACTAAAAATGCGAAAAAAGACTATTTCACTAAAAATCTATCTCCTCCTTCATTTTTTGAGTAATCTTTCTCAAATTTTTACAGAATGTGTATCATTAAACTTTAAAGAGATCTATTGTAGGATTTTTTTTAATTTTGAGTAAAAAAAAATATATTATCAAAAAACTACCCTTTTTTTTAGTTTTTTGTGGATAAAATTTTTATTTTTCAAAATTTCAAAAATTCCAACATTCAGATTCTTCAAAATATTAGAAGGAACATTTCCTGAAAATTTGAAGTCTCTAGGTCAAAAAATGAAGGAGGAGATAGGTTTTTAGTGAATTTTTAAATTTCCGAGAAAATTGACCCCGAAAAATTTGCGGTCCATACGTTTGTATCGGAAACTTTTTACAAAAAATAAAATATCTCAAAAGTTAAATTATATTTTTGAGTTCTATAAAAACTGGCTTGTAGTTTGTATTTCAAGCTTTCATATAAAATCCAAAGTTATTTTTTGTAAAAAAAAAGTCGGACCCCCCCTATGGCCTTAATATATTACACTATTGCGTATTATTGTAAACATAAAAAGTAAAACTTAAAAATCTAAAAAAATAATTCATATTATGCAGTTTTACTTTGAAATATGTTACATTACTATAGCCATAAATTTTATTATATAGCTGTCCTTTATTATCTATTTTTCTTGTCAAACTACTGTATGAAACGATTTAATTAAACAAAATTTATAAATATACTTAAAAACTGTACTGTTTTGAAAAATCCAAAAAAAAAGAGTGTAAAAACTTAATTATGCTATTTTTATCTTTTTTTACTGATGTTTTATAGTTTTTTTGAAGTAAAAAAGTTTGTACTGTAAGCAAACAATTCAATTAAAATAAATGTTTTTATCAACTTAACTTATAATGATGTAAAAATAAAGTAGCGGCTTGGTTTGTGTTTACCAATTCTAAATAATTTGATTGATGAGTTTGAAAAGTTACCAGAAAACGTGTCTTAATTTAAATATTAAGACCCTTACAGCAAGTAATCAATAAAATTTGCTTAATGTTCATATTTACTTAGCTTTTATTCTACGGAAAATAAAAGCTTTTAAAGTTCATTGTTGCTTTTTGCTCCTTCATTTTTTACATACTATTTGTTTTAATATCTTTTGTTGTAATTTAATGTGCAATTATTATATTTAAAACCAAAACCCTTAAAAACTCTGGTCATTTAGTTTTTGTTTTGCTAGAAAGCGTTTGTATTTTTTAACTTTGCTGATAGTGTTTAAGTTTTTAAACAGATAATGAAATGTATTTTTGTTTTGTCAGTAGATATAATTATATTTTGTGTTCAATAGTTTTAAAACATTTTTTTGTAAACTATTATTGAGTTAAGTCGTCTTTTTAGTCTGAAAACTAAAATGATATCAAGTTTATTTACAAGTATTTGAAAAAAACTAAAAATAGTATTTGTTGCTGTAAAGTTGAACTTTTAAAATAATAACTTATTTTAAAAGCGATACTAAGTTTTTGTATCTCATTGTTTATATGTAAATTGCAGACAAAGTTTATTTTATATTGTGATAGCTAAGTGAAATTCATTAAAAATAACAAACAATTTGATTTGTTTTGATGCACTCAGTTTTTGAATGAATTCTTAACAAAATAATTTTACTCAAAATTTTTTTTAAAGTAGTTGTTTTAATGAATTAGAATAAGATGGTTTTATATTTGATATTAAATGGTATGATGTTTTTAATCTTATATTAAATTTTATTTATTTATTTTTATCAGTCAAGAAAATTCTAATTTCTTTTAATTGCAGAAAGTGAAAAAAACATAAAAAGAATGAAATTGATGAACGAAGTGGTTGAGAAACTCAACATGACGTCATCAAGCTCGTCATCATCTGATGATTGTGACTTCATAAAGCCTTCGGGTGTTGCCAAGCAACGCAAGTCGCCCGTCAAAATTAGAACCAAGAAGGTTTTCGATCCAAAGCAGAGTTAGTTTCGTATTTAAAATATTTGTTTAGTTTTCTGTTTGAACATGGATATTTTTTTAAAATTTATTTAAAAATATGTAAAATTTTTAAATATCATTGTTTTTAGTTAAGCTTAAGTTATTAAAAAAGACTATATTAAAATTAAAGTTAAAAATGGTAGGATATGGATGGAGATATATATGTTAGAATTTCCTGGTAAAAAGTTATGGTTTAAGCTTATAGTTGAATGTTTTTATGTTTAAAAATTAGTACTCTGTTCTTTAAATTTTTAATTTAAACTTGGGTTTATTGGTTATTTATACCAGTGTTTCTTAATTCTGGGTTGCACAAAAAACCTCAAAATCTGGAAAAACTTGGAGTTTGAGAGATTTTGAAAAAATCTGGGAACACCTGGAATTTTAAACAAAAATTACTAAAAAAACCTGAAAAAACCTGAATTTTTTACCATTTAACAAGTTAAGTAGTAAAATTTATATTTGACCCAAAAAATGTATGATATAGATAACAATATTTTGTTATTATCAAAATTAAGTAGCTTTACAGTATCTTTTCAATGTTTTTTTACTATTTAACACAGTTTTTTACCTTAAACTTAACTTTAAATTAAACTAAAAATAGACCCAAAAAATAAGTACTTTTAAAAACCTGGAGGAAGTTTTGAAAACCTGGAGAAAGTTTGCCAAAAACATTTGGCAAACCTGTTAACTTCTGATGTGAACAGATTCATGCTTTGAGAAAAACTTATAATTGCACTGGATAGTAAAGAGCAACGTTTAAGAATTGAAATTAAATAATATCAGGGGATTAGTTTTTGCCCATGATAGGTCTTGCCAAGGTTTGGCAACGTTTTTAGCCCTTGTCGGGCCGAAGCATTTCAATTTCATTTAACTTTCATTTAACGAAAATTACTTATATTTTCAATTTATTTCGATAAAATACTAACTCTATATTACCTTTTTCATGTGGTATAAGTTTGAAATATCCAGTAAAAAGACCCCCTTTTTTTTCTACTATTATTTTAAATCCTAGAATATCTAGTGGAATTATTAGAATTTGATTTAGAGTTTGCATGTTTGCGGGGGCGAAATTTTACTTTTCGCGGGTTCCCCTCAAATTTTGTAAACATCGCCGGGCAGGTGGTTTTATCTCCGCGGGGGACGGATCCAAACTTAAACAACCTTTACAGAACCTGCTTTTAAGACCTTAAATTAAGCACCCTACAAACAAATTATCAACAGAACCCATACCACAATATAGCGACCTACCCCCAAAGAAATATGATCCGACCAAAAAACCATTATAAAAAAACATTAAATTCAATAAATACTCTTTACCAAAATTTAAATAGTTTTTACTTTAAAGTTAAATATTGTTTTTCTTAACAGAACCTACTCCACTGTGAAGATTTTTGTTAAAATTAGCAAAAAAAGTTAATTACTTTATTAATAATTTTGATATATTTTCCTAGAGGCCACATCTTCAAGTATTTTAAAATGATAAAATTAAACATTTCTCTTTTCAGAAGCCGCACCCCAATACAACGATCCGCCTCCGAAGAAGTACGATCCGACGAAGGTGAAGAAATTCATGGAGGAGCAGAAACAGAACAGGAGGATGAAGGTGCTGATGGAGAAGAGGAAATCGAAAGAGGAACAGGAGAAGAGGAAGATGATGTTGGAGAAACTGGATCAGCGGCAGAAGGAGCAGAGAAAGAAGCAAATCGCTGCTAAAGGTAATTTGTTTAACCATTGTAGAGTATTATACACTGTTGTACGTTTTTTGTTGTGATTTTTAATGTTGTGTTGTTGAAGTGTTTTATTATGTATTTGTTGTTGAGCCAAAATAGAAAAAGAACAAAGGAAGATGCTAAAGGTATACGAACAATATTTTATATATATTCAAAAAAGTTGGGATGCACTGTTAGCTAGTTATTGTGACCTGTGCATTTGTGTTATGTATAAACACAAAGTTTTCTGTTGTTTTTAGTTGTTTCTTATTATTAATTTTATGTTTGAGAAGCTAGTAAAAGTGTATTTTATATTGTTTCATATCGTTTTGAGGTGTACTTTTTATGATATATATAAAATTATTTGTCAAGTGATATCTTGTTACTAATGTTAGAGTGTCTTGTTATCAAATTTAACTGTTAATATCCAGTAAAACTTTTAAAATATTCACAGAACGAAAAATGAAAGCGATGGCGAAAGCTTTAGAAATTTCAGGAAACAAAAAACCACAACAACTACCCACTACTGAGGCTGAAATTGGGTAAGTAACTTAAAATAACAAATTTACTTCTTTAAATAATATATAGCAGGTTGTAGTAACTTGTCTTTAACTAAAAAGTTTATTAGAGTCAATAATTTGTCATATTATTGATATTTGTATATTAGAAAATGTAGTTATTAGAATTTATTTAAAATTTGTTCTGAAGCTGTATACTTTTAACTTAGATTGTATAACAAAAAATTCAAATATATTTTAAGGTACAAAGATAGCGTGGCAGCGTTTTTGGAAAAACTTGACGATCTGAGAGAAAAATCAACTTTTAACGGAGCCGATGTTAAACCTGCAGAAGAAATAGAAGGTGATTGAAATTTTTAAAATTAAATTTTATGAGTTAAAAACTTATTTTTTTTGGTAATTAAATACAAAAACTTCAAGTGGAGCTGATGCTAAATACGAAACTAAAAAACAAGACTCATTTAATTATTTTATACAGAATTAAATAAATCAATTTAAAACCCTTAACTCTTACACATATATAATACCAACATAAGTTATCAATGTTTATAAATAAAAACAGCTCTTAAAATGTTTCGAACTACTTTGTGACACCTTTATGACTACAGAAAGACAGAAAGGGTCTAAAATCAAGTTTAATTCTTAAAGTTTTATAAGACTTTATTTACAGTTTTATTACTCTTTTAGAAGGTGGAACTGTTATTTTATTTGATAACTCAAATGTATAAATGTTAGCTTTTATTAAAATTTATTATTCTTTTAGAAAGTGGAACTGTTTCAAATTTTATGAGCAAACTTGAGAAATATTTGAACGAAAACAAGCCCCAAACAGATACCACAATAGTACCTACAAACTCCATAGATCCTACAGGAAATAATAGTTACTCTGTGGCACCACCTGGCGGAAATAATTTGAGCAGAGTAGAAGAGGAAAGCGTTAAATCGAGCGAAGTTTCGCACATATTTAAAGGTGAGTTTGAGAAATTAATGAAAACCTTTGTAGCCAAATAAAATAAAAAATACTTGAACAAAAAAACTTAAGCCGTAAAAGGTTTTTTATTTACTTAAGTTATTTTGTATTCATTTTTTAAATTTAGTTCTTAAGGTATACTGATTTTCATAAGCTTTTTAATTAAAAAGATTAATTTAATAATCTATAATATTTATAAAACTTGAAATATGAGACAATCTGATCAATACTTTGCATTGAAATATGTTAAAAACAGTTATGCTAACTTGATTACTTACCTAGGGGTCGAAAATAACAACGGAGGTAAAGCTCCCCAAAAATGGGCCGCTTCGACTCCAAATCTCAGTCCGAACCCCAAACAACGAAAAGTTGAAGCCAACATCGGCCCAAATGGACACATTGGTGGAAACATTGGTCAACTGGGTCAAATGGACAAGAGTTTGTTGTCGGGCGTTGACAAAATTGCAGCGATCAAAATGAAGTCCGAGTCTTTGCAGGTTTGTTAGATAAATTTAAAGTTTTTAAGAAATAGATTAATTTTTGAGTAACAAGATTTAAACATAAATAAGCTTTGTATATTTTACCGTTGTTTCTAGCTCAATTGTTTATGTGATTAAGCTTTTAATTTTCAAAACACTCTAAGTAGAATTAGTTTTGTTTAGGAAACTTTTGTTAATTGAAAAAAATGGTATTACTTTTTGCAACAAAAGTAATTTTTAGTCTTTTACTTGTAAAATTTGACCTATGACCCCAATGTCTAGCATTGCACTTTCTTTGTACAAAATGGCCAGTTTATAGCGATGACTTTTATACTTATAGTATTTTATACTTATGCATGTAGTTTTGACAACGTTTTAGATTAGTTATTGTAAATAACTAGTTAAGGGGCCAAGTATTTACGATAAAATTTATAAGACTTATATTATAAGACTTATATTCTACCTATAATTCCCCAAAAAAATTATAGGTTTTTAAATTAAAGTTTGAATGATAAAAGAGTTTTAAGGATCAATGGAAAAATTGTTATCTAAACTCAAAACAAACAAATACGTTTGTCAGTTTTACTTATGTAAAACTCAACAAATAAATAAATTTCAGGAGTATAAATGTTTATTTTAAATTCAACAGAAAAGAATAGAAATGGAATCTAAGAGGCTGCTGGGAGAAGTTTTCTTCAACAAGAAAGGAGAAAGTATTTTGAATAAAACCGATGAAAACAAGCAATTTGATTGGCTTAAAGCTTCTACTAGAAGGTAATTAGAATTAGATCTGAATACATATATAGTAGAAAACTAGTGTATGTATTTTTTGATTAATATGGTATGTAGAAATATAACAAAGGTTAATAAGGTTTTTATGTCGAAGTAATTTAATAATATTAAACATTAAACAAAACATAAATTAAAATAAAAAAACATTTATATGATAACATTTTATTATTTCAGTGCAAAATCTGACAAAAGGGTTCCGAAAAATCCCCAAAACAAAAACATCAATGACGTAGTAGCGTCCACCAACAAGAAACTTGACGAGTTGCTTGGCAACGACACCACTTTGTTACCTAGCAACCACCAATCGGTTGATGGGGAGATGTCGGTTGCTGAAATCTCGTTGCCTGGTTACAAGTCGCCGCTGCCGGGGGTCGGAGATTTGGGGAATCACCTTGTCGAAAACTACTTGCAAGATTTGAGCAGGGAAGCTAAAAATGAAGCTGATAAAATTAAAATGTTTGTAAATTCTTTTATATTATTTATAAGCAAGACTGAATTTTGTACCAATCTTATATATCATTTTTTAAAATAATTTATAATAATGATAATTTATTTTATATAGTGGAGACCCGGTAGAAGCCTGGATGAAATCGAATGAAGAAATAAAAAAAGAAAACAAACCAATTTACACCACAGGTAAATTTAAACAAAGCTAATAAGTTAAAAAAAAACCAGCCTATTTGTACTACAGGTATCAGGGTTGCCACACACTCAGTGAACTCAGGGAGTTCAGGGAAACTCAAGGAATTTTCAAGTTATAGAAAATCTCAGGGAAACTCAGGGAATTTTGATAATTTTTGTTAACTCAGGAAAATAAGGGCAAGTTTTAATTTTTTCTAAAATTTTCAGGAAAATTATAAGTTTTTTTTTTAAATCTCAGGGAAATTTTTTTCTAGATCTAGAATGAAATTTAGTTAATCCAGTTTCAATGTTTTGTTCAAAAAAATACTTTTTTTTATTTTTAAGTGCTTGTTTAGAAATTTTCTAGCCTTGTGGCTTTTCTTCAATATTCTTAGAATTATCATTGTACTTTTTTAATAGATAATAACATTTTAAGGATTAAAAAAAAAACAGGGAAGTTTAAGGTTATTCTGGAAAGTTTTTTGACTCAAAGAGTGGCAACCCTGAGGTATGTATAGTTCTTTCAAGTTTGTCTGTACTAATAACTTTTCTATATAAAAAAAATAAAGTTCATATGAACTGACTTTTCTCAAAATTAACAATAAGGCATTCAACTATTTGAAAAGTTTCATTAATTATTCAGTATTATTTTAAATTAAAATTTTTCAGATTATTCGGAATTGTTCCCGCCTCCCGCCAACATGCCGCTCAACTCCACCGAAATCTCGGTGACCAATCAGAACGTCTCGTTCGAGAAGACGACCAATCGCAAGCCGGAAAAGTGGGCCGCACCGCGCGACACGGGCGACAAGTACAGCATGGCCAACCTGTTCGCCCGCAAGTACCTGAAAAACGCCAGAAAAGTCGATTTGGCGGGAAAATCCTCGGAGAGCATTTTGGCGGGAAATGTTAAGAGTGCGGGAAGGAAAAGTTCAAAGAGAAAAAGTTTGTTTTAAATTTAGAATTATAACAAGATGACTTATAAAATTTAGCTATAAAATATCTTTTTTACTATTCAATAAACTTAAAAATTATTGCTTTTAGTCTTATGTATATACTTTTATTCTTTACACTTAAGTTTATATAACTTTATATAACTTTTATAACTTAAACAAGTAGCACTATTTTTACACTGATTAGAAATAATTTTTTTTATTGCTTGTAAAAGCAAGCTTCACAGAATATTTAATGGGTTTATTGTTTAAAACTTATTGCTAGTTTGTTTAATATTTATTTATCAGGTTCTAAAGACGCTTCAAAACCCCAAAAGTCCCCTAGTCAACACCAAGTTGCCAAGCAACTGCTTAACAAGAAAAAGCGCGCCAAGTCCAAACGAACAAAATCCAATTTGTCGCAAATGTCAGGTAATTAAATTTTTCCGTTTTAAAGTATAAAATATGTAGTTAGTAAAAACTATTAAAAAATTAGTTTGTACATTCTATAACTGTATTGCTAATATTTTATATTTTAACTTAGATTTATAACTTACTAAACATTACAGGCCTCACAATATCCTCCGTCGGAAGCTCAACTTTGAACACGTCAATCTCATCACTGAGAAGCAAATCTGCTCTGAAGCTTCTTAATAAATCATCATCCAGCTCCAACACTCCACCCAGCGGTAAAAATTCCACTAAAGTTTCAAACGCTCCTACTGTTACAAATAAAACGAGCTCGCTTGCGCGCTCTGGTGGAGACACCCAGGAGTTGATGAGTTGGGCGAGAAATTTAAACAAGGAAGAACTGAAGAAGGAATTGGATAAAATCGAAGATGAAGAATCAGAGAAAGATGAGAGTTTCCACATTCCTCCGATTATTTTTGACGGTTTGTTGCAATTTTATACTAGATTGTGATTCCTTTCATACCAAATGGTAGTTGTTTAAAGTCGTTTGTAGAATATGTAAAAGACGTTTAAAAGTTTGTTTGATGTAGTGATTGATGTAGGTATGTGCCTCTGTCTAATAAAAATCACAACTATCACACTTGAATTTTATTCAAGTTTTTTAAACAAAAGCTGTACTATCAACCCAACCACTAAAATATTCTCCAAACTTGTAAGAAAATATTGATAAAAAGTATAGTAAAATATTATATTATACATGACAACATACAAACTTGTAACACTTATATAGAAGAAAAATTATCAACCCAGCCAGAAATAACAAATAAAATTTATATCAAAATAAATAAAAACTATTTTATTAAACCAGAAGCAGAACTATCAACTCAGCCAGCGAGGTATTCTCCAAACACATTAGAACGAAGGATGATGATAGAACTGGGAAGGTTTGACTCCATAGACGAAGCGATTGTACAATTAGGTAACGCAGAAACCACCCAAAAAGTCGCATTGGCTCAACAGGATACAGTTACACTCGCTAATATTTTACAAGTTAGATTTGATGTTTATTTAATTATAGTTCTTTTTTTGTATAAGTTTTGAAACTACCCAAAAAGGATATAGTTGAATATAAATATATATATTTCAATTTCATCGTATATTTTATATATATAAATATATATATATATATAATTAAAATACACAAAATAAACTTTTGCTTGGGACAGCTGTTTTTGCGTCTAATACGCGTCAATATTCAATATATATATATATATACATGTATATTTGTATTTTTATACAAGACACAATTATTTTTGCTAGAACAATTTAAATTCACAATTATATTTAAGTTAAATTAGTTTGAATTTTATACTGAAACAGTTACACTAGCTAATTAGTATGTACGAAAAGAACTTGTGATAAAAATAAAAAATTAACAAACGTTATTACAATTACTCTATAAGCTGCAGACAAATTTATAAAAAATTATCATTTTTTATTAATATGAAGTTAAAAATCCAATGAAAGTTTGTGTTTGAAATCACTGTAAAACTTTAAACTTAGTTGAGCTTAAAAACCACAAATGTTCTGTTACATTATTTGTATAAATTCAGACAGATAAATCTTATACATGTATATTATACCAGACAACCCTTAATTTAAATACCCAGTTCAAGCCTGGATTAAATTTATGTATATGAACAGCCTTGTATCTTTTTTTTACTGTTAGGTAAGTAATAAAGTAGGGATATTGATAAGGTATGTATATTGAACTGAGAGGAAAAAATGCCCTACCCTACAGTTTTTGTTCAATCTTTATATTTTTCTCACCAAATAATAGCCAATGCCTTCGTAATTTAATACTTATTCTGTTTTTTTCATGATTATTTTAGAATATAGTTGTGCTATATTTGCATTAATCGTATCATGTTTTCATCAGTTTAATTAGTTTCATCAGTTAATTTTCAAACTTAAAATAAAAACACACGACCGACAACAACAGCATCCAAGACAACCCTATCACCTCATATCAAGTATTACTACCATTTTACATTGATAATCGATAAGGTACGAATCTCGAACCAAGGCAAAAATTTATTTTTTACAGTTTCGGACAGATTTTATCCATTCCACACCAAGTAATAGCTAATATCTACTTAAATTCAACACGATCTAGTTTAGTTTGTTTAAGAAATACTTAATTGTAATTTGTAAGAATTGCATTAAGTATAATTATTGTACAACTTGAAAATATATTTTTTGAATCTACCTCTATAAACTGGAGACAAATTTATAGAAATAATAATATTTTTTCATTAAGATGAAGTTTAAAATTCAATAAAAATATATTTCAAAATCAATGTGAAGTTCTAAACTTGCTTCAAAATATCTCAGTTGAACTTGAAAACCACAAATGTTATGTTACAATATTTGTATAAATTCTGACAGGTTTTTTCATAAGTATGTTCGACTCCGTGTTTTCTAACTGAATAGATCCTTATTTTAAAACTCAGTTTAAACCTGGGTAAAATTTATGTATACGAACAATCTCATTATTACTGTTAGATAATTAACACAGTAGGGTAATGATAAGGTACGTATTTTGAAGTTTGGAAAAAATACGTACACTATAGTTTTCGTACAAACTTTATACTTTTCTCACCTCATAATAGCTAATGTATCCTTAATTTAATACTTATTCTGTTTTTTTTTCAAACTTATGATTATTCTAAAATATAGTTGTGCTATATTTGCACTAATCGTATCATGTTTTCGTCAGTTTATTAGTTTCATTCGATCAGTTAATTTTCAAACTTAAAATATTAACGTCAATACCTGATAAAATTACTCCACTAAATCTTTAAACTTGAAAACTTAGAACAATCTATTTTAAAAATATAGTATAATTGAGAATTTACATGAAAATGTCGTACTTGGATAACATTAAAAACCCACAAACATTCAGTTACAAAATTTATTTAAATACAGACAGGCTTTTACATCAATTACCCATTAACATGTTGTTGTATGAAAATTTTCAAATCCAGATTAAACCTGGGTAAAAACCCCTTTTAAAACTGTAGATCTATTTATATTATGAGGTACTTGTACATTAGTAAGGCACTCTGAATCCTGGCAAAACATGATCCACGTACAATCGCGTACCCTACAGCTTTAGGAAAATTTTTACTTTAATCATAAGATTGTTTGTTTTGTAATAAATTTACATTTACTTACTTCATATAAAAAATCGATCTAACCAATTTTTTTTAAGTAGTTGTTTAAAAAAATGAATGTTTTATATTTGCATTTATCATATTGTAGTCATGCTTTTGATTGCTTATTTTCATTCGTTTAACTAAATATCATGTATTTTGTTTTAATTAATTTTTGCGTCCACTCATTTATGAGATTTAGTGCGTACCTCTTTAAATGCGTACTTTATCGATGTCCTTACTGTAATAGCTTACAATATTTTCAATAATTCAATGTTAAAATCATTGTATGAATCTGAAATCACCTGAAAATGTTCTACTTGAAAATAACCACAAACATTCAGTTACGAAAAATGTTTAAATACGGACAGACAAATAATTATGCTAACTGAATTTCAATCCTGTGTATTTTGAAAACCCAGTTTAAACCTGGGTAAATTTTTCCTGAATTTTGTGAAGTGATAATTAATCTATTTTAATCAACTGTCATTTATTTCTAGTAGCAATTACTTTCTAGTAGTTTGTAAAAACTCAACTTAGGTATATAACATTATAAATTAACAAATTCTAAAACGACCAAATGTTTTGCTCAGATTTATCATAATATATTTTATGGTTAACATTTAATATCCGATGAAAAATCTAAGTTAGAAATTATTGTACAACTCTTAACTTTTTTGAAAATATTTTACTTGAACTGAAGTACCTTAGAAGTTCCGTTTCACTAGCTAGTTAGTCTGAATGAAAAAACTTATTATTACAATAAAAAATAACAAATGTTATTACGATTACTCTATAAACTTTAGACAATTTATCAAAGTATTATAATTTTTTCATTAAGGTTCAGTCTAAAATCCAATAAAAATCTAAAGTAAAATCAATGTGAAATTATAAACTTGTATAAAAATATCTTACTTTAACTTTTAAACCACAAATATTTGATTAGTTTTAGACAGATTTTTGGAAATGCTTTTAAAAATTGTATGTGTCATTATTTGAAACCCAATTTAAAGCAGGGTAAAATTGAAATGTCCTCGTAATAAGTATGATACACGCCATACGACCAACAACAACAGCATCCAAGACAACCCTACCACCTCATATCAAGTATTACTTCCATTTTACATTGATAATCGATAAGGTACGAATCTCGAACCAAGGCAAAAATTTATTTTTTACAGTTTCGGGACAGATTTTATCCATTCAACACCAATAGCTAATATCTACTTAACTTCAATACGATCTAGTTTAGTTTGTTTAAGAAATACTTAATTATAATTTGTAAAATTGCATTAAGTATAATTATTCTACAACTTGAAAATATATTTTTTGAATTTACCTCTATAAACTGCAGACAAATTTATAGAAATATTATTATTTTTTCATTCAGATGAAGTTTAAAATCCAATAAAAATTAATGTTAAAATCAATGTGAAATTCTAAACTTGCTTGAAAATGTCTCAGTTGAACTTTTAAACCACAAATGTCATGTTACAATATTTGTATAAATTCTGACAGGTTTTTCAAAACTATGTAAGACTCCTTGTTTTCTAATTGAATAGATCCTTATTTAAAAACCTAGTTCAAACCTGGGTAATTTTTTTTGTAAACGAACAGCCTTAGTTTTACTGTTAGATAAGTAATAAAGTAGGAATATTGACAAGGTACGTTTTTTGATGTTTGGAAAAAATACGTACACTACAGTTTTTGTACAAACTTTATACTTTTCTCACCACATAATAGCTAGTGTCTCCTTAATTTAATACTTATTCTGTTTTTTTTTTCAGACTTATGATTATTTCAAAATGTAATTGTCTATATTTGCATTAATCGTATCATGTTTTCGTTAGTTTAATTAGTTTCTTTTGATCAGTTAATATTAAAACTTAATAATAATAGCAGTACCTGATTGAAATTGAAAAATTCACAGATGGTTCTTACAATTACTTTATAAAGTTTCAAGACATTTGTCTTTTACTTATTTAAATTATTTTATTAAGTCTTTAAACTTGCAATCTTAGAACAATCTATTTTGAAAATATAGTATAATTGAGAATTCACATGCAAATTTCGTACTTGAATAACATTAAAAACCCACAAACATTCAGTTACATAATTAATTTAGATACAGACAGGTTTTTACATCTATTACCCATTGACTGGTCGATGACATTTTGTAAACCCAGATAAAATCTGGGTAAGGATCCTCTATCAAAATTGTAGATTTATTTATATTATAAGGTACTTGTACAATAGTAAGGCACTCTGAATCCAGGCAAAACATGATCAGGCTACAGGGTATAATCGGGTACCCTGTAGCTTTAGAAAAATTTTTACTCCAACTATCAGATTGTTTGTTTTGTAATAAATTTACATTTACTTATTTCATATAAAAAATTCGATCTGTTCTAGTTTTTTTTAAGTAGTTGTTAAAAAAATAGTTGTTTTATATTTGCATTTATCATATTGTAGTTTTTGATTAGTTATTTTCATTCGTTTAACTAAATATAATATATTTTGTTTTAATTGATTTTTGAGTCTACTCGTTCATGAGATTTAGTGCGTACTTCTTTAAATGTGTACTTTGTCGATGCCCTTATACTGTTACAACCTAACATTGTTGTTTGAAAGCCTAGAACAATTCAATGTTAAAATTATATTATTCTGAACTTACCTGTTCTTTGTAATCGTTCTACTTAAAAATAACCACAAACACTCAGTTACAAAATTTATTTAAATCCGGACAGACGAACAATATAACCACCTATTCATAACTATGTGTATTTTGAAAACCCGGTTCAAACCTGGGTAAATAATTCCTGAATTCTGAAATTGATAATTAATCAAATCTAATCAACTCTCATTAAATTCTAGTATCAATTACTTTATAGTAGGTGATGAAAACTCAACTTAGTGATATAACATTAGAAATTAACAAACGTTTATTCACAATCACTCTGTAAATTATAGTTATTAAAATTTTTTGGTTGACATTAAAGTTTAGGATCTTTCAAATTATTGTACACGTTTAAACTTACTAGAAAGTATCTTACTCGAACTTAAAAACCACAAATGTACTGTTACAATTTTTGTTTAATTTGAGACAAGTGTGAGGTAACCTAATAGTTCAACCTTATTGTATAGTTTCAAACCTAGTTTAAACCTAGGTAGAATCAGTAATTTATATAGCCTTCACAATTAAATCATTTTACATGAGCAGGGATATTAGTACAAAGTTGAACCAAGGCAACATTATCCGCAGTTTCAAGACAAAAATCACCCAATAATAACTAAAATCTACTTAATTGAGATAAAGTATGTTTAATTTCTTTAAGAAATACTTGACTATTTTACAACATATGATTATGTTATATTTGCATTAATTATATCAAGACATGTTTTTGCTCTGTTAATTTCATTAGCTCCGTAAATTTTCGAACATAAAACATTATATCAACGTCAGTACTTAGTTAAAGTTAAAAAATCACAGATGTTTACTTACAATTATTTTATAAACTTCAAAGAAATTAATCAATTGCTTTTTTAAACTATTTTTATTAAATCTTTTAATTTGAAATCTTAGAACATTTCTATGTTGAAGTCATTGTATGTTTCAGAATTTACATGAAAATTTCGTACTTGAATATCATAAAGACTCACAAACATTCAGTTACAAAATTAATTTGAATTCAGACAGATTCTATTCGTTGAGAAATTGAATTTTTGAATATTTGCAAACCCAGATTAAAGCTGGGTAATAATCCTCTATCAAAACTGTAGATCATATATTCTGTTAAATTTGAAAGCCTAGAACAAGTATAGGTTGAAATCGTTGTCTAATTTAGAATTTACATAAAAATGTCGTACTTGAGTAAGATTGAAAAACCCACAAACATTCAGTTACAAAATTTATTTAAGTACAGACAGACTTATATTCACTTAAGCTCATTAAATACTCGACATTCAGCCAAACTGTAAACCCAGATTAAATATGGGTAAAAATCCTCTGTTAAGATTGTACATCTAATTACATTGTCAAGAACTATATGGTAAGGCACCTTCAACCCAGACAAAACATTAACTACGCTTAATTGAGTACCCTAAAACTTTATGAAAACCCTTTTCTAACCGAAAATAAGGTCATTTTTTTTATAATAAATTGAAATTTACTTATTCTTATATAAACACTCTCTGTTTTTTTACATACTTGTTTATTTTAAAAACATTTGTGTTATTTTTGCATTATCCATGTTTAAGCTCGTTTAACTTCATCATTCTCACAAAATAATAAATAACAAATAATATAAGATGTGAAATAATATCCTACTTTTTTAACATTAAAGGTGTTTCTCTTAAAGTGCGTACATTATGATAATCCTACTGTAAATTATTTAAGTTGCAATTTGAAAGCCGAGTAAAAATCTACGCTAAAATTATTTTATATTTAGATGAAGTTTTCTTCCTACTTTTCCCAAAAAAATCTTTTATGACATTGCATTAATTGTTAAGATATTCACTTTACTCAGTTTGAAAACTTGGATTAAACCCGGGTAACGTTGCTATAGCAACACCTTGTACATGATTCTTTGTCAATAACCACACGTATTTGTACCTTATCAATAACTGTAATTGGTTTAAAAACGCAGTAATTTTAAAACCTAGAAGAGTTCTATGTTTAACTTTTTGTATAATTAAAAATTTACATGGAAATATGTTGCTTTAATAACTTGAAAAATAATCCACAAACGTCCATTTACGAAATTTATTTAAATCGATTAATTTTTAAACTATGAACGTTTTGAATTGATTTATACTTTAACAGTTTGGAAACCTAGTTCGAACCTGGGTAAAAATTTAGTATTATTAATAAAGAAGTCAATAAACAATCAATACTAAATAAAAAGCAAATACAGTAATAAAAATAAATCACATATGGTCAATTAAAATTATTTTATGAAGTTTGAAAATACTTATCAATTACTTCTTAAAATTATTTTATTAAATTTTTAATTTGAAAGCCTAGATCAATTCTATGTTTTAGAATTTACAAAAAAAAATCGTACTTGAATAAAATTAATTTAGAATTAAAAAAATATTGTATTTAATAGCATTAAGAAACCCAAAAGCATTAGGTTACAATATTTTATTAAATTCAGACAGGTTTATTATATATAAGAGATTATGTTTTACTAACTGTAATTGACACTTTGAATACCCGGATAAAACTCGGGTTAAATTACGTTGACATTGGCTAAGATCTAATTCTGTTATCAATTATTAGTACAGTGGGTAGATTGTTAAGGTGCGCACCTTGAACCGAAGCAAATTCGCGTTCTTTATGTGAAATGAGCACAACTTCGATACAAACTTTACCCTTTTTTAACCAACTAATAGTGATAACTACTTATTTAACAAAAATACGATCTATTCTAGTAGGTTTTAGAAATACTCTATTATTGCAAAAAGTAGTTAAGTTGTAAATGCGTTAATTATAGGTGATGTTTTTGTTCATTTGATTTAAATCGATCGTTAAATTATTAAATATAAAATTATATAAATACAAAAAATGTAGTAAAGTTTAATCTAACTTATTTTAAAGATTTGTACCTTTTAATATTCGTATTTTACAATGTTCTTACTGTAAATCATTTAAATTGTCATTTCAAAGCCTAGTATAAATCTAGGCTGAAGTTTATTCTATACTTATAAATTTACGCGAAGTTGTTTATAAAAAAATCTTAAACATTCGGCTACTAAATTCAGTCAATTTCAGAAGTATTCAGAAAGATCATATTAATCACTGTCGTATTTGACCTTACATAATTTGAATACCCAGACTAGCTTGGTTAAAACAACTTAACAAAACTTTGTATTTAATACTTTATATTTAATACTTTATATTTAATACTTTATATTTAATACTTTATATTTAATACTTTATATTTAATACTTTATATTTAATACTTTATATTTAATACTTTATATTTAATACTTTATATTTAATACTTTATATTTAATACTTTATATTTAATACTTTTGTCGATAACCACACTCATGTGTACCTTATCAATGTACCTACTGTGTAGATAATTGTATACACAGAAGTTTTGAAACTAAGTTTTTCCACAACTAAGAGTTTACATTGAAATGTCTTAATTTGTCAACTTAAAAAAAAACCCACAAGCGTTCACTTACAAAGTTTATTTCAATACAGACATGTTTATATGATGAATATTCGCGATCAGGATTTTTCATTGAGTACTTTGACAGTTTGAAATCCCAGTTCAAACCTGGGTAAAATTTCACTAAAATTAGTAAACAGTCTAATAAATAGTTTGTCTTAATTAACTATAATGTAATTCTACTATTAGTTATAAATGTTTTTAAATGTTTGTTAATTGGCGTAGTTGAGTTAATAAAACTTACAATGAAGAACTTTTATTATGTGACAATGAATAGCCGGCCTTAATAAATTAAACCTAAAATTAAATCTACAAAAAATAGTTTTTAGAATTGCTGCACTTATTGAATCTTCTTTTATTACGGATCTGCTTTAGAAACAATTTTTAAAATAGTTTTTATCATTTACTCCTAAAACCTATAAAGTAATTTAAAACAGACTGTTTTAACTTTAGATTATTTAAAACAAAGTGAAATTTTATTATTAAATACACTCTGTGTTATCAGCTTTGCAAAGTCTAATTTATTTTATTAGATACCTACCACAATGAGCATTACTAATTTATTTTATTTTATAATTTTATGGTTTTCTACAATAAGCTTAGTAGTTTCAAACGAATTTATATCAAAAATTAATAGAATTACTAAATAATCAAGTGTTTATTAACAGTTCTGAATTTACACAAAATGTTTGTACATACTTGAATGACAGCAAAAAATTTAAATAGTTAACTTACCATTTATCTATAGGACTATATTTAGAATAATCGTGAGGCCTCTTAAACTATTTTTATAACCTAGAGCAGGGGTCGTACTTTATTGATATCCCCTGATCATGTAAATCGTATTAAAATATGGTAGTTTTAATGCAAAAAACAAATCCACGCTAAATTCATTGTATAAATATGAGATTAAGCGAAATTGTTTTTTTATAAGAATACGAAACCACAAACGTTCGGTTACAAAATTTATTTAAATTCAGACTAAATACCAATGCCTCATCTTGCTTATTGTACTTAAATTAAAATTTAAAACCCAATTAAAGCTGGGTAAAGTTGCTCTATCTTTCATCTAAATTATTAACCAACCTCAACTGACTTTGATATAATTCTGTTATCAATTGCTGGTAGTTGCAAGTTACTTATTATTTAGCATTGCTTTGGACAAAAAACTGGATTTAGAAAGTGACCATCTTTTACTTTGAAATATTAATTTTAATGTCTTATTTTATTGCCAAAAACAAATGCACCTTAAAGTAATTGTATAAATATGAGATTAAGTGAGATTGTTTTATTACAAGAATACAAAACCACAAACGTTCGGTTACAAAATTTGTTTAAATTGCCTGAAATTTCGACAACTTAAATTATTCTTTTAGCATTCAATTTGAAATCCCAGGTTAAACCTGGGTAGAATAACTGTGGCAGACCTTATATCAAATCTACAACTAATATAGCGTAATTCTATTATCAACTGTTGGTAGTTGCAAGCTGCTTATTATCTAGCATTGCTTTGGACAAAAAACTGGAATTAAAAAATGATCAACTTTTACTTTGAATTGTTGAATTTTTTAGTCTACTTGAATTTGGAAAGATAACACCTCAATACTATGAATGCCAACAGTCCATAGCAAACTACTTTTTCATTAGAAAGTTTAAAATAACTTAAAGTGTAAAAAGTAGCAAATTAGTTTCATTAAGTATAAACTAATGTAATTTTTTGAAATTGTTCTAGTTTTTTCACTATACAGGTTTAAATTTTTTCAATTAGCTTTAGATTTTCTAAAATAACTATCTTTACTTTAAACAATTTAGTGGAAAAATATTAGTTTTTTGACAACATGCATAGAGCATGAGTTAGTGTTTTATTTGTAACATATTGAAATATAATTTAAGAAATAAATTAATATTTTTCCAGCACCGCAAACAAGAGCACTTGAAGGAAATGGAGAACCTGAAACAGAAAAACAGCCGGGAGAAAGTGCAAAGCGATCATGACGTCATAAAGGAGCGGGAGAATGACGTCATCATGCGTCGCAAGCTGCTGGAGGAAGAACGAGAAAACAACAACAAAATTCAGGTAAAATAAATTTTAAAAAATATTAATACTATAAAAGCATATTTAAAAACAACAACAAAATTCAGGTGAATTATTTTTTTCGAAGTGCCTTAATTGTAGTTGGAATAATTGTTCTAAAATTTGAAATGTTCACCAACTAAAAATACCTAAGATAACTTCAAAAAAAAAAACTATAATTTAGTTGTGCCATAAAAATTACCCATCAAACGGTAACTTTATGAGTTGTATACCTCGAACGGCGCAGTTTAGGTTAAGCTGGATTATCAAAATTTTCTACACCCGGGTTTCCCAAAAGGGGCCATTACAGAAATTCAGGGTGCCATACGGGGGATAGTAAAGGGGTACCATGAGGCCATAACTTTAAACTTAGACTAGATGTTTTGAAGTTGATGATGAAGAGAAAAAAAAAGGTTAAAATTATTCGCATACCTAGATTGTAATCTACAACAAATTATTTAAATATAAATTTTATATTTATTAGGTTATTAAACTAACTAAAGTTTTATAACTGCTGAAAATAACAGAATCTTATCAATATGGTTAAAAAAATAGCTTCAGTAAAATAAATATCCATTGAATTATATAAATTTTTTCTTTTTATTTTTTTGATTAGAACAATTTTTTTTTAATTTTTAATCTAGAGATTTTCCCAGTAGTTTTATAGTCTATTACTTTTAATATATAGACGTCGCAGTATAACACCTTCTTTAAACATTTTATAAATTTTTAATGTTCTAATTAGTATTTTGTAGATGTTTTATGAAACTAATTTAAAAGTTATCAGTTTTTTAGATTATTTAAAAGATTTAAGTTGTACCTCAAAAAGTTAATAGTTTTTATAAGTTAGATATAAGAAACTGTCATACACTTCACAGACCTACATGTATATACATCTACTAAAATAAAAAGTTTAAGTTGTCGGTAAAAGAAAGGTAATTAGAAAAAAAAATCAAACTATTTTAAAGAAGATAAAGCCGAAGTTATTTGTGTCTACTAACGATTAGCTTTGTGAATGATCAATTTTTTTGAAATTGCACTGTGAAATGTTAAATGACGTCATCATGTTTTAACCACAAAATATTTTAAAAAACAGGTATAAAATTATATTTCGATTACATTAGTATGTGGTTTTATTGTTACCATTTTAAGTGCAAATTTATTTTAAAAGCCCAAACTGGGCCAACATACAACTTTTTATTAAAGCCGCATTTACATATATTGATATGGTATTCGTGCAAAACAAACCGGTCTCCGAATTTTTTATTTTTACTCATCCTAATCCCTGTTTGAACATCTACTTTCAATCAGCTTTCTGAAGTGAAATATTAAGAGACGTAATAAAGTTTTAACCACTAGCATTTTTTTAAATATTAGTGTATTAATACTATTAAGTAGTATAACTGTATTAAGTAATTATAAAATTCAATAGTATTATACTCTGTCTAATCAGATATTTCATTATTTAAGCCAAAAGGGTCTCATTTTAAAATTAAAAAGGATTGGTAAACAGCTTAATTTTGAATTAGAAACTTTTTCATATAGAATAATATTGAACTGATGTTCAGATACATGAATAAGTTTTTCAACTTCAACTATCGCTACATTGTTTAGGCTAGGGTTTCCCAAACTTGTCTTGGATAAAGCATCTTTTGCACATCATTGAAAACTGACATTTAATTGCATCCACTAACAATTAGCATTTTATACGATCATTGTAATGTTTTTTTTTTATAAACTGCACTATGATATGAATAATGATGTCATTAATTTTTAACCACAAAATGTTTTTTATTTATTTTGTTGATAATATACTGCTTTATCAATCCTACACTTCTAACAATAGGTTCAATTTTCAAAGCCTCAAACCGGGCTAAATTAAATTTCAGTTTAATTCAGTTTAATCATCTTTTGCCCTGTTAACAACATTGATACGAATTATATATATTACAGTAACTTCTTGCGAATCTACACTTTCATTTGGATTTCAATTTTGAACTTTCAAAAATACAAAAACCAGTTTAAATTAATGCTGTACGATTTAAATTTGTTGTGTGTATTTAAATAACGAGCATAAAGTTAATTTTATAGGCAAATTTATTAATTTTTCAAAAAACATAAAAATTTAATGTCAATTATTTTCCTTATCTTAAAAGCTATCTAAATTTTTTTTTTTATTTTAGAGAACGCACCTTTGTCTTTAATTTAAAAAAAACAATTTTGGTTTGGGGTTGGAATTATTTCATGGGGTCCCTCCAAAAATAAAGTTTTTTTTTGTTTTTTTTTCATTATTATTGTTTAGAACCAAAAATAATTTTTTTTTTAAATTTTTTTTTTATTTTCCCTTATTTTGCATGTTATTTAAACTCTTAAATGTTTATTTTATAAATAATGTTAATATCTTTTACGATTTGGCCCCAAAGCAAAATGATGTATATTACACTATCATTTGCCTTGGCCATTTCCTAGATAAAAAATTGATAAAAGGAAAAAACAAATTAATAAGAATGTGCATTACAACAAATTTAATTAAATTACTTTATTTTACTTAAGTTTGTTGTAATTTACATTCTTATTAATCGTTTTTTTCCTTTTATCAATTTTTTATCCAGGAAATGGCCAAGGCAAATGATAGTGTAATATACATCATTTTGATTTTGGGCCAAATCGTAAAAGATATTAACATTATTTATAAAATAAACATTTAAGAGTTTAAATAACATGCAAAATAAGGGGAAAAAAAAATTTTTGGTTCTAAGCAATAATAATGAAAAAAAAACAAAAAAAAACCTTTATTTTTGGCGGGACCCCATGAAATAATTCCAACCCCAAACCAAAATTTATTTTTTTTAATTAAAGACAAAGGTGCGTTCTCTAAAATAAAAAAAAATGTTTAGATAGCTTTTAAGATAAGGAAAATAATTGACATTAAATTTTTATGTTTTTTGAAAAATTAATAAATTTGCCTATAAAATTAACTTTATGCTCGTATTTAAATAACCGTGTGTTTAAAATTTTTATATAAATTCTCTCGTTAAGATATAAAATTTAAACTTATTTATTTTTTAATTTTTTACTATAAAAACTTCTCGTTTTATTATGAGTTTTCGTTTAATAACTCTGTTTTGCTGTGGACGTAATATGCGTAGATTTGCAAGAAGTTACTGTGGACTCATTAAAAAAAACGTCCTTTCTTGAGCATCTACTTTTAAGTATTTCCATAATTTCAATTAGTTCAATGAAAACTCAACTGTAGCTTTAACTTTAAAGATATTTTGTTATTTACAACAAAATATCTCGTCTTTATTTACTGTTCAGTTTGTAGTTTTATAATATTAAAAATACATGCTATAAACCGAACATATAATTGATATTAAAATTATTTGATTTTATAAAACGTAAGCTCTAAACCGTTTTTTACACTTTTGTGAAATTTAAATTTTCAAAACTATTTAGATGTCTAAACTAAAATCTTAATTTAAAGGCTCCTTAAATACAAATATCTAAAATTTTATTAGTTAATTAAACTTTTGATTTACTAGTTCATTTTATACGTTTATTCTTACGAAGAAACTCGTAAAAATCTGAAGAACGATATATCAATGAATGTACTAAAAAATGGCTTTAAATTTTTATATATGTTTTTTTGAAAACCGCAATGTGAAATGTTAAGTGACGTCATCAAGCTTTAACCACAAAATGTTAAAAAAGATTTGATTATAATTTACTGCTTCTTAGCCATTGTGATAGATTGTAGATTATGGCCTTTAAATTTTAAGTCTTATACTGGACTATAACAAAATATGTTTAATATTGATAATGATATACTTTGTAGCAGTTTACACCAGTCAAATTATTATGAAATAACTTCAGTATTAAACCAAGGGTTTCTAAGTCTAATACAATTCAAAATAAACCAAGATTCTTTTGCATACAAATTTGATTCTATAAGATGTTTATAAATAAACAAAATATTATAAGTAAGTAAACTTTAAATATCGCTGCATTGTCTAGGTCAGGGTTTTAACATTTTAATTTAAATAAAACTACTTTGCACTGTTAGGTACACACTGTCGTTTAGTTACGCAATTTTAAAAATACATAAACTAATTTAAACTAATGTTGTACAAACTAAAATTGTTGTATGTATTGAATTAACCGTAAATTTTATTAATATGTTTAAGTTTTCTTGTTTAAATATAATCAACAAAATCGGCGAAAGTCTGCAGAACAAGTCCGGACTCTCGTTTGCCGTGAGACAAGCTCAAATTTAACAAAGTTGTTAAATTTGAGCTTGTCTCACGGCAAACGAGAGTCCGGACTTGTTCTGCAGACTTTCGCCGATTTTGTTGATTGTACTAAAACGAGCGTACCAGATGTCTTGCCTAGTGGCAAATGTTTTAAACGTTGCACGGCAAAGACAATGCTGACGTCACTAATCCAGGGTTCGTGCGCGTCAGGCTAAATCAGGCTAAGTCAGGCTAAATCAGTTTTTTTGAAAAAATTTGAAAAACGTCAGGCTAAATCAGTTTTTTTATTTAAAAATTTGAGAATCTCAGTTTTTCTCAGTTCAAATGCTTGAAAATTTTTGATTAAAAAAATGGAGAAATATGTTTAAGATCAAATTGAGATGTGAATTTATTTCTAAATAAAGATTTAGTTATTAAAGACAAAATCAGTCAGTATTTGTAAAAATAAATGCTTAAAACCTTTCGTTGAATCTTTAAAAAATTTAAAAATCTTCATTATTTTGTTTTGAGTAGATTATATACGTCATAAATATGAAAATTCATAAAAAAATACAGTTTAAACATTACAGTTTAGTTCAACAACTTAGCTGTTTGTTTGAATTTGTTTACATTAGCTATGTTTTTCATAGCTTAGTTGGTTGAACTGTTTTAATTTCTAATTTAAAGGCTTTATACCAACTACTTTTTAGATTAAAATTTTAGCAATTCTTTCATATATTTTACTGTTTGTTTAAAGTTAATTGAGATATTCAAAACACTAAAACTTAGCTTTATGATATAAGTACTAAGTTTTGTCGGAGTACAAATTTTAGGTATAATTCATTTTTCTTTACAAGAACAAAATATAAAAGGTTTTTTTTTTAAATTTAAGTGTAAGCTTTTTAAGTCTGATACGACATCAACAATCACTGTATTTATTTAGAATTTAGGATTTATAGTTATGTATCAATTTTAAGTATTAGTCAAAATACTATAATAATTTTTTTTTACTTAATTTAATATTCGTGTAAGCGATTCATTTAAAATTTTAATAAAACACGACAATGCACATCGTTTTATTATAAATCTGGTTTTAATGGTTTTACTTAGTACTTAATTATATTAATCAATTGTGTTAAGTAATATTTATTAAATTTTTACACTGGTATTAGTTATAGATTAGATATAACACTTATTTTAAAACTTATCACCGAATTTTTTATGTTTAGGGCATAGGGGGGGTCAATCACCTTATTCACAATTTAGTCTTATTTTATTGAGTTGTAACTAAGCTGTGAGTTGCTTTTTGCAGATTTTTATAGCTCAAAATATTATTAAGATAAAGCTGGTTGAAGTCGTAGACTACAATAGTACTAATCAAGACCCCCCAATACCTACAATGACTTCTAAATGGGGTTTTCCTTACTTTGAAAAAATGTCAAGCTAAATTGGTCTCAGTCAGGCTAAATGAAAAAAAATTCGCGCACGAACCCTGCTAATCATTGCCAGCAAATAATTGCTTCATGCGAAAGCATGATAAACCGTTTGTAAATTGACGACTACAAGTTTTTCGGTTGTGACTGACTGATGAGTCCTAATAAGGACGAAACCGATCTCAGTCTACCGAAACTTGTGGTCTGATGATCGAATTGGCAGGATCAACCCTTTTGTTTAAATATAATGTTCAAATTAATAAAACTTTTACTGTAAAAACCTCTCGTTTAATTACTTCTTCTCGTTTAGTTACGTACTTTTGCTGTGGACGTAATGTGCGTAGATTTGCGAGAGGTTACTGTGTACTCATTTAAAAAAAAGTCTCTTTCTTTAACATCTACTTTTAAGTACATCTACTAACAATAAGCTTTTCAAACGGTCAGCACTCTTTTTTCGAGAAATGTGTTGTGAAATGTATAGTGACGTCATTACGTTTTAACCACTAATTTTTTTAATTTAGTTTTTATATATTCTATCCAAACAACTTATCATCGTACATCATACAGTTTGGAATATTTAAAAACCTCTAACCAACCAGGTTAGAATAAAATTCTATGAAACCCCAAGAACTTTTCCAAAGTAATCAACAGGGTTCAAAAAAACATCGAAATTCAAAAGTGTAAAAAAAGAAAAAACCTGAAATTTGAAAAAAATTACATGTAAAGTAATGAAATTAAGAAATAGCACAATAACTCTATAATATAGATAATTTTTTTGTTGTCATTATTTTTTTATTAAAAAAAACACATTTAGAGTAGCTTAACAGTATCTTTTTAATGTTGTTATGCTACTTAAGACAAATTTACACTTTAAACTTCATTTTATATCAAAAAAAGTTCCAACAACTTGTATATTCCAAAACCTAGAATTTTTTTTTGAAAACTTTTGTCAACACTGTAATAATATTTATTTTTAAATTATACTCATTTTCATAAAAGCCCTTTTTTCAACAACTTCATATAGTTACATTTGCTTTTTGAACTTAATTTTTCAAACATTGGGCTGTAAAACGTTTAGTGACGTCGTTAAGTTTAACCAGTAATTTTTTTCATAAAGTAATTAATAAATAAATAGTTAATAATTTGATCGGGTCAGAGGGAATCATCATTGATTTTGGAATTTGTCAAAATGCAACTTTAATGCTCTAAACTGGGCTAAAATACAATTAATTTCATACTAGGTTGTTTTGGCACTGGAAATAATATTTAAGTGATATTTAAAAACCTGAAAGCTCATTGATACCTATTTAATAATTCAATTCCTTTATTAGTTATAGGGTAAAACCCGCAAAACACTGAAAACTTCATTTTTTATAGTTACCACAAATATTTTCAACTTAATAATATTTTGATTAGTTTAATTCTTATCAGGAGGAAACTTGTAAAAATCCGAAAGCTCATTGATTTCGAATAAATTATATGTTTTTATTTTAGGAAAAAACCTGAAGGCTCATTAATTATTAATTTAATAATTATTAATATTTTTTTAATTTTGGGAAGAAACTCATAAAATCCTGAAGTCTCATCTGTACCTTTTATTAATTTAATTTATTTATCATTTCTAAGAGGAACCCTGAAAAAACTGAAGGCTTATAATTTATTAACTTATCATTTATATTGTTTTTTTAATATTTTACATTTATTATTTTAGGAAGAAACTCGCAAAAACCTGAGAGCTCAGGCGGAAATCGCAAATTTGGCAGCCGCAGCAGTCAAGAGGCTCTCCAAAGTCAACAATGAAGTCACAAACAAGAATCCGAATGACGTAACGAACAATGACGTCACGTCGTCTTTCGATGACGAAACGAGGACCAGCGTTACGTCGACCGACACTTCCGTCAGGTATTGTTGCGTCATAATGATAAGTTGTTTTATTACAAGTGTCTTGATTATTATATTATAATCGACCTTAAGTTATTTCGAATTAATCTTATTTGGTCATTTTGTTAATAACTGATTATTTAAATAGAGCGTTCTTTTTTTTAATTTTAGTTGCAATTAATGTTACATTTAAAGATTTACGAAGTTCACATACTCAGTTTGGATTTTAAACGTGTTTTGAATTGTTAAAGCATTTCTTGTGTACACTTTTTGTTATACTTACACTTAGTATTGAAAATGTTCACTAACTTGCTTTTAGTTTTTGACAAAAATAAGTTCAAATACAAGTTTTATTTCAAACAGCAAAACAACTGAATTGTCGAGATCACAAAATTATTCATCTTCGTACAAAAGTAGAAGCGGTAAAAGTAACAGAAATTCCAGCAAATACTCAGTGACTAGGAATTCTAACAGGAGAAAATCCTTGGATGTTCCTGACACTGCTAGGTTTATATATTAAATTTGTTTTAATATTTTTTTTAAAGTATGTTTTTTTAACACATATCCTTAACCTCATGACCAATTCAAACTTTACTGTTTAGCTGATTTATTACAAACACTTAAAAATTGGTGTAAGATAATTTTAGGCACATTAAGTAATTGTAGTTATTTTATTAATGATAATAACTTATACGTTTTGAAATCATTAAAGTCTACCAATGGTATTATTGCTTGCAGATCTAAATTGTTTAAACTTTTAGCAAAACATTAAATAATAAAACATCTTTTTTTAAATATCTTATCAAGAGCTGCAATAATAAAGCCAACGTTTAATTGCCGGGTCTACATAAGAGTTTTTGTAATAAAATGAAAACTTTCAGGTCAATAACTGAAGCAACTTCTATAGCAGAAGAACTCCCATCCAGAAAAAGTAGATTGTCTTCTACAGCCAAATCTAATTACTCTATTGAAGAAGATTTACCTTCTAGGAAAAGTACAGCTAGATCTAACTACTCCATAGAAGAAGATTTACCTTCTAGGAAGAGCACAGCTAGAACTAATTACTCAATAGAAGAAGACTTACCTTCTAGGAAAAGTACAGCTAGAACTAATTACTCAATAGAAGAAGATATAAAAAGTAGAAAAAGTACTGCAAGATCTAACTACTCAATCGAAGAAGATATAAAGTCTAGGAAAAGCACAGCTAGAACTAACTACTCAATAGAAGAAGATTTACCTTCTAGGAAAAGTACAGCTAAAACTAACTACTCTATCGAAGAAGATTTACCTTCTAGGAAAAGTACAGCTAGAACTAATTACTCAATAGAAGAAGATTTACTTTCTAGGAAAAGTACAGCTAGGTCTAACTATTCAATTGAAGAAGATATAAAAAGTAGAAAAAGTACTGCAAGATCTAACTACTCAATCGAAGAAGATATAAAGTCTAGAAAAAGCACAGCTAGATCTAATTACTCCATAGAAGAAGACTTACCACCGAGTAGTAGAAAAAGCAGGTTGTCTCACTCTCAAAGATCTGTTAGCACTCACATGTCAGGTAGAAGTGCTTCTAGAGGAGATAAAACTCCCAGGTTATTAATAATAATGATGATAAATAGTGTTTGTATTTTGTTTCATAAACAATTTAGTCAAAATTTTTACACAAAAATTTAAATTAAATCAATCACAACTTTTGTTTTTTCTTTCTAGTTTAACAGTTGTACTTTTGAAATAAAAGTTATATAACGCTTCAAATTAAATCTACAAGTAAGTTTTATGTACAAAATATTTGCATTTTTTTGTTTCATTAGTAATAGTTAGTAAGTATGGAATTAATTTACATGTCAATTAACGAAAAGAATAATCAAAAAACTATATTTTTGAACGATAATACTACTAGTAAATTTTTATAAACAAAATTGTTTACATTTACAGGTCAGTTACTGAAGCTACTTCAATAGCTGAGGAAATTTCAAACAGAAAAAGCAGAAATAACAGTTTAAAATCTTCTAGAAAAAGTGAAAGGTAAATAAATAGTTTTAAATGTTAGACAAAACAAATACAATTAAATTTCAAACTATCAAAAACTTTTCTTATTATTTTTTCCATATAATGTTTTATATTAATCCCATAGTTTAAACTATGAATTTAAATTATCGATGTATATATGATTAGTTACTTTATAAATAAAGACGTGCAACCAGGTTTCGGTGTCAAAAAATTGCGACCTCTTAAAGTAAAATAAGATAGTAAACTGAAAATAGAAGAGCTTTTATTAAAAACTTCACATAAAAAAAAAAACAAAATGCGTTTCGACTATTCTATTAAGTCATAATTTAATTAAAAAAGTGTTGTAATGTAAAAAACTGAGTATACGAAAAAATATGACTAGAATGTTTAAAAACAAACAAAACACTGCAGATCGATAACAGAAGACATACAATCGGCAACTGAGAGCAAAATAAAATATCCGCCAGTTGGAGCTAGCGAGTCGGAAATTTGTACAAATGTTGAATCGGAAAGTTTTGATGAAAGCATTTTGGAAGAATCGCATAAAGCTGTTTTGCCTTATGAAAGTCATAGAAGGTAGTTTATATTGTTTAGTTTTGTATGTATAATGTTTTTATAAAACTTAAAGAAAACTACATAGTTCAACGAATTTAAAGAAATAATAAAAATTTTAAATTTTAGCTATAGTTAAGAGATTATAAATTAAGTACTTATTTTTTATTTCAAAAATTAAAAGTTGTTAATGTTAAATGTAAGTATATTTTTTAAATTTTCACTAAAAAATATTATTAAACTTATAATAGTTTGCTTATAATTGAATTATTTAAATAATTGAAATTTAATTGAAGAAAAGAGTAAAAATTGTGCATAGATTGTAAATTGATGTATTTATATTTTTAATTTTCACCAAGTAAAAACTATTAAAATCATAACAATTTGCTTATAATTGAGTTTTGATTTAATTAAATATTATAAATTATTTAATGGTAATAAAAAATAAATATATTTAAACGTAAAAGTAAATATTGCTAAATATTAAACTTTAAATTTAATTTAATTATCCAACAGAAAACAACGAAGAAGCTCTAGTTCTAGCAGATCTACAAATTTGAACAAATCAGCGAATTATTTGAACAAATCTGGAAATTATTCAAGCGATTTTATCAGTAGAAGGTCAAGTTCTACACCCAGTAGAAAGAAATATAAAGGTAAAGATTGTAATTTAAAGTAATAGAAAAAAAAATGTAATGTAAAATTATAAAAGTATGAATAATTGGTTGAAAAATATATAAAGTTTATATTATAATCTATTAGTTTCAAAAAATATTTAAAGGTAATAAAAAAAAAAAAAACTTAAACGTAGAAAGAAATATCGCTGGGAAAAACAATAAGATATAATATGCTTTATTAGTGAAACAACTAAATTGAAAGGTTAAATTTTTTTTTAAAAACTAAGATCACTTTAGAAATCAAGATAAAAGTTTCTGCTTATTTTTTTTCTTGTAAATAATTTATCAACAAACTTATCAATAAAAAAATACAACTCAATTGTAGCTATTAAAACTTTAATTCTTAACATTTAAAATTCTCAATTTAAACAGATGCAGACCAGTATAGTTCTACAGATGAAACTGTTACAACTTTGTTTAGTGAATCTGATATAGGTAAATTTTATTAACTTAAAAAATATATTTAGTTTTATTTTCATTTTTGTTATATTGTTTGATATAAATTAAATTTTTTTATTTTAAAAGTTTTGTTAATTTTTCATAAGATAAAACTTTAGTTAGTTATTTCAAGATCGGTCATTAAAAAAATATATATATATTGTTGTAATTTAATTAATTTTCACAGTTTTTTTTATTTTTAGGATCTTTTCATAATTTTATGAATGAGGCAGTCACTAGATATATGAAAGAACAGCAAGTCAGAACCAAACACCAAGAAATGCTATTAAAATTGAGAGAAAAAGCTGTAAAAGTTTGTTTTGTTTATGTTTTGCAATAATATTAAAAAAAGTTACTAAAACTGAGAGAAAAATCTGTTTAAATTAGTTTTATTGGTAATTATTCACAAAATTAAATTAAAACATCAAAAAATTAGAACAGCTTTTTTCCGGTGCATAACTTACTAAAAATATTTAACAGAATTCATTTAATTTTCTTTAAATTTATTTAAGTACTTTCAAAGTAGGACTTATCAGAAATAGTTTTCTACGGAATTGGAATGAATATAAATTGAAATAAAATTATACTGAAGTTTAAAGTTTTAAGATATAAAATGACGTAATAATCAAATGTTAAAAATTAAACGTTTACCAAACTAGACTTTTTAAATCCTTATATTAGTAATTTTAAAGTAATTAGTTTATTGTTAAGTTTTGTTAAGTTTTATTTTTAAGCATAGTTTTAATTTAATTTTTTTTTTATTGCTTTTTTATTTAGATTTTATTGCTTCTACCGAGTTTTATTAGTATACCAAATTTGTTTAGCATTAGCACTTATTTAGTTTTTAACATTTGATTATTACGTCATTTTATATCTTAAAACTTTAAACTGCAGTATAATTTTTCAATTTGTATTCATTCCAATTCCGTAGGAAACTATTTCTGATGAGTCCTACTTTGAAAGTACTTAAATAAATTTAAAAAAAAATGAAATGAATTCTGTTATATATTTTTATCAAAAATTAAAAAAAATAAATAAAAGAGACAATTAAAAACAAAAGTCGTTGCCTTAGAAGCTGTCAGTGGTAGTACAGTGCTTATTGAATGATGAGAAAGCTATTTTGATAAACGTTATTGCTATTATTAACCTGTTATCACTCTTTATATTATCGTTTTTATATTTTCAAATGTCTTCCAACAGGAAAAAGCAGCAACCGAACTTTCCTGGTTGCATCAGGAAGCCCTTTCAAGGAAGCCAGGTGGAAAATCAGGAGTGAAATCGGGAAGAGGTTTTCAGGACGACAAGATGCCTGATTTTAACAGGAGGAAGAAGGTATGAGTTTTTATTAAAATTAAAAAAAGTTTGAAACTATCCTATAACAATTAGCTTTTAATTAATTTTAGTTTTTTAAACTTTTAAACAACCAACAATTTTTTTTTGAAAAATTCACTGTGTAATGTTTAGTGACGTCATTATATTTTAACCACAATTTTTTTTTTCAAATTTACTTATAAAGTCTATCGAGTAATAGTTACCTCATACTTTTAACAGTTGTTTTAATTTGAATGCCCTAAACCGGGCATAAAATACAATCTACTGGTGATTTATCACTTCTAGTGACTCAGCACATAAACTCAGGGTTGCCAAAATCCCTTGAAACTTGGTATTTGACAATTTAGGCTGAAAAACCTGGCATGTGAGAAACTTTTAAAAATACCACTAAAAAAACCTAGAACTTTTAACAATTTTAACATGTTAAGTAGTAAAATTTAAATTTGACTCAAAAATCTATGATATAGATAACATTTTTGTCATCATTAAAAATCTTTTTTATTACAGCTTTTAGTAGCTTTACAGTATATTTTCAATATTTTTATACTCTTTAACTAATTTCTTACCTTAAACTTAACTTTAAACTAAAAATAGATCCGAAAATGTGTACTAAAAAAACTTGGTGAAAGTTTGCCAAAAACATTTGGCAACCCTGTAAACTAAATGTATTGTACTGAGCTTTGCTGATACATGGTAATTTAAAGGAAGCAAGAGTACTTGTATATATAAAACCTTGTTAATGTAGATCTTAAAAAGTATTAGTATATAAAGCTATGTCGTATAAAGCTAATATTTTCTAAATAGGAAATTAGAAGGAGGTTGAAGAAAGAACAGGAAGAAATAAGGAAGTTGAAAGGTTTGTAATTATGTATTTAAATAATAATTATTACTATACATTTATATATATATCTTAGTATTGTAGGGGAGTCTAAAGGTTTGTAATTATGTATGTTACTAATAATCGTTACTATACATTTATATATATCTTAGTATTGTTGGGGAGTTTAAAGGTTTATAGGAGAAAATGTTTTATAGTAATATTTCTATTGTGATGTAAAGTTAATATGCTATCAGATACGTTAACAAGTTATAAAGGAGTCACAGAATAGGACTCAGCAGTAAACTTATATACTTTTATAGTTGTATTTTATACTTTATTGTGATGCTTTTATGAGGAATAAAATTAACTTAATATGTAGCTAAAACTTGTTTACACAAAATTAGGTACTTTTTCTTAAAATTTTTGTAACATTTAAAAATGTTGTACACAAAAGTAGACAGAGCTGCTTCTAAAGATCAGAAATTTGTAATATAATTAATAATTATTTGATAATTTTTTTATATTAATATATTTACATAAGTAAATAGAGCTGTTTAAAAAGATCATAAATTTATAATTATTTAATAATTTATTTATATCCTAATTATTTGCAGAGGTCAACAGAGCTGCTTCAAAAGATCAGAAGTTTATAATGAAGCAACACGAAGCACTGAATAAAACGAGAAAAAATAATAAATTATTAAAAGATAAGCTGAAAGCTAGCAATAAACAGCAAAAAGGTTTTAATATGATGATTTACACTGATATTTACAACTAAATTAACTTCATAAAAGAACAATTTAAAAAAAAGAAAGCACCAATAAAGTAATTACAACATTAAATGTAGATTTTACAAGGGAGTTTAATTTTTTGGAAATTTTCTTGTAAACAAATTTAATCTCAAATAAGTTAAAAATTTAAAAGAGTAACAAGCAGTATGGTAAAAATTATTGAGAAGTAATAAATATGCTTGTAAAAAAATCAAGAAAATTACTATTACATATTTAACAAATAATGTAACGGAGAAAAAAGTTAATTGAAATACAAACAATTATTAAATTATTTTTTTTTTGCCAATACAGGGTTTCCAATAAACCAGGAATCCTGAAAAAGCCTGGAATTTGACAAATTAGTCTAAAAAAATCTGGAAAAATCTGAAATTTTAAACAATCTTTACATATTAAGTAGTAAAATTTCGACTTGACTCAAAAAATCTACCATATAGATAAAAAAAATTTGTCAACATAAACATTTTTCTTAAGTAATATTTAAAAGTAGCTATTCAGTATCTTTTCAATGTTTTGTACTATAAAATACAAAAAATAAATTAACGATGGTTTAAAAATCTACCAGTTTATTGCACGTTTTCTTCAAATTAATTTCGGACAACCGTCCTTCATCAGTGAAAATTTAAAACTAGTAGAACTAAACACATTCATGCAACAAAAAAATAAATAAAAGTTAAAATATATATTATGACGTAGTAGTTCAAAACTGTGTATAAAACTAAAATTTTAAAAGCTAGGCGATTTTTACATTGTAATAGTACCTTTGTAAGCAAAAGCAAATCCAAATGAAATGAATATAAAAACAAACACCTTAATTTGAAGAAAACGTGCAATAAACTGGTAGATTTTTAAACCATCGTTAATTTATTTTTTGTATTTACTGATGCAGGGGAAAAAAATCACCAATAAAAACAATTGACTTGTGTCCTGGACCGATTTGCGAATTATTTATAAATCTTTAAGATGATCCAGACTATAAATCTCCAGAAAAGACACATGTCAAAAGAAATTGCACATTATACTAAACTAAAAGAACTAAACACATTCTTGCAACGAACTCTTAAAACAAATTTAATTTTACAATCAAATTTCAAGAAAGGAATAGACAGAGACTTACTTCTAATTCAACAAAAAAGAAACTTAAAAACTAGACTACAACAAATACAAATTGAAATCAAGAACTATGAAACACAAATCAGAAAAGAAAACAAACTACCAGAAGATACAGCAGGTAAACTAAGTTATGCACATTTACAAAACAAACATAAGAAACACTATATTCAAAAATTTAATTTTTTATTTAACAAACAAAAAAGTCAAATCATTAGTCTCAATAGAAAAACTAAACAAAAAGCTAAAAACAAAAAAAGTTATGCAAGATATAAATACCGTAAAAGAATGAAGAAATTAACTTTAGATAAATGCATTTTAGAACAAGCAAACTCAAGAGTTGTTAACAAATCGAACATTGTTTTAAACAATGATCATAAAGTTTTACTATCACATGGTTTAAATTTTGTACCTACCCCTAAGTGGAATAACAATCTGAAAGATAATGAATGGTTAAGACTTATGAAACATATTAGAACGGTTGAGTGGCAAAATGTCTTCAACAATAATGATAACGAAACAACCTTAAAACATCAAATTAATTTACCAACTAAATTAAAAATACAAAAGTACAATCGACCTTTGAATGTACAACTTGACGACAAAATTAAAACTTATTGTAATATGGCTAAAAGTAAACTAATAAATTTAGAAGAACAAGTAAACAAACAATATTTCAAACGAAATAATTTGAATCCAAAACTTAGAACTGCTTTATATGATTTAAATACAAAAGTTAAAAATAAAGAAATAGTGATTTGTAAATCAGACAAAGACGGAAAGTTAATTGTTTTAAACCATGATGATTACAAACTTATAATGAATCGCGAACTTAAAACGTTTGAAAAGATCGACACATTAAACTCAAATAACATTGAAAAACATTTTGAAAATATACGTAATAAAGTTAAAGATTTTATGATTAATTTACACAAACTCAATTGCATAGATGAAAATATCCTAAAACACACAGTCGGAGTAACATTTAAGAACGGAATCTACACTAAAATCAAAGGTACACTAGCAAAAAATTTTCAATGTAATGACCCAGCCTACGCCTACCCATTATTTAAAACTCATAAACTTGAAAGTTCTAAAATAAGCAAAACAAGAGTTCTTGACATACCCGTACGCCTAGTACAGTCTGCAGGTAAAATAACCACTACAAAAGTAACCACCTTTTTAGAATTAATTTTTAAACCGATTTCAAAAAAATTTTGTCAATATAATGTTAATGAATATTGCAAGGATAGTAAAACATATTTAGAAGAATTAGCTAACTGGAAAAATAATTTAAGCAACAAAAAAAATAAAGATGAAACTCTTTACTTAGTAGCTGCAGACGTGCAAGGTTTGTACCCTAACTTGTGTCGAGAACTAATTAAAGCAAGTATTTCAAATGCTCTCCAAAAGTGCACAAATTACACCAAAGAAATCAGAAAAATCCTGATCGACCTCACAATTTTCTGTCTTGAAAATATTGTAGTAAAAAACGGCAATTCCTTCTACAAACAATCCAAAGGAATTATAACTGGTGACAACAACTCAGTGTCAATTGCAAATATTGCACTGCACCACGTTATAATGCCTATTGCAACTACAATTAAAACTACAAAACTCTTCAAACGCTACATTGATGATATTGTCTTTTTGTCTGAGACATTAGATGTTACAGATAATGTTAAAAGACAATTGAAATGTGCGTTTGAAGAACACAATCTTAAGCTAGTTTTCAGACAAATATCTACAAAAAATGATGGTGACGAACTTGAGTTTTTGGATATTAATCATGTCATTGACAAGACAGAAATAAGCGGGTTTTATGTAAAAAACTACATAAAACCAACAGCAAAAAATCGTGTATTTGTAAATGGAAAATCACACCATCCACGCTCCATTTACAAATCAATTATATTCGGTGAGTCAATAAGACTAAGAAGATTGTGCGAACGTGACAATGATTACTTAGAAGCAATAAAGTCTTTAAAAGATAAATGTTTAAAATCTTGCTTCTGTAAGGCTTTAGTTGAGGATATGATTAATATCACAGTAGAATGGAAAGATCGGTTTGGACCTCCAATGAAGAAGGCAAGAGAAATTAACGATAATATAAGTGTTTGGACGACAAACTTTCCAAAACTATTAAAACTCACTGAGAAAGAAAGAGAACTAAACCCGAATGTTTTAGTGGCATATAAACGTCCACAAACAATTGCGGCACTATTAACAAACTATAAGATCCAAGCCTATGAAAATAGTGTAGCAATTGGTGGATCTCACCCTTGTGGAAAATGCTTATTGTGCAACCGAGGGGGAGTAGGCGGAATGGTGAAAAAAACTAACTTAATAAAATCAAAAAGTGGTAAAACAATTGAATTAAAAAAGAATTTGAATTGCAAAAATTTTGGGATTTATGCGGCAAAGTGCAATATCTGTGGTGAGCACTATGTGGGACAGACAATTACGTCTTTTTCCCAAAGATGGTGCTCTCACAGACATAACTGGAAGAACATGACCACCAGCGAGACAAATGATCGAGCTGCACTCAAACTTCACTACGCCAACAAGCATCCAACATCGAACAAAACCTTTGAAGAAGCATATTCAATCACTTTTACAGACTCAACAAGCAACCATACGAACTTAGATTATTTAGAGAGTAAATGGGTTAATTTATTACAAGCAAGTATAAACATAAACAAAACAATACTGCCTTTTTATAGATAATAGAAAACTTATAAAATCAATAATTTTACAGTAATCGGTTTTTAATGGGATAGTTTCACAGAGAATATTTTTTTGTTTCACAGTGGTTTTTGACCGTTTGTTTGCTTGATGGAGTGTTTGCCTTAAAAAACAATATATTAGAAAAAATAATTTGCTGCTGAAACAAGTTAATTTGATTCTTTATATGGTTTTTGTGTTGTTGTCTTGTTTGGATTTGAGTTTCGTTTCAAGGTAGTTGTTTTTATTCGGGGATTGAACTGTCTCTTTTAAGATAAAAAGTTTGTAAGATACAGCTTGTTGTTGATGAAGGTTTTTGTAATTGCTTTAAGTATTGTTTGGGAAAGGTTTTTATTCTTGTTTGTGTTTCGCCGATAGCAGTGACTATTTGTTGACAATGACTGACATCAAACAGTTCCTTACTGAGATGGTTTTGATTTGGTTTGGAGTTTATATTGGTGGGGTGTTTGTTTTTATATTCATTTCATTTGGATTTGCTTTTGCTTACAAAGGTACTATTACAATGTAAAAATCGCCTAGCTTTTAAAATTTTAGTTTTATACACAGTTTTGAACTACTACGTCATAATATATATTTTAACTTTTATTTATTTTTTTGTTGCATGAATGTGTTTAGTTCTACTAGTTTTAAATTTTCACTGATGAAGGACGGTTGTCCGAAATTAATTTGAAGAAAACGTGCAATAAACTGGTAGATTTTTAAACCATCGTTAATTTATTTTTTGTATTTACTGATGCAGGGGAAAAAAATCACCAATAAAAACAATTGACTTGTGTCCTGGACCGATTTGCGAATTATTTATAAATCTTTGTACTATAAAACACAGTTTCTTACCTTAAACTTAATTTCAAAATTAAAATAGACTAAAATGTTTACTTTTAAAAACCTGAAGGAAATTTTGAAAACCTGGAGAAAATTTTCCAAAAAATTTGGCAACCCTGCAAGAAACAATTCAAAAAAATATCTATCTCTACAAATAGCCGTTTAATAGTTAAACAATTACACAATTATTTTTTTTTACACTTACCAATAGTTTTAAAATACTTTTATAATAATTAAACAGACGACGAAAGCAATTCTCCCGTCAAAAGCGCGATGACGTCAATGAGCATTGTTACGTCACATGACGAAGACAATATATCGCTTGCCGATCTTTCTGATAAAATGATCACCGCTTCTGAGGTGATTTTATTTGTTATTTTATTCAATTATTTAATCATTAATAATACGTAGTTTTTATAATTTGTTTTAAAAATCCGAATCTCTTATTTAAAAAATTTCTGAAAGCATTTTGGTAGATAGGAAATGCCAAAATAATAAATACAGCTTAACAAAAAAACATTACTATTTCGTTAACTAGAACTACAAAATATAACATTTTTTTAACTAGACTTTAAAGATTTATAATTTATACCGCAGGGTTTATTTTTCAATAGTTTATATTTAGTTCGTATATAAAAAACCTTTTCGGAAAATACATAACTATTTTTTTAAAGATTCCTGCGGAGATTGAAACGCGTAACAACTTAAGATTTAATATAACAGTATATGATAATATTTATAATACAAAAAACAACTAATTTTCTATTTTTACTAAATTTCAACGTTTAACACGTTTTGTCAGAATTCTATAATCACATAGAAAATTTTTTAAACAATCACAAAAAAAACACATTTATTTAAAATATAATAATATTTATATAATAAAATTAATTAATTATTGTTGACAGACTTCGAAAATTCTGCGAAGACTGAAACGGGTAACAACTCAGGATTTTGGGAGGCAGTTGACCAAAAGGGAACAGGAATTACTGAGAAGGAAAAAACAGGCAGAAAAAATGTTAAAATGGAAGAAAACACTAGACGAAGAAGAAAAAAAAGTAATAAATTTATTTTTTGTTAAAATTTTAACTACTTGGTCAAAATAAAAAATAATAAACATAATTGTTTCACTATAATTTCACTTTCATAATTGTTATTTTAAAACACTATGTTTAAATAAATAAAGTTTAAGCTACTTAATTGTATTTATAAAATTAACTTCTTGGTCTAGTTAGCTTTATAAATACAGTTAACTAGCTTAAACTTTATTTATTTAAACATAATGTTTTAAAATAATAATTATGTTTGTAAGTTTTTATTATGAAGCTGTAAACTATTATTTAAAACTATTACTAAAATTAAATAATTACTAATATTTAGAATTATAAAGGTCATTGAAACCAAAAATTAGTACACAAAAGTTTGTACAGCAAATACAACTAATACTTTTTGTGTAGACATTTTAAATTTGAATTTTTATAGACTAGTATGACAAATTTTAATTTGAAAGTAACTAATATAAGAAGTAATTTGAAAGCTTGTTGACTGTTTAATATATTTTAATTTATTGTTATGACTTTTTTTTTTAATTTAAAAATTTCATTCAAATTAAGGTTAAATAGTGAATTACAATCTGTTTAAATCCAAAAACTTAAAAATAAATTACTTAACAATTTATAGCTGAAAAGATTTTCTTTAATTTTTTTCAAAAAGCACAAGATATATTTGTTATGCTTGTTGTACGCTGTCAAACTAGTTTTTCAATGAGGAAATTCACATTAAAATGAAATATTGTTTGTAAGATAATTTGTGTTTTGTAGCAGTATTTTGTTGTCATACAAAATTTTGTACTTTGAGTTAGCATAAAGTTTGTAACTACAGAAACTACTGAAGTTTATTAAAAATAATAAAGTCTTTAACACGAGTGAGAAACGTTTATTTAATAACTTTTTGATACAGAAAAAAGTAAGAGCAAACTTTATTGTTTGTAAAATTAATTTTAATTAGTTTGGTTTTTTTTATATATAAACTTTTTTTTTTATTTTTAGGTAAAAGTTATGGAAAAGGAGGCTGGGTTAAAATCTTTGAATACGAGTTGTTCTGAATCAGAAAAAAATAACAAATCAAATATTAAATCATCTAAATCTACTGTTAAATCGTCTAATGTATCGGGTTTGAATTTGTTTTTTTTTTTTTTTGAAGAAAGTATTTTTGTTAATTATTAACACTCTTTTTCAATACATTTTCTGGTTAAACGTTTAATAGTTTTTATTCACAAATAGTATAGTTAATACTAATTCGAATGTTATCAAATTATAGTTTTTTTCCACATACCCAAAAAAAAATCAAACCAAATAATTTGTAGTAATATTTAGATAAATTTAAAAGCTTTTATTGTATTAAACGGAAAATTGTCGTGAAAATAATAAAAAGTTTTACTGTTTGAATAAAACTGTCTAAAAGTGACTTTATATTTCATAAAAAAGTATAAAATATAAAAACTCGATTTAATTTTTATATTCGTTTGATGTATTTATATATATATTTACACACATTAAGTTAATGTATTTAGGAGTACTGCATTATAACTTTTACAAAAAAAAGTTAATCAAATTTTTTCTAAAATTTTTCTTTATATCTTTACAGATGTCACTTCAACTGAGACGTCAATTGCAACAGAAATAAGTGAAAATGTCAATAATGACATTTCAACTAACACGACTGCGTCCAGTAGTAAAAAGATGGTCATTAATAAAAGTCTCGATAAAAGGTTATTATTACAACAGATATCAAACTTAATACAAAAAAAGAAGTTTCGATTCTCTTAATTTTTTAAAACTAAAACTTTCGTTTACAAGCAATACAATACTTTAATAAAAACATAATCATTGTTTTGAATTGGTTATAAATTTAACAGTAAAAATATTTTTTCAATAGTATTTAATTTTAATCTTTTGTATATTTAAAGTGACAAGACTGAAAAAGACAATAGCAAAATTGAAGCAAATTATTCTGAAGATTTTGAAAGTTCAACAAACAATTTGAACAAATCTCTGTCAACAACTATAAAGTTTGTTAAATAAGTTCATATTATTTAAAATTTATGTTTTGTATAAATAGTTAAAATGTAAAAAATTAAGTAGCTTTTTAAGTTGTATTAGGATTAAGTTTTAAAAAATTAACAGTTTGAATAAATCTCTATCTGTTACAATAAAGTTTGCACTAACTAATTTGCAATATTTGTAATGTTTAAACTAACAAACTATTAATAAATTAGAAACACTACTAACAAAAATTAAGTATATTAACGAGATTAGTTGTCATCGCTTTTTAGAAATAAAAAAAAACGCTTTTATAATACAACTTCAGTTTTTATTATATCATAAGATTACATTTAGTTAAAACAAGTTAATTTTAAATAGTTTAAGTTAAATTGCTATTAGCTGGAAACTAATTAAATTAAAACTAATTAAATTTGTGTTAATACAGCATAGTAATGCTGTGTAGTATTCCAAAAACGGATTTTTGTTATTTATTTATAGTACAGTTTTAGCATTTTAAAAATGCTTTAACATCAGTATTTTTTTTAAAGAGAGCTAATTTTATGTTGATATTGAAGTAATACAAAAATTTTGAACTATATAACTAAAAATTGTTCTAAATATAGTTATTAGTTGCCGGCAAATACATTAATCTAATTAGTTCGCGGCTCACCAATCCAACTAATTATGACGTCACGCAAATCCAGCTAGTTCTTTGTGATGTCATGCAGACGTTGTTTGGCGATTTCGTCATCAAGATGCTGATGAGCTAGTAGAAATTTAAAAGCCGACATTTTAAATTTGTTTGCATGTCATCGGTTTTCGTTTAAAATAAAACTTTTTACTTTTCATAGTTTGTTTAAAGATTAGTGTAAATGTTTTTCTTTTGGTTTGTAAATCTAAGTTAGATGTTAAAAGCCGGCATTTGTAATTTGTTTGTCAGCAATTTTTGTTGACGATATTATTTTACCGTCGCAATCTAATTAGATTTTTTAGTGTTCGGACCATTTTCTTTTAATTTGGTGGTTTGAAATAATTTTATTTCTTTTTTTTACAAGAATGTTAATGAGAGTTTTGTTTTGTTTTTTTGTAGTTTTTTAAAGCTAGCAAAAGTATTTAATTTTATTGTAAATTTGAAGAGCCTCATTCGAAATACTTAGCTAAAATTAAATGTTTTTTTAAACTTTGTATAAATATTTATTTTATTTATTCTAAGAGATTTGTTTGTTACAGAAAAAGTTTGTTTAATTTTGTTTTTAAAGACTAATAAATTTGATGTTAAAGTAAAGAAGATTTATTTGACACAATTTACAATTTTTAACATTTGCTGTTTACCATTTTCTTTTTTAATAGTAGTTTTTAAGCTTTTTGTGAAAAAAAAGGTTGTATATTGGTTTTTGTTTTAATGATTTGGTTGTCATAAATTTTTGTTTAAGTTGTTTTTAAAAGAGCTTGTTTAATTATAACTTATACATTTGTTTTTGTTACTTATGTGTTTTAAATTTTATTTAAGGAGTTTTAAGTTTATTTTGAGAAATTGTAGATTATGTATTTGACTATTGGTTTTTAAGTTTGTTGTTAGGTAAATATGTTTAATTGTAGATTTTTGTTTTAAGTGTTAAAAAATACCATTTAATCTGTTTGTGAATGAATTTGTTTGATTGTAGAATATATATTTGTTTTTATTTATCGGCGGTTATGTAAATAATTAACCAGAATTTAATTGCTGTTTTGTTTGAAAATAAACAATTTTGTGTTAGTTGATTTAAAACATTATTCATATTTTATAATTTGATGTCATTCTGTTAAAAAATTATTGAAAAGAATGTTTTTTTTTGTGGTTTGAATTCAGTTTTTATAATATTTATATGTATTTTTGTAGAAGTATTTACTTTATTTGTTTTTTTTTTCTAAAGCTAGTAGTGAAAATATTCAGTTGTTGTTTTAATTGCACAATAGTTTGTTTTGTATTATCATTTTGTAGTAATTCAATTATATAATTTCAAGTAGGTATTTCAGTAACATGTGTTTTACAATTTGTTTTTTGTTTAATACTTTCATAAATTATAGATTTTTCAATTCTATCTTAGCTTGTTTTTAATTAGCTTTTGTATGTGGTTAGTTTTTTTAAAGTTGCATTAAATGTTGTTGGTGATGTATAGTTTACTAAAAGATAGTAATATTTATTAACAAAGCATTTTATTTCTATAACTATTTTATTTTAGGTCATTTATTTAGGAAGAACTTAATTCATAATTTAATAAAAATTTAGCAGCAATTTTTGTACTCAGTATAAATAAAGTACTTTTCAATGAATAGGTCTTTTCGTATATTAAAATAAACCTTATGCACTGTTTTTTACTAGTTAAATTTTTTAATATTTACATCATAAAACCTCTATTATTGCGTCACAGTTGTCGATTATTTTATTATATGTTGAAGACGTATCTTTAGCACAAAACTTGTAAACAAAATTTTGATATTTTTAGTTAGCTTTATTAGTTTTAATTATTACGTCACAAATGTCTTTGTTTTGCTGTTGGTGCCGAAGTTGCAGATCTGAAAACTCAGATAATAAAAATCTGATTAAAAAAGACAAAAATGATAAAATTAATGAAAAAAATTCGAGAAAAAGAAAAAGAGGATTCATAAACAGCGTTTTCACAAATTCGTAAGAAAAAATAAATATTTTGTTTTGTTCTATTTTTTCTCATTTTGTTATTAAATAAGTGCTAGTAAATGTATTTTTATGAGCTAGTCAAATGTATTTTATTTATAGTTTTAGTAAGATCAATAAAAAGGGACTACTAAGATATATAAAATAGTGACCTATGTTAAGAAAAAGTCAAAATTATACTAAAATACAACAAGTATATTAATAATTTAAGAATATATATAGTTATATATTGTATATATTATATTATTTATATATTAAACATAGTTATTGTATATGTAACATTGTATTAAAACAAGTAGAAATAGTCTATAAAAAAACCAATATATGCTGTTTAACTGTTAAAATTAAACAATATTATAAAAAAATATATTTTTCAACAGAACGGCGAACTCTTCAAACGAGGTGGCAACGGAAACCCCGAAATCACCCGGCAACAAGCAAAATGACGTCACAATCAAGCCGCAAGCGGTGAAGCCCACCACACTGCAGGTTGCCAGGGAGACGTCGGTGGTTGCTAGGGCGAACAGGGACACGTTGCTAAGCGACGAGAGTTTCAGCCAGCAATCGGAAACTGAACAGTCGGATGTCGAATGCAGGGTGAAAGCTTTGAAGGTTTGGAGAAAATAAATATTAATTTTTTAATAATAAAAAGTTTAAAAAGTATGAATTTGTGATTAATTTTATATTTAAATAAAAAGTTTTAAAAAAATCTGAAAAATTTTCGATTATAAGTGTATTTAGAACGAAAAGGTAAAGATATAAAGAAGATTAAAGTATAATTGTTGCAGGGTGAAAGCTTTGAAGGTTTGGAGAAAATAAATATTAATTATTTACCAATATAAATTTTGAAAAGTATATTTTATGAATTTTTGATTAATTTTATATTAAATAAAAAGTTTTAGACTAATATTAAGTTTACTTTTCATTTATAACTGTATTTAGACAAAAAGGTAAAAATATAAAGAAGATTAAAATGTAATTGTTATTGCTAGAAATATCTTGCATTGTGTAAACGTTAAACATTTTAAAAATACATTGAAATTTACAAAACGAAGTTGATGGAATTCTACTTATTTTACTATATATGTATATATATATATATATATAATAAGGATAATGTTCAATCTTAAACACCTTCTACTGAGCCCACTTGAAGGGCTTTTAAATAATTTATTGAAATGGCAATTTTAAAAATTCTGGAACATATGTTTTATAAAGACTTAATATTATAAAATATTATTTTAAACCTGTTTTGAAGCTGATGAGTGAATAGTCACGAAACTCGAGTCCTTTGAGAACCTTTTTAAAAAGCCCTCAAGGTGGGCTCAGTGTGAAAAATTTAATTTATTAAGTTAAATAACTTAATTCTATATATATGTTTATATAAGCTTATATACTACATGTTTGTGTTTTCAATTTTTTGATCCTGCTCTATTAAGTGTTAAATCCTTTTTAACATGTTTGCAATTAACTAAGTTTTACATATTTATTTCCATACCTTAATAAATATATAATTTACTAATCAAATTTGTTTTCAGAACGAGTTAAAACAGCGACGTTTGGTGGCCGAAAAATTGAAGAAACAAGCCAAAAAGAAGCACAAAGAGAGTTTGAGAGCTCAGGAAGCCAGTCTTAAAAGTCAAATTGAGGTTAATATTATTAATGATAAATAAAATAATTAAAACAACTCAGTTTATTTTTTTTTGTTCCTTTTCACTAACACTCATAATACTAACAATCAGTTTATTCCTAAATATGTTACTCATTAATCATATATAATTTTTTTTTGATGAAATGAGTTTAATTATCTATATGAAGACAAAATTAGGAAGACTAATTTAATAGAACTAGTCATATGAAATATTTAGTATATGTATTTCCAAAATTAAAAGTCAGCTATCTAAGTTTTTTGGATAAAATTATCTTTTATAACGGAAAGTTCTGACTTTATGGTTTTTAAAGTAAGCCTTAATTTTTATAATGTTTATTCTAGCTTTGTTTCTGTATATTTTATACAAATATACGAACCTTATATTTTAAAAGGATATCTAAAAACGTTTATGTAAAATATTGTAAATAATTTTTAAATTATAAAACAGGCTTGCAGAGTTAATTTATTTTAAAATGTTTTTAAGAAGTTCATGTAAGAACTGAACATTAAAGTATTATAGTTTTATATTAAATCGCGGGTATGCAGATATAAATTTTAAGTTATAACTTGTAATGTTATATTTTTTGATCGATACCTTTAACAAATCAAATGGTTTCAGCAAAAATAAAAAATATGTATAAATAAACTCTTGAGGCATGTTTCAATAATTTTGTTGCAGTATTATAATTTTTATTAGATAATTAGGATTAATTCCAAAGTGACTATTCTAAATATAAAAAGTTAAATAACTAAAACCATTCATACATGGACTACTCTAAGTATATTTTAAAATAATTTAAATAAGTAATATTAATTTATATAAACCCTACAGGCATACGACGCATTCATCAAAAGAACTCAGAATGAACTCGAGCAGGAAATAGAAAATAAAACGGGAAATTCCAACATAAAACCTCAAATTAGAAGTCCCAGAAAAGATTCGTCTCCCGCTAATACTGCTAGTTTCAATAACAGGTAAAAAGTATATAGATTAAAAATTTATGATTTAATAATACTGCTAGTTTTAATAACAGATGATTTATTGTATTTTTTATTCACTTTTGCTGATTTTAAAATTTAAGGCTAGAACTTTAGTTTTACCAGCTTCAATATCATATGGTATATATACAAAAAAAAAGAATTTAGAAAACTATTAGCTTCAAAAATTTTACAAAATAAAGTCAAATCTTAATCTACTTATAAAGCGACCAGTTGGTGTTTAATAATGTTTCTGTTTGTTGCTGTTTTTAACAAAATACTTGTTAATTTTTACATTTTACTTTTAGTTTCATAGATTATAACTAACTTTAATTTTAAAATTAAGCAAAATAAATGAGATAATAAATTCATTTCATTCTAAATGATTTAATGTTTGTAAACACAGTCCAGTTAAGTTAAGTAAATTGCCTTCACTGTTTTACAAAAAAACTTGAACAATTACAAAACAGTTTTAATGACTGCACGTCCTGTTTCGTCCAGTATTTCATAATTAGTATTATATATATATATATATATATATATACTTGTTTTCGTTTCAGGAGCCGCAGTTTACGCGGTATGACGTCACAGTCTCCCGAAAACTCGCCGATCAGAAGCGGCAACAAGATCATGACGTCACAATCGAGCATCGTCTCGTCACCGATAAAAACGGCCACGTCACTGAGCGGAAACAACGAAGTTTCAAACAGGTTTATTAGATTAACTTATTTACCAGTAAATTTTTATAATTAAAAACTTTCTACAAAGGGGAGACACCTTGTCTTTGAAATTTATTGGTCTAACAATTATAAATAATAATCTAATAAATTATTATATACTATATTAAATTTATTAAATTAAGATGTTGAACTTTCTACCGAATACTCAAAAGGGGAGACCAAAATAAAAAATATTAAAAACCAAAAAGTCTTTGGGAACTATTGGTCTAACAATAAGAATATAATAACTACTAGAATAGAATAACATCTATTAATATGGTAATCTTTAAAAGTTTAGAACAGCGTTAAACTTACTAAGAAACAGCTTTTATTTATTTTACAGCTTTTTATCTATAAAAACTGCTTCCAACAAATTTATTTCAAATGTCTGTTTTGCATCCTGTAAAAGCATGTTGTTTTTCAATTAATTTACACAGACCTATTTTAATCAGTTTGTTTACTTCTGAATATCGTGCTGTATACTTTACAAAAACATTGCACAGTAACATTTATATGTTCTTTAATGATGCGTAAAGCAAACAAAATATTTCAGGTCTTCTTAATAACATTTATTCTATTTTGAAAAATCTATAACAAAAAAATATTTTTTCAGATCTTCGAGCAGATTGTTGAATTTCGACGGAGATGAGTTCAAACAGAAATTCCAAGAAGAAATTAGTTCTCCCCAATCAAACAACTCGGTTAAAACAAATTCTAATAATTCTGTTAAAACAACGTCTAACAGTATTTCCACAACTGTCAGTAACAAATCTGCAAACAATAAACTGCTACATCAAATTATTCTGCCCGATAAACCTAAGGTAGGATTTATTCTTTTTGATATTATTATTTACTGTTTCAAGTTCATTAATCTATTGTGTGCTAAAAAATAAAAAATGTTGCTAAGTTGCCATGCACAAATATTACCTTATCAAAGTTATCAAAAATGTAATAAGGTGTTTTTAAGGGTATAACTTCTAACTATTCAGTTGAAACATTTCGTTCTTTTTTAACAAATTATTATATTTTCCAGGAAATCACATCGCCAACATCAAGTTATTCAGACGAAATATTTCATGATGCCACAGATGAAAATATTCAAAATATCAATGAAAATGTTAATAATGAAAATATAAACAATGAAAACGAAGTATCAGCTCAACTGCTTAATTTGAAAGACAATAATGAAAAAGTTCGTTAATTATATATATTTAGGATTAAGTATACCGAAAATTTGCAATTGTGTAATAAATAAGTTTTGTTTTATAAAACTGTATTATGTTGACTAAAATTATTACTTGATTTAATTTAAAACTTTATTCAGCTATGTTATAAAAATTTTAGATTTAAAGATCTCACAGGTCTCACACTGAATATTTTCTTTTTAATTTAAATATTCAACAACTTTTAAATGTTTTATTGTTTACTAATGTGTAAGTTATTTTTAAATATTTAATTTATTACTTTTATCTTCAGAAACCCTCAGTTGTCGAGTCAGAATCTTCCGACGTATCAACTTCCACGTCACTGTCGCTACCCCGTGACGTCACCAATCTCCATGACAACGATGACGTCACGCAGGAAGACGGGGACAAGACGCCGGTGGTTGCCATGACACCCCAGCAACAAGTCTCGCCCCAAGTGACCCCGACAAAAAGTTTCGAGCCTTCGCAGATTGTCGATAATACAAGGAGTCGGCATGAGAGTGGTAATTTGTTTTTTTTAATATTTGTTTAAATTAAAAATTTCTGTTTTATTAAGGCTTAAAATTTTTCATGTTTGTTTAAATTTTTTTTTTATGTTCGTTTAAATTAAAAAAATAATGTTTGTTTATTATTTATTTCTTAATTTGTTTAAATTAATAATTTTTGTTTTATTTTTAAATATTTAACTAATTAAGAATACCTAATAAGCATGAAGTTTTTTGCAAATGCTGTCATTCTTTCATTCATAAAAGGTTTATTTATTATAAAATATTCAAAGTTATCAAATTAACATAAATTGTTTTATAAGTGTTTTTTTAAATTTAAGTTAACTGCAAATGATTCGTTTAGACTATTTAAATTTTATTTGTAAAATAAAAATTATAAATTGCTTATTTTAAATGGGTAAATTGATAGAAGATGATAAGATTATTAGTATACAGAAACCTTGGTATAAATTAAGTTACAAATTTGGAATTAAAAGTTGTAATTAAAACTTAACGGGTATAAATTTGGAACTAAAATGATGTGTAATGTTTAAAACTGTTGTGTGTTTTAAGGTTTAGATGTTAAGGTGAATTAATGTTTAAAACTGTTATTGGAACAGAAATACTTTGAAAGTTATAAGTAAATATTTTGAATTTAAAATACTGTTTGTCTACTTACTTTAAAGTTACACTTATAACAAAGGTATATACTTATTTAAAAATATTTTCTCCAGTAAGCAGCAAGTCTTCAACAACATCAATGTTGTCAGTAAAAATGGAATTCCCCCATGTTGAAACTCCGATTAATTTGGATTTTGAAGATCATGACTCAGCTCCAGAGAGCGAAAGAATTAATTTCACCAAAAAGTTCGAAATTAATTGTTTAAATAAACAGTAAACTTTTTAAAAAAAATTAATTTCACTAAAAAGTTCAAAATTAGTTGTTTAAAAGTATGAATTTAAGTTTATAGTCAAAAACAATTTTTCATTTAATACAATAAACTTCAATAAAAATAAACTAGTTAAAGAAATATATTATGAGGTTTAAATAACACATTGAAAAAATCTTTAAAAGTGATTAACTAGTAAATAATATAGAATTGATAGTCTTTTTGTTATCACTTATTTAAGAACAAGATATTAAAAATATGTTATAAGTAATGATAATAATATAAACTGAATATAATAACTGTTTTTTAATTAAACTATTGTAACATGCAATTTGGATAAGGAAATTAAATATTTCTAAACGGTTCTTTGTTTTAAAAGTATGTTTTAAGTTTAATTAAAAGCATTTAAAGTAACAATAAGCACACTTGTGTTAATAAAAAAGAAAGTTTTCAAGTTTAAATTTTTCAAATGACTTTACTGTTTCTAATTGAAACTGTTTTATTATTAATTAATTTTTCTAGCTGTTTTAGCAATTTTTTCTATTCTACTTTTTTGTTTATAGTTTACTATTTTAATTTTTTTAGTAAAAAATCATCAAAAGAAAAGGAAGCTTTAGCAGATCAGTTGACTGAAGACATTTTCAATAACTTGCTAACTGTTAGTTTATTTTGTTTTATGAAAAGTAAAAAACTTAAAATATAGTAATATTATTTATTTGTTTATACATTTATTATTCTGCTGTAAAGATTTGATTTTCATTTTCTAACGGTTGTTATAAAATAAACTTTTTGTAATTAAATTTTCTATTTTATTAATTTTAAAATGTATAAGTAGCTGTTTTTATTATATTATTTTTGTTTATAAACTGTTTATTTGTTTAACTTATTAGTTTTATTATTGTTTTCGAGTACAAATGTACTTATTTTGCATTAATTTTTTTTACAGTCAGGTAAGTATGAATTGTCAATATTTTAATATATAACTCTTATTGTTTTTATTTTACTAAATTAATTAAATTTCTAGGACGCTTTTTCTAATGCCAGAGCAATAAGAAACAAACCAAGAGAAAATAAACAGCAAGTAAAAGTTTGTTTTTATTTGTTTATTAAATTATAATATTTTACAAAAAATCACAACTTAACTGAAATTTCTTATAAATATACTTTTAGTTTACCGTAACAAAAACTTTCATCATACAACGTTACTTGTTTTTTAAACTAAAGTGTTTTTGTGTGGTTTCACAAGTTTTCTTTCTGAAAATTTCAGTTTTTAAGTTTTATTAAACTTTTTTGAAATAGCTTTTAATTAACTGTTTGAAAGAAAAAAGTATTAGAATCTATTTGACTACAATTTTTTTCTTCTTCTACAAAATTTTTAATTTTTTGCACTTTATTTTAATTAATTATCTTTATTTTTCAGTCACCACTTGAGGACGCTAAAGATTTACCCGCAAAAAATCAAATGACGTCACTCGAAGTTTCTCCAAAGCTTACGTCATCAGCCAAGTCTTTGCTGCAGATGATCACGTCACAAAATGATGACGTCATTGTAAGTATTAGAAGAAAAAAACTAGACAAAATTAAAAAAAGGAACTAAATTTTTTATTTGATAGTTTTAAAGTTTACATCAATAATTTTTTTTCTCTAAATCTGAGTAGTTTTTATTTCATAAAATTTCTATCCTATTTTATCTTAAAACAAATTAGATTTATTAAATTACAATCTTTAACTTATTGGTTTTAAAGTCATCACATTTTAAAAAATAATTGATCTAGAGTTTTATTTGAACTATTATAAAGTCGTCTGTATATTTATTATAAGTAACTCAACTAATCTTTTGGTGTGTTAGTTTCACAATTGCTAGATTTATTTTTAAATTAATAAAACTAAATGAATATAATTATTTAACTTGATTAAAAATTTATAATAAGATTTAACTAAATTCTTTGTTAGAATAAACAATTGTTAAGTAATATTTTAGATATCTAAGATTAATTGATATTTAAGATAAGATACCTAAAGCCTAAATTACTTATAGTGTTTTTTTTATTTTCAAAAATAATTTATACAGTTTTGTGATATAATAGTTATTTGGATTAAACTGACGTTTGTAGGTTTTAAATATGTGTGAAACTTTGATAACAGTCTTTTAATAATAGTGTAGTAGAACAATTTAATCTGTATTGTTATTTTGTTTTTTAAGTTTTCAAAAGTAATAACCTTTTAGTTATAATAATTTTTTTTTTTATAAATACGTTGCTTAACAAAAGCAATTAAGAACTTAAATTATAATATATTACAATAGTAGAACTTTTTATAATAGTTAAATTATTTTTTTTGTTGCGTTTACTCTCTTATTCTTTTAACATTTATCTATATATTATACTTTCTTATCAATCCTTTCTACTTTAGACGTTTACAATCATAAGCTTCTTTTTTTTCTGTTACCTAATTTTTCTTTTATGTTTTTATCATAAAGCCAGATGAAAAACAAAGAAACATCTACTAACAAAATAAATTTGAAATTAATTATTTTTTTTAGAATGTTCTCTAAGGTAAACTATAAGTTACAAAACAGGTTATTAAATAAATTAATTAAAATGGTTTTAATGTTATTAATGGAAATTTTACATCAAGTTTTCAGTTATTTTTACAATTTCCATTCGAAAGGAGACAATTTAAAGGTGGTTAACATTATTTTTCTTTCTATTTATTTCTTCTTTATTTTCCTTTTCTTTTCTAATTTTTCTTCAAATTATTTTTATGTACTCTTTTTTTTTTGAAAGTTATTTGATAATTTGTAAAATAACTATGTACTCAATCAACTTAAAACTTATAAGAAATGGTTATAAATTATTTTATAGTCATTTTTTTAGTTTCTGCTGTGTTCAAGTTATACATATGTATTTTAAAATCCTTTATATCTCTTTATGTTTCTAAATTTAATTTTTTAGCCTTTAATTATTACTAACTAACAAGAAGTACTTTGATACACTTTGTTCTTAGGATGACAAAGAAAAGTTAGAAGATAAAAAAGATGAAAAAATAGAGAATACTACTGATGAATTGACTAAAAACTTACTGAATACTGCTATTACTAAAGTTCGTACTGATTTTGTTTAGAATATTGAATTATTGTTAAAAGTCAAAGTAGTATTTTAATCATTATTAGTAATATTATGAACAACATTTATAGGTACTTGAAGTGAGAAAAGAAAGAAATAGAAAGTGGTCAAATCAAGCTGAACAAGATAAGGTCTGTTAAGTTGTTGTTCTATTAAATGTTTTTCCATTATTATATATATCATTATGAAATATCTCACATCATTACTTTTTTATTTGCAATACTCAAGTCAAATATTTTATTTGACTAAAGGTTGTAGTTTATTTTTCAACTTTAAATTAAATTAAAAGTTACTGACCTGCACACATAAATTCAGTAATTAATACATTGTTATGCATTGGAGTTTATTTATTACGTCACACCAATTCAATTATTACGTCACAACAGGAAACGGTTGACCAGGACAGGGAACTGGCGAATATTTTAGAAATAAAATCAGAGAAAGATTCTCAGAATTTCACCAGGTCTGAGGATTCCAAAGTTACCAGACCCGTTTCTCCTGTGTTCGGTGGAAATCAAGTAATTATTTATTATTTAGAATACTATGCATATTTATTTTGATACTAGCTATTGAAATAAAAATGAAAAACTTAATTTTTATAACTGTTTGTAGAAGTTCTGAAAAAAAAGTTTTTAAATTTCATTTCACGTTGTAAGTATTGGTATCTAATAAGTTCTGATAACTTGAAACTTTCAAAACCAATGTTGATTTAAACTTAGTTAATGTATACTTGAATAACTGACAAAATGAATGTTATTATAGGTATAAGAATAACTAAAGCAACCTTTTATTTTATTGTAAAGTTATAACTTGTTTATTTTGCACAAAAGTTAATGAATAAAAGTTCTAATTTTGATTAACAGATGGAGTATTATATAAATTATTTATTAATAAATAAATAAAGTTTTTTTAGTGTATATTTAATATTTTTACAGGAAGAAACAAATGAAGACTGGTTTTATGACTTTGAAGATTTTTCAGCTCCACAAAATTTCAACCAGGAAAGCAATCAAGATATTCAGGTTATTTTAATTATTTTTTATATGTAGTTGTTGTTTCATTTAGTTTTTTTTTGTTAGTTGTATCAAGTGCTTAGTACTTACTTTTTTTTTAAATATATTTAATATCAAAATAACCAACTTGGTAAATTGTTACTTTTTTACATTTTTGAATGTATGTGAAGAGCTTTAAGTATATTTAGTACCTGTTCTACATTTTTTTAATCATTTACAAAGGTCTCAAAAACAACTGAATTAATAGTCCGTGGTTTAGAACTTCAAAAATTAAAATAAATAATGGAATATATCAATCTAAATTAATTATTTCAGGAAAGAAAATCAGTGGAAATATTGAAATCCAGATTAGAACCCCCAGCAATTGTCGTGCCCCATAAAAACGAACAAATCATGAAAATTACTGAATTAGGGGTAAGTTAAACAATATGGTATTTTCTGTGTCTTATAAGACAATGTATTTCAGATTACAGTTCCTAAAAATATTTAATTGTGGTTCAATGAAAACCATAACAAGTTAATAAATGCATTAAAAAACAAATGTATTTTTTAATAACTTATAAACCTGCATAAAACTAATCAGATATATTAAAACGGTAAAAGTTTTGGTATAAAAACTTAGTAAATAAGTTTACAATTAAAAAATTGTTTATTTTTTTGAAATTTGTCTTTAAAAAGTTATTGAAGGTTGATTATTCTAAATAGGTTTTCAAATTCAAAAGCAAGTTGATAAAATAATTATTTATTTTTCCAGGTCGATTTTTTCTACGACAATTTCACATCGGACGACAGTTTTACAGACGAAATTGTGACGTCACTGGAAATTCCCGATGACCTCATAAACAGCTGTGACGTAATAAACGAAGGAGAAAATTGCAAGAACATCGACATCGAGTCTGAAAAAACTTTCAAAATTTCAATCCTCCATTTGGTAAGTTTGTTTGGAATAAACAGTTTTTTAAACTTAAATACTTTATATGGGATTTTGGTACTCTTGCTTTTTTTTTTAAACTGTTTAAAAGTTACATATTTCTTACCTTTTCTAATGAAATTACAGTTATTGTTATAAATATTAACTATATATAAACAGTTAACTATTATTAAAAATTTATGTTATGCAGTCAGATTTTAAGTTGGTCGTGTTTTTATTTTATATATAAAGAAACAAAATGTTCTTAAAGTTTTTACAGCCCACTTCTTAATGTAATACCGCTTTTATGAATACGGATTTTGCACAAATTTTTTGAAGTAATTTATCTAAAAAACAAGTTATTTAATTTTACAGACTCGTGATCTAACTTGGGAAATACTGAAAAGTTACAAAAGTGAAAATAAAAACGAAAGTTTAAGTTCTGTGAAACGAAGACCTTCTTATTGTAGGAGTAAACCTAAAAATAAACAGGTAACTAAAATGTAAAATAAAATGTTATAATGGAATTAAACTTAAAAGTAGTTATTATTAAAACTTTTATTTAGTTTAATTTTCAAGTTGTATAAAACAAATCTAATTAAAATTATCAATTTGAGTTCATTAGCTTATTTAACTAAAAGTTACAAAAAACTACTATATATCAAGTTACATATTAAAAGTACTTTTCCTAAACTTTTTTTTACTTATATTTATAAAACATTAAAACTTGCTTTATTATTATTAGTAAATACTTCAGTAAAATTATTATTTCAGGATGTCTGCAAAGCTGTCCAAGATGAAATTTGGAGGAATTTCAAATTTGACACCCAGAAAAAAATAAACAAAAAAATAAATATTAAAAAAAGAGACAGAGTCGATCACATTCTAGTTTGTTTATTTTATCTATTGTTCGCAACTAAATACAATTTTTATAATTATATCTATGTGAAATTTCCAACAAACTACATATCTTACTATATATTTTAACTTTTTGCAAAGCTATAGACTGCACTTTGTATTATGAATCTATGCTTAAATATTCTATTATAAATAATATCATACTACGTAATTTTCTAATAGAAAAAATTATCTTTTTAATTTTCAGTTAAGTAAATTTTTTATTCCCTCACAGTTTATATAAATTTTGTGCGTACTAACGTTTTAATTTTTATATAAAAGCTCCTAACTAACAACACAATACATAATTAATATTAGTATAAGTTCCCAACTTTTTCACAATACAGAATAGGAATAATAAATGGTAATTAGTATTGCTTTTCAAGTGTCAACTAACAAGTCTATAAATATTTTCATATAGATATTGCCAAAAATTTTTTCAATCTAATATTTCCACACAGACGGAGGAACTTTTGCACGAGGAGCGCGATTGGACGAACTACACGAACGACGAGTATGACGTCAAAATGCAGCTGTGTGACGTCATAATGGAAAACCTGATCGATGACGTCATACTGACTTTCGACGAGGTGAAAATGAAGAAGAAGAGGAGAAACGACGTTTCGAACAATGTCGCAACCGAAGCTACTGAAGTTTAGTTCTTGATGGAGAAATGTCGTTACTGGAAACGTGGATAGTTGAAATGTCACTAGTTGTTCTCTCGATAGACTAAATTTTGATGAGAGAAAGTTAATTTGATATTTTTTTAATTCCGAATATTTACTTATTGTCTTATAATTGAAAGCTTGTAATAAATTCAATATATACAAAACAGATTCTATTTAAATTTTAAAGAATTTGTAAAGCCATTAAGTTAATTATTATAATGTTCAAAATTTTAGCTCTTAAAAGACTGATTTTTCATAATAAATTTGGTATTTTTGGTAATAAATTTCAGAATGTGTTTTACATTATTTTTGTGCGAAAAAGCAATCTTTTATGATATACTCAGATTTTATTGTCGCAAGTTGTAGAATAATTTATAACTTTTTTTGTAGTTTATATAAAAATAAATTGATAAGCTTTGTAAAAAAGCCTATATTGAAGATTTAAGTTTAATTTTTTCTATTATGTTGAAAACTTTGAGCTATAATTCTAAGTGTAGTGCAGCTAATTTTTTTAAACCTCAATTTTTATTAAATTAAATAAGTTACAAGTTAACTTTAGAAGCTTTTTTTTTGGTATTTTGTATTAAAACAAATAACGTCAGTATTTATTTAGTGAAAAACGAATTTTATTAGCTGTTTTTATCTAGCTTAAGTTCTTATCTAACTTCATCTATTTCAACAGTATTTATGCTTTTTTACAAATTTGTTCTGAACTTTACTAAGAAATTTGTAGTGAATTTTATCTTATGGTACTAATTTTATCTACCTGACACTAATTAAAAGTTAAAATGATATTTTTATTAAATTTTTGTGCTATGTTATATGTGCTGCTTTTGAACGTGTAAAAATATTATTAGTAGATTTAATTTAGTAGAATTAGTTTTTTTAATAATCACTGTGATCGAATGAACTTTTTATTATACTTTTTTAAATTGCACGAATTTTATTGTTTCTTGTTTTTATTTTGTTATTTTTGTTTGATACACTTTTCAATAAAACTATGAAAATGCATACTCTTTTGATAATTTTTCTTTCTTCAGGTTTTGAAATAGTCGACGGTTAATTACTTTTTTTTTCTCTATATAAAGTTATTTAACATTGTAAATATTACTGATAATAAACTAAGATTTTCAAATGAACAAAATAAAATTTTAGTAGAAAAATAATTCTAATTTGTTAAATTTACATACAAACTATTGTTCATAAATCTCATTTAAATCAACCATTTTAATATTATTGTTATTATTATTATTATTATTATTATTATTATTATTATTATTATTATTATTATATCTAGAAAAACTAAGAGTCAGTATATCTTTACATTAAATGAATTAATTTTTTATTAATTAAAATGAAATTACCTCACGAAAAAAAAACAAACATTGTAATATTGTTTATAAGACTCCAATCTTTTAGAAAATTTCCTGTTACATCCATCTACTTATAGTGAAATTCTACTACCACTTTAAACACATGGGTTTCTCAAACTTATTTTTAGGTCACCCATTTGGAAGAAAATTAAAATATTCGACTCTCTTTTTATCGCCCTTTATACTAGATTTTGCCCCCTGATAGACGAAGTAACAAATTAAGGAGATTATATCACTTGCTTTTGGAAACCCTGGTTTATATATTAGTTTAAAAACAAAAAAAACACTTTACAGAAAACTTAGTTGGACAAAAATACGTAGAGAGGAAAAACTTCTTGAGAAGAATCTTGGAATACGTTGAAGTTATACCTTTAAATCGAATACGGAAATAAGATGTTTAAAATTTAACACGAGACATATAATAATTCATGAAAAATTTCTGCATCTAAGTAGTGCTGATATTTTTAACTCCGTTCCAAAGCACAACGATCTTCGCACAAGACGTCTTATTCGACTTTTAAACTTGACAACAAATATGGTTCTGATCAGAAGGGTGATGAATGCAAAAAAAAACATTTTAGACCAACTTACTCCAAACTTGATATTCATGTACTATAAAGCGAATTTAAAAAACAGCCAGCAAATAAAACAGCTAAGGCTAAATCACAAACATTTTAAACAATACATAATAACCAAGGCGTCAGTCAAAGACGAAAATAAAGTAGTTTGACCAACTAAGTAGCAGTGATATCATTTAAACTTGTCCTGGACAAAACATTAAACAGTTTACGTGGTGTTAGCTCGATAAACGAAAGGTTTTTTATGACTACTAAGTTGGATTAAACTCTTTGAACGCTTATTTTGTCGCTCAATAAAATAATCATTAAACGAAAGATATTACGGTTTGGCGATGCAAAAACTAGAGTCAAATTAAACCATTTTTAAGGTAAATATTTTAGTGACTGCAGATTGAAACCAAATCTCATATTTACAACTTTATTGAACTTTAAAAATTAATTATAAGAAACAGTTAGTTGAAAGTTATTAGCTGGTTGAAAAAAAATTAACATTTAGAAAAAAGAAAGCTCATTTATTTTTATACCACTTCTGAAAATATTTTGAGACTTTTTGTTATAAAAACGTACAATTACATAACTTATTTAGCAAAATGTAAAAAAAAGGTAGTCTAATAAGGATTTTATAGAGTGTAGATCTGCAATACTTAATAAGATGCAAACTACTTCAAATAGCAGCAACAGCTTTATAGACTGCTATTTAGAAACTTACCAAGTTTATGAAAATGAACGCAGGTTTAGTATCCAAACAACAAATAAAAAATTTACAATTTATAAAATAATATCTTTTGAAGCATGTACAACTAAAAGTGAATTTTAAGCTTTATCAAATTGTAACAACTTAATAATATTTGACATTTTGAATTAGAAAGGGAATATATGTTGCATGTATTTATTTACTACTTAAAAATATATATGTAGCGAGCATTATTTAAATACTTTTCATATTAAACGGAAATATTTAAGTGTAAGTTTATAAAATTTAATTATAGTAATCAATTTATTTTATATTATATGTTAGTTTTCCATTGTTTATTAGAGTACCTTTGGATCTTAAATGTTAATATGGTATGTAAAATATTGATTACGAATAATAGAAAACTATTGTTTCTAAATAATTCGTTAAATATTTATTACTTAAACTTAAGAGCTTATTAATAATTTTCTCTATAAAAAATCGTGTGCAGCTATTAATTTATCATATAGCAACACACAAAATGTTATCCAACAACACTACTTATACGTTAAATTTTCAATAAATTATGTCTAACAGGTTTTATAGTTCCTATTTATTTTCTACAATCAATGTCTTAATAACCATGGATAGTTTAAAAACTATATATCATACAAAAACACTTTTACACGACAATATCATCTTTTATTACATATCACCACAAAATAAAATAAACCTGGTACAATAAAGTACAATATTTCAAATAAGTTAATAAGTGTTCAAAAATTTATAGAAATCTCAAAACTAAAAAATAACTACAGTTTCAATGTTTGAAAAACATATTATAATTCTAATAAACAAACGTCGATGGTAATCATCCATTAAAAATTTAAAACTATTTAATGAATAAAAACTTTTTTAGATCATTAAATCTTTTTTATAAAATTTCAACTTAAAATTAAATAAACGCACAATATTTGACTGGTCTTTGTAAGTAGTAATGGTTGTTGTTTAGCTTAAGAAGGTAATAAAACTGATGTCGATCTTCAGTTACAACCAAAATACTTCACGGATTAATGAACACAGTTTACGCCTCCCAATTACGCAGGAAATCCTCAACAACTTTGTTTTCGGCCTTGCGAGATCTTTTCTTCGCTTCCTTTTCCCTAGCTCTTCTTTCTCTACGTTTCTTCTCGTACAAGGCAGTTATTTTGTGAAGGATTTCTTTCCTTTTCTGCAAAAAATAGTTTAGCTGTAAAACACATAATAACAAAAAAAAACAAAAAACAGAGTATGAAACTAAAATCGCAATTAACTAAATTATATATCTTTAAATGAACAAAGAAAGCAATTTTTTAATATTTGTTAATAAAAACTCAAGAAAAGGTTGTTTGCTAGGTCAAAGCCTAAAGCAAAAATTACTTAAATAAATAAAACTTTAACAAACTTTAGCTGACTCCTCTTCGGGATCACTGCTGTAAAAAGTGTTCCAAAAAGCTTCCCACAGATCTCTTTCAGCATCTTTCAGATTTCCATGGTTACTGTTGTCATGGCCACTATCAACATCGCGTTTCCCGCGGCTTTTGGTCTCCCTGAGCCCCTGCCACCAAAACATTTCTCTATCTTCAGTTTCTTCAACGTTCTCACTATCTTCTTTTTTGTCATCCGTGTCATCCATGTACAGATCCGCATTACTTATGCCTGGGTACTGCGAGTCTATGAAAGCGAAAAATTCATTTCTGATGGAAAGATCGCTTCTGACGGAAAGATCGCGCTTTTCACGATTGACTTCTCTGTAATCTTCCGTATCCTCATCTTCGTCTCCCAGATACTCTATCCACTCATCTGCAAGGTGTTTGGGAAAAGAAAAAAGTTTTTCGGGAACATCACGTCTCGCGCGGTTTTTGCCTTCTTCTTGATTGTCACGATTTTCTTCTTCTTCAGAACTGATCTCCACAGGTTCATCTGTATCTTGATCATCTTCATAATCGTCGTCTCGGTTGTAACTTTCCGTGACATCTGGGACGTACCAAGGCGGAGTCGTGTAACCCTCAGGTAGGGTTCTTCCCTGTGTTGAAAAAATATTAAATAATATTATTTAAATTGAAAAGCAGGGATTGAGCAATCCTCGGGTGAGGTTCTTACCTGGACAAGTAGGTAAAAAACTGGTTAAACAGTTGTAAAAAATTTAAATAGTAATTAATGTGTAAAAGACTTGATATGATTCATAATAACTATTTATACAACTTATATTTAACATTTAAAGAAGGCAGTAAATGTTCGTTATAAATAAAATTATGTACCTACATGCGTGTAGAACTTATAAAGTTTTCTGTTATTTCTTATAAAGGTTCTAGTATAATATCAACAACATTGTTAGTGCACTTCACTTTTTTATTAACTTTTTGAAACTTTATCCACCGAAAAGGACAGAAGTAAATAATAACTGATACTATTTAATATGACTGTTTTAATAAAAACTCAAGTTCATTAAATAGTTGATGTAATGTTCTTGGTCATCTTTATGATTGTAAAATGTTTTCAAAAACATTCAATAAATAGCGAGTATATCGTTTCTGCGAGTCTTTTATAAAAAACTATACTTATATTACATTAAATAAGCGGTTAACATATTGTTTTTTAGTTTTAATTAAAAGGCTAAGGGTCAACAAATAGTTTTCATGTTGTTCTAAGTATTTTTTATAATAAAACTAACATTCAACAAAAGGTTAACATATTGTTTAAGTATTTTTCATAATAAAACTAACATTCAATAAAAAATAACATATTGTTCTTAGTATTTTTTATAATAAAACCAACATTTTATTAAAAGCTAGCATGTTGTTCTTAGTATATTTTATAACAAAACTAACATTCAACAAATAGTTAACATATTGTTCTTAGTATTTTTTATAATAAAACTAACATTCAACAAATAATTAACATATTGTTCATAGTATATTATATATAAAAACTAACATTCAACAAATAGTTAACATATTGTTCTTGTATTTTATATGTCAAAACTAACATTCATCAAATAATTAACATATTTTTCTTAGTATTTTTTATAATAAAACTAACATTCAACAAATAGTTATTATACTGTTCTTAATATATTTTATAATAAAACTAACATTCATCAAATAGTTAACATATTGTTCTTAGTATTTTTATAATAAAACTAACATTCAACAAATAGTTAACATAATGCTCTTAGTATATTTTATATAATAAAAACTAACATTCATCAAATAGTTAACATATTGTTCTTAGTATTTTATATAATAAAACTAACATTCAACAAACAGTTAACATATTGTTCATAGTATTTTATATAATAAAAATAAAATTCAACAAATAGTTAACATATTGTTCGTAGTATTTTTCTAGTAAAACTAACATTCAACAAATAGTTAACATATTGCTCTTGCCCATCTTTAATAGTGAATCCGGTTTTGACTACGTGCCATCTCCAGAACTGATCTGCCTTTTTGTACATTTGCTTCCTGTATAAATATATGTTATTAAATTTGACTTGACGTTGTTTAGTTATTTTACTTATAAATTCTAGTATATAAAAGCTAGAGTTACAGTACATTTAATTTGTGAAAATAATTAACAACTTTTTGGTTGGGTACACATATAATTGACACAAAAAACTATCTTAAATGTTTAAAAAGTGTTAAAGCAAAACTAGTAATATAAAATTGTTTATAATTTTAATCTTTGAACTAACTATAATGTTCAATTTTCTTTAGCTACGTTATTTTTATAGACATTTTAAACACTCACAATTTTCTGACTACAGTGGTTTTCGCATCTTTCAAAATCTGAAGTACTTCTTCAAATTTTTTGCTCACTGCGTCACCGATAATATTGCTCTTTGTATTCTCAACAATCTCTGTTTAGTTTAAGATATTTTTATAAAAATAAAAACATATTTCATGGTAAATATAGTTAAAATGAGGTTTAAACTCGTTACAAAACCGCAAAAAACAATAAAAACTTTACGAAAACTTATTTTAGATTTTTTGCTGACACTAGTCTAATTAAAGGTAGTTTTTTTAATAAATTTTCTGAGTGTTATAAACAAATTTATGCAAACTGTTTTAACTGTTATTAATTAAAGTATATACTATTTACCAATATTAGTTTCTTGGTCTTCGGTTGTTGGTTCAACGGGTGTTACTGTCGTGCTTTCGGTTTGTTTAACTAAAGAAAAAAAAACTATTAAACTTTGTTATAAAAAACTTAAAAATAAGTTATATAGAACAAAAAAGACTTTTTTTTTTCAAAAGTAAAAAATACATAAATTTATATACCAATAAAGTTTAAATATGGTTTATTTATTCAAAAATAGTGTTGTTAATATTCAAGTGAAGTAATTGAAAAAAAATTGTTTTGATTTAAAAAGTTTTATCTAAAGTTAAAACTTCAAAAGTCCATACTAAAAATTGTTTAGTGAACATATAAATATTTTCTATATTTAAAAGTTTCTTTCTCACCTGGTGTACAATTTGTTAAACAAGCAAACATTAGTAATCCACACAAAAAGTAGATTATTTTCATCTTATTTGTCAGAGTCTATAACCTAATGTGTAAAAATATTATAATTATAACTTAATTTTTATTTTCATTTAATTAGACATAAAAAACATAATTGAAAATTACCAGGACTAAAATAAACTTCACTTCTATTTTACCTTACATCAAAAATAATTTTATAAAACCTTTTAGTAGTTATTTAAAACATTTAGTTCACATTGATAGACTTTAACAACCTTAAATAGTTTAAATACGTGCTAAAACTTTTTTTATAAAACAAAATAAAGCTTATTTAGCAATATTAAGTAGTCATTAAATGGTTCGATATTTGTTTAGTTGTTTTTCAAAACATTACATATCAGCAGTTGATGAACTTATTAGTAAGTTTACTAAAGTTCATTAAATATTTATTTCACTTGGATTAATTTAAATAAACTAAAACAAGTAAATGGCACCTATTTTGTTGCTATTACAACGTTCTACATCTAAAAAATTAAACAAAGATAACTTAAATACAGAAAATTAAATACGGAAAAAAAAAGTTGTAACTAAATTATACTTTGTTAAACCTAGGCAAGAACTTAGTAAGCTAATTCCAAACTATCTGATACTGTTCTTTACTCAAATAAACAGTTATGAATATCTTTATTAAACTACAGCTTATCTACGTTAAACTAAATTGAGTTAGTTTATAAGCAGTTTTTTTATGTATACATTTTACTTATAACATTTTAATTATAGATGAAGATACAACTAATTTTTAATAAAACTTAGTACAATGACTAATGATCACCAAGATTATTTGGAGCCATCAGTAAAACTACCAAGGTTTAACATTCTTAGTTTAATGGTAGACAGTACTATTTTACGGTATATGATATAAAAGTGATTTTAACTTGGAATAAAACTTTAAAAAAAAGTAAAAACTAGTAAAATAATTAAAACATAACTCTTTTTCTTCTATACTAATTAAATCATGAGAAGTACTTTAAAAATCAATGAACAACTCAAAATAATTTGGTCTAGTTTTAAAAACTATGTTTAGAATGGAAAGACTTTAATTACAGTCCTTAAAACTTATTCACTTTTAGTCAAAATTTAACTCATTGAAATTTTATAAAACCATTTAGTTCATTACTAAATAATTTCATTGATGTAATAACAGTTAGTGTAGACCAAACACACTAATTACTTCAGAACAAAATTCTTATTTATATACTGCAATTAAAGACTTTTTTTTTGCTAAAGAGTAATGTGATTGTAAGACAATTGAAAATTGCTTAGTAAGTAGTCTACTAAAATACTAAATTCAGCAGTTTTTCTACTAACTAGTTGATGAGTTTACTATAGATCATTAAATTATTTTCCTACAAAAATTAAACCTAAAAGATCACTAAAAGTAAATCAATAGAATTAAATATTTAGGCAAGTAATTCTTTGACACTTATTTTTTTTATTCTTTTTAACAACAGAATTAAGCACAGTAGTTGTTAAGTAAGATATAATACACGCTTATTTTAAACGTTGTTAAACTACAACTCGTATATTTCAAACGTGACGTTTATTGTATGTAATGTTAAACTTTAGTAATTTTTATTAAATATTACTAAATGACTTTAAAAATGTTATAACTAATAAAGTAAATTTTGAACTATAAATACTTGAAGCAAACTGTCTAAATTTTATATAGTTCTACTATATATTCTCAATTATTGTTAAAACACAAAAAAATATTGTATTAAAAAAAACCATTACTAAATAATAATGTTCAAAAATGAATTCGGTGTTTTTTAGTACATATAGTTTTTAAACACAATACATTTTTACAGTTCATTTAATAAGTCTTGATTTTTCAAATAACATTTTAAAGTGATATTCCTTTAAACACCATTTAGTAAACTAAAAAGATGAACAAATTTTAATGTTTAATTATAAAAAATTTTTACTTAAATAAACTTCTTTAATATTTTTTAAAGTATAATATAACAAATTCTCAAAATAAACCATTCAAAAGGTGATTTAATTTTTTGCAATCATAAGTTTTTTGAGTAAATAAAATTTTAAAACTAAAAAAATTTCTAGTACGAAAAAAAAAGTTATATATCTATGCCAAAATAGCTGTGGGTATTGTAAATTATAAAATGATAATTTTTGTTGTTGAATTTCATTATACAAAAAAAAGTATGATAAATTAACAAAATCGTAAATAAAAACTTTGGTTACATGACAATTTAAGATCGGACAACTCAAATTCCGACAATTCAAATTCTTGGAAAAAATTTCAAAAGTCCATAACTCAAAAAGTAATTTACATTTGAATAAAATAAAAAAAAATGTATTTATGTCTTATTAATGTATACAAGCCGTTTTTTATTTTTCAAAAATTTTTAAACATTTTATAAGATAATTAAAATCTATTTAAAATGTTTGTATTTTAAAACTTACTTTAGCCATATCTAAAAACTGTTTTTAAAATTTTTTGAAGAAAAAAAATGGCTTGTAGGTATTAATAAGACCTAAATACTCATTTTTCTATTATAAACAAATACACATTACTTTTTTAGTTGTGGCGTTTTGAATTTTTTTTTCCAAAAATTTGAATTGTCGGAATTTGAATTGTCGTGCACCCAAAATTTTCCTTTAAGATTTAATTCTTTTGTTGGTATATTATCCTTTATTGAACGATAAATCATAAGCCCTCCTCAAAAGGTTTGGTATAGGGACCCGGTGTACGAATTAACCTTAGGGTAATCGATCTTTTGAAATGTATTACTGGCTAATATAAATTGTTTTTCAAAATTTTGCGTTTTTAAATTCAACAAGTAAAATACGCGAGTAAAAAAAAAAACTTAATAAGAACGTTAAAGAGTTTGTTGCAAGCTTACTCTACAAATAAGTTAAACTTTAAAATGAATTAAGAAAACGTTACATCGCGAATGTACGATATTACAGTTTTTAAGTTTAAATTATTCAACAAATTTTAAATATATTCGTTTGATAATTACAATCATGATTAGAAGCTGTCTACCTGCATATTGTATTTCATCATTTTATAAACTTTGTTGTAAAGTTTACTAAAGTTCATTGACTTTTTGTCCTACAGAAGTTGAAGTCGATATATGTTAAGTAAAAACAAATATATATGTTTTCAATAAACAGATGTTCTATTAGGTCTAAGAATGTTTTTTCTTTAGTTTAAAATTTAACAAACATTTACCAATTTAAAAGCAAAATACAAGTTTAGAAATGGGTTTGAAAAAGTAACTAATTGTAAAATTTGAATATTTTTTATAAACTTTAACTATTTTTTATAAAACCGTAAGTATTCTTCTTAAGAATTTTTTATAGGTTATTTATAACAACTTCTCAAAACAAGTATTGTTAAAAATTGACTAAAATGTGATGGTTTGTATTTAGTTTTGTATCATATATCATAATTTAAGCCAATATTATTTAATTCTCAATAAATCAATACACTAGTCTATAATCGAAAAGCTATTTATTATTAAGTTTTCAAAGCACAGCAAAGTATTTTTTATTTAAAAACAGCTTTAAACACTTATAAAAGGTCTTTGCTTTCTTTTTTTGTTGCTGATACTTTTTTAATTTAGTTTGTTTTCTTCTGTAGGGCCAAGAAAACGCGAGGTTCATCCAAGGTTCATCTAAAAACTTTGACCAACGACGTATGTTTCAGCTTGAAAACAATTTGTGCAAGCAAGAAAATTAAACTTTTTTATATTATATTTACATAATTAACATTAAAATCTTAAGCAAACAATAAGTGTTAGAAATCAAAACGTTTTGTATACTGAAACTTTACATAAACTTTCAATTGTAATAAAGTTTTATATAATTGAAGTAAACGAAACATTTTGAATTTGAGAAACAAGTATATGTGTGTTTTAAGTTTTAAACTTATATCAATCACATTTTTATCGTAAATTTATTGTGAAACATACCCTGTAAAATATTTGTTTTTAAAAAAACAGATCGCATTTTGTTAGACGTATGTATCTTTAATGCGATTCATTAAAGTAGTAACAATAATTTTGATAAAAGTTAGGAATGACGTAGTTGTGATATGATAACCGAAAAGTGCTTAGTTAGTTGTCTACTAGCATTATAACCATCAGCATTTTTGTACTTTGTTGTAAAGTTTACTAAAGTTCAATGACTTTTTGTCCACAGAAGTTTTAAGAAACTTTATTAAATCAACAAATTAATAATGTTAAATATTAAATAGCTAGTGTTTCTATAAGGTAACTTTTGTTTAGTAATCAAGTACATTTTAAATAATAAGTAGTTTGAACATTAATAGATAAATGTTCATCAACTTGTAAACATGATGCTGTCAAAACAAGTTAATCTTAAGTGTTTTTTTTTTGAAATTTTAGTAGGCTTATATATATGTTTCCAAACGAACAACATCATAAGTCATAGGTAAAGAAAAAATTGATTTGTTCATTTAGTTCTTAAGATTTTTACTTAACTTCTAATTTAATACCTAATCACAAACAGTATATTTATTTTTTCACTCTCCATTAAAAAAACTAGTTTAAAAAGACAAACTTAAAAAATCAAGCATAAAAAATATTTTATAGCAAAGGCTTGTTTGCTTAACTGTAAAAGCTGTTTAACTCACCACTTGTATTTAAAATATTTTTCGTTTTAGACCGCCTATTAAGAATTTCGAAATCCTGACTTTGCACATTAATAATTCAAAGTTTCTCTTTGAAACATTACAGTAATAATGTTCAAAGTACAAAATTTTACTGATGACAAATAAACATTTTTTATGATAAGTTTACTTTAGTCTGTGCCTATCATAAATAAACAATCACATCAAGAAATAAATTAAGCCTTGATGTTAAAGATGGTTTTATGAACTTAAATCTTTAGCTGATTAAAGCTGTTATAAAGATTGATTATTTTACAAGTTTAAGTAAAACGTTCAGTTACCTTATTAAGTTTAAAAAAATTGCAAAAAAGTTTGAATTCCGTTTAATAAACATTTGTAAGTTTTGAATGTTGTTTTATTGTTATACAACGTTTGAAATTTTTTATTTGCAAAATTGGTTTTTTATGAACTGAATTAACTTACAACTTTTATATAAAAACTTTAAAAACGTATTTACTTTGATTAGAACGTGACTAAAACCTTCAAAGCTATTATTAAAAACAAACATTTGTAATTGAGATTTGTAACGATTATAAAACAAAACAAATAAACTTGCGTAAGCAAGTATTTATATTAAACACAAATCTTTAGCTGTGTCATAATTTGTATTCTAAAGACAACATAGTACATTGATATAGTTTACTACTTTGAAACTAGATGTAAAACTATTAAAATAATTTTTTAAAGTATAAATTTAAAAGTTAGTATATAAGTTTAGTGTTTTTTACATAAGTATTGATTATAATGTTGTGTTTGTGTTAAAGTAAGTACTTTATAAAATCAAAAAGCCTTAGTATAAGCCTCAATGTTAAATAGAAAGTGTACACAAGTACAGTGATATAATTAAAAAATAGGAAAAAAATAATAAAGTTATATTTGCAAGAATTATAAGTATAAATTGAATACTTTTGATAAGTGTTTATTTTCAAGTATTAGCTTCAACAACTAAAAAAGTCTTACTAAAGAAGTAAGGAAGTCTAAAATGTCTTGGAAATTTGTTACTACTATAAACTTAAAGATTAAAATATAACTATGACGTATAATGTAGAAACTATAACGAAATCAGTATTTTCTTTATAAATGACTGACTATTCTAAACGATTATAAACTGAAATTCTAAGTTATCATTAGACTTTAATAGTCATAAAAATATTACAACAATCTAAACTTTTTCAAATAATTTATTTGAAATTATAAAAGAACCACACCAACTGAAAAATGTTTTTAAAAAGAGTTTAACAAAGTTTTCTGGTGGTATTTATATTTATAAGTATTTATCGCAATGTTATCATTTGAATCCAAACTTAAATTAATAAGAAGACTTATCATAAATGAAAAAAATTAAAAAGACTGCTTTTTTCAAATTGTACAAATTAAAAATGTTTTGAAATAATTTATTAACTGCAAACTATAAGCATGTAACAGTTATCTAACATTAGGTCAATTAAGATTTTTGTTTTTTTTTTCAAATAATTCTAATACAGAACCATAATTAATACATAACAAACTACTACAATCATGAAGAGCACAGCAATAATTTTCACTTTGTTCTTACTGGTTGGCGTATATGCTCAAAATTCAAACGAACCGGGTTAGTTTGAAACTGAAAAGTTTAGTAAGTTTTATATGAAAAACTTGTGTTTCATACGAAGAAAAACTTATTTCGAGATATATTTGTTGTTGTTTCATAAGTATAAAAACAAGCATTTATTCAAAAACAAAGTTTAATAAGTGAAGACAAATGGTTGAACTTAATCAAAATCACTCAATAAAAAGTTGTTTTTAAACCAACTGAGATTGATAAATATGATTTAAAGAATTGAAGCATCATTTTACTGATGAAACGACTTTGTAAAATACGTACATTAATAAACTTGGTGTATTTTATAAGTTTTATAGCACTTTTGGTTTTTATCATAAATGTTGTCTTTATTTCAAAAATCATAAAATTTATACATATTGTTTTCAGCGTCTACAAGCAAAAAAGAGACAGAAATAATTTACGAAAAAGTAACATGGTTTAAGAATACGTACTGGCCTTCATTCAGAGACAGCATTCAGTATTTTTCGTTAGTTTTTTTGTGTTGAAAAAAACATTACATCTTATATATAGTGTTTTTAAAATAAGTAAACAAATAACACTTTTAAGTTTTTTTTTTAGCTTTTTGTGTTAAATAAGAAGGTTAGCTTAACTTCTTTATATATTTAGTATTTAATATAAATAAACAAATGGTACCTTTAAGTATTTTACGTTAGTTTTTGTGTTAAAATAATTAGTTAACTAAATACTTTATATACACAAATAACATATTTAGGTATTTTTCGTTAGTTTTTGTTTATAAAAATAAACAATACTATTGAATTTATATAATTGGTACAGATATTACCGACAAACAATTAATTTTTGGTTAAAATTTTAAGTAACATTTTTAAACGGTTTTTGGTGTATTTAAAAAAACTTAATCAACTAGTTTTTGAACATGAATGTATGTAAAAGTTAAACTGTTTACCTTTTTAATATTTATTCAGTATAAACCTTACATCTGTGGCTGAAAAAACGAAAACGATGTTTGGCAAACTAGCAGGAGTTATACAAGATAAGGTAAATTTACTAACATTAAGAAAATCTCTAAAAAGTTTTGTTACTCTTAAATTACATTTTTTACTGGTTTGAAACTTGTAATTTGTATTATATTTGAACACTAAAATTTTTGAGTTAATTTGTTTAATATACATCTTATACTGTTTGTACACGCTAAATTAGACTTTGTTAACTTTTATCAATACACTTTTCGTTTTTATTATTTTATACTAAGTTCTATGAATGTAAACTTTTATAGTTAAATGTTTTAGTTAGACGATTTCAATTTTAAATATTTTCCAATTAAAAATAAATATTTTGTCGACTATGTTAGTTTTGATAAAGCAGATATGTTATATTTTTATTTAATTATCAGTTAAACAAACTATATGCTATATAAAAAACCGATTTAATATAAATAGTAGCAACTTGAACTTGAAATAAAGTTCTTAAAAACGAACCTTTGAGACAAAATTCAGTATGTTAAAAACATTTTTCTTTTCTAACGGATATTATTGAATAATTTTTACAATTTTTTTTAATCACACCTTCAAAATTACTTTTTTTTTTCCAAGCAGTAATTGTATATGATATTTTTAATATAATTAGTTTCAATTCAAAATAAAGCTGATCATTTGCTTTTAAACACTAACCTTTCTTTTATATTGTCCAATAGATTTTAGTATAAGTATAATAAATTACTTCAAACACAATTTATACTATTTATTGAATTATTGCTATTTTTTATTAAAAATGATGCAAACTTAGTTTTATTATTTATTTCACGTTCATTTACTTTCAGATCCTGGTGAAAAAAACGGAACCAATAGACGGAGCTATCAAAAAGAGTTATGACGACACAATACCGGAAGATGATGACGTCACGATTGCAGAACCAGTATACGACGTCACAGATGTTGAGGTCACAACTAAAACTCCGATTACTACTGAGGTATACTAGTATTAAAATAAGAAAATAACTTTATTAAATTTAACTTAAAAGTTTATTATTGAAACTTGAAAACTTTTAAACTTTTGAAACTAAAATATCCACTGTTAATGGTTTGAGGTTATAAATTTTAGGTTGAACGTTAAAATCAAAGTTATTTTTTTTTAATAAAAGAAAAAGGTTTTATAAAACTACAATGACTTTAAGTTTTGAAAGGCTTTAGTTTCTTAGTATAACGTGTAATTGTAGACTATTTAGTCTTATATTGTACGTTTTTTAATTAAATATAAATATCGGGGTGTAGCAAATATTAAATCTTAATCTTAAGTTTTACTCCTGTTTTTGGTTTTAGAATTTATCTAATACAGTTAATTAATGTAAGATTAATAAAAATTTGAAACAAGCACCTATACCTAATTTAAAGTTTTTAAATTAAACAACGCTGACCCTTAGTTAAATTACTGACAAATAAAACACAGGTCGCTACTAAAGCTTATGAAACAACCACTTTAAAACAAAAGAGAAAGCACAAGGGAGGTAGAAAGAATAAACATGGAAGAAAGCATCACAGGGGCAGGAAACACAAGAAAAATGTTGATTAAATACTTTCTTGTTTTTTTTCTTGTATACATTCTATGTAACAAAATATTAGTCATAAAAACAGACTATATCAAAAAAACTTCTTAGAGTATAAAAAATGTAGTATGATTATTATCTTGAAATATTTTAGTGTTTTCTATGAAAACTAGTATAAAACTAATGTTGAATTTAAACCTTTTATCTATCTGATATTTCAACTTGTTTATAATAAAACATCTTTAAAATACCTCTTAGTATATTAAGTTAAAACAATAAGTAAAGTTATGTAGTATAAGCGTATAAAGTTATAGTTAATACAAAAAATATCAGAGGTAATGTAACATGGTTTTATTTTCTAAAGAAAAGCAATGTTTTTTCAAAATAAATGTTTAAACAACTTATCATAATCAAATACACTTATTTTCCACAAAAAGTATAATTATATAAGGACATATCATAAAAGAATATGTTTGCATGTATTTTGAAACATGTATAACCTTAAATAAATTGTTCAATAAAGTTGTTCGCACTTTAAAAAAAAAAATGTTTTGTTAAATGAATAAAACGTTTTCCAATAAAAACTATTTGCAATATGAAACAATAAAAACAAATATTTCGTATAAAGAAATGTCATTTCATAAAGGAATTTGTTTTAACTATCTTGAATGAGTTTTTATTTTAGCAAAAGTTAGTTGTTCTAAGCTGTAAACGAAAGCTCAAATTTAAGTTAAGAAACGTAAATAAAAACAAAAGTAATGTTTTTAATAGTTCATTGAAATACTTAAAAACTTTTAAGTTAAATTTATATCAAAAAGCTACAGTGAACAGAATCGTTTCAATTAGATTCTTTAGATTATTAAAGTAAACGTAAAATAGAGTCAATATTTTGAACTGGTAGCTATAAATAGTTTAAAAGCATTCAATATTTATAAAAAACAAACAATATTTTCAATTATTCTGCCATAAATTTCTACAATGATGCTTTTAATGCAAGTTTTTTTTTTGCTTAGTTTTTAAATGGAAGCTTAAAAGGCATCACTAAGTGAACAAAATCTTATGAAAAAATTATATGCCTTAAGTGAAACATTAGGAAATAAAACACAAACAATATCGTTTAATCGTGGCATATTTCAATCATAAGTTTTAAGTAATAAAGCTCAAATCATTAAAAAATCAATTTAACTTGTTATGTAGCTCTATTTACAAAACTTATTAAATATGAACTTATATAAAAAATGTTTTTATAATTAACAAAATTAGTAATTGTATAAAGTATTGTTTAATTAATGACGATATTAGTTATACAAAAAAAGTTTGTTGATACTCAATTGCAAGATGTTCTTAAAACATTAAAACTCTTCAACCGACTTAATATATAAGCAAAACTTTTAACAGTTGTTATAAAGATAACTTTATTTTTGCGAATACAATTTAGTTTAGAACAAGTAGTAATATAAGCTTTTAATTGAAGTATTATAATTACAAAACAAGTTTGTGTTATACTGACTAAATATGAAGTTATCTAAAACATAAACTTGATGATGAAAAGAAATACGACTTTTTTTTTGCATTTTTTGATTTAAAAAGTAAAGGTTGAAAGGTCGATGAAGGTCAATGCTAATTGAATAAATATCAGACAAAATGATAAAAAAGAAAATATTTATCACAAAGCATAGTTCAAAAATTGTACTTGTTATGATAAATTGTTGACATTTATGTTTAAAAGGTTAATATTGACCAATGTAGTTAACAATTTTTTTAATGCATTCAAATTTTTTAAAGTTTTTTTTTTGTTTCTTTTCAAACTTTTTAAGCATTTTTGTTTAAAATAACTCAAAAACTTAATTAGCTTGCTTAATTTAAATAATCATAGAAAATTTAGACAGTTTAAACAAGTATATATCTGTATAAAGTTTCTCTTTTTTATAAGTGAAATTTACTCATTCATTTGTATAAAATAACTTTTTTTTAATTGGAGGTTTTTTGTATTCAGAACAAAAGCAAACAACTTTACTTTTATTTTACTGTAATATTTAAAACTTATGTCTACAACTAGTTAAAACAGCGCAGTTAACTTTTATTACTCACTAAGTTAGTAAAATAAAATTAGGTTTAGACTTATTAAATTAGAAATCCTTTTAATCAATGACTAATAATTCAAGTTTGCAATTTAACGATTAAAAATTCGATCAATTTAAAGAAGCTCTGCTTTGATGACAGAAACTCATAAATCATTTACTAATTGTCCGATCAATTAAAAGGCTTTTAAATTGTTTCAAAAACAATCTTATCTATGTTTAAAACAGAATTGTAAAATAGCTTTGAAAGGTGAAAGGCAAATTAACTTTATTTCCTACGTAAACCATGTTTAACTGTTAAACTAATTCATTAATACTTAGTAGCTTTAGGTTGTTAGATTAATTAATAAGTTTTTAAGTGATTTATAGATACTTTATAAATATTTTAAATCTATAAAGTTACTAGTTTGTTAGAATATATTCAAAAATATTTTTAAGATGACTTGCCTGTTTTGATAAATCAAAAATTTAAATTTTTAGCTCTTAAAAAAGTATATAGAAACTTTATAACTAATCTAATACTTCTTTAATTTTTAAGAAGTACTTTAGTATATTTAGTATTATTTCATTGTACTACTACTTATTGCATATAATTTTTGTTTCAAACCTATTTTGATGATTAATAGTTGTGCAAAGTTTGTGTACTTAATGTTAATTAATGTGTTTTTTTAAGTAATTAAATCAGGTGCGGAAATAGCACCTCATTAATTTCAAAACCTTGTCTTTTTAGTGACTGAATTTAAAAACTACAAAACTACATTTGATTTAATTTACGAACAAAATCTTATTCAATCCTAATTTTGAATATAGTGGTCAATGTAAAACGATAAAAACTTAAAAACTTTTATATTTAAGTCTTCTATTAACCTAAATATTTCCTATATTATAAAGGTAGTTTAGTAAATTTAAGTAGTATAACTACAGATACACTTAAATGCTTTTATTTTAAAGTAATTAAAGTGATACAATTCCAAACTAAATTTTACTAAATTTAAGTCTTTTACTATTACGACGATTAATCCGCTGTAGACATACAAAACAAACTACTTTTAGGTGCTTGCTAAAGCAAAAATAATTTTTTTTTTATCTTTACTTAAAATATCTTTTTAAGAAATTTAACATTTTCTTTCTTTATTTTTATTATCAAGTATTTTAATTATGTAAAAATATCTAAAGTTTATAAATAAGTTAGTAACAAAACATTTTTAACAATCATAAGTGGAAATGTAACAAAAAAATATCTAAACTTTTTTGTAGTGAACAAAGCTTACCGTAAATAAAATTTGCAAAAATACTTACAATAGTAAATTTTAAATCTAGTTTAATTTGGTTTTAAAACAGTTATAGAAGAAATAAACGTTAGAGCTTCATGAATAGAATAAAACAAGTAGAAGTTAAAAATAAAATTTAAATTTTGTACTTGAAACAAAATAGTTTTGTTTTTGCTATTATTGAAAGGTGTATGAACTTGAATAAAATATTTATGCCTTAGTGCTAACTATTGAACATAAGTCAAAAGGTTAGTGAATGCCGATACTAGGTAAAAGTTGATAAATAATAACAAATTAAATACAGTTTAAACTTGTTTTTTAAAAGATAGATTTAACTTTTGTTTTTACTAAGAAATAAAAAGCGACTTCAAGAATATTAAATTACTAAATTATTATTATTACGGGGTAGTATTAATTTTAAACCAAAGAGTACATTTTAAAATATTATTAGTATTGTATTATCTTATGAAGCTTTAGCTTTAAGTTTTAATTATTAATTTACATTGAACTTACAAACATTTACTTGAATAAGATATTTATTATTTCACTTAGCATTAAAAAAGAGTCAAAAGTTCAGCAAATGTCATTGCTAATTCTAAATGATGAATAATAACAAAAACTGTATACAATGTTCACTTCGTGAAATAAAGTAAATTTAACTGTCAGAATTTACTTAAAACTTATATCTTTTAATTTTTGGTAAAAAAACCATTTGCAGAACAATTTTTACGACTTTCCTTATTAAAAATAATAACGTTGAACCAAAAATGGCATTTGATCTAATCAGAACAGATAACAACGAAAACATGTTTGTTTTTACAATTTTAAATTACTAAAATCACAGTGTTAACAATTTATAAAATTAAAATTTAAATCGTAGGTTTTAAGTAGGTTGAACAAATATGCTCCCTACAAATAATTTAAATAAATATATATTTTTTTTATTATAGATACTTGGCTAAGTATATATCAAAGTAATAATTAGAAGTTTTTTGTAAACACACACCTATATTTTGGTTTTGAGTTTAAATACGAGTAAAAGAAAGAAAATAATTTAGATTTAGTTAAGTTGAAGAAGTAATCTTTAAATTTCGTTATAAAAGTTCATAAACATTTTTAATTCAAACTTTTGATTTACTGAAAAACACATTATAAAGTTCTTTAAAATGTAGCTTGCACTGTTTTTAGAAATATTTGATAAGAATAAAAACATAATCATTATAAAGTATTTAATAAAATATTTGAAGAATAAAATTACTTTAAAGAAATAAAATACATCTGCGTTAGAAAACCATAGTAAATAAAAAAACTTTAAGTCAGTTTTCTAAAAATTGCAAAGTAAGAATATTCTAAAGTTCTAACATGAAATTAATATTAAAAAGTTTTTTTTTACTTGACTCAAGAAAATTACATGATAACAAACTAATTTGTGCTAATTTTAATAAATCCTCGTTATGTTTTGAGTAAAATAAAAAGTGCAATTAAACTTGGTATTTAAACGATAGATCAAAAAGTAATTATGATAACATTTCTTTTTTAATACAATTTTTGATGCTAATAACTTTATAATGAACTTATTGTTGTTTACCAAACAACATATATACAAGCAAAGTCATTTAACATATTTTTAGAAGATCAAATTTTTTTTTAATTATTGTTTTTAGATTAACACCACTTCAGTATTTAAATTGGATTATTGAAAAAAATCAATAAATTAAAACATTAATATTAAAATAGATCGTAATATGTTTATAAAATAAAAGTTAAAACCATTAATTTATCTGAAATTTTTAGAAAATGAATTAATTTATAATAAAAAGATAAAATTTCTATTTGTCGTACTTCAAATTAAATTATTTTAAGCTGTTCGACTTAGTTTACATTATAAAAATACTAACTTTATTGTTGTTAACGGTTAAACTTAAAAGTTAAGGTTCTAAAAGTTAATGAGTCTTATGATAAAATAAGCTTACCAAAACAAGAATATTATAAGTAAAAAAGTATTTAGAAGACTAGAATTGGCAATAAAATTAACAGGATATTAAGATTTGAGTCAAAACTACAGTATCAAACTTACATATTTTTGTGAAAAATTAAAATTTTGTTTTAATACTTTGACTTTATTAACTTTTGAAAATTATTACTCAGACAACAATACTATAATTTATTTCAATGTTTTGGTAATTTTTTTAAATAGGTTGTACTGTAAACAATTTTCTCAATAAATCTTTACTAGACTTACTGACTGTAATATGCTTATTCTTACAAAATAAAAAGTAAATTTAAATTTTGAAAAACTAGAATGTTGTAGAAAATATATTTAAATACTTTTGTTGGCTTTTTAAAGCACAAATGTGTTTAAAGCTTAATAATTTCTGCGATGAAATCAAATAGATTATAAGATTTAATTCAAAACTACAGTATTAACTTAACCTTAAGTAACAACCTAAATAAGCTAGTGAATTTGGTAAATAAGTAAAAGAAAAGCTTATTATTTTTGACTTCTCTAACAGTTTTAAACTAGATAACTGTTTAAAATAAAAAGATTAATGAATTTATGTTATTTATGTTATGTTCATTTTATACAATTTATGTTATGTATACCATCACATTTTTTTTCTTTTTTTTTTTGTAAACTTCTATGAATACGTTGTTGTGTAAACAATTTTTGTAATAACTTCAAGTTGGACTAACTGGCTGTAATATTCTCACAAAGTAAAAGTTAAATTTAAACTTTAAAAAACTATACATTTGTTAAAAATGTATTTAAATACTTTTGTTGGCTTATCTAAGCATAAATATTTTTAGAGTTTTAATAGTTTCTGTAATTAAATCAAATAGATTATGAGATTTAAGTCAAAACAACAGTACTAACCTTAGCAAAAGTTACAACTTAAATTAGCTAGTGCGTTTTGTAAATAAGTAAGAGAAAAAAAAAATTTGACTTCTCTAACAGTTTTAAACTAGATAACTGTTTAAATAACAAAATAAGATTAAAGAATTAATACGTGCTATGTTATGTATACTATAACAGTTTTTCAAAAACGTTTTGTACATTTTCATGAATACGTCATTTTGTAAACAATTTTGTTAATAAATTCTAACTAGACTAACTGACCGTAATAAGCTTATTCTTACAAAGTAAAAGGTAAATTTAAACTTTAAAAAACTAGAATGTTGTTAAAATGTACTTAAAATACTTTTGTTGGCTTATTTAAGCACGAATTCGAATGAAGCTTATTGTAATCAAGCCAAACAGACTATAAGATTTAAGTCGAAACTTCAGTATTAGGCTTAAAAAAAGTACAAATTAACTTATTTTTGCTCTTACTTTAACTAATTAAGTTAAGAATTTGTTAACACTTTGACTTTTTAATAGGTTTAAACTAGATAGCTGTCTAAAAAAACACGATTAAAAAAAAAACATGTATTTTATGTTGTGTAAACGTTGTTATATTTGTAAAAAAAATGTTAAACAGCTTTTTACAACTATTTGTATTTTTTTAAATTGCTTAATATTTATACAATTTTATGAACAAAATTAAACTAAATCGAGCTTTGGTAAAAAATAATTTTTACACAGTTTTAGTATAAATTTAGTACCACTTTATAAAACACCATACAGAAACTAAAGTTCTGAAATCAATTTAAAATGATCTAGTCAATTAACGGAATTAAATTTTTTATTATACTTTTGTATTTATGTTAAAAAAACGTAAACTAAATGTTCATATTTTTAATTATGTTTGTATAAAATAGTTTAATATGCACTATGTCTCTCAATACTTTAAAAGTAGACTGTTTACGTACTCTTACTAACATATTACTAAAGTATTACTGGTAATAAAAATATAGTACTAAATCATTTGCTACTTATTTTAAACATTTTATATCAAATGTTGCTAACAATTTTAAAATAAATTTTAAGTCTTTATTATATTTTTTTTATTTGGTGTAAATTAAAGTTGCCAAGTTTTTTTTTTATTTTTAGCTTATCAGTAAACAAAAAAACTAAGATACAACTTAAAATAATATTTAATAACATTTTTATACTATTAACATGTATCAAATATATTTATCAATTGTGCTGACATTTCTTTTAAGTAGGGAATAACCAAATATGAAACATTTAAAGAGAATAATTCAAAACAGTCACGATAAAGTATGAAAATATACAAAAATATGTTGTAGCTCTAACGGTAAATTATGAGTTATAAATGTAAAACAGTAATTAAAACTAAAAAAAAAATTATAAACAAAAATAACTTTTAAGTTAAAAAAATGTAAACTAAATTAATTTAGAATAAAAAAAGGCAAGAAATTTCGTAAGTACTTAAAAGTTTAAAATAAATCGGAACTAAAATAGCTAAAAATTTTAATTGAATGATTTGGGAACAAAAGAATCAAAAATTATTAAGTGAACTTTCTTTAATTTTTCTTTGATGTAAAGGTGTAAAAATCCGCAAAACATGAAACCCTAACTTAAAATAGTTCTCAAAAAATTCCATACCACTTCATCGATACAATGCAATTCTGCTTTAAGTGTTTAAAACATTCTTTACAAAAATTAGCTTAAAATTTCAAAAAAACATTCTTTACAAAAAATTACACTTTTTATTTTAAAGAAAGCATTTATTTACAAAATAGACTTAACTGTTAAGTTTTGGTACTCATTGCCACAATTTCCCGTAACTTATTTTTGTAGTCGCCTACTCGGCAGGTATCCAAAATATTTTTTTCCCCTTTTATTAGGTATAACCCCTTTATAATACTAAAAAACAAACTGTTGAAATTTAAACCAAAACTATTTTTAAAGTTCAAAGAATGTAAATTAAAATAGTTTTTAATTAAAAGATTACAAATTTCCATGGTACTTAAAGGTATAAAAGAAGTTGGAATTAAATTAGCTTTAATTGACTGATTTTGGAACAAAAAAAAAAATGTTAAATAAAAGATAAATATAAAAAAGTTTCACTTTAGTATTTTTGGTATTTCTTTGATGTAAAGCTGTTAAAACCCACAAAACATAAAAACCTGACTAAAAATATAGTTCTGAAAAATTCCTATAAGATTTCCTCGATATTTTGAAATACCTTTTTAAGTTTACATGACATAAAACTTCTGAAACATTTTTAGCCAAAAAAAATACAAACCTTCATTAAAAAAAAGATTTTAGTATACATTCTAGATTTATACTTTGTAAATTTTGATTGAATATGTAACAGTTTTGAAAAAGTATTTTTATAATCGCCACCTTGCTGATATTAAAATCTTTTTAGTAGTTAGTAGTCTATTTATTTTTAATTTTGCTAATTGCATGCCAACTAACAGCCGAAATCGCTCATAACGGGATGATATCGCGCATTTTGGTAAATCCTGGTTTATATGGGCAAGATATAAAAACATAAAAAATTATTTTAATAACAATAATCTTAGTAATTTACTATCAAATATTGTATTTCATAGTATTACAGTAGCGTCAAAATATTACAATTTTATTAAAAGTTTTTGTGTCGAAAAATTCTAAATTTCACTTCAATAAACAAATAAATGCTAAATTGTTTTTATGAGAACTTTTAATGTATGTATGATTTACTAATAATTTTTATGTCTTTTAATTTTATTTAATTATGACAATTTTTTTATGAAAGTAACAGTTAAGTTTCTATTTCTAATTTTTATATTGTATTAGAATAAAATTAAAAAAACAGTTCCAATATTGTATAATAATGTAATACTCTATTTTAATAAAGTTTAGTTTTTCATTTTATTGGTCATTTAAATGTTTAAGCCAAGTGAATAGTTAAATTTTTCATTTACGACCTATTTTTTATTTAAGTAAACACAAGTTATTACTTGTAACTACTACTCGTATAATATTATTAAAATCTTAGTCATAAGGTGAAAGGTACGTATAAAAAAGATGTTCCATTTTACCAGTTTCGTGTTAGTGCTTAAGAAATTAATTATGACAGAATTTCAATACTTAATAAAAGAAACGATTTATAAACTTAAAAATTAGCAATCGACATAATGTGCTGATTGATATTTTAGATATTTTGTAAAACTAGACAAACAGGCGCCGACGAAAATAGCTACCGATTAGTAGAAAACGAGATTAAATGTTTACTATTTTAATTTCGTAAACTTTTTGCCTATGAAAATTGTGTTGTAATATTATTGATTATAAGTATACGTAAACATTGTTCTTAGACTTAATTGAAAAAAATAGTTTATGCAGGCCTTTGTGTTATAAGTTTAGCGCTTAAAGTCATAAATTTTTATACTTTTTCAAATCAAAAAATTTGTAGACCGAATATTCTTAACTAAGGGAGGTAAATGCTAATGATATACAAATATAAACTAGATAATATTGTAAGTATTCATATACAAAAAAAAAAAGTAAAAAAAAAACGATGCAACTACTTAAACTAATATAAAACAAGATATATTTTGTCACACTTTATTAAATATGTTTCATCTCTTTAGGTGACAAATGAACTGTGATATGTTGAACTTTCAATTTATAAAAATTTTTACATCAATAGAAACATATGAAAACAGCAGTAATTTAAACTTAGGAAAAACCAATAAGTTCAAAAAGTATTTTAACGAGAGAGAAAACCCTTTTAAAATATGTCAATGGAATTCCTTTTAACTTGTAGTGATGATTTAAAATAACCACAAAAATATTTTAAAAACCACAATTAGGTCTTAGGAATTCCTGCTAAATACCAATGAACTTGTTAAAAGTTAATTAGGTCTGAAAAATTCGCAGTATTTTGGTTGTTTAACATACATTTAAGTGTTTTATTGTTAACAAAATGTTAAACAATCCAAACTTTTTACATCGATAAGGAATTTCAAAAAAATTTGTTAAAGTTTTAAATATGAAACCCTTTTTTTGGACTATTTAAAACTTTAAACTTCAAATTAATGGGATTATTCATGTATATAGCTGTTCATGTTTGTTTAGCATAGTATAAGTAATACTTTTTTGTAAAACTAAAAAACTAAAACGTTTTATAATCTCTAATGCATTGTAACTTTTCTTCTGTTCACATGAAAGTTAATTTTATTTTAACGATATTGGTAGGCTTTAGAGATTTATAGTATGGTTTTAACTTTTATCTACTTTTATTTCTAGTTTTTGTCAAGTTAATGCAAAAAAAATCAAAAAGTAAACTTTCTACTTGTTATGTCTAAATAATAGATATGCAAAGCAAAACTTTGGTTTTTACTTAACTAAACGGCTAAATTGACAAGCAGATACAAAGATACAAGCTTGAAATTTAAAAAAAATTCAAAGCTTTATTTAGAATTATAATCATATTAAGTCAAAACTCAAGTCTTGGCCTAGTACGAATTAACAGTTGCCTAGCAACCTCAGCTTTGTAGTTGGTTTTATCTTAATTTTAAAAAAGTATTGATTTCAGTAGAAGATAAATAATTGGATTTAAAAGCAACCATAATTATGACTCATGGTTTTAAAGTATGTTATAAATTTACTTAGATAAAACATATTTAAAATTTAATTTTAGCCTGTCAAACGTTATAAAATATATTTTTACTAGTTAGTGAACAAAAGAAATTTTGATTTAAAAAACATTTTTAGTATGTTTAGCACCTTGGTTGTTATTTTCATTTCATTGTTTAAACTTTTTGTTATTTTAACTTCAAATACTTAAAAAGGTGTAAAAATTAAATAACCAAAACTTTTAGCTTGCTTCCAAGATTATTGAAATACTTGAAACACTTCAATCATAGTAAAAATTTTAACGACGTAGACTAAAACAACTGAAGGGTTTTAAATAATTGATGAACTGTTCGATTCTTTCCAAAGTCGTAGTTGTAAAGTTAGATAGTAAATTTAATTTTATTATCAATAAAATATAAATCATGTTTTATTTATTAATTCAGATTTTATGAAAGTACACAATAGTGTTAAAATTAATTTCTAAGCAATCAACTAATTTTAAAAATCAAAAAACGTTTTTTTTTAAAGCTAAAGATCTCAAATGATGTTATAACGAACTGGTAAGCTATAAACCTATCAACATCTATAAGGAAATCATCTATAAAGTTCAACAGAATTTTTGTACATCCTATTTTTGAATTAGAAGCAATAATTTAAACTAATTCTATAAGATGTTACAATTCATTAATCAATCTTTTTTCGAATTTTCTAGTCAATTAAAATTTTTTAATATATTTATATACGTTAGTTTTAAAAATTTTGAATTTAAGTATTTTTTTGTTTTTTATTTCTAATATATGTACAATGTAACAAAATAAAATGATAAAGAATATATAACGGATTTTTGCGACTAAAATTCATAACTTAATTTCTTAATTAAAATTTTACTTCATATATGAAAACAATCATTAATGTAAAATTATTCAAAATTTTAAATATTTTACGAATAATCTTTAAGAAAATTTGACAACCAAAGTTTGCAATTTAAAGTATTTAAACTTGTATTGATGATTTATGAGTTGGAAATTTAAGATCAATTAACGCATTTTAAACATCAAATAAAACTATTTTTAGCTTGAAACTAAGTAGTTGGAATTAGCAAACCCACAGAATTTCAAGTATTTTAGGGAAGTAGTACAAAATGTAATTTAACAAATTAAGTTGTCTAAATAAAGCTATTTTAATTGTTTAGAGCTAAAAACTCTGAAGGAATTTTCTAGGAAAGTATAATAAATCTCAGGTATTTTTTTGTGAAGTGAAGTTTTAAAAACCCACAAACTATTTTTGAACGGTCTAATCCTATTTAACATTTAAAAAAAGGTTTCACAAAACTAATGAAAAAAACTTGTAAAATTATAGAAAAAATTTTACTACTATTTTTATTTTATCATGTTTAAAAGGTTTAAAAAAATTAAAAATTGCTAAACAAACTAAACAAGCTTTTTATCATTTATTTATTAAACCTTTACTTGGGATACCCAGAAATCAAATACTGTTTTAATCGCTTTTATTCAAATATTTTGAACGACAAAACGCTCAAAATATTTGGTCCTGAGACCTGGGGAACGAAGATCATTTCGGTTACTGAGTCACACGAATTTATCTGTAAGAAACAAACTTAAACTTTTAAGATACTATAAATATGTACCAAAATGATATCTATAAACTATACGATACTTAAACTTTTTTTTTTCGATCTGAATAAAATAGACAAGCATTGCTATATCATAATCTATCTTAATTTTTAATTATATAACTTCATACTCATGTTAGGTGCTGCAAATCTAAAACTTCAACAGCTTATTAAGTAAAACTTAAAACTTTAAGTTAAAAATCATTTCAATTAAAAAGTATAATGTTTAGCTTTTTTAGTACTTTTTTCAATTAAAAACAAGTTAAATTAGCTATATATTTAAAATAGTAATATTTGAACTTATTAGTAAGTCTATTGTAGTTTTTTAGCTTTCGAAAACTTTCAAATTTACTACTATTTTCTTAGTTATATTATATACTAATACAAAATGTAAAATTTTTTATTTTTATAACTTGGAAGAATTAAAAAAAAGCTCGCTATAACTAACAATTTTATAATGTAAATTGTTTGATTAAAGTTACGCTTGAAACATACTACATTTTTTTCTGAAAAAAATTTACAGTTTATGTATAAAAATTTCAGCTTTTAAAGGTTGTCTAATGTTACAAATATTTACTATTTTGTTGTTAAAAAATTATTATGTATGTTCAAATTGTAAAAGTTTATTGCTTTATTATAGCAAGAAGTTCATACAAAAACAAACAAACATCAATAAATAACTTCATCAAAGTTTGAAATTCCTTATTTTTTTTACTATATGTTTTTCAAACTGTTTTTCTTAGCTTTCTGATTTTTAGAAGAAATCAGTAAGCTAAAAGTTTAAATAAAATTCTCTTATTAAGCACAAATGACTAATTTTAATCTTTCAAGATACTATATAGAATCTATATTGTTTTTAATCTATGTCTTTTTAGTTGTTCTGAACATCAAAGATATTAAAATTTAAACAAAAGTTTTTAGTTTAACGGATTAAACAGATAAAAATATGTTGAAAAATCTTGTAATCCTATTTACTGTTTAGAACAATGTTGCAACCAAAAACCTTTAAGTACGTATATTCTATATTTATTAAACAACCGTCACACGTTTCTATAACTATTTCTGGAATTTTTCTGAGTAAAAAAGAAAATTGTAATTTATTAGAAATATTAAAACAGAGTTGTACAGAAGCAATAGACAAAAACGCAGTTATTTAACCAAAACTTAAAGTAAAGTATAAAAACAAAAAAAAAACTAGTAAACAAAAAGTTTATTTTTGTTCTTTAGTTAGTAGCTGAAAATTTTGAAATATTTTTATCAAAATTTAGATTTGAAAGAACTATTTTTAATTATTTATGTTAATTACTTACTATTGAAAGGAAAGTTAAATGTGACTTAAGGTCAATGCTGATTTAAATAAAAGAGTAACAGCAAATACTATATATATAACAGAAAAGAATATAATAAACGTTACGTATTCTATATAAATTATTTAATAATCGTAGAACTTTTATATTTTACTATTTGTACTCATATGTTAAAAATGATAAATTCATATTTGTAAATTTTTAAGATATTTCTTACAATGTTTAAACGAATAAAACAATTTATACAATTAAAAAACTAAAAAAAAAAGTTAGAACCTATACTTTACAACTTTAAGTAAACCGTTCTAACTATAGGTCCAAAATTTTTAGTTATTATCAAAAATATCTAAAGCTTAAAACAATAAAACTTTTTAAACAGTTTTATTACAACTAATGAAAGCACAAAAATAAACTTTTTTTTTCAGTTTTTTAGGTTAATTTATTATAAAGTGTTAATTTACTAACATTATTCAAAAACAAATCGCAATTTCGAAACAATTTCGATGAAGTGAAAAATTTTTTGTTTACTTTTATAAAAATCTAGCCAATTTTCAAAAATTAACAAAATAAATTTGATAGTTCCATAAAATAAATAACTTCCACTGAAATTTGTGAAAAAACAAGATAAGCAATACTAAGAAAGTTTTTTTTCAGGAAAGTTAAAGAAAAATAAACTACTTTAAACTAAGAACGAAATAAAATTAGAAATGTAAAACAAATAAAATTAAAATCACAAGTAAAGATAAAAAATTTAACTAAGTTAAAACGAAATTATATTTAAATGTTTTATTAAATTCGTTATAATCCTGGTGATTTTTTAGTCTGCGAAGTCTATAAACATTTGTTCAAAAAATGTTAAATTTTTTGCTTAACGCCAACGAAAGGAATTTCGACCTAAAAAAATCTAACTGAAGTTAATTGGTATGCGAAAAATAAAATATTCTTTGTATCTATGAGGTGTTTATGAGAAAAAACCCTAAAATGTCAATGAAATTCCTTTTATCTGGTAGTGATGATTTAAAATAACCACAAAAATGTTTAAAAATCAAAACTAGGTCTTAGGAATTCCTGGTAAATACCAATGAACTTTATTTTTGTGATTTAATTATGTTTACAGAACTCTCTGTGTTTCATATATTCGAACATACTTAAACAAAATTTATCAAGAAAAATAACTTTTTCTAAAAGCATTCATATTATAATTGACATGTTCAAATAATAAAACAAACAAATACTTGAATTTTAAGTTTTTAAAACTTGCTAAGCTTTTACAATACAAAAGATCAATTTAGTTTAGTTGCAATTTTTTAAAACTCTTTTATAAGTCAAATTGAATGTAAAAACATTACGTTTTGTTAATAAAAGACATTTTATGGTTTTAGGTTCTCAAATTCATAACTTAATTTTTTAATTAAAATTTTACTTTATATATGAAAACAACCATTAATGTAAAATTATTCAAAATGTTAAATATAAACATATAACCTTAAAAATGTTTGACAACCAAAGTTTGCAATTTAAAGTATTTAAACTTGTATTGCTGATTTATGATTAGGAAATTTAAGATCAATCAACGCTTTTTAAACATCAAACAAAACTATTTTTAGCTTGAAACTAAGTAGTTGGAATAAGCAAACCCACGAAATTTTAAGTATTTTAGGGAAGTAGTACAAAATGTAACTTAACAAATTAAGTTGTCTAAATAAAGCTATTTTAATTGTTTAAAGCTAATAAAATCTGAAGGATTTTTCTAGGAAAGTATAATAAATCTCAGGTATTTTTTGTTAAGTGAAGTTTTAGAAACCCATAAAACAATTTTTGAACGGTCTAACCCTATTTAACATTTAAAAAAGGTTTCACAAAACTAATGAAAAAAACTTGTAAAGATATAGAAAAAATTTTACTACTATTTTTATTTTATCATGTTTAAAAGGTTTAAAAAATTAAAAATTGCTAAACAAACTAAACAAGCTTTTTATCATTTATTTATTAAGCCTTTACTTGGGATACCCAGAAATCAAATACTGTTTTAATCGCTTTTATTCATTGTTATTTTTTTGAAGGACAAAATATTTGGTCCTAAGACCTGGAGAACGAAGATCATTTCGGTTACTGAGTCACACGAATTTATCTGTAAGAAACAAACTTAAACTTTTAAGATACTATAAATATGTACCAAAATGATATCTATAAACTATACGATACTTAAACTTTTTTTTCGATCTGAATAAAATAAACAAACATTATTAAATCATATTCTATCTCAATTTTCAATTATTCATAATATAACTTCATACTCATGTTTGGTCCTGCAAATCTAAAATTTCTACAGCTTATTAAGTAAAACTTAAAACTTCAAGTTAAAAATCATTTCAGTTAAAAAGTATAATGTTTAGCTTTTTTAGTGCTTTTTTCAATTAAAAACAAGTTAAATTAGCTATATATTTGAACTTATTAGTAAGTCTTTTGTAGTTTTCTAGCTTTTGAAAACTTTCAAATTTACAATTTTTTTTATAATTATATTATATACTAATACAAAATGTAAACTTTTTTATTTTTATAATTTGAAAGAATTAAAAAAAAAAGCTTGCTATAACTAACAATTTTATAATGTAAATTGTTTGATGAAAGTTACGCTTGAAACATGTTACAATTTTTTCTGAACAAAATTAAAAGTTTATGTATAAAAAATTCAGCTTTTCAAGATTGTCTAATGTTACAAATATTTATTATTTTTTTGTTCAAAAATTATTATTTCTATTCAAGTTGTAAAAGTTAATTGTTTTATTACAGCAAGATCATACAAAATAAACAAACATCAATAAATAATTTTATTAAAGCTTGAAATCCCTTATTTTTTTACAATATGTTTTTTAAACTGTCTTTTTTTTAGCTTTCTGATTTATAGAAGAAATCAGTAATATAAAAATATAAACAAATTTTTTTAATCAAGCACTAATGACTAATTTTAATCTTTTAAGGTTGATATACAGAATCTATATTGTTTTTAATCTATGTCTTTTTAGTTGTTCTGAATATCAAAGGTATTAAAGTTTAAACAAAAGTTTTTAGTTTATCGGATTAAACAGATAAAAATATGTGGAAAAATCTTGTAATCCTATTAACCGTTTGTTACAATGTTGCAACCAAAAACCTTTAAGTGCGTATATTTTATATTTGTTAAACAAATGATTACACATTTCTACAATTATTTCTGGAATTTTTCTGAGTATAAAAAAAATTGTAATTTATTATAAATATTTAAACAGAGTTGTACAGAAGCAATAAACAAAACCGCAGTTATTTAACCAAAGCTTAGAAAAAAGTATAAAAACAAAAAAAAAAAAAAAACTAGTAAACAAAAAGTTTATTTTTGTTCTTAAGTTAGTAGCTGCAGATTTCGAAACATTTTTTATCAAGGTTTAAATTTCAAAGAACTATTTTAAATTTTTAATGATAACTACTTACTATTGAAGGAAAGTTAAAGGTGACGTAAGGTCAATGCTGATTACAAAAACGAATAATAGCAAATACTATATATAGAACAGAAAAGTATACGATAAACTTTACTTATTCTATAGAAATCTTTTAATAATCGTAAAACTTTTCAATTTTTTATATCTCTATTCATATGTTAAAAATGATAAATTCATCTTTGTATATTTTTAAGATGTTTCTTACAAAACTTTAAACGAATAAAACAATTTATACAACAATTTTAAACTAAAAAAAAGTCAGAACCCATACTTTATAACTTTAAGTAAACCGTTCTAACTATAGGTCCAAAATTTATAGTTTTTATCAAAAATGTCTAAAGCTTAAAACAATAAAACTTTTTAAACAGTTTTATTACAATTAATGAAAGCACAAAGTGAAATTTTTTTTTTCAGTTTTTTAGGTTAATTTATTGTAAAGTGTTATTTTACTAACATTATTCAAAAACAAATCGCAAATTTGAACCACTTTTGATGAAGTGAAAGAATTTTTGTTTACTTAAAAAAAACTAGACAATTTTAAAAAATTAACAAAATAAATTTAATAGTACCATAAAATAAATAACTTCCACTGAAACTTGTGAAAAACCAAGATAGGCAGAATTAAGAAAGTTTTTTTTCAGGAAAGTTAAAGGAGAATAAACTAGTTTTAGCTAAGTGCGAAATAAAATCAGAAATGTATAACAAATAACATTAAAAATATAAGTAAAGATAAAAAATTGAAGTAAGTTAAAATAAAGTTATATTTAAATGTTTTATTGAAGTCATTATAATCCTTTTGATTTTTTTAAGCTGCCAAGTCTATAAACATTTGTTCAAAAAACATCAAACTTGTTGCTTAACGCCAATGAATGGAATTTTGACCTAAAAAATCTAATTGAAGTTAATTGATATGCGAAGTATGAAGTAATTCTTTGTAGTTTGAGGTATTTTGAGAAAAACCCTAAAATGTCAATGGAATTCCTTTTATCTGGTAGTGATGATTTAAAATAACCACAAAAATATTTCAAAACCACAATTAGGTCTTAGGAATTCCTGGTAAATACCAATGAACTTATTTTTTTGTGATTTAATCATGCTTACAGAATTCTCAGTGTTTCATATACTCAAACATATTTTAACAAAATTTATAAATAAAAATAACTTTTTATAAAAGCATTCATCTTATAATTGACATGTTTAAATAATAAGATAAACAAATATTTAAATTTTAAGTTGTTAAAACTTGCAAAGCTTTTACAATACAAAAGATCAAATTAGTTTAGTTACAATTCATTGAACTTTCTTCACATCTTAAATTGTAAGTTGGTTAAAATAAAAACATTACGTTTTGTTAAAAAAAGAGACTTTATGTTTTAGGTTCTAAAATTTTAGCTTATTATGTCATTTTTAGAGTGTATAGGTTCAGAATTTATAGCAACTACCTTTTCAAAACTTTTAACAAACATAAGAACCATGTTAAAGTTATTTCAGTCTAAGCTTTATACGTTTATTCAGTTTTATTTTTATTGGTACCAGTCTAAAAATTATTGTTTAATTACATCTTAATGTATACTATACACATACTGTAAATGTTTTGTTTCCAGCTTCTATAGTAAATACATTGAACTTAATTCGAAAGTTAAAAAAATCCCATTTTAAGTTTTTATTTATAGTGAAATAAATTTTAGTAATAATAAAAATTTCTAATTAATTTCCTTGTAGCTTTTTTTTTTTACTTAAATGACCTAAAATAAAAAAAAATTCAAAATTATTTAAATTTGAAAAAGTTATACCATATATAAAACATACGCTTTTTTAATGCTCTAATAACTTACTTGTTTAAATTCAAAACTCCTTTATGTTTTTGTTTTAAAAAATACACTTTAATTTTGATTATAAAGCGTTTTGAATATATATGTCAAAAAGTTTAATAAACAGTTTTAATGTTGTGAAATAAAGTATGTGTTTAAGTATATTAAAAGACTGACTGTTTTACCTTTTTTAAACTACGTTTTGAAATTTTTGTTAGACAAAATTTTGTTTTTATAGATTTCACTATGTTTTTTTTTTTTTTTTTTTCAATTTCTTTAACATCAAAAATAAAGTATAATACCTTAAAACTTACTTAAGAATATTTATTATCGAAACTTTTCATAAAATTTAAAGAAAGTAAGTAAATCAAATGAATAGTTTAAAATTCCGATCAGTTAGCACATCCTATAAAGCAATTTTCATAACAAATATTAATCCTATTAGAGTTAAAAATCGGAAATAAATAAAGCTAAGAAGGCGTGGACAATTTTTTATATTTCATGATTGAGTACAAAAATTTTAACTATTTTTGTAAATTTACCTTAATAATGTGGTAAGTTGTGTTTTTATCATAAATAAAATACTTTGGATAAAAACGTTCTGTTTGTTTTAAAAATATAATTAAGAGCTTTAAACTAGATAAAAACTATGTGATTTTTGTTGTGTATAAATATAATTAAAGTACTTCTGAACTTATATTTTTTATTTTAAATCAAATAGAAGGTTCTAAAAATTAAAATTGTAGATAAAAAAATTTTTTTTTTTGGTTTTTACATTCTAATATTTTACAAATATCTATTAATTAAAACAAAATTTTACAAAGTAGTATTTAAAACATGATAAAATCAAAATAAGTTATTAATGGTTTTTTAAAGCCTGAGTAAAAAAAAAATTAATTGAAACGTGTAAGAAATTGTAAAAAATGCATTTAAAGTTTGACCTTTCAAAGCGGTGAAGCTTGATGTATTAGCGTTTTTATTCACGGTGCTAAATACTAACATAAATGTATTATTTTTTAACTTGAACTTAAGTTATGTAAGAATTTACAATTGCAACCTATGGTTAAAATAAAACTTGTAAACTTTGAACAGTGTATAAAAGCTAGAACATAATAGAAAAACTAGAACTAGCGTATCTATTTTATAAAACAAGCAAAACTTTGCCATGGTTCACAAAATAAAAGTTTTTATTTTAAAACATATAAGGTATACAATTATAAACATTTCAGTAATTTATTTTAAGAGTATTAAACCAAAAGGGTTTTTGAATCACATTATGCTTATTTTAACTAAATTTTTGATAACCCGTTTTTAAGAAGTTATTTTTTAAAAATTAATAAAAAAACCTTTTTTGTAAGAAAAAACTGCTTATATATAAAAAATATAACTAACTAAAATAAATATTAATACAAAAGAACATTCAAAAAACTTTAAAGTACTTATTATTTTAGCATCACAGCTACATAAACACACAAATATGTTGTACGTGATCTAATCTACTTACGGTTCAACAAAATACAATCTGCTGAATGAGAAACTGTTTCAAATAAAACATCTGCCTATTAACTGCTGTTTAAATATTTGTAAGTGTTATAAGCTACTATGGTTGTTATTTTACTGTTATCTTAAACGCATTAAATACCATTGTTTTAAACCATGAAATTGTCAATTTTATTTAACATTTGAACTAGTTCTTAAACGGAATTATTTATATGTTAATAAATATACTTTTTTAGTACTTTCTTTTAATTCTAATTCCTTAAGCCTACTATGGAACCTATATTTTATTATAAAAGTAATTGTTAATAAATACATAGTGCTTACGCTATAATAAAAAAATTATATTAAAAAAAATCTTTAAACAAATAGTTTTACACTTATTTAATTTTAAATATGTGTAAATGTTTTATTTTTCCAAAATGACTGTTTATATGTTTTAATATCTAGAAAATAACTTGCTTTTACTTCGAGTTTTGACAGAACTGTAAAAAAGTACATAAACATAACAATCTCAATGGTATATTTACTTTAAAAGAACTATTTTACTAAAAGTTATTTTTTTGATTTACTTTTTTCAAATGAAATTCATTGTTTTATAAACACTATTTTACAAAATTCTACAACACGATTTCCCACAAACAAAAAGCATGATTTGATTAATAATATAAAAGAAAGAACAAAAATCTTGTGATGTGCATTTCAAGATAATAAATTTATTATATTGCTTATTAAGTTGTCACGCAAAGTAATTAACTTTATTGACAGCTTTGTTTATTGAATGCAATTATATTCCTTTGTTTAACTTGACTTTAATTGCCTAAAAAGTATGTAGTCGATTTTTTTTGTATTAGTTGTCTATTTAATTAATGAAATTCGTTGAAGTTCAAATAGAGTTTAAAACGTTTTATTGTAATTAAAATAATTTATCTAAAATAGTTAAATAAAATTAAATCATAGCATAGCTTGTAAATTTCAAATAAATGCAAAAACATTCTTATTTTGAGACTATTGTCAAAAAACATTAAGTTTTTTTATCTATGAATATTGTCTATTAAGTTCAAGTTAAGCTAAAATGTTTTATTAAAATTAAAATTATTAATTATAAAACATAAAACAATACACTGAATAGCTTGTAAATCTTAAAATATTGCTAAAATATTCTCATTTTGAGACTTTTGTCATCACGACTAGACATTTTTTTGTGTGATATTTATCAAATAATACAAAAGGGTGATTAAATAGTTAGCTGAAATATATAAAATATTTCAATATGTTTAATCCTTACAATAATTCGAAATCACAAATCTAACCATAATAGTTTGTTTTCGTAGCACTATCTTTAAATTGTTAAAATTATGTATTAAATTTATCAATAGTATATTTTAATGAGATAAGTAAAAACACCAGAGTATAAACAAAATCATAGAAAAACAATAATCTGGTATCAAAGTATAGTTAAAGTGTTGTAAAAATTCATTTAAACTTTAACCTTAGCTAATAATATCTATCAAAATGAAAAATTGGTATCTTTATTTTAATATTTGTAAATGTTCATACTACAGTTTTGCCCTTAGCAGTTTAACAAAAATATTTAACGAAAATCAATTTATTATAACATTTAAGCGTTCAAATAAATCAAAAAACATTTCTAACAAAAGCCACTTAGCACAGATTAAATTTGTTTATTGATTATTTTTAAAACGTTATACTTTTAAATTTCACGACAACAACACTTTAAAAGCTTTCAGCAAGTAAAAAATTACTTTTACAACATTGATATTTGCCCGTTTACAAGAAAAATTAAAGAAAGTAGAATTTTGTGAAAAAGCAAAAACCTTTTGTAAATGTCAACAGCCTCTCGCGTGTAGTACATGCAAGAAATATTTCGAAAATATTTTCAGTTTGTTTAGTGTATGTAGGTTAAATAACATAACTTGTCAGTACTAGTTTTAATAATTGTGAGGTTTTTAGCAAAGTTTTTAGTTGTAAGGCTAGGGAGATTTTTTTCTGATTGTTTTTAAAATGCATTCCAAACAAAGTAACCGACGTTAACAATTTTTATTTGTTTAAATATTTAAAATCAGAGAGATAATGTATTTTATACACTTTTTTCAGCTTTTTATTTTATAACAACTTTTATACCTAAACTAAAAATAAGGCTTTGTTTAATACATGCATCATAAATTTAATAAAAAAACTAATACCAAAATAGTAAAAATTGCTTTAATTTTGAAATATTTTCAGCAACATCAATTTTAATCAAACAGTTTCTACCAAAAAGTTTATATTAAAATAAAATTGAGCAAGCTATATATGCAAAACTGTTGCATAATTTAATCTTGATTTTAAAATCATTGTTTTTTAATCAGTTTATTTTGTACAAATAATGGATATAACTGATAATAACAGATATTGTAGCAGTTATTATTTCATTTATTAATGGAAAGATATTTACAATTGTTTTGAGAAATAATAATATTATGTATTCTGTAAAATCTTATCTTCCCAGTGATCTAAGCTTTTACTTTATTTGATTTTAGTTAATGAGTTTATTGTTTATTAGGTTTTATTTTGTAGTTTGCTTATTGTTAAACTTAAACGTTTTCATATCTAAAGAATTTATAAAACAAAAACAGTTATAACTAAGAAAGTGTATTAGATATAGTTACATAAAATGAAATTTTAACTCAGTAAATTTTAACTGAAGATTATATTAAAAACAAAAAACGTTGATTAATCTGAAACTAATTTAATTACAATTAGTAAAAAAATTTTTATGTTTTTTAACACCTTTTTAAACAGTTTTTTGCACAACAGTTTTAAACTCGTTTTTAGTTATAAAAATAGTTACATAAATGTTTAAGTCATCAAAATAAATTAAATAAAAATTTAGAGTTTAAATGTTAACTAATTATTAAAGTCAATTATAACTGGTTAACATTTTAAGCAGTTCTTTTTTTACTTGCACAAAAAGAGTTTCAAACTCGTTTTTAGTTGTTACGTCACAGAGCTTAAGAGGAAGTGACGTAACGATTTTTTATCAGAACAGTTTGCGCCTTTTTAACAAAATGTTGCAGTTTTTATTTTTATTTTTTAGAAATGTTGCAGTTTTTATTATTTTTTTTAGAAAAGTTGCAGTTTACATCATATAGTTTACAGTTTTTTGTGTAACTTTTGTTGAAGTTTCTGTTAAGTACTTTTACGCTTTAGGAATTTTTCAGTTTGTTTAATTTTTTGTCAACTTATAGTTTACACAGTTATCAGTTTACATATATAGTTTTTATTGTTCTTTTTTTGCTTGTTTGAAGTTTTTCTTCTAAAAAAAATTACTTTAAATCTTCTTAACTAAAATTATATTCTGTTTTGAACGTTTATAAAACAATTGTTTTTGACAACTTATAGCTTTATTAAAAATTTAACAGTTTTAAAGTTGTAAATACTTTAAATGCTTATAAAAACTTAATTAGTTTATATTTTTGAATTTTAAATTTTAATAGTGTATTAAACTTATTAGAAATTGTATTTTCTAGTGTGTTTTAAGTACCCTAGTTTGCTTTAAATGTTTTCTGTGTAGTGCACCATGTGTGCTTACTTAAAACTTTCAGAACTTTAATTCACTATTGTTGCTATTAAGTTGAATGCATTTCATATTGTTTTTATTATTTTAGATTAAAAGCTTTTATAAAAATTATTTTATGTTTTTAAGTGTCGTTGTAAATCTAAACAAACTATATATACATATATATAGATACCGCTATATTGGTTGTAATGATAGTTAAGATATAAAATAATTATAGAGTTTTAATTTATTCAAATAATTAAAAACTTTAATATATATATTTTTTTTTTACTTTCATCGTTTCAAAAAGGTTTTATATATATTCAAAAACTTATACACATTTTTAGTATTTGCAGTAAAATGATATTAAATTTTTAGCACGATTTTTTCTCTAAAACATTCGAAGCATTTTAAATCTCTATGGGAAAAGTTTCAATTTAAACCATACGTTTTATTGAATCTAATCTCAGATAAGCAGATTTCAGCGATTAGAAAGCTTTTTGTTTTGTTTAACTTTTACATACAAAAAATTATCTTTAGTTGAAGTTAAGTATTAGTAGTATATGATTGAGAAAATTTTGTAATAATTATTTTAAAAGGAAATAGAATTTTTTATTTTAATTACACAGATTTGAATAATAAAATTATACTTTTGTCTAGATAAATTACATAATATGTTTAAATATCTTTTCAAAATTATAAAAAAACCAAAAGCCAATTCTTAAACCAATAAACAATGAAAATCAAAGACAAAAAAACAAAATTTATGACCAAAATTTTACTGTGTATAAAATTGCATTTAGGAAACTATTTAAGAAATTTAAACATGTTTGCATTTAAGCAGATATACCAATACAATTGAAATTCAAAATAAAAAAAATTACCTTTAAAGTAATTGAATTTAAACAATTTTAAAATCAGAACTCAAATAAACAATTTTCTCATACTCAACAAATTGTTTTGAGAGAAAATTTTTTTTTACAAATTCCTCAGTAATGAATACAAATTGAAATGTTATGGCAAGAACGCAAGCAATGTTATTGCAACTATTTTGATGATTTATCAATTTTTTATTATAAGTTGCTTGGTTATGAAATTAATCTTCAGTTCAGTGCCACGCGTTAAATATAAGCTTTATTATGAAAAATTTTTGAAGTTTTTAATTTTTTGTTTGAATTTTCTAAGATGCTGTTCGTTTTTTTCACAGTTTATTTATCAGTATTTTTTCGGTTAGTTTTATAATAAATTTTCTAATGATAATTTATGTTAAAGTATTTCGAACTTAGTTGGTACGCTGTTAAAACACCCATAAAGTCTTTTTTCCGAAACATTTTTGACTTTATTGAAATGTAAGTCTAAATTTGAGTTGCTATCTTTTTTAATTTAAGTAGTTCAAAAGCTTTTGATTGATTTTCTTAGTCATATGTTTAAACGTTTATATATCTTTATTATTTTTTTAGTGTTATAATTTACATGACGATTTATCTTAATAGATTAATTCAGTTCATTTTATATTAGTTTACTCAAGTTTTCATCAGTTAAAAAGATAATTTAACTTTATCTGTTGCATACATGTATATCTTATCTGTGAAGTTATCTCTATTTTCAATAACATCTGTTTAAAGTACTAGTGGATACGTTCATCTTTTGAAACTATTTTCATTTCATGTTTTTCACTTTCTCTTACATTCTTTCTCGAGCAAAGTTATTGTTATTGATCTTTTAAACTTTGTACTTTTAAACTTAACGTTATTTCTTTATTAATTAGAAAGCTACATTCAAAGTTTCAAACATTGTTGGGATAATCTTAATTAAGTGAATAATTGTTAAACAGCTTCTCGTTTTAATTTTGTTTGATCAGTTTAGATTAGAGCATAAAACTGTTTCGATTTCTAGGCACAAATTTTCAAAGCTACAAGTTGAGCTGTAAAGACTGTTTTACTTGTCTGAAGATGACACAAAATTATCTACAAAAGATCTTTGCAACATGCCCATGATTGAAAACGTTCAACTTTCAAACATATTTCATATTTTCCTCTACTTTCGCTCCTACCATGCCCTCACAACACAGCATGCCCTCACAACACAAGCATGCCTTTCCACTCGCATTATTGATCCGAAAATGCAGCCTCTAATCCGAAGCAGAAAAATCGATGAAACATCTACAAAGTGCGCCAGCATGAATACCGAGTTCTGCAGCAGCAATTTCCTACCAAAACTCGCACCAACAGTTTTTAGTTTTAGTTTTTGAAGCTATGAACGAAAATAAAAAGTTTATTGTTCTTTTGTTTTTTTGTCGCGGTGTGTGCATGGTTGAAATCGGAGTTTTATTGTTCTGATTTTTTTATTGGTTTTTGTTTGTGTTCGAAGTGACGGGCCTGATTGAAAACAAAATTTTTCGTCGGTCTATTAATAAACAGCTGGTTGAAGTTTTTTGGACTTGAAATTATTTTTTTTAGAATAAGTTGTTGTAGTATTTTGTTATTTAACTTTAGAATACTTATATTTTTACAGTAAAGTACACCATGAAAAAGTATAGTTTGTTACTTTGTTTTTATACTGTTTTTTTACTGCTTTTTAGCTTGGAATAATTTTTTAAAGATTGTTTAAATTTTAAATATTGAAACACTTAAAAGTTTTAGGGTTTTTCTGATATTTAATTAAACGTTATATTAATTTGTCAAATTTGACTGACTTACTAAGTTCTATTGCTAAAATTATAACATTTTGATACATTAAAAAACAAAAAAGTTAGTTATTTTCTGAAGTTCGTTTGAAAAAACTTAACAAAGTTTTCATTATAAGTGTAGTTGAATTTTAGTTTTTACCAGAAAACAGTTTTTGATGCTAAAAATAAACTTTACAAGTCATAACGGAAAACAATTAACCAATTAAATTAGTACTTGTTTCTAAGTTATTACAAGAACTTTAAAAGAAAAAGTAAAGCAAGTTTTATTAAATGCATAAGTTTGTAATTAACTACTTTTAAAGTTGAAAGAATAAAACATTGTAAAACTGTTTTTTGAGAACAAAATGTATTTACTTAACCTTTAAAATGTTTACAGAAAGTTTAAAACAATTTAAAAGTGCATTTAAAGCTTGGAACTTTTTATTGTAAACAAGATTTAAAGTTCAACTAAGTCTCAACTTTTCACTTGAACGATTCTGTATGATTGAGTTATTTTAAAGTGGCTTAAAGTTAGTAATATGAAACTTACAGAATGTTTTGATAAAAATAACTTATTCCACCAACACTGTGCGTAATATTTGTTTTGGTTTTTAGTACAGAAGCAGCTATTTTTTTAACAAAATATTTTGATAAAACTTAAACACTCAAAGTTTAAAAACAACTATTAAAGTATAAAGTTTGTGTTTAGTGTGTGGTAAAAATTTTATTTGAATGAGAAACAAAATTTACATTCTTAAATACATTTTATGATTATAAGTTTGAATTACTCCCCACTTTAGTAAAAATTTTTCTAAAGCATGACCAATTTTTAAAACAATAAGTGGATAAGCACTTCAGGTGGGTTTTCATAACTTTTATGAGAAACAGTCTTGTTCAAATTTATTAGCTGATGTAAGTGATTTCGTGTGCAGTGAACCGTATCAATAGAATGTGCCAGAAACTTTTGTGTGTTGAAATTTATAATTGCTCATAACTGTGCTATGCTCTTATTTGCTTTGGCCGCCGAGTTATTTGTTTAGAAAATTTTGGTTTTCATTGCTGATATTTTGAAAATTTTGAATCTTTTCTTTTGTGTATTTGATGATGTTTTTGAATTATTCTAAATTTTATTGGCTATAAGTATACTATATTGTTTGTTTTAGTAATTGAGGTTTTATAGTTAAGCTTAAGGAATAAGTTTGCATAAACTTAACAAGTTTTTTTTTATGTATATTTAAACAGTTTTGTTCATTACAATTAAAATATTTTTAGACTGTTTTCAATATTATTTAAAGTTTTGTTTTTAGAACTTTTGTTAAAAGTTTAGAATTTTAGATAATGTATTATGAAAAGAAAAAAATCGTTATTTAGAATTGGCTATACATCACAAAATTAGACTTAATTTTCTAGTAATAAAAATATACAACAAACTAAACTACTTAAATATTTGTAAAATAGTAAGTTATTTAATTAAAACTACTTTCTAAAAGTTTTAAATAGTTGTTATAGCTGTGTTGTATTAAGTTCAAATTAAATAACCATAGTGTTTATTTATCACAGAAAAGTTAAAATAGTTGTTTAAAGTGCTTCACAATAAAATGAAATTTTAGTTTGAAGTTACAATTGCTCTACATACAGGTTACATAAGTTAATAAAATAATAAATTAGCCAAAACTGTTCTAATTAATCTAACAAATCATTGTAAATACTATAGATCTTACTAATCATCTAACTTTGTATAATTTAAAGAAACTGTTTTTTTAAGTTTTTATCTTAAACGATAACTTAGCATAATCAATTTTACAAACATTTTTTATTTAAGTGATGTAATACTTACATTATTCAAAAAGATTAAAAGCTTTAAACATGTTAGATCTGTTTAATTTCATAGGATTTGTTGTAAATTTAAACAGCTGTAAGCCACATAATACATTACAATTAACTTTTATTAAACTACTTTGAGTTTTATATAACGGTAGAAGTAAGTAATCTAAACACATTTTAAGTTTTTTGTTTTATTATGTAACCCTTTAAAAATATTTTTAAAGATTTATTAAATGTAGCTCAGTATTTGAATAAAAACATTTTGTTTGGTTAAACTATTTGTATTTAAAAAAAATATAAATCTTAAAAAAAGCTTTCGAAAACACTTTAAACTTTAGAAATAGTTGTTTTAAAATCAAATAGTGAAAACTTTTGAATTGCAAAAGTTATATAACTTTTAAGTTTACTTATATAGAAGATCAGTAAGTTTCTATGCAGTTTTTTAATCAGGAAGTGATATAGAAACTTAATTACGTTGCAATTTAAAAACTTTTATCATTTAATTTACTATATAAAAACCAAGTATTATGCAAGCTGTTTAAATCTGTTTTTTTTTACAACTGTTTCTTCCTGAGAAAATCAAATATTTAAAAAAAATTGTAAATTTGAAAGCAAAAAATGCTTATTGTTGTTTAAAATTTTTGGTTAAATTATTTTGTATGGTTTAAAAACTAATGCTTCTAAATAAAGAAAATTTTATCAATGTAATAAAACTTTGCTTCTGAACAAAAATGTAATTATGAATTGGAACAAACTTAATAAGCCTTATGGTTTCGTTTTAAGTTGGTTTTTTTATTTATTATGCTTACATTTTTTTGCTACTGTTTGTGGTCTACTTTATGAAAAAAACATTTAAAGTTAAATATATTTTATTAACTTTGTAACAATAACTTGCAATCGATTGTAGTTTTTTTTAATTCTTTAGCTTTTGAGTTTAGCTTTGTTACTTTTGTTACAAGGACAAAAAAAATACATTTGTTTTATTTAGTAAGCTTAAGTTGTGTAAGATTTAAACACAAAAGATTTAATCAGTTAGATTAAACTTTGTTTAAAAACAATAAAATGGTTTTTCTTACATAATTGAATTTTAAGAGATTAAGATTTTAATTGTTTTTATACAATTAGTTATTGTTTTGTAAACTTTAATTTACTTATTTTTTTTCAAAAATAATAAAAATATGCTACACAATTGTTTCCTTGTTTTATGCTTTATTAGCAAATTTTTTTTCTTCATTTCGAGTTCAATATTTAAAAAAAAAACTTTAAAGTAAGCAAATTTGTGAGGGTATTTTATGCTTTAAGATTTTTAAATTAAGTATTTAAATAAGTATTTTAAACTTATAGATTGTTTAGCTCTTGAAAGTTTGATTTCAGTTCGTAGTGTGTTAATTTGTGTATGTATACAAAACCTTAGAAAATGTAGTAAAAGTTTATTCAACAAAAACATTAAAATTTAAATTATAAGTTTGTGCAAAGTCTTGGTTAAATATTTGTTTGAGAGTTTAATGTTATCAGCAAATAAACATCACATTTTTATTGAACTATAGAAGAAACGAAAGGTACAAAACTTCTTAAAGGTAAGCTAAAGTATATAGTTGAAAAAGTTATCAAAAGCTAGTTGTAAAATTATTTATTGCATTGTTTCTAAAAATAAAGCTCTAATAAAACAAGCTAACTCTGTAAAAAAGTTTTCCTAGTTAAAATGTCAATAACTTTTTTATTATTTTAAGCATGAAACTGGATCAGAATCAATTGAAATTTAATTATGCGTAGATACGCAAAAAAGTTGGTATTAATTAGTTTAGTTTTGGTGTAATGTAATAAAAAGTTTAGAAAAAAAGTCACGTATTCTGTGACTGCCGTTTCCGACCGTTTGTTTTTACAAATAATGTTTCTGGTAAAAAACCGATATTGCACGAATTCAGAGGTATTGTTTGTTTTATTTAAGTTTGAATTTAAAAGTAGAAGGGTTGAAAATCTTCTGTAAATTAAATTGTGGTTTTGATTGCTACTATGTGTTTTTTTTTTGCACGTTTTTATACATTTTTTAAACTAAACACTCAACTGCTATATACATTTCCAGTTTATTACATTATTCTATTTTATTGCTTATAAAACGCGTTTAAAACTTTACAAACTTTTAATGTTTTTATGTTTAAGTTAAATCAAAATTAAAAGTTGTGAAAGTAGCTAATCGAAAATGAATTGACATTTAAAGTGTTAACAAAATAGTCTAGGTTTACCTTTACATATAAAACAAATTTAATATTATTAATTAATAAATGTAAATTTCTATGCACCTTCAGGTAAACTTAATATTTTGTGTAAAAATTTATATTGGACTCAGTTTAATTTTTTCAATTAATCAACCCTGGCTAACGTTTAGAGTAATCTTGTTTTTGCAACTAGCTAAGCTTCTTTATAATAGTTAATTTTTTTGTGGTTAAAGATACATAAATTTTGAAACCTATAAGCTTTAAAACTGTTACGTAAAGGTTGAAGTCCATTTATTCAGCAAAGAAACTCATGGAATTTAAAATTGAACTAAATTTATTCCATCAAATGACCTAAATTCCTTTCAAGCATGTGATAAACCGATTTTAATGAAAAGATTGAACAGATAAACTCATATATTATCACGATTTTTCATTTGAGAATTTAATATAAAAACATCAAATAAAATTAACGTACGGAGCGGATATTGTCGGTTATTGCGGTAGACAAGGTACAAATTGATATAAAAGTTTTTATTCTGATATAAAAGTTTTTATTCTGATATAAAAGTTTTTATTCTGATATAAAAGTTTTTATTCTGATATAAAAGTTTTTATTCTGATATAAAAGTTTTTATTCTGATATAAAAGTTTTTATTCTGATATAAAAGTTTTTATTCTGATATAAAAGTTTTTGTTCTGATATAAAAATTTTTATTTTGCACAAAGTTCAATGGATGTACTTGCGATAAACGTCTTTAATTATTCCAAATATTTCCACTCGGTTTTAGATTATCATCTTTTATTTTTAATCAATGTGTCATAACAATACTCAAGCAATTTTGTTTGTAGCAATAGACATGTTTTTATTTAGGATTTAATACAAACTAACATCATGAAATTTAATGCAAAATCCAGTTATAGAAACAATTTGAGTTGTATTTGATATTTGAGTTGAAAATATCTAATTTTATGTTGGTCAATGCTATCAAAAACACTTGAAATATTGTTTTTTTTGTTTAAATATCTCCCTTATTTAGGTCATAACAAGACCAGCTAAACAAAGTAAACTTTTATTATTGATATCTGGATCTAAAATAATAGTTATATAAACCATCAAAATTCTTTTTTGTTTAAAATAGTTCATTTTTAAACTCCTTCAACCTACAGTAGATACAAAAACTCAGTAAAAATATTCAGACAACAGTTTAAGAAATATTTCTCAGGCTAATTAACAGCCATCAACAGTGTTAACAGACAGCAAATCATTCACTTAAAAACAATCAGATACCCCGCATTGAAATCCCAACAATTTCTTTGAAGTTTCGCTAAAAAGGTCAACGGCACACTATTTTTAAACCCCAAAATATGTTAATTTTGTTTCCCCCATTTTTAGAGAGTCTGAAAAAGCAACACTTGCCTAGTCATGCGTGTAAAGTTTCCTGTTCAACTTATTATAAAACAAACAAGATCAGGGTTACAAAATTGAAGTTTATTGAACCGTGAAGTTCAGTCAACCGTGAACAAAAGTTGTTTTTAATGTTAAGCCCGGCCATTATTAATTTCGGTATTGAATAGCACATATGGGTGCTAACTAGGTTTGAGAGCATACTATTATTTTAAAGTTGTTATGGTATGGTGTTTTAGTTTCTATTTGTTTTAGTGTTTAATTTTGAAATTTTGTACATAGTTTTAGGTTTGAAATGAAAAAATAAATTATAAACTTTTTGCAAAACAAACTTTAACATTTTTGTTTTAATATCTAAATTTTTACTAATTGGACTCAAGTTCAGAAGAACCTAATAAAATACAGTTTTTTGTTAGGTTTAAAATTTTTTATCTTTAACAAAAAAGACGTTTTATCAACTAGTTGTTATATTAAAACTAAAGTCCTAACAATTCTCAGCTTCTTTAAACTTTGGCATTCGTTTATTTTTATTTAGGCATTTATGGTACTATTTATAATATTTTTAAAATTGTAACCTACATGAATCAAAATCGAACAGTTTAAGAATGTCGCTAAAGTAATAAAGTAATGTCGCTATGAAATATAAACAGTAAAGACAACATAACCACTTTGTAGAGAACATATGAGAATAAGAACTTAAAATGGTTAAAATATTTAATACCTTATAACTAAGTGAAATTCTGGAGCTAAAAAAATGAGCAGGAATCTGTTTTAATATAGCTTATTAGTCAAATTATTTTCACAAAACGTTATTTCTTAGCTTTTTATTAGTTTAAAGTTCAGCTTTTATTTGTGAACTGCAACTGGTATTAAAGTATAATATTAAGTATGAAACGTTAAATAAGTGTTTAAAATATGTTTTAAACTAAACTAGTTTCATAAACGTGTTTAAAGTATTTAAAATAATTGTATAACATTTAAATAAACGTTTTAGTGGTTTGAAAAATTTTCTTAACAAATACAAAATGTTTAAAATATTTAAAGGTCAGTTGTACAACTTATAAAAAAAAGATAAAAAGGTTTTAAGTAGCTTATTCACTTTGAAGTTATATCGAACATTGAAAGTTATAGTGATGTAATAAGTTGATAAGTTAATCATAATTGATATTCGAAATCATAATTTTCAATTTAAGAAATGTCAGGTTCAAGTTATACCTCGATATATTTGTTATCAGTTGTTTTCGAAGTTCGTTTTATTTTCTTCAATAAAGATGACCTACAGCAGTCATAGTACATTGAAAACTAAACAAAAGAACTTATAAGTACTTCTAAACAAAAAGTTTAAAGATGTTTTTCGAAATTCTATATCTAAAAATAACAGGTTACATGTCTAGAGAGATGGTTTCAACTTGAAAACAAAATACACTAATAACAAATAATTTGAACGCCTATTTTGTATAGTTTTGTTAGTTTGAATTTTCAGGATAATTAACTCTAAAAACAGCTCAGGTAGTTTTTTGTGTTAACGTTTTAAGAAAAAACATACAATGAATCATTGGCTAAAAATGTCTTTTGGAAAAAAGTATACGTCTATAACTTTAATTAAATTATTTTTGGAAAAGTATTTTTTAAATTATTACAAAAGTATTTTGGAATAGTTTTTAAGCTAAAATTTACCTAAAAATTAAGTACAATTAAAAAAAAATATTTATTACATATTAGTCAAAGTAGCTTATTATTTGATCACAATTATTTACCATTTTTAATGAAAAATTAACATTTCTTTTGACACTTTATAAAAATTTAATACTTTACAGCTAAACTTTAAACAAACTTAAAAAAGTTAATAATTTTCACTAAATATTTCAAACCAACCTTTAAGTCAAACTACTTCAAAATCTGCCCATAAAAGTCTATAAATAAAATTTTAAGTATTTTTCTGATAACAATTTTCACAGTAACCCAAAGTTCATTACGCAATTAACTGCTACTAAAAATAACCAGTTAGCTACTAAAAGAAAGAAAATGAGTTCAGAATAACTAAGTGATGAAATAACACTAGTTAATATTTTATCAGTTTGATGTAACTTTTTATTCAGCCTAAGGTTATCTTTAAATTCTTTAAACTTTTTACGTCCTAAGAATAGCCACTTAAGTGTCAAATTATAAGTTTTCACAAATGTTTTTATGAAATACTTGAAATAATTTGCTGATGAAATAATGATTAGTAGTTTTTCACCAACTGACGAAATAGTTTAAGCTTTTTATGTCCTAAAAATAAACGTTTATGTATAAAGTTACGAAACTTTAATGAAAAAATTGTGAAATAGCTACAACAATTACTGATGAAGTAATGCTAAGAATTTTTTAACTTTTGAAGTGATGTATATTAAAACATTATTGTGTCCTAAAAATAACTACTTGAGTGTCACTTTAGAATTTTTCATGTAAGTTATTTTTAAAAATCAGAAATTGACTTGGTAAACATTTGTAAAATTTCTGAATTTAATTGTAGCTTTATAATACTAAAAAGCCTTATAAAATAGTTAAAAAATTAAAATAATATGAAAATATGAAAACTAAACTACTTTTTCTTTGTAGAACATCCAGTCAGTAAAACCTTTCTTATTTACTTTTATATCAAGTTGACGTTAAGCCACAAAATCTTCAAAATTTAATGATAAGTGTAGTACAAAAAGATATATATCATCGGAAAAAGTTTTATTAAAGTAGCTCTAGCATTATTGAACCATATATTTTACTGAGTTAAAACTTTACAAAACAGTTCACATAGAAAAGTTACTGATAAAAAAGTTAGAACTTCAGAAGTTTTATGAAATCCTAGTGCAAAACTTATTTGTTAAAATGCTAAGTTCAAATTTCAATGTTTTTATGAAACTTTAGTGCAAAAATTATTCGTTGAAACACTAGGTTTAAATTTCAATATTTTATGGTAATTCTCTCTAGCAGAATAGCCCGGGGTGTTTTAAGTCAAATAATTGCTTTTACAAAACCGACTATCTGGTATCTTAAGTGAGCATAAGTCTGCGTAATTTGCATGAGAACGTTGTGTTGTAATTATTTGCTTTTTTGTTAAAATTAAATGTTTCTACTTGTAATTATTTGTTGTTTTGTTAAACTTCAAATTAAATTAAGTTGTTTTTCACTTGTAGTTATTTGCTGTTTTTTTAATTAAAATTTTCTACTTGTAATTATTTGTTATTTTGTTTAAATTTTGAAGATTTTTTATATCTTGCTTGTAATTATTTGTTGTTTTGTAAACACTTCAAGTTAAACCAAGTTGTTTTAAATATGTAGTTACTTGCTGTTTTGTTAGCATTAAATGTTTCTACTTGTAAATATTTGTTGTTTTGTTTAAATTTTAAGATTTTTATATCTTACTTGTAATTATTTGCTGTTGTCTTAAACTTCAAGTTTAGTTAAGTTGTTTTTTACTTGTAAATTTGTTTGCTATTTCGTTGAACTTTATATTAGATTTGTAGGATTTTTTATATAACTTTTGTAATTATTTGCAACGTTGTAAATTTTAACTAAGATAATTTTTGTTTTATTTTATGTAGTAGTTTTAACTCTGGTTGAATTTTAAATTTCTTAAACTTTGATTAGTCAGTTTGCAGCGTTTTTTTTTGAAAATACTAAGAAATAATAATTTTTTTTCGGATTTAAATTACTTCAATATAAGTTTGTTTAGTTTTCATTATTGCTGTATAATTTAGCCAGAACCATTTTTAATAAGTATAATCGATTTATTTTTGAAAAAATTTTAGTTAAAGATATTAATTAAGTTTAAAAGCTTTGTTTGTGGTTTTCTTATTTTAGATAAATAAATTCTAAAATAAATAAAACTTTAATTAACCAGTATATTAGAGTTAATTTGTTAAAGTAGATTTAAATAAGTTACAACAACTAACTACATATTAATAAACTTTTTATTATTATTAAAGTATTTACTAATTATAAATTTTTTAGATTTAGGTTATAAGTAAATATTAAAGTTATACAAATAAATAAGTTTTATGTTCAATATATTAGAACAAAAATACTGTATAAAAGAATAAAAGTATGTTATTGTGGCAAAGAATTCAGTTTGTTTAGACCTAATATCATAAGAAGAAAACTAAACTTTCACATTTATAAAATGTTTCTAAAGTAAATACTTAGAATATTTAATGCGGAGTTCGTGATAAAATTTAATATAGTTGAACGAATAACAACAAACATACAACTTAATCTGATTATCGAAATTCCAATCAAGTTAATCTTTTTTGTTTCTAACAGCTTAAGTTAATAATGTAAAATTGTATGTAAAAGAAAATAAGTTTTGTGGTCAATAAATATTTAGAAATATAATAGTATTTCAACTTTAAATGTTAGTACCATATAAGGTTGGTTAATACTTAAATACCTGTAGTAAGTAGAAAAAACTTTAAACTTAAGAAAGCTGGTTGAAAATTGTTTGAAAAATTAAAATACATAAGATTTTTTTTTTTGTTGCGAGACTTGTTTCAAACTTACACTAATAAACTTTTTTAAAGCAGACAAATCCGTGTAAAGTACAAACGAACCGAACAAGAGCAAATAATTGATCGCATTACAAGTAGGTAAAGTACCTAAATTGGAAATTAACAAGCACTAAACGCAACGCCAGCTGCAAACAGCATCTGCTGCTTGATTTATTGTTCGTTATTAAATTAGCAATATTAAATGCAAGATCAGAATCAATTAAATGCAGCAGATTAGAATTTATGTTAGAAAATGTTAGATTTTGTTTAATTTCATATTTGTGAAAATTTCGAAGAAGATTTTAGTTTTTAGAAATATTAACTATAAAAGGGTTGGTAGTACATAGGAAAATAAATAAAAAAATTTAGAATTTTTCAATAAAGTTTAATTTTGTCGCTTTTTTTGTGCTTGTCCAGGCGAATGTAAAACAATAAAAGTTGATACCTTAAAAAGTATTTTGATTTTATTTGTTAAAATTTCATGATAACTTTATCAATATTTTTAGTGCTTGACCAACCGAACAAAGCATAAACAATTGTTTTGTTTTCAGCGCACAAAATTTGCAAAAATAACAATAAAGTTGTGGAATTGTTTATTTTTATAAATTTTACGTGAACTGAACGTAATTTAAACTCATTTAAAGCTTAAAATTAAGCTCAAACTTTTGTTTTATTTTAGCTTTTTTTTCTGTTTTGACTAGTATCAAAGCAATTTATTTTTACAAAAATCTAGCTTAGCTCAATATAATCTAAAGAAAAAAAAACTTGATGTACATTACAGCGTTTAATTTTAGTAAGTTCTACCACTCAAAAACACTATAAAACTATGTTCAAAGTCGAAACTAGTTGATTTTATTCAATTTAATTATTTTTAAAGTTCTGAGTAAACATTAGTTTTCCAACAAAAATTTTAGAAATAACAATTAAAATTACAGAAAATTCCATAAAAACAATTTTTTTGCTATTTTCAGTTGTATAATTGTTAACTTGTAAACAAAAAAGCTACATTATTTATCAGAACTTTGTTTGACTAATATTATATTTTTATTTTTAACACGACATTTAAACCTAATTCGTTTACTGGGATTTAAACTTGTTTAATTTTAATGCTTTTTTTTGTTTAAAACTAGAACAATCAGTAATAAAAACTTGGTATAATTTAGATATTTAGTACAGTGTAAATAATTGCCATTTTAAGATGTACCTTTATGTTAAATAGACCAGTAAGGTTATAAATAGTTTCTACGCGTAGGTTCATATGTTCTTTATAGGTTAAAAATATGTATAACAAAAGTCTTTATACACTTTAGTTTTCTTTAAATACTTTGGTCGCTTCAAAATGTTTTCAACTAAAATTTCTTTAAAAAGAACGAATTTTCACTACCAATACTTATTGAAAGTCTTAAATTATTCAAATTTTTTTATAACCAACATGTCTTCACAAAATCATTATTTTTAGTTTTTCATAAAAAACAATTATTTGATTCAAGTGTTATCAAATTGTTCAAATTCTTTCTGTAGACACATTCTTGTTTTGACCAGACATTTTCACAAAAACCTTGCAAACAGGACGAACTCAGTAATTGTTCGCATATTTCAATTATGACGTAATATTACACGTGCAACAAATGTGCAAGAATTCAAATTATTTTCTGCCACCTAAGCAATTTGTTCGTGTGATTTATTGCTTACGTTATATTAGCCTGGGCGGACTTGATATAACTGCTAATTTGAAATTATTAACGAGCAGATTTTATTAACTTGGTAATTTAGTTTGCATTAGATGTTTCGATGTAAACGTATGTAACTGCTTTAAGATTATGGGTTATTGTATTGTAGTTTTTTTTTGGAGCTAGTTTATTTTTAGTATAGTGTTTGTTTAAATATTATTTGTAGAAAACTATTTTTGTTAATAAGAGAGGCTAATTAAACTTTATATTAAAAAGTTTTATCTTGATTGGATCAGTAAAAGAAGTTTTAACCTAAATTACTTTCACTCGTTTAAAAATTATGATACAGAGTTTTTTTACTTTATCATAAAATAATAACACTTCTAGGTCACGTAGGCACAATTGTTTATTTTTATTTTTAAACATTAAAAGTTTTTCATGCTCATTTACTTAAAATACCCTCGCACAAAAATATATTTCATTTGTTTACAAACCACCTTAAACTAAAATTGTAAAAACATTTTGCAGGAGTTTTTAATCTAAAAATGTTTCTACCGTAAGCTTGTATTTACAACAACATAAAAATATTGATATTGTGAAAACGTTTTACAATTAAGTTAACATGTTTTATTACTTATATTAAAACAACTCTTAAAACAATTTTTCCAAGTTAAATTACTTTTTTTGTAATTACTATCTTTTTTCAAGTTGACTTTTCGATTATTGTAGTATTTTAAAATATCAGTCAACACTGTACAAATAAAATTTTATTAAAAATCCAGACTGATGCATAGATTTCTTCACAGCTTTTTAGTTTGTAAAGGTTTTTATTTTATCTCTCAAACTTTATCATCTACATTCAAAGTTCCACAATACGTAATGTTAATTTCGGGTATTTTGACTTTATCGTGCGAATTTATAATAATAACTTGAGTTTTAGACATTGTTTGCGTAGATCTAGTAGACGCTATATGTTTACATTGAACTATCTTATCTGTATTTTTCTTGAGCTAAACATTAACTTAGATATTGATCGCTAAGTGTTATCATATATTTGTTTGGAAATAATTTTGATATTTTTTAAAAACTTTACAAGGTTTTGTTCAATTTTAGCTAATTAATATGCATATATACTTTTATTTCTATTATTATAATGAGATTAGTAAAAGTTTGCATACAGTTAATATAAGCAAATAAAAGTATAGAATACTGATAATAAAAATAAAGAACTTATAAGGTATAAATAAACATGGAGTTAGGTTCACTCAAAGGTATGTTAAACCAAACAAAAAAGTTTTTGTTGAAACTGAAAATATATTACTAATACACAAAAAGTTAAATTTTCAATTTTAAAACTGAAACTCAATTTTTTCAATAATAGCGGAGATCTTAACTATCGATATATACTTTTCAATAAAGAGAGATGTCTGGTTAATACTCACTCTATTCTCTTTCTTATCTCTCAAACAACTCTCTCGTTTTACAAACAATTCTCTCGCATTATCTTCTGTTAGAATCTGCCAATAATCTGTTGAAACGCTTGAATGATTTCTATTGATTTTGTTTGCTATTGATAAGCAAAAACGGAATTTGTTTAAAGTTTTTGCGCTTTGAAAAATTTGTGTATTACAATGAATATGTTTTACTTATTTTTTCGGCCTCATAAAACTTACTTATAAGTTAAAGTATTGTAAGTTCACTTAAGTTTTATCTTTTTGTTCTTAATTCATAAAAAAACTTTTATATTTTCGTTAGAATTGCTTGTTGCTATAAAGCTGATAATTTAGTAGCACACTTCAATTTATTATATTGAAATGATTGGCAAATAATTTTAAAATATTGCTTAATAAATTACTAATAGTTGCTGAGACTTAAAATTAGTTTTTAAACTTTAAGTATTCCATACACTAAAGTGACAACATCATTTTTATTCTTATTCAACCAAAATTATTTTTTCAGACTTTTTAATTTTTATTTATTTGCCAATTTACTTTGCCAAACCTCAAAAATGTCTGACACCGAAACCCAACAACAAGTAGCTGAGACCCCAGAAACCTCTGTTGTCGCTGAAGAAACCCCGGTTGCTAAGGAGGAAACCCCTGCAGTTGCTGTAGAGGCTCCTGTAGCCCCTGCTGCTGAGGAAAGTCCAGCAGAAGCAGTTCAAGAAGCTCAGGTTGAAGCAGCAGATGCCACGGAAGAGGCAGCTCAAGAAGTCGCAGCTGAAGAGCCCGGAGCCCAAGCAGAGGCATCAGAAGCTCCGGTGGCTCATGAGGAAGCAACTCCGGTTGAAGAGCAAGCCGAGGAAGCAGCTCCAGCAGCTGAACCTGAAGCAGCAGTGGCAGAAGAAACCCAAGAAGAGGCTACTGATGCACCAGCTGCAGAAGAAGCAGCGCCGGTGGAGGAACCAGCGCAGGCAGAAGAAGCCGATCCAGCAGAACAAGAAGCAACTGAAGAAGCAGCGGAACCCGAACAAGTTGCTCAAGAACCAGTTGCCGGGGCACCTGTAGAAGCAGCTGAAGCAGCACCAGTAGAAGAACCTGCTCAAGAAGAGGCACCGGTGGAAGTAGCAGAACCTGAAATCCCCCAAACCGAGCCGGAAGCATTGGACGCGCCGGAACCGGAGCCCGAAGTTGAAGTGGCCCCATTAGAAGAAGCTGCCCCGGCACAAGCAGCAGTGGAAGAGACGCCTGTGCAAGTGGAAGAGAAAGAAGAGAGTAGCGAGGCGCCAGTCGAAGAGAAGAGAGACGAAGAAGGCGCGGAAGCAGAGGCGGGTGAAGCAGCTCAAGACGCCGAACAAAAAGAAACCGTCGAAGTGCCAGAAGGAGCAGAGAATCAAGTAACTGAAGAAATGGGCGAAACAGCAGAACAACTCACCGGTTTGTTATTATTAATAAATAAAAAAATTTTTAAATAAATTAAAATTAAATATTTAATTATTAATCTATTAAGCTGAATATTTTACTTAAAAGTTAGATATATTACAGTAAGTAAACTAGTTAGTTTTTTATATGTCTAAAATATTAAATTTAATTAAGTTTATTAGTTTATTAGTAAGTTTTTATTGTTTATTTATTGTTGTAGTCTTTATTTCAATTGTTTGTTGATTTTAACTTTATACTGTTTGATGTGACAGTGTTGCAACTTTGTAGTAGATTTGTTTTTGAGGTTATTTAAGTTTGAATTATCCAATTTGCAGATATATCAGTTAAAAATGTTTAAGAATCATCATGTGAGGGTTAAAGTACAAACTTAACAATAAATTACCCACTTTAATATTACTTGTAACATTGTGAGTTAAATTGTATACGCGATTCAGTGTTTGCGTACGTATAAAATACAGCAGTTGTGTTTAACTAACTCCTTAATTGAAGTTAAAACAGTAAACAATCAGTTAAAACAGCAAAAACACAAAATTATCAGCAAATCTAGCAGCCAAACAAGCGGCACCGATAAACAAACATTACATCATCTCAAAATTAATAATTAAAATTTGCTTGACTTGACTACCAAGCCAACGCCTAGAAAATTGTGGCAAAGCGAGCATTAGAGTCGTAATAAATTCGAAAAGCAAGAAATAAGTTAAACAAACAAGAAGCGAAGAGTTCATAAAATATTCACGAGTTTTTGTTGAGTAGAAAGTAAGAGACATATGTGCCCCTAACTACCGAGTTAGCATTATATTTATCTCCGTTTTTATGCCCTCACTTTTACTTGTGCCCTCACTACCAAATAAGTACAGAAATTACTTCTGGTGATACCTTACTGCGGCGGGTTTTCGTCTCTAAATTTGAAACTTTTTAAGATAAATTTCTACTGTTTACTATCATAAAGTGCTTGCAAAAGCCTATTTTAAAACAAAAGTTATTCAGCAAAATCATTGTGTGATTAAATTATTTGAAAAAAAATCTAGCTTTATAAAAAAGTTCTCGGCGTGTAGATGTTGAAATCGCGTTTAAATATTGCGAAATTTTGTCTTCTAAGGGTTATAAAAAGTTCTCAGCTTATAGATGTTGAAATAGCTTTCAATATTGCGAAATATTGTCTAGTAAGGGCTTTAGAGCAAAAAATAAAGAAGGCACTCTTAGCATAAACAACCCATGAAAAGCTATCATACTCAACTCTATCATACTTTCAAAGCATGCTGAAATACTCGCGCTTACCAACTAGCAACTACTTGCCGCTCAAAACTTATAGATTCAATTTTCCCGCCTCAATGTATATAGCCGGCTGGTTTTCGGCGGTTGAAAGCTAGCTTACTAAATTTCGTGAAATGTAGCTTCATATTGTGGGATTTTACATGTTTTTGATGATTTATTTGTGCTTGTTTTGATGCTTAATTTTAAAATAACTTTTGCTAAATAAATATTTTTATAACTTTCTTATTTGATGTATATCTTTTAAACATTGAAATAATAGAGTTGTTGAGAAATGGAGTACAAATACAAGAGAATTTATGGGTTATTTTTGTAGGTTTTGTGATTATTTTAATGGATAAATTTTGAACTACTATTGTTTAAAACTTCCAACTTTATAACTTTCTTGTTAGATTTTCTTTTTGCTGTAATAAACTGACTTTATTTTATGTAGAGTTTCAAAGCTGTCACTCTAGTTTGTTTAACTGTTTGATTGTCTTGTTTGGTACATTGGTAATATAAAAATTACTTAGGTAGGCTTTTCTACAAACTTGATGATTTTTTATTACTCTTTGTGCTTGTTTTGTTGGTTAAGTTTTACTTAAGTTTTACGGTAGAAAGTCTCCTTTCTTTTAATACTTTTGAGGCTTCTGTTTTCAGTTTCTTTTTTGCTAAATGATTGCTTCGTAGCTGAACTTAACACGCTATATTTGGTATTTAATTTTATAGCTTTGACAAAAAACATTGTAATGTCTTGTTTTAAAATGTTTATTTTGATTATACAAAAAAAGATTATATTTTTCAAAGTCGTTTTGTGGCTATAATTTTTACAGTAAAACAAAACTTTTTTATTGCCTTTCTATTATTGCTTTTCGTGGTTTATTTAAAGTTGGTTTGTTTTACAGTTTGTAAACTTTCAAAAGGAGTTTAAAAGTTTAATAGTTGTTTTGATTGATTGGTAAAACAACTTTTTTTAAAGACTTAGTGGTTGTAATTGTCGGATCAAACAAAGATTATAATCAATTACTTTTCCAAATTAACATATAATTCTAAAAGTAATAGTCTCATCTGTTTTGAAATATAAATTTATAAACATAAATAATTATATGTTTCTATAAAAAAAAACTATAATAAATTCTAATGCTACTGTATAAAGCTTAAGTTTATTTAAAAAACAATTAACTTAATTATTTTTTTACTTCAAAAACTTTTGGTCGTTGTTTGAGTTACTGACGTTTTAATTTGTTCTGTTTGAAGTCTTACTGTAATAGAAATGTTATTTTTCGTCTGAGACGTTGTTTCTTGAACTTTAAGTTCTAAGTGATGACGTTTTTTATTTTTGTTTACTTCACTTACAACTGCTAAGAAAAATTTTAGTAGTAATGTTTAATAAAACTGAAAAGAAAAGAAACCAATTTGAATATTTTCATATTCTAAGTTTGTTTCAAACATATTCACACATATAATAAAAACTAAAATATATTTGAGAAAAAGAAAAATACTAAAAATACTGGTTTTATAAAAACAGCGCATTTTACAGCAATACAGTCAAAATTTTCAAAAAACCAAATATTTAATTCAATTACGAAACTTTTCTCCCGTATTGTGTCACAGTGAGGGCAATAGAAAAGCTGAATTAAGGAAATAATACTTTTGTAATCCCCTACCTAAAGTTGAAGTGTATTTGAGATTTACACTGTATGTCAATTGAGCCTATTTGTCATTTGTACAAATGTATAACGTCTTTTTGAATGATTTTCACTCGTATGTTTGAGTTTAAGAAAAAATACGACTTGAAGACTGATTTAAACTTTTAGTTTAGTTGTTCGAAGCAAGATAAATGTATTTCGTTCATCTGAGTTAAAGTGAGGGCATACTCTTGTATGTAGCAAACGAAAAGTTCTGAAACGGCATTAATAACGATGGAAATAAAAAATCGTCTGAATTTATTAAATTTTTTTTTTCATGCAAATTTACTAGCTACAAGCGAGTAACTAACTAAATAAAAACAAAGCTGGAAGCAATTAACACTTGAAGCTAAGGTTTATTGAATAGTTACTTTTAGAGTTTGAGTTAAATTAGAATTAAATAAAAAAAAATCAAGTAAATTAAAAGTTTGATATTTCACATCTAAAAAGCCAACTCACGCGTAAAAATTTGGAAGGTGATTTGATGCTAAAAAACAATAGTTTAATCAGTGTGTTGTTTTCAGTCCTTTAAACTCCTAAATAACAAAAAACAAGTCGAATTTCTTGATAATATTAAAACGTGTTTTGAGTGGTGCAAATTGCTTTGGTAAGCAAATATTTTTTCACTAGTACCGTTAAAACTCAACACCGAAAAACTTAATGTGATTTGTGAGTCCACTTTCAAAACTCGCAATCCTTAAATTGACGATAATAAAAACTTTTGATAAAAACAAATAAACTCTTATCGTTCGATTTCTTCCAGATTGCATGTAAAAACTCTCATCATACACTCACCACGCCCAAACAAGTCACGAACTCACCACGCGGTGGCACTGGTGAGCTTTATGACGTCACAAGTCGTGTATTACCGTCACGAGCTGAAAAAAAGCTGATTACAAATAAGTCGTGATTTTTATTTTTGTAGTTGAGAGTCGGTTGCGCAAATTACTTCTTTTTAAAGTTTTTTCTTTCAAGAAAAAGTTACGTCAGTTCGGCGGGTCGAAATTTTTCGTGATGAATTTTTTTCATTGTTACGTGTTGATCAGAGGACAATGACGTTTCCTCTTTTGTTTGGAGAATTTTTCGCGGTTCAACTTGTAATGTTTTTGTATGAGAAGACGGCACGGGCTTCTCCTGTTAGAACGAAAAGAAAACACACTTTGGTGACCTCAATACACTTGTAAACTTTCTTGAACTTTTGTGTTACGTACTTGTGTGAGTTCTATTGAGAACATTTTAGCGGTTTCTGTCTTCTTTTGTCGTCTGCATATTTTCATGTTTGTGAATAGAAACAGCAGGTGACTACATACTCACGTAGTAAGTATGAAATGTTTGTAGTAAATATTTTCACATAGAAAAGTTTGTAGTAAATATTTTCACATAGAAAAGTTTGTAGTAAATATTTTCACATAGAAAAGTTTGTAGTAAATATTTTCACATAGAAAAGTTTGTAGTAAATACTTTCACATAAAAAGTATAATTTAATTGATATGAATAGTTTGAAGCTTTTAACACAGTCTTGTATAATTGTTAAGAAGTCTTATAATGTGATGGTTTACATGTTGTTTCAATGATAAGTTAGACAAACGTTCAAAAAAAACTATCTTTAAAGTTTTTTAAATCAAACTGAATTGATCAAGACTTAAAGAAAGTTTTTTTAGTACGTGCTAGTTTGAACAGAAATATTATGTTTACAGAGCACAAAAAGGTATTAGAAAAAAAAAACCGAGTATGTATGTAAACACATGAACTTTTTCTAAAGTTTATCACGTATAATTTTTCAAAAACTATTTAAAGATGTTTGACATAGCTGAATATTGTTTTACATGTAAAAATAAATAAATAATACAAGACTTTTGAAAAAAAACTATGCAACTTACAAGTAAACTAAAACTTATGTCAGAAAATTACTTTAAAACTTTTACTTAAAGTAACATAATGTCTGTTAATAAGATTAAAATTGAAATTTCAAGTTAAGTACTTTAAAATCGAATATAATTTTATAGTATACTTTTCTGAATATTATACAAATTCACTTGATTGAAAACAAACAATAAAATTCTAGTTGCTGAAATAAGTTTTAAAATAAAATCTTTTCATGAATTATATTTAAAATTAATTGTAAAATTTTACCATGATTTATGTAACTCAGTAGTATAGATACTTATCTGTATTAAGTAAGTATTGGTTGAAAATTCATATAGCTACTTTAAAAGGGATTTGATCTTTATAGTAATCAGCTTTCTGACAATTTGCTTTGCTTCTTCTCTTTGGTAATAAATAAATCATAAAAGGTTTAACATATTCTGTTGCGTTTTGGTTTACTTATATCTTTGGTTTTTTAACACAGTAGTGTTTTATTACTGATATAGTATTTTATTTTTTAAATAAACCAACCTGTTTCAGTTATTAACATAAAGAAACTTTAAATAACAATTATTTCTTTCAAAAACACCATTTAGGCTTTATTATAATTATTATATATTTTTATTGTTTACAGAAACACCAGTAGCCGAAGCTGCACCAGTCGTAGAAGAAACCAAAGCCCCTGTTGAGGTTAGCAGAAAAATATAATGCACTCAGCAAGTTTTGTTTAAAAAATTTATAAACAACTAAGTTCAGAAGAAATAAACTATTTTTTTAATGTGTTTTCAACAGATCTAATGCAATGGTCTGAAATTTTCAAACATTAGTATTTTACACGTTTGTAAAATAAAGTATTTAAATCTTTTTATAAATTAGGAGCCAGTAGTAGCTGCTGCTGAACCAGAAGAAGCTCCAGCACAAGCAGAAGCTGCAGTGGAAGCAGCAGTAGAAGAAACACCTGCTGTCGAAGAGGTTCGTTACAAAAAGTATTTTTAAAACTGTAAACTATTTCCACAACAAAAACTAATACTGTAAACGCAGGAAATATATTTTTTAGTAATTAAATTTTAAGGTAAAAAATTTTGAGTATTTACCAAGTATGCAGACCTTCAAATATGAATTTTAGTATTTTACAACTTCCAATCCTTCACAGGAGAAACCAGCTGAGGAAGCGGCTCCTGTTGAGAACGGGGAAGCCGCCAAGGAGGAGGCTCCCAAAGAGGAGGAGAAGCCAGCAGCAGCAGAAGACAAGCCCGCAGAAGAGGCTCCCAAGGCGGAGAAACCGAAGAAGAAGGGAAAGTTGAGCGGAAAGTCCTTCAAGAAACTTTTTAAGTGGAGCGTGTTCAAGTCGAAAAAAAGTTTGTTAAATATTTTTACATATACTGTTAAAAAATTTATCTAAAAAAAATTTAGAATCTTTTGAAGCTTAAAGCTGTTTTATTACTATAATAAACTTATTAAATGCTCAAAAAGACTAAAAAAGTTTATATATAGTTTACTTTAATATTATGTTTTAAGGTGTAAGTTTGTAGTTGTAACTATTCTAAACCAAATAGATCGTGAATTCAGATATAAGATCAAACCTTAATTTTATAACTATTCTAAGTTGCTGTTTACCAAAAACTTGGACTTATTAGTATAGCATGTAAAAGAAGTAATATAGAAGCATACACAGTTTATATATTTAGAATTAACTCAATAAGCTAGCAAATTGACCTTAATATAACCAATAAATGTCCTACTTTACTAATAATGTGTATTAGTGAAATAATTTGGCAAAGTAATGAGTATAAAGTTAAAATTTTATGACACTTCTTCCGGTGCGTAAAATAATTAACTAAAAACTTGGCTTATTTTTTGTTTACTTTCAGTTTTTTTATTAAATATTTTCAAAACTTTGGTTTATTGATCAAAAAATATATAAATATTAGTCTGAACAAAGTTTACAATACTTTTCATATTAAGTCCAAAGTTTTCTTTTTAGAAAAAAGTTACAAACTAAAATTACACAGTGTAGACATTTTTACTATTACTATTAAAACAAAAATTTTAATATTTTAAAAAGTATCTGTATAAGTTACAAAACAAAATTTTAAGAATTTTTTAGCAGCTAGTGAAATACGTACATCTTATTTTCTATGTATACACACAAGTATATCAGTATAGTGTTGAATAAGTAAACAACTATAGCTCCTATACAAACAAATTTATAAACAAACATGTATGTAGTAACATATCCATTTTCTTTTTTTTTTAAGAAACCAAACAGAATAAACCCCTATCTTTTTTTAATAAACATGCACAAGGATATATGTTTTTAGAATTGTTTTAAGGCCAAAGTAGCATGATTATTTTATTTTGTCTATAAGAATGCTGTAAAAAGTTCGTGCACAATAGTACAAGCTCTATTTTTGTACATTTTGTATCGTACATGTTTTTCTCTCTTCATTTGAAAGTTTAGCCTTTAGTGTACCATTCAAAATTAATTATTTTTATTATTACTTTTTTACAGAGCCAGCAGACGCTTCAGCTTCATCGACCAAAGTAAAAGCAGAAGACAAAGTTGAAGAAGTTAAATCTAATGGTGAGTACAATTGTATATTTATATATATAACAGATGTATATAAATAATATGATATAAAGTTGAAGAAGTTAAATCTAATGGTTAGTAGAATAATATATATATATATACATACAAGACAGATGAATATAAATAATATAATATGAAGTTGAAGGAGTTAAATCTAATGGTTAGTATTTTAATTAATATAAATATATATTCTGTATAATATTTTAGTTAAAGAATTATAATAAACAAAGTTGAAGACGTTAAATCTAATGGTAAGTTGAATAGTATATTTATATTTAAACTAAAAAATATAAAAGTGAATTTGAAATATTGTTAGTTGTAAGACAAAGTTGAAGAAGTTAAATCGAATGGTGAGTACAATTTTTTATACATAAACATATATAGATATAAAACAGATGTATATAAATAATACAATATAAAGTTGAAGAACTTAAATCAAATGGTAAGTTAATTAATATATACATATATATATAATATATATGTTACAGATGTATATACATAATACAATATAAAGTTAAAGGAGTTAAATCTAATGGTTAGTATAAAACTATTAATGAGTATTGAGTAGAATATCATATAGTAAAGTAATACATAAGACAAAATTGAACAAAAAAAACTATTGATGAGTAAATTACATATGTAAAACTCAGATATGTTATCATTACTTTAACATGTATTAATCATATTAAATACTTAAATTATAACTGAAGTTTAGAATACATTATAAATTATAATTTTATTAAAAAGAATTGAGTAAGAAAAATGATTTATTAAAAATAGCTTTAAAAGTCCTAAATTACAAAAAAATACAAAACTTGTTAAAATTTTTGTGTTATTTCAGTCTATAAAAACAGCAATTATATCATAATTAAAAAAATTTTACAGTTTTGTAAAACTAAACAGTAGTTGTTAAAAATAGGCGGAGAAAATAAGGTAGTAAAAACACAGTAGCCATAACATATAAAATTTATAATTTTTTTAAAAGTTGTAAACAGCAAAATAGCTCTACTTTTATAACAATTAATCTTTAAACTCTTTCAAACACTTGTAGTTTGATAAATGCAATAAAATATTAAAGTTTATTAAATTATTTACTTGTAAGAAAAAGTGTATACCATAAAACCCAAATAAAAGTTTTTAAAACAAAAAAACAAAAACAAAATTTATACAAGACACTACCTCTATGACAAGATATTAATCTTATACTACAACGTTCTAAAGTCTTAGCTTACCGTCTAAAAGTTTTACATTACAACATACAAAGTTACAACATCACGTTTCTAGTAGACTCAACAAACATTGAAAAAGAGCAAACACTTTCATAATGTAAAATTATTTTATGTAAACTTCCCACCAGAACTCCAGTGTAAACACTAACATCATGTCCAAATTGTCACTTTATTGGCAACTTTCAGCGTTTTATGGCAACTTCCAGCGTTTTATGGCAATTTAGTGCCAATTTTTATAAATTTCGCTTGACACAATATTAATCACGACCGAAATCCGCCTAATTTTAACGACTTTTTGTTGTCTTGTTTGCTTTCAAGCGGCTTTATAGTTGAACAAACAAAAACTTCAAATTAAATACAGTCTTCACGGTAAAAGAGCTACTTTGAGTGTTTATTGTAAAGTGATTACGTTTCTTTCAAAGCAGGCAATTAATATAATGACTTCGGCTTGTTTATATTAGGCTATTGCTTTACGTCACTGTTAATTTTGTTGTAAATTAGTTTTTACTTCTCTTTGCAGTAAGCATGTTTTTTATAATTAAAGTAAAAACACTTTATGTTTGAAGGAGCTTTGCTTTCCAAAAATTAAAGTTTTATTGTAAAATATTTAGAAGTTTTAATAACTATCATACACGTTTTTAAGCAGAATTTAATATTTCCAACAACAGTTTTATACTGTTTTAACCACACTCTAAAAGTTTGATATTCAAAAGAGAAAGGTTTAAGTTAAGGTTTAATAGCTAAAACTGCCAACTCTGTCATAGTAAATCAAAATATTACCAACAATTAGATTTATAAAGATGTTATCCTCACCCATCTAAGATAATAAAAACATATTGATGTACAACAGCTTGAATTCTTTTTAAGAACACTCACATTTATAAAAATCATATCAATCTGTTTGGCCCCATGCTTGAGGCCAACATATCTTTAGGATTTCTTTACCATTAACATTATTAATAAAAAAATTACTATTTTTTTATTCTTTCAGGAGTGGAAGCAAACGGTTCGGCACAGACCGAAGCACCAGCAGAAACAAAAGTAGTGGAAGAGACCCCAGCAGAAGCAGAGAAGCCCGCGGAAGAGGCGACCCCCGCCCCCGTGGAAACAGCCGCCGGGTGAAAACCCCCCACGTGGACCCCATGGAAATTATGTCGTTGCCATGACGATGTATTGTTGAATTTGTTTTGTTTAAAAGTCGGTTTTAACCTATTAAAATGCTAGCTAAGTATACAGTTATTATCATATTGAGATTCTATATTGTTGTTTTTGAATCCTTTTATTAAATTTATAGTTACATTATTCTAAAAAGATTCAAGTATTTATATTAAAAAGTTATCGTAAAAGTGCCGACACAAAAAAAAGGTTCAACAAAACAATTTGCGTGTTTTTGTTTTTTTTAATTCGTCTAGAAAAATTTATCAGTTTTTACACAAAAAGTAATAAACAATTACTACCTTGTATATTATATATCTCTGTCCTTTTAACACCCAACTTTCTCTGTTTCTTCTTTTATTTTGATATAAATGTTTGAAAAAAAAGATTACTTTGTTGAAAGTAATTAGTTTTTGCATTCCAAGAAACTAATTTGTTTTTTCAGACAACAGAAACGCTGTACCATTCCTATTAAAAATTTTAGTTTTTATCTGGAATTTGATGCGTTTTTTTGCGTTAATAAAGGTAGAATTTATATACATATATATATAATATATATCGAGGCAAGATATTTTTATTTTCTTTTTATTTTGTTGTAAAGTTGATGACCTGTCTTTTTATACCCAAACTTTCTTTTTCTTTTATCTCTCCTTGAATTTATTCTTATTTATTTTTATCCCCGTCCATCTAAAAAATATTAGGTCAGTTGTCGTTTGTTTTTTCGTTTTCCCAAATTAATAAACTGCTGACTGAAAAACAGTGTTATTTTTGTATTAAAAGTAATATTTAAATAAGTTAGTTATTGTAAATTAGTATGTAAACAAATTAAGTGTTAAAACTATAGTTTTACGTAAATAAGTCTAGCTGTATACTATTTTGTTTAATAAAACTAAATACTGTTTCCTTAAAGAAGTTTAAATATGACTTATATTCTAAAAGATACAAAACAATTTTAGCAAAAATGATTTCAGTTTAATTTAAAAACTATGCCAAAACTTCCCTTAAACTTTATAATAACAATCTAATCTCTACTAAAGCTGTAAATGATTAAAGTTCGTAGAAATGTTCTCAAGTTTTTGTACTACTTTCACTATACTACCGACAGGAAAAAGTAGTACAAAAAAGATTAATTTCTAAACTAAAAAGCTTAGCAGCAATAAAAAGATAATAAGTTCAAGAATTTTGTAGTAAATTATAAACTTCTTGTAGTAAATGTTTCAATTTAATTTACGGCTTAATTTTACAAAAATACCACAAAAACTTACAACTTGTCAAAACGAAAAGGTTTTTAGAGCAATAAAAAGATAAGTGGTTTTTAAAATTTGAGTTTAATCTGGTGAATTATACGAGAATTGGTGTATGACTCATTAGAATGATGACTAACAGAAGGAGTTATTTGCTAGAAGCTTGAAATTTTTTCGATAAAAACATCTTATTTGGCTGTTTTGTGTGAATACAAAAATATATTTGTTGTTTTTGAAAAAGTGTTTGGATGATAGTGTTTTATGTAAAATACACGTAAAAAACTATATGGCTATTAAAGTTTAAACTTATTTTATAAATAGTTTTTATTTTTGGGATTAATTTATACATAAGTGTTATAACTATTTCTGTTTTGATTACAAAAATTAATAATGTAATAACTGTACTTTTAAGAGTATATAATAACATGACATTAAGAACAAAATTTTATTAATAAATATAACATATAAAGTTATTTGCGTTAATTTTGAAGAAACTGTAAAAGAAAAATATAAAAATCACTGAACTCTTTAAAATTGCTAGCTTTTTAACAAATTAAGTGCAGTTTTTATTTTTGAACACTTTAAAACACTTAAAGGTCGGTTAAAACAACACTTAAAGTTTATAAACATACCAAGTACTACTAAGAATAGAACTAATTAACTTCTTAGTTTTACAATAAATCCACTTTCAGTTTAGTTTCATTTGAAACATATAAACCTGCATCATGAGATTTAATTTAGTAGGAAATAAATTGGACAGTTGTTGTTTTGCCTGTATTCCAGAAGCACTCCAACGTAAGTACACATAAGTTAATGATCCAAAAAGAAAGTTTATTCTCCACTTAATGCTAATTAGCATGCAGTTTTGAAAAAATCGAAAAATTTTGCAGCAATGACACAACTACAAGTGCTCTTTCTAAAATTGAACTTTTAGTAATTTTGACTCGATTCTAATTGAATGATAAGTCATGTGGGAATTGAAAACGAATAAAGTGCTATTTGAGGAGTTTCAGAGACGAGATCTAATTACAAGATTATTTTAAAGAAACGTCGTTCAAATAGTTTTCGATTTGCTTTCTAGGAAAGCTTGAAAAAAGTTAAGTACCTGAAATTTATCGTAAACTTTTACGGAAGTTTGTTTAGTACAATTTTATTCAATTTTGGTTTTTTAACTTACAATCTTGGATGCATTTCAATCAATAATTTAATTTTTTAATGTTTTTAAAAATACACTTGATTTAAAATTTTCTGTAAAACTATTTTGTTTAATGAACTATCAAAATTCTAAAAAGTAATATATAACCAACCTATAAAGTAATCTAGAAATTATCGTTAAGCTAATTTATTTTTTAAGACTTTTTTACTTAGCTTAAAATAAAATTTTTTAAACTTTTGTTTATCTTTTATATGAACTTAGTATTTGACATATTAGTTTTAATAAATATTCCATCCTTACGTACAAGAATTACTTTTATATAAATTTCAGTACTAAAAGAAAAATCTTACATTTTATGTAGAAACATTTCAGGACTTTTTGTTCAGCTTTTTTCTAAGCATGAAAACTAATTACTAGATTATTTTTACTAAACGTCAGTCAAATTTGTATTTCTTTTATTCAAAAAAAAACATGCAAAGTTAATCTTGAAGTTTTACTATATATAGACTGTTTTATGTCACTCATTTAATTAAAAATTTACTATTTTTCCATTGAAATTAATTTAAATTTCTCAGAACATTACAGTTTACCGACTGTTTTTTATAACTTTTATTTACAACTACATGCTAAAATCAGTGTTAGTACTAAAACAGCATGTAATTAAGTTTTGATAGCATTGGTTTTCCCATATTATCTTAAAAAACTTGCTTAAGTCTAAAAATACTTTAAAGCCAATATCAATTAAGTTTACAAGAAAACTGTAAACTCAAATAAGCAAAAGCTATAAGTGCCAAAAATTTTTATTTTTCTCCAAAAATAAAACACGTAATTTTTATCGCGTTTTTAAATTTCAATTAAAAGTAAATATAGAAACTTTTAGAATACCGTGTTGTGTTATACTGAAAGTGTTAATGTAAATTTAAATTGAGTATATTGTAAATAATTAGTTGACATATAATTTGAATTTTAAATTATATTTTTAGCTAAATATCAATATTTTGATTATGCATGTTTTTTAAAAGTTTGAAGTTTAAAATTAATTATAAAATAATTTAAAAACTATTTTTTAGAAAATATTAACCTAAAATTTTAGCTAAAAACACAGTTGAAACTTAGTTTGTTTGTTGATCTAGTAAAATTATAATAACTTCGAAAAGCTGTAGTAGTAGTTTAACCTTTAACCACTAAAGTATGTGAAAAATGTAAGGTTAAATATTCTCATGGATTAACAATTTAAGCAATTCTTAAAGTATTAGAAATAAAATAAACCTTTTACATTGTTGGTTTGAAATACTTTTAGGCGTAAGAGTTAAAAACTAAATTATTTTGCATAATACAACACCATTTATTTCCTCTATAACACTCTAGAAATAAGTTTAACTGTTTTATTACTTGTAGAAGCTTTCTATAAACGTTACAAATGTAAGTCTTATAACAAACAATAGTTAATATATTGAATCTTTAACATTTTAACAATCTTTAACAAAATTTTCACAAGTTTGACTACTATAATGGAAAATAGTTAAAAACTTTGTTGTAAAAACTTTAACAGTAAATGTCACAAAAGTTATCAATTTCAATATTGATTCTGCTGAGCTAACAATATATTTTTAATTAACAAAAAAAAAAAACTGTTAGACACAAGCCACTTAAAAATTTTGGCTCCGACTCACAATATTTAAGTGTTTTATTATTTATTTTATGTTTTTTTGTTTTTTTGAACTCAAAACACTCAGTAAGCCGTATTAGGTTCAAAAAGATTTTTTATTTAAATAAAACAGGCATGAATTTTATTGATTTTTACTGAGAATACCGACACATGTCAATTTGAATTATCCTCAAAAAAAATCGAACTTTTTTTTTATTTTTCTTTTATGTATAGCTCTACAACGTTGGCTTTTGAAGTTATTTTAACTTTTTTGTATGAAAACTTTGGTTATGAGAATTTGATAAAATTCAGGCAAAATTTACGAATCTTCAGTTAACTGTAGAAAATCCAACTTGTATTAAATTGTAAAAACTTAAATATATTCATGCATTCCTTATGAGTGTTTTAAATTATTCCAAAATATTAATTTCTAGTTATTTATTTATAGAATTAAAATTTGTGAAGTTTAAGTTTAATTATAGATAAAAATACCGATGATAAATAAATTCACAAAAAATACCCTTTTACTTTATCATCGAGTTGAATAAATTTCTAGTTTTCATTTCGAGAAACACAAATTACATTTAAATAAAAACTGTTTTTAAGTTATTAAAAAACCTATTGGGATTTGCGCAAATTAGTTTGCTAATGGTGGTTTGAAAAAGACGAAAATAATTTAATTTCAAACTCCTTTCGTTTAGGATGTCATTTGTTAAAACAAAAATATTAATGTTTGAAACATTAGTTGTGTAAATCTACTATGACAAATTTACTAATACTATTCAATTTGTTTTAGTTAAAATAAGAAGTAACATTTATCGAAGTTGCTAAATAAAATTTAGGATTTTTTGTTTGCTCTACGGTTTAAAAAAAGTGTTTTATTTATAAAAATAATTTTATTAAAACAGTAAATGTTTTAAAACATTTTGTTTTGAAAAGCATAAAACTTTTTTAATAAAGATAATTAGAAACGTACTATAAGGTTTCCGAAATTAGATAATACCAACTTTTTTTTTCAGTTTAATTTAAATAAACTGTTTAAAGTAAAAACCATAAAATACGTTAATTAAACTAAAAAAAAAATAAAAATATTCTTGTAGTTTTAACAAAGCTACTTAATTGCATAATGGAATTTTAATAAGGTTTAGTTTTTATAACAAAACCTCGAACTCATTTGAAGGGTACAAAAAAATTTTAAGTAACTAATATGATATACTAAAGAACTTAGCATTCAGAAATTCATATTAGTTGTTACAAAAACATGATTAAATGATATTTAGTTTAAAAACGCGTATAGTTTAGTAAACTAAAAGTTTAAGCAAGTCTTAAAAACCATTTAATAATATTAAAGCCGTTTTATAAAATTTAAATTGTTTGTAATAACAGTTTAAATAAAAACTATATACATAATTTGCTGTTAATAGTTGTTTTTATTTATGTGTTTATTGCAATTTCGTTTAAATCTTTAAGTAGTAGAAAAAACTAAATAAAAGTTATAGACTTTTTAAAGTTGCTTTTACGAACTTTTTTAGTTGTTTTTGAGTCTTGTAAAACATTGCAAGGATAAAATAAATTTTATGGTCATTTTAAAAATAGAACAATGTTTTTATTTTTAGCATTTTTTCAAAACCGCAACGTTTTAAAACAGTCAATAAAACTTGTAATTACATCGTTACGTTCTAAAATTACCTCAAAATAATATTCCTAAAATATAAGTATCTGTTTTATGGCGGTTTTGTTCCTAATAAACGTTTTACAAGCAAACATATTTACTTTATCTTCCAGAAAATAATTACTATACAAACATTATGGCCTTATAAGCAAACTACTTTTTGTTTAAATAAGGGAAAAAACTGTCGTAATTTATTTAAACAAAGTCTATTTATAGCGTTTTTGTCAAGATAGTTACTTATAATTTGTAGTCGAAAACGACCAATGAGAAATAATTCGTATTAAAGTTAAGCTAAAAGTGATTATATCTATTGTGTTTACTTATCATTATTGTTCTTGGGATATCTAGAAGAAACTTAATATAATTTCAACTGCATTCCACTATTTTATTAGACGTTTAAGTTAAGAAAAAAAGACGTTTTCCAAAACTCTTTGTCTTAAAACGTATTAATTGTTTACCAAAAAAAGTATCAAGTAATATTTTATAAAAAGGACAATTTTTAGTTACTTTTTTCAAATGTTAAACCGTTAAAATATTAAATTATGATGACAAATACCTAAACTTAGAACTGAAGTAAATGTATATTTTACTTTACTGTTAAAACTGAGTACTTTATTCTCTATTATCAGCTGTAGATTTAAATATAATATATTGTTTTACGTCAATTACCTATCTACATATTATTGGTAAAAAATCTTATTAGTTTTTACCTTCATGCTTTGTTTTTAAGATTTTTTCTCGCCTTATACTTAAAAATTAAATTTGATCAATATGTTTTTATCTAGTTCTATATATATTCTTAAATCAAGTATCACAATACTTTTAGTTCGTAACTTGTAAAATGTTTATAATGAGGAATTCAGATTATTAAGTGACTTATATGGATTTTGTTTAATTAGTGACTAATTATATTTAAGATTTTCAAAAACGTAGAATTCAATTGAAAGTTAGGTGGCACTAACTTTGTTTTTACTTAATTATCTAAAACTAAAGTTTTAAATAGTTAACACAAAAATAAAATATTTCTACACATTAAACTTTACTTTACTAAAAATTTCAAAGATACAGCTAATGTTTTTTTTATCTTTTTTCTAAATTATGTCATTTTTAAAATAGCCAAAGTTTACAAATAAACTATTTTAAACTACCACGTTAGATAAAAATTCATTATAAAGCTTTAATGTTCCATGTTTATTTATAATTTATTTGTTTGTTTTGTATTTATCAGAATTATACGGTTAAAATTTTGCAGACCAAAAAGTTTTTGAAGTTTTAAGTTTAACCGATACACGAATTTATTGTTTTAACAAAAGTAAATCTGATTTCATCATTCATTAAAGTATATAGTTTTTATTAATTTCAAGCTTTACTGAGTTATCGTTTTTTTTCACTTTATAGATGATAAATAAAACTTATAAAATGGTATACCCAGAAAATGCTTTCAAAACCTTAACGAATTTTTACTATTTATAAAGTATAAGTAAAACGAAAGCCTTGAAAATAATTTAACAACTAATTAAAATGTACACTTTAGTCTTTATTTATAAAGCAATTTAAAACAAGCATCAGTTTTAAAGTATCAATAAATTTAGCTGTTTTAATAAAATTATTTATAAAGTTTAGTTAACTTATTTTTTTTTATTACAAAAGTTATCAAATATTTAAAAAATAATCAGGATTATCAGTTATAAAACCTTTTAATTGAAGTTATGACTTTAAATTATTTTAATGACTAAATTTTTTGAAATGTTTAACATATTTAAAAAATCTGCTTAATCATTGTTTTTGTTTCTCATAAAGTTTTATCCCCAAAAATGTCAGGCATTTTCTTACAATGGTCTAAACTTTTAATCCTTTTATTTCCGCAAAATTTTAAAATTTACAAATATGCGTGAAACTTTTTAAAATATAAACTACTACAGGTATTACGTTAGGTTTTAATTTAGTTGTTAAGTAAATTTTTAAAGCCTTTTTTCTCATAAACTAGTTAAATTAAATTTTGTAAAAAACTTGAAATACATTTTAAAAAGTGTTTTTTTATAACAAATATCATGTCTGTATACTTTATTGTGACAATTTAATGAGCAACATAATGAGTTTAATAGCTTTACAACACACATCACATGTATTTATTGTTTGTTTATTAACATTTAAAACATAGTTTTTATTTTAATTAATTATAAAACAAGTTGTAATAAAAGCTTGGAAACTAATAACGTTTTTTTGTGATTTGGTAAACAAACTTTTTTTTTCAAATAAAAATGTTCTCTAAAATATGTTGAATTATTTATTTGCAATTTTTACAGCCCGTTTTACAAAATATATACAAAAATTTTTTCTACAAGAGATTTAATGGATAGTAACCAAATATTAAATAGATGTAGAATCAGAAGTTATTTAGTTCTAATAACAAATATATAAATAATTATATACAAACCCGTTACTTTAAATTAATCGAACTCTATACTTGTACCATATTTAAAAAAAATAGTATAATCATATATGTTGAGTTTTAATGTAGTTTTAAAATATTCTTCTATAATTAGAAACTAAAACAAATTATTTACAGATCGGTTTTTTCTTAACAGTTTTACTACTTGACTATTTAAAAACATAAAACATTCAAAATTTATAAATCGAGTTGTCGTTTCTGTATTGATTTACTTATAAGTATTTAGTGACATCATATGTTGCTGGCAAAAACACCTCTAAAATTTTTTTAATTAGACACTATTTAAAGTTTAGTATCCATAGTAGCTTATAACACTTACAAATATTTATACGGCAGTTAATAGGCAGATGTTTTATTCGAAACATTTCTCATTCAGCAGATTGTATTTTGTTGAACCGTAAGTAGATTAGATCTGCTACATATTTATATTTTTGTTTATAGTAGTGATAGTGATAAAACAAATAAATTAAAGTTACTAGTTATTGTTGTCAATTATGATTTATTTCATCAAAATTTAACTACACTAAAGGTTTTTGCTATAATACTTTATTCTTTAATATTAAAAAAGTCATAAACTTACAGAAGTTTAAAAAGCTGATAGTATTTTATGTAAAAGAATAAAGAAAAAGTATAGCTAAGGAATTTATAAATCTAGCTTTTCAACAAGTATAGTAAGACCTTAAATAAAAACCTCATAAATCAAATTCCAGTTGAATTTATAACCAAAAGGTCAAAGTTAAAAGCTTTTATAATTTTGTAAGTTGTATTTCATATAATTACTTATTTTACTTGAATTAAAGCTTTCAGACTAGTTATAAATAATTAATAATATTTTTGTTTATGACGTTTTAAGAATCAGAAATTCTTAGTTGTTTTATAAATTGAAAAATAAATACTCTTTAAGGTTTCTGTAATTTAAACAATTATATTATATTATATTCTTGAGTTTGTTAATCAGATAAAAATGTTGTCTCCAAAATACTTTTTAGAAGTTTACCAAATCAACAATAGAAATTGAACGGAAAACATTACAGATTAAATTTCAATGTTAATTAAACTTTGAAACAGCTAACTATTTTAAATTTTCTATTTTGTTTTTAAGTTACAATTAGACCTTACTAAAATGGTCTGAATATTTTCGATAGTATTTCAAAAATCTTGTACCAAAACAAAACCAGATTTTAATGTTATTATGTTTTATATTTAAACATTTAATCGGATTAGATGTTGTGTAAGAAACTGACTTATCGGGTTTATTCAAGCTCTGGAATGTAAAACGTTTCAGGAAATGGTTATTTACCTAAAAACAACGTTAATACTTATAAAATATTGATAGTAAATAATAAAGAAATCATCTGTATTTTATTACAGTATCAATCTATAACTTATCAAGTAGTTGTTAAAGTTTAAATAAAGAAAAACACAAATAGGAAACTATTTCTAAGATTTTTTTTTTTACAATATTTTGTTCAAATATTTTATGTATACTAAAAGGCCGGTCAAAAACAAAACACATGCAGTTGTTAAAAAAAAAATTGATAAAGGTATAATGTTTAACTTATGTATTTTATAGTAATCAAAAAAATTAAAGTAAAAGTAATATCGTAAATTTAAATAACTTCATTAGTTTTAATTGCTAAATACATTATAAATAACCAGTGTAAAGAAAGATAAAATCTTTTCAGTATTTTAAGCTGCCTTTAAAACTGTTAATTTTAAATGATAGTGATTTTTATTGATTAAATTTTAATCAAACTTTTTCGATAACATTATCACAAGAGTTTTTGAAAAATTATAAAAACATGATTTCACACATAAGTAAGGTTACTTAATAAAAAAAAATTGATAAATTAGAAAACTAAAAGTTATGATTATATATTATTTTGTATTCATTTATTTATTCTCAATTTTTATACTTAAGCGATGTCGTTGATATTGTTATTTTATTATAATTTTTTTACAAATAAAATATTAAGCTACTTTTTATTAATAAGAAGAATAATTTCAAATATCTAAACATCTTGTACTTAAAATTTAATCTCGTAAAAACACTATTATAACGTGTATATCAAAAAAAAAATTGTGTCTTTTTTGATATAGTTAAAGTTTTAGAAGTCACATTTAGAAGTGATAATAAGAATGTAAATATAACTTTGAAACAAGTATAATTTTTATAATATCATCCGTCACATATTTCATATAGCAACGTAAAATAGTAAAATATTTTTTTTAGATAACTGTTTAACTGATTTAAACTTTTAGTATAAAACTTGTTTATTACTGTGTTTTAAAGTTAATTCAATTAATAAAGCAAAACGTGTATAATATTTTTTGCACTTAAAAGCTTAGAGAATTTTAATAACATACGTTTAGTTTAAACTTGTAAAAAGCAGCTACTAAACTATGTCGAACATAAAATTTAGTATTTTATACAGAACATAAAAAAATCTTAATACTTTATTATACCTATGAACTACAAAACAATCCAAACAATCCAAACATTCTAGGAGTGATTTAAACGAGCTACTAAAAAGTTCTCAGACCTGGTTTTGTCAAGTAAAGTATTTAGTGGTTATTTTACACCAGTACAAGATGAAAGGAGTTCCATTGACATATTTCTGAAGGGTTTTCTCAGAATACCTAGAAAAGTATTTCTCGGTTTCCTAATGATCAATTAACTTTAATTAGGAATTTTAATTTCTAAAACACTTTCCATTGTTGCTGAAAGAATATTTTGCGTTTTTAAACTTCATAATCTATAAATATCACAAGTACTAAAAAAACTGAATAATACATTATGATTTGAATTATTTTATTCTTTTAAATTTATATCTTAATTATTTTTTTATCTTTTGTTTTTTATAAGTTAACTTTTTATTGTATTTTAAGAATATTTAACATCCAAAAGAAACATACTGATGTGAATAAATAAATCAAATGGGAATTAATTACATAAGTAAAAACATTATGTCATTAAAACATTTACATTATTTTATGATTTGTTTTTTAAACTTTTAAAACTGGCATTGACTTTAGCTTATCATTTCAAAATTCTTTCAACGGAAAGTTAACATTAATAATTTAAAATAATAGAACTCTTTTTTATCAATGATAAAACTATAGAAAATATTTAATTATAGTAAAGGTTAAAAGAATTTAAAGTAGTATTTTTATTTTGATCAAATTTACAAACTATGCCTAACTTTAATAAACAAAACACAAAAAATTTTAAAGACTGTTTTTATATTTTCTACCTATAATACGTTTTAATGTTTATTTCTCATGAATAATAATGCTTAAAAACTTTATTAAAAATTAAAAGTACGTAAAATTAGAATTGTTTAATTTTATATTCTACAAACTAGTTATTGTGTTTTTATAAGTGATTATAATTTTTTTACAATTTCAAAAGTTTTGTTATACTCAAAATCTATATCACAAAAACTTAAAATTTGTTTGAAATCAACAGATAGCCGATAATTTTAAAATGCTTAAAAACAGCAAATTAATATTATGCGTTTCAATAAGTTGAAATGATTCGATTTTATTTGCATCCATATTTGGCTATTAACCGATGTGTTTTGGCTGTAAAATAGTTCTAAAAACTTCTAAATCGTATTTCTAACAAAACTTTTATTGAAAATTTGTTTTGCTAATTTATAATTTTCATTCGGAAAATAATACAATTAAAAGTAACAAAAACATTAAAATGATATAATCAAAATACTAATTGAAGGAAACAAAACGCAAAAAATAAGCTACACTATCGTGATTTAAACACCTTATAGAAATTTAAACTTTAATCACTTCATAATAAATTAACTAAACTGTAAGTTTAAAAATAACAGTTATCACACGTTTTTGCATAAAATAGTATATGTTTTACATTAACGCTTTTAAGCACTTAAAAATAATTAGAACGTCTATACAAAATTACAAAGAAATTTTCGAACCAACTTCAAAAAAAACATTTCAAATATTTAAGATATTCATCATAGATACCAAGAATTCCTCAGACCTAATTTCGGTCAGTAAAATGTTTTCGTGATTTTCGTAAATCATCACTACAAGATGAAAGGAATTTCTGTGACGTATGTTTAAGGGTTTTTCTCAAAAATACCGCGAGTTATTTGGAAAATATATGGTCTTAGAATTATAACCTGAATATATTTTTGTTCTTTTTAAATTCTAAAGTTGATACCAAACGAAACTTGAAGGTTTTAAAGTAAGTACTTTCCATTTGACAGCATTGAAAGTATCAAAAAGAATATCAAAAGTTTGTTTTTCAAACCTACTTTTAACTTTTCTATATATTCCTTTTAGAAAATTGTATTGTGCTTTCCTAGTTTCCTGGTAGTTAGTATTTTTATGAAGTTTTAATTATGAAATACTTTTAAGTTGTCAATACAAATTTTAGACAGTATGAAATAAAAAGGTTGAGCTTTTATCAATAATTTATATAATTTATTTATATATTTAGTTTTATAGTTTTTGCATAAAACTTAATGTTATGTAATTTCTAATAAAAGGTTTGCTATATCGAAATTAAATTAATTGTTTGCTTTATTTTTTTTTATGAATTACACTAGTTTTAGATACTAGCCTGAAAACTTAAAAGTTAGTATATTGTGTAATATCTGATTTGTGTTAAGGGTTGATCAAAAGTTTTCACTTTTTTAAACTTTAATCAGCACAATAATAAGATCACCAAGCTTAACAGTTTTTGAATTTCAGTTTTCTACAATTTTTCTTGACGAACTTTAAATCAATTAATTTATAGAAATAAATTTTACAAAGTGTAATGGTGTATAATATCTTTGTTACGTCTTGGTTTAAAAATTATGCTTTTTTATAGTTTCACATAAAATCTACTTAAAATGAAGATTTGTTTGAAAAAGTACAATTATCTTTTCTTTTCTTTTTTTGCCTAAATTTGATCAAGTTTTTTTTTTCTTCATAAAAATTAGAATTTAATTGTCTACAGTTGCAGTTAAAAATTTTACTTGAAAAATAAGTTAACATAATAAATAAAAAAAATGTTTATTAAATATATCACAACAAATACTCCTTTTATAAAAATCAAAACTATTTTTAGTTCAAATATTAACATAATTGTATTAATATTTTATCAAAACAAAATTAAAGCTTTAAATTGACAAAACAATTAGTAAAGTGTGCAGGAGTTGTTTTAAAGTAAAAAACTTATTACTTAATTTGATCTTCAAAACTTTGCCATTTAAAACAAGTTGTTTTTGTAGTAGCTTTAAAGATTATACCCTAGTATTTTAAATATAAAATAATGAGTTTATAATTTGGTAATTTGACAAACTTTAGTAAAAATTATTTACTGTGCTCTTAAAATGAAATGAAAAATAGTTTCAAGTTTCACACTATACAATTTAAGTTGATAAAATTATAGTTTTTTAATAGTTTGATATAGATCCCTTAATGGTTTTTTAAAAAAGAAACATTTAGTTAAACGAATTTGTTATTTAAATAAAGTTTTAATTTATTTTTTGATCTGTAGTAGTTATTAAAAACTTTTTTAAAATTGTTGAAACTAATTTCTGAGATTTTTTTATTAAACAATATTGAATCTTATTAAACTTTCGACATTTTGTCTCAGTAAAAAGAAGGTATTATCAGTTATTAAAATTTAATTTTTCTATGACTTACTATACTTTAGGTAAACATTTATTATTTACTGAATTTTTTATTTCAACTAATGAAAACACTGTTAAGTTTTATAACTTGAAAACCATTTATAAAAATTATACTTAGAACTTTTATTTTAAATTTTAAATTTATGAGTAACATCCGGATACGGAAAATTTTAGGAAAATCATTTCTCAGAAAAGTTTTGAAAATTGATTGCATTTAATTGTTTAGCAAATATAAAAACACTGTTTTAAGCTTTGGTGGTTTCATAGTTTAGCAAAGCTTTTAATAGGATTATTAAAGGTTAAGTTTGAATAAATATTATTACAGTAATATCACATATAACACTAGTTCCTACTCTAATTTAATTATTAAAATAAATACAAATAAAAAAAAATTATTAAACACAATTACAATGATTATTCTTATGAATTTAAAAAAGTTCACTTACTTTAAGTCACTTTTCTTCAGGATTAGAAATATATTTTGTTGCTTTCAAAAAACCATCACTACACATTTCGTTCATGTATAGTTGAGTTACAAAACGTAGCAAAATTTTTGATAATCAAAATAATTTAAAGCTTGAAAAATAATCAACTGATGCTCATATCAGGAATTAATTTCTATGGAAACCTTACAAGTTCATTATCAAGAATTTTTTTTGACCTAATAATTTAACTTAGTTTTTTAAACAATTTTAATAACAGTAATCAAAACGTTACAATTGCTACAATTTTAAATAACCAATCAGTTTAGATTATTTCCGAACTATATTCAAAAATGTGTTTTTACTTCGACTGTTTAAGCGTATTTCATTTTTTCACTAGTTTTAACAAAAAATTAAGTCTGTTCAAATTTTCCAATACGTAATTTTAAGTTATAAAATTCTAAAGTTAATGTATTTTGTATTTTAGTTTTTATAGTTGCGATAACGAATAAAACTTCTTCGCTGTTTTTATAAATACGTTTTATGTAATGAACGAGGTAAAACAGTTCTAATCTTTGTACTTAATAACTTGGTAAGTAACGTATAAGTTACTTTTTACTTTGAAAAAAAATCTTAAACCTATTTGAATAACTTTGATCAAATGTTTTTGTTATTCCGAGCAATTTTACACAAACCTATGTAGATACATGTTTGAAATATATTTGTTAAAATTATATTGTACGAAGATATAAAAATATAAACATTTTAGGCCGAAAAACTAAGTATACCTTCTGTTTTGGTTTTACTAGAAAAAAACTAGTTTACATTTATTTGTTTTTATAAAATTTCTTACATGATGTAGTTTAGAATAATGAATATAGTACAACTGATTAAAATAAAAACAGGTAAAAGTAAATAAATCATTAATAATTAAAAACTTATCAGTTAGTCTGTCTTAGAAGGTTTTGATTGAAATATTTTTAGGCTCGAAATTTGCAATTGGTTGATTTTACGGAACAAAGAAATCTCATAACCTAATCTTGTTTTAGCATTAAAATGTATTTTTTTATTTACTTGCTTTAAATATATAACAACACTTCAGAGCTAAGTTTTCACGTTTAAAGCTTTTCAATGCTGTTTTTAAAATTTTGATTGATATAGTTTACTTTTTAAAACTCATAATTTGCAATATAAAACACTTTAAAACTTTCAGCAAAATTTTTTTACCTTTATGTTTTTTTACTAATCATATTAATCAAAAAAAAAAATTTAAGATCATATCTTAACTATATGCCATCAATTATGAAACTATAGTAATGTTTTTTTCATGTTTTTTTTTAAGTTGAAAAAATAATAAAACTATGTACACTGTGATGATTAAATTCTGGATAATATATGAAAGATACGTATTAATGTAGAAAGATTAAATTCATCACATTAGTTTATTTACCATCAAAATAATAAACAATCAGTTTTGTAAACTAATTTTTACACATTACAGAATGATTAATACCAGAAAATGCGATTTATAAGGGTGTGTTCAAAATTACCTTTTGATTTATCTTTTAAGTTTTACTAGACTTTCTATTTTACCTAAAACATAAACTCGAGTATTTAAATTAGATAAAGCTCATTTGGTATGATGAAGTGCTTGTTACTAGTTGTTTTTTGCATTTTACTAATAAAAGTGCATACTTTTACAGTTACTTACTATTAGTAACTTCATCATTTATATGTTTAATAATGTCAGTTTTCGCAATATATTTTAAAACAACACAACTGTAGAAGTACGCAATTTAAAAGTTTTTGTTACCTTTTGTTTTATTTAACAAGCACCAAAAGTGAAGTGTTTATTTTCTCGGTTTTTAACTCTTTTCATAGTAAGATTACAACACACGGTACAAAGGCATTTTATAATTAAATTTGATTAAAGTTTAAATTAATGTAATTAGCACTTATGTTTAATAGAAAAACGTTATTTTGCCCTGTTTTGTGAAAAACTATATAATATAAAGAAAACATTTAATTGTCAAGATTACGTTTTATGAGCATAGATTTCTCAAAAAGTTTACAAGTGTTTAAAAAACTACTTTTTTTTCTAAATAAACTTAACAACTAACCAAAACAATACTGTTAAAAATTTAACCAAGGCAAAATTTTTCTTGTTATTTACTCCAATATCCATACCAGATATTGAAATATTTTGTATTTTGTATTTTATTTAAAACTTGATGTCGGGAACTTAGATATTCAAACGTTGAAATAGTTCAACAGCATTTGTGCTCTAATTAGTTTCGATAGAATTGACCTTTAGTGTCTTGAAGCATTTTTTCATATTCATCTTAGAATGTTCAGAAAGTATTTTCATTTTTTTATTATATTTTGTGAATACTTGCTTAATTGAAAAGGTTTTTAAGTGAGTCACTAAAAATACAAGGGTACAAAATAAATGGCGTGCTCTTACAAGCCCTATTTTATTTTTACTAAAACTTTGATAGAACAGAAAAGTTTAAACAAATTAAAAGTAAAAATTGTATTCACAAGTAAGTTAAGCACGTAATTTTAATGTTTCAGCTATTTTTTATTATAGTAATTGTGAAAAACTAATATAATAGTAATAATGTATAATATAATAAACAAATTAAAACTTTGAAGCATATAAAATTATAACTGCCGTGAACAAATTTTTATAATCGCAATAAAGTTATTTTAGAAATCAATTAAATTTAAAACAGTGTTCACTTTTTATTTGATAGTTTTTGTATAGAGATTATAAAAACTTATCTATAAATCATTTTATTGATTATTAAACACATAAATATTTGCTGCTTTTGTTAATAATTTATGGGTAGGGGTCAAATATGCACGAAGGGACACTTTTGCACGAAGACGCTTTTGCTCGAAACACTTTTGTACAAGGGCTCAATTTCGTACAAAGACACTTTTGCAAGAAGACACTTTTGCACGGATTGAACTGTTTTAATGTTTATTTTTTTATTAATTTTAGTTTATTTACTATTTTTTTTTATTAATTATTTTTTTAGTTCTATTTTTACTACCACTGTTACCCCTAACCCTTACCCTCGGTCAGTAGCTTATTTTACTTCTTTTTTTTGTATTCTTTTTATGATGTTTTTTATTTTATATTTTTTTACCTTTGTGCAAAAATGACCCTTCGTGCAAAAGTGACCCCTCGTGCGAAAAAGTCTTCATGCAAAAGTGTCCCTTCGTGCATGTTTAATCCTTTGTGCAAAAGCGTCTTCGTGCATATTTGATCCGTTCCCTTTATTTATAGTTATTTCTGCGTAACTATAACTTTTTATTTTATAACTATTTTCGTATTTATGTTTTCTTATACTCTTTGTTACGATAGAAAGTACTGACAGTATTGAAACAACGATCTTTTAGCATATAATTTTTCATAAGCTTACTAACTTGTAAACCATTTTTTTCTAATTTGTATGTAGAAAAATATCAAAAATAATTACAAGCATTAAAAGCTTTACACATAGAGTAAGGGTAAAGTGTGTACTTTGATTCTATTACGTTTTTAGATATAAACTATCAACTAAAGTCTGAAACGTTTTTTATGTTATTCAAGGTATAAAATTTTTCAACTTTTATAACAACACTTTACTTTAACAGTTTCAAGCTAATCTTTCGAAAGTTTATAGCAACAAAAAGTACTTGTTTTAATATTTTATAAACAAAATTCTAGGAAAAAGTTAAAGGTAATCTGTTTATAAATTTCAAAAGTTCTTAAAATACATCAATCATTTCTATCTTGCCTTAAAAGAAATATTTTAATATTTAATAGTGAAACATAAAGTTTTAGAGAGTTATTTAAGTTTAAACTTGGTATGCAACAAAAGCATAGTTTGTTTAGGTTGTATTCTGTTAAGATATATTTCAACAGTTTTACAGAAATTCATAAAATGCAAACATAAAATTTAAAAAACTTGTATTGCGTTTTTAAAACTAGATATTATGCTGTTCGGTAGATTGATAGAAAACAAATCATCAAATATTTTACATTCATTTAATTTACTTTTTTGTACTTATGTCAACTAGCAAGTTTTACCTTACAATGTTTAATTATTACAACAATAATATTAAATTGTATAATTATACAATAGTCCTTGATCGAAAATTACAAGTCAAACATAACCAAATATATTTTAGATAAAATTAAATTATTCTTTAAGAAGTTTTAAACATGGATACTTACATCTTACTATTATTTTTAATAATTAATTTACTATCATTTTGAATCCTACACCACCGAGTAGTTAAATAAACAAAACAAATTGGTAAAATTTAGTAATTGTATTGCTTACTTTTAAAACATATAAGAATATTTTGTTTTATTAACTTATACGATAAGTTGCAATTTTTAACATCAACAATTTTTTAAAAGTTAAAACACTGTTCTTGACTAGTTACCTTAGCACAATAAAAAAACTATTGTAGTGATTTTACTACTATTTTCTTGAAACGTCTAGTTAGTATTATTTTAATTTCAAGCTTCTGTTAAAAGATTCTTTTGTCATTCTACTCATTAATTATTTAAACTTTGTAAACTCGTACATTTTTTTACCTTGCCTTTAGTTTTCTTATATTGTTTTTGAAGCTTACGATTTTTATGTCTTATTATAACTTTGTCTAATTTTCTAAAATAAGTATTTCAGTGAAAAAACTTAATTCACTTTATAAAATAATAATTATTTTTGACTTATTGATATAGTATCTAAACTAAGTTTTTTAGATTTAAACTCAAATAAACTTTCAAAAATAAATCATTTAAAAGATATTTCTCAGTCCAAACTGTACCAGTAGGTATATTCACAACTTCCACCCTTTTTGTTTTTTAATTGTATTTGTTTATACAGATTTTATTCTTTTATTTTTTTACTATCACTGTCACCCCTAACCCTTACATTTTGTCAGTAAGAGATTCCAGGGTTTGGTCGTTTGGGAATTGTGGGTCTCTCGTAGCAGCATTATTCAAATGAAATTTTGACAAGAAAATTAAAAATCTAAATTGACAAAAACTTCAGTAAAAGGTTTATGATCTCTGTTTGTAGTTAAAAAGTAAAATAAACCTTAACTTTAAAAATTGTTTTCATAGTTTCTTGAAGATTACACCCTATTATCTTAATGGGATTTAATTAAAAATAATTGAGGTTTTAATTGGAAGTTTTGACAAACAGTAGCAAATATTTACAGTTAATACTTACGATGATAAAAAGTAATTTAGAAACAGTATATATGTTTTTGTAATAACTTAATAGTATTATAAAAGAATTTATCTTAGCAGCAATCTTAAACTCAACAACCTTTTTTACTTGCTTTTAATAGCAAAAGTTTACAATAAATCATTCATAAAATCATATTTAATTTATATCACATTTTCTTCTTTTTTTGTCAGACTTCGATTTTATTTTCACGCTTAGTTTTGTTTTCAATCTCGGGTTTCAGATATATTTCGCTTTATAGTTGTGTATATGTTATAGTCTTTTATATAGACTTTTTACAATTCGATTTATGTTTTAGTAAAGATTTGTATTTAATTAAGCAAACACGTTTTAAAGTTTAGGTAATTCACTTAACTTGAATTTTTGACAGTTTTTTCAGGAAAACATTTAAAAGATTAATGTTGTTTTATGTATATAAAATAAATCAATCTAATATCTGCTAGGTTAAAACTTTAGTCTTGACTTAAATCTTTTTTTCTTTAATTATATTCGTATATATGTTTATGTCAGCTGAGTTTTGAAAATATTTAATTTAATAAGTAGGAAAATTGAAGCCTTTTAAAACCGTTGAAATTTTTAAAGTTATTCATTACGACGATTAATTTTTATACCAGAAAATTTTTAAGTTAATCTTACAGAAATAACAACATTCAATTTTTCATGTTCACATTTTTAGAATTTAATTTACATCAATAAATTTAGTTTTTTTACACAATTTTTATTTTGTTTTATTGCATATATCAAAATATTTTTTAGTTTTCTAAACTTCCATAAAAACATTTTTTTAGTATTAAAATCCTTTTTTATGCTTAATACTCTATATTATACGGCATTCTTAGCAAGAACTACTTACTAACATTTGTTTTACTTGCATTTTTTTACTAATAAACTGTTTTGTTTATTTAAATAAAACAGCGCATCATAAATTAAGTAACAAAAATTTAAATAAATAAAATTGGTGTGTCTAAAGTTTGTTTTCGATTTACCATTTTGAGGTCCGAAATTTAAAAATTGTTTATTTTACTTAAATATACCTAAACTTAGATATCTAAAAATCATCAAATGTAATTTAGCTTTAAGATTATTGTTTTGAATAAATATAATTTAGCAGTTTTTTTTATTTAAAATATTTAAAGCCGGTGAATATTCAAGCAATTCTTTTCTATCTACAAAAATACTTAATTATTTTTAAGACATTTCGATGCGCATAACTTATGATTAGCTTTACAGATTCTAAGTATCCTAGTTCTTTTAATTGATAAAATGATAGTAATATATTCAATATAACTTAAAAAATTGTTTTCTTTGTAATTTAATCATGAGCAAAATCAAAAGTACTGTCTGTTTAGTTGATATTTTTATAATATTTAGAGTTTTAAGAAATCCAATAGAATAGGCTCAAAATACTTTAATGGTTTTCTTTATATAGTTGTGTTGTGAACTTAAACAAATGTATCGAATCTTAAAATAAGTTACTCAAAACTTAGTTAATAACTTATTGTTTGTTTTTAAAAATAAAGTTCAAATCTAAAATACTTTAACCTTAACTACTTAAGTTAATGTTGTTAGAAAACGTTTATAATTGGCAATAGTTTAGATATTTTGAAATGTCATTAACAATTGAAATACATCAGTCAACCAAAATTTATATGTGTCAAAAATAAAAATGCTAGAAAAATTATACCGAGAGTTATTTAAGTTCGAACTTTGTATAATATATAAACATGGTTTGATCATGCTGTGTTATGATAAAATGAATTAAATTTGCTAATCAATTTAAAGATTAGTATATGTACAAATTAAAACATAATAATTTAATAACTAGTTTTAAATTCTTACTAAATATTTTGTTATTGTAATTTCAAACTATTGTTTAACAGACTAGTCTAAATATCAACATTAACTACTTATAGTTCAATAAGTTTAATACTTAAGTTCGTTATCACACAAAACTATGACTGTGAAAAGTACAACTTTTATGCATTTCAAACCTGTTTTAAAGTTCTAAATTGTTTAAAGATTTCTACAATATGGTAGACCAATTAAGTTTATTGTTTGTTCAATTTAGAAAGCTGTGTAATAATAAAAAGTACTTAGTTTATATGCTTATTTGGTAAGTCCTTTCTAACATTTTTAAAGGCGTCTAGTAAATATTTCAGTTTGTTTTACTTTGCGCTGATTTCATAGTAAGTTTTCTTTTATTCCGTTTCAAGCTTCTGTTCAAAGATTCTTTGTTGTCATTTGACTCATTAATTATTCAAACTTTGAAATCTCTTGCATCTTCGTCTCTGTAATAACTAATATTTTATTTTCTAAAAAATTTTTTTAATACTTGATACAAAAGGTTAATTTTTTGGTCTGTTAATATTTTTTTGTATTATGTTTAAAGCTAACTAAGTTCGTATTGTAAATGTCATTAAGTTTTTACAATCCTTTAATATACGTAAATTAAATTTAGTTTAGTGTTTAAAGTAAAATAAGAAAGCGTTTTTTAGGAAATAATCTATTAAATCAATTACTATTACTATTTGTCTAACTTGATAAACAGTAAAAAAGCCTTTAAAATTACCTTGAAATTTTTGTACTTGGATACTTAAAATAAATACACAAGGTAAAAAAGTTGATGTTTTATTTATTACCTTTGTATAATTATAATGTTAATTTTATTTACTCGATCATTGTATTGTACTAATGTCTGATATAAATTATTAGTACTTTTTACGATAAAGTTTTTACTTTATTATTTTTGGTAAGTTTCTTTACGAAGTGTCTATCAGAAACTAAGTAAATCGTAGTTTTATTTTGTAAAATAGTTTCAAGTATTTGTAAAATGAAATTTTTAAAAACTGGCATAAGTATTTTAAGAATTACTTACATATTTAACTCAATAAAGACTTAAGGTAAACTTAAAGTTTTGAATTTACGTTGATTGAATTTAAAATAGAACTTTTTTATATCGTTTGTGCAGTTACAAATTTATTTTAAATACTAAAAAATAATTTTACAACTAATAAATCGTTTATCGTCAATAAATTAGCGTTACACTAGAAATAAATATATATTAATTTATTAAATAGAAATAAAAAATAGAATTTTTTTTTGGTTGCATAATGCATAATATCTACTGAGCTACCAATTTTAGATAGACTTTATCTAATACTTATAAAAATTTGCAGGCCTTAAAAGCATTATGATTGAAATATATGACAAGAATATTATAGAAGCTGCTTAAGTTAATGTGTTCAGTTTTAGGCAATGATAAGTTAATGTTAAGTTTTACTCTTTTATAGAAATGTATTTTTTATCAAGTTTTTTATTATTTTTCATTTTCATACAGTCTAGACATTCGCTAAACTTTTGACGTATTCTTAATGTTAATAGTAAATAATAAATATTTAATTGAACTTCACTTATCTATCACTAAAGTTAAAGAAGAACAGTTTTTTTGCATGTTATAAAGTTATAGAAACATATTTTTTGTAAATTATGTTATGTTTAAAATATATTTTACATCAATTAGTATTGTTTATTAAACGACACAAAATAGCGCTCAAAAAATTTAGTCGAAGGACCTGGTCTACGAAAAAACATTTTGGTTTTCGAGTCGTACACCAGAACAGTTTAATGTCATGTATATATGTTTAAACTAAAGTAATAATATTTTTGACGCAAAATAAAAAAGAATTATTTTGATACGCATTACTAAATAAATGTTTGTTGAAATAGTTTAATAATTTTTTTACAAAACAAGCAAGTTCTAGTCAATTCAAGTGTAAAATTTTAAACAGGTTAAATGTTTTGAAACTGTTAAGGTTTTATGTAGTTTATTACTTAATTGTTTAAATTTCATACTGCTAGTATTAAAAAAAACTTTTTAAATTCATTCATTCAAAAATAAAAAGTCGTTGTTTTCACAATTGTTTTAAGTCGATGATAATCGGGATTAAATGTACAAAAGTTTGATTTACTATTTGCCAACAAAAATACACTTGTATTCAATTTTCGCATTAAATAGCGTTAATTACTTGATCTATTCGCAGTTAGTCATTTAGAGTAAAATAGTTTATACAATAGAAAGTAAGGTAATTGAAAACATGTTTGCATGTTAAGTTTTATCAGGATCGTATAATCAAAAGACTAGCTTTAAATTTATATAAAAGATAAGTAAATTTATTAACAGATACGATTGAATTTTTTTTTATGGAATTGTACTCGTAAACTATTAGTAAAACAAATATACGTTTGTAAATGTTTTATTTAAAACAACGTTTTATTTTCTTTGGCCACAGTTTTTAAAAGTGCAATCAAGTAACTACTTCTTAATTTTTTTTCTCTGATAATTTCATTGTAAAACTAAACTTAAACATAAATTATATATAATATATAAGTACTAGTAGTGTTAAAAAGTACTAACTATTTACTGAAGCTAAAAACTTACTACATTTTCACAAAGATTATAATGTTAATTTAATTACTTAATAAAACTTTGTGAAATCAAAATAAAACTTTAATCATAGTAATCAAAACTTTCAAAAAAGTTAATGTAATCTAAATAATTCTAAATTAGAAATTTAACTGACTATTTAAGTAGTTTCAAGGTAGTTGTGAAATTAAATAATCTAAACATTTTAAGTAGGAATAGTTTTTTTTTCTAAAGGTTGAACAATATTTTTGATAGGAAACAAAACGACATTATATTTGACCTTTCGAAGGTATTTGAAAGGTTTTAACTTTTTGCACAGATAAGATTATTTTTGAAACAATTTAAAAGCCTTTTAATTGATCGGACAATTAGTTAATGATTTATGAGTTTCTGTCATCAAAGCAGAATTTCTTTAAATTGATCGAATTTTTAATCGTTAAATTGCAAACTTGAATTATTAGTCATTGATTCAAAAGGATTTCTAATTAAATTAGTTTAACCATAACATTACTTTCTTAATTTAGCGAGTAAAAGAGTTAATTATACAGCTTTTTTAATTGATTGAAAAACTTTAAAGAAACTTTATAAAACTTTAAGTTCATATAAAAAATAGCGGAAATAAATAAGCTTTGTTTTTTTATAAATACCAATGCATTAAGTTATTATTTTTGTAATAATCAGTCAATTTATAATTTTTTCTAATATTAGTTTTGTAGTTTTTGTTTTGTGTTTCTTCTTGTGGTTAATATTTTTAATGAACAGTTTAAACTTTGTTCTACAAATATTTACCTTTTTATATAACTTTTAGTAGCAAAAACCTTCAAATAAAAATAATTAAATATTTGTACAATACAACTTAGTTTAAGAACTTAAACTTTTAAGTTAGTCAAAAATATTTAGAGTATTATAGATATTATTTTTCAAATCGTTTTGATTTTTACTTTTTATTACCCTTTAGTTGACAATATATCTTTTGTATATCAAAAATGCTGAAACTTTGTATACTCGATTTTTTTTGTAATAAGTTTTTTTGATTTACATTGTTAAATTATCACCGACTTTAAAAAACTTTAATACCTTTGCTCTCAATGGCATAAAGTTTGAACATAACTAAAATTTTGTTATGATTACTGTGTAACTTTTATTGTATTCAGTTTACTTTAACGTAAAATTAATTAATTTGCTAAAAAAGAGCTTATTGTTTTTTGTTTAAAAAAAAAACAAAGATTTTAAACAATAAAGTTTTTATTCTGCAGTGTACGTTAAAATCATCGTGCACCACTTAAAATCAAACATTATTATTACAAAATAAACTTTATAATATCGTTTATATGCTAAAGTAATTCAAAAAAAAGTTGGAAATAAAAATTGTTAGTTTAACAAAAGTAATAAAATAGTAGCAAGTAACCAAACTGATACATTAGTCTTATTATGTTATACTCTTAATAGTGATTAGCAAAATAAATTCGAAACATAAATCAAGAATAAATCAGCTATAAGATACCATTATGCAACTATAGCACATTATTTTCTAACTATTTTTTAAATTTTATTTTAAAAAATAAACTATACTCACCTATGTAAACCTTTGATATATATATATATATTAGAACTTCTTAAATATGTCGAATTTATAACTGTTAAATTTCAAAACTGAAATTGAGCCATTGATTCAAAGGGTTGCTAATTTATTTAGTCAAAAATAATATAAGTTTCATAATCTAACAATAAGAAACATAGTTAGACAAAGAGCAACCTTTGGAAAAAAAAAACGAGGTATACACAGACAATAAGCTTAAGCTGTTTTTTCTATCAAACCTCACACATCCAGAGGAACAAGGGGAAAACTGTTTACATTGTCCAGTATAAGTTATTGTCATGTTTCGTCAGATAATACTTTATTTATAACATAACAGAAAAAAAGTAGCATCATGCAAAATTAAACCGAATCATTTTCAACCTTAAAATAGATAGTTAAACTATTAATAGATTATTAATGTTTATTGCTATACGCTGTCAACTTTTGCTAAATTTGGACGAAAAAAATCATGAACTTTATGTAAAACTCCAAAAAACTAAAAATTTGTTCCTAAAAAGTAGTTGTTATGGCAGAGAAACGTAAGAAACAGAAAAGTAACTTGACTAAAACTCGTTTTTCCTATTAAAGTATTAATTTAAAGGAACTGCATGCAAACATGTTTGTAAAACACAGTTATTTTTAGTAAAATGTGTATATCTGATTTCAGACGTTGAATAAGGAAAATTGAAATGATTTATATGCAGGTCCAAAACCTTTTTGTAGTTTAAATTTTTTCAATCAGTCGAATCTTAGAGTTTTGCTATGTCCTAACAACCATAAAAAAATAACTAAACAATTTTCAATAAAATTGTTTCGATTAAAAAATTAATTAAAAACAAAGCGTAAAAATTCTAGTTAAGAACAGGCTTCAAAGTATTTTTTGTAGAGAAAACAAAAATTAATTTTTTAGACGAGAAAATTATAAAAAAATTGTTCAACCTTAGATTTTTATAATCTAAATGCTTAAACTAACTAAAATATTAACGTTTAGCTTTTAAACCAAATTTTATTTTGGTCATTAATTGTGTTATTTAAAATAACTCTCTAACTTTAACTAGTCAATCATAAAAAATATCCAGCTTTTTAATAACACAATTAGTTAGATAAGAATAATCTCAGCAAGTTATTATCAGATTAAATGTTTGTAAAACTAAATGGCAGTTGTAAACTAAAAACTTTTTTTACTTGCTTTTTAAAAACAATTATTTATTTGTGCACTTTCACATACTCTGTTTGAATAATATTTTATCAACAAGTGAAGATCTCAATAAAACTTCTAAAATGCTTAAAACATAAAAAGTTGAAAATTTGATACAACAGCTATTAAACAATGTATGCTAAATCTTGTTGTTTATAACAGGTTTTTTATAGTGAAGTTTATAAAAAACACTATTGAGGTCTGCGGATGGCATATAAGTCGAAATTAAGTCTCAAAAACAATAAATACTAATACTAGTATCTGAACAATCAAAGCTTAATTGTTTTGATACTCATATAAGTGGTTTTACCCTGAAAAGCTAACATTCTTATTTAAAGCATACGTTTAAAGTTTGTTTATTTAATAAAGTAGACTATATCTTTAAATTGATAATATAACGTTTTAGTTCTGTTTTATTAGCATACATTGTTTAATAGCTGTTGTATCAAATTGTCAACTTTTTATGTTTTACTCAAAACTCTACAATAATTTAAGTTAAATATTTTGTTTTACTTGAAAACAAACTCAATTTTTTGTCTAAACTTCAGATATTTAATAAATGTTTATCCATCTATGTGGTTTTAAGAATAATTAGAAACTCATCAGCTTTAAAAAGATTTACTAATCGCTTTTCTACTTGATTTACTACAAACTCCTAGAAATGCATTTTTTAGGCTCTTCTTCTTAATTGGTACCAAAATTTGCTTTTCTTTTTTGGATCTTCTTAACATTTTCTCTTTAGCTTGTTGGTTCAGAGAAAAGCGAAAAAATAGAGAGATTTTTTTTTAATTTACTTAGATTGTTAAACTTACATTAAGTTTATAAAAACAATTATTAAAATTTAAAATTTTATAAATATTATTAAAGCTACATTAAGGTTTGTTGTTTCAAAGATTGTTTGTTCAGTAAAATAAACAGAAAAATAATTTTGAACAACTTATTTTAGTTTCAAACTTTAATTAAACAAATGTAAATATGTTAATAAGGAAGTTTTAAAATTAATTATTCAAATAGTTAACTGTAGAAAATATGACCAGAACTAAATTTGTTATTTTAAATCTGTTTAAAGGTGTTGAAATTTTTGTGTTATAAGTCTAAAGTCATTGGATCTACTTATTAAAAAAAATAACTTGAAAGCAATTAATTCCAGTGAAAAGATAATCAAACTAATTTTTTTTTTCTATTTTATGATTTAAGTAAACTTAGTTTTAATTAAAGGAATAAAAAATTCTAAATTATCAAACTAACTTTGTTTTTTAACATTGTTTTACAACTTTTGGAACTTAAAAAATATTTTAGAATAGTTCTTTTTGTAAAAAATAATGAAAGTCAATCAAAATTATTTACAACAAACTTTTATTAGTGTATTTTTATTGCTATTGCTTTAGCGATTGAGAAGTTTATTCTGATTTCTGTTAAGCTTAAAGATATACTTTTTCGTATGTACTAAATAAGAAAAACTTGCTATTAAAATAATTTTAAGTATAATATGTATAGTAAAGTTAGTTTTCGTTGAATTTTTCTGAAAATTCTTTTTTTTTAAATGAATATTTATTATATTTATTACTGTTTGTGTTTGGTCAGTGTAAACTCTTGGTTCATTGAATTTGAATCGTGCAAAATAAACTAAACAGCATTTTATTAACAAAACAATGAAATTATTTAAAAACAAAATCACGCATTATTTGTCCATCAATGTTTTTATTTTAAAAATAAGAGCAGTTTTTGAGTAAAAAGTATTATTTAGTCTTTGTTTTTTTTTTTTTTTGTTTTATTAGTATTTTTTTTATGTTTTATTTATATGCATATTTATCTAATTTACTCTCGTGCAAAAATTACCCTCCATGCAAAATTGTAACTCGTGAAAAATTATCTTCGTGCAATTTTTACCCGTCCCCTGTATGCATGATATCATTAAATGATGTAAGATTTTCTTTAAGCATCAAATACTTCACAGCTTTTCGTAAAATGTCTCTCGAAAATAAACATTTTTTTGCTCCCACAAACTACTGAATGTCTACTTCTTCCGTTAAACACATTGGGAAAACAAGGAAATAACAAACTGTCAAGTACAAGTTTTTAGTACAAATAGTACAAGACATCATACTGTACTAGTGGAGTATGGACCGGAATGTTGAAGAATTTTTTCTACACCAGGTACTTAGACCAACAATTTTGAGCGCTTTATTTTTTATTCATCAAACTGCATAATAATTAATCGCTTCTACTGATTCCAACCCTCGATAGTACAGATCGTCATGACATTCAAACTAATAATAAACTTTGAACAAATTTGCTTTCAAAACCTCAACACTTCTGAATTCTTTAATGTTTGATAGGAATTTTTGTTCGAAAATTAAAAAACCGACCCGCCAAACACATAAAGAATTTTCTATCTCATGTTTCATTTTCTATCTTTACTTAAAAAAATCCAATATGAAATTTAGTTTTACACACTAATTTTATATTGCGAGTTTTATAAATACCAAAGCTTAAACATTAATACCAATTACAGTATTACTTTTTTTATCATTTATTATCTACTATGAAGAATCATACTGTTTAGCCAAAAAAAAGGAAGAAAATTTTTTGAAAAAAACCTTGTACAATAACTGGTAAAAATAATTTAATAAAATAAATTTGGTTGTACTTGATTAATTTAGTTTTGTTTACTTTTACGAAATACAAAAGCTACCAACTCCTTTGGTTTTTTCTTTATTTATTTTTTACTTGTTTAAAATAATAAAAAGTTGAATTCGTGTTTCTAGTTTAAACATATTTACTTTCGCTGTTAAAAAATACATTTCTTGCTTCTCAACTTAAGTTTTTCCAAATAATCTCTTATTAAAGATACTTAAAAAACTAATGATGATTTTAATTAAAGTTTTGAAATACAAGAATTGCTGAGTTTATTTTATAAAAATCTTTACTTTATAAAGAACAAAGTAAAGTTAGTTACTCAATTTATTTTTTTTTACTTTTAAATCTTCAACCTTATTATTAGTTTTTATTATAATAATTGTTTTATATGGTTCTTTTCAGTTATAGTAATATTAAAAAAGCAATAACTAAATTTTAATTAAGTAGATATAAAATTCATTAGACTATAAAATGCATATGAACTTTAAGTTTGATTAAGCAACTTGTTTGCATTTTTATTAAACTAAAACATTAAAATAATATAAAATGTAGTAATTTTTATTTATTTATCAACTTATCAAATAATAAAACAATTTTAGTGCTTAAACTAGTATTTAAAAACTAGTATTAGTTTTTAAATCATTAAGTTAGTTGTACATACTTTGTACTACGAATATTAACGCATTTTATTTTTATTTACTTTTTACTTTAATAAGTTCTGTAATTTATGTTGTGCAAAAGCCTAGCTCACAATATTTAGCAAACTATAAAATATTTCTAATGCAGTTTTAATTTTGTTTAAAAAAATTTGAACGTTACTGTAACAGTTGACCTTTTTTAATGACCTAAATTAAAAATACTTTTACAAGTAACCACACAACTAAATGCCTTTAATAAATAGATACTAAGACTTAGGTTAATTATATTGTAAAAGGTTTGCTTTGTTTTTAAATTTAATAAACGTCTAGCTTATGTAACTAAATTTTGCGAGTATATGCTAATTTTAGAAAACAATATTTTATTTAATTACTTCAATAAAAACATTTGTTAACAGCAAGCAACAATTTCTATTTTAATGACGAAATAAAAAAATTTTGATTTCGATAAATACATGTTTTACTTAACTTAGTACGGTGACCAATATGTACACTGATTAAAATTAATTTTATTTTGATCACCAAAAACTTTTGTTTATTTAATATTTTTAGTTGTCTTCTAATTAAGAAAGAGTTAATATGTTATCTAAACTCAGAACATAAGCTAGGTAATCACTAAAGAAAAATTAGAGTTTAAACAATTATTTGTAGCTATGAAGTTACTTTAATAATGGATATTTTAAGTATAAATCTTGTATCAAGTATTTAAATTACAAGAGGTTAACAACATAAAACTTCATGTTATTAACAATAAATTATTTTGTAAATTTCAAACTATTCTGCTTAAGTTAGTTAAGTAAAACTTATCTAAATTGCATTAATATTGTATAAACTTTGTACTGTTATTTTTTATTTTGTTTACAGCTTGAGAAATTTATATATTTTGCAAAGTTGAAATGTCGTCTTCAAAGGATAACAGAGCCACTGAAAATAATTTTGCCGAGTTGAGAGGTTTGAATAAAGCCATACTTTGATATTCTTTCAATTATTTATAGTTAGCTTATTTTTTTTCAATAATTTAATATTTTATAATTATCAGCATTATAATTTAGTGCTGATGTAGCTAGGTTTTGTTAAATTCAAAACTTTTAATTAAAAACATATATTAAGGCTTTTTGATGTCAATACAAAAATTAATTTAAATTAAACAACACTAACAACATTTAAATTAGTTGCTGTAAACTCAATTTGAAAACAGATAAATTCAACGTTTGTTGTATTTGTTTGTTTATAGTACTATAAACATCTTTAATAAATAAGTATTTTACCTCTAATTTTTACATCTAATTTTTGTTCCATTTAGTTAGCTTTTTAAACTTTGTTTCAAATATTATTTATTAATAGCAAACGAAGCTCTTCAAGAATCCATAGTAAACAAACAAAAAGCTACAGTAACTGAAGACCTAGTGTTAGATGAACAACAACCCGTATTGAATGAACAAGAACCTATATTGAATGAAGAACCTGTATTAAATGATCAAGAACCCATAGTAGATGAACAGCAGGCGATTAGAAATAACAATTTACAAAGAAGAATTGGAACTTCACATACAACGGATTGCATAGGTATGTGTAATTTGTTTAATTGTTGTAAAAGAGTTTTTGTAAGTCCTGGCGTAATGTTAAACTATATCCAAGTATATATGAGTTGATAATCAAAAGGTTTTTTCGTACTTCGGATCTTAGGTTCAAGTTTTTTGAGCGTTATGTTTTTATTAAAAAACAAAAAAGTCTTATTTTAAATTAGACTACTAAACTTCATAACTTATGTTGTAAATCTTTTAGATATTGAAACAGTTTTTTTTTTACTTTATTTAACTTAGTTTCTTAGGTACTTTGCAAATATTCACTACATCAGTAGAATATATCGAAAATTGTATTTTTTTTTTAAATTTATCTAGTTACTGCCATTTAACAATTCAAATTTTTACAAACAAATAAAAAAATTATTAAGGTCAAACATGTGAACATTTTTATGGAATGCCGGTTGAAATTCCACTAAATAATATTCTTCGACAAATGAGTAAGTTAAATGGAGGTATTTAAAATATTTAATATTTGAAAATTAAAATTTTTACATAAATAATAAACTCATGAAAATAATCTTTCTGAGTTAAGAGGTTAGAATTAAGTCGTAGTTTAATAATCTTTATGTCAAGATTTTAGTGTTTTATAATTATCAGGATTATAACTTCGTCCTGAGATAGCTAAATTTTGTTAAATTCAAAACTTTTGATGAAATAAACAATGCAGATTAATTTTCAACAGCAATTAAACTATTTTAATCTAACTTTTAAAGCCTCTTTTTTTGTTTGACTACAAAACTATAAAAAACTTTATCAATTAAATGTTTTCACTTCTTTTTTTTTGTTATAAATTTTTGTTTTAATATTATATTTTTTCAAACTTATTTACTATAATCTATTAATAGCAGACCCAGATGAAGAGCAACCCATAGTAGATGAAGAGCAACCCATAGTAGATGAACAACAACTCATAGTAGATGAACAACAACCCATAGTAGATGAACAACTTTTCATAGTAGATGAAGAGCAACTCAAAGAAGATGAACAACAACCTATAATAGATGAACAGCAACTCATAGTAGATGAACAACAACCCATAGTAGATGAACAACATCCCATAGTTGATGAACAACAACCCATAGTAGATGAACAAGAACTCATAGTAGATGAACAACAACTCATAGTAGATGAACAACAACTCATAGTAGATAAACAACAACTCATAGTAGATGAACAACAACTCATAGTAGATGAACAACAACTCATAGTAGATGAACAACAACTCATAGTAGATGAACAACAACCTATAGTAGAAGAACAACAACTCAAAGTAGATGAACTTATATTGAATGAAGTTGAACTGGTATTAAACGACCTACTAGATTTTTTAAATGAGCAAGAACCCATTACAAATAACAATTTACGAAGTAGAATTGAAACTTCACATACAACGGATTACATAGGAGGTATAATTTATTTAAATGTTATGAAAGAGTTTTAATAAGAGCTGGGCGTAATTTTAGACTATATCTAAGTATACAAGGGTTGGTAACCAAAAGGTATTTTTTGTACTCCAGGTTATAGATTTTTGTTTTTTACCATTAATTTTTATATTTTAGTAAAAAAGGAGTCGATTATAACCAATAATGTTTTTTGTTTCTTTCAATGAAATTTTATAAACTCCACGTTAAAAACATAAGTGTTTAGTTACTTGAATTTTATCCATTTATTGACTTAAAAATATAACTTTTTGTCAATTTAAAAACAAAATTTTAAAGTGAAAATTTTTATCTTATGTAAGATTTTTTATAATAAAAAGAATCAAAAATTTTAATATATTTTAGATACTGCGCAACCAAAAGATGGCCGTAAAAGAAGAAAAAAGTCTAAATGTTGTGTTTCTTAGCATTTATTTAAACTTTAAAACAGGCCGTTTAGTGTTATTTCCTAAAAAAAAAACTGAGTACAATGTTAAAATACTGTTTAGATTTAAGTGTAGCTTTTTCTGTTGTGTCTTATACAAGCGTTCAAAAGTTAAGAGTTGTACTAACGTATTTTAATAAAACAGTGCTCAATTTTATAGTTGATTGATATATATGAATTACAAACAGTTATGTTTTTATAATAAGTTCATCAACAATGTTTTTAATAAAATTTAAAAATATAAATGATGATTAAATAGTTTTATATAAAATAAACCAAGTTGTGAGGCGGTTAAAAAAAACGTCAAAATAAAGTTTTTAAACTGTCAATAGTACATAAGAACAACTTTCTTGAATATAAACAACCAAAATTTGTTTAATTTCAAAATGTTCAAACTAAAACGGTTTAGCAAGCATATTTACTAACTGTTCAACGTTTTTGAATGGCTGTATAAAAAGTAGTATATTTAAATTTAATTTTTAAACGTTATAGCAACTAAGTTTAACAATTGTGAGTGCTATAGTTTTGAAAACGTTAATTTTATCATGTTTTAAGTCTTGGATTAAGTGCTAAAAAGTCAATGTATGTTTACTATAGAAAAATTTAAAAGAGATTAAGTTATAAGGACTCTGTTTTAAGAACAATATTTAATTTGGCTTTTAAATTGTGTTACCGTATATATATATATATATAACTTAAATGTGAAACATCATAAAAAGTAACATTTGACTCCATCTTTTGTGCTATTCTGAAGATATTATAGTTCTGGATGGAAAATTTTTATCTTTGACGATGCTTGTTTGACATTCTTGCTAAACATCTTGTAAATTTTTTCCTTCTATACTAAAATAAATAGTTTAAGTGTAGATTTTAACTTAATTAAAATGTTATTTCATTAAAATTAAATGCTCGTTTTCGTCAAACACATGAATTAAAATTTAAATTTAAAATAAAACGTCAAAAGCCACATCGTTTTGTTAGCACTTATTAATAACTTGTCCATAGTTAATGAATGTAACAAAGAAGTAAATATGTTTTTTGTACTATTAAATTTTAAACAGTTTAAAGAGAAATAAAATTGTTTTGCAGATTTTTTTCATCTGCCTTTTAGTTAACTATTAAGTATATAAAACAAAGTACGTATAATTTCAAGAGTTTCTCTAAGCTTTTGTTCGTGAACATCTACTTTATTTCTGCTAAAGATATTTTTTAATTAACTTCTGACTATCTTAAAGCTATGAGATGTAACTCGAAAAAGGCTATTACCACATTTAATTGAAAAGTTTTGTCATTTGTAGGAAAAGATTCAATGATTAAATTTCTACTGTTTTTAATAAACTCAAAGTAGTTTTAAAATAAAACAGTTCAAAGTTGTAAAGTGATTTAAGTTATTTATATTGTTTAATGAACATATAAATAAGAAAATATATATTATCAATGAAAACTTAATGTGTTTATTGATCTACACATTTACATAAATTTTAATTAGAAAACTTTTTTAAATGCACTAAATGTACTAAAGGTAAATAACATATCTTAACGTTTAAATACTTAAATTTATTTTAATGATATGAAAAATTTCATAATTTTAAGCAAAAAATTTTAAATATTAAAACTTATTTTAAATTATTATAATTACTGATAAAACGATTTCTGATTTTATAAAACCAATATATTCGCCTAAAACTAGACGTTTAAAAACCGCGGTAAGATTTTTTTTTACTGTGATCAAGTATTATTTGTGTAAAACAAAAACAAACAAAAATTTTTTTTTTAATGTGGTTGTTTTTAAATAATTTATTTTCATTTAATTTTAAGAAATACAAAAGTTACCAACTCCTTTCTTTTTTCTTTAATTTTTTTAACCTGTTTAAAATAATTAAAAGTTTAATTCGCGTTTTAATTAAGACTTATTTATTTTCGCTTTCAAAACAAAATTCTTATTTCTGAACTTGATTTTTTTCTAAATAACCTCACTTAAACATACCGAGTAAACTAATGATGGTTTTAGTTAATGTTTCAACAAACATATAAAGTATACAATAAGCTTAATTATCCAGTTTATTAAATATTTTATATTTTCATGAGTGTTTAGTACTACAACTGTTATTTAAGAAATGATTGTTGTTTTTAAGTAATAATCAAACTACAATTAAAGTAGATATAAAATTTATTAGACTATGAAATGCATATGAGCTATAAACTTAATTTCACGTGTTTTCAGTTTTTTAAACTTAAAATTAAAATGTTGTTAAACGTAGTAAAAGCATTTATCAGTTCATAAAACAATTTTAGCATCATATTTTTAAACTAGTTTTAGTTCTTGAATTGTAAAGTTAGTTATACAGACTTTGTAATTCTTAATATGTAATGCATTTTGTTTCTATTTACTTTTGATTTAATAAGTTCTGTTTTTATAACTTATGTTATAACAAGGTCTAGCTCAGCACATTTGACAAACTATGAAAATTTCTTCTCATCTTTTTGTGTCAAAATCAATACAAAAAATAGACTGTTAATAGTAAAATTTACATTTGGTTTAAAAAATTCTAAAGTTACTAGTTTACATTTTTAATGAAATAAAATAAAGCTACTTTTACAAGTAGCACATAACTAAATTCTTATAATAAATAGATGCTAAATATTAATTAGATCGTGAATAGTTTGCTTTAATCTTAAAACTTGTTTAAAGTCTAATTTATATAACTAAATTTTGCAAAAATGTACTAAATTTAAAAAAAAAGTTAGTATTAAATAAAAATTTCGTTAACAGCGAGTAACAATGTTTTTTTTCTGTAAACAAATTAAAAATTTTTGATTTCGATAAATACATATTTTACTCAACTTAGTAAAGTGACCAATATGTACACTGATTAAAATTATTTAAGTTCTGATCACCCAAAACAGTGTTTATTTAGTATTCTTAGTTGTCTTCAAATCAAGAAAAAGTTAATACGTAATCTAAACTCAGAACATAAGCTAAATAATAACTGAAGAAAACTTATTGAAACAATTAGTGTAGTTAGTATGTTACTTTAATAATGGATACTTTGAGCATATTTCTTGTACTAAACGGTTTAAATTATACAACACTTGCCTGTAGAAAATGTATAATTTAAATAATTATTTGTAGTTAGGAAGTCACTTGAATAATTAATATCTTGAGTATATTACTTGTACTTAGTGTTTTAAATTACATAAGGTTATCAACATTAAAATATATAACTTTATTTTAAAAACAGTAGATAAATTTGTAAATTTCAAGCTATTCTGCTAAATTTAGTTATGTTAAGTTAATCTAGATTGTTTTTATATTGCTGAAATTTTGTGCTGTACTTTTTACTTTTGTTTTCAATAAACAGAAATTTGTATTTATAAAAAAGTTGAAATGTCATCTTCAAAGGATATCAGAGCTACTGAAAATAATTTTGCTAAGTTAAAAGGTTTGAATAGAGTCAAATTTTAGTATTTTTTCCGAATATTTATAGTTAGTTTGTAAATATACAATTTTTAATATTTTAATGTTTAAGTATTAAAAAACATTATAATTTAGACCTGAGATAGCTGAATTTTGTTAGATTGAAAATTTTAATGAAAAAAATATATAAGTTAGTTTTTTGACCTCAATACTAAAATTGCTTTAAAATAAACAATGCCCCATACATTTAACTTAATTGCTATAATCTAAATTTTATAACAGATAATTTAGACGTTTGTTCCTTTTGTTTGTCTATAAAACTATAAACAACTTTATCAAATAAACGTTTTCACCTTATATCTTTTAAATTTGAACATTTATACCATGAAATTAATTCTCTAACTATTTTAAATATTGTTTATAAAAAGCAAACGAAGCTCGTCAAGAATCCAAAGTAAACAAACAAAAAGCTATAGTAACTGAAGAACTCATAATATATGAGCAACAACCTATATTGAATGAAGAAGAGCCAATAACAGGTGAACAACAACCCATATTGAATGAAGAAGAGCCAATAGTAGATGAACAACAACCCATATTGAATGAAGAAGAACCAATAATAGGTGAACAAACACCCATAGTAGATGAACAACAAGCGATTAAAAATAACAATCTACCAAGTAAAATTGGAACTTACCACACAACGGATTGCATGGGTAAGTGTAATTTATTTAAATGTTGTGAAAGAAATTTTAGTTTTTGTCCCTAGAAGAATGTAAATGCATTTGGTTCTAATGATAAACTGTGCGAGTTGTTGACCGAAAGGTTTTTTCGTAAACGAGGTCCTACGACCAAGTTTTTTGACAGTTTTTTTTTTGTTATTTGATAAACAAATAAATCCTATTTTTAATTAGACAACAAAAAATCATAACTAATGTTATAAAACTTTTAAACATTTAAACTGATGTATGTTTTATTTGACTTAGTTTGAAGGTAATATGATTATATTCACTACGTCAGTATAAAATACCAAAAATTGTGTTTTTTTTAATGATCTAATCAAACATGTTAAAAAGCACTGCTTTGTGTACTTGAGCGTGAAATTACTAACTTAAAACAAACCAAAGTTTATAAGCATCATTGCTGAATTACCATAGTAACTCTTAGCATTTTAACATGTCTGGATCTAATTACTGCCAATTAACGAAACAGATTTTACAATAAAATAAAATAAACGTATTCAGGTCAAAAATGTAAACATTATCATGGGATTCGGTTTGAAATTCCAGAAAATCTTATTCAAAGAGAGATCAGAAGGTTAAAAAGAGGTATTTAAAATATTTTTTCTTATTTCTAGTATATTAGTTCGTAAATAATAAATGAGTGATTTCGTTACATAATTAAGTTGTTTATATTCTTGAGTTTGAAATTATGATTTTTTAGTAAAAAGGAATTGTATATTAAAACTAATATTTTTTTTATTATTTACACTGTAAAGTTTTTATTTATTTTAATAGTAATTATGCAAACTCCAAGTTGATAGTTTAAGAAATTTCAATTGAAATTTTATGTATTAAACAATAAATATCTCTTTTAAATTTGGAAATAAACTTTTAAGCTGAGTAAGTTTTAGTCTTTTATATTTTTTAAACTTTTTATATTATCTAGAAGCTGCCCAACCAAGAACTCGTCATCGCAAAAGAAGAACAAAGTCTAAATTTTAAAATTTTTAGTGTTTAATAATATATTATATCTGAATTTTTAAATACAGGCTGTTTATTATTTCTTCTTAAGAAAATAGAAATAAAAATTCTGCTTCGTTTTTTTAATACCATTTAAATCCTTTTGAAAATTTTGAGTCGTAATTTAATAAAAGAGTGCTCAATTTTATACTTGATTGATATGTACTATATAAATATTTTTTTAAAGAATTATAACGCGTATTTCTAAACGTTCAGTTTTAATAACAACTTCATCAACAATATCTTTGTTAACATTAATATTAAACCTAAGCTGTGATGCGTTTAAAATAAGACGTCTAAAAAAATTATAAAAATTTTAATAGAACATAAAAAACAACTGGCTAGAATATCAACAACAAAATTATTTAATTTCAAAATTTCTAAACTTGAGCAGATAGCCGGCATAATTTTTAAATTGCTCATATGTTTTCAAGTATTATATATAGAGTAGAAAATTCAAATATATTTTCAAACATTAAAGTAACCAAATCTAGCAATTTTAAGTACTACAATTTTTAAAACTCTGTAGTCTTGGTTAAAGTGCTAAAAAGTTAAAAAAGTATGTTTATAATGGACAAAATTACAAGAGATTAAGATGTAAAGACTTTGTTTTAAGAACAATATTCAATTTGGCTTATCAATTTAATTACCATGATTATATATAAAACTTAAATGTAAAACAATCATAGAAAATACCATTTGGCTCGATTGTTCTATTTGCAAGATAAATTTGTTCTTTATGAAAATTCTCATCTTTGACGATACTTGTTTAAAGTTGTTGCTAAAGATCTTGTAAAGTTTGCCCGTAATCTATTGAAAAAAATTACATTTAGTACTTCAGTTAAATTAAAACGATCACAATAATAGGTAACTTTTCAGTACAAACAAAAAGCTCTTTTTCATTAGACATATAAACTAAAAAGAAGAAACCTAGTTAAATTGCAATTATAAGATTGAAAATATAACTTTGAAAGCTACATCTGGTTTTTTTGAAGTTTTTAATAATTTGTATGTAACAAAAATGTTAGACATTTTAGCTTTATATTTATCTTTTTGTTATCTAAAACAGAAGAATAAAAGTATTATTTTTATTCATCTTTTTCTTTATCATACATACTTAAAACTTTTTTTTAGTTTAAACTACCTCTAAGATAAAAAGTTTTTATCTCATAATTAGCTTAAACATTTAAAGATTTATAGTAAACTTTTAGAAATTATTTAAAATTATTACATTTTTATAAACCTTTTAAAACAGTATGCAGTATAAACAACAGTGTTAATTTACACACAAAAGTATAAAATGCCTTATTTTAGTTTACATGTAACTAATTGTAATAGTTTACATGTTAATAATTTGTGTTACTCATAAAACTTAACATTAATTACTCATTGTAAAATTGTTGTTACTTTTTGCTATTTAAGTAATTGTTTGATTTTGTTTTAATAATTACTACTATGTTGAATTTAGCTTTTAAAGGATTTGAAATACAAAAATAAATATCTGAAAGCTAATGTTTAGCTAACAAGTAAAAGAAGTATTTATTTTAAACTAAGATTAAGGTGTTTTAGTCTTTAAAAGTTTTAAGATTTTTATAAATGCACATAGTTAACAAAAAAATCAATAACTATTTAAGTGTTTTTGTGTTATATCAGTAATTTAGGCTTTACATTTAACTTGTAATAAAACAGAACTAGCTTTAGTTTTATAAATAAGTGATTTAACTTGTAATAAATATTTATTAGAAAATAATAAATGTTATTGTTTATATACAGAAAAGTATTTATAGTCTAGTGAAAATATATTATGAATACGAAGAAAATATATAAAAGAGAAATGCAACCATCCAACAAAATCAAAGGTAATACTTCTGAAATAAAAGGTTCGAGTAATTTTTTTTTTTGCTAACCTTTGATTTTTTTTTAATAGGATCAAGTTTTTAGTTTATATTTTTGTTTTATATGTCAATAGATTTTATTAATCTTAAGTTTAATTAGTTTAGTTCGGATGTTATTTTAAAGGTTTGTTATAGTAAAAAACACATAGTTATGCATTAAAAAGTGTATGTTAAATTCTTCGAATATTCGACTAAACAATTTAATCAGTTCAATGACATTTGATTGCTGTTTTAAATTGGTTTGTAATGCAATAAAAAAGTTTTTGTTAAATTTTAGGTGCTGGTATTGTTAATATTAATATGATCTTGTTTAATATCACTGTTTATAAATTTTAAAAACTTCATAAACAGATAGTAAGTAAAACAATTTTAATCAGTTTTTATATTTTATCAAAATAAACTGTTTCAGTATAAATATTTTATAAACTTTTATAAAATACAACCAGTACTTATCTAAATCCTATAAGATACTATATTCTTATTCTATTGTTGTTGTTTTTAATACATTTATAAAAACATTTTTAAAACTGAAAAAGAAACTAGTACTACAAAAATTAAGTAATAGTATATTGTTGCATTAATTAAATGTTTATTCAGAAGTATCGAAGAAAACCTACCAACAAGCAAAATTTATTGAATATTTATTGAGTTTAGGAAAAGATAAAATTGGAGTTTCCCATACAACTGACTGTATTAGTGAGTTTCATTTTTAATTTTTGTTATTTTAAAACTTTTAATTACATTTTTTAAATATTATTTCAGACTTATTTTCAAATAAAAAACTGTTTTCATCTTCATATGTCAAGAAATTTTTTCAAATATAACTGGTTTAATCTTTTTTTTGTGTAATTAAATTATCTATAATACACTAAACTTTATAATAAAATCCTAATAACTAGTTAGAAATCGTTTATAGTAACATAATTAATTTAAAATTTAAAAAAAAATCTGTTTTTAATTATTAGTTCTTCTGTGTAAAACTTGTGTAAAAAAACATCATTAATAATTTTGGTCGTTTTTGGCAATATTATTTTTAGAATTTCAAAATAACTTGTTTAGAAATTTTTACTCTAAGACACTAATAAGACATTAAATATAAAATGTTATATATGTTCATGCTTAGCTTATAAAGCATATTAAACGTCTTCAGGTCGGAGGTGTAAACATTATTTTGGTATCCCGTTACCCAAAGATTGGAAGAAAATGTATCAAAAACCCCAGGAACTTGGTGGCAGTGAATCAGACTCTTCTGAAAATGATGAAACTGTTTCCTCTAGACGTAAGAAACATTTTAGCTGTTTTTTAATAATTGTAAGACTCGCAAAAAACCTTCTAAAAACTGTCGAGTGCTATACTACATTCTATAAAATTTGATTCGTTAAATTACTAGATAGTCAACTAATTTGTTTTTTTTTTACTTAAACAATATTCAGAACCACTTCAATTAAGCTAATAAAACTTTACTCAATTAAAATAAATTAAAAGCTTCAGATAAACGATTCAGTAGTGATTTTAAGTTTATTGTAAATCAACCGTTTATTAGAGGTAAAACTATAAGCGATCACCATCTACAATAAACAGTTTATTAAAACTGATGATCACTGGTATTGTCATTACTGTTAAACTTTTGTTTTGCAATATACTTAGATAATATTAAATTATTTATACTTTTAATGATAAAAACGTTTGTGTACATACTAAAAAAAACATTTTTTACTAACTTATTATTTGATATTTTACAATATTACTAAGTTAAAAAAATCATTGAGAAAATATTTGAAAACTCTGTTTCTAAACCATTATATTAATAAAACATAATATTAAAAAACTTAGAAAAATTTTAAAATTAATTATTTTTTTAGTTTTGTTATAATTTATACTAGTTGTCTAATCCAAATAGTTAACAACTATAACACTATAAAAAATAATATAACAACAGGTTCTATTGAAGTTGAATCAGAAAATAGTGAAGAAACTTAATTTAGACAATTCTGTTTAGTTTTTTTAATTCAAATCATTTTATTGCTTCAAAACTCTTTCTTTGAAATAATTAAAAATCTTTGAAATCTCAATAAAAACTTTGTATTTAATAAGTTTTGTAAAATATATTAAATTAATTTTTGTTATGTTTGTTTTTATCTCCTAATTATTCGTAATTGCTTTGTTAATATTTTATCAAAGGTTTTTTTCTGCACCAGGTCCTAGGACAAAATATTTACAGCGCTTTTTTTTGTCGTTCAATAAACTACAACAAACAATAAAATTAAGACTTTTAATAATTTGGTTTTATACCTTGAGCATCAAAATAATTAAATCAAATGATAACGATGTTTATTTTTTGAGTGGTTTTCGTTTTTTCAGCTATGTTCGTTAAAAACAATATAAATATATTGTTTAGATGTGATTAAAGCACAAATTTAGTTACTTTATACTTTCATCATAAAAGCTAAAATGTCTTTTAAAATTGTTAGACTACAAACTACGAGTTTATATATTCAGAAAACACCAGAATCTTCTGTTAATATTCGAGAAAAAAATTCAGAAACAACTGAAGACAATCGTATTGACATTTTTTATTTGACCTATTAGTAGTTCTTTGAATCTAAAAGAGAGCTCTTTTGTAGGTTATGAACTGAAAACCTTACGAAAGTCCTTAGATAACTGTGAAACTCGAGTCGTTTTATGGTTCTGTTAATAACCTGAAAAGTCTGAAATTATTAAATTGCTACGGTTTTAAGATTACTATAAGTATTGATTGATCACTGGGGCATAATAAGCTCTTCTTTGTTTTTAATTAAAATTTAAAGCTTGAGTAGATTAAGTAAACTGTTAAATATACAGTTGTAAATAAACCTAATTTTTAAATAAGCTTTTTTATATTATCTAAAGAAAATCGTTAGCTTAAGTAGTTAGTTTATAAGTTTTTTGGTTGCTAAAGAAAAAAAATCATGAAACAACTACAATGTAACTTTCCCTTAGATGTAAAACATTAATATAGAAAAGTGTTAGACTATGCTATTTTGATACGATGAAATTTTGTCGTATGACAAAGTTTTTCTTATTAAAAATTTACAAAAAATAAAATGTCTTTAACATTAACAAGATAAAAAAAAACTTAAGTATTTTTTATTTTTTACTTTAGGTTTTTCAATCCCTTCAAGCAAGTTGCAACAGTATTTTTAAAAATATATTAAACTTTAACGAAGGTATTAAACCTATTAAATTTTTTATTTACAGCTCCCATTAAGTTTAAATAAGCATTTGATATTAACTAGAACTAGCAGTAACTTGCCTTTTATAGTTTATAATATGATAAGTTCCTATTTAACTGAATCAAATTCTGTTTTTATATCCTAAAATATCATGCTGAAGTAGTTTTTAGGTGATTTTCTCATAAAAATCTTTCAACTAAAGTTTACACATAACTCAACTTGATATTTTATTCTTTCAATACTTTATTTTCAAGACTAATTTTTGAAAGTATCAAATATATTAACTATCCTCTAGTTTTTGAGATCTCTTTTTTTTTTTCTAAAAACAAAACATAGAATAACACAACTATTGAAATAATTTTAGTTTCTAGCAACTGCTTGTTTTTTTTTTTTTGAGATTTACAACGATGATATTTTAAATAAAACAAAAATTAAAAAAAAACCAAAAAACTTCGAGTGATTCTATATAGATAAACAAGGTAGTACTTGACAAAAACTTTCTTGTCTTTGTTCTTAGGTCTGAAAAGTTTAAGCGAATTACCAAAATGGGTTATTCAGATCAACAAAGGGGAAAGTCAGAGAAAGTCAAAGATGATGAAATATTTTTAAAATTTCAGAATATACTAGAAATTTATTTTTGGGTTTTTATTAAAATCAAAAACAGTAAACATAAAGTATGAATTTATCACTACTGTAAAAAACATTGAAGAGATTTGCCAAATTTAATTATAGTTATATAAACGTATTGTTCAACCAAAATATAACCAAAGGGTTTTTTTGTGCATCAGGTCCTAGGACCAAATATTTGAGCCCTTATTTCTTGTTGTTCAATTAACAAAGTTAATAATAATGTGTAGTTGTGGACTGATCGCTAATAAGGGCATTTTGAATTTTCTTAGTCCCGAGATCAAAATCCTATAAACAACAAATATTTTAAAATAGTGTTTTAGGACCATTTATATAATCAAAATTAATTGATAGTTCCTTAGGATGATGTTGCATTAATATAAAAGTGGAAATATATTACATTTGATGTCTTTTAAAAGGTTACATGACAATTCAAATTTCAACAACTCAAATTCCAACAATTCAAATTCTTAAAAAAATATTTAAATAACTATATCTCAATAAGTGTTATATATTAGAAAAACATAAAAAATGCATATGTAGATCTTATTAGTATCTACAAGCCACTATTTTCTTTTTTGCTATATCCTAAATATTTTCAAGATTTTTAGAAATTACTACAAATAACTATGTTTCTTTATTTCATTTAAGCTATATCTCAAAAAATATTTAATGTTTTGTAAAAAGAAAAAAATAGTACATAGATATTTTTATTTTTTTTAAGGTAGAAAAACATCAGAAAATACTCACTCTCCCCTCTGCAACGATAAACGTTTTCTGAAGGTCAAGCAAGTGAGTTTGAGCATCACATGTTATTCCACCTGCCCTATCTTTAAATTTACTAAGAAAAAAAAATACCTTTTAACTAAAAATAAAAATGTCTATGTAATAATAATAAAAAAAAAATTTAACTAACTGAAATAAAAACTAATCCTAACCCTTTATTGAAAAAAACCTTTGGTGACACGCCATTTAGCAAACACTCACAAGGTTAAAATCTCAACACTAAAAACCACAAAGTGTGGGAAAATCATGAAGCTCAAATCCCCAAGTAAGTATTTGCTGACGCTACAACAAAAAACACACCAACAATCCAATCATGTGATCACTGCCACCAGTGTGAACTCACAATCAGCTGTTGCAAAATCAGATAAACAAATATCTAATTAAAAGTATTTAGTTCTAAAAACATAAAAAACTAACTAGAATAAAGAAATACTGTAGTATGAAAAAAAAAATACTACTTGTATGGATAATAATATATACATATATATCAACAATAAAGTCAATAAATAATAAGAATTTTTAAAATTTGTAAGTATTAAGTTTGTACAAACTCAAGAAATAATAATAAAAATAAAATAAAAAATAAGCAAATAAAATAAGTAAAAATAAAATAAATAAAATATTAAATAAAATAAAAAAAAAACAAATAAAAAAAAAATAATAATAATTATAATGTTAATTAAAAAAATAAATAAAAAATTTTGTATCAAATTTATACTTATACATCTAATTTCTAATAAAAAACTATCTTAAATCTAACACAATAACAAAATAAAAACAAGTAAAATAACTCAACAATAAACAAATTTATTACAATAATTTATAACAATCACTCTTTCATTACCAGGACAATTATAAAGTAAAGACCTACACATCACAATCTGATGCCCAAATAACATCTGAAATTTCAACTCAAACAAAACATACATGTAGTAGCACTCTAGATCTACTCCATGTAGTTATTCAACAAAAAGTTTTTATATCTAAATTTAAAAGGATCTTTCTTTAAGTTTTTAAAAGTTTCAGGGACACTAGACCAAAACTTGGGACCCAAATACCTAAAGCAGTTTAGGCCAAGTCTTGTTCTAGGTCTTTCAGTTACAAAATTCATTTTCTTTGAAAATCTTGTGTTGTGTGTGTGAACAGAGCTAGCAAGTGTAAATCTATTGTGTTCTACATCAAACCCTTTTATAGTATTACGCATCAACTTACAAATTTGCAATTTATACACATCCTTTAATTTTAGCACACCAGTTTTTTTAAATAAAGGGTTTGTTGTTGTCAAGGCAGGCACACGACAAACATACCTGATCACTCTTTTTTGCATACAAACAATTGGTTTTGAGTAACAGTCAGCAGCACTACCCCAAACAGATATACAATATTGGATATGCGAATAAAACAAACTATAATATACCATTTTAAGTGTAAATGTGTCCAAATAATATCTCAATTTTGACAAAACATAACAACTCCTAGACAATTTCGATTTCAGAGAACTCAAATGTTTCTTCCAATTCAGCTTATCATCCAAAACCACACCTAAGTATTTTATACTATCACTCTGCTCAATAAGAAAACCATTAACCTTGACACTAAATTCACAATTTTTTGAAGTTTTATTAAAAAGCAAAAATTTAGTTTTTGAATAATTAATAAAAAGTTTATTAGCATGCAACCATTTATCAACTTTAACCAACTCCTTATTAATAATTTCATTTAAATACTCAGGATCACTATGTTGGTAGCTCAAGCAGGCATCATCCGCAAACAATCTCATATTTATCTCAGTAGAGGAAAAAATATCATTAATATACACAAGAAACAACAAAGGACCCAAACAAGAACCTTGTGGTATTCCAACATTCACAATTTCACGCTCAGACACAACATTATTTATGACCGTTGATTGACTTCCATCTTTTAAATAATCCTTAAGTAAATTTAACATTGAACCTTTTATATTATAATTTTTAAGTTTAGATATTAGAATTTTATGATTAACCGTGTTAAATGCTTTAGCCAAATCCAAAAATACAGAGCAATTTATTAATTTTCTCTCACCAGCCTCAATTAACTCATCAACAATCTGATTCACAGCTAGTTCAGTCGTACTATTTTCTCTAAACCCATACTGTTTTTCATGTAGCACCTCATTCAACAAAAAGAATTTTTTCAATCTCTCACACACTAAAAACTCAAAAATTTTCGAAAATGGGGATAAAAGAGAAATAGGTCTGTAGTTATTAATGTTATTTTTTTACCAGATTTATAAATAGGGATTACCTCGGCAAATTTAAGCGACTCAGGAAACACACCATACTCAACACATTTATTATACAATTTAGAAAGATAAGGAGAAATTATTTTTGCACTGAGCTTCACAAAACGAATATTAGGGACATAAGAAATTAATAAGATCTACATATGTGTCTTTTATATTTGACAAGTATACATTACTTTTTTAGTTGTGACCCTTTCAATTTTTTCTTAAGAACTTGAGTTGTTGCAATTTGAATTGTCCAAATTTGAGTAGTCCTTTACCCCTTTTTTAACCATAATTATGTGCCATAAATCAATGTTTTAAGCCTAATTTGTTTAATCTAAAAAGATACTTTGTTTTAAACAAGCTTTAAAAATGCATAGTAAGAATTAAATTTAATCATGATAAACTAAAATATTTAATCGACTTTATTTTACAATGTCATAATCCCAGGGGTCAGCAGATCAAAAAGGAACATTTTTTATGTGCTTTAGATAACATATTTAAAGATACTTTTTTGAGCAAAAAAAAATTAGGCAGAAGATTATCTTCTAAAGATAACACTAAAATTTTATTTTTGTTTTTTGAGAATATTAATATATTAAACTAGATGAAAAAAAAATTAAATTGGCCTGCGGGCCGCATTTTGCCAACCCCTGTCATAATCAATAAAAATTAATTAATTGACATAATCGCTTTATAATGTTAAATAAAAGGGACTAACCAAGTTTTATTAGTTTATGATAAACAAGTTTAATTTTATTTAAATATAAAAAAAATACAATTTTTAACCTAAAAATATTGTTAAAAAAACATTGAATATAACATGTTTTCAATTTGATATTAGTGTAACATCATTCTACCCAGAAATTTAGCAGCAAATGTTATAAATCTATGAGGTTATAAGTTGGAACTTTCACTAAATGTTCTTAAGTTGATGATGAAGAGCAAAAAAAAATCAGGGTTGTTAAAAGAAATTTGAATCCTAGAAAAATCTGGAATTTGACAATTTAAGCTAAAAAATCTGGAATTTGAGAAACTTCAAAAAAAAAACTGTAATTTTAATTTACATTTTAAGTAATAATTTTTTTTTTTCACACAAAAAACCTATTGTTTAGATTAAAAAAAATTGTCATCATCAAAGATATTTTTTATCAATAAACATGTTTAAAGAAGCTATAAGATATCTTTTCAATGTCATTATAATATTTAACTTAATTTTAACCTTAAACTTTATTTCAAACTAAAAATAGACCCTAAAGAGTGTAATTTTAAAAACCTTAAGAAAATTTGCCAAAAGTATTTGGCAACCCTAAAAAAAGGTCTTAGATAAGTTTAATGGTAGGTTTTTGAGTTATCTTGTTAGAAGGGGCCATAGCTTTTTTAATTTCTTTAAACGGCCCCTTTTGAAAAACACTTTTTCACAATTTGATCTTATTTTATAAAGTTTTACTAAGCTACAAGATGCTGTTTACAGACTTTGAAAACTCAAAATAATATTTGAGATATAGCTGGTCAAAGTCGGAGGCAACAATGGGTTTCTTATAGGAGGCACAAACTAAAACTGCAAATAACTAGAAATCACTAAAAATCTATCTTAACCTACGTGTTTTGACATAACTACCTCAAATTTTCAGAAAATAGTCCTTGCAATATTTGGAAAATTCTGTGGTAACAATATTTGAAAAAGTTAAAAAACAAAAAAATTATAACAAACAAACAAACAAAAAAAAAACTGATCTCAAAAAACATAGGTTAAGATAGATTTTTAGTGAAGTAGTCTATTTTTGCCATATTAGTTTGCGCCTCCCATAAGGATCTTATTGTTGCCTCCAAATTTGACTGGCTATATCTCAAAAACAATTTTGAGTTTTAGAAATATGTAAATAGCATCATGCAGCTTAGTAAAAACTATATAAAATAAGACCAAATTGTGAAAAAAGTGTTTAACCCCCTTATGCCCTTAAAGTGCATTGCTGACTAAATAAATTGTATTTGGCTAAGTAACTGAACGTATAATTGTGAAAGTTTGTGCTTTTTAATTCCACTATAGAATTTTTTATTAACTGTTAATGTTAGTAGAGCATTAAATACAATTCTGAACATTTTAAGATTAAGTTATACCAATAAAAGTAAAAAGAAATAACTAAAAGTATCAGCTTAAGATTTTTTAATTTAACTCAAGTGAAGTTTCAAAAAATGTGTGTTTAGGTCAGCTAATATTAACATTTTCTTAAATAAAAAAATTGTTGAAAATTTTAAGATGTATTAATTTAAACATATGTCTGTAGTAGCATAGGACATTTTCAAATAAAATTATGATCAAGTAAGGAATTAAGCATTATAAAATACTTCATTGTAATTGTATTTTCATAGTCAATTGCTCACTCTTTGTCTTTTTACGAAATATGATTTACAAATCACAGTTTGTCTCAATAAATCTTGGAGATTGTATTAACTGAAAGCAAAAATTGAATATATTTTTTAAGCTTAAGCATCTGAAATTGCTTAAAATGTTAGATTTTTTTTAATACTAAAACTAAAAACTCTGAATATTATTATGTTTAAATTCCCAAGCACTGGCATGTTTTCTGTGAGTGTAAAATCATAATAAATCAAAAGTAATTAAAATGTATGCCTATAGATATAAACTTTCAAGATATAAACAAAACAAATCTTAGGCAAGGTTGAAAGAGGAACAACTTGAATATAGTTTAAAAAACTTTTAATTAAAAATAATTATAGATTGTATTTTAAAGATAAAACTAATTTTTTTACTTAATTTTTCACTAAGTCATGTATAACATGAGGTATTTTGGGTCCAATCAGTTGTTTAGGGTGCAAAAGTTAAATTTTTGATATTAAGAAAATATTTCTAATAGAGTTAAAATGCAACCAATTCCAACCATAATTATAAAAAAAATGCTGTAATCCCTACCCTTATACTATTTTTTTTAACAAGCACAATATTAGGAAGTAGAAAGATATAAAGCATCATATAGCCAATTTACATTAGGCAAAATTTATTAAAAAGAAATATTAAAAATATGTTTATATAGGTGCCCACACTTGACTACACAGGAGAACTTAAACTATTTCAAAAATTTTGAAAAACTCGGCCATTTTAGGATAGTTAAAACTTTTTTTTTAATTCTGGCTTGTTTAGATATTATAAATCTTAAACTATTTTTATGACCCAGAGGTATTTTTACTAAAATAAAACTTTATATTTAGTCCTTTCATTATAGTTTTAGTACTTTTAGGTATTTAAGCTAGATAAATCGTTTTTTTTTAAGTTTTGACACAATTAATTTTTTATTTCAGTCTTTTTGTAAACTCAGACCAGTATTTGGACCACTCAGGCTGGCATTTTTGCCTTTAAGAAAGGCAACCATGTCTTGAAAAGAAATAAATAAGTATATTTGAGTATTTACAATGTAGACAGGTTTACCTAGTAGTTAAAATACTTATTGAGAATAAATGTTTAATAAATTAAAAGTTGTAACTTTTCATTTATATAATAATAATTAAAACAGAAAATAGGAAAGAAATAAAGTAAATAACAATTAAGATCTCTTATTAAGTTTATAAATTGATTAAGAATAAGTATTTAATGAAGAATATACAGATATTTTTATTTTTCAACTTGATGTAAACAGATTATAGGAAATAAATAAAATGGATTACAATAAGTATCCTTAGTACTTCAGCATTTGATCTGCATGTATAAAAAAACTAATTATACTTTCTCAAACAGAACATAGGAAATAAATAAAATGGATTACAACAGAGACCCGTGTCCGTGGAGAATTTTTGATGATTGCGGGGGTGCCTACTCCATTGGATTTATCGGATCCGGAATCTTTAATCTTGCTGGAGGGGCAAGGAACGCGCCCAAAGGAATCACGTTTGTAAAATTTATATATATTTTTTTCAATATTTAGTTGTTGTTTAGTTTATCAAATAATTTATAGATTTAAAGTTGTTACTTTTTTATTAACTCAACCAACCACGCTCCTAAAGGAATCATGTTTTGATGAATTTAAAATATAATTAACATAACAGAAATAGAAGACTTCTTACTTAACCTACGTTGCTTTAAGTAAGGCTTAATGGATAAAGCCAAATCAGTGAAATGCAGTGTCTCTTTTATATGATACATACTTTGCTCTACTTACAATTTATAAGTTTGTATAAATTAAATATAATATTGTTTTAAATTCCAACTATTTAAATATTTTCAATGTGTGTTTTCCATATACTTCTTTTGTTGTATTTTCAGTTAAGTGAGTATACATTATGGGTTTTGAGTCTGTAAGATTAAAAATATTAAGTTTTCACAAATTTATTGTAAACATTGTTTTTAAGTTTGTACTAATAAAAGTAATATTGATAAACAACACTTAGAAGATGCTGTTTTTTTTTGTTGACACTTACATAAATTTTAATTATTATAAATGTTTTTCTTTTCAAAGTTTTTATCATATATATATATATGTATATATGTTATTTCATTTTTTTCACTTCGTTGTTTATATTTTCTTATTTTTGTTTTTGTATTGTTTATTTATTCGATTATGTTAAATATTTTTTAATTATAATATTAGCCTTTTAATAAGTAAAACAAAATAGTTCTGCTGTATCTTATATAAGAAAAGTAGTTTATTGAAATGTATTAAATATGATTATTACTTAATATGTTTTTATCTCACTTCTGTTTTGTATTTAGAGATAACAATAGTATAAAAACTATCTTACTGTTTTTTGGTAATTAAGTTAAATGTCTTTCATTGTGGTTAGATGGAAACTTTTTAGTTATTCTGGCTAATTCAGTTTTTATTGTTGCTGGTATGTCTAAACAACCATAAAAACTTTTCTTCAAATACTTGATAAGATTGAAACAGTTTCAGAGTGTCGATAAATCAGTACATAGCTAAAATTTATATTTACTATATAATAATTTTAAGCGTTATTTTGGTTAAAATTATATTCAATAATTTTAGTAAAATGAGATATTTATGTATTAAAAAAATCAATCACAGCTTGCAAACTAAATATTATCGCCCACCTTGAAAAACCATAGGTTTTGTGTAAGAACACAAATGATTTTTGCATAAAATTTGTTTGGAAATTTTTCTTAACAAAGTTTATTTTTAAATTATACTTTAATGATACAATTCTCTTTCAGAAACTAAGTTTTGTTGCTAATTAATAAAAGTAACCATTACTTAGGGACTGAAATATATTTATTAGCACATACATGCAATTGTTTATATGTATGTATATTGACACTAACTTTAAAACAATGGATGAATTTTAAGAGAAATTGAGATAACTCGGGTCTTTAACAAGCACATACTATTATAGTATATTTGTATTTTTCTAACTTTAGAATTATTTTATAGTTATACAGTTTGTATTGTTTTAAATATAATGTAGAAATGAGTCTAAACAAAAAATCCCCGACACAGAAACCGCCTTGTAGGAGCAGTATCGCAAGCCAGGGTCAAGGCTCCCAGAACAGCGGTGGGTTTCGCCGCTTGGGGTCTCACTTTTGCATCTTTCGAATGCGCATTGACCGCAGTTCGGAAGAAGGAGGACCCATGGAACTCGATAATGTCCGGATTCGGTTGGTTTTTGTTTGTTCGGTTTTTGAAACCCAATTATAAACATAAATCAGTTGTTGTCGAACTGCGGCCCGCGGGCCGCAGTTGAATTTATCAAAAACTAATTTAATTTAAATTATTTCAATAAATATTTAAAGTTTTAATGTATTAATAATGTTTGCCTAATTTTTATTGTTTATAAAAACTAGTACTAAATATGTATTTAAGCACATTAAAATCGTTCCTTTTTTAATTTGCTAACCACTGATATAAACAAAACTGATATAACTGTATAAAATATAATAACAGATATAATTTATATTATTACCTTTGGTCTTATCTTATTATGTTTGGGTTGAGATTGAATTACATAAGGTTATGTAATTTAATTAGTGTATAGTTAAAAGTTTTAATTTTAGATTGACTATGACTTTGATCTTAATTCTTTTTTTTTTCATTTAAAGTTGTTTTGTCAAAGAAGGGAAAAGAGTTAATTAAACTTATTATATGTTTGTATATAAATTACATTGTTTTAAAGTTTTGTCTTGTATTTGATTTTACTTTATTTGCTTTATATTGGTAAAAAGATTATTTTAGGTTCATACATTCAAAAATTACAATAAAAACCATTTGAAATTAGTTTTACGCCTAAAGTTTTGTTTTCCAGAAAAACATAAATACAGTTCAACTGTTGATAAAGTTTTAGTTTATTTAATATGACATATTAAGCTTCTTCAATTGTAAAATTATTACAATTTTAGTTCTCTAATTGTATCTTTTTAATTAAAATACTTTTTTTTTATTCTGATAACTTAATGTAGAGAGATCTTTGTGGAAAGTGCAATTATTAAAAAAAAAACTGATAATATATATATACTTTTTCGCAGGAACGGGATTCGTTTTGGCCATGAGACAAGGTAAAGGAGCCGCTATAACATCAGGTAATAATTATTAATTTATTTTTATTCTGATAATAATTATTATTCAGGGTAGCTATAAAATCAGGTAATAATTATTTTTTATTTATATTATGGTAATATTTATTATTCAGGGTAGCTATATCAGGTAATAATTATTGATTGATTTTTATTATGATAATAATTATTATTCACTGTAGCAATAGCATCAGGTAATAATTATTAATTTATTTATTTTTATAGTAATAATTACAATTTATTACTATATATTAGGTAAAAATTACAAATCCTTAGTTAGTAATGTTTATTATTTATTATTCAGGACAGCCATAACATCAGGTAATAATAATTATTTTATTTATTATTATAGTCATAATTATTATTCAGGGTAGCAATATTAAATTTATATAATTAATTGCTTAACATCAGGTATTGATATTTGTTGTTTAATGAAACAATATTTATTATAAAGTTTAATAGCTAGTGAAAAGATGCCGCCATAGCATCAGGTAGTATAATTTAATATTAATTAATATATATAGGGTAAATATTAGATATCATTAGGTAACAATATTTATTATTATTTGTTATTATTAGTGATAATTTTACCTGGAATTTAAAAATTTAGGCCAAAAGCTTGATTTTTTCAATATTTGTATATTTTCTAAAACAATTTTAGTAAATATATTGATTAATTTGCACATCTTTATTTAAATAAGCTCTTTACATTTCGGCAAATTTCGTTTTTAGTTAAGGCAAACAACTAAATAGTCTTTTTTACAAAATTTATTTTCTAATTTTAGTGTCGTCTTCAAAACATAGTCTATCTTTAAAACCTATATTTTTGTGCAAATTTTAAATAACATTTTATTTTAACTGAAGATCACTGGTAGTATTAACTAAAAATAAATGAATCGTTTATCTTCAAATTTTTACATTTTTTGAAACTGAGCCAAGTTATATCAGCTTTTAAACTGCGGCCCGCGGGCCACATTATAATTTTTATTTAACTAGTTTAATATATTAGTATTCTTGAAATTACTAAAATAAAATGTTTGTGTTATGTTTAAAGAATAATCTATCGCCTAATTTTTTTTGTTCAAAAAAATTGTCTTTAAGTATGTTTTTTTTAAACCATTTAAAAAACGTTCCTTTTTGACCTGCCGACCCCTGTTTTAACTTAAAGTGATTTTGAGTACAAAGAATTAGTAAATAATATTTTTAAGAAGCAAGTATTATATTCGTGTGAAATATTAGTATTTCACACCAATAGTGAGGTAAAATTGTATTTTTCTGATAATTGGGAACTACGTTAACGCTTTCATAGGAACTTACTCGGATGTTTTCGCAGGAAATTAATAACATAGTTTCGAAGAATTGATGAGATTTCGAATTTGTTTTGCATGAGAATTATGGGATTTGTGTTTGTATCTACACAAGTTCTCATATTTTTACTTTTTTGTTTCACAAAAACCTAAATACATGATTTCAAAGGAACTTTTATATGTATTTTCGCAGGAATAATGGGCGGAGTGTTCCTGGGAATGATAGAGGGAGTTGGAATCATGTTCAACAAAATGACCTCCGAAATGTACAAACCCCAGGCCCCTCAAATCGAGCCAGACCCGAATATGGTCCAATCAAGTCAGACTATTGAGGGGAATACCGGAGGCTTGGCCGCTTTTCAGTAGTGTGACGTCATAATTAGATCTGTTAGTAGGCAAACCTTAAATATTTCAAAGCTGAAAAGAAGTTTGATTTTAAGTTGAATTTTAAGAAAAGTCACTTATGCGATTTTTTTTGATGAAAATTTTAACTTTAAACTAAATTTAATTTAATCTTTATTCTTGGCCTAGTATTTTTTTTTGGTCAAAAAGTTTTGTTTATTTACATTAAAAAGACCCTAACACTCTTAAATAATCAGTAGTTTTTCTTTTGACAAATGGTTTCTAGTTTTTAAAAGTACAAACAAAATAAAGTTTTTCGAAAATAATTAAATTGCATTGTAAGTTTTGAAAGTTATCATAAAAATTCATTAATTATTTACCTGATTCTTTAAGTTTAACAATAAGTTTTTTAGTTTAAACTTTTTTTATTTTAAAGTAGTTTTCGGATTCTGTCTATTTTTATCAAACTAATTGATTTAAAATATTCAATAATATTAAAAAACAATTTTTGTAATTTTAATCAAATTGGAAAAAGTTACTCCAAACTATACATTTGAAAAAACAAATCTATTAAATTTGCTTAGGAAATACTAATATACTTTTATTGTTTTTGAAATTGATATTGTTTTATAACTGAGTTTAAAAAAGACAGTTTAAAATAAAATGTTATTTGTTTTCCAACAAAATATTTTTCATTAAAATGTTTCAAGTTATTGTTAGAGTTTTAAGGTTTCGATAAAAAGTTAATAATTTTAAAAGTCTTTTTACGTTTTAATTAAACTTTCGTTTTTGTTTTATCTAGTTACTTGTCGTTAATTAAATTATAAATACTAGTTTTGTGTTTTTAATAATATTTTTTTAAGTTTTTATAAGAGTACAAAATTATTTATGTTCCCAGAATATTAAAGTTTTAATAATTTAAAGTTATTATATATTTCGTCGGAGTATAAAAAATTGGAACTTTAAAATTTATAAATCATATATTTTGTTGAAGTTTTAAAAATATCTTATAAAAATATCTACAATACGAACAAATATTTTTTAAGATTATATAATTCATAAAATTATAAATTAAATGGATAATATTTTATTAATAAAAAAATATGAGATAAAAGATCTGTATTAAGTAGGAAAAAGACATTATTAATTACATGATTTATATTTGCAGTTTATAACATAAAACTTATTGTCTTGTTAATCAATTAATAAATTACCTAATGGGTAAGTAATTCTGAATAACTGAAAATAGATTATTAAATGTTATTATGAACAAATTTTTGTTTTTATGTTGAAAATTAACCATACTAAGTTTTAAAAACATTAATGTTCTCAAGAATCGAAGCTAAACTAAATTTATACGCTATCCAAAAGTTTATTTCAAAGTAATATAAGAATAGTCAAACTAAAATAATTATTTTTAGGAAACTTTTTAGGAAAATATTTAGATTTTTTACACTTATACCATATAATTTAATTAAAACTTTAAAATTTAGGTCACAAAAGTAATATAAAATAGAGTTTTTTTATCTATTCATTCACTGAAAAATTCTTGCTTAGTTAAAAGAATTCAAGTTTATTGAAAGTAGTTGTACAGATATTTGAGGCAGAACAGTTTTTGAGCTAATTTTTTTTTATTAATTTAAAAGAAATTTTCACAACTATCATCATTTAGTTAAAAAAACAGTTTCGTCAGGTAATTTGTTGCTTAAAACTATTATTATTGTTTTTTATTCACTTAATATCAGCAATATTTTAATCAATTTAAATTAGAAGTGGGAAATTTTCACAGGCAGCAGGTAAAATATACGCGCTCTTAAAAAGACTTGAATAGAAATTTTAGAAAATTTAGTTCAAAAACTGTACCAGAAAAATCGTTATAAAACAAAGAGTTCAATGGCATGATCACCTATTAAACACAAACTGTTCTAAAAATTGAACTGTTTTAAATGTTTTCATTAAAAATCTTATTATTTCACGACTAGAAAATATTTTTCAGATAAATATCACGTCGCAATTTTCCCACCCTCGACTAAAATGATTCAAAAAAGACTTGAAGTATAATTTATAGAATTAGACTAGATTATTTAATAGAGAACCACATCAGTGTTTTTCAATATTTGCATAAAAATTATTTGACTACAAAATTTTGATCAGTACTAAAGACGGTTTTCATTTATATTTATTATTTAAGTGTTTATTAGTAATTTTAAATACTTGTTACCAGTTTTTCTCTAAGACATTAGTGTGCTTAGTAGATAAGGCAGGTATTAAGTTGATGTAAAATATTAAATTAAGTAGATGTGAATAGTAAATTTTGAAATTCACTAATTTAGGTTAAATTAAAATTTGCTTAGATAAATGCATACTAAAATTAAAAAAAAACTTCTTGTACAGCTTTTTCTATGTTTAACAATTACTGGAATAGAATATAGTTTCTGCAAGCTAAACATCTAAAACTACTTTTTATATAACAAATCAAGCATATGATATAAAAAAAATTCAGAAAAAATATTGGACAATATTAATTTCATTTTACTTTTCAATAGCTTAAAACTATGCTCAGTAACAAAAATTGTGTATTTAAATTTAAAGTTTTTAACCGTATTTTAAATAGTTTTATATGAGTATTACACTTTTTGTTTCATTTTAAAGTTTAGTTGTAAAATCTTGATGTTAAACCTAATTTTTATTAATAAAAAAACTCGTACAATAAATATATAAGTTACGAATGTAAATTTAAAGTTCGATTGTACAGATTAATTATGGAAATGATATTGTAAAATTAAAAAATATCTTATTACAGTTTTTTTTTTCGACTAAGATACTCTATTTTCGATTAGCTTAGGTATTGAAATTTTAGTTTGAACAAGAAAATCTAGGCTTTTACTTAATCTAATTGCAAATGAGACAATGAAAAACCACACAAATTTAGAAAACAAATAAGAATAGTTAATAAGCTTGTTATATTCTTTTGTGCAAAAAAAATTATTCAATGCAAATAATAGCTTTAAACTAAATCAATGTCTTTTGTTACACGTTGAAAATACCATGGTTTTTTAAAATTTTCAGTTAGGTTGTAATTGGCGTATTTTTTGTCAACAGCGTTTTAGAATAAAGTTTAATAATACATCGGTCAAAGTTAAGTTGTTATATTTAAAAATATGTTACGAGTATTTGTTATTTTTTTGTACTAATTTGTTCCTTTTATTAACAAACCAAGTTTTACTTACAACTGGTGTTACTTAGTAATAACTTGGTGTGCGACTAGATAACCGAAAGGTTCCTATTTACACCAAGTCCTTAGACCAAACTTTTTGAGCGCTTTTTTTATCGTCCAATAAACAATAATTATAACAATAGCTAGGAGTGTATATTTATCATTAAAGAACCAAAAAATATTCAAAGATCCTTAAAACGAGCTTGCCAGTCCTAATAAGTTTAATATAATGTCTAGTTTGTCTTCGACAAGACGTTAACAAGTATCCTTGGTGTACGACTCGATAACCGAAAGTTTTTTTTGTGCACCAGGACCAAGAATTTTGACCGTTTTTCTGTCGTTCAATAAACTATAACATTTACTGAAACTAAATCTTGCAACTCTGTAGAACCTAAAACATTTTAAGAAGTTTATTGAGGTATTATTTATCAAAATCTTTTACCATAAAAATGAGTAAAGAAACTACCTATATGTTATAAAACTTTATTTTTTAGTTAAAATTGGGTACAACAGAAATAAAACCTAATGACTTTTACAAAAGGTTACTAACAAAAAATTTAAAAACACTACTTTTTAAACACATTACTGCCGATATTGACTATGGAAACAAAACACTATTGTACTATGAGCACCACATCATTTTATCTTTTACTGATGTATTTTCTATGAAGACAACCAGTTAAAATTTTAAAAATGCTAATTTTGCAGTATGAGTATTTTTATAACCCTTACTATTTTTTTTGAATAAATATAATTTGATAAGTCCGTGATCAATGGAAAAATTTGAGCAGGGGCAATTCAAGCAGGGAAAAATCGAGCAGGGAAAAATCGAGCAGGGAAAACTTAAGCAGGAAAAACTCGAACAGGAGCAACTTGAGCAGGGAAAACTTGAGACGGAAAACTTAAGCAGGGAAAACTCGAGCAGGAACAACTTGAGCAGGGGCAATTAAAGCAGGAACAACTCGAGCAGGAAAAACTCGAACAGGAGCAACTTGAGCAGGGGCAACCTCGTTTTTCAAGTTACTTGCATGTTTTTTTTTTTGTTTCTGTATTACTAGTAGGATAAGGCATAAAATTAAAAAAGTAAATTCTGCAAGTACAGAAACTTACATGGACAAGAACAAAAATAAAAGTAGCTAAGAAAGGGTGATTATATACATGTGTATGTGATTGTATTTGTTTATTATTTAATCAGAAAAATTTGTTCAACTTTTTTTTTATGAAAAATTTGGTATTTCCTCATACTACCTTTATGATTTAAATCTAAATGTTTTAAACTAGGGGATTTTTTAATTTAAAAATGTTAATCTGCAGCATAACTTGACATATAGACCATGCGCCACTAAATCAAAGTAAAATAATTTTACTTCTGAAAATATGTTTGATATTGCTAAACATAAAGGTTTACAAATCGTTTTTATATAATTTTTTTCTATCTGTAATGTAAAAAAACACAAAATAAAATTGAAAACAAAAAAAAATTACAATGGTATAATTTTATTCCACTGAAAATAAAATTGATTTTAAAATTGTGGTAAAATTTCGATTTATACTTATTAACAAAATATTTTATTAAAAGTATAGTAATCTTCAACTATATAATTTCAATTTATTATTCTGTTATTTATTCTTAGATTTTAAATTCTATATTTCATAGAAAAAATATTGTGAGCTTCATAAAAACACCTCTAACTTTATTTAATTTTTATGTATTGACAGAAAATTTTTATTTATATGGTAGATTTTTTGTGTCAAACCAAAATTTTTCTACTTACATGCAAAAATTATTCAAAATTCCAGGTTTTTAATGATTTTTGTTCGAAATTCCAGGTTTTCCATGCTTTTTTTCTAAGTTTCTCAAAATCCAGGTTTTTTTGCCTAAATTGTTAAATTCCAGGTTTTTAAGTTGCGTTACTGTAACAAGTTCAGCATTATTAGATCAATACCCTGTGGTTAACAAATATTAAAACAAAAATGTTATATTTATATTTTTTTAATTCAGAATTTACATGATCAAGAGTAAACATATAAAATGTAAAACATAACTTTACTCAATCTGGCATACTTTTATAAATAGTAATAAATAAATATTATCCCTACATGGAATTAAAAATTATCTAAACAAAACTTATAACAAAAATCAAATTATAATTTGACAGTTTCAACTAGATCTGTTTTTATTGATTTTTCAAAAGACAGTTATGCACTCAAGATGTGAAATCTAGTTGAAAAAATTTTGCAACTTGTTTAAAAAGTTAGTTACAAAATTTTATTGTTATTACAGGGTTGCCCAAACCTCAGAATAACTGAAGATATTTTGAATTTTGAATGGTTCTCAGGCTCACTCAGGATAGTATTGGTAAAAAAAAACACAAGGATAGTAGTAAGCACCATGGTCATTAAACCTGGAATCCTAAAAAAACCTAGAATTTGTGAATTTAGGATAAAAAAACCTGGAATTTAATAAATTTTGAGTTAAAAAAGGAGTTTTAGACAAAACCTAGAATTTGAAACAATTATTACATGTTAAGTACAGGGTTGCCACTGTTTTTTCAAAAAAAAAACCAGGTTTTCCAAATTTCTTCCAGGTTTTTAAAATACATATTTTTGGGTCTATTTTTAGTTTAAAGTAAGAAACTGTTGTTAAATAGTATGCCAACATTGAAAAGATACTTAAAAGCTTCTTTAAATATGTTTTTTAATATAAAAAATTGACGATGACAACGTTTTTTTATTTATATGATAGATTTATTGAGTCAAATCGAAATTTTACTACTGATCATTTATTTTTTTATTTTATGAACTGCTTTTTTGGAGGCCTTGATTTTTAATAGTTTAATAAAAATTAAAAATACTTATAGGATTTGAAAGAAACTCAGGATGACTCAAGACAGTTTTTTTTAGTAACCTTGTTTTTGTTAAACTAAAGCTATTAAAATTCAAAGCCACGGTCCACCATGTTTCTTACATGTCGATTTCAATTTTGTAGATTTTTTATCAAATATCAGACATTTTTAACTACTTCAGGGTTGCCACACACTCAGGGAACTCAGGGAATCTCAGGGAATTTTCAAACTGTAGAAAATCTCAGGGAAACTCAGGGAATCTCAGGGAAACTCAGGGAATTTTGGCATTTTTCTTTTAACTCAGGGAAACTCAGGGAAGTTTTGATTTTTTCTCTAAATTTCAGGGAAGTTTTTGAAAATCTCAAGAAAATTTTTTTCTAGATCTAGAATGAGGTTTAGTTAATCCAGTTTCAATATTTTGTTCAAAAGTAGTAATTTTTATTACTTAAGTGGTTATTTAGAATTTTTTTAGCCTTGCCGCTAGTTCTTCAATATTCTTAGTATTAACATTGTAGTTTTTTTAAGTTTTAAATTTATATTTACTTGAGTAAAATCAAACAGCTTAGAGAAATGAAAGTTGTTGTTAACTATTCATTGAAAAGTTCTAATAAACTTTTTATTTTTAGTTACTTTTGTAGTTTAAAAAACACTATGTTTTACTATTAGTTCTTATTTTTAAAATAATAAAGTTATTTGTTTACAACTACTTGTTTTTAGTAAAAAAAATTAAAATGAATACAGATTAGTGTTGTATTACTTTTGTTAAAAAAATAGAGGTTAAATTTTTGTTTATAAATAATAATTTCAAAAGTAGTAGCAATAATAGTAATTAATTTTTTAGTGTGAATGTTTTAATATACTTTACAACTTTTTTGCAGATTTAATTTAAAAGCTTTTTTAAGTATTATGAGTAAAGTACAGTTTAAAACCTTGTTTAAAAAAAGTTGGCTTAACCATGAAGACTTCAAAGATTGGTTACTTGAGGATGTAGACAAAGAGAAATTTAAATGTAAGTGGTGTGGTGATGATACACCAATGGCCTTATCCAATATGGGTATAAGGGCATTGAAATCGCACAGTATGTTGTAAAAACATCTTAAATTGAAAGCCTTTTTGGTTTAAACCTTTTAAGATTGAGTTTTTGAAAACAGTTTTTTTTTAAATTTAATTTAGAAGCATACACATACAACCTTCCTTTTATTATTAAAGAAGAAAAATGAGAATGAGGTATTAATAATTTGTGTTAGAAGAGAAAATTTTTTTTTAAGATTTGAAAAATACTCAGGGAAACTCAGGGAAATTTAAGGTTACTCAGGGAAATTTTTGGTCACATAGGGAAGATTTTTTGGCTCAAAGAGTGGCAACCCTGCTACTTACAAAAATAAAAGTAACTTGTAAGCAAAGATTATAGATTTCTATGAGAAAATCAACACATTATGTTGAGCATGAAATTTCTAGGTTAACAAACAGAAGTAAGTTTATTCATTATTCAGAAGTAGTTATTTCTATAACTGTGTGAAGCTCTGCTCTGCTATGAGAAATAGCTGAAAGCTATTTACTAAAACTAAAACTTCTAACTAAAAAGCTAAAACACCACTTTACTATAACCCTATTTTTTCTTGACTTTTTAACTAGCCTTCATCAAATTTTACATTTAGTTAGTAGATTGCTAACATTTTAATTATTTATCCTAAGAAAACTTTTGGTATGTATTAAAAATAGAATTTTAACTTAACCCTTTTTTATAGTTATATATTAGTTGGTTGTTTTGAGTTCTTACATATATAATGTTTTAAAATTATTATGGTTGTTTGCTAGCATTTTTATATTACTAGCTCAAAAAGATAAGTTTTTTTTTAACTTTTAAATTACTAAAAAAGTTAAATAAAATTTAGTCCATAGGTTGCAATACGGAGGGAATTTTACTTGTAAATCTAGAGTAATAGATAATTCTGGTTTTGATAATTAGTTTAAAAAAGATAACAAATAACTACTAAAAAAATAAAATACATGCATTCAGAATTTTAATCAAACACAAGTAGCATTAAAGTGACCTACCAGTAATTTTAAACTGTTATAAATATTTTTGCTTTACCTTAAACTTAATTTTCTACCAAAGAGGGACAAGAAAAGTTATTGTTTTAAAAACCTATAAGAATATTAGAAATACCAGTGGCTACCCTGTTCTTAATGATATATAAAAATAACTGCACAAAATGAATCTTTAAAAATAAGCAATGAGTAAATTACTGATAAAAATGTTGTGCACATTATATAACTTGATTACAGCTTGTTTAGTAATATATTTTTCAAAATTTAGTTGTGTTGATAATTGCATAATCTAAAGCTTATTAACAACTATGACAAATAGGATAAAAGTTGAACAAAACTGGATATGCTTGAATTTCAATATTCTATTAACTAATATTCTATAAAAATTTTAGCACACTGGAATATACTTTATGCACATACAATTGATATGTTACATAACTTAAAAGATAATTAGACCTCAAAAGAAAGTTTTCTTTTTAGGTTTTTGTAAAGCTCAGAATAGTTTTTGGTCACTTTTTTGCCTCAAAAGAATTGTAAACCTAATATATGTATGGGTTATATTTAACATTTCCAAAATTTATTTCACCTTGACATTTTCATTTTGAACATTGATTTTTTGAAAATAACATTTTTTAGTCTACTAACCTTATCAACTTATAGGGCCAGGCAGCTACTTATAACTCAGACTAGTTAAGTCTTCTTTTAAAAACTCGGTATTGTTTGAATGTTTATTGTACACAAGCTTTTTTGGAATTATTTCCAAATCTCAGGCTAGTTTATTGAATTCATTTATTTCTTGAAAGTAGTACTTTATTCAGTTGTTTTGTTATCACTTTGCAATTTCTTGGTATTTAACCTTGAATAAAAATATCTATTTCCTATTACTCATGTTAAGTGGTTTAGGGATAAGTTTGAGCTAGTTTTTTTTTTGTCTGAAAGATTGGCAACTCAAATGTCATTAAAACTATAAACATTTAATTGATACATGGTTGCCACAAAAGTCCTTGAAAAACCTGGAATTTAGAAATGTAGGCTAAAAAACCTGTAATTTTGAATAAAAATTACTAAAAAACCAGAAAAATCTGGGATTTAAAAAAAATTTAAAAACTATGTACTAAAATGTAATTTGACACAAAAAATCTATCATATAGAAAATAGATTAACAATTTTGTCATCATCAAAAATTTTTTTATTATAAAACACATGTAATGTAGCTTCACAGTATTATTTTGATGTTGTTATACTACTTAACACAGTTTTGAACCTTGAACTTAACTTTAAACTACAAATAGATCCAAAAATGTATACTTTAAAAAACCTTGAAGAAATTTCTCAAAAACCTGTGACAACCCTGATAGAGTATTACAAGATAATTAACAATAGTCAAGATTTATTAAAAAAATATTGAAGTACGTTCATTTAGAGACCCCTACTACTTAGGATAAATTAAGCTGAATTTTGGAAAACCCAGGTCAATTTAAGATAGTTTAGATTTTTTAACTGCAAAGTTCTTTGTGCACCCGGTCCTAGGACAAAATATTTTTAATGTCTTTTTTTGTTGTTCAATAAACTTTAACAAACCACCTTTTTCACAATTTAGTCTTTTTTTTGTTGAGTTTCAAGTAAGCTACAAGTTGCTTTTTAACTTTTAAGATCAACATATTTTTTTAGATATAGCAAGTCAAAGTTGCAGACTACAATAGGTTCCTTATGGGAGGCGCAAACTATAACAGCAAATAAATAGAACTAACTAAAATTTTATCTTCTCCTACGTTTTTAGAGATAACTACCTCAAACTTTAGAAAAAAAAATATGTTGGAATAGAATTTAAAAATGAAAATTTATGACAAAAACAAAAAATGAACTGGTTTTTTTTGTTAACTTTTCATATAATTCTTATTGCTGAATTTTTTTTAATTCCTTGATATAGAATTTTCTAAATACCGCAAGGAAAATTTCATGAAAGATTGAGGTATTTATCTCAAATAACGTAGGAGAAGTTAGATTTAAAGTGAAAGTGTCTTTTTATGTGGTTTTAGTTTGCGCCTATAAGGAACGTATTGATGACTCCAACTTTGACTTGCTAATTCTCAAAATATAATTTGAATCTTTCAAACATGAAAAAAGTATCTTGTAGCTTAGTAAAGCTAATTTTTTTTTAATATTAAAAAGTAAAAAAATATTTTACCCCATCCACCTATGCCCTTAAATACAATGGTTTACAATAAATATCTTAGGTCTTTATTACTCTTAGTTCTGTATGTAAAAAAACTAATTGTAGTTATAAATAAAACAGAATTTAGGAAATAAATAAAATGGATTACAGCAGAGATCCGTGTCCTTGGAGAGTTTTTGAAGACACTGGTGGTGCTTATTGCCTTGGATTCGTTTGTTCCGGAATGTTCAATCTTGCTGGAGGGGCAAGGAACGCTCCTAAAGGAATCACGTTTGTATTTTGAATATATACTACATAATATACACAAAAGTTATCTAATTTAATCTACATTGCTCCAAGGATGCCAGGATTTATAAGAATATAGCATTTCATACTCTGATTTTATATCATACTAAGCTCTACTTTATACTTTTTAATTAGTATTAATAAAAAAAAGTAACTTTATAAATACCAACTATGTAAGTAATACCCATGTATGATGTAGTTCTCAGTTATGTGAGAAAGACAATAAGGGTAAGAAAGACTGTAACTAATAAATTAAAGTAATCAAAAAACATTGAACCATAGTTTTAAAACATTTTTTAATCAGAAATTTAACATTGAAAGTAAAATTTCCTACCAAGTACTAAATAAGTTTGTAAGTATTTTTTCCTGATTTTTTTAGCTTTTTCTAAGTTTAATTCAATTGATACAGCAAGAGTTATTTGTTTATTTAAAAGTTAATTATCCATAAAGTTTTTTTATTATTTTAGTTTCTATTATCTTTATTTATTCAAAAACGTTGTGGTTATTTTTATTTTGTAGTAATTGTATTTTCATTTAAGTTTAATGGAAGCATACTGATATATAAAATAAACAAATACTGTTTAAAACAAATGCTATTAAATTTTTTTATTTAATTTCCTACTTTGTATGTATTTAACTCCAGCCAGGTCTTGTTTTCTATTTACAGATAAAGATGAAGTTTATCTTTTTGCATTGTTATTAGTTTGTTAAGTGGTTTTACCATAGTTAGATAGAAACTTAAGAGCTTTTCTGGCTAACTCGTGCAAACTTTTATTTCTCTTAAAAATATAACAACCATAACTTTTTTGTTTAAATATTCTACATACAAAAATAAATTTCAGCTTTACATAAACAAATACATTATTAAAATTTATAATTACCACTCAATAGTGCTTAAATTTGTTTGTTGCAACAATTATTTAAAAAATATAGTAAAGTTATTTTTATGTATAATTATTTAATAGTACCCTTTACTAAATAATGGGGCCACATAGGGAAATCATTTGTTTTGTATATGAGTAAGGAGTAATTACTTTCACCCAAAATTAATTTGTAAACAAATGATATCAATAAAATAGTTTTGTTGGTACATTCCCTTTTTTAGAACTATCTTATAGGTTTTATTGGAAACGTCAGGACAAAAGTACTAAAAGCTTTAAACTAAAAAAACATTTATCAGCTCATCAGAAATTCTTTTTAGTATACTATATAAAAATAAATAACATAAATATGTGTGTATTCTAAAAGTATATGTACTGACTTATAAATGAATTTTAACAAATAGTATTTCTTATAACTAATAATTTCCTATAATTTTTTTATATGGTAAAAAAAACATTAGTCTTAAACTCTACACCTTGCAACGATAAACGTTTTCTGGGGATTGGTAAATGTGTAATTGGTATTTCTGTTAAAATATTTCTCACTGACACATTATGTATACTATGAAATTTATGTTGTTTTGTTTTAAGTTATGAAAATTATTTTGTACATTAAATATATATTACTTGACAAGTATATTATGTTTTATTAAACAAATTTAATTACAAGTTATTGTATACAGTAATGCATTAGTCATCTCAACAGGTTGGCTTTAGATTTCCACTACTTTTTTGAATTGCTTGAAAATCATGCAAATAATTTGCATATTTGCTGAGTCGGCAATTTTTTTAATACTTATTTTAACTTTAATGATAAAACTTTATTTTTTGATTTATTTTTTATGCTTGGGTAACGTGGGTTACGGATAACGGTATAAATAAGAAAAAAAATGTTAAAAAAACTTTAAAAATATTTTGCTGACTCATCAAATATGCAAACTATTTGCATGATTTTCAAGCAGTTTAAAAAAATTAATGAAAATTAAAAGCTAGCCATCTGAACACTGAAAGGTAACAACTATTCTTAAACAAAAAATCCCCAACACAGAAACCGCCTGGTAGGAGCAGTATCACAAGCCAGGGTAAAAGCACCCAAAACAGCGGTGGGTTTCGCCGCTTGGGGTCTCACTTTCGCTTCTTTTGAGTGCGCATTGACCGCAGTTCGAAAGAAGGAAGACCCATGGAACTCGATAATGTCCGGATTCGGTTGGTTTTATAAATAATAAAATAAAATTAACGTAAATAAATAATATTGTTTACATGAAACTCCACGTCCGGATTTGAAGTTAAAGATATAAATAAATGAAATTAATATAAATAAACGGTATTATTTCAACTTATAAATATAAATGAGTTTTCAGCCTTCTGCTGCCAGTATTTTTTTAACTAATTTTATTATTTATTTAAAACTGATTTTATTTCCAAAAAGTATATTTAAAGTTTTACTGTAACTTTTAATGAATAGTCTATTTGTCTTGTTTTTCTCATAAAAACTAGTAAAAAATATGTATTTTATGCCGTAATGTTTTTTATTAATTTTTCTTTCTCGACTTGCCGACTACTGTTATAAATAAATAAACAAAATTGAGATAACTGTATAAAAAAATCTTTTAATAACATTATTACCTTATCTCATTATTTTGGGGTTTGGTTTTGATAATATATAGAAAAATTTGATAAAAGTTAATTAAATTTCGATTTCCAATCTTTTGCCTGAATTTTTGTTGTCTCAAAAAAGTTAAGAAAATACATTCTAACTGTTGGTAATATTGAAAAAGTTAATGCCTGCATAATATTAGTTATTACTTATGCAAATGTTATTGCTTGCAATCCAATTTTTCCCCTATTAATGTTAATTGCATTCAGATTTTTTTATACTGTTTGTTGTAGTTTCTACTTATCATCATGGTCCAAATTCGTAAGCCTTTTTTTTATACTTACATGTACACAGTTATTTAATTGCTTAGACATATATTTTTTAAGGACACGGTTATGTATTTATTAGTATTTAAAGTTTTGAATTTAAGATTTTAGCATTTAAGTTTAGTTAAACTTTTTTATGTCATTTAAAGTTGTTTAGCATAGAAGGCTAACATGTTAAATTAAATTTTTTTGTTTTGATAAATTAAGGTTTTTGTATTGAAGTTTTGTATTGTATTTATTCTTACTTTATTTCTTTTAAATTGGTAAACATATTATGTGATGTTCATACATTCAAGTAAATAAGTAAAAATTACAGTAAAAAATAACAAACTTTATTTTGTCATTAGCTTAAGTTGTAATGATATTAGCATCTCATTTTAGTATTTTAAAGCTTGTGAATAAATATGGAATTTTTTGTAATAATAAAAACAATTTTCATTATTCTCAAAACAAGCTTTTCCAAAACAATTTTTATAACTTTCAAAACAAATTTCTTAAAACAATAAATATTATTGTTTACTTAAAGGAGTTACATTTGTTTCAGTGCTTATAAAACGGAATTTTACTTGCGTTCTTCCAGTGCAGTAGCATTCGGCAAGTGTGCTTTAAGTTAAAATGCATTTTAAACACGTTAGATTTAAGAACTAATGTTTTCTTGTGTGTTTAACTTTAGTTCTCATATAGAGTGATGTAATTGTATCTTTGTGTTGTTTAGTTTATGTAAATAAAATATAAGTGTTGTTTTGATTGTTGTATTAATCTACTTTACTAATCCCTATTACCCCCTTAATAAAATCTGTAACGAGACAAAGTTTCATTTTCCAAAAAAATTCACCGTTTATTTACTAAAGTTTATGATAAAGTTTTAGTTTGTTTACTATAACATTTCAAGCTTTTTAGACTAGAAAATTATTACCGTTTTAATTCTCTTGTTGTTTTTTTTTTATTAAAAACTTTTACATATTAAAAACATAATCTATTTGAAATTTAGATATATATATTAAAAAAAATGTTTTTACTTTTAACAGGAACGGGATTCGTTTTGGCCATGAGACAGGGTAAAGGAGCCGCTATAGGATCAGGTAATAATAATTTATTTATTAATTATTTTAGTAATAATTATTATTCAGGGTAGCTATAACAACTGGTAAATGGTATTAATAATATTAATTATTATTTACAAAAATTGGTAATCATATCACCTTGAGTTTGAAAATTTAGGCAAAAAAAAACATGGAAAAACCTGAATTTTGAACAAAAGTTATCAAAAAACTTGATATTTCAAGTAATTTTTGTGTAAAAGTATTAAAGTTTAGATCACATAACAAAAAGTGAAATATACAAAGATTTTATCAATACATGTTTAAAGTAACTGTAGAATATTTTTCAATGTTAGTATACTTTCTAAAACAGTTTTTTACCTTCAAATTTTTACCGATTAATAGGAACTACACTAATGCTTTCATAAGAATTACTCATATGCTTTCGCAGGAAATTAATAAAATTGATGAGATTTCGTATTTGTTTTGCATCAAATTTATGGGATTTCGTGTTTGTATCTACATCAGTTCTTTTCACTCTTTCATTTCACAGGAACTTACTCAAGCATTTTCATAGGAACTTTTGAATACAATTTTACAGGAACTTTTATAATTTTCCAGGAATATTCGGCGGATTGATCCTTGGAATGATTGAGGGAGTTGGAATCATGATGAACAAAATGACCTCCGAAATGTACAAACCCCAAGCCCCCCAGATCGAGCTAGACCCGAATATGGTCCATTCTAGTCAGACTATCGAGGGAAACACCGGAGGCTTGGCCGCTTTCCAGTAGTGTGACGTCATAATACGTGATGATTTATTTAGCCAAGTTATTGTTTTAGGAAATTTTTAATAAAGTATATAACAAATTACCTTATGAATAGCATGTAAGTAAGTATGAATAACTAATAAAATATTATTTAGAGTTTTGTAATATTGATTGGTGTTAGATATTAAAAGTTAACTTTTCAAAGTTTTCAAAATATTTATTATCTCAAAAATCTGAAACTAATTTTAGTCAAATCTAATGACTTGAGTTTGTTCAAAACATCATTACTAGCAAATAGTCAAACTGAAATAAGTATTTGTTATGAAACTGTTATTTCTTGCAGTATCTTAATCAAAAGCTATACTTTTGCAAAAGTCTAATATAATTTAAAATTTATCATATGGTTTTTGTTACAAAACATACTGTGAGGCATATAAAAATCTATTTATTAACTTTTTTATAAAACTTCTTATTTATAAACTTCAAAACAAGTTAAAAATGAAAAAACTGACAGAAAAAGTTAGTACTTAAATGTATATTTTTGAAACAGATATAACATTAAATATAATTTAAACATTTAAGTTAAAATTGTAAAATTAAAAAATATATAATCTACAGTAGAAATATAGGTGAAAAAATATCTGATGTAATAAAAATCACATTCACCACATACATCACCAAAACAACTAGAAAAATGAGGAAAAATTTATACAAGTGACTTTATATAAGCATATCAACACTTTTTCGTATACTAAATGTATTGAAAATTTTCTTGCATTTTTACTATGATCAACTTGTTGAAATTTAAAAGTTTACATACTTGCTGAGTCAGCAAAAAAAAGAAGGGAACTCCGTAGAATCAACCATCGGACCCTATATAAATTGAACAAATTTTTTGCTTCTGTTTTGATATTCTTTTGAAAAGATAAAAGCAGTTTTATTCTGAATGGCTTAATAAAGAAAAAACCGAGATTTGAATCCACCCAAAAAGCTGTTAGATTTTTTCAACATTTTCTTTAGTTAAATTCTCTCACTTGTTGCTAATGAATGTTATTATTGTCTCTTTATTTACTCATCCACAATACTTTTGCAAACACAACAAAAAAGGAAAACTTTTTTAGTCAAAAAATATATCAGCAAGACGATTTTACTTGAAAAGTCTTACTTTTGGGGAGTTTAGTTTACAAATTCTACTAGAAAATGATATGATCATTTAATAAGCTATACTATTGTTCTCAACTTTAATTAATTTTATAAATTTATAATAAGTTTTTGTGCGCTAAGACAACATTTAAAGCTAAAAATTGTTGCGTTGCCTCTCCTAACTCAAACGGATTAAAGTAAGAACTAAAAAAAGTACTTCTAGAATGAAGTAAAACTAAACTGTTTACACAATATTTTAAACAAAATCAGTGTTTTCCTGCATAGGATTTATTGTAGTATAAATTTTATTGATAACTGAAAAGTTACCTTAATTTAGATGTTAAATTGAAAACAAGTAGATATTATCAATTTTAAGTATGTTTTCACTATTCAATATTTTTTGCACTGTTTCTCAGAATATTTGGTGTGAGTTTTGAAAGGCACTGATTTAGATTAAAGTAACATGTTGAAATAAGTACAGAATTTTTTCAATCATTTCCGTGTACAGTTTTTTTTTTGTGTTTTGATATTTTCTTTTAAAGAATATAATCGAATACAGTTTCTGCCATGTAAACATTTTAAATTGGAATATCGAATTTACTTCTATCTAACAAATAAAAAATAATATAGAAAATATTTTTCAGAAAAAACTTCGGACAGTAACTGCATAGCATTTTTTTATAACAAAAATAATGCCAAAAATTACACTAAACAACGAAAAAAAGAGTACTTAAACTGATTATTTTTTAAATCACTTACATAGTGTTTAGTTTTAAGATCGTAATTTTTAAGTTTTAAAACGTGTTCAAAATAAACTATATTAATTCATAGTATTAGTTCATAATATAGTTTAAAATTTGATTGTGTAGACTTGATAATGAAAATGATTTGATAAAACTTGACAAACAATTTATCACACTATTATTAATTTTTATTGTTTTGCTGATTAACAGTTTTTTTCATTAACTTAATTATTAAAACTTTAGCTTGAAATGAAAAATTTAGGCTTACTTCAATTATATAAATAGTCAAATGATTCTTTGAAAGAAAAATAGAGTTTTATTGCACGATAAAGATCAGAAACTTTTAAAGAGTTTTTCTCTCTTTGTCAATAAACTTCAAAAAACAAAACCTGACTGTGTCCTGAAAAGATTTTAATGTTAAACTTCACATATAAAGTTTAGTTTAAAGACATATGAGACAATAAAAAGCAACACAAATTTTAAAAACTAATAAGAACAGCTAATAAATTTGTTATATTGTTCGGTACCAAAAAAAACATTTTAATGAAAATAACAGCTTTTATATCTGCAGGTTATATCAATCTCCTTCTCTTCACTATTTATTTTTGATATTAATATAATAATTTTAATTAAAACTGGCATTACTTTGAATTTATGACAGCAGATTAAATATTAAGAGACAAAAAATTATTTATAGTTCCTCCAAACGAGCTTGAAAGTCCTAACAAGTGAAATATGTCTATTGTAATTCGGGCTTGCAACTTCAAATTACAACATGAACTGTTTTAAGAAGTTTACTAAAGTAAAAACTATTTTAATCAATAAAAAATATGTAAAGCAGTATTTCAGCTAGTAGTAAGTTAGTTGAACGACAAAAAAGTACCCAAAAAGTTCGGTCGAAGGAACTGGTGTACGAACAAATCTTTATCGAGTCGTACACCTTGTTGGATACCTTTTAGTCCAGGACATTTTAGGCTAAAAATAAAGTTTAGGGTTTTACTTCAAGACTAACTTAACAAAAATATTATTAATTTTTAGCTGAAAAACTTGGTGACACTAACGTTGAAGTCCATATAATTCAACTGTTAAAAAAATTTTTTGTAGCTAATCTTAACCGATTTAATTTGTTACAGTTGTACTTTGATAACTTTTAACTTTAACAAAGATATAGTTTAATAAAAATGGTTTTTACTAACTTAATAATCAAAAAAATAGTAAAAATTTAAGAAAAACAAAACTAACTTTAGTAAATGTAAACAACATTGCGGGATTACCTTTCTATGATTACTTGTACATTACAAGAGCTGTTGTTTTTTTCCTTTTTGAACATCAGTTTTCTATGAATCACAAACGATATAAATTATTTTAAAATAAATTAACATCAATTAAAACGTAAAAACGAGTTGTTTATAATATCAACAAAAACAAAATATAATATTTATCATACTAATAGCGTTGTAAAAGTTAAGCTTTATTTTTGCTCTTTTAAAATAATAGTTTTAAATGTAATTTGACTAAAATAAAATATTATAAAGAATGCTAAGATTTATCTTTATATCTGAAAAAAACAAGTAAATCAGATTGTCTAGCAACAGTCTCAAAACTGTTTTATGTTATATAACCTGTTATTTAAAGATGTTAAAAAAAAATGTTCCAAGTAACCTTCTAGCAAAATTAATCAAGCTCTAATTAAATCAATTGAACAAAAATTATTTATTTTTATTTTTAGATGCTGCATGTAATAATATTTTTAATCCTTGTCAAAGTTTGTATTTTTACTAGCTGTTTTAATATTTAAGTTGTCTTATATCACCGAAAGTCATCGATCTTTTTTTTTAACTAAGCTTTAGAAGTTTAATGTAATACTTTATTAAAGTAAGTATTAATATTGAGCACAAACGCTACATATAAGTTAATAGCTTTTTTTAAATTAGTTTTTTAACACTACGTTGCTTTGAAAGTACTGAATAATGACTTGAAACTTCTAACGTTTAAAAAATTATTATGATAGAAAAACAATGTCATCTAATGGCTGTACAAGGTAAGCAAAGTTTCAATACCTTGACTATATTAAATTTTAAATGTCTTCACTACTCTTGTTATTCTAACTTGATACATATTATGTGGAAACGGGTCACTTTTGAACGAGCGTAACTTTAGCACGAGGAGGACTTTTGCACTGTGTCACTTTTGCACTTTGGACAACTTTGCACAACGACACTTTAACACGGCGTCACTTTTACACCGTGGTTAATTTTTGCACTAGGGGACAACTTTGCCCAACGACACTTTTGCACAAAGGTTAATTGTGCATGGCATCACTTTTGCACGGCAACACTTGCAACAGTTTTGCACAGCATTACATTGTTACACTTGCACGGAGATATTTTTGCACGGTGTCACTTTTGCACAACGTCATGTTATCACGGCGACATTTTTACACAGCAACTTTTTTTACACAGCAAGGTCACTTTTAAACAGGGCGTTACTTTTGCATGCAGGCCGATTAAATGTTTCTAGCTAGTACCAAATTTGGCAAAAAAAAATAACTGAAAAAAAATAAAAAATTTAACAGATACATATAAGAGAAAAAGAATCAAGTATTTAAAAGCTTGAATAGCAAAAATTAAAGTTAGAAACAAAAAACACTAAATGGTAAAATTAAATTATTTTTAAAAGATTCATGCCAGGGAAAAAACTTAAAAACTAAAACATTTAATTCATTACAAACTAAAATAAAAAAACTGTTCTAAGTTATTTCTATTTCTGATATGTTAATTAACAACTATGTTTTTGTTATATGGTTTAGTTCTTATGAACCTTGAAATACTATAATAAAATAAAAAGAAAAAATAATCAAAATCAAAAACTAAGTAGTAAAGCTAAAATTAAAACTAATTGTTTAAGTTTCTGCATAAAAAGACTGACTTTTACTAAAAAATAAAAAAATGTTATAATATAAATTTTAACTTAATTAAATTTAAACTAAGCAGACGCTTTTATTAAATAAACTATAGTTTTTAGTTGTATAAATAAAAAAATAAGTGTTTAATTTAAATGGGAAAATTTATCATCGGTTTGAATAGATATTTCCGTGAAAATGTAACACCGTTCAAAAGTGTCCTCTCGTTCAAAAGTGTCCACTCGTGCAGAAGTGACACCCACCCATATTATGTACAATTACATGATACTGTGAGATATTTTAAATTATGTCAGTATTATTCAGTTAAGAATAAAAACACTTTATATACTGGTAACGCACTGGTATGCATTAACATTATGCCAACATTTTTACTTTAAACATTCCTCTATTAAAGGGGTCGGCAAACTGCGGCCCGCAGGCCAAATGTGGGCTTCAAAGTAAAAATATGCGGCCCGCGAGCTTCTTTTCAGTCAGAAATATACATTTTAAAAACAATAAAAATTAAAGACTTACTTTTAAAAACTTCGAGTTCGGCTCTTAATTTTTTAAATATTCTTTACTAGTGCGCTGATATTGCTTAATTTTTCACATTTTTGATCTTAGAAAATTGTTATTCAACTGTTTACTAAGACTTTTTTTTAATAAATGAGTTCTGAGAGGTATTTTTCTAATTAGTATGGCCCGCTAACAATTTTCCAAGGAAAATTGACCTGCGAGTTACATACAGCCGCCGACCACTGCTCTAACGCTTTCAACAATTAATATTCAGAGTTAGCAAACTATTATAAGGAACATTGTTGCAAAAAATACATATGTACGTTTGCACATTTCGTTGGTGATAATTTCTTAAAAACGTCAAAAATAACTTTGAAAACTTTGAAAGCATGTTAAAACTGTTTGTTTAATTAATAATTACTTACTCTAACGTTATCTAAAGTTGAAGTACAAATTTTTTTTTACAAATCTTCTAGTTTTATATCAACTTAATTATTTCAAATGTTTTGTAGTAATTTTGGGTGAATAAGTAACTAATGAATTAAACAATTTTTTAGGTTTACAAAAAGAATCTTTTTTTTAGTAACACTGAAAAACTTAAGTTCCTAAGCGACAAACAAAAATGACACTATTTATTTATTTTACTAATATAAATAATTGAAGTTTTCAAGAAAATAAAAGATAACGAAAAATCAATGATGTGCTTAAAAGGTATATAAAATTTTTTGAATCTATAAAACTATGGAAAACAAACTATTATTAATAATTCAATCTACAATAGTCAATACAAAAAAAATGTTACAAAAACTTATTTAACAATTTCATTCAAAGATTAAAAACAAAAAGAAAACAAATTCAACAATTGCTTAAAATAGAAAGTTAGGAAACAAATCAATGTACTAGTTTTTTTTTTATTAGGTTTTTTTTTCTAAAACTTGTTAATGCCATTTTGGGTTCAGTTTTATTCTGCTAGATCCTTCTGAATTTCTGAAAATTGTCGTTAAGTTAGATTACAATAACAACTTTATAAGTCTAAAACTTATTTAAAATTTTTATGTTTATAACTCTTCTACATGTTTTAGACGAAAAAAATAAAACTTAAAATTAAATAAAACAAGTGTACTTTCTGAGATAGTTCTTTACAATTTAAGGTTGTAGTTTTTTAATAAAAAAGTAAGTCCTATTTTTTATTATTTTATTTAACTTGTCACTAACCTTTTCCTATGGGTTTTGATAGACTCTTCAAAATGTACTTTTCTATTTCTTTGCAGAGTTTGAGAATAAACTTTATTGGTTTTCGGGTCATACTTCGAGTAGTAGTATGGCTTTGAATTCTTAGTAACTAATCTAAAAGTTGTTTTGATTGTAGTTTTTCTTATTGTTTAGATATTTATGTAATTTCTTTCGTTAGATCTTTTCTTAATCTTTATGATAAAATATTTTATACTTTAGTTTTGTTTCCACCTAAAAAGAAAACTTACTTTTATAAAATTTAAATAGAATCCGTGGTTTATTAAAAAAAAAAAGTTTTAAGTAACTTTTCTTAATTGGAGTAAAACATTTTACTGTTTCAAACTTGTAATAATAAAATACTTAAACCAAATTTACAAAAGTTTTTTTTCGAATTTTTCAAACTTGTTCAGCTTATAAAACTAAAAATTCACTTTTTTGTAATTTTTTTTTTGAGAAGCTTAGTAAATTACTTGGTAAGTTCACAACCAAAAGATATTTAAAAGTTTGTTAATAATAAGTACGTTTTGTAGTCTAAAAATAGGTAAATATTAGTAGTTTTTGAAAAGCTTTGAGCTAAAAAAGCTAACAAAAGTAGTTCAAATAAACTTAAAAGAGATATTACAATAGAAATTCATAAATTGTTAAGTTCACTGAAAAAAAGGTTAAATAACAAATCAATCTTCATAAATCAGACATTCAAAATTCAATCATTCATCTATGACTGTATGCAAATAGGATTAAATATTTTACATTTGCTTAATTTTTGTATGACATACTTTTCTTGTTTAATACTATGTATACGTACAGTATGTAATTTAAGACTTCAATTGGTATTTCAAGATTTAAATTAACAAAAACTTTGTAGAAAAACAGAAAAGTTTATGTGTTATATAAAAGCAACAAAAGATAAACTTATATACAACTTAAACTAAACAATAATTTTACTTTTTAAAATATGAAACAAAATATGTTCAATATAGTTTAATAAATCTCTAGCTACGAATAGCATAAGCTTAAATATTAGCAATAAATGCGTCTAAGTTTAACTTATTGTTAAATGATATTAAATTAAGTTCTTTAATTTAAAATTTAAGTTAATCTCTATTATTAAACTTTAAATCAAATTAAGTGTGCAACCTAGCTCAGATAATTTACACAGAAATCAATTTATATAATACTAAAGTTTTAGATATCTCCAAATTTTTTAGATTATGATGCACAGCGAAATTAGGCTTTACTTATATGTTTTATTTTTAAAAACCGTATTATTTTAACTGAACTTTCTAAATTTTAATCCAGGTATAAAAGAAGACTTTATTACGGTTACATTTAAGTATTTTCAAAAAATTAACAATATAAACTTTTTATTTCAAGTTTTGTAAGCAAGCTATGCTTTTTAGCTGAAAAGAAGCGTCAATTCAAGTTTTTTATTTTACTTAAAAACTTTAACAGGAACTACAATAACTAACGGAAACTAAAGTCTGTTTATTATTTTAAGTAGAAAAATATTACATGTTTTACAAATTAATTCAGCCGTTTGAATAACTTAAAAAAAACTTTGAATATTTTTCAACGTTTAACTATAAATAAACAAAATTTTAGTACAATTTTAGTACATCGTAGCCTGTAAACCTTTAATAAAATTAATATATTTTGTTTAAAGATCGTTAACAGCTGTTTTAAAGTTATTCTTTTTAATGTACATATTCAAAACTTTTTTTTACTAAAACCATTATTTTAGTTCTAAGAAAGCTTCTAGAAGCAAAAAAACTTAAAATTAAACGGATTTGCCACAAATTTTGGGAATTTTCGAATTATAGAAAACCTTAGGTAAACTCAGAGAATTTTAATTTTTTTCTAAAAATTTCAGGGAAGTTTCTAGATAAAAAAATCACAGGGAAATTTTTTTCTTGATCTAGAATGAGATTTAGTTAATCCAGTTTTAATATTTTGTTAAAAAAAGTAATTTAATATATTTTTAAGTGCTTATTTATAAATTTTTTAGGCTTGCGGCTAGTTCTTCAATATTCTTAGAATTATCATTGTAGTTTTTTAAAGGTTTAAATTTATCATATCTAAAGTTAAACAAAAACAAACAATTTATAGATATAAACCTTGTAGTTGACTATAGTTCTAATAAACTTTTAACTTACTTAAGTAGTTTATTAAAACTATATTGCACTATAAGTACTTATTTCTTAAATAAAATTATTTGTTTACAACTGTTTGTTTTCGGTAAAAAAGTAATTGAAGAGACAATTTTTTTTCTATCATGTATAAAGTTGACTAACATGTTTACACAAAATTGTGCACAAGTTTAGTTTTTTAATCTCAATTGATTTAACCTTTTAACATTAAATTTTTGAAAACAGTTTTTTTAACAAGTTTAGCAAGCATCTAAACAAGCGTACACATACAACCTTCCTTTAATTATTAAAGAAGAAAAATGAGCATGAGGTATTAGTAAATTGCGCCAGAAGCAAAAAAAAAAATCAAAGGTTTTGAAAAAACTCAGGGAAGTTTAAGGTTACTCAGGGAAGTTTTTGGTAACTTGGGAAGATTTCTTGACTCAAAGAGTTGGCAACCCTGACAAGAATATGGAATAGTATTTTTCAAAATTTTGTTTGTATAATAGTTACTAATACTTAAAAGTAATTAATTCAGCATAAAGTAAAATATGTTAAAATTAAATTTGAAAACTGATACAAAGAAATATAAGGTATAAATTATAATGCTGTTGCAAAAAAATTATTTAACAAAAGTGCTATAATTTTTATACAGTAACTTGATTCTATTATAAGAAAAGCTAATTATGCAATCATTATTTTCTGCAAGTGATCTTGAGGTTTATGTGGACTTTCTTATAAAACAAGTTTTTTAACTTATTTTTTTTGTATAACTAAAAAATGAAACAAAATTCTTCAGTATGAAAATTTTTTTAAGAATAAAAAATTTAACTTTAGTTGTTATTTTTCAAAGCTCTACTTGGATTCTTTGATAGCTTTAACGTTTGCGAAAAAAAAAATATTGGTCTAGTTGTTAAGATATTGGAAGATTCTAGCTTGAAATTGATTTCTTTTTACTAAATGAGTTGATTCGAAACTTAAGTTAAATGAAACATATGTCCTAAATAAAAAGTAACTATTACTTAAGTGCAAAATAATCTTTGAACTTAATCTTTAAATTTGTTTAAAGTATATACTAGTCGCTCTATATATTTTTTGAATTCATAATAACTACAAAAAAATTAACTCTTATTTATTGATATTTGATCTTCAAGCTTTTTAAAACTAACAAAGCAAAATTGAGTAGTTAAGTAACTTATCTTTATTTTAACTAAATAAACTTTTCAAACCAAATTTTTATTAGCTTAGGAAAATTAATTAACTAAGTAATGTATTCTCAACATATAAAGTTTTTTATAATTATTTTAGCATGCAAGTAAGCATTAACTAAAGTTATTAATAGAAAAATACAACAGTTAAAAAATTTATTAAAAAAAAAACATAATTTATTCACGAAAATAAAAACTGTTGCTAACTTAACTAGATAAAAGCAATTTAACTACAGTAACAAACAAAAATGGCAGTAAGAAACTTAATTTTGTCAAAAAAGATTATAAAACAGTTTTTAATTTAAACAGAAATAAACTTTAAGTCAATTCGTAAAAAGTACAACTTATTTAATTAAGGAAAAAAAACATGCTTTAATTGTCAAACAGAAAAAAAAATTAAGAAAGCAATAAAGGAAAAAAAAAGTACAATTTTTCTAAAATTTTAATAAAAAAGTTCATAAAACTTATACATAATTAAGTTCAAAGTAAAATTTGAAAATAATAAATACAGAATACAAAAAAATCAATATACGTTAAAATATTTTAAAATTGTTAACTTTTATACTAAGAAAAATCTTCAGAATACTTTTGTAATATAATAAGTAATTGTAATTGTATATATGTAAGGATAGTAATTTTTAGTACTGAAATAAAAAAGCAAACATTTCAGCGCTGGTATATTTTTTCAAATATACAACCAACAAGCCAATTTCAAGCTTAATATAATTTTTTTTAATTTAAAATATTTATAAAGTCTCTTAATCGCATAACATCATACAAAAAAGAACTAAGTTGATTTATTGCTTGACATTTTAAATTAGAGCGTTTAAATAACTAATACACAGTTAAGATACTTTTAAATAAATAACGTATTTTATCAAGACAGTTTTTTCAAACTGTGAAATGGAAAATTCAATTTTTTTAAATAACTTATTTATTTTATATTTTGTTCAGTACCTATCTTTTTCAAGGTTTGTTTTTAAGCTTAGTTTCACTTTTTTTATATAGCATTAAAAATAATTTTGATATTTAAACAGTTTTTATTCGAAATAAATTCTTATATTTGATAAATACTGTTTTACCTGTTGAATATTTTTTTTACTATAAATTTTAACTTAGTAGTAAGCATTTTCAGTTCAAAACTTTTAAAAAAATTTAACAACTTTGAGGTCAATTTGAATAAAAAGTTTCATTTTAAATTTGAATTGATTGAGTAACAACATTTAAACAGGTCTTTCTACATTAATGTTTAAAGTTTGTACTTTTTAGATTTCAAAAAAAGTATAGTTTATTTTTTATATACACTATTCAACTTTTTAGTAAGTTTTCAATTAAATTATATCTCTAAAAGTGTACTTTTTAGTTTTTTGAATTCAAAATGATGGTTATTTTTCTAACAACCACTCGATACTTTAAATCAATAACTTCTTTTTTTATTTTTTTGTATATCAAATTAGTTACTTACTAAGTATTAATAACAGTTAACATTTTTTTAACTTAATTTTGAAATAAAATATTCACTTTTTTGAATTGAGACTTATAGTAGAATTCTGTTTGCTACCAATTTGCAGTTTTTTCAAATTTTCAATTTTTCTACTATTTGCTGTTTCTTCTAACTTTTTCGTTTTCATTGTATCAATAAACGAATATTCTATGACGTCTTCTCCGCTAAAAGTATTTATTTATTTAATTAAAAAAAATATGTTCACTAAATTATTATTTATTTGATCGTTTATTAAGTTTTCTACAAAGTTTTCACAACTTGAAATAAATAAAACATTATACATACATATAAATAAATAAATATAATTATTTTATCATATGTAAAAAGTACTTTTTTTTTACATATAGTATTCTATTTAATTTTAAACTTTAAAGAAAAAACAGCAACTCAATTTTATCATAATTTTTAGTAATAAAAAGCTAAAAACTAACTTTATTTTGTTTTTGACTTGTTATTACAACTCAATGTTATTTATTTCAAGTTTAAATATCAGAAAAATTAAAGCTAGGTCAGGTTTAAACATTTGAAAGCATATTTTCAGTTCCTTAAGATCAAAAAGTATAACGATTTTAATAGCCAGATTTTAAAGCTTATACAGAATCAATATGAGAACTTTTTTACTATTTTATGGTTTTTAAGTTTTTGGGCGTTTACTACTTTTTAACCTACCAGATGTCGTATGTAAATTTTTCAAAGTATTGATTTTTTGCATATTATGTAAAAATTTTTATGCTTTTAATCTGGAATTACATCAAAATTGTTTATTTAAATCCGCTAGCTTTAAAAAGCATCCTAAAAAATATTTCCTTTCTTAAACCTGTACTTTTTGCCTATTTAAAATTTTTTTAAAAACTTTCGGTTAAGCCAAAATGGTTTAAAATATAAAACTTTAAGACTGGAACTACACAAGAGAATATTTTGAGGATTTAATTGATTTCGAAAGAATTGAATGGTTCCTTAAAAACCATTATGGTAAAAAAAATGGTAAACTTGAGTGACACCCTCTAAATAAAAAACAGCAATTTTTTAAGACCAAAAGCAAAGACGGCTTTGGTTTTTGTTCACAAAGTACTAGTATAAGTTTCTAAATCTCTTTCAACTTTAGAAGAACTATTGTCTTAGATACTTTAATCTGAAAGATTGGCTAAAAATTTAAATGAGAAAACTAAATACAATTGAAAATTTTTTTTAAGATAGTTGTAAGCATTTCCGGCAGATATTAATTTTACCTTAGGTAACTTTTTTTGTCAGGAACTAAAAACCTACAATTTTTTGATATATCTATAATTTCTATTTTAATTTTAGCTGCAAAAACCTATTAAACTTACTTAACAACGGCAGAAATTTTATTTCTATTTTAATAAAGCTTAATTATTACTCACTGATTGTGTAGCCATTTAGTTGTACATTAATTATATTACTTACTAATATATATTACTTACTAAGGGCGGTGCTATTTATTTTTTGCATAAACTTCTAATTACTTAGAACTTATTAATGACGAAAATATATATTTTTACTACTTAATTAAAACTAACTTGTTACATATTGACAGCAAAATTAACTTATTTTTATAAAAAATAATCAAAACTTACTTATTACTAATTGATGGTGAAATTTATTTGTATTGTTTAATTGACTTACTTATTACTTACTGATGGTGAAATTTATTTGTATTGTTTAATTTAACTTACTTGTTACTTATTGATGGCGGAACGATTTGATTTGGAAACGGAACTTGCACGTATTTTTGTTCGTTCTGAAATAAAATTTATCTAAAATAAAATATACAATCAAGCAACAAACAATTAAAAGTAGTTTACTCAATGTATTTATCATTATGCGGCCTCTAATTTTTAGTAATCAAAAAGATTAATGGATTTGGTTAATTAAAAAGTTTAAAAAAATCATTTTTACTTAACACTATAAAAATTTATTAATAAAAAACCTGTTGCGGAATACTTCCAGGTTTAGCGGGAACGACCGGATTTTTTGCGGGAAACTTCTGATTTGCATGAGTGATTCTGTTTACGTTGGGAGACTGCTGCAGGTTTTTTGGGGGCCTCTCCGGAGGTTTCGGGTTGCTAGGGGCGACCATGACGTAGTTGGGCTGGTTCGTGACGTAACTGTTGGGCGACTTGTTCATGACGTAGCTCTGGGGGGTTTGCGGGCTTTTTATGACGTAACTTTGAGGGGTTTGCGGGCTGTTTATGACGTAGTTGGGCGTGGATTGGTTGCTTGAATTTGTGGGTGAGAACATAAGACTCCCGCTGTTGATATTGAAAAATTGTAAAATAAAAACAGGATATAAATTGTTATTTATTTTCGTACATTTAAACTTTTAGATAAAACAAATATTATTAGTCGAAAGTAACTGTTTTAAGGAAAAAGGAAGACTTTCGTGAAAAAAATTTGTAAATTAAAACCAAACCTCATAGACGACGATGATTGGGACTCAGCTTTCGGCTTTTTGTCCCTAGCAACCGGAGGGGCCTCCCTAGCAACGTGCGGGGTCTTCATAGCAACGTCGCTACTAGCAACCGATGAACTGCTGGATTGCAAGTGGTTGCTATACAGAGGTTGGTTGCTATGTATTTGCTGGTTGCTATGCAAGGGCTGGTTGCAGTACAACGCCTGGTTACCATGGATATGTTGGTTGCCATGGTGATTTTGGGGCTGGTTGCTGTACACTGGTGTGTTGTTATGGAAAGCTTTCACTTGTACAGCTGTTAAAAAAAATACAAATTGAAAACAAAGTGTAAGATATATATATATTTAAAATCATGCAAGTATATCAACTTTTTACTAAAACACTTCTTAATTGTTCTATTACATTAAACTTAGTTTTAAGCAACCTTTCTTAAAAGTTATAAACAAGTTTGTAAAGAGTATATTGCAAGTTTAACATATTGGTTTTTGCTATTTATTTTTGCTAAATGAATAATCTCGATAGAAATAAAAAAATAGGACAAATTGCTAATGTTTTTAATCATTTGTTACATATTTGTTTTCAATTTTACAAACCATTAGTATAAGGTTGGTGGTTATAATTGAACTCCTGATTCGGTGGAACTATTACGTTCTGATGGTATTGTGACGTCATATTGATGTTTTGTGACGTCATACTATGATTCAGTGGCGGACTCAATTCCTCTGAAGTTGATTTGTCTGTTAGTAAAATAAAAAAGTTAAAACAAACAATATTTTCCTTTATTGTATTTATTCTAATTATAATACTAGATACAATGATATATTATATCTTTAATATGTTTGATTTAAGTGATATGAAATAAAAATTTAATTTAAACACATATCACAATATGTTTATTTTTATTGTTTTGTTTGTTTGATACTAAAATTAAAGCATCCATCGAGCGTTCATTTTAATTTACTTTATACTTTATTTATTATTCTTTTTATGCTGAATTACTACTAGAAAAAAGAATAATAAGTATGTTGTAAACTTATTTTAAGTTTGAAACAAAAAAACTTGTAAAAACTTTGGTTTGCTGTTTAAATCAAAACGTTTTAACTTTTTTTACCTTAATTTTCTTATATCATTTGGTGAAAAAACGAGTTCTATTTGAGTTTAAGGTCCCAAAAACAACTGATAAAGAAATAAGACACAGTATGCTGTGATATTGATTGAAAATTAAATTTTTGCAAATAATAATTTAATTTCTAAGTCACATGCTTTTGTTGCTTAAAATAAAAGATTCTTTTTTTTTTTTAATACATTTGCGTGTCAATTAAAAAAATCTTGGAGCTTCTAGAAACATTTGTTTTAATTTTTAACAATAATGGAGAAAATAAAATAATAAAATAATAATTGATTAGTTTTTTTAAAAATAATTAAAAACTAAAAAATTTATTTATTATTCAATAAAGCTTTTCAAAACAAATTTACAACTAAAGCAATCCTACATTTAAATAGTGCTCAACAATCGAGAAAAGTCTTTTGATCTGTAAAAACATGAGTTTATACGATACAATATTTTATTTAAGCTTGACTTTTACGTTTGAACAAAATTAATCAATTTAAGTTGTTTAATTTTTTTTTTCAAATTAAAATTATTTTCCACTATTACCTAAAACGCAATATTTTTTTTCTTTTAAACGTTTAACAATACTAAATAAAAAACATTAGAAATAAATTTAAGTTTGTAGGTAATGTTTTTACTCAAACTATATTTTAAGAAATAAATTTTTTTATTATTGCTTAAATCCAAGTAAAAAGTTTTTACTTTTCAAAACATGTTTGGTGTTGCTAAATATAAAGGTTTACAAAATATTTTCATGTAACTTTTTTCTGTCTGTTGTGTAAAACACGAAATAAAATTGGAAAAAAAATCAATAATCTACAATGGAACAATTTAATTCCACTGAAAATAAAATCGATTTAAAGATGTGCTGAAGTTTTCGATTTGTTATTTATTAGCAAAATGTTTTGTTAAATTTATAAAATAACTTTAACAATATAATTTTTATTTGTCTGTGATCTAGTGTTGAATAAATTAACTTTATGTAGTAGAAAAAATTATTGTAAGCTTCATAAAAACACCTCTAACTTTATTTAATTTGTATGTATTTAACTCATTTAAACTTTGAAGCACTTTAAAAAAATTTACAATAAGTATATTTTATAAATTATAAAATCATCACCTGTTGAATTTCTACTGTTTTGTTTGGATCTGTGGAAGTTTGGAGTTTTATTGTTCTGAAAAAAGCTAGGATAAGTAAAAAAAAAATGGTAATAAAAGTCACTGCAAATGCTTAGAAAATTTATAAAGTATAACTAACTTTTTAATTACACATAAAAAAAAATTAAAATATGCTCAAAATGAAAATTAAATTAAATTCTTGATGGAATCTTTATTCAAGTTTAAAGTTCAAGCTGAGACAACTTTATTAGTTTGAATATTCCACAAAATTTTAATTTAATTCAATCAAATACGCAAAGTTAAACTTAGTTGACCATTCATCAATAAAATTAATTTTTTTCTTAACCAACTTGGAATCGTTTAAATAAGTTCAGTTTTCAACTGAGTTCGAACAAACATGATTTTAAAAGTTCAAATTAATTATTAATAGTTTGGAAAGATTTTATTTGTTGGTAAAACTTGTTTTTAAAAGGCTGCATTAACAAACAAGGTTATATCACCTTGGGAGAAACACTTTTGTCGTTTTTATTTTGTATATTTGGAAATATTTAATAGTTCATGTATTAAAAAAGAACTTGTAACCTTTAAAATGGTTGTTATTAAAAATAGTTATTTCAAAAGGTAAAAAATTTGTAGAAACGATTTGGTTTTAGTAACAACTTAGCCAATATAAAAACAAGTGACAAATAAACTGTAACTTAATTTTCTACCAACTGCTTCAATTTGCTTAATTGGTGTATAAAATTTTGTTACAATTACACAAATGTATATATGTTTTTAGATTTAAACCTTTTTTATCATACTTTTATACTTAAAGCTTAATATAAATTATCTAGCTTGTTTTAAGTCACAAATTTAAAATATTAAACTTTCTTGTGTTAATCAGTTAGTATATATTTAATTTTTTATTTTGTTGTGCAAAAATAAATTATAAAAACCAACTTCCACATTGAATTTTCTCCTATTCTGCTGGGGGGTTCCCCAACTCGGCTTGGGGGGCCGCGGCGGAGGAGAATTTGCTTTCGTGACGTCATCGATCGACCTCCGCCTCCCCACTTTGCTCAATTGTGACGTCACAACAGCGTTCTGGTCCAACTGGTCGAGCTGACCCACCGAAGAGCTCCTCCGGTGGCGAAACTGCTGATTGCCATGGAAGTTGCTGTACTGGGCGTTCCGGTTGCTAGGTAACTGGTTGCCAGGGAAGTTTTGGCGGGTCACGGGTGGTTGGTTGCTGGGGAGGACACATCTGGGGGAGAGGGGGTTTTGATCGAACCTGTTTGAAGTGTTTTGTTTTTTCTTGACTTTTAACTTTATAGTTTATTTCTTTTTTTTTGTAAGTTCAGCCCTTAAACTTTCTAATTAAAAGTTGATTTTTAGTATTGCTTAACGTCAAACTTTAAATTTGAAAAGAATATAATAATGCTTCTTTTCTTCTTTTTAATGGATAAGTTGTCATGCTGGAACTATGTTTGAGAGTTATTCAAGTTGCAAGTTAAATATCGTTTTACCAACAATTTAAGAACAAACAGTTTTCAAATCAAACGGACTTTATATCAAAGATTAATGCTTTTGGGTTTTTAATCAACGAAGGTTAAGGGTACCTTGTAGTTAAACATGTACTTGAAAATTTAAATATGTAAAAACTAAGGTCATAAATAAGTATTAATGAGTTCATTAGTATTAAATTCGCAGGGCTGAGTTTGTTTAGGGTTGACAATCAAATTAGGGTTTTTAGTTTTAAAACACAAACCTTCCCTTCGAAGCGTCAATGAGATTGTGGTAGGGGTTGTCAACTTGTTGTTGGACCCCTGACAATTGTTGCTGGACCCCTGGTATTTGTTGGGGTTTGTTTGTGATTGGTGGGGGTGAAAAAACGCCCACTTGCGGTGTGAACCCGTTTGAAGTCTGTTTTCAAAACTGGTAAATTATGTTATATATACATATACATATATCATTTATTAGTAAAATGCGATTTTTAAAATACTAGAACATATGTTTCATAAAGACAAAAAAGATTTTCTTTAATCTTCAAATTTTTGAAACATTTGAAGATTAGAGACACTCTTTCTTGTCTTTATGAAACATATGTTCTAGAACTTTTAAAATCGCATTTTACTAATAATTTATTTAATAGCACTTCAAGTGGGCTCTGTAGAAAGTGATTAAGGTTAAATAATAATAACAATAAACTAATCATTAGCTCTATCTTAAACGATTCACAGCAAAACTTTATTTAAATTTAACTTGCAACGAAAATCCAAGTAAAACTCTTGACGCTTTTAACACAGCCTTGTTGTTGAAATATATTTAAACTCCATATTGCTACAAAACAATGATTTGTATACTGACCCTGATGGTTTTGTTTTTTTCGAAAATAACATTAGGAGATTTTGATTCCGATGAATTGCTTACTGCAGACTTCCTATCGCTGCCGTACACTGTAAAAAATAAAAAAAATAGTATTGTTAAATAAATAATAAAATATTAAAAAAAAATATTAATACTAAAATGTTTAAAAAAAGAGTTCAGTTATATTATTTATTTTAACAATAATTAAGTGACATCATAAGTAATATTTGTACCGAACACTGAACAATTTTAATTACATCATTATTTAAAAACTTCAGTTAAGTAATATTGTGCTAACATTCATTCAAAATGTATTGCAATTATCATGAAACACTGTAAAACTTGTAGAATATTTATTAAAATACTATTCAAGACATGAAGTTTAGAAACGTATTTGATGCTAATTGTTAAAATAAGTTTTAATCAACACCAATTGTTGCAATGCTTAACATAATAAAACTTAGAAAATAGGTTTGCATCGTCTAAAGTTTTTTTAATTGTTAAATACGAATATTATAAGAAAGACTGCATATAAAAGATACAGCATTTTAAATGTTAAGTTAACATAAATTGTTTTAAAATGTATTTTAGGCATCTAGTTAAGTTCGTACTTTTTAATTCATTTAAAATAGTTAAAAGCTTAAAGTGCGTACATATACATCAAACAAAAAGTCTAATTAAGTTAAAAAGTAGGTTTTTGACTTAAAATCCTACAAACTATTGATTTTTAAAAAGCCTAAAGACGTAAACAATTAGTTCATACGTAAAATCAAAGTAAACTGATTTTAAAACCATTATTACGTCAAAGTTACCTTTCAAATAAAACTTACGTAAAACTGATTGAAAGTGATTAAATTAAGATCTTGTTATTAACGTAAACTAATCAAAACGCTAAAAATGTGTTTTTAGTTTACCGTTTAGAAATTTTGTACCTAAAACTATACTTAAAGCATGTTAATTGTGTGTATCTGTAAACAAATTAGTTTAGCACTTTAACAACGTCTTAACAATTTTAAAAGGTATCTATCAAAATTTGTTTCATAAAACTACATTTAAGAGCTTTAATTGCTTTTTTTTTTACAATAAATTGTTAAAACAGGTTTATTTACGTGTAATGTCATCAATAAGCACTTTTTTTAGTTAAACTTGATAAAAATATTTATTTTAATTTTTAGATTTACGAGTATTTATCAACAAATCAATAAAAGTATTTTAAATATCTCTTAAATTTATTCTTTTAAAGCTATATACATAAAACTGTTACAAAAATCTACTTTTAAAACCAAAAACTAAATCTATTTATATTAACAAATAAATAAAAAGCTTAAAATACGTATTCTTAATTCATCATTATACACGTAAAAACATTAACAACAAGTCGCTAATAAAGTACAAAATCACATTTATTTATAAACATAAATTAATAAAACTCTCAAAACACGTACTTTTAAATTAATCATAAATTATACACGTAAAAACATTAACAGCAAGTCGCTAATAAAGTACTAAATCACATTTATTTATAAACATAAATTAATAAAAGTCTTAAAATACGTACTTTTAAATTAACCATAAATTACACACGTAAAACTACAAAAACTCTAAAAGTCTCTAATCAACATTCAAGCTGTTTGCATGCGTTCTGCAAAAAACATGCACAATTGCAGCGTGTGATTGCAGCAGCGTTTGCAAAAGCGTCTATCACGTTTTTCGTTAGAAATTTTCTGATAAATTTGATCGATTCTAGGCTTTTAATGATTTTTAATGATTTTTAATGTGTCTGTATATTTTTTGTAGACAAATCTTGGAATGCGTACTTTTTTTGTTAAAGTTGGAAATTTGTCATTTTTTTTTAGATAATTTTATCTATCTGTCGGCATAAAGAGATTTGTTAATTAATGTTATTGTTAATTATTGTTTATTTTTTAATTTTATCTTATTTCGAGATTTAAGTTAAAAATTTGACAAAAAAAGCATTTACATTTAAAGTTTACCCTAAAAACACTTAACATTAATTTCAACTTGATTTTCTAAAACGTAATTAACAAAAGTTTTTTTTTAAATTCCCTTACTTACGCCCCCAATAAAAATCCCCCACACAAAATCTGTACCTGTGTCCAGCACGTCAGCAGTGTTCACGTATTCGTTGTTATCAACCTTCCCGCCAAAACTCCCCCCGAATTTCCCGCCAATTTTGAAGTTGAACAAGCTCGACGGTTGCTTCTGACTGGGGGAATACCCTTTCTTGGAACTTCCCCCGAAACTAGCTCCCCTGCGCACCTTGTGGCCGGTTTTGGGCTTCGGTTGGCACGACAACGACTCGCGTTGCCTGGCAACAAACGGGGTGTGGTCTTTGGAGAGAGTGACCCGCCGCATTATGTGGGTCTTGCGCTGCTGGGGTCGGCCACTAGTGGGCATGGTTCCTTGGCAACGGGGTGAAATTTGTTAGTTGTCATGCAAACAAGCAAATTAGTAAAAAACTACTAACTAAATTATTTTAATTCTAATAAATGTTTCTAATTTTTTAAACAGATTAGTATTTGGTTTTTATAATTATTTAATCAATAAATGTTTTTAGCAAAATTATTTTTTGGTCTTTGAGGTTGAAATTTAAGTTTTTGTTTTATTACTTCATGCAAAGTTTTGGATTTTTTATTTAAAATTAACTTTCATCAAAATAATCTCAAACCATTACAACTTTGTACATTGTATGTTATTATGAAAGTTAGAAGAGTTTCTGAGTAAAATTTGAAGCAGTGAAGCGTTTAAAATTCAAATGGTTCTAAAAGCTACTATCAAAATGTTCAAACCACCCAGCGTTATATTATGATTAATAAGATATATATATATAAAACCTTGTTTGGTCATCAGCAGTGAATTTTGATAATCTGACATGTTGCTATGGTGACTCTCCGAAGAAAATCTGCTCATTGTATGCGATCTCTGAAAAACAATAATAAAAAAAAATTATTAAACTGTATTTAATTATACAAAAATTATCAAAATGATCAAAGCGGTACAAAACAATCAACTTATTGTTTGCGATCTCTGAAGTAAAAAAAAAAAGAATAAGTAATTTAATATAAATACAATATTCTAAATATTATAACAATGAGTATGACCTTTTAAAGGTGTCAAATTCATCAAATAGTTAATGTTACATCAAGTTAATATAAAATGTTTCAACAAAAGTTTACGCTTTTATTTGACAACAAAAATAAATTCAGCTTTTTTCTGGTAAAAATTTAGTAATTCTAGAATTCAAAGTTGAGCTAAATGTGTGTTTTTGACTTTTTGTTAAACCTGGAAAACTTTAATTTTAAAAAATGGCTTAATCTTAAGTTGTAAACTATATTTTAATGTATTTTATCAGCTAACTTTTTAGACCACTTAAAACAAATTAAAAAAAAAACTTTTTTGACAATTTATCTGAAAACTTACTTTATCGAGTTCGTTATTCAGCGGTTCGAAGACGTCGTCGTCATCGACCAAATTCTCGTAATTGTCGTTTTGTGACGTCATAATACCCGGCGAAGTTATTCCCAGCGGCGTCACATTGTTTGATGACTGAGCTGAAAAAAAACATTAATTTTTAATAGTTAATTAATTTAATGCACGGGATTTATTGTATAAAATGCTTGGTAAGATGTTTATTCATTGTACTGATTTATACAGTTATAAGTAAATACAAATAAATTAAGCTGATACTAAGTAAATATTTAAGTTTAAGTAAAAACTAAAAACTAAAGATTAAGGACGAGGAATTAATGTTATTTTTCGATTAGAAAAAAAAGGTTACAAATACGGATTTGTAGGTAAAAATGATTTTTTAGTGATTATTGTTTAAAATTCCAGGTTTTTCAAAACTTCTTGATTTTCAGGTTTTTCCAGATTTTTGGCAACCTGATAGATGAAAGAGTTAAAATTTAATGGTGGGGGCTTACAGAACCTAAGTTTTTAAGATCGTGATGCTCAAGCTTGCTACTTAGGAGTTAAATTTAATAATTTTATTTTGTATTTTTTATAAAAACTATTCATTAACAAGGGTTAAAGGCGAGAACTAATTGATGAAACTAAGATTTGAGATTATGATCCTTATGACTTATGCTTAATTTTTATGAAATAAACTAATTCTTTAATTTTATCAAACACTTACAATTAATAGGGGGTAGGGGCGGGGGATGGTTTGGAATTGATTCCAACCTCTCAAATCTCCGTTGCTGTTGGCAACCACCACCACGGTTGCTAAGCAACGAACCCTGGTTGCTATGTAGAGTGCTGTTGCTAGGGATTTGCTGTTTTTCCCGCGACTGTTTAAATTTTTCGTCCATAATTGGTAGCTGAGTGTTTTTATTGAAAAAAAATTAAATTAAAACATTTTTTAACAAATTTTCTATTTAAAAAATTCCTAAACTTTTGTACAACTAGTATTGTACTGGAAAACTGTAAAGTATTTTTTTTTCAAACTCACAAATAAAAAACCAGTACTAGTATAAAAACTACTATAAAACAAATATAAAACTCAAAAAAATTTCAAGATATAAAAACTGTAAGTTTAAGCACTGATAAGCTCTTGAGCAAAAATTTTTTGCGTAATAAAACTAATGAAAATAAACAGTATAAAACTGAAAAATTCTTATTATTTTTAAACTTACAAATTCTTGAAGCAAATTTCCAGTGCTTATGTTGGAACTCATTTCAGAACTGACTGAAGAACTGACACATTGATCCAAGCGAACATAATCCTGTGGATTCTAAAAAAATGATAAAAAATAATTAACAGAAAAAAAAATTGAAATGTTTAATATTTAACAATTTACAAATTGATCTAAACGTACATAATCTTGAGAGTTCTAAGTAAAAAAAACATTATATACATTTTAGAAGTTTTTTGTAAGTAAGTTTAAAACTAAAAAAAGTTTTAAAAGTTTCATATTAAAATCAGTTTATGGAAATAGTAAAATACCACTTATTTAATTTAAAAATATCAAGACTAACCAAGAAGCTTTAAGTAAAAATATTAGACTGCAGTAAATAAATTATATATAAACAGATTTACAGTTTTAATAAAAAACATCTAAATATGTAAACAATTTATATATATGTGAAAGTTTTTGGTTTACATATAAATATTTCAAAAGAATAACGAAAATAAATTTTAAGTATGCAAGTAATTTAATTACATTTGGAGCCTACACGTATTTTATAATATTACAAATTGTTTTATAAATTTCGCAATATTTAATTCCTTATTACGTACTTAAATATTTTGAATTACATGGTTAAAAAAATCTTAATTTTTCTATAAAAAATCTTACATGTTAAGATGTATATGTAAAGTTTAATGAAACCAAAATAAACAACTTTTGAGATGACATTTGGATAAGTTTATTTTAAGACATTTATTCCCTACATTTTACGACCTAAAAAAAGCTAAATAAAAATAAATCAAACGAAAATGTGCCTTGGATAATTTTTAACTGCTTAAAAACCGGTGTGAAATTTTCTCCTTTATGAATATTTTATGCATTTATTTATATATACATATATATATATATATAAAATAAGGTTAATGTTTAAACGTAAACACTTTCAACTGAGCCCACTTGAAGGGCTTTTAAATAATTTATTCAAATGGCGATTTATTTTAAAACACAACAAATTTTGAAGCATTTTATAGTCAATTAACTGTTGTTTTCGTTAATTTTAGTTGTTTAATTAGTTAGAAGGTAGATCGATTTTTGTACTGAATATTTGTAATGTACAATATTACGTCATACTGTTTTTTGTTTTTTTGCATAACTTTTGTATCTTTGTTTAGTACAGTGCTTTGTATTTTGAATTTAACTGGCTGATGATCAAAGCTTTATGAAAAATTAAAGCTTTGTGAAACATATGTTTTAGAATTTTTTAAAATCGCCATTTGAATAAATTGTATATATATATATATATATGTTTAAGATGTTATTTTTATAAAACAAAAAAAATATATACCTCTTCTTCTAAAGTCGACGAATTTTTCTTTCCAACTGAAAAATATCATTTAAATCAAACTTTAAAACTAATTGAAATTGTTGTTACTACTTATATTCTTAAAAATCTGCAAAACTAAACATTAGATTTAAGTGGTAGTTTTTTAGACTAAAAAGTTACTTTCTTACTTAATTGAGTTTAAAAACAAACTGTTATCATTGATTTTTGTAATTTGTTGAATATTGTTTATTTATTTTTTGTTAGATAACAATAGAAATATAAAAACCGTTTCGAAAGCAGTTTAAATTTATGTAACAAGAAATAAGAATAGAAATAAATCACTTGATTATAATAATTAATTCTGCATAAATTATAAAAAATATTTTAAAATCAAATTTTACTAATTTTTAAGCCAACTAAAGTATTTTGTTCAAATAAAAGTCGTTGTAATTATGAAATCCCAACAAAAGTGTTATATAAACTTCCACAAAACATTCAATTTGTGTGACAACAAAAGAGTTGGAATTTACTGAGCAAACATTTGGTGGGCGTCTGATTTTTAATATTTGCATGTATAATGTGAATTTCAGTTTTATTATGTGTTTTCAAGTTGGAAATATGTCGCGATACATATGCAATACATAAATATTACTTTTATGTTTAACTACTCAGATTAAACATTTTCAATAAAAATAAATAATTACATCGAGGTGAACTTTTTTAAACAAATAACAAAAGAGTTTGCAAAAGTGTTGATGTTTATTTATATTTTAGTACCGTTACATCTCCAATATCTAAATAATTTTGTAAGCTGTTATAAGGCTATAAAGTCTAGTTTTTAAACATAAATTGATATTTTATTCTACGCATTTAGTATTTAAATTACTAAAAAAAGAGTTTGGGTTACCAAAATTAGAAATAATAATTATACTTTAAGTGCTATGTGGTAAACTTTAAAAATTAGTTTACACAATTACAGATGTATGGCTACAAAAACTATATACATATATACAAAACACTTTATTTATAAAAGATACAACACTTATAATAAACAAACTTAAAAACTATTTCGTTTTTAATTAATATTTTTTAAGGTGCGTTAATAATTAAATTTAAACCGTTCAGTTCAAGAAGGAATATTTCACATGTTTGATATTTGTAAACAAAGGTATTTTCTGTGTATTAAAGAACTTAAAAGATCATACTTATGAGTTCGATTAAAAACCACAACTATTAACACCTACGCATAGATAATCATTACAACATATTTTCTTATTTTAATCCCTCTAAAATCCTTTTAATACCAAAGCAATTTCTTTAAAGGGTTTTTTTCTAGTAGTCACTACAGCATAAATTTTTTAACCGAAAATATTTGAACATTTATTGTAGAAATTCAATGTATTTTATTGAGATAAATTTTTAACTTATACATCTTATTCCCACACGTATATAAGAATGACATATATAAATCATTTAATTTTTTTCTAGACTTAAGTTGAAACTAATAAATTATTCTAGTTTCTTTAAATCTAAAATAATAAAAATATTTTATTTCAAAATTATGTCTAATGCTACAAAACAACATTTTCTTCTTTCGGATGAAGAACAAAAGTCTAGAATAGATTTTTTTTATAATTTATTTATAATGTCACATCATAAAGTATAAGTTTTAAATTAGTTTTTGCTTAAGTTAATTAATAACTAATTCTTAGTTTTATAAAATTATAAACCATTTAATTTTAATAATTTCAAATCGTATAGCTAAAACTTGTTTTAATATGTAAACTTACTATAAATAAACTCGAACAATATTATTATTTTAAGTATTGCTTTAAAATTTTTATTTCTAAGCAAATTACATACTTTAATTGCTCAGTTTTTTAATCAACATCTTTAAAGTTTGATATATAACTTGTAAAACAATTAAAAACATCATGTTTGTGATTAAGATTAAAAACCATAACTATCTACGCCCCCACTTTTTTAAGTGAAAATTACATCATAAATTGTTTGTTATAATCTTTCTATAACAACTAAAATCCTTCAAATGCCAAGAAAAATCCTTTAAAGGTTTTTTTCTTGTAGTCACTACAGCATAAATTTTTTGACCAAAAATATTTTAAAGTTTTATATAGAAATTTGATGAAATTTTTAAAAGTTTATTTAAAAGCTTATATATCTTATTTTGACGAGTACTTTTGAATGACATATATAAAATATTTGATCTTTTTGTACAATAAAAGTAAAATTTTTGCTCGGGTCTCTTTAGATTGAAAGTACTAAAACATGTTTTATTTTAAAAAGGTGTTTGTTTCTATAAAGCACATAACTTTTTTTTAATAATGAAGAATAAAAACAAGAACATTTTTTTCAAGATGTTTGAAAATAAAGTGTCATTTTTGATTTAATAATTTCGTAAGTTAATTAAAATTAAATCATAGTTTTGTAAGATATATTATATTTTTTCAAGTATAACTCTTATTGTATGGCTGATTTTTTAAATGTGTAAAACTTGCAATAAATAGTCTTAAATATTGTTATTTTCAAGTTATCCCTTTTTAAACTTTTATTACCAATTAAGTTACGTACTTAATCTTGATCCGTTCAGTATTTTAATGAAAATTTTCAAAGTTTAATTTGTAACTTAAAAAAAATTTAAAACATCATATATCTGACAAGATTAAAATGCATAACTATCTACGCCCCCTTTTTTTTAAGTGAATATTACATCATAAGTTGTTTGTTATAATTTTTCTATAACAACTAAAATCCTTCAAATACCATAAAAAAATATTTAAAGGGTTTTTTTCTTGTAGTCACTACACCATACACTTTTCTGACCAAAAATATTTTAAAGTTTTATACAAAATTTGATGAAATTTCTAAAAGTTTATTTAAAAGATTATATATCTTATTCTAGCAAATATTTTTGAATGACATATATAAATTACTTAAACTTTCTTACTTATTAATATATTTTCAAAATTCTTGCAGTTTATTAATACATTTTAACTCCAAATACATCAAAATGTTTATATTTTTATGTACCAAGAACCAAATCTTTATTTTTAATTTACGTTGCCATTTTGAAAGAACTACAAAACTCGACTTTTTATTTTCATACGTAACAATGAAATTATGCGTTAAAAGATCAAAGTATTTATTACACAAAAACATATATACAAAATAACAAAAACTGTTTCTAGAAAACTAAAACACGTCTCAAAGTGTCTTGAAAAAACACAAAACTTAACTTTTTATTTTTGTTTGTAACAATAAAAAACCAAAATACGTTAAATTATCAAAGCATTTAACTTTATACAAACAAATTCTTAACTGAATCAAAAATTACCTTAACTGTTTAAATTACCTAACTTAAACATCTTTCAGGACCGATTTTTCTTTCAACCTTGTTGAAACTTTTAAAAATAATTCTTGTTTAGAAAAAGTATAACCAACTATTTATAAACGTTTTTACATTATTTATTTCAACTTTACTTTTTTTTTCGTTAAAATCTTGATTACAACTAATAAAATTACGAACAGCACTTCGGTAAGTTATATTTTATATCAGAGGAAACGATGCTTTGAACCCTGAAAATTCAGAAGGCCGTCGGAAAACCAAACAACTATAAATACTAAACTCTGCAGGACCAAATTGCAAATACTTTATTTTTATATCAGAAGTAAGAATAAAAATTCTAAACATTAAGACAATTAAAGCATTCTAAAGATTAAGAAAATAAGACAACCACAAATACCAAACTCTGAACGACCAAATAATAAATTTCTTAACGCAAATACTTTATTAGAGCTTCGTTGCTCTACAGATTAGATGTAAAGAAATTTTAACTGTTTACAATTATTCTCAATATTATTTTGACTATACTATATTTTTGATTTACTCGCGTTATTGTTACCTGATAATTTTAATAACTATTTTTATTTTATTTCAAATATTTTAACAAACCTAGTTTAAAAACTTTGTTATCATTTTATTTTCTAATTAAAACAATACCTACCTATTTATAAAAATATTTTTTTTAACCAATTTTATTTATATTTATTAATTATTTACAATATATATATATATATATATATATATATATATATATATATATATATATATAATTTTTTTGATATTTATAAAAATAATTTTTCAACTCACCGACAACGTCAGTGTTGACGTACACCCTGTCTGAGAACTCGCTTGTGACGTCATTGGAACCCACCGAGTTCATGTGTGACGTCATAGGTTTGTGCGACGTCGTTTTGACCGGCTGTGACGTCACCAGAGGCGTTATGACGTCACAGTGGTGGCTCGAAGGCTGCTGGAGTCGGCTGCTGCTGCTGGAATTGTTTGGAAATAAATAAATAAAAAAGAATAATTAATTTCAAATTTTAAATTATTTATAAATTTGAAGGCTGCTGCTCCAGTTAATATTAGTTAAAAATTAGAACTTTTACTGGTATTTTTTAATCAATTATGAATCAAAGTATTTAGATTTGTTTAATATTTATGAATATCGTGAAAATAAAAATAAAGCATTAGAAAGTATTGTTCAACAAATTACTTTAAAAAAACATTAAAATTTACTTAAAAACTGTATAAAACACTTTTTCACTGGACTTTTTCTAATATAATGACTTGACATTTTTCTTAAGTTTTTTTTATAACTATTTATATTTATTAAAAATGTATTTGAATCATAAGAACACTTTGATTATGGAAAACTTTAAACTACAAGTAATCAATTCTATGTATTAATATAAGTGGTTTAAGTTTAACTTACTTTTAAAATACACAAAATGAACATGCATTAGTTATTACAGTGAAACTAATAAATATATGTGTAGCATTTGTTTTAATTTTTCTAAAAATTTTACTTACTTTATACATTGTCTTAAAATATGTTTTTTTATGTCAACCGACATAACTTTTTTTCTCAACTAAAATAAAAGTTTTAACAACAAAAATAGAGCACATTAATGAGTTTAACCGGTTTTAAAAGTATAATCTTACCAAAAAATAAATAGTGGTTTTATAAAAAGTTAAAACTTTATGTTTTACTATTTTTCAATGAACGGGTAAACTTAAATATAGAACAAAACATAATATGGTAATTAATCAACTTAATTGCTATTTTAACGATTCATTATGTTATAAAAAAAAAGAACAATTGTATAAAATTATTGTATAAAATACCCGTACAATTTTAGTTTGTTAAATTGCGTTTAAAATTTAACTTCAAACTACTCTTGTATGAATACTTTTTGAGTATTTTATGCGTTAGTAACTAGTTTTTTAAAATAACATCTTATTAACTACTGACAAAACAGTTAAAAACTTATTTTGAATAAAAATAGCTTTATGATATAAAAAACTTATATACAAAGTATACTGAAGATTTTTTGTTTGTAGAATTTTATATTCTTTAAAAGTCATATTTAAAGTTATTTTATCTTGATGCGAAAACTTATTTCTTCTAAACTATTTAATTACAAAATGTTTGTACTTAAACTTAAATGTTTGATTGTTATTAAAACCTTTTCGATAAAAAATAAAATCAATTGTACCTATATTGCAAAGTAAGTTGATTTTTAGTCTAAAAGTACGGAAACCACTTTTACTAAAAATTTTTACACGATAATTTAATTTCTAATTTTCCACTTTAATCCGAAAAACCAAAAAATTACTAAATTATAAATTCCCAGCTTTTTATGCAAATTACAATTTATTTTTTTTTATTTGGTTTTTAAAATCGAGTTTGTATGTATAATAAAAGACTAAAATTGTTGAAATTTTTTTAACGACTTTCGTATGTAATAAAACTATAATACGTACTTTTTAAACCTATCTATGTCACAAACAAAAAACATGGAATCTTTTAAATAACCAATAAAATTTTAATAAATAACTTCTTAAAATTTTATTTTATTATTGCCACAAAGTAAGAATAGTACCTTATGAAAGCTACTTTAAAAACTAAGTTAGTAAAATGGCTCAATATTTTTAAATACTCAAAGAAATTAAATCTTTAAAAATTTCTAACTATCTAATTATTATTTTACATTGTGCAGCATTTATATTGTACAGATTCAATTTAGACATAGTTATGCAAATAAAACAAAAAACCAATAAAAAAGCTTATGATCTCTTACTATTTATGACGTAATAAACAAAAAGCTAATAGTCAACTAAAGTATTTATGATTCATATTTATTGACACCTTAAGGCCGCAAGAAAGTATTTTTAAGGATTATGAGCCAATATGAAACAAATAAACCTGTGTGTGAAAATTTATTAAATTTCGGTAATAAAGGAAACAAAACAACGTAAGCGGTAACCGTATTAGTTTTAAAATAACCTAATTGAAAATTTTCGAATTAAAAACACGTGCAAAAGTTTATTCAGAAAAAAAAAATATTTTAGTTTAAATATTGAACGTTAAAAAAAAAATCAATGATTAAACATTTAAATACTTTGTTAAAGTTTTTGTGATTTTTTTAAATATATAAAATAACTTAATTGAAACTTTTCGAAATAAAAACATGTGCAGATATAAGTTTATTCAGAAATAAATAATCTTTAAAAATTTCTGTTTAAGTGTTTGCACTTTTTAAAACAACTTGATTAAAATGAGAAAGCTAAATTTAAACTAAAAAAAAACAAAAACATCTTGTACATAAAACTTGTCTAAAGTTTATTAAAAACTTTCATTAAACTTTTAAAAGTTAATTAAGAACATTAACAACACTTAAAAAATAAATTAATCACATATTTTAAACTTACACTTATAACTCCATCATTGTAAAATCAAATAACTTATTTAAAACCAGTGTTTTTAAATTTAAAAATCCCTGTCTGTATAACAACAGTTTTTATAATTTTTTTAGAATTGTTTTTTTGGTAAGTAACAAACTTATTTTCATAATCACATTTGAACGAACAAATTATTAAACCGATTTTACAACTAATTTTTTTATTTAAATATCAAAAAACCCACCCTCCTATGTAGCTGTTGTCACCGGTCGAGTTTCGATCGAGGGAATTACCCAACAACTCACCATTACTCCGCGAACCATTTGATGGTCTCAAACCATTTGTTGATCTCGAACCATTTGTCATCGTCGGATCTGGTTTGTAAGTCTTCTGGTCGTAATTGTCGTTTTCTGATGGGTCTATAATAATTTTACCATTATTAAACTTATTTTTAATACATTTAAAACTTTGAAATATATAATTATAAAAATTTTTATTATAAAATTGTAGATGTAACATATACAATTTTTAATTTTCAATTGACGAGTCTATTAAGAATAAATATGATTTAATCTAAAACTTAAAATACTCAAATAAGTTTCATAGATTTTTTTTCCAGTCTGATAATACATCAATATGTTTTTTCATTTATTCATAAACTTCAATACAAAAGCTAAGTTTATATTTTTAGTTTAATTAACTATTTTCATTTTTAACTGCCTTCAATAAAAATGAATATTTTTATCAATATTACATTATAAGTTTTTCAAGAATAAAATAATAAAATGAAATCTGAATATTTTTAAAGTTTTACATTCAATTACTGTTTATGTGAGCATACTGTAAGGTTACAAGTTTTTAATATACTAAACTTTACTAGTTAAATTATTAAAAAAACATAAATAATTATGTCCAGCTTCGATCTTTTGAACATTCAAATATTACACACAAATTAATTTGATCGATTACAAAGCAATGTCTTTAAGCTTAACTCTGGAGAGACACTTCATAAAGACTTTGAAAAAAAAACCGCAGGCTATCAAACTAGAATTTTTAAGAAAACTTCAAAATAGTCTGTCACAAAACAAAAATAAGTTGATTGATAATAGAACTCTACCGATGTAGAAACTTAACTCTTTGAAGAAAAATTTAATAAAACCACAAATTTCCCTCAATTATGTCGAAAATTTCAAAAGTTTATTTTATAAAAATATAATTTTCTGTAGTTCTTAGAAAATTATAATAGTCTGTCAAGATTCAAATCATGATTTATTTTTAAACTAAACTGATACAAACTTAAGTTATAATTTATAAATAAAGCCACACAAACACTCTAGTTATATGCAATTTAGTTATTTTTAAACATCCTAGTATACAATTTCACTGAAGTTTTCAGTGAAATTTAAACCGCATTCTATTCGTGACTTTACATTGACTAAATTTGAAGTTTGAACAGGAAAAACATTGTCAAAGTTTAAAAAAAGTATTTTGTTTCAAAAATTAAAAAGATTATAAGTTTTGTAATACAGGGAAGTTAGTATCCTGTATGGTGAAAAGTTATTTTATATCTAATTAAATTTATTTTTTTTTTTATTGTATGTAATTAGGTTTTTTATTCTAACTAAATAAATCAACACATTATTATTGATTTTATATTGTAACATGTTTTCATTAGTGTTAATTAAAGTTAACTATAATTTATTTTAATTATTACTAATTAAACAAATATACAGTATTTTATAGTAAATTGTAATTTTGTATTTTTAATGTTCTTTCAATGAATTTTTTTTTAAGTAAATACTTAGAATAAAAAATTCATTTAGATATCATTTTAATAGTTTTATCACCATTTAGAATGCCATATAATTTATAATTTAATGCAAAACTTTTATCATTTCTAAATTTATAACAATTATTTTATAATCACTAAAGTACAATACATGTAGTCCAATTAAAACAAGTTTCTAAATTAAAACATATTAAAAAAATTTCTACACCATAGATTTTTCAAATACAATTTATGGGAACAAATTACTTTAAACCCTGAAACGTACTTAGTTATTCGTTAACATCCAAAAAGAAAAACACTGCAATACATTTTAAATAGTCATTCTGGTCAGCAAAATATTAATATAATTGAAAGACTGTTCAATTATCAGAACCAACTTTTTTTAAACACTGCAATACTTTTGCTTATACATAAACATCATTTTTTTTAAATACTGTAATACAATATATAAACACCAAATTTTCAAATACTGCAATGCGCTTAGACAACTTTTGCTGAACAAAAACTATATACAGAAATCAACTTTTTTAAATTCTGCAATAAGTTTTCTTATGTATAAACACCAATTTTTTAAATACTGCAATAAGTTTTCTTATGTATAAACACCATTTTTTTAAAATATTATAATACAGTATATAAAAATCAAATTTTTAAATACTGCAGTACAATATATAAACACCATTTTTTTAAATACTGCAATACAATATATAAACCCCAATTTTTTAAATACTGCAATACAATATATGAACACCAATTTTTTAAATATTGCAATACATTATATAAACACCAATTTTTTTAAATACTGAAATAGACAACATTTTGCTGAACAAAAATTATATACAAACATCAATTTTTTTAAATACTGCAATACAATATATAAACACAATTTTTTTAAATACTGCAATAATTTTTCTTATATACAAACACCAATTTTTTAAAAACTGCAATGCAGTATATAAACATAAATTTTTCAAATACTGCAATAGACAACTTTTTAACAAAAACGCGTAATTTCCTGTTTGTAAAAGTTTGCTGCAATAATAATTCGTGTAGTAATTTGTTGCAACTTTTTTATAACTACTTTCATTCTTGCATATTTGGAAAAAAAAACTCACATTTTTTGCAAAAAATGTCATTTTAACACCTTTTTTGCAAAAACTTACACTTTTATAACTTTTTTACAAAATTTTTAACTTTTGCAACTTTTTTACAAAATCTTTTGCGAGTAGTTATTTGCAATTTTCAAAAAGTTTTACGTAGAAATATTCTTTTAAAAAAATTTTTTTAGAACTAATTAAATTACAATTGAATGCAGTATTATTGTTATTTTAAATATAATTTACAAAACAACATGTAAACTTTCTATTTAATATTTATAGCCGTAAATATTCCTGTAAATTTTTGCAAACAAACTGAATTGCTTTTAAAAAAGTTCATACAGCACACTTTTCAAACCATAAAAACTATAGTTACAAATGAACTGAAACGTATTTTTAAACTCTCATTTGCAATTATTGAGATAACTATTAATAAAAGTTTACCTCAATTAATTTTTTATGGAATAAGTGGATGTGATTAGGAAAATTTTATAATAATTTTCAAAATAAAAATTTTGTCAATTAGTTGCATCACTCAAGCTATTATTTTATAATTATAGAACATCGTACTCAGTTGAACTAAACATTTAAAATTTTAATTTTTTGTCATAAACTATTTTAAGAAAAATTTGTGCTTAGAAAAAAGTCTTTAAAATAAAATATTTCAAACTTATTGATCAATATTAAACTTAGTAAATTGTGTTCATCGAAATGTAAGTCGCACCCTGCTTGAATTAAACAAATAAAAAACCAATTTAAGTAGTAAATAAATTAAATTTAACAATCTAAAATTTGTTAGTATATTTCAAACCTCATCAGTTTTTTTATGCTGAAATCTCAACATTTAAAACTTATTCTAAATAAAAAATGTTAAAAACCTTGTTTTACTCAAAAGTCTGCAAAGTTTGATGCTAATCAAAACTGAAACTGAGTTGTCATACAAAATTTACACTAACAAATAAAAATACATCTTTTTTAAATTAAAGCGAGTATTTTACGACTTAATTTAATTAAACGTTTCAGGTTGTCAAATTTGTAGTTTTAATTTGATACAGTGTTTCTGATTAGCGCAGTTAAACTGTTTTGTTTTTTTCATGTAACCCTAATTAGTCTTGATGTTTTGACCTTGTATAAATATATATATATATATAAGTTTGAAAATTAAGGTTTTCTTTTGATGTCGAATTAAAAATACTCTTAGTCTTTTTAGTTTTTACTGTAACATCTTTAATATTTCTTTTTTTATGCCACCTTTTAATTTAGACATACAAAATACAACTTTAAATATTTTTTACATTAAACACAGCATATAATAATCACTGTTGTATTTCTTTAACATTATAATATAAATGATATAAAAACTTTACTTTTGTTAAACTAAAGGGACATCAGAGTTTAATAGTTGTTTTAATGTTAATAAGAACAAAGTTTAAAAAATATTAATTTAAGCTGTTATACTAAAAGTAATTAAACACTCAGAAGTAATCAAAAGTAATTCAGTAATATTTCAAAACTATTTTTATAGTTTTAGAAACTTGCAATAAAAAACTTAAACTTTAATCTTTAGATAAAATCTAGTTGAAAATTTATATCGTCATAAAATAAATAATTATTTTTAATACCGATATATAAATAAAGAACTTTTATATTATTTTAGAAAATTATACTACACCAACATTTTAAGTTCAAATAAGTGGATATTTGAAAACAACTTTGTACAATTTCTTACCAAAAACATTTCAACGAGCTAATTTATCACTATCAAAACAAACTCAAACCTCAAAATACAACCAACTCATTTTTATGATAAGTTAACACGCCCACAAGTATTACATCTTGTACAACAAGTTGACAAAGAGCATTTTTCACAGCTAATGCGTTTGTAATGTTCCTTAGTGGTTGATTTAATCTTTTAAAATTGATCGTAGATGCGATAATGAAAAACTGGTATTAGTATTTTGTCAATACGGCTTAAACTTATGATTCATTTCCAGCTAGTTTTTCAAAATTTTCCCATGAAATTTGGCTTTTTACAAATGTTTGAGTCTAGATAACCTGTGTTTACCAAAAAGGTATAACCCGTGATTCATTTTAAGCGAAGTTTTTGGTGCTTCGTACTTATATTACATAGTTGTATTTACATACGTATTTAAATTCAAAAATATTTTTCAACTAAGTAAAAAATTTTAAACAAAAATGTTTTTAAAAATTTTGTGAAATCTTTTCATCAAAGATGCTAAGTTATTTTTTTCAATTATAAACGTAAGTCTAATATTTAAACTAATTTATATTTTTACTTTGGTTAGTTTAAAAAGGATTTTTTTAATACTTTCATTTGTGAAAATATTTAGTTTTCAAATAATTTTTTGTTTCACACACAACATCTTCGAAAGCTTTTAATACTCATTTTCTAGCGACAAATAAATTTTATTGTCCTCACTTTTCAAGTGTTTATACAAGCAACCACTAGAATGTTTTAAAATATTTTTCCATGAATTCACTTTGCCCATGAAGGAGTCGGTAGTAAAAAATGTAAAATAAATTTTTGACGTTTTTAATGTTTTTTTAATATTTTCTAATAATAGAACTTGATCCTTGGTATATTTAATTCAATTAGAATGAAAATATCTTCAACTTATTTAAAAAATTTATACTCATTTTAACAATATTGCTATATATTTGAATAGGTTGATAAGCCAGTGGTTAACTATAGTTGGATTTTATAGCAGATCGTCCAAGTAAAATTAAGTATACATAATTAAATAAATATTGAAATTTTACTAACCATGGTAAAATCCGCACAACTTGCATAATCTGTTCACCCAAGTTGACATCATCAATTGGTTGTCGGCAACCAAATAATAAGTTCTTTCTTTCGTCACAATATCAAACACGAACCCTTGCTGCTTCGATGCCACAGGTACGTGGGTGTCTATCTGTGACGTAATAATTAGTTTCGTGATGTCATAACGGTAACTTTTGTGATGTCATAGTGGTAAATTTTGTTGTAAATTTCTATAATATTAGGTATAAATCTGTTACATAATAATGGTTTTGTCATGCTACAATAATAGTAAACTTTTTGTTAAAAGATATTTTATACTAGTAGCAAAAAACAACGTTTTGAGAATAATCTGTGCAACTTTTATATATTAAGTATTAAAATATTATCTTATGTTGTCATAATTTTAATTAATAAGGTAAGTTAGAGATGTTACAATTGTAATATACATATATAAGTATAGAGATTCTATCTGTGTAGCCATAGAGGTGTGATACTGGCAAGTTTTTGTTAAAGCACACTTTACAAAAGTAGCAAAGATTAACAATTCAAGTATGAGCTAAACAGCCAGTTTTTCGTGTTAAAACGTGGACATTTATTATCTAATGTCATAAAAGTATTGTGATGTGATAACGATAAGGTTTTGTTTAAATAATATCTTGTATAAGTAAAAGATAAACTGCTTCAGTTTAAGATAAACAGCTTATATAGTGTTTATTATGTTTCATACTAAACTGTGAATACCTGGTATGGTACAAAATTGTATTTTATTATTTAATGGTAAAACTACAAATGTTGTAAAACTTTGTCAAAGTATATTTTACAACAGTATAAAAGATCAAAAATTTGTAGCCTGTATTTATTTCATGTTAAAACGTGCGTACTTGTTGTTATGTGACGTCATAACTAAAAATACATGAAGAAATGATAATTTTGCTACATGAAGACATGATAAATCATTTGATAGTTGTAGAAGTTGATGGAAAACACAAAACTTTTATATTTTTCGTTTATCGTTTATTATGATGTCATACTTAAATATTGTTTACCTGAAGAGTCACTAAAATTGAATGTTATGTTTATCTATGAAAAACCTATAACAAAATTCAAAAGTGTCTATATATTACGTCATAACAGAAAATTATTAATAACTATCTTCCGAGATAACATTACAAGATAAGGTGATAATATAAAAGCTTAAAATAAAATCTAAGTTTATATATTTTACTAATGTTATGCCATTCTTAATATAAAGTAGTATGCGCTAACTAATCAAAAAACTTTTAGATTTTTAAATAAAAAAATATATTTATCAATCTGTTGTTTCAATGTAACAATTGTGAACTTTAAAACTTACAGCTTTTACTAGTAATTTTAATTGTTTTATATTAATAAAAACTGCCATATTTTACTTGTTTTAGTCTGTGTGTTAAAACAATATTTTTTGTTAGATTTATATAAAAGCATAATAAACTTATTGTTAATTTAGTACAAGCTATGAAATTTGTTAAATCAGAAGATACATGTGATTTCGTTTTTAATTTTATAATCAGCAAATGATGTGACATTATCACTAAAACATGTTTTCTTGAAAATAGATTCAAGTAAAACTACAAACTAAATTTAAATACAAGATAATCATTAAGAAGGTTTTCTGATGTTTTTGATGTTAATTAAAGGTGTGTTCTTAGTATGATATCATAGTAGTAAGTTTTATGTGAAAAAATAGGCTTACATCCCAATAGTTGTAAATACAATCTAATTAATGATTTCATAGAAGTAGTGTTGGTTTATAAAACATATGCGCACCCCTATAGTTTAGCTAGTTGCAAACACAAGCGAATGTTATGATGTCATAGTAGTGAGTTTAGTGAGTTGAAAACAAGTTAACTTGCCAGTAATTGCTGTGCTATTAGTTACGCGCTAAAAGCTAATGATCCAAACCTATTTTTATGACATATGTATCTGATTTAATGAGAATTCAATGATTAAAATATTGTTGCAAAATTAAAGCAAGAGTTATAACTGACTGTTATAAGTTGTGAAATAACTATTTAGTTTTAAACATACAAACTAAATATTTTTAATATTTTGAAGATGCTTGTAATAATGAGTCTACCTATGTATAATATTTCATAACAACTATCTTTAAAAGTAAATTTTATAAACGTTTTAAAGATGTAACACAATGAACAATTAAAAAAAAAAGTTTAATTCATAAAACATCAAAAGCGATAGATGAAACTTAGAATGAAATTATACATATCTTGCTAAAGTTTTAAAAGAAATTATTTTATTTAATAAAAATAACATACTTCCTCGTAAATAATTTATCAAAAATCTAAAATAATTGTAGTGTGTGATATAACTAAGCACAAAATTCTAAAAATAAAAAAAATCAAATTGTCTTTTAAGAATTTTAGCATATGTAGCTATTAGTTATACTTTTTGTTATTTAAATAAACTACAAATTCAACAAACATCAAATTAAATTAGTTAAAAGCTCTATCTCAAAAAGCTCAAACATATTTTGATTCCTTGTCGCAATCAACTACCTTAAAGTTAAGTACGACATATTTCATGAAATATTGTAAATATGAAATATTAGTTTTAGAAACAAAAATTAACAAAACAATGAAATAGACTTTAACCGTAAATACTATAAATTTCATGATTTCCGGCCTTAGTCGTAATAAACAATCTTGCTGTTAAATAATTATATCCTGCGGCTACCGTTAGCAGAGACCGGCTTTAATATAAACATTGGTGTGACGTCATAATCAAACGTGTAAACAACACATCAATCTCATAACCTTCAAACACTTTTATGTTCATTTGTTTTTATGGATTGCTGGTGTTTGTCTTTTAGCCTTGTCACAGTAAAAACCGTTGATTTATTATCATTTTGTTTTAATCAATATATGGAATTTTTAGAGTTAAAAAGTTTATTAATGTGTATAAATGCTACATTTAAAAAACGGTTCTTTTATTTATCCTAATACAAAAATAAAGAAAAAAAAAACAGTAAATAAAGTTTTTAATTACTTGTGAGTCTAAATCACTTCAAAAGTTCATAAGCGTTTAATATACTCATACATTTAAAAAACGGTTGATTAAAGTTTTTTGTAACAATAGTAGAAACCAGCGTTTAAATTCAACAGTAAACTAAGTAATTTGTTACTTGTGAGTCTAAATTACTTAAAAAGTTCACAAGCGTTAAAATATACTCATACATTTAAAAAAGATTTAAATATAATAATAGTAGAAACAAGCGTTTAAATTCAACAGTAAACTAAGTATTTTGTTGCTTGTGAGTAAGGTGTTCACAGGAAATCAAAATCACACTCAAAAGAAGAGTTTTGATTTTTACGTAACTGTTCAAGTTAAAATTCTAATTAAAACAAATAAGTTGATGTTCTATTGTACTGTTAGCTTTCCAGAAGTTTTTCGTTTATATTATTAATGAAAATCGAACGAAATGTTATTAATATTGGCTTATGTTACTTAAATTTGAAATATTATCATCATACCAGTATACTTCTATTAAAAACATTGCTGTTTTTTTTAATTATTAGAAATACTTTGAGTAGTACAAACTTGACTAAAATACTAGCTACAGTGTTAAAACTTTATACTAAATCATATAAACTGTATTCAAAATTAGCTAATTTATAACTTTTGATTGCTAACTGGAATTAGTAACAGTATTAAATAAAATAGTTCTGGATACAAAATACAGCACGTATTGAGAAAAGTCTTATTTGAATGCATTATGCATTAGGATTTGTTGTTTAATTTGTATTTTTACTTGTAAGTATTGTTCAAAAATTTTATTAGAATACAACAACTTTTTATATACTTAGTATAATATTCTACTGTTAAAACAAAATTGAATACAATTGTTGAGATTTATGTATTGTTTAGTTTTCTATCGTTTTTTACATTAATATAATCTTACAAATGAATAACTACACAATGCAATATGCATATTATATTTATTAACAGTGCACAAATTTAAGTACAGTTATTTAGATTTATTGTATTGTAGCAACAATTGTTGGCTTTATTTTGATTGTTATATTTTCAAAAAACTTACAAATAAAAATTAAATAATATATGTATATACCATTTTTAAGCTAACTTGAACAAAGTAATCAAGACTTATTGTATTATTCGACTTTCTAGATGTTTTTTTGTTTATAATATTCTCAAATAAACAAGTAAACATGATATCAATTATTAAAATTTACTAACTAGAATACAATTATCAAAATTTATTGTACAATTCGGTTTCCTAATAGTTTGTTTTTGTAATAATCAAATAAACAAGTCAACATAATATTATTTATTAAAATATACTAACTTGGATACAACTATCAAGGTGTATTGTATTATTCAACTTTTTAATTATCATCTATAAATAGTATACTAACTTGGATACAGTTATCAAGGTATAAAGTATAAACTTGATTATAGTTATCGAGGTGTATTGTATTATTAAACTTTTTAATTATCATCTATAAATAGTATACTAACTTGGATACAATTATCGAGGTGTATTGTATTATTCGGCTTTCTGGATGTTTGCTGTTTGTAATACTCGAGAACCGATGATTCCCCGGAAATTCTTCCCGATTTCAAAACGAACCACCTCTTTTTCCAAGCCTGTTTAAAAATTATAATAAAAAACAATAAAATACTAAAATAAAAGTTAACTAATATAATGTTTAATTTTAGTGTTTAATTCAAAGCCCATATAAATCAAATAAGTACAAATAAAATGGTAAATAGTGCTATTATGCTTTTTTGTTTAAGCCTGTTTAAATTTATAAATATTAAAAATAGATAAAAATGAAAACATCTAATTTGATTCAAGTTTTTCACATAAACCGCTACTTTAATAAAAAGACAAAAAATACATTGTTAACAATAATTTTTTTGTCAAAATATAAAAAGAAACGTTAGAGCTTTTTTGTACTAAAGTTTAAATATATCTTATCAAGAATAATCAACAAAAACATCGGCGAAAGTCTGCAGAGCAGAAGCCTGGACTTTCGTATGCCGTGAGACAAGCTCAAGTTTAACAAAAGGGTTGATCATACCAGTCTCAGTCTACCGAAGCTTGTGGTCGGATGATCGAACGGTATGATCAACCTTTTTGTTATCAAGAATAAGTTTAATCTTTAAAATATGTAAAAATCAATTGAGGCTTGAATTTTTTGTAAGAAGAGTCTAAGTTTAAACTTTACAATTTATATTGAAACTTGAAATCAAAACATAAACTTACTTGTGCCTAAACAACTTAAATTGTCGTTTATTTAATTGTTAAACTACAAAACTCTGCTATAAAAATTTAAAACATAGTCTCAAAAAGTTATCAATTTTTTTTGTTATGAAAGTACTTATGAAAAATTATCTTACCTTATAACCAATGTTTCAACTGCGAAACTGAATTTAGTTTACAGCTGTAAAGTGTATTTATAACAGCAAGAATGTTTGATGATGTAATTAATAAACTTTAAAATAACAGATTATTTATTCTGTTTTCACAACAGGCACTCAAATTTGTTATTAGTTGAATAAACTGTACTCAAAAGTTTTATTACATTATGCATACATATAATATTAGCATTGATTTAAAAGTTTAAGTTTAGCAATATAAGTATTTTGTAATAAAATCATAATAATTGTATTAATATTAATAAAATTATATTATAATATAAAGTTCTTTTACTATTACTTTCTTTTTATAAAAAAATTTATTAAGTAGCAATAAATTTTAAAACTTGATAAAATTATATTTATGAAAATAAAACAAAGTATTAAAAGTTGAACTTTTAACTAGTTTTCTGAACTCAACATCATAAATTTTAAAATCTGTAAAAAAAAAAACACATTTACATACAGTTTTGTGAGTTTTAATAATTCATGGAAGTCAAAAGTTACAACTGAAGTATTTTTAGATTTAATGCAAATTTAAAACTCATCTTTTTAGCAACTTTATGAAAAAACAGGATGTTTTCAACTCAGATTTTTACACATCTACGTTTATACTTATAACTTTTTACTTGTTCAAGCTAAGTTTATAATTTTATAAATTCAAAAACATAAATGTTAACTGCAACTATATTCATAAATTAAGTCTTTGAAACAAAAAACTATTTATACTTATTTCAACCTTAAATGTTGATAAAATAACTCAAACTGTTTTTAAAATCAAATAAAAACTGAATTTATTGCAGAAGAAATTAATATGTTTATATTATTCTTTTTTGTAACTCAAATCTGCTATCTGCTTACTCGAACTAATGGTCTTATGCATTATAAAAAAATAAAAGAAACAGTAAATTTTTGTTGCTGGAACTTAATTAGATCTATTGTTTTATGAACTTAAAAACTATTTATAACTGTGTTTGAAAGCTACTCCTCTTTTAAATAAAAGAATACAAACTACATCACAACAGTTATACAATTCAATTTTATAATATTCTTATTGTATAAGTTTGTCTTATTCACTTTAATATATTTTTAAACAATACATTTACATTACACAATGGAAAAGAAAGTGACTTTCGAAACAAGTGAGTTGCATTAATTATTTATATATTTTGTCTTATGATAAAATAAAACACTACTTAAGTTTTTTTCAGAAACAGCTAATGCTTTATTTTAATAATAAAGATAGTGTAAAAATATTTGTTGAAGTGTAAAAATGTTTAGATGAAAAATGTAATAAACATAACTTTTTTTCCTAAAAACAGATAATCAAATAATTTCTATCCAACTAAAGCAATAATGACACCTGTTTTTCTAAAATAATATTTTTTACAATTTTAGAAAAAATTGAAACAGTAAAGTATCATAAAACTATTTTATAATTAAACCATTTAAACAATTATATTTAATTAAAAAACTAAAATATCTAATCTAAGACATCTTGAAAACTTTACTTATACTTTTATTCTGAATAGATTTAAAATTCACACAAACAATTCAAGTTAAAAGTATATTTCTAACTTAAAATCTCAAATGAGCACAACACAATACATAAAACTTAACAACCTTTTCACTTATCAAACAAAACAAGACTGAAGCAGCTTGAAAATAGATCAAACAATTTTCAAGTTTAATTATTAACTGCTTAAACACGCGCATTAGATGCTGTACTTTCTATTTGATTTAAAATAACTTTAATTTATGGTACTTTATGGTGTTTATTCCAGTAAAACAGCCTTTATCTGTTGTTTTACACGTTAAAAAGGTAAACAAATTTATATGTAATTGATCTAAAAGGTTTTAAATTGTCTTTATTGATGTTTATTTTGTGCTAAATATTTTGCCAACTTTTTATTAAAAATAAACACTTTTATAACAATTAATTCAATTCAAACTTTTGTATCCAAAACTTTACGAAATTAAATACAAAATTTGCTTTTTGTAATTAGAAAACAATTAGTCTTGACAATTAAAAACATTTCTAGCTTTATGTTAAAAACTAATAGTGAAATAAAATAAAATTAAAACTGATTTGTTCCAAAAAAAAACAAAAACTTATTTTTGAACTTTATCATTCATTTCTTTTTTATTTAAATTATTTTTTAGCATTTTATTAACTGTTTATTACAGCTTGATTTCATATTTTATATAAATATTAATAAAATCATTAACTTTAAATTTAGATAACTAGTTTACAAAAACTTCCATGACAAATTTTTAACAAAACAAACAATTTATAAGTTTTGTTTATTTATTTTAAAATGTTAACTTGACTTTGAAATTTTTACGGTGCTATAAAAATATTTATAAAAGTTTTAAGTACTAAAATTTAAATTTTTTAAATAAATTTGTTATGATTTTAAAGTTTAGTAGTTAAACAACTATACTAAAAAACGACGATTGAAAGTTTTTTTAAGGCACACAACTACATTTTACTGAACTTATATTTTAATATTCATAATAAAAATGTAAGTGTATTAAAAAATAGCATAATCAAAAGTTTAATTAAAAACACAAACACATCTATTTTGTTTTTATGGTTTTTTTTTTTGTTTATAACATTTAAATATCTTTTGTAAAAATATAGCCCACAAAAAACTTTTTTATTTTAGGTACTATTTAGTATTTTATATAAACATAAGTTTTTCTTATAAAAATATATGATGTAACAAAATTTGTAAAATTTAGTGGTTAAAATCTGAAAAATTAAGCCGACAAGAATTAAATTTGTCTCTGTATTTATAGCACTTAAAAATAACTTGTAAAAAAATAGCCAATAAGAAACTTAGTAAAAAAGTTATTACAATAAAGTAGACCAATAAGAATTATTCGTATCTCTGTATTTATAGTAGGATTATAAATAGAAACAGATAATCTTTAAAGGATGTCCTAAATGACTTAATACTTATGTAAACAATGTAATCCCATATGATAACAAATCAATACAAAATAAAAGTAAAACGTATTGTTGTAAAAACATATTTGAAGAAATACAGTCATTACAATCCATAAAATTAAATTTTAAAAGGACTTAACATTTAAAAAAAGGTTTTTTTTTGAACGATACATTATAGCAAACACTAAAAACTCATTAGACTTTATAAAAAATATTTATGATAGAAACAATTATTATTTTACTTCTTTAGATTAAAAAAATAGTAGTAAGCACCATAGTAATTATCTTATTGCTTTTATATATTGGTAAAACAATTTAAAAAATACCCTTATTAAAAACAAACTACGCATATTTAACTTTTGTATGTACATTTTATTTTACAAAATATTAAGATAGGTTATAATTTTTCTTATTTAAAAACCATCTTGCATAACTTCATTAGTCAAATATTTTATTTGTTTATTCAAAAGTACCCTTACAGATAAATTTACATTCAAAAATTTATTTTCTTACAGCTTGCACAAACGTTACATGCATTCTAACTAAATACAGGTCACAAAATAAACAAAAACAAAAAATAAATCAAATACCAAACAAACTGTAAGTATCAAAGTTTGAACTTTAAAGAAAATCCACAAATTGACTAATACTAGAGCTCTTCAAAGCTTTTAGGTCAAAAATACAAATGTTCATGTGCAAACTAAACCCAAAAATAAAAACTAAATTTGTAATAGTTGATAGTTAAAAATACTAAACTGTTGATGTAAATAAATAGCTTCCAAAACCTTTTTTAAATTCTCACGTGCAAAATTAATACAGGAAACAAAGTTAACTTGAAAAAGCTCAGGTACCAAACTAAACTGCTCTATAATGTTTCAATATAAACATACATATACCTTTCAAAAACGTCAATTGTTACTACAGCCCCTTTAAAACAACATGATAAAATAATTAACATGAGCCCACGTGCTTAAACAGGTATTAAAACTAACGTAAACAAATTCAAACACCCAATAAAACTATTCACTAATCCTAAACCTCACCTTTCAAACAAAATTCCTTTCAAAACATCAGTTGTTACTATAACCCTCTTTTAAAAAAATCGACAACAAAAAAACTCATAAATAAAACTTACAACAGGTAATAAAACTTCGTAAAGTACATTTACCAAACAAAACTAATCACTAATGTTTCAATGTAAACATATAAATCTTGCAAACAAAATTCCTTTTAAAAAACATCGGTTCTTACTACAACCCTCTTTAAACTTGACAAAAAACTCATAAACAGTTCACGTGCAAACGAACAGGTAAACTAAAAATGTATCCAACACAGAAAATATTTCAGCTATGCTGCTCTTGTTCGCTCAACCCTGACTAGTTGGATGTATTATGACGTCACAATATAATGTGTGTGTGTGACCCGACGTGTGTGTGTGTGGAAACTTTTAGATGTATTGTGGAAATATTTAGTTTAAGTTGTGTGTATAAATATGTTTAGCTTAAAACTTAAATCAGTTTATTATGGACAAAAAATTAGCTTTTGTTATAGTTTTGGCATTAAAGTACTTAGTTTAATATTAGAAATTTTTATAACAGACGTTGTACTATAACTATATGCTGATAATAGTTATATATTTTTGAACATAAACCATATTTTTATGTAATACTTTTGTGTAATAAAATATTTTATGTTAGTTATACGTTGAACACTAAATAAGTTTTTGAATATTTTGTAAAAAGTTACATTTATAATTGTTATTATTTTCAATCTAATAGTATAACAATTTCTATATTTAAAAATACTTGAAAATTAAAAAACATTTTTAACTTTTTTTTTAAGTGTCAGTAAACAATTAAATATTTGCTTGTTTATACCAACTCAAGTGCTAAGTTTCATAAACAAATATCTAAAAAGTATACAAGATTTTTCTATCTATTTTTTGTGAATGAACAGGTAAAGCTTATTATTCATTACATAAATTTCTACAGTAGAAAAAACACTTAAAGTATCTTAAGTTTTTAAAAAAGTTAAACAGTTTTAAAGTTCTGGCTTTATAATTTGACACGCTTTAATTGAAAATTTGGAATTTTATACCGGTGGTTTTATACGAATTAACAAATCAATTAAACTTTAGCCTTGATGATTTATCTGAAGTCAATAGCAAAAAATATTTTAAAACTCTAAATGTTTTATTTGAAAGTAGGTTTACAAAAAACGTAGAGTATGTTAAAAACAAAAAATTAAAACAACTAAATAACTAAATCAGTAAAAAATCAATATTAATTGACAGAGTGATTAAATTTTTATCAGCAACAATTTAATTTATTTAAAGTAATGAACAATAAGGTTAAATTTCTTGCTAAATTCAATATTAAAAAATATATAAGTCTAGGGCTAATAAAAAAATTTTAAGAGTAAAAACACGTATAGATAGTACAACGACAACTTTATTTTTTTTTTTATAAGTCATAAAGTGAAAAATAAAATTTTAAACAAATAAATGTTTATAAAATAAACAAACATGATCAATTTTAAACTTACATTTTTTTCTTAAAAATAATTACGAAATAAACTTATTTAATTTATTATATAACTATATTAAAATAGATTGAGAACTTTATATATATATAGTTTAGGAACGTTTTTTTACATTAGAATATTTTAAACATTAAATGCTTAAAAGATAAAAGACTTAGCTTTTTTTTAAGTATTACACAATAATATTTTAGAAACTGAAAACTTTCCATTACAAAATAAAATGCCACGAAACTTTTAATTAATAATTCAAATTCTTTTAACATTTTTCAAATATTAACATATTTTTAGATGCCTAAGCTGAAAGTATTCAAAATTAAAAATATTAAAACTATATATATATATATGAATTACAGTTTTTATTTTTATAAAACCTTAATTTTTCAATGTTTTTTTTTATAGATAGATAGTTATGGATTACCACTAAGCTAATTTAATTAGTACCTTTACAAGGTGTACAAACAAAGTTTTTTTTATTTTAAAAAGTTATAATTCCTTTAGAATAGTACAAAAAATACATAAAAATTTAAACTATTTTTCATAAGTGTTTTTTCATATATTCATATTAAACCGTTTATACATTGAACCACTAAATAACTGAAAAATTAAAATGTTATTGTTATGTAATATAATATAGTTATAAAACATTTTTCCCAGCATTATCATAAATTTTTAGACTTTATTAAAAATAATTTTATCAATACAAAGTTTTGTAACTAAAATTACTGTTTTATCATTTTAATAAAACCTAAATAATCATTTAAATTTAAAATTTAAAAAACTAGGTTTAAAATTGTATATAGTGTACTAAACATTTTATAAAAACTATTACAACAATTCCAATAGATCGAATTACAATATTTTACTAATCAAAATTAAATCATATATATGAACTATACAAAAGTGTTGTTATTATGTATAAACTAAAAGTTATATGTTTTTTAGTTATAATATAAATATTTCGACAGAATTTTGGCTTTTATAGAAAGTTTGCAATTAAACTTTGAACTCTATACTTAATAGCATTTTAAATACTAGTATTTTTGAAAACAGCAGTTAAAACAAAGTTGTTTGAAATACATTAAAAACATACATACATAGTTTCTACAACAGATAATAACTTACAAAATCACTAACTGCTTCAAAAAGATCAGTGACTTAAATGGTTATTAACTTGTTAAAATTATGTTTTTATTTATGACTTTTATGGCTATGCATGTAATAACAATTTAGTTATGTATAAAATAATCTTAACAAATTTCAAGTTTACTGCAACTAAAACACAAAAGACATATCTTGACAAAAAATACATTAAAAACTATTTTATGCATTTGAAACTTGCAGAAATACTCAACTGACAAACCTAAGTTTATAGTAAACTGTTTTGGCTACTTTCAGCATCGACTGTATGAAAATAAAACTGTTAAATATTTTATATTATAAAGGAGATGCATATCCTCTAAGAACTATCACATTTCCCTTAAAATGGATGAATGGTTTTAAGGTAGTCTGTCTTTGAAAATAAAAAAACATTGTAATGAAAATGGTTTCAATTTAATGGTTTCAAAATCTCTTTAGATATTTTTTTTTTAATTTATTGTTGTACTTTCTGTTAAGGAACTATATTTATATAGTGATCCAAGCAAATGTGAAAATAAGTCTAGAGATATGTCTCTAAAAAGATATTTCTGCCACATAATTTGTTTCTCACAAAAGATAATAAAACAATAAAACTAGCTTCCCTAGCAACAACTAACTATCAACTTAAGTATAGTAAGTATTCTAGCCTTTGTTCTAATTTCCGTTGAGGAAGTATATACATATATTGTGATCCATACATATGTGAAAATTTATCTGGAAAAACATCTTTATAATCTTTTATAATCACATAGTTTTTTTTCTTCTAAACAACAACAATACAGTAAAACTAGAATGGATTTTCCTAATTGAGCTAAAAAACCTAACAATCTGTTTTTTATTCTCACTAACCTTTAAGATTGATCAAATAAATTTACTTTTGTTCAATTTGCATAAGATTATCTTAAAACAGATTTTATTTGCCAATAAACGGATGTTAAGTATTAAAACTGTCATGGTAGATCAGAGTTATAATAGTAGTTTAAGTTCTTACCCACAAATATTTTTACTACAAATAAAAAAATAATTTAAGTAGTAATTTTATATAAATACACCAATCTAATTCTAAAAGAGTTAAACCAATTTTTGTGTAACATTTACTAACGATTTTAAAAGCACTCATATTTGATTAGACATTTAACTTGTTATAAAATTTCTTAAGTTTGAAATGTTTATCAATGATAAAAAATATTTTTACAGCAGATAAAATATTCTTGTAAAATTTTTAGATAGTTTAATGTACAAACTACTAATTTTTGATCGAATATAAATTCCATTAGAGTTTATTTGTACAAACACTAAACTTTTTCAGTCAATAAGTTATACATTACATATTTTATTCACAATATTCAAAATCACTTCAATTGATCTAGTAACACTTTGCACAACTTAAAAGTTAAAGTACTTCACATAAATATTTTACTAGGGAATTAAGTTTATTTATGGCAAAGCTACTTTACAAAATTTATTTTAATTCATATATTTGAATATCTTTTATTTTTATAACTTTTTCCTCAACTTTGTGAAACAAAAATGATAGAACAGATTGTACCGACTACTAAAACAATATTAAAAGTTACAACAAATTATCTAATTAATTCTCAACTTTTTTTCAGGTTAAGAGTAAGAAAATAATCATGTTTTTAGTGAAATTATTAAAGGTGATTTTTTATTAAATAACAGAAAATACAAAACAGATTAATTTAATAATTACCTTTTTCCTCAATTTCCTTTCAGGGGGAGATTTTCTCAGCCAGCCAGATAATTCAATACCATCAGTGCTAATCATTTTTCTGTAAAAAAAAGTAATTAAAATAACAAAATAACTTCTGTATTTGCAGTACTAAGCATTTTCTGTAAAAAAAAGTATTATAGTAATAGATTATTAAAAAACAGTTTTTTTTGTGTCTATAATAAACATTTTCTGAAAACAATAATAAATAGACTTTTGTATTGATTTTCATAATCCAAACAACCTAATGGCATCTGTACTGTAAAAATATAAATTGTTGCAAAGAAGTTCTTTATTTACAGTTCTACTAAGGGTTTTTCTTTTATAAAATAAAATTATTGTTTGTATTTGACAAAGCATTTTGAGTAACAGTACAAAATTTTATATAAAATAAAAATATATTAATCTTCGTGTCTAAAAACTTTACTTGATTTTTTTATTTGAACAAATGTTAAAAGAATTGACTATAATCGATATAATTTTAGAACATCCTTTAGAAACAATAATTGTTTTATAAGCTATGTGAGTTATACTTATTTGTTGTATGAAACTAAACAAGATATATGAGTTAGAATATTCATAAAAGCAAAGTCTTATTACGAGTAAATTTTAAAACCAATATCTATAACATAAAAAAAATCATTTTTAACCATTAAACAATCAGATTATTTTTTTAACATCTGTATGGTTATAATGTATAATTTTTGAGTTGAAAACTTTTAAAACTTAAACACTTCTCCGCAACCTCTATAAAATAAAATGAGAAGCAAAACTTACTTTTTGAACGAGTTGAATAACTTCTGTCAACTTCTTGGTACAAAAGCTTAATATACTCTAAAAAATAGTATAATTATTATTCAAAGAACTGAAAGTTAAAAACAAATTATTACTTACAAATGTTATTTATAAAGAGAAACTTAACATTATATTTTTAATTATGAAATAGACTCTCTAATTCTATTTATGCATCAGGGTTGCCACTCTATCAGACAAAAAAGCTAGCTCAAGTGACTAAAAACTAGTCTGCGTTTAAAGAAAAATGATAGATATTATTGTTTTCAATTTAAACTTAGTTTAATCATTAGTTTATTAACTACAATAGAACAAAATAACATGCTACAAAATAAACAATTTTCAACATTTATAAAAAATTATTATTGGCTCCTTAATGAAAGCTTCAAGTATAAACTACAAGCCAATTTTTATATCTATATATAACATCTTATTAAAATTTTGAAATACTGTAATTTTTGTAAAAAGTTTCCATGTATGGACTGCAAATTTCTAAGGGTCAATTTCTAGGAAGTTTAAAAATTCTCTAAAAATCCTTTAATTTATAATTTATATACCTTAAATTTTCAAGTTGAATTCCTTTTATAGTTTAAAAGACTTTTAATGTTGGGATTAAAAAAGTATTGCAAAAATAAAATTTTAGATAAAAAATTGGTGATTTGTTTAATAAAACTTTTATTTTTAAAATAAATAAAATTGCTACATTTAAAAAATTAAATATTAATTTGTTAAACATGATAAAATATCAACTCTCAAATACTTTGGTCAAATAATTTTCTGGTGTATAGAAAGACTTTTTGACTAATGAAATAGTCTTTTTTTTTCCTTTTTAGTTTGCTAATTCTGTAAGAAACCTACTTTGGTAGCTAATATAAAAAAGTTACCTTGTTAAGTGGTTAAAAACACCTGATAGTTATGATATAATTCTACAAATAAGATCAACTTGTTAAAACTATAGGTTCAACAATCATTACTTCTAAGGTATGTAAAAAGTATACATATATATATATATATATATATATATATTTATTTATTTAATTATATAAAAACTATAATTCAAACAGCTGTTTCACACATTGAAATATAAAATTTCATGTGATCTTCAGTGAGTTGTAGTTTATTATAATAGTGAACAGAAATTTCGATTTTAGAATTTTTTATAGTAATTATGACGTAGTAATGGTACAGTTTATTGTACGTGAGTTGTATTATAATAAACTACAACTCACTGAAGATCACATGAAATTTTACATTTCAATGTGTGAAACAGCTGTTTGAATTATAGTTTTTATATAATTAAATAAATAAATATTAAGCTCCAATTTGATTTGTCGAGCACTATCGATCAGAACTTTGTATAAAACCTTTAATATATATATAAATATATATATAGACTTTTACTTATAAGTTTTATAATTCTAATTTTAGACCATAAATAGTTATTTATAATGGTTAAGTTATGTTTAATAAAAACACACTTTAAGTTATTCTAATTTAGTTGGTTTTAATGTTTTTTTAATAAAATATCTTTTTAATCTCTTAATGAAATATTTAAACTTATTCCTTTAGCAACACATTTATCAATTATACTTCTGAGGAAATTACTTTACTTCAACTAAACTAAGGATTTTTTAATCTCCATTGCTTGAACACAACTTGTGTCTTTTTTATGACAAAAAGCTCATTCTAACTTTAATAAATACTAATAGTATGTGATATAGTTTCTAGCATTTAAGTTAACTTACAATGTGTCTCTTAAAAGTTTATGTAAATGTAATTTGAACTAAAAATTTAGGAAACTGATCTATAAAGGAGTATAACTTTGTTTGTACACCTTTAAATGTTTGAATTAATTAAAATAGTAAAATTACAAATACTTAAACTTAAATCTCTAATTTTTTATTAATTATAACTTATCGAATCTATATACAATTATTTTTTTTAACATTAAAGACCATAACAGTATTTAACACAATATATAATATTATAACACCACAACAACAATTTGAACTAAAAAATATAAACTAGTGGTGTTGATCAAATAGATATTTACAATTCATTAATAAACACAGATACTGTTTAATAGCTTTTATATTTCTTCAATCAAAATTGTTTTAGCTGCTAAATAAATATTTAATAATTGAGAAAATATACTGCTGCCATTGAGCTAACACATTGAAGTATTTTGTTTATTTACTTTGCATAGCATTTTAATGCAGCTTGGGGAAAGTTTTTTTAATTTTAACTAAATTTGATTCGTCTAAAGTTGGCGGAAGTTACGCGCGTAAACAACTTTAGTTTACAGAAAAACTTAAGCTCTAGTAAGGTTCGGTAGAACTTTATAAATGCCTGAAATATTTAATAAAAAAGAGTTTTTACGGGTAGTAGTGTTTAAAGAATATTTCTTTTAATAAAGTTTAATAGAAATACATCATAGTTATAACAAAAACACACAGCTTAATCACAGTCACACTATAAAGTTACAAAGCATATTTGTATATTTATAGTATAAAAAAGCTTTAACTTGTTTTTTTTTTAATAAGTTTATTTCAGCTATTAGTTTTTTGTCAAGAACAAAAATTTTTTTACCGACCTCTAATTCAGTGATTACTTATCAACAATAGAAACATTTGGACTTAAACTATATAATTTTTATGTGATCTTGAATATTTGTTACATTCATTCTTTTGCATTTAAGAAAATTTATTGTTATTTATAATACACTTGAATTACGCAGCTCAGTAAGATTTTTCTTAATAAGTCCATCAGTCATCTAGAAAAGCCAAATCCTATTTAGTAAGCATAGTTGCCAAATTTCTATCAGAATGTTGCCTCAAAATTGCTAGGGCACAAAATAAGAAACCAAACAATCAAGTTGTCAAAAAAATTTTTAGAATGCAATAAAGGCTTAGACTTAGAGGGTAGCACAAAAGTTTGTTAGTAAAATGTAAATGTGATAATCTACAGTTATAACATAAATTATTATTAATTGTTTGTTTTTTAATCAATCTTCCAACTTTAACATTCCCTTGGTGTTGCCTTGTTTGATAATTTCATCTTGTCATTCTTTTAATTAGTATTTAACTTTGTCTAATTCGAAAAACTTTGATAAATTTTTGGTATAACTTTAATAAGTGATCGTAAACTATGTCGTTTCAAAAGACAAAAATTTTCTTTAAAGTTTTTGTATAAAATGTATTAAATTTACCGACAGAAAATTTTTTATACACTCGTTCTTATTATATACTGTTCAAAGATGTAAACATTAAAAAAAAAACTTGCAAAACATATTTATAGCGTCTCAAATCATTAAAGTGTTGAGCAAAATGCATATAAAAAATAAGTTATTCAGTTTATCAGTTGATGCTTTCTACTTTATCTTTTAAAGTTTAAAGATGTTCAGTTTAAAAGATCACAACTTTTTTGTTTCCTCTGTTTGATTTAAACATAAATTTATTTTTGCATAAAGAATAAAAATATCTGAAGTTTTTTTTACGTACTTAAGCTTTCATTTTAGTCAGGTATACAATAAAACTTCGTTCTAATATATTAAAAAACTATATTGTTATAAAATTGAAGTTTCAGTACTAAAAGATATTCAATTTCTATACAACTTCAAGTTTTCTTTTTATCTTTACTTACGTCCTACTGACCTTTTTTTTTTAATTTACAATTATTCTGTTGTATTTTGAATTTTGATCTACAAATAACTAAAAGACTTCATTTAGAAATTTTACTTACTTGCTTTTATTTTCTAAAAATTTATTAAAAAAATTATAAACAGTTTTCTTATAAGTCTTGTAACAAGTTATTTTGTTTACTTTATATAGTTTGAATTGCATTAAAAAAAAATATTTTTTTGATTTTCTACGTTTTTTTAGTTTTTATTGTATCTATAACCAAATTAAAGTTAAAAAATATTTTGTAAATTTAAAAGCGAAAAAAGTAACAAAGTAACTTTGAAGTTTGTGTTTTATGTAAACAACTTTTCATTTAACCATATAAAAGTTCTTTATGTCATTGTTTCATATACGTTTACCCCTATATTTTTTAACTACCTTATAAACATTTAAAAACATTTACACAGCTTAAACCATTTAAATATCTAGCTTTATAAATTTAAAGAGATTCAATTTCTCTGAATTAAAGATAGTCATAAACATAAACGTTAAGTATTTTGATCTAAAACGAAAACTAATTAAGAACTTTTTTGGATTTTCCAAAATAATATTTAGTTAAAATAGCATAATTCGTTTATTGCAACAACAATATTCATATCATTCAAGAAATACAGTTCTACAGATCGGACACGAATTATTACGTTCGAACCATTTATAAATACACTCTTTACAAATTGTGTGTCTCCCACTACAACCCAGTCTAACTAGCTCCCTTCCAATCTCAATATTCTCCATACAGATCGGGCATTCTTCACCGATATGACTATCATCAGCTTGAAAGTGCTCAAATTTTTCAATTCTGTCTTTTGCCAAACCTTCTTTAGCTTCAAGTTTGCTAATTGAACTGATGAAATCGTTGTAAAGTTGCTCGTGTTGTGCAACTTTGACTTGAAGCTCGTTGTAAATTCTCTTACATTCACCAATAACAGTTTTCAAGTTTACAAGGTTTGAACCATCCGAAATGTTACTGAGTTCGTTTTTTTGGGTTTCCATAGCTTCAAACTTTTCTTCAAGTTGTTGAATTTCTCCTTTTAATTTCGCTTGTCTGTCTAAGTATTGGCGTGTTAATCTTTCTGATTGTACTTGAAAAGATTCTCTCTGTAAAAATTAATTAATATGAAATAGATTAACAAAACTGAACACTATATTCACAACATTTAAAGTTTCAAAGCATGTTAGTAAATTTTAGCATTTTTGAAAAAATAATTAGTTTCTATAAAGTATTATTTAGATACTTGGCTCAATTTTAATAAAAAACAAAAATAGTTTAGGTAGAAAATTCTTTTAATAGCTTATTTCTTCAATACTTAACTTTAAATCCTATAAAATAAGCTAATGTATGATTTACACAGTAAATGTGGTTTATAGAAAGAGAAAAAAACTGCGCTCAAAAAGACTGATTTAAGGAACTGGTGTACGAAAAAAACTTTTGGTTACCAAATCATACAACGTGGGTGAAGATTAATGTCTTGTCCAGAATAAAAACAAAGACAATTAATTAATATATAATTTTGATAACTACTTTTTGTATCCAATTATTTATATTTTTGTGGTTTTGTTGTGAAAAGTTATAATTCACATTTAAATATTACAACTATCAACAAAAAAGTTTACTTAATTATATACCATATACATACCTGGTTTAGTTCAGACATTTTTGCTAGGTATCCTCATCAAACAAATGTTGGTTTCACTTAATGCTTTATTTGTTTTATTTTTCACGTTCACTCTTTGTGCTGTTTATACAATGGTATTTTTTTATAAATTTGTTTAAAAATTTAGCCTACAAAAACATAAAAGTTAACTATTTTATTATTTCTATACTTAAAAACTTAATTCCTAGAAAACAAACTCAAATACATATACTCCAAAAGCAATAAAAAAAGCAAATGTTTTCTTTTGAACTGATTAAATAAACATAGTATTTAGTTGTTTAATCTCATGACCACAATAATTTTCTTGGTTTAATTACTACAGATTATGGTAAAAGAAAGCTCGAGTTTAAGCTAACTTAAAAATATTAACTTACTTTATACTAGCAATATAAAGCTGACTATAAAAAAAAAACTGTTAGAAAATCGCTAGACCTTAGTTGCTACCAAAGTTTTCTTTTGTAAAACTAATTTTTCAAACTATCTTTGTTTCTTAAAGTATGCTTTTATTTGTATCTTGTTTTTTTTATTCTGTTTTTTTGTTTTTGTTTTCATATTAAAGTTTGGTTGATAGTTAGGTATAAAAACTTAACTTTAAGCTTTCTATCAACTACCTAACAAATACAAATACACATAAAATTCAACTTAGGCAGTACATTGTTAAACTAATATACAATAGTTTCTAATTAGATCAAAATATTTTAGAGCTAGCAAATTCTTTAAAACTTATATTTTTTCATACAGTTCTGTGATACTTTAAGCTTTCCGTAATTAGTATATTGTTTTGTTTGTTAAGCTTTAAAACATAATTTGATTGTCAAGTTTCCTTTATCGAATAATGAAAAAACACATAGTTGAAAAACCACTGTCAAGTTCTAAAAACAAATTATGTTTGTTTTAAACTCAAATCTATTGTTGATAACAAAAAAGTTTATTAACTTTAAAAAACGAATAATCCAATTGAAACAAATATTCAAATTTTAGGCTCAAGAAAATAGATGGACTTTTGGTTAAGTGTTTGCTAGCAAAACTTCTATTTACTATCAATCAAGTTCGAATTAATGTTACCTGCTTATTTTTATATAACCAGTAGATTTTGAAATTTTTGCAAGAAAAAAAAAGTTGTATATTATAACACTTCTTATAGATGTATTTTTTAAACAGTTGCTGAACTTTAAATCTTTTTAAACAAAGTTCTTTAAATAACGATTCGTGTAATCAAGTAATAGGGTATTTGGATAAAAGTATTGTGTTTGTTTAAAAAATTTTAAGCCTGTTTTTTTTTAATATTTACTTTTGTAAGACATAATTTGTAAAAAAAAGTTTTGTGTGAAAGATGCAAGTTTTAAAGCTTTTATCGAACATATTTTTCATCCTAAAATCAAAAACTATTAGTTAAATTAACTTCATTTACAATAATCTAATGTAAGAAAAGCAACTTTTATTTCAATTTCAAATAAGCGTAATATATTGTTTAGTTAGTGCAAAAATATTATATTTCCTAAATTATTAAATATAAAAAAAAAATTACATAGTGTAAGTAAAAAAGTAATAATACTAGTTTAATATCTGCGAAAACATTTTTTATTAAACTTTTATTCTTAATGGGACTTTTAATGGTTCTGGTTAATATACTTTATTTTCTAGCCTAAAAAAAGAACTAAATTGTAATATAGCTAGTTTTTGTTAAACTAATGCATATTTCAAGTTCTAGTTTTCAGAAAAACTTTTCAAACAGTTACAAGTAATGAACAATTTAGGTTCAAATCTATTCTTAGAATATACTTAAAATTATAATATTTTTGTAGCTTATATGACTAGGTAAAACAAAATAAATCAGTTAGTTGTTCTGCTGAGCTTACAAAAAACGTTAGTAGTTTCGAGTAAGCATGCTGAACGTTATTTTGAATAATTATTTATAGAAATCGACTTGTGATAATATTTGTAAGTCACATAGTTTTCTCGTTCGAAAATACTGTCAAGCTTTTTTTTTTCTGTAATAAAATTTAATACGTTCAAAAGACTAAAAACTTTAAAACAAAAAATTACTTGACCAAGTGTTTTAATTAATTATTAACCAGGTATTTAATTACTAAGTTAGAATTGAAGTTTTTAATAAAAGTAAGATATTGAAAACTTCACGTTTACTTATAGAAAAGGTACATAACAATTAGAAAAGTTCCTTGTTTTTTGCGACTTTTGATAATTTAATACTTATAAAGTTTAACTAAACTTTATTTCTTGATACATACTTACTTTTTAGACAATATAGTAGTAAATCATTTACAATAGATAAACTATTTGTTTAAACCTCTACTACAAGCTTTATTTTAGAGTTAAATATTAAATAAAAACCGAAAAATTAAGTACAAAATTCGATAGCATTACCTTTAATTATTTTTACAAATTAGTTATTATTTTATTTTGTTTTGTTTAACCAGTCTTGTTCTCCCACTTTAAATTAATTTTGATTGCTTTATTAAATATTTGTAAAACTTCACAACATTTATTGAGTACAGTTTAAGTCAAATAACAAAGTTTGAACTAAAAAAGTTATGATAGCTTATTTTAAGTTTACAGAATCTTGATTTTTATCTGTTGTTATTTTAAATAGAGTTATAATTTTATACAATTATGATTAATCGAACGTACTGATTACTTTTTATTGGAAAAACTATTTAAAGATTTTTATAAAATTATAAAGAAGTTTTAATAAGCAGAAACTAAATTTTTCTTTTTCAAAAACAAAAAAAAATGTAAAGTAAGAAAAATTAAGTTTATTGAAAACGTATTTGTGAGAACTTAAGTTTTTAAACGACAGTAAATTAAAACCACTAATTTAATGAAAACTGTGCTTCAATAAAAAAAATAGTTTACGTTTTGTTATAAAAAAAAGTAGACCAATAATTTAGTTTAAAGTTTTGACAAAAGAGTATGAACTTAAAACATTTAAAAATTCAAAGTTAAACAACTTGTTGTAAAGTTTTGAACTATAATTAAAGCTTCAAGTTTTTATCTTTATTAATAATTAAAACTAAAATTTGTGAGTTATTTGCTATAAAAGTAATGCAATTGCAAAAGTGTAATGAATCTGTTTTATATGTATAAAAATTTTTGAAACTTCATTTATTACTTAAAGATTTTAAGACTCTACAAAAAGCAAACTAATGTAAAAGTGACAAAAAACTAATAAAAAAATAATTCTTAACCTTTTTTATGATCAGGCGTACTCTAATCAATTGCATTTCAAGTCTCATTATTTTTTTACGTTAGTTATATAATAGATTTTTATTTAAAGTTTCAGATCTGATGCGTTTGCGTTATGTTTGTGATTTTTACAAAATATTACAATTTAAAACAATGTAACTTACTACAAACATAAAAATGAAGTTTGTTAATAGTGAATTTTTTTTAGATAAATTAAAAATTAAAATTATTAAAGAAAAATGAACTAATAAACCGATGCTAATAAAAATTTTCACTTTGAATGACGAATAAACTTCTTAATTAGTTCAAACAAAAAAAACTATAAAAAAACCTTCTACTTTAACATACTTTTAAACTTAGTTTTAAGTAAAAATGAATCAGAGTTATAATCACTTCTTTAAAATTCTTAAAATTTTTACAATAGTCTATTTAACTTATCAAATGCAAAATTATTTTTACTGTTCAAGTTAAATTATCAAACAAAATAAAAATTACCTTTTTAGCACAAAATACTTATAAAAAATTTTCGTTAAAATATTTCAGCGTTTTACATTTTACTTTGTTTAAAGAGGTTGTAACTTATAATTTAAGTATTCATCACAAGTTGTTTATTAGTGTTGTGTTGTTTATCTTCTTTTAAAAGTTAATTTAAAGTTATATATATTTTTTTAGTTCTTATGTTACTAAACAAGATTCATAATACAGTATTTTTTACTTTTATTTTCTTTCATTTTCATTTTTGTTTAACTGTTTGTTTTGTTACTAAAGATTTAAATATTTAAATAATAAAAAAAACTATGTGTAGTAGCTCGTAAGAAATTTTATAAGCATGTGGTGTACTAATCGATAACCGAAAGGTTTCTTTGTACACCAGGTCCTTACACCAAACGTCTTGAGCGCTTTTTTTATCGTTCAATAAGCAATGTTATACAAACGTACTAAAAATATAAACAAAAACAAAAACGGTTAAAAAAAAAAATAATTGTACCGATGGGCCAAAAGTCCTCAGATTAGTTCATAAATGGATAACGTTCAAATACGTATCTAAAAAGAGAGAAGAGAAATTGAAGAACATTAAAATATATGACTAAAAATACTAAAAGTAAACTTTTCCTTTGTAAGCGTTAAACCAATTTTCGACAAGAAGATTAACTCTTTTGTTTTTGTAAACAACAAAGGTACCCAATGTGTTTTGAGGTGAATCTAATCAAAAAGTTTTTAAACCATCATTACTTGGATAAGTAAGAAAAATTCCTTTGATTTCAACAATTATACTCAAATCTGGCGATACTGATGCTCTACCATATGTTATGCTCCATAGTCCAAACTCTTTAAAAACGACGTTAGCATTTAAACTTAAAGATAAATTTATAGCAAACATCTAGAATGTTATGAAATTTAGTATATACAAGTAAGATAAAAGTTAATGTGAGTAGAAAAGCAGTTGATTTAAGTACGCTTAAGCATAAAATAAATTAAAAGTAATTCATTTTATTAGTTTATCGTCATTTTTAAATATCTTACATTTGATTCAGTATAAAATGTTAAACGTGATAAGTAGAATTTTGAGACTTTTTATACATAGAAAAAAGTTTAATATCTAGGTTAAAAAAATAGATACTAAATATTAAAATTAAAATAACTAGCGTTGGATAATGGATAATGGTAGTTAAAACATTTACGAATCGATCAGTATTAATGAAAACTGTACAGCAACGAAATATACAGTTTATTGGATTGTTTTCAATCAAAAAATGTTTTAAACATTTAACGGATTCGCAAATAAGTAACTAGTCGAATAAGAGAGATAACTTTGAATCCTTACTTTGAATAAAATCATACATTTTCACTTAAGCTGATACTACAAATCTATCCACTAAGTTGCGCTAGACACAAAAAGTTTTCGCATGAATAATTACTTTGTGCAGCAACAATTAAAACATGTGTTCTTGAAAGGAAATAGCTTATAATGCATTTGTTAAGTGTTGAGTAGTACTAAAATAAATTTCATAAAGTGTAGTTGGTTTTAATAGTTAGGCTTACATTTGCTAGGTTTCAAACAAAAGGAATTTTCTAAAATTTTCTTGGATTCTCTGATGGAGAGATTACAAAAGATTTAGTATTTGCTGACTAGATAACAACCAACAATTTTCTATGATAAAAAAATAAAAAAATTAAAGGTATTTTATTAAAAAACTTTACAGTTTTTGTATTTTAAAAAATTGATATGTAAAATTTTATAGAAGCTCAAAAAGCTACTTATTGTGAAATAATAATTTCTCATGTAAAATATTTTTTTTACATGAAAAATTACTGCAGTCTTTTTGTGATTTTCATTCTAAAATCATACAAAAAAGTTGTTATAAATTTGCATTTTGTGTATTTAGAATTTAAATATAAAGTCATACAAAAAGTTGTTAAAAATATGCATTTTGATTTTTGAGGCTGAAAAGACTTCCATATGGTAAATTTATCTAAAATAAAAAAAATTAAACCAAACTACTGTCACTCCAATCAACAACAAATAATTATGATGTCACAATAAATACTAACAGTTGTCCTGTTACTTTAACAAGAAGTTTATCTGCAATACATGGTGCTGTTAGGGTTTGTTCTAAACAAAATACTGATAAAAAAAGCCAACACACAGTAGCTATGGAATAATTAAAAAAAGTATCTTTATTTCTTTTGGTTTATTATAAATTATTGAACACTTTTGTTTGTACATTTACTTATGAAAAAGGCCAACATTTGTCTTTATTATTTCATCTCTTCAGGCTGAATCAACAGTGTTAACATTTAGAACAAATAAAGGTATCATGTATGCAGCTATCTGTGGTATTTTTCTAGAGGGTACAAAAATTTACAACTATTTAAAAAACCCCTTACTTTGATATCATTCAAAACTAATTGAGTAAGACAAAAACTAAAACTGCAACAAGTTGCTTGTAAAAAAAAAGTATTTTTTAAAAGCAATAGTTTTAACAGTTTAAAAATATAATAAAAACCATCTGCTCAGACACAATGTCCCTGGTACAACCTACATATATTAAACTTTTAAAATTATTTATTCAACTTAAATCACTTTAAAATTTAACTTTAATAGTTATAGAAATTTTAGTGTAGTACCCCAACTATAGGTGCTGATAAACCTCTGGAAAACAGTAATATAAATCTTTACCCCCTTATATTACCATCTTTGGCAAAGTAATAGACAAAAGAAATTATTAGCCGTTTAACCATATTTAAAATAATTTCTATATTAACTTTTTTTTTCAGTTTAAAAAAAAAATATGTTTCTTAAAATTTTAAAAAGAAACTTTGCTTACAAAATTTAAATTTTGGTCAATCAAATGTAACATTGTTTACTATAAAGAATTAGTTGAGTAAATTAAACACGGTTGTGTAAATTAAAAGCCGTAAGTTAATTTTTTCAACCACTTACTTAATAAAAGTATATTTGTTATTGCAGAAAAATTAACATTTTGTAAAATAAATGGATACCAATGAAACTTGTTTGAATGAAGAAACTGTGAAATTTGTGCTAAACAATGAAAATTCTAAATTAAATGAAGGTGAGTTTAAAAAAACATTGTTAAGTTTGTAACATACAATAAAAATGTTTTATTTCAGTCATCTTTTTATTTTCAGTCACAAACTACTTGTATAAATAAAAATTATAAATTAAATGAAGGTGAGGCCATTTTAAAACGACTGTTTTAAGGTTGTAATTTACTATACAAAAGTTTTTTTTCACTAATATTTTGAAACAAATTACTTGTATTAAGATAATTCTTAAAGATATTTTATAACCTGCTTTTTTTTGAAAGTTTTATTATGTTATACATTGTTTAAATTTGATTTAACACTATTTAACAGAAAAGCATACTTGCAATCTATGTCTGGAAGAAGATATTCTGGAAGATGAAATTTTCACAATAAATTCTTGTGGATGTCAATTCTGCTCAGAGGTAGATACTTTATTAAATACAAATACCTGGGTTACCAAAAAGCCTGGAATCCTGAAAAAAACTTGGAAATACCTGGAACTTGACAATTTAGGCTAAAACAACCTGGAGTTTGAGAAATTTCGAAATAACCTTTAGTTTTGAACTGAAAACACTAAAATAAACTGGAAAAACCTCGAATTTTAAACAATTTTCACTTGTAAGCCTTGATTTTGCACAAAAAACCTGTCAATAGATAACATTTTTTTTTCTATTAATAACTTTTTATAAAATAAACACTTAAAGTAGCTTAACAATATCTTTTCAATGGTTTTTTACTAAATAAGACAGTTTTTTATCTAAACTTAATTTTATACCAAAAGTAGACCCAAAAACTTGTACTTTCAAAAATTTGAAAAATGTTTCTGAAAAACCTTTGGCAACCCTAAACTATAAACTTTACACCTTTATAATTGGCATAATTAAACTGGTGTATTTATTTATAATCAGTATTTTAAATTTATGTGTAAATCTGCTAAAATTAATATAAGTTTGATTTTAACAAATTTGCTAGTATAAAAAAAAAATTACCAAATAAAATTTGACATTATTAAATATGTATATATGTTAGATAAAGTAGGTTTTTAGATTGTTATGAATTTTTATTTTACTAGTTGTAGTTGTTGAATATATTTTTATTACTAAAACCTGACTTTATTAAAGTTAATTAACTTTTTTGTAGCCTTTTTCTTGAGATAGATAATTTTATTTTACAAAACATTGTACAATTTAATTTGTAAGTAGAATATAGTTTTGATAAGCAGTTTTTTGGTTTTTATAGTATGTTGTTTAAGTTAATTTTAATAAATAATTATGTCCTAAATATTTTATGTTATATTGTAACATGGGTCAGCAGGTCCTAAAAGGGAGAATTAAAAGCACTTATTTTAAAATAAATTTTGATAAGTTAGGGGATAAGTTAGTTTAAAAAGAATAATAAGATTTCAAAAAAGCTTTTTAAGTCAAGATTATATTAAACTTTTGAAACAAAATTATAAGTGCTGCCTGTGAGCTGCGGTTGGCTAAACCTTTAAATTTAAGAAACTGTTTGTTTTAAAAATTAACAAAATACAAAGTTTTTTGTTATTTATTTCAAGACTAATAAACCTTTACACAAAATACTACTGTATATCTTTTTAAGTCTGATCACTAGCTTAAAATTAGTACTTTTCAGTGTATGAAAATGTACATAGAAACAAAATTAGATGATTATTTGCAAATTGTAAACATTCCTTGCCCGGCAGATCAATGCAATTTCAATGGAAGTATTCAAAATTATGAGGTTATGTTTAATTTACAAAACTGTAGGTATGAATATTAAGTTGAAACATATTTTTTAAAGCAAAAATTAAAAACGTTGTTTGTTAGAAAGTTACAGTTTTTATGACTATTTGTCTACATTAATAACTTATGATTTGTTAGAAAGCTGATAAATTGTTTTGCATTAAAGCTTTGTGACTTGTTTAAACTTGTAATGAAAATATATTTTTTTGATAATCTTATTTTATTTCATTTGGCTCTTACTGGTCAATCATAGACTTAAAGTTAAATGTGGTTAGTAGTTTTGGAAGGTAGTTAAAGTTTACTTTAAAATAAACTGTGTACAAACTTTAAGTAATTTTCTACACACACATTATTTTAACTATGCAACAAAAAAATTGTTTTATAAATTTTTATAGTATGTTTATTTTAGCTTTATATTTTCAAAAGTAAATGTATTTTAGCTTGATTAGTTTAGTATTGACACAATATTTATTTATTCACAATGAAAAGATTAAAAATTAAATTATAATAAATGTTTTTTATTTTTGTTTTTTACAGGTTAAATTTTAGGTAAATTAAAACGTGTTTCACATTTAGATATTTGATGATTAAGGTTTTGATTTTCAAAAAAATTGAGTTGAAAAAAACTAACTTCAGCCTCTGTTCAATATATAATACCACTGCAAATAAACAGTCGATTAAATAAACATTTTAATGATTTTTTATACAAAAGTTAGTATCTAAGCTTGGTTAAAATTAAAGATATGCCAAAATACGTTAAAGTTTTTAACTATTTTAGCAACACACAAAATTTGTAAGTATTGTATTAAATTTGCGTTTAGAAGTGTTTTTAGTAAGTAACAGAGAACTTTCTAAAAGCTAATTTATTGTTTCAAACACTGCACAGAAAGATTTAATATTCAACTTATTCGAATTACAGTTATAATTATTTTCAAAACATGTTTGACATTAATTTTCTATTTCTCCAATTAAAAAGCAATTAAATCTACCACAAGTTATAATTAAGTGCATTTAAATATTTTAAGCACATAGCTTTAATGTTTTTTATTCAGTTTATCAGAAATTAAAATAAATCATTCTGTAATTACTCTATATACTTTAAATAAGGTAAAAATAAAGAAAAATTTTGTACTTAAGCTAATTAAGCTACAAAGTTTAATAAGTTTAAAGTTAGTAAATTTATTAGCAACATATTAGATAAACTATTTTAAATACATTTGGTTTATTCAATGAGAACACACTTTTTACTCAAGGTACTTATTTTAGTTACTCTTATTTTATAAATAACAAATTCACAGATAAAGTCGCTTCTGGAAAAAGAAAGTTTTGCAAAATACGAAAAACTAAAGCTCAAACAAGGTCAAAACTGTTTAATTTATTCAAAAAGTTCTCAAGTTCAACTATCTTGTTTAATAATTTACAAGTTTGCTAAATTATTTATAAGCTGCTAATAACAAAAAGTTTTTCACATACATAACTAAATATTAACTAGTAGTTGTTTCAGCGAAGCTGAGATGTTTTTTGTTTAATTTACTAAAGAAAGTGACTTATTATAGTTTTTGCAATTAGCTGAATACAATTTTCAACAGAAATGGTATCAGTGTATAAAAATAAATGTTAAGGTTTATTGATATTTGAAAAATGTTACAACAGAAATAGCATTAGATCACACCAGAACATTTTGTCCATCCAGTAATTGTGAAAATGTGGTCCACATTCAAGGAATTGACTTGAATATAATCAAACTTCAACAAAATGATCCATTCTTTGTTGTTTGTGATAAGGTTTGAAAATATTTCTACAAAAAATATTTGTCATACTTAATTGATAGGATTGAAAATTACATATATATAGTTTGTTAATTAAATTATTATTATTTCAAGAAACACAATAGTTATTATTTATAGAATTATAGAATATTATTTAATATTAATATATTTGTTTGTTGACATTTTTACAAAAAATATTTGTTATTGTCATATTTAATTGACAGTCTTAACTGTAAAAGGATTGAAAAAATTCTTTTGATAACTGTTTAAGAGTCTAATACAAACTGCGGCCCGTGGGCTACATTAGAATTTTTTTTCAACTAGTTTAATATTCTCAAAAAACAAAACTTAAATTTTAGTGTTATATTTAAATGATAATATATTGCCTAATTTTTTTTGTTCAAAAAAGTTATCTTTAAGTATGTTTTTTAAGCACATAAAAAACGTTCCTTTTTTGACCTGCCAACCCCTGGTCTAATACTTAGGTAGACTTGATAAATAAACTCAGTAAAATCAGGCGCAAGTCCTAAATGTTTGTGGTAGGTTTGTTTCTTAGTTGTAATTAGTAGTTGTTATTACAAGGCTTATCGTTGTACGGGTAGTATAAGTATAAAATATGTTTGGTTTAAAATAATTTATTTGACAATAAAAAATACTTTGAAAATATTTCAATGTAAAAGTTACAGTGGATAATGAAAATATAGTATAAAGTTATCTATAAAAAGGTTTTGAAAGTTGATTCCTTTTAGAAGTTTTTTGTTTGGTTTAGCTAAAAGCTGTGTTTAAAAGAAGTGCCTGATATTGTTAACTCAAAATTGTCCATTTTTGATTAATATGTGTTGAAAAATGTTCATTGATTTTATTTTTTCTAGCAGACAGTAAACAAAGTTTAAATATTTATTATAGTATATTATATTGAAGTGTTAGCTTTAAAATAAGCACACTAGTGAACCAAACTAGTAAGGACTTCTTTAATTGTAATTAAATACCAAGTTTTCAAAACTGGTGATAAGTTAAACTGAAACTCTTCAGAATAATAAAAATTAAACATTAACTTTCTCAGGAAATTCTTTTAAATATTTGTTAATAATAGTCACGTACTCTATAACATTGTGTTTTTTAGTTAGAAATTTTAAATATTAAAATTAGTATTTTGATACATTTAACCTGTAAAAAAAGTTCATGTGTATAAATTACCATTATAAACTTTACAAGAATGTTTTTGTTTTTGTGCTGCAAGTTAAAGTTAAACTAAAGGTTTTTTAAGTTTTGATATAATACAAGTAATCAAAATGATATCTTAAGTTTGTGTTTGTTATTTGATTCTTTTTATGCCAATAAATATTATTTTTTATAAGGGTATTGTATTCATAAAGTTAAAGAAAAATAATGCTTTATTAAAAGCAAAAATCCTTTTAGCGTCTAATTTGTGACCTTAACATTAAGTAGTTTGAGTGAATATAAGTGAGAATATACGTTGGTATATTAATAATTGATTATTTCGCCCTCCCAAATAGATTAATTGACAAATTAAAACAGACTTTATAGCAACAAAATACGTAATAAAGTTTAATTAATTAACTTAAATATTGGTTGTAAAGTTTTTTTGTTCATTTACCTAATTGCTTTTCAAATTCAAATATTGTTGAAAGTAAATTCTGCAAATTTTTTTGTTTTTGCGTTTATTTCGTATATCTTTCAATTTAAATAGTTTGTAGCTCGACTTAAAAATATTTTTATTTGAATTTCTCAAGTTTTATTCGGTAAGTTAAGTTTCGCTCTACGAATATTAATAAATAGTAATCAAAAATAAATTCTCAAAAATAGTTTTAGTAAAACTAATTGAAAGCATTAGCCATTCAAAACTTACAATATAATAAATGTAGTGAGTTAAACGTTAATAAAATAGGTTAAAGTCTTTAATTATTAATTGAAATCGGTTTTAGACTTATAAACTTTCCAATTTGATTAAATAAAAAAATGATTGATTTTTCAAAATTTTTCATAATAACTGTGGCAAAGTTCGATTTTTCTTTAATTTTAGCAATGAAGGTTTTCATTTATAACTTAAATTCTGTTTACTTAAGTTTTGAAAGCTCTTATTAATAATGATTTTATATAACATTGCTGTTTTTCAAAAACATATTTAGTACTGTGATGAGTTTAAAAAAAGTTCTAAGTTGTTTAAAACATTTAGTCTTTAATAAAAAAAATTATAAAAGTATTAACCTTAAAACCTTGATTTTTTTGCATTGTCAAAAGATTTACAACTTTTTAGGAATTCGAAAAAATTCTAATCTAAATATCACCCGACAATTAAATATTTATCATTATCTTTAAGTCATAAATCTTTAAAACCTTGATTTTTTTGTGTTGTCAAAAGATTTATAGCTTTTTAAGAATTCGGAATAATTTCTATCTATTTAAGTACTTGCCAAATAAATATATACCAATATTTTTAAGCCATAAATCTTCAAAATTTATTTTTAACGAAATCTTATGCAACTAAAATTTTTACGTAACATTTTTTGTATATATAAACAAAATTTTAATATTTAATTTCTTTCTATTTTTTTCATTAATGTCTATTTTCTTATTTATTATGCAACCAAACAATTAAATAAAAATAGTTTTAAGGCTTACTGTCTCTTCCGAGCTTTTTGATGAAATTTAATATTTTTTTTTATATAATACAACGTTTGAATTTATTGATAGAGTTCAGACTTGGCTTAAAAAAAAGATAAAATATTTAAAGAGTCGTTTGAAAACTTAATTTTTATTTTTTCATATTTTTTTAAAAGTAAAAACTGACTAAATAAAATATTCTTATAAAAGCTACGTAAAATCTTACCCCCTGAATATTCTTATTTATCTACTTATCTGTTTCTTATTGTAATCGAATTTATATATATTTTTAACACTATTAAAATAGATAACCTAAAATCTTATTTTTGTTAATATTTTACTAAACTATTTAAATTTTCTTAATTAGTTAATAAAGCAAAAGTTGTTAACAATTTTTAGTTGTTTTTATGGAGTTTTTAATTAGCTTTCAGCAATATAAAAATTAACAATCTAAAAACTAGTAACATTTATTTTCTTAAACTATTTATATTTTTTTTTTAATAAAACATTTTTTTTCAGTGCCAACTCAAATTTTGCTACTACTGTCACGAGAATGTGAGTTTATTTATTCTATTTAATAGTCGTTGTTTTTATTGTATTTAATAGTTATTTTTTTTTACTGTCTTTGTACTTAGTTGCATAAATGTTATTTAGTTCTATCAGTTTATTGAGGACGGATTGTAAATCTGAAAACGTTGTAAACTTACTATTTATTTATCATATGTAAAGTAAAATTGAATTAATCACTAGCTTTGTTTTTTATGTTAATTATTTATTTTTGTTAGGTGGATTAGATAAATTGTAAAAGTATATTTATTATCGTGTTTGTTTATTTTTTTGACTGATTTATTTAAAATAATTTTTTGATGTTTTTGTTTATATATAATGTTTCACCACTAGTTCTTTAGATTGTATTTAAAGAATAACAATAATCTTAAACAAAGGCATAAACATTTTACAAAAAAATCCCACTTGATTTAAGGTTTTTGACAAAACAGAAGCCTACTTAAGTGCTTTGAAAAACGGTACTGATAAATTTATTGTAAATTTTAAAACCAAGTTTTTACTAATTCTACTGGTTTTAAAAAAGATACTTAAGTAAATAACTGAGTATAATCTTTTCAAGCTGTTTATACTAAACATTTTAAAAGGATATAAAATTAATTTAATCTGTTAATTGCATTAGTATTTTATATTGAATTATTGAAAAATCAATTGTTAGATGAGAACTGATTTTAGCTGATTGAAACAAAACTAAGCTTAAAATAAACTAAGTTAAATGTTTATACGAAATTAACCAAAGTATTTTCTCAATCATGCTTATTTTGTTTTACTCTAAAATAACTCCTTTAACTTTAGGATTTTTAAAACAAATACATCCTGTGTTTATATTTTGTTTGTTTAACGACATGAATAAATCTGGTACATGTAAAATGCTGTTTTTATTGTAATTCTGGAATTGTTTAAAGTAAAAATCAATAAGTTAAACACTTATATCTACTTTCTTTAATATCCCAAGCACGAAAGTAAACTTTCGAAGGTTTTAGTTTGAACTATATATATATATTTTTAAATGTTTGTTTTATTTTTATTAAAAAAATTAAATTTGAAAAATAATAAAAAACTTAAGCTAAGTAATATTTACTTTTGAAGTTATTATAAATAAATATTTTTAGAAATTAAAAATACAAATAGTATATTATAAAACAGTTATTGGTAAAAAATTTATTTATCTGTATGTTATTTTAATGTTTATACTTTTTATTATATCAAAGCAATTAACTACTTTTTAAGCTATCTATAGTCTTGATATTCATTTGTCATCTTGAAAATTTGTTCATAAGTTTTGGTTAGAAATTTAATCATGATCACATTACATTGAAATATATTTTTTTAATCATAATAACTATTTTACGGTTTTAAAGCTGCTTATAAAGTTTTATTTGAACAGGTGTTTTAAATTTAAATATTCTATTTAAAACAGCTTGAATAGTTTTTTAAATAACCACACACGTTATTTTATACTTAATGCTTTAAAAATTTTTAAATAATCTAAAATTGTATCTAAAATTGAATTTGATATGGTATTTCCTGTTTGGTAGTTTTGTTATCGTCCTTAAAAGCCTTTTTTGATGCAATTTACATTTTTAAGCCTGCTTATTTTAAAACTTAAATTTAGAAATGTTTTTGTTATAAAGAAAGTACAAAAATTTGGTAGCAAAATTTTTGTTGTAATATTTCAACACGCTTAATCAATAGAAAAACCAATAGTTTTTAACTATAATTTTGTGATAGATTTTAGTTTATTTTTAGTAATTCAAGGTTTAAAAGCTTAAAATAGCCTATATCAATTTCAGTCTCTTATAATAAATCAATGTTTAAATTTTGCATTGAATTTTTTACTTGTAATTAAAATTGGTGTCGTTGATAGTTCTACATATCTGCTTTAGGCACTGTTACTTTTTTTTAGAGTTAATTTTTATTGTTAAAAATGAATATAATTATTTTGTAACAGTTTGAAATTCTAATCATTTATATTTATTTACTGTGTAACTTTTTGTTGTAAAATAGCAATTAAATTATATTTTATTCTATGCTAGTTGTATCAAATTTTTTATACAGTTTACAGTTTAGTATATGATAGCTATTTTGGTAAATACTGCACAAATCTACTAACTTTAACTGTGTTGGCTTTTGAAATTAAATTTTTGAAATAGTTCGTTGAAAAAACAACCAACCATGTACAATGAAAGGTATTTAATGCTTAAATAAATCACAAAAAGTAAAATAATTAAAATATTCTCATCATAATAAAGCTTTAAAAATCTGAGCTATTTAATTTTTTGATGGTCCTTTAATAAACAAATGTTTTTTTTTCCATGTATTGATAGAACATGTTCAGGTTTTAAAAGTACTTATGTTATTTTATATATGACTAATTAAAAAACAGTTTCTGTTAGAGTTAAAATCATTTTTTAGATAATTTTCATGTTCTTGGCTACTCAGCATAGAATGTAAGTAAAATTTTAATAACTGTAAGTATAATGTTCACTGCTAAAAAACTACCATTTTTGATATTTTACTTACAAATATAATGTTCACTGCTAAAAAAACTACCATTTTTGATATTTTACTCACAAATATAATGTTCACTGCTAAAAAACTACCATTTTTAATATTTTACTTACAAATATAATGTTCACTGCTAAAAAACTACCATTTTTAATATTTTACTTACAAATATAATGTTCACTGCTAAAAAACTACCATTTTTAATATTTTACTTACAAATATAATGTTCACTGCTAAAAAAACTACCATTTTTGATATTTTACTCACAAATATAATGTTCACTGCTAAAAAACTACCATTTTTAATATTTTACTTACAAATATAATGTTCACTGCTAAAAAACTACCATTTTTAATATTTTACTTACAAATATAATGTTCACTGCTAAAAAAACTACCATTTTTGATATTTTACTTACAAATATAATGTTCACTGCTAAAAAACTACCATTTTTGATATTTTACTTACAAATATAATGTTCACTGCTAAAAAACTACCATTTTTAATATTTTACTTACAAATTAGTTTGAGCTTCCAATTAGACAAGTTCGCATACCAAAACTTTCTTTCCTTGAAAAATTATAAAAAATCTGTTAAACTAATTAGTTTACATTCTTATAATTTAAGATAAAGTATTAGGTTTAGATCTCATTAACCACAATTAATTGGATAATTTATATATTTAACAAAACTTTAATGTTTTAACAAATTTCATAATTCTTATAAATAACTTTCGATGTACAAAAATCTAATTAATAAACATTCTCAAATTGTTTTGTCAGTTTTCTCCTAATACTAACTTTTATAGTATGTTTGAAAATTGATACAGAAACAGATTATTTGTATCATATGAATATGATATTTAAAAATTTCCTAGAAATTATTGTGCAAATTACTTATTGATTATTTATTTTTGTACATTTTGTTTATACTTCAAACTGCAACTTTTCTTCTATGGTTTAGTAGTTCTTTTAAGTTTATAATAAATAAAATTCTTATACTACGTAGATAATAAATGTACTATAAATGTTATAAACTTAGTTCATTTAATAAAATAGAGGCTGTTTAAATTATGCATATTTCGAGAAATTTTTAATTAAGCAATTAGCTTCTTAAAATTACTGCCCTTTTTAAATTATTAAACTGAAGCTAAATTTTAAGCGGCTTTTTAAAGCCATTAAAAATTCAGTAATATTTCTATTTAAATATACATAAACGGAACTGGGTTTTATTTATTTGAAAATATTTTGTGACTCCTGTTTTATTTACTTTTATTTTAATTTTAGCACATTAAATTGTTGCGTACCTTATGCTTTAGTAAAAGTGAGTATTGTAAAATTTAGTTTAGTTTAAAAAGTGATAGAGAAGCCTACGTGTCACTTATTAGATAAACTTCACTTTTTTATTTCAAATAAGAATATGCTGAAATATGTTTCTGTTTCAACAAGCATTTGTCATAAAACTTCATAAAATACTTGTATTTAAACCTATTAACATTGATTTCTGTTGTAATACACGTTTATCTGCTAAACCTATTCTTATAGATTTTTAATACGTTTTATATTATATTTTGCATAAAATCGTTAAGTTTTTGTTTTAAATGTTTTCTAACTTGTAGCCTTGATTTTAAATATTGTTTTGTTAATTTTTATCACTTTTATAAATATTTTTAGTGTTGTGATTTCTTTTAATGTTTTATTGTTAAGATGGTGTATTGGGTTACTTATTTAATGTTTTCTAACTTGTAGGCTTAAGTTATTATTATTTTGTTAATTTTTATAATTTTTGTTAATATATTATTGTTTTAAAAACAGTGGTCTGCTAATCATAAATGTGAGTTCAATACGAAAAACAAAGAAAGGAACAAAAACAATCAGAATATTCTCAATTTGAAATCTAAACTTGTGTGAGTTGAAATTATCTTTTTTTTTGTGATTTATTAATCAAAAATCAATTAAATTACCTAAATAATTTACAACTCTACTAAGAAATAAATAGAAAAAAAAATTAAGCTAAGCAAAATACAAGAAAAGAGTTTAGATTTTCATAAAAGTTACGATTTTATATACTTTCAATCCATATAATTTGTTTTCTTTAATTGAAACTGACGTTTATTAAAAAAAAACAAGTTATCTATTTTAATAAAACTTAATTAGTTTTAAAATTGAATACTCGTTTTTTGGATGTCGACTACTATATTTTAATAAGAGCTTAAACTGAAAATCTATAACACAGTGAAACGTTTTTTGAAACGGAATTCTTTGAAGTAAAATATTTGTAAACCTTGGTTATGTTATATTTAATATTTACTAATTTATTCTTTAAATTTTCAAAGACAGGATAAAAAGTTTGTACACGTTATATTATATTTTAAGTAGTATAAACTTAATAGTTTGCTTTAGTGATATATTGCCCTAAAACAATAGACTAAAATTAAAAATATCGTTACAAAAATAAACATTAAGCGATTATTTCTTTAGATTTCGAAGTTTTGACATTAAAAAAAAATTAAATTAAAATATGCAGTACCTCGAGTAAATGTTCAGTAAAATACTTTAAAATATTTAAAAAGTTAAAATGAAGTGGTCAGTATATTGATTTAAAATATACTCACATTTCTAAAGAAAATGTTCGACATTAAAAAAAAGGAAAGTAAAAAGTAGGTGAAAGTTCATCTACTTATATTCATAAACATAAATTCAAAATAAATTTTTAATATTTTTAATTTTAATTGAAAAAATCCAACAAATCAATACTGTATTATGATACAAAATGCAAAATTGAAAACATTTTAAAAATTTGCCAATCAGTTTAGGTGATTTTACTTAGAATTTTCAAATATTCAAAAACTAATTAAATTTTACTTTTATAATTAAGATTTATAGCATATGTAGATTAATTTAAACTATAATATAATTGCTTGTTATGAATTTTAGGAATAAAATTTTTATTTGATGTCTTGAAATGTTTAAGTTATAAAACACAACTTGAAAACATTTTAAATAAGAATAAAAATCATAACAATTAAAAATATTAAGTAAAAACCTAGTTAACGGTTTTTGTAACAAACTGTTTAAAAAAAGTTTGTTACAAAATATGTAAACAATTTTTAAAACAATTACTTTGTTGAAAAAATATTTTTTGGGATTTGAAATCAAAAATTAAATTATTATTTTTTCTTCTTTCTAAGCGCAATTCATTTTTAAAAACGAGAAAAAAATTGTGAATTATTTTAATATCTAAACGGTACACAAAATTATCTTAAGTTAATAAATACATCTGATTTAATTCATAATATATTGCATATTAAGAAAAAATGATTTTATTTTGTATACATATTAATTATTATAATAATTGTATTATATTAATGTATACACTGGTAGAATTATTTTAAAAACATGAGTATTGAATTAATTTATATATTTCTTGAATAAAAATAACGTATTCATTAGAAAACACTAATAATGCATCAATTGAAAGAAGATCTCAATTAAAATATTTTAAGTTGAATGTTTAATGAATTTATTTTGATTTATATTACTAGAAACCACCAAAGAAGGATCAATTATGGTTTACGTTTTAATTTATTTTTCTTTTAAAAGTGTTAGAACAATAGAAGATAAAAAACAAGGTTGAATAAAAAAATTCTTAATATTAATTATCTAATAAATGTTTGTCTTTATTTCTTAAATTACTAGAATATTTAAAAGAAGCTTCAATTAAAAGATACCCGCATTAAAAATGTTCAATAAATATTATTTAATTTAATTAACTATATTAGAAAACAAAAAAGAATCATCATTTAAAAGATGTCCTCATTGCAAACTTATTTAATTATCTTTTATTTATCAGATTACTAGAAAACAAAAAAGAAGCCTCAATAAAAAGATGCCCTCATTGCAAAGTTCTCATTGAAAGAGACCAGGGATGCGCTCAGATGATTTGTAAAAATTGCAATCATGTATTCTGTTGGTACTGTCTCAAATTATTAGATGTTAGTTTATTTATTATAATTAGTTTAATTTAAATAAAAATTGCAATCAAGTATTTTGTTGGTTTTGTCTCAAGTTATTAGATGTTAGTTTATTTAATATCAAATTATATATTAGTTGTTATATCAGATGATTTGCAAAAATTGCAACCATGTTTTTTGCTGGTACTGTCTCAAGTTATTAGATGTTAGTTTATTTGATATAAATAGTTTAATTTAAATAAAATTGTATAATGTCGGTTTTGTCTGAAATTTTTAGATGTAAATTTAATAACTGTAAGTGTTAGATATAATATAATTATAGATATATTATAAAAAAACGATTTGTACAAATTGCAACCGTTTTTTTGTTGGTATTGTCTCAAATTATTTGATGTTAGTTTTTAAAATAAAAAAAGAACTATTATTTCAAACGATCTGTAAATATTGCTATCATATTTGTTGCAAGTATTGTCTCAAAATATTAGATGTTTTTTTTAATTTAATAAAAACAGTAGAGTATAAATATGTATGAAACTATTAGACGTAGTTTGAAAAAATATTACAATTTTATTCATCGGGTGTTAGCTTAATTTGAAGATACATAAACTGTTATTTCAAATGGTTTGTAAATGTAGCAACCATGTTCTTGTTAGCATTGTTTGAAATTATTATATTTCAGTAATAAATATTATGTAGGTGTACCATCATTTCTCTTATTGTTTACCACTTTTAAAATTAAAACTTGTCAAGTGTAACACTTTAAAAATAAATAATCATCTCAAGTATATTAAAAAAAAAAACTAGTTATATAACTGATTTTTATAATCATTTTAACTTTTTCTGTAAATATGTTTCGAAAAAAAAACATTTATTTTCAAAAATTGATAATTTAATAAAATTGCAGACTAGTTTAATTTTTTTCTTAAAATTGAACAGGAAATGGCATTTATATTTAGTATAGGTAATAAATATCAAGTTACAATGAGTAATGCTATTAATATAAATTCAATGTTAAGACTTGATTAAATTAGGCTTATTAGATTAATTTTAAACCTTATTATTTTTTTTATATCTAAAACCAATATTTTTTAGTCTGGTATCTATTTATTAGGTATAATGTTTTTTAAATGTTTTATATTTTAGTTTTTTTTGTATGAATCATTTTATGATTAAACGGTGTACAAAATTTAATTAAATAAGTTGACGTTTAAAAAAATACTATATATTTTTTATCAATATTTCTTACTACATAGTTCAATTAAACTTTATTTTTTTTCTAATGATATATTACACGATTATTCAATGTGCAAAGTTATTGAAATTTACAAACATTAACATTACTTATATTTACTTTTCTTTAGTTTATTTCAGACAAAAGCTAGCTTGTTAAATATTGTCAATGATTCATTTTATAACTAATTACTGTATTATTTTATTGTTTAATATTAAATTTATTTATTTAGACGACGTTTCACCCCTAAACATTGTTCTCTTTTTTTATTATAAAATCCCAGGAACTTATTAGTTTTTTTTATTGTTTTTTAATAGCTTTAAATATTTGTTTTAATAGTTTTAAAATAGCTTTTAAAATGTATTAACTACTTAGTTATATGACTAAATATAAAATTAAACTTGAACTTTTTTAGAATTTTACTAAATCTAAATACTTTTATTAAATATGCACCAAAACTAAAATAATAATACCAAATGCCGAGTAGATTTGTTGATCTAACTAGCGTTTTATATATAAAAAAAAACCCTTATAAATTTGTTGTTGGTTTTAAAATACTAAACATTATTGTATGTTTTCCATGACTGTTACATATCTTTTTAGATTTTTTATTTAAACACTGACGAAGTCTTTGATCGCAACTTAGTTTGCAAAATAAAGCCTTGAAAGAATAAATTTGATATATTAAACATTACAGTAAAATCTTTTGTTAAAGTAATAATTTTTTTTTGTAAGTTATCTGTATAACTTACATTTCAATTAAAATAATGCTTAATCCTGTTTTTCAATGTTATTAACACACTAGACTATTTTTGACAAAAATATATTTATATTAATATTAAGCTTTTTATACACTGTATATTTTTTTATTTATATATCTTTATTATTATAATATATAGATCATATTAACCTTTTTAACAATAGTGAAAGATTAATATTAGAAATACTTATATTAGTTTATACCTTTAACTAAATTTTAAGTTAACTAGACATACATTAAAGATGTTTTTTATAAAAACAATGAACATGTTAATGTATCTTAAATGAGGTTAATAATAATAATGCTAGTATTATGTTAGTGAATTATTTTATTTCATTTCAGCTTTTTAGTTTGAAAGCCATACATTTACAATATCATGTTTACTATTTCTATGGATAGAGTATCATTTTGTGTGGTTTTTTAAGTGATGTATGTTTTGATAATAGTGATTTATCTACATATTATTACGTCAGAATAAAACCCTAAAAATTTTGGTGATGTCATAAACAGATATTGTTACATATAAAATATTTATATTAGACTATATAAAAATTGAAAATATGAACTTAAACCAATTTAAAAATCAATAATTTTTTTAGTATTATTTGTATAAATACTGGAGCGAAAAAACATTTAAAATGTTTTTTTTATAAACTTTAACTTTACTATTTTTATTTTGTATTAAACTTCCTTTTTCTATTATTCTAATTAGTTTGTTGAGCAAAAAGAATATTTAAAAATAAACATTTCAAAATTACTATAACATTAACGCTATTATAATTAAATTTTTTACAAAAAAAAACTTTTTTAAGCACTGAAAAAATTACAAAGTAGATGCCTTTACCGTGTAAACATTAAAAAATAATGTAAAACTCATTAGGATGACCTTGAAACATCAAATTGTATTTTTCTAGTCAACGGTATTATGTTACAAGAATGTTTTTAACTGAACCAATTAAAAATTTTCTGCATTGCTAAAAGCTTTGTTGTAAATTTTTAGCTAAATACTGAATAAAAGGACAGAAAATATAAGCTAAATTGACGATACTATAAATTTAAAAACAATAACTTTTTTACTGAAGTTGAAAATACTTGTTTAATATTTGTCATAAAAGAAAAAATGGTGAATAATTTTTGTATTATCTTTTTTTTTCATTTCAACGACTATTAAAGGAAAACATATGCTGGTTTTTTGAAACACATTAAAAAATAATTTACTAGTAAAATTAAATGCAAATTAATTTCAATACACATATTTTTCAATAAAGATAAAATTAGTTTTAGTTTCTTGAAATTACACATTAACATATTTTTGTCATTTTGAGTAAATAGAAAAAAAAATAGTGAATACAAAACAAAAGATAGTTAAAAGTAAATTTTAAGTCGTTAATTTATATGCTAGGTTTTATATGTTAGTCATTTGTGAGTTAAGAATTAATTTTAATTTTCGAAATTCTGAAACATATGTCGAAAAATTAATTCAAAAGAGTTCATGAACTAGCAATAAAACAAGACTTTATAGGGACAACACAATTGAACTTAACTTGAACTTAGAATAATGTAAATTTAAATACCCTGTACAATATTTAAAAACTATTTTTTTACAAGAGTAATTATTTATAGTACGAACAAGCTTTTTTATCAAATTAATTAGTTTCGACAACAATTATACTTGTAGATTGCGTTTAATTATACTTAATTAAAAATTAAAATTAAATTGCATTTCAATTAGAATTATTTAAATTATCAGTAGATTAAATTTAGAACCGAATCAAAATTTAAAAACGTTGTACAATATCGTTTAAATAAAAACAATTTTTAATTCGAAATAGAAAGTTAGAATTATTTAAATTATCAGTAAAATAAATTTAGAACTTATTATTTAACTTTTGTTATCTTTTTCTATTGTCACAGAATAACTTGCTATATATTTAATTTAGTTAACACACAGAAACATACGTTGGTACAATAAAGGAAGATTACTGTATAATTTGTTTTTATTTATATTCCAGTGAAGTTACTTCACTAGGATCTTTTGTTAACAAACGATTAAACCTATATTTTGAACAGTTAAATTACATTTTATTAACAACATTGGTATATTTATGCATAAAGATTAAATGATTAGTCATCATTACAAATAATTTATAACTATATTATAATAAATTATGTAATAACTTTTAATATTTTTACAGAAAGATTTTATGCTGAGGCATTATGACAAAGGTTCCTGTAAAAAAATATTTATAATAATTAATATTTTTACAGAAAGATTTTATGCTGCGCCATTACGATAAAGGTTCCTGTAAGAATTTATTGGGCCACTCTAGATGGCAGGTCATAAGACATCGATTAGGGGTGAGTTTTATTTATTATTCATTTTATTTGTTTAATTACAGAAAATTTAAGTAAAAAATACATTTTTAAATATACTGCAAATTTGTTATCCTATTTATAAATATAAAACAAACTATTAGTCCTTTCATATTGTTCTGTTTTTTAATTTAATTCCAGAGTTTTTTTTTCTTTATATTTTTATAGATTATCCGACTTTTTATTTATTCTACCTACTTATAGTAATTGTAAGTTCAATTTTATTACAACAAATGTTTCCATTTACATATTTTCGGTTATTCATTGTATTCTACTTACTAATACTATTTTTTATAGATTTTTGGACTTTTTATAGTATTCTACTTATTAATAGTAATTGCAAGTCTAATACTATTACAATAAATATTTTAATTCTCAGATAATTGGATTATTCATAGTATTCTACCTACTTATAGTAATCGCAAGTCCAATTTTATTACAATAAATAATTTTTTTAAAAAATATTGGGTTAATTATTGCATTCTATTTACTAATAGTAATTGCAAGTCCAATATTATTACAATAAATATTTTTATTCACAGATAATTGGTTTATTCATAGTATTCTACCTACTTATAGTAATTGCAAGTCCAATCTTGTTACTAGCTGCTCCAGTAATGATTTGTGTTAAAATCAAAGACAAGTGCTGTAAAAAGGTCTGTATTAGTTTTATAAGTCTAAAGGTATATAATTAAATTTTATATAGCGAAAAAGACTGATTATTACATAAGTTGTTTTACTACTTACCACACGAAAACTGTTTTGATTTTCAATTTACTCAGATATTTGGTAATTGCAACCAGCTGTATTGTTTACTTTCAAATTAAAGTTTTCACAAAGATTTATGAGTTTTATATAAAAAGTTAGTTCCAAGACAAGACTAATATTCTAAACTGTAATAAACCTACATGACAAAGAAATAAAATTGAAAAAATTGTAGTTTTTGTGTATTGCACATGACTTTAGTATATTTTTACATAAAATACAAAGAGCTTAATATTTTTGTTGTTTAGAATGAAATACTTGAAATTTTTTGTTTAAAACAAACCCATTGAGACCGAAATTTCTGCCAGAAAGTTGAAATTTATACCTTTGAGATAATCGAAATGTAAATAGATTATAGTTATTATACGTGTATGTTTAATATGACCTGTATGTTTAGTTTATAAAAATATAGTTTCATTTTAGTTTAAATACTTAAAATAAAACATACTTAATTGTCAATAATAAAAATGTTTGTTTTTACTTTGTCAACTTTATGTAACTACAAATTAAACAAACTCAATATTAATTTATTTACAACATGATTAAGCTATTTATATTAATATTGATAAATTTGTATTAAGTAAGAAATACTTTTAAACTACCTTTTATTTATCAAAATTTGCGGGGGTGTAATTTTTAAAAATTTTAAATTTAATTACTTACATAACTGGTTTTACACGTTTTATATTTATTGAATTTATTCAATCATGTATGTAAGAAAAACAGATAACTCCTATGTTTACATAAATTTAGTAAATAAGTATATTTATGACGTCAAAATGATTTTTCACATAAGATTTCATTTTAGTTGGTCACGTATATATAAGATAAAAAAAAACAAAAATATATTTGCATATAGTTTCAAATGCCAAACAACTGAAAAAGATTTCTTAACTATAATTATCTGTAGCTGATATTGAATTCTTCATTAACTTAACTACATTTTTATTTTAAACTATCTTTTAAGCTAATCAAACTTTTTTTTGTCAAATTAACAAAAATTAATCTCAGTTCAATAAAGTAAGTTTTATAGAAGTTTATTTTAAATAGAATTAGACCTTTTTATTTTGTGATGAGTCAAATACTTTGTTGAAACTTTTGGACATGCATCTTAATATGAAGACGTAACTAATAAATTATTTATACCTTTCACAATATTAGCAAAAGTTATTGCATTTTCACAATTCTAAAAGCTATTTTTAAACAACCTTAATGTTTCTCCTTCTAAGCAAATAAGTTTTTGTGAAAATAACTGTAGAAATATAAATAAAACATTTCATAACTGTAGTTTTAATATTAATATAATTTTTGTCAAATTAATAATGAAAAATTAATTTTGTTAGCAATTAGCTATCTAAATAAAAAAAAAAGTTACAAAAGCTACAGTTTATAATATATTTTCTAAAGAGATATAAAATTCACATAAGAACATAATAAAGTTTGAACTTAAGTTTCAATAGTAAAGCTCAAATTATTAGAGATTTAAAATTAACTAAAGAAGCCTATATCAATTTATTTACAATTAAATTTCAATAGCGAAGTTTCATATACCTGAAAGTATATAACATTTTTTTAGAATCTGTGTTAGTAATTTCCCTACTAATAGTTATTTAAAAAAAATCTTATAAAAGTGTTTGACTGTAAACAAGTCGATAGATTTTTTTCTGTTAAAGAAGTAAATTTAAGTAAATAGATATTTTTGCATAATTAGTCGGCTCTTTAATTAATTTGATCAACTAAATTCTACTAAATTAAGCTAAAAATACTAATAAACATTTTAAAATAAAAAGTAAGTTTATACAACAACTTTTTTTCCTAATCAGATAAATTTTTCAATGTTTGTTTACTGTTTTGATATTATGGATATTCTAACCGAAACTGAAAGGGGTATTTTGTTTTTTGTTTAAACAGAAAACATTAATTTTGAATTATAAAGCTTTACTTTAAACCTTTATACTCAAAACAAAAATTATTTAATTGAGATTCAACGTAAAAGTTTTAAGTACAACTCAAAGATGTATTTTTTATTTTAACTTTATGAGTTTTAAAATTGAAGAAATGAATAAATTCACAGTGCTAAACTAATTTATTTGCTAATTTACGAAATGTATTTCAATAAACTTTGTGTATTTTGTAAAGTCTTCAAAAAATAGCATTTATCAAATTATGGCTTTAAGATAACCAAATATTAAATTTTTATAAGTTAAAAGAAATAAAGATTAAAAAAAATTCTTTTTTATTTACTATTACTGTTTGATACCTATTTAAAAATAAATAAATTAGTTTAGAAAAAAACTTATTGAGTTAAAAATAAGTTTTGATTTCAATAAACAGAAAAAGAAGAAGAAGGAAAAGAGAAATTCGATTTTTTTGAAAACCGACATGTCCTTATTTCAAAGCGATGACGTCACTACTACGAATGACGTCACAGCGAAAGCGAAACCGGGTGACGTCATAATTCAAGTTGAAAACGGCGGGAAAGATTTTGACCACCGAGATGAAAGTGGCGCTACGGAGCCCATTCTGCGGATAATAGAATAACGAAACAATTTATCGAGAATTTGAAAAAAAAACATTTAGAATGTTTTTTACATACTTTTTGATTTAATAAAAATTCTATATTTGATTAATAAAAAGCTTTACATATTTTTTGATTTAATGAAAGTTCTATATTTGATTAATAAAAAGCTTTACATATTTTTTGATTTAATGAAAGTTCTATATTTGATTAATAAAAAGCTTTACATATTTTTTGATTTAATGAAAATGCTGTTTATGATAAAAAATATTTTAAACTAGTCACTTTTTTCATTAACTTAATAAAGCAGTAATTAGAAAAAGATAAAATAAGTATTTTGTTTCTGAAACTATTATTACATTTTGTTTATTTTAAAAGCTTTGAGAATTTTATAAAAGTAAGAGTTTTTACAAAAATTAAGTGTTTTAGTTTGTTTTTAACTTGCTTATAAAAATGTCTTAAATGATTATTAAAACTTTAAAAAAGTATAAATTTATGTCTGAAAAACAACCTTTTTTTACTATATGTTTATTTTTGTGTTTTTTTTTACTTAAATGTCTCTTTAGCTATGAAAATTATTTTTCCAATCTAAGTATTTTACTAAATAAATAAAGCTTTTAAAAGTTTATTGCCTTTTGTAATTGCTTTAAAATATGTAATATTTTCTTAATTTTTTTATATTCTACAACGAAGCTTTACATTTAAGCACAGAACTTTGTGTTGTGAGCGAGTCTACATTTTTTAGCTGCCAAATTTTTTGTTTTATTAAAAGATTTATTTTCTCTAACAGCGTAACTTAGACAATTGTTTTCGAATAAGAAAATTAAAAGATTTTTTTCTGAAACACAGCTCTATATTTAGACTTTGGTACCAAATTTCGTTTTTGAGCCTCATTAATTATCTTATAGCTCCACATTGGAAATTTTGGCTCCATGTTTCTGTTTTTGCTCCACATTTTCCAATAAGTGCTTTTTACAGACTTATATTTTTAAATTTTGAGTAAAATAATGTATCTATTTGACAAAGCTTGTACAATTTTTGATGTATTTTTTTTTAATAATTAGAAAACTATTGGCGTAATTTCACAATCTTTTAAAAGGTGCACAGTTTGAAAATATTTATTTCACGGTATTTTTATTCTTTTAAATTTTTGTTTCGATACAATTCACAATTTCTTGTTGTCGATTTTTTTAAGACTCAGTCAAGCTTTTCAATCAAGCTTTATTTATATAAACAAAATAAAGTAATTATTGAAAATAATATACTTTGTAATGTTTGCTACTAATTGTATTTTAGTGTATTTTATAGTTTCATTAATGTTGTAATTTTTCTTTAAAAAGAAACGTACAAAAATTAATAGTTTGATAACTTCTGAATACACAGAGTACTTAATCTAAAATAAATAAACTTTACAAACAAGTTTGATTATTGCCTCGTTAAAATTTAAAAATTGTTGTTATAGATGTTTTCTTTTCTTCAATAAACAGGTTTTTTTATTAACCCATGTTAAAATAAAAGAATTTCAATGTTCTTAGACTAAGGTAAGTGGTATTTATAATTAATGCTGTTGTAAAGTAAATAAATTTTTAAATTAAGTTTTGACAATATTTTTACTATAGCCTACACAGAAATCTTAAAATGTAGTTTAAAGTTTTTTTTTTGTTACATATATATAACTCATATTTGCTAATGATTAAATAAATTTCAAGCCCATCTTGAGTAAAAATATATTTTTTAATTTTTTTCAAATATTTCCCTAAGCTATTAAAAATTAGTTACTAATAAAAAAACTGTAACTATTGGAAGTTGGAATTTAGTTACAAGTAGAATATTTTAGCTTGAAAAATTTTTTGAATCATAATATTTACTTGTATTTATTATAATATTTTTATACAAGTATACATCTACAATAAACTTGGCATAAATACTGGAGATTGTTATTTTTTAACTTAAGTATTATGAGTTGAGTATGTTTCTAGAAACACTTGTGATTTGAAATGCACAAAATGTTTAACTAATTTTTACACGTTTAAAAAATATTCAAATTACAGTTTAGTTGTTATATTAGTATAAATACCGTATAATTCGTATTTCTCTTATTAGAAACCAATTAATTTCATCGCAAAAACTAATTAAAAAGTTATAAAATTTGTAAATTCTTAGTTTTAATGTGTTTTTAGGTAGTTAATTAATAACATTAACTTTTGACATGCTAATTTTCTAATTATTTTTTTTATTATATTTACATAGAGTTTAAATATCAGATGTTTTTTGTAATATTAAGTTGTAATAGTATGCTAATTAATAAAAGAGTTTAAATCAATTAAAAGCTACTTTAATTATTTGTACTGTAAACACTAAAAAATATTTTAGATTTTAAGCTTATATTTTTAAAGCTTTGATTTTTATAAAATGAATTAAATTTAATGTTTATAATTTTTATGTTAAGTATAGCAACTCACTGTTTTTTGGTGTTACTTTTTATTTTATTAATAATACTTTTTTGTAAAACTGTTTAACTGAATAGTCAATGTGTTTGATAACTATTTTTTTTTAAGAATTTAAAATTTTAAAAGCCAAATTAGTAATTAAAAAAATAAAAGTGATACAAAAGTAAATGTGAAATTTTATTGATATTTGAAAAATGTTACAACAGAAGCAGCTTTAGACCATACCAGAACATTTTGTCCATGCAGTAATTGTGAAAATGTAGTCCACATTCGAGGAATTGACTTGAATATTGTCAAACAAAATGACCTTTTCTGATTAATTATGATAAGGTTGGTTAATATTTTAATAATTTTTGTAGTGTTTATACGATATACATTTTGAGAGACAGAGTTTTTTTTTAATTTTAATTGTACAGTTTTTTATCAAATGCGTACATATTTTAATAACTTTAGCTGAGTTAGCGTAGTATATGCTGTAACTGAAAAGTTTACATGTATTTAAGTGCTAGTGTAAAATAAAAAGTTGAAATTTTTTATGTTACAAACGAAAAATTTTAAATTGGTATTTTAAGTCATTGGTTATCCCAGCACTTTTTGCACTTGTTTTATAACATAATCAAGGTATAAAAAGCATGTATATTTCAATTTTATTGACCGCGATAAAATTCATAATTCGTTGTAGTTGATTTGATGTTGTTAGAAAAATTTAAACTGATGTACAAATATACCCTCAAGTTAATTTTTTTTTTGTAAGTTTGTTAATACAATCGAAATTTTTGTTTTTATTTCAGGACAAAAATTTTACTTTGCATAATTTATACTTTCTTTATAATTTGTTCGTAATAATATTTATTCTAAAGAAACAAAAAAGTAGAAAGAAAAAATAAAAATTAGAATATTTAATTTAGTTAAATACAAACTTTAAGTGTGTTTTCTACTTCCTGATAAACTATTTATTAGTTGTTGTTCGCAATAAAGCTTTTTTTTTAATTCCTTACGCAACTATTCCGTCCAATCAAGACTGCAGTTAAAATGTAAATAAAATTTTATATCTTAGTTCCTTTTTATCAGGTATTTTAGCTTATAAAATATTGCACAATAAATTCAACACATAACACTTTGTTGAAAATTGAAATTTTCCTTTGTAGCTTTTATATAGCGCACATTGTTTTTATTTTGGCATCCAAAAATAAGAAATACGCAATGAACAGACGCATATCCTAATTTATTTAATTTTTGTCTAATTTAAAGATCTGTAAAATTATTTTTAGATGTAAGTTTTGCAGACTGTCCTTAAAATTAGAGCGATATTACTTAAAGTGATGCCAGACTGAGCCATGCTTGAAAATTTAACTTTAAATCAAACAGTCTACTTTAGAAATTTAGATTGATTTGAGCATAGAAGAATAAAAATAAATTTAAAGTAATTTTGAAATACATATATATAAAACTCGAACTATTTTCATCTAGTTTTTCAGAAAAGTTAAGTATACGTCAAATAAATCATTCAAAGACAATTTTTGTTTATTATAAGTTAAATAAAATAATTCAGGAAATAAAGAGTAAATTCTCGTCAACTGGACTAATCAATTGAACTATTTTTATACTTTTGATGAATTGGTTTGCAATTAATTTTTATTTTAAAGCGATTTTTGGCATAATAAAAACTTTATCTAGAAAAACAGCATCTTGAGTGCAAATAAAATATTTTTTTTTACTAATAAATCAATATATTGTACACCAATACTCACCGCAATAGCTGTTAATCTATTAATAGCTATTTTCAGTAAATATAAAAATTGTTCTTTAGATAGGCTATTTTTAATTAACTTTTAAATTTTTAGCTTTTTTGGCTGTACTAAAAAAATAAAAGGAGTTAAGTCGTTATTTAAAGTTTTTACAATGAAATTAATTTTCTTTACTTACTATAGTTCTATTTAATTTCTAACAAAGCTGAAATCAATTGAAAAGCTTCAAGAAATTTAAAACAAACATGTCCAATTTTTTTAAGACATAAATATAGATTGTGGTCTGTAACTACCATGTTTTTATCATAATTTAGTCTGCTAAATATATCGATAAAAATCAATTAAGCAAACATATCTACTTTCTATATGTATCTTATGTATTTGAACAAAAATTTATTTTGATTTTTAGCAGTTTTTCAATTGCCTATAAATTTAATACTATAAACCAAACTTATGTTTTTTTACTACTAAAATGTATTCTGTCTAAAATAGTTTAGTTATATATAGTTTTCTTATACATAAAAGTTTGTAGTTTTTTACTTAAAGTTTTCTTTTGTAGTCTGTAGTACACCTTTTATAAACGTTAGTTAACTATTGATAAAATGTTGAAGTAAACTTTTATTTAAGTACAAATAATGGTCATAATGAACATTTGTTTAAATATTTAATTGTAACTTTTATTTTACTGACTCCTAAATAGTTGAAAAGGTTCAAAGAAAAGTAATTCAATTCTATAAGTTTTTTATCATTAAAAAAAATTTAGTTAAAAAATTTGGTTACCTATAGTATATCAATATTTTTTTTTTCTTTAAGACTATAATTTTTTGTACTGTAGTATATAAATATCTTTTTAATTTTGTTTACAAGTTTTGGATAGCAATGAGATTGACAAAAAAAAAATTGAAACATTTGTTATACTGTAGTGGTCTAATGTTTGAAATATGGGTTTAAAGCTTCTTTAGAAATTCGTAGGTGCGTCTAATTTGAAAAATACTTTGTTTAAAATTTGCTAAAAAATAGTTCAGTAAAGTAAAAACTGTTTATTTAAAGTTTTTTATTACAAAATAGCTCTAAAATCAACTTAACTATAATTTCATCGTTAATAGTTAAACTTTAGAGGTCTTAATTACTTATTAAGATGCATTTTTGTGTGTTAAAGCTATATTTTATGTATATTTAAACTAAAGATCAAGTCTTAAACAAATATGAATTAAAATCACTTAAAGCTTACTATCAAAACTTTATGAATTTTATGAATAAAAAAATCAATCGTTTAAACTAGAAGTTTATTATTAGATTTTAAATATATTTTCAGTTTTCAAAAGTTAAACTTCTAAAAATAGCAAGTTTTTGTATATGATAATAAATCAGTGCAATGAATTTAGCACTGTAAATTTAAATTAATGTTTTTGTATGTTTATGTACTATTACTTTGTTGATTTATCTTACTATGTTTAACTTATTATTTGTTTTAAGCCAAAAAATTAGTTCTGTTTTGATGTAAGACATGCTTACAAGATTTGATACATTTTAAACAAATAAAAGATAGATGATATTTGTACTTGGATAAATCATAAAAAATACAAGATGTATTAGTACTTTTGTCAAAACAAAATGTCTTTAGAGCTTTATGAATTAACTTTGTTAGTTTCAGTTTATGTTATTTAAAACATTAAAAATATTAATTGTTTAAATCAACTTAAAGGTTATGTTTTAATTTATAAAATTTAGTTTTGGTTATTAACAACTTTTTAGAATTTTAATTTATTTTCAATAAAACAAATTGAATTTAATATCTACTTAAATATATCAATAAAATGAAAAAAACACATTTAAGTAAAGTATTTCTTTTAAAGAATGCATCTAAAATATTTAAAGTGTAAGCCACAATAGATTTTTGTATCTAGATTAGTCAAGATTATGTAAAGTATTTTACTATTGATTTTTATATGTTATATACAAATAATTTTACTTGTATTTATGTTTTTATCAATGGTTTCTCACTAAAAACATTGAAAAATAATTTATAAGTATAAATTAAATTCAGCGCTTTTATAAGTTTTGTTAAAAGGTAAGTTTAGATAAGATTTCTTTAAATTTTTCTTAAAAATAAATGATTCATCTTTTAAATCTTAAAATTAAAATTATTTTATCAATCAAGTTTAAAATACTTTACGAAAAAATTTAAGTTATTTTTGAAAGAAATCTTGTTTTTCTAAAGTTTTATTTTCTTAATAAACCTTTTATTGTCTTTGCGTTTTATGATTTATTCAGGCATAAAAATCGTTTTATAGATATAAGAAAATTAAAAGTATTTGCAGTATTTACCGTTGAATAAGTTCTCATATGATATTAACTTTGACTTGATTTGTACAAAATTTTAAACACTACAATTTTCTAACAAGATTTATATACTTATTATATTTAATTTATAGTTATATATATATAATTTATGATAGATATTTTATTATTACTTATTTATATAATGCTCATATATTTCAATTCCATCAACTTTTTGTTGTGATTTTTTACGGCACAAGTAATAAAAAAAATCAAATGATTGCTTGAAAAGTTTTATTAGTTTATTGAAAGTATATTGAGGTTGTAAATCTGAAAATGTTTTAAACTTATGTGTTGTGCAATAAAAAGTTGTAGGTTTTTCAAAGCAATCATTTGATTTTTTTAATTTTCTAACAAGAATACCAAAGTATTGTTGAAAAATATATGTCGAACATAACTTTTCTGTGATATTGTTTAAACTTAGTTTTACAATTCTTGGTGCTTATAAATAAAGAAAGCAACAATTGAAAAAAAATCAGTATTGCAAGAAAAGGTGTTTTGTTTCTAAAAAATAGTTTTATGATTATACATTAAAATAAAACACACTTTAAACGTTTTTTTATAATGAGTTTAGTACTATGTTGTTTCTACTAGAACTTACTTAACTGTACAACATTTTATAGAAAAAATATTTGTTTAATTACAGTACAAGTTAAAAGTTTAGTTCGAAAATACAGACAATAAAGTAATTAACATAATTAGAGTGTTTAAAATTAAACTGAATTTATGGTATAATTCTTACTTTGTCTAGTTGTTATCTTTGCGTTTTATTGTTTATTTAAGTATAGAGAATTAAAAATATTTGCCGTTTAATAAGTTCTCATATGATATCAAGTTCAATTTGGCTTTTACAAAATACTAACAAGAATACCAAATTGTGTGAAAAGTATTGTTGAAAAGTTTATAAGTTTAACATTACTTTGTGTGAATAAAGCAGTTATTGTTTGAATTTATTTTTACAGTTCTTTGTGCTTAGAAATAAAGAAAGCAACAGTTTTTAAAATTAAAAAAAAACACTGTTTATCACAAGAAAGTGTATTTTATTTCCAAAAACAGTTTATGGTTAAACATTGAAATTTAAACACATTTTCTGTTTTTCAAATAAGTTTATATACTATGTTATTACTACAAGAACTTACTTAACTGTTCAATTTTTTATAGAAAATTATTTGTTTAATTACAATAAAAGTTAAAGTTTACTTCAAAAATGCAGACAATAAAAGTTAAACATTTAAACTTAAACTACAGTTTTCAAACTAAATTTGTAGTAAAGTTCTTACTTTGTCTTGTTTTTATAATTTTTTATACAAATTTGATAATATTCAATGCTAAATTCTCCCACGAGATGTAAAATGGAGAATAGGTTCTTAAAGTAATTTAGTTATTTCTGTTCTAAAGTTTTTAGATAGATTTAGATGCAAAAAACTAGGTTTCAGTATTATACTTAAATTTAAAAAAGTTTTGTATGACATATTTAGTTTAGTAATAGGATCTAGTGACTGTTTTAATGTTGAACAAATTTAAAACTTAAAAAGTTAAATTTTATTTTTATAAATTTTGTGTTTAAACTTACTTACTAAATAAGTACATTAAAATTTACAATAATTTATTTAGCTTTATGTCTTTAGTAATAAGTGTGATCTAACAGCTTTAAGTTTTATAAAAAATTCTGGTTATAGATTTTACTTCGAAAAAACCCTAAACTAATCAATATTATGTTTCGTAATATCCATAAATATAAAAAATTAAAACCTGTTAAAATTTTACCAATTAACTGGGGTAATTTTGCTTAATTTTTGTCGAACCTTCAATAAATAAATACTTATTTTAGTTTAGAGAAGTAGCGTCTGGATGTTTTTTAACTTGCAGCTTTATGAATTAAAAATATCAAGCATTTATTTTATATAAATTAATCAAACACCATCAAAATTTTCAGTTTTAATTAATTTATTAGTTGAAGTACAAATTTTTTGTTATGAAACCATTTTTTATTTTTTGTAAAAGACAAGTTAATTTATAACTTTTAAGGTTTATAAGATCTTTTTTTTTTGTCTACCAAGATAATTTCATTCATTTTTAATATTTTATTTTTTGTTCGAAAACAAAAAAAAACTCGATGTAAATTTAATTTTTTTAAAGGCTAATATGTTAACGTAAAAAATAAATTTTCAGAATACTTAGTTGTTATATTGATCTATAAAAATTATTACAAATTAATTTTATTACGTTAATATAATAAATACTTTTTACTTGAAGTAACATTAGATTAATTTTAATAAAAAATCGTAGACGTAAGTAAAAATTATCCGAAAAAATCTTGCGCAATTTCCTTGAATTTGGTATAAATTTATTAACTGTTTGTTTTAAAATGGTGACTTATATTGAGAAGTTGTTTATCAAAATAAAAAAATTGAAGCATAATTTATTTAATCTATTTTGAAAAGTTATTTCGGTTTGGAAAAGGCAGAGAGTTATTTCGGTTTGTTATTTAACGAAAAATTATTAAAACTTTGTTAACAGATTAAAACAAGTTTTTTATGTAGAAAAAAACTTTTAATGTTTTTTTTTTTAGTTTTAATGACGTTAACAATAGTTGTTCTACATAATTAAAATACTATAAACTAATTAATCTGCACAAAAATAGGTTAGTTGAAGTTTAAACATATGTATAATATTAATGATAGCTTAAAAATAGTTAGGTTTTTATTTCTATTCTACAAATTTTATTTTAAATATAAAACACTATTTTTTTTATTTGCTTTTTTATTTGATACCAAAAAAATACTGAATATAAAAGTTTCAAAACAATAATATAAATAACAAAACACAAATTAATACATATGAAGTTAGCATTGTAAATAAATAATTGATAGCGAAAAAATAAATCCAATTTTTTTGTTATTTAATGATATCCGAAGTTTAATTTTTTATTTATTTTATATACATTTATAAGTTAAAACCATATTTATGTTCAGAAAAGTTTTAATTTAATGTTAATTAGTCTTCAATGCAAATAGATTTAATGGTAATTTGCAAGATATAATCAATTTGAAAATTTAAGTTTGTACATTTAAGTTTCAAATTAACATATAAGAAATGTTACAAGTGTTATTTCTTTTAATTAAAAAATCTATTTTTCCTTACAACAAATAAGTTTTATATTAAGTTGAAAAGTTTGTATTTTCATTTTTTAATTCGTAAAAAAACGGTAAATTTTAGTTAACTATTTTAGATTTTATTATTTGTATAGTTTTTCTGAAAACATGGTTTGTAAAATATTGTACTTGCTTTATTGCCATTTAAATAAATGGTTAAAAAAGGTAATTTTTATGTTAAAGTTAACAATTTTTAAAAATAACAGTTTTTTTATTACGATTGATAGTTTTTTAATGCAAACTATTAAAAGCAAGCAATTAAAATAAAATAACAGCAAGAATTTTAAAATACTTATAGTGATTAATATTTATAAGTTATTGAAATTTTCGCAAATAAAACAAGGTAATAAAGTATTTATGGCAAAATAAATGTCAATTTTTTTAAGTAACATCACAAAATCCATTTTTAATATATTCAGTTCAACAAAACTTAAGTTGTATACTCTTTTTTGCCCTACACCTGTAAAAAATACACTTATATTTATAAGCTTTGCTATGAAGTTTATTAGAACTAAAATATTTAAAACTTTAAGGTATATTTTTATAAACTAGTCCTTCAACCTGAAGTTTGTTTTAAGTAGCAGATGTTATCATAATATTAATTTAAATAGGATTATTGCACCACAAAAAACCTTATAATTGTGTTATAGTGTCATAAAGGGTTATTATAACATATGAATGACTGCATAACTTTTAAAGAAAAGTTCTGTAAAATGGAATAGAATAAATTAAGCGAAAACGTTTTTTTTTTAAATAAAATGTTATGTGCTAGCTTATAAAAGTGTTTTAAATGTAAAATAATTGCTTTGTATTTCAAATAATTTATTTTAAATGCATGCAACGAAAATGTTCTTCGATGTTTTGAGCATGAAAACATTAAAAAATAATGTAAAAATCATTAAAATTTCTTCATAATTCAAATTTTTCTGATTTATTCAAACAGTATAAAATTACATGAATGCTATCTATGAAACTAATTTATTACATAAGTCATGATAAAAGTTGTTTCAAAGTCTGTTTATTTATATCTTTGTTTCATATATTTTTTACAAAAAGTATTTAAGTTTAAGAAAAAATAGTTTTATTTAACATTTTACGATAAGATCAACTTTAAAAAAGTATAAAATATATATTTTTTTAAACGTAAACTATACTAGTTGCTTGTAAAGTATCTTTTTAATTAAATTTATTTAAAATTTAAGTAACAATGTGCTTTGATAACTGAAAGTAGTTAGAGTTCTTATAATTAAAGATAACTAGTTGTATTAAAACAATATAGAAAAACTCAATGATAAAATTAAAATGTAGTTGAAGTCGACATAAATACATTTTACATGGCATTAGTTTTATTTAATTATATTAAGTTTATAAACTAATATTTAATATTTAGACAAACTAATGTACTTATTAGTTTGTAGTTTTTAAATTAGCTAAAATTTACATCAACATAAATTTATCTTAAGTAAAATTAAGAATAAATTATAATTTACATACATTTTGACATACGTTTCAAAACACATGTTGCAAATTTCAAATTAAATATATATTTTTTTTTAACTTAAAAAATTACAACATATTAAAAACATGTTATTTGAGTGATTACTAAATGTTTATTAAAACTGGAACATGTGTTAACAAATTTAAAAGAAATGTACAACTTATTATTTTTTAAACTTAATTTTACTGATTTTTTTTAACTTCCCATTAAGTTGATTATGAGACCAAAAAACTTGAATATGAGACTTGTATTTAAAATAATAATATGGTTCAATAAATCTCAATAAAAACTTCGAGATTTTTCAGAAAAATTTTAGCTATGCCAAGTTTTTGCATATAAATAGAGCAAGTTACTTATCAAATTTTAAACAACAACTTTTTTTATAACTTTTAGTTCAGTTTTAATTGAAATACTCTTATGCTAGTTTTCTAACTTAATGTTTACTGTTACATTATTTCCCGTTCAAAAATAAACTTGTCTATTTAGTTTTTATAATATTAACTTAATAAAAATGCCAACATGTAAAAAAATTAAAACTAGTCTTATAAAACTTAATATTTTAAGTCTAAATGTTAAAGTTAAGTAGCAAAACTTGTAAACTTTACATTTTATATTTGTTTATCTTTATTGTATTTGTTTGAAATTTAATTTTAATTGAAGTTATTTCATAATCTAACATGTAAGTATTATTGCTTATACCAAAGCTTAGACAAGAAAGTATGGTATAAATTCAGTTTGTATCACTGTTAAAATAACCAATTTTAAAAATTGGTATAGTTTGTAAAATAATTTTTTTAAATTTCTTTAAAAGACCTAAAGTCGCGTCATTTTCTTACATTATGAAATTTTAGTTAATTAACTAAATTCAGTTTAAATATATTTTTAGCTTGAGCAAGTATTTTAAGATAGTTTAAAGTATATTATCTTTGTTAAAAAGACATATTGTAATATTAAAGTATGTCTTAATATGGTCTTAGGTGTAACTAATAAATTATTTATACTATCACAATTATAAATTTTTTTTTCTTTTAAATGTACAGAATTTTTATTTTTATTTAAACTGTTATTACTTCCATTCTACAAATACAATAAGGTTTTATAAAAGTTACTGAATTTAAATATTTATAACTCGTATTTGTTAAAATTATTAAAATGAAGTGGTGCTTGTATCATTTGAAAACCTTTTTTGTATTTAACAAAATACATTTTTATTAATTTTATAACACCTGTTTTGTTATAAGAACTGTAACTAAACTAAAAATTCAATTATTTAGTTAAAATTTTTCAAATGTTTGACTTTAAATTAAATAAATCACTATAACTTTTTTTCTCAAATTAATAATGCTAGAAGTTCACAGTTTTTAGTAAAAGTAATACTAATAACAAATACAGAAAAACAAGAGAGAATGGTCTCAAAACTTCAAACATGACGTCATTTGCAAACGACGACGTCACTACTGAAAATGACGTAACATTGAAAACAAAATAAAGTGATGTCATAATTGATTTTGAAAACGGCGGGAAACTTTTGACCACCAAAATGAAAGTGACGCCCATTTAGTTGGGAGAATAAAATTTTTAATTAATTTATTTATTTTCCTTGTTTAATTTTTTTCTAATATCAATCAAAATTTGATATGAAGTTTAATATGACGAGTACAGTAACCTCTCACTTAATTACGCACATTGTGTCCACAGAAAAAGTGCGTGAAGATATGAGAGATCGTAAAGAAACGAGAGGTACCAAATATACTCACTGTAATGGTTGTTTTATAATATTGCTTCAAGTTAAAAGCAGACTGGGCACTTTCCCACTTTTAACTATTTGTTTACTTAATTTATAAATATGAAAACGACAGATAAAACTATACATATATTAAAATGAAGGATTTGAATTTCTATAAAATAATAATTATACCAGTAGAAATAATTTTACTATTTTAATATTAAGTAGAAATTACCTTTATCTTTATCTATATGTGACATTTATATTCCATTCTACTTAGCAAATTCAATTTGTAATTTTATTTTCTTTACAATTATAAAATGGTGTTTATTGATATATAGGGCAAGACTGCTGTATTATTTCTTTGTGTTTTAAACTCTCATTATTTCATTATACTTTCATTATTAAACACAGTCATGTTTATTTCAGAATTTTGATTTAATCTCTTATTGTTAACAAAATTTCTGATATACTGAATTATAACTAAATGTTTATCAATTAGTCTAAAGATATAGATAGGTGAGTTAGCATTCAAAAACATATTTTAATTTAAAAATATACATTAAACCTAATTTGTGTAATATTAAAAAAAAATCAAAATTTTTATTTTCTCAATCTTATAGAATTCTGAAATGCGTAACTAAACGAGAGTGCGTAACGTCACGAGTGCGTAAAGATCCGAGAGGTTACTGTAAGGTCAAAGTTATTTATACAAAAACAATATATTGACAAAACTATAAAAAAAAGATTGAATATATTAAATTGAAATCTTGATCAATATATGCAGCATACTTGGTTTTGCATGAAACAGGTTTACTTGAGTATTATTTAGAAAATCACAAACATTCGGTTACACTCAAATGTATTTATACAACCTTCAAGTAAAGCTTTTAGAGACATATGTGATGCAGATCGCACTATTTGGAAACCTAGAAAAAACCTAGGTTTAAATAAAATATACATCTAGATAAAGTTATATTTGTTAAATACCGAAATTAAATGATTATTTTTTGGTTATAAAGTAATTTATTCGTATTCAACTCAAATAAAGTTTCTTAAACCTAGGTTTGTTCTTGGTTCTCAAAATTTTTCTTAATTGAATATTATAAAACTACAACAGTTTAAATAAAAGATCATTGTTTTTTTCAAGATCCGTATAAAGTCTTAAAATGTAGCTTAAATTTATCTGCAAATACAGAAAACTATTTCTATTTCTTCTTCAAACTTTTTATACTTGTTAGAAAAATAAATTTGCACATATGTTTAGTCTGATATTTATTACTAGAATATTGTATATGTTTATTACAACTAACAATTTATTGTTTTATTTTGTTTTTGAAATTATTAAAAAACAATATTACAATTAAAATAACTTAAATAAGTACCTGTACTGTAAAATAGTTTATAAAAATTAAATTTATTTTAATATTTTCAATAGTTATTCATTGTAAACTAATACTTTTTAGACGTTTTTTAAAATTATAATACAATTGCAATTTTTTTTTTTAAATGTTATATAAAAAACTAGTTGATTGCTTTTTACAAATATTTGAATTCTAAGACAGCTTTAGATGAGTTTAATATTATGTAAGAATTGTAAACAGTTATAGCTATTATATTTTAATTTTTAGCTACATTTATCTATTTTAAATCCATACTTATCCAATGGTTGCTTTTTTCAAAAATTTGTAAATTTCAAAAAGTTATTATGTTTTGACTATTTCTGTCATTTTCAGAAAAGTTTTTTTGGACCATATTATTATTTTTAAATTTATTGTTTGTAGAACTTTTCATTTTAATATGTTGTTTTTCTTGATACCTTTTGTAAGTTTTTGTTTTGTTTATACTGTAATCTACATTAACTTAGTTTTAATGCAAACTTTTTTTGATATATTTAAGTTAAATAATACTTGTTTAACTTGGAAAACAAGTTATTAATTAATCTTATTCAATCTAAAAAATATTTATTATCACTAGTTTAAACACAATTAATAAATTTAAAAACAAGTAATAGACATAAAAAACAAAAACTACAAAAAAAAAATAATATAGAATATTAAGTAGACAAATTAGTGTTTGATTTTACTATTTCTATGCTTATTTAATACGCAGGGTTGCCAAAAAACCTGGAATCCTGGAAAAACCTGGAATTTGACTATTTAGGTGAAAAACCTAAAACTTGAGGAATCTTGAAAAAAGAAAAAACCTAGAGTTTTGAATGAAAATCAATAAAAAATCTGATATTTTAAACTATTTTTTAATGAAAAGTTATAAAATTTTGATTTGACACAAAACATCTGTCATAGAGATAAAAAAAAATTACTGTTATTGATTTTTTTATTAGTATTTTTTAGATTTTGTTTAACTAATTAAAACACTTTTCTACATTAAATTTAATTTTATACTAAAAACTTATACTTTTAAAAACCTGGAAGAAATTTCTCAAAAACCGTCAATATGTTGTTTTTTCTTTAATTTATAAATAGAACATTATTATTATTAGTAAAAATTTGTAATCCTAAATACAAATTATAAAATATATAAAAATAACTTAGTATATGTGTATAAGAAACTTGTTTAAGTTCAATTTGAAAAATTTTTATTATAAGAAATAAAATTGAAAGTAAAAATAATTTTAACTTTTTTAAGAAAAAGATTTACAAAGCTTTAAAAACAAAGGAAAAAAAAAACGTTACAAGTTTTTTCTAGCCAGTCTCATTAAAAATTAATTCTTCTTTTAAAAATTGTGTTAAAATTAATCATTTATTTTTACAGTGTATCAAATGTCCACTTTAATTTAAGTAAAGGTTGATCTAACAATTTTATTGTTATTCAACATTATCTTAGTTTGGTATAATTTATTGGGAGTTATGCTCGGTTAATTACTAATGTAGTTTCTACTAACTACATCTTTTGGAAGTTGAACAGCAAATAGTTTATCTAGTAGGCTAATAAGAGATAAGAAGCTTAAGAAGAACGGTTTATCATGCGAAAGCATGATAAACAGTTTGTAGATTGAAGACTGCAAGTTTTTTGGTTGTCACTTACTAATGAAGACAAAACCGGTCTCAGTCTACCGAAGCTTGTGGTCTGATGATCGAATTGGTATGATCAACCCTTTTGTAAATTTAATAGTGTTCATTGAAGAAAAGCTTTAAAAAACTGGAATACTAATTTTTTTTTACCTCTTATTGTTGTTTTATCGAAAGGTAAAATGAGTTCTTTGAAAACTTTATATTAGAACTCTTTTTTTGTTTTATAAACTTGTATCAATATTGCTTTATAACAACTAAAAAATGCCACGCTTCAAAACTTTGTGTAAATTAGACTTTAGCCTTTAAATGCTTTAAGCTAGTATAACTTTTACTAAGTAAAGTTTGTGGATTTTTTGATATATGACACTAAACAGAGCTCCGAAAAATTACAATGTTTAAAGTTCCCTAGAAGCACCCATTTCCAATAATAAAATCAATATTTCAAGCTACTTATCTTAAATTATAAACAATTTCTACCACGCCAAACAAAAATGATAAAATATTCTCAAGATATATGTTAAGTATTTTAGTGTGCTTAGTTATTTTTTACAGTAAATTTATGCAGTTTTTGGGGTATATTTTTATTGAGAAAAACTAAATATTAGCAGTTATCTGACACGCCTAACTTTTTAAATACTTGGAGCATAAAAAATACAGTTCTACTAATTTAGTCCACAAAACCAGTTAACAAATTGCCAACTCATAGTGCAATAGCTGTGGAGATTCACAGTTTAGCTGAAATTATTAAAAAATTATTCAGTAAAAGCAGAAAATTTTAAGACCTTTCAAACTTAAGGAGTCAAAATATCATTTACTCAAAATTACTTACTTTTCTATTTTTACCTTATTTAAATTTTGTTATACTTTTTAGCTTGTTATTTTTAAATAGTTTTTGATCGAAATCTTACGTGTATTATTGAAACAGGCTCTAACTCAGTGATCCGCAGGCATATAGTTATCGCCAAATTTCTATAATAAAAATCTTTGCGGTTCAGATTTGTAGTTTTAATTTCTAACAAAACAAAAATATTTAGTGTGAGCCGAATTTACCTTAAAAATTTGTTAAGACCTTTAATTTGTTTTCATTTGAAACCTTTGAATATCTAGTGTAAGTTTTGAAGAAGTTTTCGCGGCTTTAATTGTTTTCCTTCAAGTGCCTCATCCCAATTAAAAGAAAAAATGTTTATAATTTGCTTATTTCCGCTCTAATTACTTTGGTTTATTAAATATTTAACTTGGTTTATTATGCGTTTTTACTTAAAAGTAGAAGAGTAAAAGTATTAAACAGAATTATAAAGTTCATGGTAGGACGACTTGACTTTATGTTTGTACAAATCAGGGCTTAAAAAGACAAAGTAGTTCGATATTATAAAGAAGTCTAATAGTCTTAAACCAACTTAGACGTATAAAAAAATAATAAAAGTTTTTGATTGTGTATTATTTTTTGTTTAGATTAAACTCAAACAAATTCAAGGTTGTTAAATTAGTATCAATGAACCATTAACTTTTAATTTGTTTTTATTACATTTTGCAAGTATATTGTACTTTACAGAACTAGTACTTTACTAGTTTCTTTTTCAGAATCATTAGCTGGCTCATAGAAAGCAGATACAATTAAAGTTTATGTTGTTATATAAATATTGGTAAGTGGCCATAAACTACGAGAAAATTTGAAAGTATAATATTTATCATATAGTTGTGATGAAAAAACTTCCATATAAACATTTTTAATTTATATCTATAACCTAGTTTTCATATATATCACATAAGTTTTTTCAACATGTTAAAAGTTGTTAATGTGCATAAAGAATATAAATAAGAAGCTTTTCTTTACTTAAATAAAAATAATCAAAGAAAACATCGTCGAAAGTCTACAGAGCCTAAGCCTGGACTTAAGTTTGTCGTGAGAATTTAAGGAAATATTTATTAATTGTTCTTTTACTTCGCGTCAATAGTTTTGTAATTTACTTAAAACTATTAAAGAAGTTATGGAAAAACTCCTGGAACAAAAAATTAAACTTTATTTGAATGATGTACGACTCGATAACCAAAAATATTTATTCGTGCACCAGGTACTTAACCAAATTTCCTTGAGCGCTTTTTATGTTCTTCAACTAATAGTTTAATTTAAACGTTTTCGATTAAAAAGTCTACAACTATAAATTAACGTTTAATAAAACTTTATTAAAATAAACAGTAAATATTTGTAATTAATAGAGATCGTTGAGCAACCTATGGTCCGCGATGTGTTTCTAAGCTTGAAAATAATTCTTGCAAACAAATAAAACTGTTATTTTATTTAATTAGTTGTTTTATATAATAAGTATTTTGAAATATGCTTTTAGTTCAATAATCAGAAGTGCTTTGTAACTTAACTTTACAGTTTGCATTTAACAAAAGTTTTTTTATGTTTTTAGTTTGTATTTTTTAAATAACATGGGTCACGAAAATTGTTGATTATGACCGGTCTGAAAATTAAATTATCTCGTAAACTTAACCCCTAAAAAAGTTTCCAAATCATGAATTCATTTATACGCGGATCATAAAACTCTCTGGTATCTATATACAAATAGTGATTAAAAAAGAAATTAAATAGTAAAAAAAATTAACTACATCTCACAATTAAATGAGTTTTTAATTAAAATATTGTATTTGTAACAGTATAAAAAGTTTATTTACGATTTTATTATTGTTTTAGCAAAGTTGAATGACATCTTTATAAATTTATTTTATCCAATTTTTAATTCAGTGCCAGAAGGTATAAAATACTTTTAGTTTGATTTTAAAAGTTCTAACTAAGGTTTTTCATAACAAAAGTATTTAAAACTTAACTGTCTTATTACTAGTCAGAAATTTTATTTTAATTAAAGTAAGTTGTATTCAAAGACAAAAACTGTTAGTACAAACTAATTTAACAAAGACATTTTAATAAAACGTTAAGCCTTGTAATTTTTTTATTTGAAATGTAGTACTTAAATACACATTTAATTCAAAGTTGCATCAAACTTAATAATTTTTAATAATTAAATGAGTACAGTTGTATAAAGTGTGGGATATCACCACTAGACAAAACTAATTTTAAACTTTCTATATATTGTTTAATTATTTTTAGCTTTTATAGCTTGTGCTTTGTTTTAATCTAAAACGGGCTAAACTAGTTGAAAGTTTATTCTACACTTTTTTTGATAGCTACTTCGAGATTTACTTTTAAGTTTTGTAACCATTATTTTAATTGGTTAAATCAAATTATCAGATGATGTTATTTCCAAACTCAAGTTTTAACAATTGTGTTTACTATTAACTTATACAAACCTAATCCAAACCATTTTTACATTTGCTTAAGGTAAACATTCTTGACTAATAATGAACATAAAAAACAAAAAACTAAACTTGTCATAGTTTATTTACTTTCAACAAGAATGCAATGAAAACACAAAAAGTTTTGCCAAAATCAAAACAGTTCCAGAAACTATGCAAAAAAAAAAAAAACCGTATTTTAACGTTACTCAAAGACAAAAAATCAAAATTACACTTTTATATTATTTGTTTATTTTTTTTTAACACTTTTCACAAGTGAACATGCACATGGGTTGAACGAAGTAAGCCCACTTGTTGTCGTCTTCACAATATTTCTTCATCTTGTACTTCTGGCACAACGTCAGTTCCTGCCCTCTAGTGTCGCAACCCATACTCCTTGTCGGGTCTTCAGGTTTGCAAGCTGGAAAAATATTTTATTTAAATTATGAGCATTTTCCTGTACAGTTTTCATATTTGAGGTGTTGTTATAAACTTCTGTTTTTTAAGTTTACATTACGCTAAGCAGGTGTGATAAAATCAAAAATATTTATTTTAAAAAAACTCAAATGATGGTTTCTAACTTTGCAAGCTGAGAGAGTATTAATGTAATATAAATGAGTAAGTTTGATAAAAAGAAAATTTGCTTGTGTTATTGTTAATTAAGGGTATTGTTTATAAAAATATGCTTTTTAAAAGCGTACTTCACAAACCGAATATGATAATGTTAATACTACAAAACCAATAAAATTTTTTAGCTTATTTTGATCATTTTAATTATACTAAAACTTGAAGTTCTTACTTTTTCATATTTTCAAATTTAACGCTCACATTACAAAAATTCAAACTTCTGGATTACACGCAGTCACGATAAACTAAATTTACTTCAAAAGTCCTATTCCTCAAAATTAAAATTTAAACTTATTTTTATAAATTCAAAAAACCGAATTGCATTGTTTTACAGTTAATCAGTTAAGATTTTTTGAAAACTTGGTATACTAAATTAAAAAATAAAAACAAAACTTATCACTTACGGACGCATTTTTTCTCCATGGATCCATTTCCGGTCCATTTTACCGCCAGTCCCTGACCTTCTGGACACTCGGTGGGGCTGTCGTGTCCGTCACCGCTTACAATCGAGCATACCAGGGCCAATAGTGCGAAAGTGAATAAAACCTTCATTTTTGTGCTTGTCGTCCGTAAAGTTACAAAACTTATGAATGTTCAGGTTTCGGAGTCAGATGTTTTATACTGAAATTTAATTTGACCCGCGGGCGTTTAATTTTTCTATGATGGTGCAACGTTTTTTGCTACTGTGTCGAAACGCAGTAAAAAAATCATATCTGATCTTGTGCTGTCGAATTAAATATGATATTCTGGTGCTAGTGAGTGAAACTATCAGTATTTTTTCTGATGGTGCAATATATTCAGACCTGATTTAGCTACTGTGGCGCAATATCCTGCTCAAATGTTTTGAATCTGATCATATCAGTGCCTTTGTGTGTGGTCGTACTAGAAAAAACAATTTGTTGCTAGTGAAAAGTGCAATCCACTCAATCTTTTTAATACTGACATTTTTTAAATTAAAGTTTTTGAATTATTACTTCTAGTACGAAGTGTATTAAGACAACTTGCAATTTTATCAATTCAAATCGGCTTTGTTTGTGTTTTTAAGTTACACAAAATATGGTTGCTAGTACTTGGTGCAATATTTTGTGTATTAAGTTGTTATTATGTTGTGATGTCATATTAAATAACAAATTTTAGTGGTTTTTATGTCACACACCATTATTGAATGCTTAATTTAGTACCTAGTGTAGCGATGCTATTTTATTATTATCAAATTTTATAATTAGTGTTTGTTATTGTACATACATTATTTTATTCCAATAATTTTAGCGTTTTGGTACAAGTTTTACTTTAAAAGTGTCTCCCAAACTTAAGCTCAAACTGTACTAGGTTAACAAACTTTCATGTTATATGTAAAAAGTTATTAAAATACTAAACTATTTATTATTACCTAACTATTATTTACTAAATACAAAAATATTGGTAAAAGTGTACAGAGCTTGATTTTGGATTTTTATGTTCCGTGAGACAAGCTCAATAGTAAAGCTCTTTAGTAAATACTAATGACAAAATAGAAAACTGTAAATTTATATTTTTTTATTTTTGTTTTAACCTTAATTATAATAACTTTTTGTTTTATACCATAAAAAACTACGTTTTTAGAAGCTTAAACTCAATTTTTTTAAAATAAGTTGCGATCTGATTGAAATATTCTTTGTGGAGTTTATTACGTAAAAACTGATTTAACGTTTACATAAATAACAAACTTTTAATGTTAGTATAGTTTTTTGAAAAATAAAGACTCTAATCTATTTATTTTAACAAAAGTTTATAGTAGTTGATAAAAAAAACTTGCTTAATGATTGAAAATATAATGCAGAAAAAATATAACTTTTAATCATTAACAATGTTTCAATTTCGTTTTAATTAGGAATGATTAGTTTCAATTTTGTTGTTTAAAACAATAGTCTGAAAACGAAAACAAAGCAAAGTTTTTATTTAAAATATTATACTTACAAAACTTAGTATTTTAAAATGATAATCTGTTAATTAAGTGCAGTTTGTAGTTGGACTTTTGGGTGATTTTTTTTACTAAAAGTTTCGTTTAAACGCTAAAATTATTTGTATAAAGTTGTGTGTACTACATTAACAAAAACTAATTTCAGAGTTTGATAATTTCACTGCACCAAGTACTAGTATTATCACCAAAGAAAAGTCGTATGTAGTAAAAAGCCACTTAAATTTGTCATTGTATATGACATCACGACATAATAATAAGTCAATACACAAATGTTGCACCAAATTCTAGCAACAAAAATGTTGTGTAACACAAAAAGCCGATTTAAACTGATAAATTTCAATTTATCTGACAACACTTCGTACTAGAAGTAATAACTCAAAGTCTTAAATTTAAAACGCTGAATTATCAAAATTAAAAGGATTGCACGTTTCGCTCGCAAAAAATTGTTATTTGAAGCACGACTACACACAAAGACACTGATATAATCAGATTCAAGACATTTGAGCAGGATATTGCGCCACAGTAGCTAAATAAGGTCTGAATATATTGCACCATCAGAAAAAATACTGACAATTTCACTCACTAGCAACAGAATATCATATTTAATTCGACAACACAAGATGAAAACTTAATCAGATATGATTTTTTTCACTGTGTTTCGACACAGTAGCACAAAACATTGCACCATCATAGAAAACTAGACGCCCCCGGGTCAAATTAAATTTCAGTATAAAGCATCTGACTCCGAAACCTGAACATTCATAAGTTTAGTAACTTTACCGACGACAAGCACAAAAATGAAGGTTTTAATCACTTTCGCACTATTGGCCCTGGTATGCTCGATTGTAAGCGGTGACGGACACGACAGCCCCACCGAGTGTCCAGAAGGTCAGGGACTGGCGGTTAAATGGACCGGAAATGGATCTACGGAGAAGAAATGCGTCCGTAAGTAATTTTTTCTTGTATCTGTTTTGTTACAGTGTAATTTTGTAATGATGAAAAATTTGAAATGAATAACTTTCAACGATTGTATATTTCTAAAAAATATTCATTCTTTTAAATTCTGCATAAGCTCGTTAAAGACTTAGTTTTGAGTATCAAGATGTGTAGGATTAAATTAATATAAGTTTTATTTCTCAGAAAGCATGAACTTTTATAGTTTCAATATGTTATTTCAAATAATAGCTTTAAATGTCTGAGACAAGTAAAAGTAATACGTTTAACTTTTTATTCAATTCAAAAACTTAAAAGTAAACTAAGAAAACAAACAGAAAACTTTTTTAGATCTTTTTATTCGTTTTTGTTAAAACATAAACTTCAAAAATTTATGTTTTAGGTGTTAGATGTTTTTATCAACACCTTAGTTTGATAACTAAAAAAATATTATCAACTCATAATTTTTAAACTTTTTTTCTTAATTTATTAAAAAAAAAGTGCAGCTTGCAAACCTTATAAACTTACAAAACAAAAGTTTACACCAACACCTCAAATATGTAAACTGTACAGGAAAATGCTCATAATTTTAAATTTAATTATTTTACCAGCTTGCAAACCAGAAGACCCGACAAGGAGTATGGGTTGCGACACTAGAGGGCAGGAACTGACGTTGTGCCAGAAGTACAAGATGAAGAAATATTGTGAAGATGACAACAAGTGGGCTTACTTCGTGCAACCCATGTGCATGTTCACTTGTGAAAAGTGTTAAAAAGACAACTTAACATTTACTGGTAAAAAAAACAATGTAAAAAGAAGTATTAAAAAAATCTTTTTTTGTTTTTTTTTTTTTGAAAAACGTTAAGATAATGTTTTTTTTTCATAGTTTCTTGAAATTGTGCTGATTATTTTAACTTTTGTAAAGTGTTTTGTTTTTATAATTGGTAATTTTGTTGTATGAAAATAAAGTATGACTTGCTTAATGTTTGCTTTTTTATGTATATAAAGTTTTTAGTCTAGAATTTCAAAAAAAATGGTTTGAACTAGGTATACATAAGTTGATAGTAAACACAACTGTTAAAACTTAAATTTCAAACATAACGACTTCTGATGATTTTATTAAACCGATGAAAAAAATACAAAAGATAAATATAAACCTTGAAGTATAACATAATTGTATAATAAAAGTAAACCATGAAGTTTTAGTTTGTACTCTTCATTTCAAACTTCATCATATTTAATGAAAATTTCAAAAAACATTCCCGAAAGTTGTATCAAGGCTTTTTTTGTCTTTTATTTTAAAACCTCGGAATATTTAGCCTTTTTTTTGAGGGCCAAATATAAATGTTCGCGGGTCAAATTTTTACTTTTAATGGGTTGAATCCCGTTAAAAAAAACTCTAAAAGTTAAATAGTTTGTACAACATTTTCTAAAATGTGCTAAATTGGGTAAAATATAGTAAATAAAATTTTTGGTGTGCATAAATAATTTTTAGTTTGCATATAATTTTGGTGTGCAAAAAACTTTGGCTTGCATAAAACTTTGGTTTGCATAAAATTTTGGTGTGCATAAAACTTTGGTTTGCATAAAATTTTGATGTGTTTAAATTTTGGTGTGCAACATGCATAAGATAGGTTCAAAGTATAATTTAGTTGAATAAAACTTCAATACTTATTTTAAATAAATAAGTTATCTTTAAAACAACAAGTAGTTTATGTGTAAAAACAAAAGCAACTAAAATTATTCAAGTACTTTTTTTTCAGCAAACAAGCTAGATTTTATTTGGCTTCTGTGTTGCAATCTACTGAAAAAATATTAAATCTGATAAATCAGTATTTTGGATTGTCGTATTACACACATAATGTTTTCTTGCTAGATAAATGTTTAGGACGATTTATCAATCTAATCGATGGTGCAATACTTTCAATTTTGACAACTAACTTTTGTTGTCAGGTTAGACACAATTTTAAATTATTGTTTCAAATGTAAATGATATATTTTTTGCTTTTATCAAATTTAATCGGCTTATATTATGTTGTTATACATACAGTTTAAACTTATTGTTGCTCCTACTTTGTGTATTGCAGTATTTCAATAACTTTTCCTCTTAAAGCGTGCAATTAAGCTAATATTAATTTAATCAGTAGCCGTATAAACTAGAAAGTGATTTTAGCTCGTAACAAAATTATTATCTTCATCCAAAAATGTTTTTTTCGAGTAAATTATTCAATTTATTTTAAGCTGACTAAAAAATCAATTGCGTAAAAAACTGTGTTTTCATTTTACTAGTTTCGTATTATACGTTATTAAACATTTAGGCATTAAATTTAATATTTTCATTGTTTTTTAATTCAAATCGTAAGAACAGTTTACAACAGAGCTTTTTTGAAATTCTTCTCTAAAGAAGAGGTATATTGTAGGTGTTTTTACCCTGAGGTCAAAATTGTATGAAGTATTACATATATTGCGCCAAAATATTGTAACCTACATTTATAGTTAAATGTAGAATTGTGATTTAAGCAAAAAATTTTAAATTAAACTAGTTTGAATAACTAGTGCAAGTTTAGAAAAAAATTCATTTGTGGGCCACAATTTCTTTTTTTATGGGTCGCATCCTATTTAAAATTAAAAGATCGTATAATCTAAAAATGTTTGTTGTAGAAATCGCTAAATTATTATTGAAAAAGAACTCTAATGGTGCAAAACTTTTAAAAATGTCCTGAAGATAATAAAAATTTAGTGGTTAAAATTTTGTGTGCACAAAACGTTGGTGTGCAATGTCATAGGATATTTCAAAACAAACTTTAAAATAAATTGTAACTGAATCAAACATTAATACTGATTTTAAGCAAATTAAAATTAGATTAAATACAAAAAAGTAACTTGCGTGTAAATATTTAAAGAGTTAAAATTATTAATCATATTTAATTTGATATTTTTTTATTAGCAAACAAGCTAGTTTTTATTTTGCTTATGTGATGCAATATATTGAAAAAGTATTAAATCTGATTAAATCAGTATTTTGTGTTTTTGTAATACACACAAAACTTTGTTGCTAGATGAAAGTCTGAAACGATTTATCAGTTTTTATCGATGGTGCAACACATTAAACTTTCATAAATTAAATCATTTCAATGTTATTAGGCTACACACAACTTTGAGTTGTCAAATTTAATACGAATAAAATTGATATCACTTGCGATTTTATCAACTTTGATCGGCTTATTTTATGTTTTTGTTATACACACGATTTCAACTTATTGTTACTTCTGTCTTGTGTAATGCACTTTTTCAATAACTTTTCCTCTTAAAGCGAGCATTTAAGTTAATATTAAGTTAATTTAAATCAGTACTGTTTTAAAAGCCATTTAAACTGGACAGTAACTGGTAACGAAATTATAAACTTCAATTAAAAATAATCTTTTATCAGTGAATATTTCAGTTTTCTTATTTAAACTAAAAACTTTATTCAGTAGAAAATAAGTGTTTTTTTTAATAGTTTTTAATTGTAACGTTGTTAAACATTTAAGTAGTAAATTAAACATTTTAACTATTTTTCAGTTCATATTCTAATAACAATTTTTCTTCAAAAAATGGTATATTGTAGGTGTTTTTACCCTGAGGTTAAAATTGTATGATATATCAGATATATTGCGCCAAAATATTGAAAGATTGATTTTAAAGTTTTTTGTATAAGTTAAAAACGATGGACTTTGGACTACTAAATAAGTTGAATTAAAACTACAACTAATCATAGTTAGCAAAACCATTTGGTTTACTATTACTTGAAGCCTTTAAAAAAATTTCTATGTAGTCCAAAATTATTACATACGAAAATATATGAAATTTGTTACACTCTAAAAACAATCTCATTTTTAATTTGTTGTGTCGTAGTTTTACGAGTAGAAAAAAAACTAAATATCAGTTTTATCGTGACGATATGTTATTAAAGGTTAAACTTAAATTCCCTTTACATAATATCATGTTTCTAATATTTCACTGTATACCGAAATAACTTGCCCTTTAATTATCTGGGCAAGTTCATTCAATATCGTCAATAAAAATGTTTCAAATGTGCATATTTTATTAATAGACAAATAACATATCAGTTACGCATTAATGTTTACTTAACTAACTTATTTTTAAAGAATAGGTGTTTATGTCTAAATTTGTAATAATTGTTAGTATGAATTTGTACTATATTGTCTAACATAAAATGTGTGTTTGAACAATTTAAAACATTTTTTTGAAAAGTCTGTTGCAAATCTGGTTTAAAAAGTTATATAAAGTTTACTACAACAAAAATTAATTAACCACTGATTTAAATCATTTAAATTTCTTGAACTAAAAGTTTCTTAATCAAATGTTTGTTGTTATATAAGCTTTTGTTACTCGAAGAAATTACATTTAAGTTACTTAAATTTAAATTAAATTCTACTTTGTACAGGTAGATTGAATTTAAATTCACGACAAATAATACTTTACAGAACTTATAATTTTATATATATAATAAAGATACTGCTTTAACTAGTTTAACTTATTATTTATTTACATTCACTAGAAATTTTGACTAAATTATGTTATGAAAAATTGCATTTAAACAAGATTTTAAAAACATATATCGTGAGTTTTACAGTAAATAAAGTTACTCTTATAAAAAAACATTGTGTATAAAGCAGTGTGAATAGATGAGGTACTAGTGATAGCATGAAAGCTAACAATATTTAAACAGTAAGATTATTTTTGCGTACATTAAGTCTACACAAAAAATAAAATCAAGATTAAATCGTTTTCGTTTCAACTTTGACAAATCCGGTTGTCTTGACAGAATGCTAAATTAAAATCAAGCTGAAGCAGTTGTAAACTGTGTAGTGAAAAATATTGCACTAATCAACGGAAATAGTTATATCAAAACGTGTGCAAAACAACAACAAAACACAGATTTATTAAAACATCATATAACTTGTACCATTGCACCATCGTTGTAAATTCAAAATTTGTTCAAAATATTGCGCCATCCGAAAAAATCAGATGCCCTCAGGTCAAGATAGATATCAAGTATATAATCTCTGAAGTTGAAATCAATATTCAGAAGTTTTGTAACCGACGGAAGACAAGCACAAAAAATGAAGGTTTTATTCACTTTCGCACTATTGGCCCTGGTATGCTCGATTGTAAGTGGTGACGGACACGACAACCCCACCACGTGTCCTGAAGGTCAGGGACTGGCGAGAAAAACCGGAAATGGAGGATCTGTTTGTGTGGGTTAGTGTTGTTTTTAATACATTTATTTTTTGTTATTTTGAACAAAATTTTAATTAAATTTAGAGTTGAAGTAAAATTTGTTAAGTATATATGGTATTAATATAAATCATAAGCAACTTTAATAAAAACTTTTATTACCTTTTAATATTTTTCATTTACTTTATTTACAGTTAAATATTCCTTGTTTATCATTTTTAAAGATAAAAAGTAAGTATTTCAAATTAAGCATCAATTGCGATAAAGTGAAGCTTTTAAAGTTTATTTGAGTAATCACTAAGTTAAAAATCTAGAGAAAATTTATTTTTAAAACTTGTTTGTATAACTACTTAAATTGTTGTTTTCGTTTTTAGTATATTGCACAAACATTTAATTTATAACTTTTGTAACATTTAAAAGTATAACTTTAAGTTTTTTCACAACAAAACTTTTAACCTTAACAACTTAAAGAGTACCAAAAGAGTAAAATAAGTTACATTAATCGATTTTTACCAAAAAGTAGTTATATAAATATCGTCTATTTCAGATAAACAATAAAAACCAACTAAGATTTTTGTAGTTAGAAACTTTACTTTTTGTAAACTCATTTACACGTGGAATTCATTTTCCAAAATTGAATAAAAAAAACTCTTATAAAAGCAACTAGTGATAACAATTTTCGCGAATTTGTACAAATTTATAAGTGAATTTGTTAATATAATTTATGTTGAATGTTACCCTAGGGTAAACGTACAGCTGTATTTCACCTCTGTTTACCATAAACAAGCGCAAACTTTAAAGTTTTGTAAAATATGTAGTTTGACTTATAGAGATTTTTTATTTGAATAGTCTATGAAAAGTCATAAGTGTACAAAATTCTTAATACACAAATATATATTAACAAATAAAAGTTATTTTGTATCTTTTTGAATTTTTGACGGACTTTAGTTGCGATATTTTTTAAGTCCTAATTCTTATATTTATAATTTAAGTTTGTTTTTTGCCAATTTAAAACATATAAACGAAACATCGCGAATCTAGAACTAACGCTTTAATAACCACTTTCTACAAACTAGTAACTGTAATTTGTAAAAATTATATGTGATATATTTTTCAGCTTACAAACAGTTTTTGAATATATAACTTTTAATAAAGTTTTGTAAAATGATATTTTTCAACAGACTGTGTAGACGACGACCAAAGCCCGGCTACCAGCTGCAGCGGAAAGAAACAAACGAAATGCGAGCTTTGGAGCGGACAGGGGTATTGTAGTGACACCAGCAGATACGCTTACATCGTGCAGCCAAGATGCCCCTACATGTGCGGAATTTGCACTAAATAATTTGTTTTGTTAATTATATATCTTTTGGAAATTACAAAGAGTTCTAATAAGTTGTTTTGTGTTATTGTACCGGTCGAAGTCTTCCTTTTTTAAACTTTATTTTGTAGTCGTCTTGTTTTTAAAACGTTATCGTTTTATCGTATTACGTTTATTGAATAAACTTAACTTCGAATATGTTTTGCACTTTTTAATTAAACTATCAAGTTTATTTTAAAATACATTTTTGAAAAAATGATCACAGAACGCTCTTGTATTAAACTTAGACAAACTTTACTTAGTTTAAACGCTGTTTAAAAAAAATTGAATAAAAAGTAATTTACAACATTAATAATTAAGTCAGCTATTTTAAGTATAAACAGTTTAACAAAGTATGAAACGTTATTTAATACAGAGTTAAATCGTAAATTAAATACTTTTATATCAAATAATTGTTTAACAGAAACGTTTCTTTTAAATCAACTAGTTCATATGAATCCCATATTTAGCTTATTAAAGAATTACAAATAAATTTCTTCTTTGAGAATTCTACTATTGTTTTATATGCAAACTTAAAATGCTTAAGACGTCGTTATAAATATAAAAAACTAAATATCTAAATAAAACGACAAATAGTATGCTAAAATTAAAAGATAATGATCAGAAAGCTTTACTTTAGTGAACTATAAAGTTTTTTACGATAATGAGACGAAAAAACTTTAAGTTTTTGTAAATTCTTTATTTTTTCTTTACTTTATCAAGAAAGTATAGCGTACAAAATTAAGTAATAAATTTATAATAACAGTTTATATTGTTTACTATTTACAGCAGTTGAAATTTAGTTTTTTAAAATAAAAATACTTTTATAAATTCTCTATACTAAACTCTGAATAAGTTTTAACATATATATTTTATTGCAAATGCATAACCACTTATTTAAAAAGTTTAAACCATGCAAGCATTAAAAACTCTATTGTTTATTGAACGAAAATAAAAGCGCTCAAATATTTGGTCCAAGGACCTGGTGTACGAAAAAACCTTTCGGTTATCGAGTCATACACCAGGATACAGTTTAAAGTCATGTCCAGGACAAAAATTTAAACTTATGTTTAAAAACTTACAACGAACGAATTAAAAAGAAGCTATAAAACTTTTTTTTAAACCATAAGATCAAAAGCTTTGTTTTTTACCTTCTCGAAAAATTTGGTGTAATTTTTTTACGATTATTTGCAAAAAAATAAAACAGTTTTATCAGTAATACATGGTATATACTTTTTTAGTTCTGATAAAATTGTTTATTGTTCTGTAAATATTTTTTATGTTAGTATTTTTGTTAGGACTGTTTTACACAGTTAAACTTAAAAACTTTTGTTCCATTAAAATTTAATAGACTTATAAAACGTAGTTTTAAAAAGCTTTTGTAAAGCTAAAATAAAGTAAGCTAATATCCTGAAAACCTTTTGCATAATTTTTGTTTTAATAGCTTTCTTTACTTTTCAAAAAGTTTTTATTTTATTCTACGTAATCTTACTCTAAAAATATTCTCTAAATGCTATAAAGCCAGTGAGAATTTTTAAAAGGAATACTTTTATACTATAAAAACAAAACAATTCTTGCAAAAAAGTTACAAAATAAAAATAAGTTTACTCCTTCAACAAATTGATAACATTAAAGGATAAACATGTAAATATGCTTAATGATCATAATTTCCAAATGATTTGCTAAAAAAAAGAAAAAAACACAAATGAGACAATTGATAAGTACGTTGGAATTACTATTAGTTAAGTTTGCATTCTAATTTACAAATTTCAAATGACTAAAACAAAAACTTTGCTATGTAGTACTTATTTAATTATATACTACTATTTTACTAAACAAAATTTAATGAATGTGTTTTAAACGACAAAGCTTATAAAGCAGTTATTTAAAAAATAAAAAATATTTTACAGAGTTTAAAAATGTTTCTTGTTTCAATGTACACAAGTAGCAATTTATGCAACAGTCAACTTTATTTTTAAACTTTTATACAACGTTTTTAAACAGATAAAGTAAAAGTACTTTCTTTATTGAGAAGCAACTCTACTTGTAAACATTTTGTTTATTTTTTTTTGTTTAACTTAAAAATAAAATGTTTATACATATCCACATTTTTATGTTTTAGTTTAACTAGCTTAAACAATAAACATTTTACAGCTATATTTTTTTAACTTTTGAAAAATAGTTTGCTTTTGTATTGAAGTATACCACTTAAAAACTCAGTCGATCAGTTAATCATTTACTACTTGATTGCTTTCTATTTTAAGCGGCAATACAGTTATATTACATAACAGCTAGTTTAATTACCGACTAACATTTTTGAAAAGCAGTAAAATTTCTAGTTTGAATTGCAGTCTGTAATGTCCTACATAGTTGAACAGCTAGTTTAAGTGTACGTTTTACTAAAGAGATGTTTTTAGTTTAATTTTGCTTTTAGATTAGCTTGAATTAATAAAAAACTTATGCAGTATAAACTATGAATTTAAATTACTTGAAAATTTGTCATAAGATGGTTATTCAAAATTAAGTTATAACATGAAAAATTTACTGAAACATTTTAGTAATAATATACAAAAAAATTCAAACAAGTATAAAGCTTTTTTGTTTTAGTTACACAAACTTTAGCTCCAAGCTTTAAATAACTTTTTAAAAACTAACCTTTAATGAAACAAAATCTTTACGTTTTTATTTTACTTACTGGTTTAAACATTTTGTATTGGGTTCTGTGTAGTAAATATACTTTAAACAGCTAGAGTTATGCAACAAACTTTTAGCATAATATATATGAATTCCTTTTAATATTTAAAATTTTTATTGTCTTATAAGTATGCTATAGTTAATTTTAAAAAATCTTTAAAAGTAGTTATAAAATAACAATCTTAACACATTTTATTGTTTTTCACAAAGTTTAAACATGTTTTCATGGCCACAGTTGTACTTTAATTTATAATAAATAAGGTTATCTTGTTTGTTATTTATAACAGTATACTGTATGAAAGTGTTTAAAAATCTACTATCTATCTAATTATCGTAGAACTTAACAATTTTTAAAATTAATTTAAACTATTTTAAATAATTATGGACAAAGTCGACTTATCAAAGCCGAAATGGGACCAAAATACTTATCTGGGGAGAGCGAAGCATTTTCTATTTGGTGAGAATAAAGTTTTATAGGCTTTTATTTTACGCAGTTTATCTTTTTCTACATAGAAAAAAAATAAATTTTTTATAAAAGTGATTTAAAAGTAAGTTTGTTTATATAAAATGTATAACACATATGATTAATATTTTATCAGCACTAAGAAAAAAATAAAATGTATAGATACCTCTAATACTTATTTAAGAAAATAATCTAAGATTTTAAACAATTTATTTAAGTTCTAGTTGCACAAATACTTTACTGTTATTCTTATTATTTATCAGTTGACGCATATAAAAAAAAGCTTAAAATATTATTTATTTTTATGTAAAACTGTTTTAAATAACTGAAATTTAATAAACTCTTGGTTAGCTTTCTTTAAAAACGTAAACTTTTTTGTTTAAATATTGGAATATTTTAAATGTAAATTGTAGACATCTTTTATAAAGCGACGTCAAAGTATGATAAAACTTTTTTGTTAAATACATTATAATAATGTTTTATTTTTTCAGTGACAAACCCGTTAAACCTACTACTGACTTCAAAAGATTTGGATAATGCAAAAGAACTTGTCGAACAGCATATGTTAGTCTAAATAAACAAATAAATAAAAATGTTTTTAAAGTACTATTTAGAACCGTTTTTAAAAAAACAATAAAAATCACAGTAACTTTTATATTAAATTTTCTTCCTTATAATACTAAGTGCAACTTCTGATATTAAGATAACAACCAATTTACTAACACTAGCTTATACGAAGTAAAATAAGTTAAATTCAGTTTTTTAGAATTTGTAAGCTACCAGGTGTGGTAAAGTATTTGCTAAGATTAACCTAATTGGAAACAAATCTCAACTATTTTTTTAGGATGGGTAAAACCCCCCAAGGAGTAACTGAAAATGACTTATGGAGGGCGAAATACAGATATGACAGCGCGTTTCACCCCGATACTAAGGTAGTTCTTTGTTTAAGAAATTATCTATATTTTTACTTTTAAAGTTTAGACAGTATTATTCATAATACGACTGCTCGTTTAATCTTGATACTCAGGTTTGTTTAAATTATCATTTATTAATTTAATTTCTACTTAAAATCAACTAATATAAGGCAGTTAAAAAAACTATCATAACAAACGTTTACTTACATGTTTGTGTTTTTTACCCTGATACAAAATTGCTGTTGCGTTTAGTAATTTTCTTGTTTTTATTTAACTATTTTTTACATTTATTAATTACGATACCGAGGTTAGTTGTCATCTTATTTATTTGTTTGTTTTTGATTTAAAATGTTGTTTGTTATTTTCAACCAGATACCAAGTATATTATCTTTTATCTTCAAATGATTTTTTTTGCATTTGTTTATTAATTATTGTTTTTGTTATTTATTATTTTTAGGAAAAGGTGTTCTTTTTTAGGACGAATTGGTGCTATAGTACCAGCTAATTGTAATCAATTATATTATAGTTAATCATATTGTTATTATTTTTAGGAGAAAATGTTCTTCTTGGGCAGAATGAGTGCGATAGTTCCAGCTAACATGCTTATATCTGGTTGCATGCTTGCTTTTTACAAGTTTGTTTATTATATATTTATTTACTATTATACACATGTTTGTTTTTTTATTTAGCTCGTTTTTGTGTTGTTTTTAATTTTCATTTTCGTTAAAGTTTCAGCTGTAACTTGATCTGCGCTATTTTTCTATAAGTTAGTTAATTATATATTTATAACTTGGTTTCTACACATCTTTTTTTCTTTAAATTAACACAACTTGCTTTTTTACTGTTTTAATGCATAATTTTTATTACCAGCTATAAATGTATGTATGCTGCTTTTTACGAGTTTGTTTTTTTATTATAAACAACTTTTTTTACTGATTTTAAGCTTTAAATAGTAAGGTTTTTTATAATATGCATTACGTTTATTAATAACTGTCTCTTTAATACATACACTTTATTTTAAAAAAAACTAAATAACGTATATACATTAAAGAGACAAATGTGATACGTATAAATTAAGTCGAAGTCTAACAAAAACATTTTGTTAATTTTCTAAACTTTTGAAATATTATCAAGTCCAAGTTATTAATCAATATAAATCCAAAATAAAACTGTTTTTAGAGCACACAACTAGTTTAAAACATAAATAAATGTTTTACCTTCAATAACTTAAGTGGCACCTAGTTTATTTGATTTTGTTTTTTTTAATAAATATGATATTTTCTTAAAACAGATCAACTCCAGCAGTTATATTTTGGCAGTGGTTCAATCAATCTTTTAATGCAGGTATCAATTGATTATTGTGTTTTTTATCTTAAAATTTAAAACTAAATTAATTACTTATATTTTAATGCAGGTATCAATTAATCATTGTGTTTTTTATCTTAAAAATTAATGATTAAGCAGATATTAGTTAGTGATTGTTAAATTTTTTTTTTATATCTAAAATCAATAAATGTAAATATATAATGTAATTAATGCAGGAATTAGTTAGTTTATTATTATTTGTTTGTTTGTTTGTTTTGTATATTTTGAAAAAAATTAATATCAATGACCATTATTTTAATGAACGTATGAATTAGTTGTTTTAGCTTTTTTAATATATTTAAAACAAACAAATACTAATTAACAATATTTTAATGCAGGAATTAATTACACTAATAGAAGTGGAGACGCTGATATTTCTACCGAGTTTGTTTATTTTGTTGTTATAAAGTTATCATACTTTTTATCATCTTGCTATTTCATCTTAAGTTTTCATATTTAAATTACAGTTAAAGGGCCCTACAGACAGAAACGTAGTTTTATTTATAGAATCAATTTAAAAAACCTCAACATTTTATTAGTATAAAAAGTTTTCGTTTAAAAAAAAAACAAGTATTGTTAATGTTTTTACAAAAACAACATGCCCTAAGAATTAAGTAATTTTAACAATTAAACGTGTTTTAAAAACGAAAACTCATATTTTAGTGACTTACAGTTTTTTAAAAAATGTAAAGTTCATCTGAGAAATCTAAGTAAATTTCAAGAAGGTTTTTAAGCAATATAAACGTTTAGAAAAATTTTTACTTGAGACTGATACTTTTTACTTAAAAAAGGAATATATTATATCAAAACCAAAAACAATATTTTAAAAATTATTACAAGTAACATTCCTTTTCACAGAAAACTGGCCCAAGTGTACGTAGCAGCTACATCGGGGGCAGTTATTACAGCCTTGTCACTTAAAAGAGCTGCTAAGGTTTGTGACGTAACAATGTTTTGGTTTATGACGTAATAATATGGTATTTAAAACTTGTTTATCCTTGGTTTTAAGTGTAAGCAAGTTAATTGTTAGTACATTTTTTATATTTGTAATTTATGTTTTACCTTATGCAAGTTCAAATATACTTTCTTTGTTTTAGCTAAAGTTTGAATAAAGTATTATTATTGATATTAAAAAACTCAAATCTTATACAAAATCAATTAGAATTTACTAAAACATATAAATTCGTTAAACACATTATATAACATATAAGTAGCTTTTTAGCTTTTGTTGCATTTACGACTTCACTGTTGGTATTTTCCATTTGATTAAAAAAAATTTAAATAAACTTTATAGACCGATCTCTTTTAGAAAATTTTTCTTTTTTTTAAATAGAATAACAATTGAACATTAATTAGCTCTGAAAATACTTTAATGTTTATAATAACAAAACTTTTATGTCCAAGGATTTTTATCAATAAAAAACAGCGAAATATTTGATTAGAATTATAACGGCAAATCTCAAAATCGTACTATTTCTTGTTTATTGAGAGTAAACAAATCAAACTTTTAACAATTTTGGAGCTACTATATATAATTATTTTAAGTAACACTTTATTACAAATTTATAATCCTAAGAAGAAAAAGAACAAAGTATATTGTTTTACAGAAAATGCCCCCATTAGTAGCAAGATTTGTTCCTTTTGCCGCAGTGGCTGCCGCTAATTGCATTAATATTCCATTGATGAGATCTAAGTTTATTTTCCTTATATTTATAATTTATGTTTAGTAAATACTATGTAAATAGTTGTACAAGTATTGTTTTGATGCGATCAAAGTACGTTTATTTATATAAATATTAATTTACGAAGGATTATGTAGTTAGTTGCTCACTAATATTTCATTCAAAAATACTTCAATGTTCTTTAAAACTATAGTTTAAAGTTAAAGTTTATAGTTTTGTGTTTTTCAAAATAAAACTAATCTTGCAGTGAAATCCAGAACGGAATCCCAATAAAATCAGAGTGTGGAGAAATTGTAGGAAGTTCTTCAAATGCAGCAAAAACGGCAATAAGTCAAGTTGTGTTGAGCAGAATTTCTATGGCAGTTCCTGGGATGTGTTAGTAAATGTTATAAATAAATAAAAAGTTATAATAACTGTATGTAAATAAGCCAAGTTGTAATTAGTACAGTTTTTATAGCAGCACTTGGAATGTGTGTCAAATTTTTTTGAGTAGAACAGTGCTTCTGAAATAAGGTTCCGCGACGCCTCTCAGGGGTTCCGCGAAGCGTTTCGAAATTTAAAAAAGAACATTTATTTAATTAAATATTTTATGTAAAATTAAAATTATGGGTTCCGCGGAAAAGTTGAACTTTGGAAAAGGGTTCCGCCACTACAAAAAGGTTCAGAAGCACTGGAGTAGAATATATATGGTTGTACTAGGAATGTATTTGTTATTCGTTAATGAATAAGTCAAGTTGTTTTAATAGAACTTCATGGTTGTTCCTGGAGTTTGTTAATGTTTATCCATTGAAAATGTTTAAATTAAATAATAAAAAAGTCAAGTTTTGTTGAGTAGGGTTTCAACAGAAATTTTTACGTACTTACTACAAATAAATGAAACAAATAAAAAAGTCAAGTTTGATTTTTGATTCAAACAAATAGTCAAAACTTGAATATACTGGTTTTATTATTAATAATTGTAATTTTTTTGTTTAATAGTTTGTAGAGTAATTTAAAAACTAAAATTTTGTTTTATAATATTATGGTTTTTATAGATTTTCGTGTAGTTACGTTTTATCGTTAGTTTAATATGTACTTTTAAATTTTAAGATAAATAAAAACATTTAAATTAATTTGTTTATAGGCATAAATTTCTTACTTATCATGATTTTACTGAATGTTCGAACTCTTATTCAGTTTTAATAAACTAGTCACAAAAAAACGATTTAAATAAACAAAAGCTATGTCAAATGATGAATAGCAGAACTTTTTAAACCTTATTAAGTTCAAATAAAAAAATTATATTGACATTTATTAAACTTTTTTTTTTTTTTTCAACAGTTATTCCACCCATAATAATGGAAAAAAAGTACACAAAAGAATTACTGAAGGTCAGTTTTACTTAAAGATTTAAACAAACATTTTAGTAACAAAAATCATATTGGTTGACTAATTTATGAATAAACAAATATTTATCAATACAAAAGTTTAATTTTGTTTGTTTTACAGAAACGTCCTTACTTAAATCTACCAATCCTAGTCTTTCTAGTCGGATTTTTGTGAGTTTTTTTTTGATGAATAAGGTTTCCAAATATATTTTTTTAATTTTTTTGTTTTTCAGCTCCTGTTTCGCAACACCACTGTGCTGCGCCTTTTTCCCCCAAGAAAGGTTTGTTTTTAAATTGTACTTTTTTAATTGAAACACACAAATATATAAACGTTGCTGTTTGAATTAGATCAAACTAAAATGATTATCTTCTATGCGTAACGTTTATGTTGTACACAATAAGTTTGTACAATAAAATTTTTGTTGTTTAAAAATAAAAATATGTAAAATCGTTGTCGTTGTAGTTATCGGAAAACCATAGAATATTAGAAAGTTTTCAAAGTGTTACTTATGATTACAACTTAAATTAATAATTGTTGCTCAGTTCACTGAAAACAAGTTCCTTGGAAGCTGGAGTTCAAGAACAGGTTAAAAGAGTCGACAGCAAAATTGACAGGGTTTATTTCAACAAAGGACTATAAAATATTTTATTAATCATATATTTATTAAGAATAAATACATTAGTATAAAACTTCAGTGCAAACTTTGGATTTGTAATAACTTGTAATTTAATTCTTGATTAACACTTTTTATTTTAAAATATTTAAAACAAACCGTTATATTTCAAGTAAGCTTGCAAAATCTTTAGTTTTTTAGTATGTAATACAATTCTTTATTATTTTCATTTATTTTATAGTTATAAGTTGTTTGCTTGCTTTAGTAAGTTTTTAAAACTTTAAAGGTAGTCCTTAATTAATTTATTTTAACTTTGTGTGGTGCTAACTTTTAAAGAGTTTTTGTCTTTCTAACTAACTTACTGTTAATATAATAACACTGCTTTACATTTTAATTTTAAAAAAGCTAGTAAGTATTTTTATTAACATGAATATTTGAAAAATCTTGACCTCAAAAGTCTAAATAAGACTATAAAAACAAATAGAAATATATATATATCTCAAAGTAACAGCAGTCCATTAATATACAATGGTTGATAAAATGTTAATTGTTTATGAATTTTTCAAAAGACCCATTAAGGTATAGTACTTGAATTATACCATTTATGCTTTTTTTTAGTTTTTAGCCTCAAACCACCATATAATTCAAACTTTAATTGTTTTTATTAATGCTTTTTATTGAAATTTTGTTGTATCAGTGCAATTAGTTTCAATTTAAGTTTAGTGTAACTAATAAAATGTATTTCTAATTATCAAAATTGTTATTTTTTATATTTTATGTTTAACGTCTATATTCTTAAATATAAACTTAAGTAAAACATCAACATTTACTTTAACAAATAATAAAGTAAAGCTGTGTATAATTTCACTTTGAATAAACTGTCTACTTCTTCAAACTCTCAGAATACTTAAGATTTTTCTTTAGTTTCTAAAAATAGATAACTTAAATTTCAAAAAATATAAATATTTAACGACTTTTAACGTCTCGTATATTTGATTTATTAATCTGTTCCAAACAGTTATTTTTTTTATTACTTATTAAAAGCTTAACATTTCAATTCAACAACAGTAAAAACATATATATTTATAAAAATGTTATGGTTTTTCTTAGCTAAACAATTAGAGCAGAGGCCCTTACAGGTTAATTTTCCTAGAAATAAGGTTTGTGGGTCGCTCTTTACAGAGAATTTCTGCCGCATTCGCTGTTATTTAAAACTGTTGCAGTAATAAAAACAAAATCTTTTTTTTTGAACTAGAATTTTGATAAAGTGAGCACTAAATTTTAATTTATTTAAATTTTTATTTAGCTGAAAACTCTACCGCGGGCCGCTATTTTCCGACTGCTGAATAAAAGCTTTAATTTTCAAATAAACAAAAAATATGTAGTTTTTTTAGTATATAGTTAGTAAAAAGTTTCAGTAGAAGAGCTGGCCAGTTCAAGTTAATCAATCTGGAAATTTTTGACCTCAGATAAAAGATAGTAAAGTTAAAATAATTGTTATATTTTGTAATAACTATTTTTATTTATCACAATGTGATTGTTTTATTTTACAGTAGACTACCGCTTAAGTACGCAAATTGAACCCGACCAAAAAGTGCGTACTTAAAACGGGTAGTGCGTACTTTTTGACGACATAGTATAATATGAAATTTAGTTGTTTGTTTTCTTTCTTACAACTAGCCACCGAATAATTAAGCCAAATAAACCAGTCTTTTTATTTTAAATAACATTTAATACATAATGCTAATCTGCAAAATTTTTTGTTAGATTTAAAATTTTTTCATTTTTCTTTAAAAAGTTTCTATATAATAAATACATACATTTAATATAGAAAGTCAATGTCAGTCAATGATATAAAAAAGAATATTAAGCCATATTTTCCATATTTTGTTTGTCAGAGTAAAAGTACCAAACTACATTGTGTTTACCAAACATTTTCAAAACATCAATGTGTGTACATTTAAACTAAATTATGACTTAACTATGTTGTATTTGTAGGTTTTTTAACTTTGTCATCTAGATTTATTTATTTTATAGCATTACAGCTCAAATATCATTATTCTTTTTACTTTTCTGCAACCACTACGTAAATATGTGAAAATCTGTGAAAGCAATTATTCAGGTTATTTGTTTATTTGAATTTGATATAAATATATGAAAAATTTATAAAAAAATTTGAATTTTTTTTGTCTTTCTGGATAAGTGCGTACTTAAGGCGGGGTGCGTACCAAAAAAAGCGCGTACTTTAGCGGTAGTCTACTGTATTTCTAATTTTTTTTACTAATCATTTTTACTATAAACTTAAACCGTTGAAAACAACACTAAACTACTAAAAACATTTGAATTAATTAAGTTACTGTTTATTAAACATAACAAAAAATAAAACGTATGCTACTGTTGTATTATTCAACAAACAAATTTTTCGACATTAAGCTTTTAGTACCATACTCTGTTTTCTACTAAAAGTTTTTTTTATTAATATACTGTTCATATAGCACACATTATTAGAATACGGTGTTAATTTTGATTATTGTTCTGTCTTGGGTACTGTCCGGGGGCTTCGTAATACTGGAGTGGGGGAACTTGTGGGGTGGGCTGATTGTTACCGTAGTTACTGTTGCCATGTTGTCCGGGGTCAGCGTAGTACATAGGTGGGGGAACTTGTGGGGTAGGTTGATTGTTACCATAGTTACTGTTGCCATATTGTCCACGGGCATCGTAGTACACAGGTGGGGGAACTTGTGGGGTGGTTTGGTTGTTTCCATAGTTACCGTAGTTGTCAAATTGACTGCTTTTTTTCATTAGAAAACAAAACACCCCCATAGCAATATACCAGAGAGCAATGAAACCAGAAATGATCAAAATTCCAACCAAGTCAATGCTTCCTCCACAGAACTCTTGTGGGGCGCAACAAAATAGTTCGTCTCCGTATTTAAATCTGCAATCATAAGATGAATCCAGGCAAATAAAATCGTTTTCCACTTTCGTCGCATCCGTTTTGCATTCTGAAGGTCTCGAGTTCGAAAAAGTTTCACTGGGATGGTCGCTTAGAGCGCTTTGCGTTTTAAAAAGTAGCAAGAATAGAACAATTCGAATGATCATCAAGACTTTTTTAACAGAAGTAAATTTTGTGTATTGGTAAATAAATGTGCAGATTTGTAATGGCAGAAAATGTTAAGTAATATATGCATAACTACCTTAATTTGCATATAATGCATAAAACAGAAATATCTGTTTTCGTAGCAACGAAAAAACTGTAACGCCAATTTTGCTCGTATTCTTTTTTCATTCATTACATTATGAAAATGAGGTAAAATGATAATTCAGCAGAATAGTTACCCTTATCCCTAACCCACTTTGCCCAAACATGCATAAAAATAAACCGTAAAAGAAAACTTAAATAATAAGTAAAACATTTGCCAATTAAAAGCGACCTTGTATTGTCATTTAGCTATTCTTTTAGCTTAGGGATGAGCTGGGACTTGGAAGATGTTATCATTCTTAGAAGTTTTTATTACAAAAATAGCTCACTAAACAACTAAAAATAAACAGCAGATAAAAACTAAAACTCAATAAAAATATTCTCAGAAGTATTGCGATAACTATTTTACTTCCAAAACCACGGTGTTATAAATATTTTATGTTATAAATAAATTTAGTTTTTTTTTACAAAAACAGGGTTTTACAGTTTTTTTCTATGTTATATTAAGGTTTATTGTTTGTTATTGTTGGCGCAAAGCATCTCAACTTGTTGATGACGGCCGTATTAAATACTGTTTCGCTGTGGTGATAGCTCACATTGCTTTGCATTTTAAAAAGAATTTCGAATAGGCGTCAAGTGCAGTTCTAAGGTCGCTTCTGATTGGTTAATATTTTACTTACCTTTATTTTAAGTAGTAAACTTTTTTTTGGGTAAGGTGGGTCAGGGGCAAGAGTACAGATGTTCTTGGCATTCTGCTGTATTATCACTCTACCTCTAAGCTTGCATTATGTTATAAATTTAAAAAAAAATCTATAAACTTAAAACTGCAGCCTACCCCTTATAAGTTTGTAATTTTAGATTATGCAACATTTTAGTTTTGTTTGTATTTTGCATACATGTTTAAGTTTTAAACAACGTTATAAATAAACAACATGCCAAGTGTAGTTTACTATTTTATTAATATTTGACCAGGTCCGATTTTTTTACCACTGCGGTTGTACACTATATTAAAACCCTACAGTCAGGTGTAGTTTACTATTTTTTATTTTCGATAAAAAAAAAATCTAATTAAATTATATGGCATTAACACAGAGTGAACTATCATTAATATTATCAGTGAAAATATTAAATTTATAACGTTGTCACTAATATTACTACTTTTTGTAAGAAATTATTTTACTTTACTGCAAAAATATTCAGTGCAGTGTTTTTTGGAATGAAATATTTACAAAAAGTAAATTAATTTATAAAGTTAAATATTTAAGGGACGTATTTAAAAAAATACAATATATTTAAAATCATAATTTTATACAAACTTGTTACTAACCCTTTAAGAAAAGGATAAAATAAAACAACAATCAAGTTTATTTTTTATAGCTTAGTCATACCAATATACTTCATGCAATGTATTCAAAAGTACTATAAAAACGAAGAAATCATGTTTTTTTTTCAAGTGGATATTTTAAATAATATAAAGATCTCCAGGACAAAATAATTTGTTGTTAAAAGTTTTTTTAACAAAACAACTTACTTTTACAAAAAGGCCTAAAGTTATTTATAAAGGGGTTTTGCATTAAATTTAAACCCCAAAAGATTTAGACTTTAAACTTGTTTTAAAACCAAAGAAATGTTCTACATAAGATAATTAAATCTAGTAAGATATCAAATGATGAAATTAAGAAAAATAATATAAGGGTAAAATTTACTTTTTGTAAAAAAAAAATATTTTGACAGATGTTTTTCAGTAACTTTGCTTTTGATCGATATTCAAATTTAAGTTTGAAGTAAGTAATAAGCAATCAACAAATTACCTGGCATTTTTGAAATTAAGTTGTTATAATTTTCAATAGGATAGCACATAGAGAATAGTTTAAATATCAATAAGTTGCCTAGCATTTTTGAAATAAAGTTGTTCTATCTTAAATAGATTAGAACATATAGAATAATTTAAATATCAAAAAGTGGCAACAACTTAACAGGTTTACTTTTTATTCTCACACAAAAGTTCTAACACATGTGAAATTTTTTCAAAACAAAAGTAAATCCAGGCGCATAGATTGTCAAACATAGTAGAATAATTTTTTTGAAGTTTCGTATTTATCCTCACATTATATAAATCACATTTTGACACATGCAACAAGTATTAAAATTTCTGATGAAACTCTACAAAGTTGCATTTAAAATAATTTATTTAAACTTTTTATAATTTAATTCTTCTATAGTTTAGCAATGCAAGATTTGTAGACTATTCAGAACATGGTTTTAACAAAGTTTTTATACGCAAAAAATAAAACTTTCAACAACTTTACACAAAAAGTTAAAAATAGATTTAATTAAAAATAACTGTTATAAACAAAGAAAATTAATACTTCTATAACTTCTTTAGAATTCACAAATTGTGGCAAAATTTGCAGAAATACAGAAATATTAACAAATTTTTGTTTGTTTTAACTTAAAATGTAATGCTCGTAAATGGTGGGGCGGTTTTCTCATATAAGTTCGGAAATAATAGCGTACAGTTAGTTCTTTTGCTTGTAAATTAGAGCTGTGTTTACTATACGTAACCGAAAGTCAAAATTCAAGAAAGTAACAAAAAAAATGAAAGGTTTAAACTCTAACCGCTTGCATTTCGCTATAGTTTCTAAAAATTCAGTTCAAGTTATAAAAAAAATTAATTAGATTTAAGTTAATGAGAAGTAACAAATAGAAATCGACAAAGTTTTACATACTTTCTACGTTTACTACTTGTTTATTCTTCATTGAGTTAAAATTGTGGTACTACATCTACCTCACATAAGCACTATTCAAAAAACTGTCTATTCACTACACAACATTAGGTGGATTTTGATTGATGTCCTGTCCGGGATGTTGTCCAGGGGTATCGTAGTACATAGGTGGGGGAACTTGTGGGGTCGGCTGGTTGTTACCGTAGTTACTGTTGCCATATTGTCCAGGGGCATCGTAGTACACAGGTGGGGGAATTTGTGGGGTGGTCTGGTTGTTTCCATAGTTACCGTTACCGTAAATGTTAGTCGGTGAGCCTACACTCGAGTTGCTTCTTTTTATAGCCAAAAAACAAGTTCCCCCTAAAATAAAAAGGGCGACCGCAAAAACACCAGAAACGGCCAAGATTCCGCCCAAGGTAAAATCTTTGCCGCCTCTTGTTTCATAAGTTTCAGGATAGTTATCTGTTGGACTTTCTAGATAAGTGTAATACTCGCAACATTTATTTGGAGCGCAACAGAATAATTCATCTCCGCATTTAACTCTGCAATCATAGGCAAATAAATCCAGGCAAATAAAATCGTTTTTTGCTCTCGTCTCATACGTCTTGCAGTTGAAAGGTCTCGAGTTTGAAAAAGTTTCATCGGGATAGTCGCCTAAAGCGCTTTGCGTTTTAAAAAGTAGCAAGAATAGAACAATTCGAATAATCATCAAGACTTTTTTAACAGAAGTAAATTTTGTGTATTGGTAAATAAATGTGCAGATTTGTAATGGCAGAAATTGTTAAGTGATATACGCATAACTACCTTAATTTGCATATAATGCATAAAATAGAAATATCTGTTTTCGTAGCAACGACAAAACTGTAATGCCAATTTCGCTCGTATTCTTTTTTCATTCATTACATTATGCAAATGAGGTAAAGTAATAATAGAGCAGAATATTTACCCATATCCACTTTACTAAAATATATATAAAAAATAACCGAAAAAGAAAAGTAATACTAATTAAAACTTAAAATAAGCCAAGTTAAATACTAGCCAATCAGAAGCGACCTTATATTTGCAGTCGACGCTATTCTTTTAGCTTAGGGATGATCTAGAAAATGTTGTTTAGTTTTTACAAGTTTCTAACACAATTAGCTTATTGAACGATATTATATTTAAAAAAAATTAGATACTGCTTTAAATCAGCTTAAAGTGACTTAAAAGTATTTTGAAAAATAGTTTTTTTTTTAAAACGACGGTATAGGTAAAAAATAGTTTCTTTAACCACAAAAACAGGATTTTACAATTATTTTCAGTATTACAGTTATTAAGTTTGGGGTTGCGGGACTAAAACAGTCTACCAAACAATATTAAGTTTAAAATAAAATTACTATAACGCTAAAAAGTTTATTTTGTAAAAAATACTTTACTTCCAAAACAATAATGTAGGTACAAAGTTAGTTTTTAAAGATTAAAAATTAAAACCTTTAAAATTAGTTTTAGTAAATCAGACATTAAACGACAAATATTTTTTTTCGAGTAAAATGGTTGGCAGTATATTATTTAAATATAAATAAAACTACATTTACTATTCTGACATCAAGAACAACTAAAATTTTTTTTGCAATGTTAAGTAACCTACAAAATAAAACCACTTAAAACTTACATGAGTAACTGATTTTTTTTAATTTGTGTTTTTGTTAAGAGAAATGATAATAGTTTAAAGCTAGCAAATTAATTCTGCACTTAAATGGTTTTTACCATAAATAAACAATTAAAAAGGGGTTCCCTTTTGTTTTATAGTTTTGAGTCTTCAAAAAGTAACTAATGGATATTAGAAAAAAAAAGATTTATTAACAAATTTAAAAGAAAACAACATCTAACCTTATTACTTTAGCAATCAATAAAATTGGAAAAGTTTTTGTACAAAACTTATTACACATCATCTTCAAGATCCGTTACTTTTTTTCAAAGGGATTTTATTGAAAGCTCTTGACAGGTTTTAGTTTACTACAAAACTCTGTAAAGTTTCAGAACATTAAATATTTTTTTTGCACTTTTTTTTTTTGTAGCTATCTACTTTGGCAAAATACAGCCAAAGTGTGCGGTTTTTGAGATACTTTTTAGTTGAATACATACTTTATCAAAACATAAATGAATAATACTTTTTGTAATTATAACCTATGATTAAGCTTTTAACTAGATAAACGAGGTTTAATAGTTCTTTATTATTGCTTATTTTATCATATTTTTGGTTATAAAATCGTCTTTTTCTTCAACTATTTCTAAATAACGCGCCCAGCGAGAAAACTTTTTTATAAACTTTGCCCCCGAGCTACACAAGCTGCCGACTGCTTTTCATAATAATCAATTTAAAGAACTTGTAGAATTAACTCAATTTTAATTCATAATTAATAATAACCAAATACCACTAAAGTCATGGTAAAAATCTTTAGTGTTTAATTTTTTTTACCATATTTTATTAGCAAATGTTGAAAAACTTTTACATGCACTCCATGTTCATCTACCTTAAAAAACATAAACATCTATAACAAATTAAGGCTGTGTTTTACAGACGTCTATGTTTCGAAAAAAACGAATCTAATCTTAGAACTTTAGGAAAGTAGTTTTTATAAGTTTTATGCTGTAGACATTATTCAAAATACTTTTTGACTTAAAATCTTGTTTTAAATAAAAACAAAATGTTAAAATGTTCTGTAAAAAAACAACTTGAGTTGATCTAATTTTAATAAAATATTTTTTAAATACAAGAGGGAATGTTGGAGTTTAGTTTAACGTTATAATCCAATTTTGAAGAAACAATTAACTAAACAGGGTATTACCAACACAATAAGAATTTTTGACTAACTATATATACTTTCCTTTCAAAAATGCATAAAAATTTATGTTACCTGTAATTTTGTTATATAACTGATCATATATATCTTATTATTTAATTTATCTTATATATTTTATTTTCTAACACTAATTTTTAGTTATTATGCAAAGCATTTTATTTGAAAATAAAAAGTCGGAACATTGCCAAAAGTATGTAATAAACTATAAATTTATAATGTGTATCTCTCTTAAATAGTATTTATAATAGTTTTAGTTTTATCTTGTGATAATACTACTTAAAACTTCCTTGAAATCATTGTATTTTAGTTGGTAAAAAAAAACAAAAATATAGTTTATTTTATAGTCTTATAAGTATTTTACATAAGCTTTTCTTTTTTTAATTTACACCAATTTTGAATATAATCAAAAACTTAAACATAAAAACAGTAAGTGTAAAAAATAGATTAGTAAAGATTATTTTTACCAAACGTTCTTTACTTTTATAAAATAATAATATACACTACGAAAGTATTCATAAATTCATTATAAACTTAATACCTTTTTATACAAAAAAAAAACAACTTTTGTTAGAAAAAACTTGCCTAACTTTGATAATAAAAAATTAAATATCAAAGAAATAGCATGGAAAAGAAGAGATTTAAAATTTCATTGACTAAAGCCTTTTAAAATATTTACTAAATAATGTTGTCACTTGTAATCGCACCTTATTTTCAACTAAACCCCATTTACTGCGTTGAACAAAAATTTCAAACTATTCTTAAATGTAATGGCAACCCTGTGTTCAGTATGAATTTTTCGACTTTTAAACTTACACTTAATGATAAGCACAATAACGTTTTTTACTGCATTTTACGATATAAAATCTTTAAAAAAATTTACAACACAATTTATTTAAAATGAAACAGAAAGCACGATTTTTAAACAATCAAAATCAATGGCAAATAATTAAAAAACATGAAAAATAACTATTTTTGGTATTAAAAGTTAAAAAAAAAATTACATTACAAAAAAAACTAATCAACTTTGGTAACAAAAATTTTTCATGAAACAAAAATAGAAAACAAATTAATAAAAACTTACCTAAGTGGAATAACGTCAGTACTGGCAAATTTACTTTTTTTAAAAAGTTTTTTTTTTTCAAAAGAACAGGGTTGCCAAAGGTTTTCAAAAACTTTTTCCAGGTTTTCTAAATTTATTCCTGGTTTTTGAAAGCACAATTTTGTTTGTCCACGTAAGTATAAAATTAAGTTTAGGGTAAAAAAACTGTCTTAAACAGAATAAAAAATACAGAAAAATATTTTAATGCTACTTTAAATGTTTTTTATTAAAAAAAATGCAAATTGTTCAAAAAGAATAATGAATATGATAGATGTTTTGTATCAAATCAAAATTTTATCACTTTAGATGTAAACATTGTTTAAAATTTCAGGATTTCTAGTGATTTTTGTTCAAAATTCCAGGTTTTATTTTTCAAATTTCTCAAATTCCAGGTTTTTTTGATTTAAATTGTCAAATTTTAAAAGTATTCACAAGATTTTTCCAGGATTCCAGGTTTTTTGGCAACCCTCAAAAGAAGGAAAACAAAATGAAAAGAAAATAAAAAAGAAAGTATTTCCTAGTTTGAAGACTTCAATTCTCAAATGTCCTAGAAATATGATGTGTTTGAATACTTTTCAAATAACTTTATTAAGTTTATAAAATATGAAAAACTTAAGATTAAATTAAAAATTTATAAATGCTTTTTAGCCGAAATTAAAATGCTGACACAACTGTTTTCACTTTACATTAAAATTATTTCGAAGCATTTATTCACATTTGAAATTAATATCATTTTGAACTTACTTTGTAACTAGGTGTTACTTTTTCTTCATCATTTTTACTTTTTCGACTTACTTTAAAATTTATATTATTTTTCATTTTAACATTTTTAACTCACTTTAAAATTAATAATATTTTTATTTTAACATTTTTAACTCACTTTAAAATTAAATAATATTTTTATTTTAATAATTTTAACTCACTTTAAAATTAATAATATTTTTATTTTAATATTTTTAACTCACTTTAAAATTAATATTATTTTTTATTTTAATATTTTAACTCACTTTAAAATTAATATTATTTTTTATTTTAATATTTTTAACTCACTTTAAAATTAATATTATTTTTTATTTTAATATTTTAACTCACTTTAAAATTTATATTATTTTTCATTTTAACATTTTCAACTCACTTTAAAATTAATAATAATTTTATTTTGATATTTTTAACTCACTTTAAAATTAATAATATTTTTATTACTTATTACTTTTTTTTAATATTTTTAACTCACTTTAAAATTAATATTATTTTTCATTTTAATATTTTTCACTCACTTTAAAATTAATATTATTTTTCATTTTAATATTTTTCACTCACTTTAAAACTAATATTATTTTTCTTTAATATTTTTAACTCACTTTAAAATTAATATCATTTTTATTTTAATATTTTTACTCACTTTAAAATTTATATTATCTTTAATTTTAATATATTTAACTCACTTTAAAATTAATATTAATTTTTATTTTAATATTTTTAACTCACTTTAAAATTAATATTATTTTTATTTTAACATTTTCAACTCACTTTAAAATTAATATAATTTTTATTTTAATATTTTTAACTCACTTTAAAATTATTTTTTTTATTTTAATATTTTTAACTCACTTTAAAATTTATATTAATTTTTATTTTAATATTTTTAACTCACTTTAAAATTAATAACACTTTATTTTTAAACATTTTTAACTCACTTTAAAATTAATATTTTTTTAACATTTTTAACTCACTTTAAAATTAATATTATTTTTATTTTAATATTTTTAACTCACTTTAAAATTAATATTATTTTTTATTTTAATATTTTTAACTCACTTTAAAATTTTTTTTTTTTCTAAATATTTTCAACTCACTTTAAAATTAATATTATTTTTATTTTAATATTTTTAACTCACTTTAAGATTAATATTATTTTTATTTTAATATTTTTAACTCACTTTAAAATTAATATTACTTTTTTTTTTATTCTTAACTCACTTTGAAATTAATATTATTTTTTCTCTCCCCTTCGCCTTCGTCTTCTGAGTCGCTGAATTCATTTTGATTTTGAATTCTTCGATCACTATCCATTACTACAAATTATAATAAAGTAAATAAAATATTAAATAAATTCATTTTGATTTTGAATTCTTCGATCACTATCCATTACTACAAATTATAATAAACTAAACATAATAAAATATTAAATAAGTTCATTTTGAATTTGAATTTTTCGATCGCTATTCATTACTGCAAATTATATTAAACTAAATAAAATAAAGTATTAAATAAATTCATTTTGATTTTGAATTTTTCGATCACTATCCATTACTAAAAATAAACAATTATTATTCAATTTTATTTTAACTAGTTTGAATTTTACCAGTTATGTCAGTAACTGTACCTGCATAAAACTAAAGTAATAAAACAAATAAGTTGAAAAAAAAAACAATTTGACATAAAAACAGGGCAAACAAATGTTTTTGGCAAATTTCCTCCGGGTTTTTAAAATTTCCTCCAGGTTTTTAAAAGTACACATTATTGGGTCTATTTATAGTTTAGAGTTAAGTTAACTAACGGTAAGAAACTGTGTTAAATAGTATAAAAATATTGAAAAGATACTTTTAAGCTACTTAAAACATGTATTTAATTTAAAAAAAATGATGATGACAAAAAAAAACTATCTGTTTGGTAGATTTTTTTGTATCAAAACATAATTTTTCTATTTAACATGTAAAAATTGTTTAAAATTCCAGGTTTTCCAGGATTCCAAGTTTTTTTGGCAGCCCTGATAAAATGTGTTTATATTTTTGAGAGTAAAAAATGTTAATATAATTAACGTGATTATTAAAAAAAACACTTACGTGTAGTAGGGGACAATTTTACCAACTTATTTTTATGTTATTAAGATGCCAAAAACCAAAAACAAATTTGAACCTTTTAAAGTAAAGTCAAAAGTTATATAAAATTTATGCACAAAAACTAGTTTGAAACAACTGATCGACTACAATAAACATCATTCATACAATTTTCACACCAGTTTAAATAGCATGTCTATGAGCTGAAAGTTATCTTAACCTTGAAAACTTCAAACTTGAAAGTTTACTAGTTTTAATTTGAAACTGATCTCTTAATGACATATGGTAGTATCTAAAAATTAAACAATAACTGACGAACAATTTTGATATTTTCTTAAAATACTACTAATATTATCGTTTTAAATACTTTAAAAGGGATTTGAATTTACTGAACATATTCTAAATATATTTTTTTATCAATATAACACAAACTATACATCGTTTTGTGTGGATAAGCTTAATTTATTAAAAAGCTACATAAAGTAATTAAATGTATAAGTTATATTACTTGGTTAAACGTTAAAACAACTAAAAACAAACTGGAAATTCTTTTTTCGGGATCTTTTTTTTCTTTCGGATCGACATTTTCTAAATCAAAAGTGTCAGGCGCTTCTAAAAGAATTTATTTGTTTAAGTAATTAAAATTAATTTTATTTGTTTTAGTAATTGAGACCTATGTAATACTAACTTTAGTTACAATATTTTACAGTGTTATTTTACTATAAATCAGTTATTTTCATGAAAATTTGGTAATTATTTGTAATATTGTTAGTAAATGTTGACATTTTAAGCTTTGTTTGACTTTTTTAAACATTAAAACTAAAAATAGAGTTTATTTATCTGTATATTCGAAATTTGAATACCTTTTACAAAATTATAAAGTTTGGTAAGTAATTTGTATCCCAAAACTCTAATTTAGTAATATCTATATTAATCACTTACTTAATAATCTTGCAACTGTGTAACTAAAAAATAATTACCAACTTACCAAACATTTTTACCTTAGGATAGTGTGGAATTTTGTGTAAATTTTTTAATTGTTGATTAAAAGTAATTTGACTAATGACTTTACTAAAAAAATTGAATAAATAATACTAACCAAACATTTGAACTGAAGGTGCATGGGCTATTTCGTGCAAATTTTGTAATAATTTATTCGTAATTGTCGACAAATGTTTTCTTGAGTTCATGTTTTGGGCGTTGGTTTGTCGTATATGTAACTTTATAAAAAATAAGTAAAATATCATATACATTATAATATTTTCTTGTAATGTAAACAAACACATTTTTTGTAGTCCCGTGCATTGAAAAATAATAGATATACATTTTTTGCGTTTTAATTGAGTTTAAACTTGGTATTGGAACATATGGTATTAGAAAAATGTATTATCATAAACAATTATATTTTAAAATTAATTCTTATTTGTTTTATTAAAAAAAAAACTTCCCTAACTAAGCATCAATTTTATTTTTAAAATCAAAGATAAATTTTAAAAGAAGCTAATTAAATGTTTTTTATCAACATCAGTGCTCATATTACAGACTTTTTAACCTAATTACAGAGTTTATGGATTTTTCATAAAAAAAACAAGTCTGTCAATTAACAGAAAACTTTTGTTATTATTAAACTTTTTAGAAAAACTAAATAAAAATTTTTAGTCAACATTAGCAACACGTGTGTCACTTTGCAGACTTTTGAATGTAAGCCAACATATAAATTTCAATTTATTTGTTTGATAAAGTTCTGAACTAAAAATTTCGGTTTAATTTTTTCTTCTGTTTTTTTTTTAACGTTGTGAATTTCAACCAACATTAGTGATCAAGTATGCTTGTAAACAAATTAATTAAAAAAAATTCAATCAACATTAGTGATCATGTGTCATTTTGTAGACTATCTGAATGTATGCCAACATGTTAGATTTTAATTATTTCAAATTATTTAATTAAACTAAAATTTAGTTTTTTATAATTTTTTTGTCTTTTTTTTTATAGTTTTCATGATTTTATTAACATAACTAGCACTTAGATCAAAACTAGTTATTCCGACAAGCATACTTAGTGAAATTATAAACTAAAATAATAACTGTATTGTTTATCTTTAAGTATTTCATAGTATGTAACATTTAAATGAAGTTTAAGATATTTTAATAATTGCTAGTATTTAAAATTGATATAAAGACTTGGTTTAATTTTTTATAATTATCTTACTTTAACTTTTGTACTGGTATTAATTTTAATGAGTATTATTTTTTAATAGATTTAATCCATAAACTTTACATTTTTTTTACATCAAAAAGTTAAAGTTGTAAGTTTTTAAAAGTAAACATAACTAAAAAATAAATTTTAAAACAGTAATTGCTAAATGAATCTATATTAAAACAGTTTTAAGTATAGGCAATTAAAACTCATTAAAAAGCTTTTAAGTACAGAACCTTCGAAGCAAATTACAATAACATCTTTCTACTTAAATCTCTTCTTTTTGATGTTTTATTTTTTTTAATTAATATTTCAAGTTTTTATATTGATTAAAATTTTGTAAAAATTGCATTTTATAAAATCCTTAAAAAAGCACTACTTTGTCAATGTTGTAAAAACTTATAACAAAAAGTATATCCTGAAATACTTAACTTATTTATTTAAAGGTTAGGTTGGCTTATAAAAATATAGTAAGTCTCAATTTTAGTACTAATATAAATTAAATTAGTTATAGTGTACCTAAAAAACTAAATTACAAAAGCTGAATAAGTTTATAAGTTAGTAAATTTTTATATATCATATAAATTTTTCTATTAAACTCATTACGTTGTGTTTGAAGTACAATTTGAAAAAATAGGTTGGTTAACTTTTTTTTTTTTTGAAAAAAAAAGTAGCATTAAAACAATTCTTTTTAAATACATCATTAGTTTTTAAACTTGAGCTTAACTTTTAAAAGTATGTAATTTTTTTTAGGATTAGTAAGTTTAACTTTCTTTTTATAAGTGTTCATGCATATATTTTAAGAGTGAATAAAATTTTGTTTAATAACTTTAAAATCTTTAATTTTGTAAATAAATAAACAAATACCTTATGATCTGGTTCATAGTACTCGTAATAGTCATTGAACGGAATATCTGCGAAATATTAATTTTACTTAAAATTGTGCAAAACTGTTATTTACTGTATAAAATAAACTAATAAGTTTCGAACAAAAAATCTCAATTGAAGTTATTTTTTTCAAAGTTTGTTGTCATTTGTTAAAAAACCAATCAACTTGCAAACTCACTATAAAATGAAAGTAAAAAAATTTATAAATTTAAAAATTTAAAACCCATGGTACAAACAAAAAATGCTGTACTGGAATAATCAGAAACCGTAAAAAAGATTTCTGAATTTCAAAACAACTTTTCATTAATTATTTAACTGCACAATAAATTTTTGACAACCTCTCATTTTAATTTTTAGTTTCTACATTCTTGGTGGACTTTATATTCTTTTTTTTATTCAAAATATTTATATTTCCAACAAAAGCTTTATAAGTTACTTAAATATAAAAATATTTTTAAACAACAATAAAATGACATAATTTTTATGTAAATAACATACGATACACTATATACAGAATCGTCAAAGGGGTTTGAAAACTTTTTCCAGGTTTTCTGAATTTCTCCAGGTTTTCAAAAATGCAAGCTTGTTGGTCCGATTAGTGTATAAAAATTTTTAAGGTAAAAATCAGTTTTATTCAGTAGAACAACATTGAGAAGACACTGTGATGCTATTTTAAATGTGTTTGAAAAAATCTAAATACTACAAAATTTTACATTATTGGACTTGATTGAATTTTTGTATCTAATCTAAAGTTCACAAGTAAAAATGAAAATCTGTTTAAAATCCCAGGTTTTTCTATGTTTTTTAGTTATTTTCGTTCGAAATTACAGGTTTTTCTAGGTTTTTTGGCAACCCTGAAGTAATAAAATTACTATTATCCAGTTCTGTGTTGCAGGCTAGTAATGACATTTCAACTTTAAAATGACAAACTTACTATTATTAAGTTCTGTGTTGCAAGCTAGTAACGACATTTTAACTTTAAAATGACAAACTTACTGTTATCAAATTCTGTGTTGCAGGCTAGTAATGACATTTCAACTTTTATGACAAACTTACTGTTATCAAGTTCTGTGTGGCAAGCTAGTAATGTAATGACATTTCAACTTTAAAATGACAAACTTACTATTATCAAGTTCTATGTCGGAAGCTAGTAATTTAATGACATTTCAACTTTAATAATGACAAACTTTCTATTATCAAGTTCTGTGTTGCAGGCTAGTGATGACATTTTAACTATATAATGACAAACTTATTATTATCAAGTTCTGTGTTGCAAGCTAGTAATGACATTTAGACGTTTATAATAACAAACTTACTATTATCAAGTTCTGTGTTGCAGGTTAGTAATGACATTTCAACTTTTAAAATGACAAAACTTACCATGATCAAGTTCTGTGTTGCAAGCTAGTAATGACATTTTAACTTAGTAATGACAAACTTACTATTATTAAGTTCTGTGTTGCAGGCTAGTAATGACATTTTAACTTTGAAATGACAAACTTGCTATTATCAAGTTCTGTGTTGCAAGCTAGTAATGACATTTTAACGTCTATAATGACAAACTTACCGTTATCAAGTTCTTTGTTGCAAGCTACTGATGACATTCTAACTTTAAAATGGAAAACTTACTATTATCAAGTTCTGTGTTGCAAGCTAGTAATGACATTTCAACTATATAATGACAAACTTATTATTATCTAGTTCTGTGTTGCAGGCTAGTAATGACATTTCAACTTTTATGACAAACTTACTGTCATCAAGTTCTTTGTTGCAAGCTACTGATGACATTTTAATTCAAAATGACAAACTTATTATTACCAAGTTCTGTGTTGCAAGCTAGTAATGACATTTTAACTTTAAAATGACAAACTTACTGTTATCAAATTCTGTGTTGCAGGCTAGTAATGACATTTCAACTTTTATGACAAACTTACTGTTATCAAGTTCTGTGTGGCAAGCTAGTAATGACATTTTAACTTTTATAATGACAAACTTACCGTTATCAAGTTCTGTGTTGCAGGCTAGTAATGAAATTTCAACTTTAAAATGACAAACTTAATATTATCAAGTTCTGTGTTGCAAGTTAATAATGACATTTCAACTTTTATAATGACAAACTTACTATTGTCAAGTTCTGTGTTGCAAGCTAGTAATGACATTTCAACTTTTATGACAAACTTACTGTTATCAAGTTCTGTGTTGGAAGCTAGTAATGACATTTCAACTTTAAAATGACAAACTTACTGTTATCAAGTTCTGTGTTGCAGGCGATTGCGGTCTCGTAAGTCCAACATCTGGCGACATTCCTGATGGTGTAACCTCCACCCCCCAACAGCATCACTGGAATGTTGTACTTCAGCATGAATTCAACGCATTTTCCGTGTCCTGTGACGTCATAATGGGATGTCACAATGATGAATATGTGTGTCATAATTATGAATGTGTATTTACATATTATTTAGCGTGTCTAGTTTTGAACCTGATTAATTTAATGTCGTAACAATGCTTGAAGGAGCTGAGTAAAATTAATGTGTACTTTAATTTATATTTTATCATCTAAACTAGGGGTGGGCAACGTTTTTCAATCAACAGGCCGGATCCGGAAAAAAATAGTCATTTGCGGGCCGGAGCATCTTGAATTAGTTATTTACCTGATCCGGTATCCGCTAGCTGAATAATGACTTTTTAGATCCGAATCCGACTAGATACTAATTTTAAATCGAGATCGGGATTTGGTCGGATTCTAGTTTAAATGAAAATTTTGGATCCGGCCGGAATCTAATTTTATAGATACAGTTGATCACTTTTTTGAATCCTTTAAATTCACAAAACTTTTTAAGTATGAAATTTTAAGATGTAGATTGAGACATGTCACATGTTCAAATAATAACTATAAATATAATTGACATTGTAATTGACAAGGGTACGTATATAAAATATCGTACTTGAAAAAACACTTTGCTTGAGGTGATGTGAAAAAAAGATATTCCAACTAAGTTAAAACAAAAAAATATTAGGACAAAATGGTGTATTTATTAGTACACATTAAGTTATAAAGTCATTTTTTAGCATGTTTTTAAAGTCAAATTCTTACAGTTTTGTTTTGTAAAAGTATGATAAAATATTTTATAAAAAAATAATAATATTGACCCTTTGCGGGCCTGTCACTTCGCTCGTGGGCCGGTCATTTGCAAGCCGGATCTTATTAAAATTTTAAAAACGGTCGGGGGCCGGTCATTTTACTCTGCGGGCCGGATCCAGCCTGCGGGTCATACGTTGCCCACCCCTAATCTAAACTGACTGAGGACCTATTCTCTTAACAAGAATAGTGAAACAATTGCTTTTGAAAGTACAAGTTTTAGGATGTAGTTTTAGTATAAAATTAAATTTTAGGTAAATGACTGTTATAAGGCCATAGGGGGGGGAAAGGATAAAACACTTTTTTTTTACAAAAATTAACTTTTGCTTTTATATGAAAGCTTTATTACAAACTACAAGCCAGTTTTTATAGAATTCAAAAATATCATTTAACTTTTGATATATTTTATTTTTTTGTTAAAAGTTTCCGATACAAACGTATGGACCGCAAATTTTTCGGGGTGAATTTTCTTGAAAATTTTAAAAATCACAAAAAATCTATATCCTCCTTCATTTTTCAGGCAATCTTAAATTAGCAATCTCATAATCTTAAAATTCTTAGGAAATGTTTTTTATATTAAAAGAAAATAAAACTTTTCTTAAGAATTTTGATAATTTATAAAAATATAAATTTTATGTAAAAAAATTTTTAAAAAATCTTTTTTTTTCAAAAAAAAAGTATTTTTACAAAATTTTTTTTTAAATCCAAAGTAAAGTTTTTTTTGCTATTGTATAAAGATTTGACTGTAAAAGTTTGAAGAAGATTACTTGAAAAATGTAGGAGGAGATAGATTTTAAATAAAATAGTCTTTTTTCGCTGTTTTAGTTTTTCCTTCCTATAGGGGAACCTATTATGAGGCTTGACTTTGACTTGTCATATCTCAAAAAATTATTCGAATTTTTTAAAACGATAAAAAACATCTTGAAGCCTAGAAAAACCTCTATAAAATAAGATTAACTTGTAGAAAACATGGCTTACCCCCCCACCCCTATGGCCTTAATTAGTATAACAAGATTTAAAAGATATTGTAAATGTAATTAAAAAAAACTAATAAAAATAAAAAAATATATATGACAGATTTTTTGTGTCGAATCGAAATTTCATTATTTTACTTGTAAATACTGTTTAAAATTCCAGGTTTTTTTTATCTAAATTGTCAAATTCCAGGCTTTTTCAGGTTTTCTGAGTTTTTTAATAACTCTGTTAATTTGAATAAATATGAATATTTTATTAAAACGTGATTCTTATATATGCTTGTTAACTTTTATATTTAAATACAGATAAAAACACTTTTATACAAATAAAAACACTTTTAAAATATACTTTCTTTTTTAACTGACTTTGAACTAGAATCATTTTGTTTGTTTATACTTTTTTACTACATAATTTTAATTAGGTTAATATGTTATTTGTTAAAATAATAAAATTAAAAACTGCTAATAAATAATTTATAAACAAGCTAACATAACATACTTGATTATATTTTTCAAGTATATTTTGTTGTAGCATAAAAAGGTTAACACTTTATACAGATAAAAATATTTTATTGAATACAAAAATTTATGCAATACTGGTTTTACTGCATGTAATAATATCTATTCAAACTAACATTACTTAGAATACTTAGTCAAATTTCATATGAGACTTTGTTAATTTTTCCTTATTACAAGGTTGCCACTCATTTTTTCAAATTTTTTTCCAGGTTTTCCAAATTTCTTTCAGGTTTTTAAAAATACACATTTCTGGGTCTATTTTTAGTTTTAAGTTGATTTCTAATAAAAAAAAACTATGTACTATGTTAAATTGAATAAAAGCATTGAAAAGATACTGTTAAGTTACTTTAAATGTGTTTTTTAATAAAAAAAATTTTGATGATGACAAAAAATCTTAATTATATGATAAATTTTTTGTGTCAAATCAAAATTTTACAACTGAAAATGTTAAAGTTATTAAAAATTCCAGGTTTTTCCAGGTTATTTTAGCCTAAATTGTCAAATTTCAGGTTTTTCCAGGTTTCCAGGTAAAGTGGCAACCCTGTAATTAATATTGTTATTTGATTCATTAGTTTAGCCACATAAAAAGGAACAATAAGTAAAACTAAGCTGTTCACTTCTTAATAATACTGTAGTTAACAAAATTTTAAATGAACTAAATCATTTTTGTACATAAACAATATATTATCACGTGTATTTACTACATGCGATAGCCACTTGAAATTAAAATCAAATCAACGGATTCAGTTTATCTTTTTTTGAGACAACTTATTTAATTAACTTTTATGATTTCTAAATTTCAACATAATACTCAGCTTTGACAAAAACACAACTAAATGCTCTGCTAATTATTTACTCTTTACAGGTAATTACAAAATTAAAATAAAAATAAAACATTAAAAAGGGTTGCCAAATATTTTTGGCAAATTTTCTCCAGGTTTTAAAAAGTAAACATGTTTGGGTCTATTTGTAGTTCTAATTTAATTTAAAAGTAAGAAACTGTGTTAAATAGTTTAAAAACATTGAAAAGATATTGTGAAGCTACTTTAAACAGGGTTGCCACTCATTTTTTCCAAATTTTTTCCAGGTTTTCCAAATTTCTTCCAGGTTTTTAAAACTACACAATTTTGGGCTTATTTTTAGTTTTAAATTAATTTCTATATAAGAAAATGTGTTAAATACTATAAAAACATTGAAAACATACTGTAAAGTTACTTTAAATGTGTTTTTAATTAAAAAAATTTTTGATGATGACAAAAAAATTTTATTTATATGATAGATTTTTCTCTCAAATCGAAATTTTACTACTGAAAATGTTAAAATTATTAAAAAATCCAGGTTTTTCCAGGTTTTTTTAAAAATTTCTCAAATTCCAGGTTTTTCAGGATTCCAGGTTAAGTGGCAACCAGGTTTAAATTAAAAATATACAATAAACCTAATTTGTGCAATATTAAAAAATTATAAAAAAAATATTTTTTGAGTTTTTTAGAATTCTAAAATGCGTAAGAAAACGAGAGTGGGTAACGTCACGAGTGCGTAAAGATGCGAGAGGTTACTGTTGATTGAAATTATAGAGAAATTTTTTTTATAAATTTTTATAAATTTGTTAAAAAATTTTATAAAACTTTTATAACTCTAAACTTAGTTTTTAAAATAGACTATTCTAAGTAAAGCAAAACTTTGTTAATTAACACTTTAATAGTAAATATTTTAACTGCAAGCTTAAAAGTTTAGTAAAATATTTTGCAGCACTAATTATCAGTTTTTGATATATCATTAATAATTATTTATTATAACTTAAGCTCTAAATAAGTATTGTCAAAAGCATATTGATAAAAAACTTAATTCATAAATACTTTAGATTATTTTTATATGTATAGTTACTGCACTTTTATTTAGTGATCTTATAGGTACAACTATTGAAAATAACTATAAACAAATAATACTTTAACTTTATACTTATACAATTTTGTAGGTAGAAAAATATGTTAAGCTTTATCTAAGATGTTGTGTTTACTAGGTTGAAACAAAAAACGTTTACAATTAAAAATTTCTAATAAGCTTAAATTTTAGAAATAACAGAATAATAGTTTAGAAAAACTGTTGGTATAAACTGTATTAAATTTCAATACCTTAAAAATATGTTTAAAAGAATTGTTATTAATCACATGCTTAAAATTTAAACAACTCGCGTAGGATGACACTTTGCTTTTGAAATGAATTATCTGTTTTTGTTGTGAATTGAAATTTTGTTTTTCTTGTCAAAAAATAAAATAAAAGTATGTTTTTAAAATAAACTGTTACATTTTTATTCAAATTTAATAAAATACTCAATTGTATCCTGAACTTTATGGTAAGTATTTTTGTATTTGCTTTAGTTAACGTTAAAAAGCCAAGAAAAAAAGTTTAAGAATGAACACTTGAAATTAGATAAACGTTTTAGTAATATACTATAAACAATTTCATCGCTAAGTATAATTAATAAATACTTAGAATATTTGGCAAATGCTTCAAATCTAAAAAAAATATCATAATTTGAACATTTATCCAAAGCTTAAAAATAACAGACTTACAACTTTTGGTAATAACTAAAGTAACTTATAAGAATAAATTATACTAGCATTGACTTTTAAATAAGTTTTAACTTTTTTTATTCATCATACAAGTTAAAATAAATTAGGTTAAATTAAAACTATCTGTGTTTCGATTGTTAATGCAAATATTAAAAATTAATTTTATCAATTTTTGTATTTATTCAATACGTCATTTGTGGTTTGAACAGAAAATTGTTTACAATGTAAAATAGAACATTTGTCTGAGAATTTTAAATATTTTAATGAAATACTTACAAAAACTTTTGTTACAACTTTTAAGATAACTAAAATTAAATAACTTAATAAATTATTAAACTTTTATAAAAGCAAGTATTTGAATATAACGTCTTAATTAAACTAAGCTTAATTTTTAATTTAAAACTATGAATAAAGCTCAAGTTTAACGTGAACCTTTTTAATACTAAAAAAAAACAAAGAATTATCATATAAATGTGAAAATACTTTTCCAGTAAACAAGTAAGTTCATTAATTAACTTGTATTTATTTATTCGAGTCACTCTTTTTGTAACTTTCTAACATTGTAATTTGAAAATACCAATTTTTCAAATATATAAAAAACTCTCAAACGCTCAAGTAATTTAAAGTCACATATATACAAAACTCACTCAATTTAAAAAAATATTTCTACACTTTAAACTAATGATTGCTTATTTAATCACGCAAAACCAACTGTTTAGTGTTAGATTGAAAACCAAAAAAATGCAATATTGGATTGAAAACTCTTGAATAGAAAGTTTTTTAGCATTTAATTTTTGTAACTTGTTTTTGATATTTAAACCATTTTTCAGAGCAAGAAATTATTAAATTAATTTATGTATGAAATTATTAATTAAGTAAATTAAATCAAAATACAAACAAACCTTTCAGCGTAAGATTGAAAACTCCGAGTCTGTCAAGAGCTAAAGAGTCAGCTCCACACTGGAGAACAATCACTGAGGGTCTGTAGTGTTCCATGACCTGAAAAAAATAATATTTATTTTATTACCTGAAATTACTGATGTTTACAACTATAACCTTCCGATACATAAAATCGCAAACTCATACATAACATTACATTGAAAAAAATAGTACTTTGATTTTCTCTATATGTTATTTTAATTAATATACTCATACAATATTTTGCTAAATACAAAATAATTAGCATTGATATAAATAAAAAAGGCAATCTAGGATTTGAAAACAGTCAACTTAATGTCCTCTTTTATACATTTATAATTATTATTTTTAGCTAGATCCTTCCATACTGAAGTTAGAATAAGGACAATTTATTTTTGTTATGCAATGTTTCATATTCAGAAAACGTTAAGTATTATCGAATCGGTAGTGAAGTAAGTACAACTGCAACTATTGATTCCAAAAAGGTACAATCTACTAAAACTATCAGAAGGAGTAAAAGTTAAACTAGTATAACTCAGCACCAATGATATTTTACACCGGTGTTACCTAAAGCAGGAGAAAATTGTTATACCGGATTTCTTATTGTAAATCAAAAGAGTTCTCGAGTGTGGGCGATTACGCCCACTAATTTTATCATTTGATTACTACTAATACATGTCTGTTGAATTAAAAGTTACTATGGCTTTATCTGAGCAACCTTTTCTCTTAAGTAACTGTATACTACTAATACATGTCTGTTGAATTAAGTGTTACTATGGCTTTATTTGAGTGTGAACCTTTTCTCTTAAGTAACTGTATACTACTGGTATAAGCCTCTTAAATTAACTGTTTTTTAAATGTTGTTTAAATTCGTTTCTATATAAATTTTTCACAACGTCTTTTAAAGCTTAATTTGATTTATATATATTATACAAATATATATAACTCAAATAATCCTAGTACTTGCAAATTAAAAAAAAATCTGGTTTTTAATAGTCATTTTTTCACTGATAGACATTAGAATTAATACGTAGTTAGAATTTTTTTTAATTTTATTTAAATATATTGAGCTATGCACCACTTTGTTTTTTTTTCAAACATTAACCTTTTCTGTTTAAATGGTGATACTTTTTATATAAGTATTAATACAAATTCTGCGTTCAAAGTTTACAAAAAATAAGCAAAATAGTAACATACATGGAATAGACAACCATGTAGTTTTATTTCAAAATTAAAGTTAGGGTTATAATACAATTTATCTGAAAAACACAAAATATGTTAGTTTATTGCTTATAAAGTTCTAAATAATTTGCTCATAAATGGTACAAAAATACTTTCATAAATTAAATTATTTTTTTAATTTTATGTTAATTTTCAACTCACTTTACTCATTACAGGCACAAAAATATTTTCAAATTTTTAAAAACTTTGTTTTAAATATTTTATATTCAACTTACTTTAGTCATAACAGGCACAAAAATACTTTCATAAATTAATTTTTTTTTTTTAATTTTATGTTAATTTTCAACTCACTTTGCTCATTACAGGCACAAAAATACTTTCATATGAAATATCATCGATTCCATCGTGTAGCGGAAAATTTACCGAATAATTTCTACCCTTCAAATGTCCTCTGTCCTTTAATAGAATAACAAATACAGTTTTTAATACAATTAATAATATGTTTAAACTGTTAGGGAATTTAATGAAGAATTTCTTCAATTTATACATTTTTTCATAAAGTGATATTGTAAATAAAAAAATCAGCATTGAAAAACTTATGCTTCCTCATTGAAAGAATATAAATTTTTACTGAGAAAATTATATATCTTAATATATAACAGTCATATAACATTTATTAAGAAAACAACTAATCTGTTAAATTTGTAAAAAAATAATAGATAATATATAGTAGTCTCTATTCAGATGTTGTATTTTAATATATACTTTTTTCAAAGTTAAAAAAAATGATAGATGATTTAAACAATAGTAATGGGATGACTGTAAAAATTTCTTCAAGTTTTGTTAAAAATTAAAGGAAAAGATAGTTGTGAAAATGCATTTTTTGGTCATTCTAGTATGATTTACTTAGAGCAGTGGTCGGCACGGTGTACACTGGTGCACACTAGTGTACATGAAATTTCTTTTAGGGTGCACGAGACTTTTGGGGTGCATGAAACTTATTTTGGGGTACATGAATTTTTTTTCCGCAGAAACTAATTTTTTTTTTTTAATCTTTCTACATTTAAGACATACTCAACCTTGACATCTAATTGACTATTTTGTTGTTAATAAAGCGACCATTTTTGTACTCTTCTAGTTCTATTCTGTTAAATTATGTAAAATTCTTCCACCCTTACCCGCCTAAAGAAAAAGCTGGGTATTTTAGACCTGGGTGATTCAAGTAAAATATTGTTGAAAAAATTAGATGATCGATATTAAAAGTTTATTGAAATGGATAGGATAAACTGGTGAATTTAAAGTTAGCGTGTAAAAATTAACTCGTTGTTACCCAATTATTAGTAAAAAAAAACGATTAAAAGTGTTTACATATTCTTAAACACTAGCGGCGCTAAAGAATGCTAATTGAGGTGCACAGAATTTTAACTTTGTGATTTAGGGTTTACGGATTCGAAGTAGCGTGCCGACCACTGACTTAGAGTGATCTATTAAACTCCCCAACTTTGATTACTTACATTTTGTTAGTTACTTTTATTTTATATTGGCAAAAAGAGTCTGATAGCTCTGTAAAGCTCTGAAAATAAGATTAAATTTTGATATACAATGAGGCACCCCCCTATTACCTACCATACAGTTTAAAAACGATCATCACAACACAACATTATTATTTAAATAAAATCAAAACTAACAGTAATATATACAGTTGCTGGTAAATATTCACCGCATTTATGAAATGAAAACTTGATAAACATTTATGCTATGTTGTGTTTCTTAACTTAAACGATTAAATCAAAACCAACAGTAATATATACAGTTCCAGGGAAATATTCCCCGTATTTATTAAAAGAAATTTGATAAATATTTATACTAAGTTTTATTTCTTAACTTAAATGATTAAATCAAAACCAACAGTGATATCTCCGGTCCCAGGGAAATACTCCCCGTATTTATGAAACGAAATCTAATAAATATTTATCCTATGTTGTATTTATTAATTTAGATGATTAAATCAAAACCAACAGTGATATCACCGGTTCCTGGGAAATACTCACCGTATTTGTGAAATGAAAACTTGATAAATATTTATACTATGTTGTATTTATAAACTTGAATGATTAAATCAAAACCAACAGTAATATCTCCGGTCCCTGGGAAGTACTCCCCGTATTTGTGAAACGAAAACTTGATAAATATTTATACTATGTTGTATTTCTTAACTTAAATGATTAAATCAAAACCAACAGTGATATCTCCGGTTCCTGGGAAGTACTCCCCGTATTTGTGAAACGAAAACTTGATAAATATTTATACTATGTTGTATTTCTTAACTTAAATGATTAAATCAAAACCAACAGTAATATCTCCGGTTCCTGGGAAGTACTCCCCGTATTTGTGAAACGAAAACTTGATAAATATTTATACTATGTTGTATTTATTAATTTAAATGATTAAATCAAAACCAACAGTGATATCTCCGGTTCCAGGGAAATATTCCCCGTATTTGTGAAACGAAAACTTAATAAATATTTACACTATGTTGTATTTCTTAACTTAAATGATTAAATCAAAACCAACAGTGATATCTCCGGTTCCCGGGAAATATTCCCCGTATTTGTGAAATTAAAACTTGATAAATATTTTCACTATGTTGTATTTCTCAACTTAATTATTAAATCAAAACCAACAGTAATATCTCCGGTCCCTGGGAAGTACTCCCCGTATTTGTGAAACGAAAACTTGATAAATATTTATACTATGTTGTATTTCTTAACTTAAATGATTAAATCAAAACCAACAGTAATATCTCCGGTTCCTGGGAAGTACTCCCCATATTTGTGAAACGAAAACTTGATAAATATTTATACTATGTTGTATTTCTTAACTTAAATGATTAAATCAAAACCAACAGTGATATCTCCGGTTCCTGGGAAGTACTCCCCGTATTTGTGAAACGAAAACTTGATAAATATTTATACTATGTTGTATTTCTTAACTTAAATGATTAAATCAAAACCAACAGTGATATCTCCGGTCCCAGGGAAATACTTTCCGTATTTATGAAATTAAAACTTGATAAATATTTATACTATGTTGTATTTCTTAACTTAAATGATTAAAAATCAAAACCAACAGTGATATCTCCGGTTCCAGGGAAATACTCACCGTATTTATGAAACGAAAACTTGATAAGTATTTTTATTATATTGTATTTCTTAACTTAAATGATTAAATCAAAACCAACAGTAATATAAACAGTTCCTGGGAAATATTTACCGTATTTATGAAAAGAAAACTTGATAAATATTCATACTACGTTGTATTTCTTAACTTAAACGATTAAATCAAAACCAACAGTGATATCTCCGGTTCCAGGGAAATACTCACCGTATTTATGAAATGAAAACTTGATAAATATTTACACAATGTTGTATTTCTTAACTTAAATAATCAAAACCAACAGTGATATCACCGGTTCCTGGGAAATACTCCCCGTATTTATGAAATGAAATTTGATAAACATTTATACCATGTTGTATAACAAATCAAAACCAACAGTGATATCTCCGGTTCCTGGGAAGTACTCCCCGTATTTGTGAAACGAAAATTTGATAAACATTTATACTATGTTGTATTTATTAACTTATATAGATTAAATCAAAACCAACAGTGATATCTCCGGTTCCAGGGAAATATTCCCCGTATTTATGAAACGAAATCTAATAAATATTTACACTATGTTGTATTTATTAATTTAAATGATTAAAAATAAAAACCAACAGTGATATCTCCGGTTCCTGGGAAATATTCCCCGTACTTGTGAAACGAAACAGTCATGACCCTGTCTGTCGTGTAAAAAGCTTCCTCAACTCCGTCACCGTGGTGAATGTCGATGTCAATGTAGAGGACTCTTTGGTGAACTCTGTAAATACAAACATATTAAGTAAAAGGTTTAAATACTCTAGTTTTATAGAGTTGTCCATGTAAGATTAATTGATGATTTCTAACGCAAAAAATGATGATATTCACTGTAAGTGTATAATGTTAAAGCCTCCAAGTTATACCTATCACCATACAAGACTCGACAGTGGAATATATTAGAAATGTTTATATCAAGTAGTATATTGTACAAAATACAATTTGAAACATTCCCGTAATATTAATGTTTGTGTACATTGTATTCCTGATTTTCTGACTTTTCCTGACTTTGTAGCAACCCTGGTGTACAAGGAGCAGTAATGCACTCTGCATATTATTAATATTCGTACATTTTAAATAAAATATCGCTCTGCGAAAATTAGTAAGCATGAAAAAAATAATTGTTTTTACTTTAAACTCATTGATATGAAAGAAAAAATTTTGCACATCAAGCAGCATTTTTTAAATTGAATTGAAACATTATAAATAAAACTTAAGTGTCTCAAGTATTCCCTAGGTAATACCATTATTGTGAAACTTTGGTATAGTTATTACACATGATCAATTGTTTTTATTAAATCTTACTTAAGCAGTTTTATGTATTACATAAAAAAAATCAATTAGCTAAATTTATTTTACAAACTTTAGTAATTATAGTATTACAAGAACAATGTCATTTAAAGTACAAAAATTTTTTCAATGCAAAATAAATTTAAGTTGAAACTTGTTTTAAACAACTTTGTTATTTTTTAGTAATCCAAGCACAACTTACATGATATAAAAAAAATAGTTATTATAAATCTAAACGTATTTTCATTAATCAAAGATTCTTAAGACAATTTACATATATAGTTTTGGGTTATCTTATGTTTATCATCATTTAAAACAACTTTTACACTTCCCTTTAAGGATTTAAATAATCTAAGCAACATATTGTTTGCATAAGAGAATCTACTACTTAGTAAAAAATTTAAAAATAAAACTTTCAAAATGAAAGTAGTAAACATTAAAATTAATAAAACATACTTTAACTATTTTAATATTCTAAGGACAATATTAATTACATTAAAAATCGTATTAATTTTCAAAAAAACAAGCTTTAATTTTTTCAATGCTCCAAGGACAATACCTTTAATATACAACAATCTATTTCTTGGACTAACACAAATAAATGTTTTTATAATTGAATAAGTACGTATTTAAAAAACAAACTTTAACAAATCCAATATTTAAAGAACTATATCATTTACATAACAGAAAAATTAATTTTTATCAGACTAAACCTATATTGATATATCAAAAATTTTCGAAAAATAAATGGGTATAATTTTGAATCAATATTTTATACTTTTAATTATCAAAAAAACTTTTTACAACTCACTTTAGTAACTCCAATATTCCCAGCACTATATCGTTAACATAGCAGAATCCGGAAGCTTCTGCTTTTTTAGCGTGGTGCAAACCACCGGCCCAATTAATTGCTACATCTACTGATTTCTTGTTTATCTTATCCGCACATGCTGAAATAAAAATATATTACTAATATCATTAACTTTATATATACATATAAACATCAACAAATTAATTAGTTTAAAAATTAACTTCAACTGATTTTTTATTTATTTTTTCCGCGCAAGCTGCTAGAAATATATAAGTTTCTCAATTATATGTTTGAGTTATTTTACACATAATTAATTGCCATGTCTACAGAATTCTTGTTTATAATATTATGCACATACTGTTAAAATGTAAATAATATTATTAATGATTTATTTCAATTTTTTTATTTAACAGTTAGTTGCTACATCCATAGATTTCTAGTTTATTTCATCTAAACATACTGCTATTATTCATACATTATATACTTTTTACTACTTGATAATCATTGAAAAATCTGTACATAAATTTTTGTAATTTTTTCACAAGTATTTATCGAATCATCAATGAACTCCATCATTTTTATTAAATTATTTATCTTATTTGTGTTATACTTAACAAAAGCAAATTATATGTAATACTTTTATTTTTTAGTAATTTTGAGTGTTTAAAATAACTAGTTAGTTGTTTATATTAATGAATAGTGGTAGTATTACTCACCAATAGAGCCTCCGGCCGATATTTGACAAAAATCATAAATTCCATCAAAAGCTGGGCAATCTTCTACTACATTAACTGAAAAATAAATAAATATTATATAGAAGAAAAAACAATTAAATGTATATAATTCAATCAAAAGCACGGCATTCTTCAAATATTTTAACTATAAAAAAATAAACAAAATAGCAGAAATAATAATAGTTATTGTTACTATTAAATTTTCATATCTTCTATCGAAAGATGTACTATCTTTTACAAACATATATACCATATATAAGCATAGTATTTGTGTCAAATCAATTTATCATCTTAAAGCTTTATACAACACTTAACAACTTTAAAAAGAAAAAAATCTGATATTTCAAAGAAATAATAATAAAGGAAAAAATTAATAAAAGGGTGTAAGTCTAAAGTATTTAGGCAAAACTAAATTAAACACAATTTTTTTGTAATTATAGTCTAAGGAAACTCAAAATTTACTCTGAAAATTTTATAACATATTTTTTTTAATAAGTTCAAAAGTTAATTTAAAATCTAATGGTAAATATTTTAGTATAAATCAGTAATAAATAACAAATAAAGTTTGTAATTAGATAAATACAAATAACCAACATTTTTGCATTTCTTTTGAATCTTCTTTATTTTTACTGACAGGCGAAACTTTTTTCAAAAAATTAATGTAATCGTCTGTGTGAAATTTTGTCATTTCGTTTGCTGTGGCTCTGTATGGTCTCTGATGAAAATTGATTACTTAAAATGATTGTAAGAATAAAATATACGCACAGTCAAAAAAATATATAAATCAGGGTTTCCCAAACTTTTTTTCAGAAGGCTCCTTTAAAGAAATTAAAAAAACTATGGCCCCCTCAGACAAGATTTCTCAAAAAAATACCATTAAAAATTCCTAACACCTTTCTTTGCTTTTCATCGTCAACTACAGAATATCTAGTGTAAGTTCTAAATTATAGCTTTGTGGCTCCCCCTTTTATAGCTTATGGCCCCCTAAATTTCCTCAAAAATTTTCAACAACATCTAATATATAAGTTTCAAAACTACCTCCAAAAACCCCAAAGATTTATTTTTGCTCTTCATCATCTACTCCATAATATCTAGTGTAATTTTCAAATTATGACCTCATGGCCCCCTATAGCCTCTTTACTACTCATGGCCCCCTCATTTGCCTTTTTGCTGCTTATGGCCCCCTAAATTTCTGTCACGGCCCACTTTGGAAAACCATGATATAAATATATTTTTTAAATACCATACATTATATTTTTCCTTGATTTTTCATTGAGTTTTTTTGATAGTTCATAATTCAATTTAGATAAATTTTTAGATAGTTCTTAAATCCATTTAAATTTTGGTTGTTATGTTAACTTAACACAAATTAGATTAATGTTTTGTTGACTCTGGACTTAAAATCATAATTTTAGACAATTCTCAATTTCATTTAGTTAAATTTCAAGGTAAAAATATATTTTTAGTTATTTTTTTTAAAGCTCTGAATTCAGTTTTTTTCTTTGACTCATTATATTAATATTAATTAAATTTGTTTTTTTAAACTAGTACCAATTTTACCTAATTATACTCTGCCATGCATGAATTTTCGAATATGCAACATTTTAGTTTTTGTTTATATTCTTGACGCATGAATACGTTTTAAAATAACAGTATAATTAACAAACATTGTTATATGCAGTTTAATATTTTAATTTTTTGTTCGAAAAGGTCGCAATCTCTTGCATAAATCTATTTAAATACCATAAATTGAACAACATAAAAGATAATTTCAACAACTTCTATTTGTACTAAGCTCTATATATGGTTTCTATTAAAATACAAAAATCATTTACGCAACTTAAGAAAAATTTATTCAATTATAGAATGGGTGGGCAACTTATGTCTGCAATGAATAGTTTGAGATAAACAAAAAAATTAAAGTTAAACATTTTTTTAATGTGCTATCAATTTAATTTTTAGTTTAAGCAGTGCTTAATAAATTATTAATTCATTGCGGCTTTGCTTCTAAAGGTTTTTTTTTACAACGCCAAGACATTTTTTGATAAGCATGCTAAGTTTTTGCTGCTAAATCTGGTCTATCAAGTAAAAACGTTGCCTACCTCTGCATAAACAAAGTAAACATTTAATTTACAGGGTGGTCATTAGTTTCTTTAAAAATTTCTTTCAGGTTTCTAAAAGTACATGTTTTTGGGTCTAATTATTTAGTGTGTCAAATCAAAATGCTACTACTTAACATGTAAAATTTGTTTAAAATTCCAGGAATATCCATTTTTTTTCAAATTTTCTTAAATTCTTGGTTTTTCCAGGATTCTAGGATTAGTGGCCACCCTGAAACAAATGGTCCTTAAATGTATATGTGTTATTAGCCTTAAGTAGGTTTTTTTTTTTAAATAAAAAAATAAGTCAATTATGAAAAAGAAAACTTTGTTTTATTTGCCACTCTTATAAATTATAAAACATTTGAAAAATAATTATAAAACATTTAGCCTTCAACTCTCACTCTAAATATAAGTAATCTAATTTTTACCACTAAAAAAAAGTAATTTTTACCCATCTTTTAAAGAAAAGTAGTAAGCAAATACTTATAACTGACATAAATGAGCATCTTTTTGTAAAGTCCGTAGTTCATCATAAGATTGTGAGTCAATCTGATTCTATGGGGCTTCATCGGGTGGTTTTCACCATAATACTGGTTGCCAATATCAGCTGTGAAAAAATATATGCTTTATTTGCTAAATTTTTTTGTTGATAATCACAAACATCAGCTGAGTTAAGGAACAGTTGTTTGAAAAGTTTTTATGCTTTTTTATTTCAATTGCATGATTTTTACCATGTTTATTATTAATTAGTTAACTTAATAAATTAAATAACAATTTTCATTTAGTATGTAAATACTTTTAGCAGGATCTGAGGTACTTTATGTTACTTTGTGCTAGTCAGAGTTTATGTAAAAATTGATAAGAAATAATTAATGAGTTAAAAACAAGCCTAAAATTTATAAAAAATATCAAAACTATCTCAAGTTTTGAAATAAAAGTCAAAGAATTTGAATCAGCCTAAGTTTTTCAAAAATGTTCAAACTAGATCAATCTGGCCTGAGTCTTCATGAAAACTAATACTAGCCTGACAAATGGCAACCCTAATAGAAAAGCTTCATCTAGGTTGCTAAATCCATGTTAGTACTGTATATATATATAACTGTTCTGTGTAAGTTGTAACATAAGCAAGTGTTACACCAAAACTTGATAATTAACAAAACATAAAAACAAAAAATGTCCTTAATGTATGCAGTTTATAAAAAAACTTTCTATAATTACAACAGTTTGTAAAAATATGCTCTGATAAATAAGTCACAGGTACTCTTAATACTTGAATCACTCAACTTAAGAAATTTATTATTACAACAAACTAATGTATTCTGAAAAAAAAATTGTAGAGGAAATTGAATTTTTTTTTTATTACTATAAATAGATTTCCTATGTTAAAAAATTACTCTATAGTATATAACTTTTTTTTTTGAGTTTCATTTAGCAACTGGTTCCTTGTACATTATAGAGTTTATCTTGCAAAAAAAGACATTTGCATAACATGATACCAATATTGGTTATTAGTTTTATACTAAATATTAATTTTTGTGTAAACCAACTAACTTGCTCAGCAACATTTCTTTTTAATAGTCAACTCAGAACAAAATTTTTTAAACTCACTACCATACTAGAAGAAAGTTTACATTTTGTAGATCAAATTACTATGTATAACTTAATGGAGTTAGTAAAATTTTTGTATTTCTTTAAAATTCTTGTGTAACTTAAAATCACGTTAATATCAATTTGAAATGTTATATTTTATTTTTTACTAGTAGTTGCTAAAAAATATTCAAAAAAAAACTCACAGTCATAATAGTAGCAGACCTTCCTGTTACAGCACTGGTCAGAGGCCATTGTATAAATTAATAAACAGCTGTGAGTAAAATTTTATGTTTTAGCAAGTTTGAATGAAAACTATTAATTATATAGAAAACTAGTGCAAATTTTTTGCTAATATATACCAAAGCATTGTATAAATTTATGAACAGCAATAAAATAAGTACTTGATAACTTAATTTAGTAAGTAAACAGTTTTGTATTAAAGAAGGAAAAATGTAACAATTTTCCATTTGTATACAAACTTTGTTTTATACGAGTAGTAATGTATTTATTTATGTAAAACAATAAGGTATGCAACAAACAATACAACATTCTTTTGCTAAAGAACTATAGAGAATTTTAAACTTGTTTTTTTTTTTTTAATTAAAATTGCTAAGTTTTTCTGAATACAAGTATACCATTAAAAAATTAAGGGCATAATTATAGTAAATTCAATCTAGTGAGAAAAACCAAACCAAAAGTATAAATTTGATAAGTTTTAAACTAGAATTTAGTTTAAATATTTTTTAACAAAATTTTTAGGTTTTAAAAATTAACTTTACTCAAGCTAACACTCAATATACAAATAAAAAAAATTAGACAAAAATTTATCAAACATGATAAAAGAATAAGAAAAATATTTTTATTACATAACATCAATTTCAGAAGAAAGAAAAATTTGTCAAGCACTGTTAAATTTTATTTCCATTAATGAATACTTTTGAAGCAGGAAGAACCAAATGTGATAGAACTAATTTCTAGTTTATAATGATATTTTGATAGGATACAATAAAAACAAAACTGGTTTTATACAATATTTTCATATAGCTTTGATTTAAAACTTTATAAAAGTAAAAAAATAGATTTGAAGCTTCATTTGTAATAAGAACTTCAAATTGTTTTTTGATAAGACATTTGTACTTTGTAGATAAAACTTGGTTACTATAAAGGGGCATAGCAATAACAAAATTTTGAATCTTTCATAGAAAATTTTTGGTATATACTATATTTTTACACCAGGGCTAAAAATGAGGGTAGGTGTCAGAGTCTATTTAGCCCAGAGTTCTACTTTAGCACCAAGTGACACTTAAGCAGGGAGTAACACTTTGACATGGCGTCACTTTAGCACAGAGTGACATTTTTGCACGTAATAATTTTAAATCATTAAAAATGTTTTTTTAAACAGTGTTCAATAATGAATTTATTCTTTCAAGACTTTATTTTACAAACTAAGTTTTGGTCAAAGACATTGTCAGTGCTTAAAAACTTAGTTTGTAAAAAAAGTCTTGAAAGAATAAATTCATTATTTCTCCTCTAATATATGAGATCTCATTATTTGTTTTCTAAAAATCAAAACATATAACAATGTTCAATTATTTTAAAATTATTAACTCAACAAACAAATAAATGTAAAAATTACTTCTAAAACTTTTTAAAAAATTGTCTTAAAAAATTATAAATAAAGTTTTTACAATGAGTTTAAAATGAAATATGTAAGTTTTTAATCTTTTTATATCTCACCTTTTATTTAAAACTTACACTTAAAGTTTAGCCTTAGTAAAATTTATTAAAACCTTTTACAAAAGTTTTAATAATCCTAGAGCTTGTATATATTCCTAGCTTTATTAAAATAGTTTTATGTCAAAAACTTTTAAGTTAAAGGATCAAAATATTTTCATTTAAAATTAAAAATTAAAATAAGTTGATAAAGTTTCTAAATTTACTTTTGTTTTATTTTTAACAAAAGCTAAAACTTGTAACTCATTTAAAGCTTGTTAACTTTTAGTTTACTTGTTCCATATTTTGTTTTTAGATTTTTAAACATAATAGTACCTAATGTTATTTAAGCATAGAAAAATAATTGCAAAACAAATTGTGTGCTAAAATGTCACTCTAAGCTAAAGTTTCCTACCGTAAAAATGTCAAACTAGAAAATTTAAGATAGTTAAGGGTATGAAATAAAGTTTTAACATGAAAAAAATATCTTTAACATTTTATAGCTTTTGAAGTTAAATTATATTAAGTTATGTAACTGATATATTTGATCATTTATGTATGACTATTAGTGTATTTAATATCTCTTGAATCTTTTTCTTTTGTATATTTTGCTGTTTTTTTTTGTTAAAATGTTCAACTGTTGCATTTTTCACTAGTTGGTTTAAAACAGTTTAAAACCAAAAATATAAAAATAAATGTGTTTGGCTAAAAAAATAACTACTTAATCACTAAAATTAGAAAGTTTACCAAACTTTTTTTCAGAAAAATTTTAAGGTTACTTAGTTTTTAAATAAAATAAAATTATAAGATGCAATTAAAATCTTATTTACTCTTACAAAAAAAGTTGTTAAAACATAAAAAATTAAAACAGAGCTTTGTCAATTTGGAGGACACTCACAAAATCTTAAAATTATTTTTGCTTAAATTTCCAAGCAAGTGTTCACAACATAACTCCAACAACAAGTTATGATAAGACAACAACCCAACCATACGATCCAAGTTACCAAGTTAATTTTTAACCTTTTGTATGATAGTAGTATAGATTTGCAGCTTTTTTTTTTGTGTTTAAGCAACAAAAGTTGAACTGTAGAAGACTACAACTATTGTTTTCTCTCAAGCCTTAGTCACATCAACTAAAAATCTAAGAATCTACACCTTTCAAAAAATTTTGTATTGAGTTTAGATCAGGGTTTCCCAAAGTGGGCAATATAACCTCCCGGGGTCAATTTTAGTAAGTTGGGGGGGGGGGGGGGGGCAATAACTAGTAAAGGGTCAAAATAGGGGGCAATTTTAAATTTTGAAACCTACACTAGACATTCTTGAGTTTCAGAGAAGAGCAAAAAAAATATGGTTTTAGGTGTTTTTATCAGGAACTTTGAAACTTACACTAGACATTCTGGAGTTGCAGATGAACAACAAAAAAAAGCTCTAAGTGTGTGAAATGGTAGTTTTTGCTTTTTAAGTAGTTTTGTTGGAGGGGTCAATAGTTTTTTTAATTTCTTTAAAGGGGGCAATTTGAAAAAAAAGTTTGGAAAACCCTGGTTTAGTTTATATTATGAAATAATAAAACTTTATAAAACCATAACTTCAGGCTAAAAATTTATATTTTATAAATACATAACAGGGTTCGTGCGCGAAATTCCTTTTCATTTAGCCTGACAGAGACCTATTTAGCCTGACATTTTTTCAAAGTAGAAAAATCACCTTCAGAAGGCATTTTGGGTATCGGGGGGTCTTAATTAGCAAATTAACGTAATAAAAGTATTCACAAAACTACTTTTAAAGAAAATAAAAATTTAAATGAATTATTTTTCAACATCTATCAATCCCTTACCCAGCAACTTGAGCATTTTTAACTGGTCATTATAATTTCTGCTTCAATGAATTCATACCTTTATTAAATTTTGGGGCTTAGTTACATCCACAACTTATCACCCATATACAAGGTTCGTGTCAATTAGTACTTGAATTTGTCAATTATAAGTTACATGACTGGACCAGAAGCTTTTATTAAAACAGAAATGTGAATAAGTCTGTAAAAGAAAAACAAAATGTAATAAAACACATCTCTCAAAAACTTTATGTTATCATTAAAGCATCTTAATTTTTAAAATAACTAACTTAAATAATCATGATATTACATAAGTAACTTTTTAGTCTTGTGAATATCTCTAATAACTTTGAATAAACAGAAAATAAAATATGTGAACAAACTGCTAAGAGTATTAATCTATAAAGTATTTGGTATAAAGCCTTTATATTAGAAATTAAAACAGTTTAACCAACTAAGCTCTGAAAAACGAAGCTCATGTAAACAAATTCAAACAAACAGTCAAGTTGTTGAACTAAACTGTAATGTTTAAACTGTACTTTTTTATGAATTTTTATAGTTATGACGTATATAATCTACTAAAAACAAAATAATAAAGATTCTTAAAATTATTTTAGAGATTCAACAAAAGGTTTTAAGCACTTATTTTTACAAATACTGACTGATTTTGTCTTTAATAACTAAATCTTTATTTAGAAATAAATTCACATCTCAATTTGATCTTAATTAAAAAAATTTCATGCATTTGAACTGACAAAAACTGAGATTCTCAAATTTTTAAACACAAAAACTGATTTAGCCTGACATTTTTCAACTTTTTTCAAAAAAACTGATTTAGCCTGATTTAGCCTGACGCGCACGAACCCTGCATAAATAAAATTAAAATTAACTACTATAAACTAATAAAACTTAAATATTTAAGAGCTTTTATTTTACAATATAAAGCAATTATATCAATACAATAGTTAATATTGATTAGGATATTTTAAAAAGTTCAAGTATATATTTTAGCTTATAATAAATAAATTTAACTCTTACTCGCTATTTATACAGCTTTTTTTTTAAACAAAGTATCTTTTTTTAAATTAAACATATCAGGCTTAAAACATTGATTTTAAGTTTATGCTTAAATTAAGGTTAAAAAGACATGGAATATAATATAATTTCTGCTTGATATTGGTGCAACATCATGCAAAGTAATTACCAACTTTTGTTGTTTTTATGGAAGTATTTTTTAACATAATAATTTGACAAAAAGTAGTTTTACTATTGATTTTTCTTTCCTTTACATAATATCAATATCACTTTTCATCTTAATTCTCTTTAATGTTCATTACTACCACAAACCATATAATTAAACCTTAGTTGAAAATAAAGATGATTTATAAAGTTTAAATGTTAACTATTAACAATAGTTTTTTAGCAGTTTTATGATTAGTTTAAGCATGTTTGTTAATTTAAGTATGTTGTCATCACTTGATTACAAAAAACCTTACAAATTGCTTTGACCAAATATTTTCAGCATTTCACTTTTGTGTTCCTTAAGTTAATTAAAATAACTTCCTAAATGCATACACAAAGTTTAGAAAACAAATTTTCAACTTTTAAAATTCAAGCTATCATCTCTTCCAGTGAATGCTAAATTTCCATTCAAAAAATATAGGGAAGCTTTAACCGACTAAAATGGCTTTTTACTAAGTTTAAAAATTATATAAATAACATAAATATGTTCAATGAAGTTAAAACTTGATAAACAAAAATGAAAACTATCAAAGTTTATACTAGTGGTAATTATTTTTTAAATTATAAGGTCTGATTTATTAAAAAAAGTCTCTTACACGGGTAATAATATAAATACTATCAAAAAAAGTATCTATGGCATAATTGTCATAAACTGTATGCGACTCGATAACCAAAAGGTTTTTTTGTACTCTAGATCCTAAAACCAAAATTATTGAGCTATTTTTTTTTTGTCGTTCAATAAACTATATAATGAACTTTAGAGTAAATTTAGCATTTGTAAATATTATAGTTGTTACACTAAGATCGTAAAAGCGTTAAGTCTTAATAGAAAAAGATTAAAATAAATCTTAAGAAGAAGTTTTAAAACAGCTACACTAAAAAACCTTTATTTATTGGTTTATTGACTGAGAGATCTTTTTATAAACTAAGTGGTTAGATACCAAGTTTTTTTTTTTTTGTATTTTATTTTTGTGTTTAATAAACTTATATTTTTTTATAAAGACTCTAACTTAAGTAATTAAATACCAAAAATAATTGAAAAGATATTTTTGCTGCTTAGCATGTACAACGAGTTGCATGATAAGTATAATTGAACTGTATTTTAATATTTATAACAGTTTAATATTTTAAAATTAAGTTTAAGTAACTAACTTTTAATATATTTTTTCATAGCTTGATTAAGAGTAATACACAAGGGGCATAGTAGGGAGGGACTGCTAGACTGCTAGAGCATGCGTTCCTCCTAAAAATAAAGAAACATAAAATGTATAAATTTATAAACTTATCAGCTTTACTCTTTAAGCATTTAGTTTCCCTGCTAAATCTATTTTTTTAACTTTGTATACTGCAGTTATAGTTTATTAAACGACAAAAAAAGACGCTCAAGATATTTGGTCCAAGGGCCTGGTGTACAAAGAATCTTTCGGTTATCGAGTCGCACACCACGGATACCTTTTAACGTCTTGTCCAGGATTTGTATATTTGGTATTCGAAAAGGTAAAGTAAACCAAAAGATCAGTCTGATTCGTATATTTGCTAAGTCAGCATTTTTTTAAAAGCTTTTATTATTATACTTTTAATTTCACGCTCAATCCTTATCCACATTACTCAAACATATTAAAATTAAGCAAAAAAAAATTAATAGTTTAAACTTCGAAAAAACAATAAAAAAGATTTATTTTTGCTGACTTAGCAAATAAGAGTGACTTTTACCACGACTAAAGTTCAATAGCCTTCGAAAAGTTAAATAAACTTTTCCGAGAGTTTAGTGCACCAAGGTAACATAATTGGTACTTAACAATGAAAAATACCATCATTACGTAAACAAAAAAAAATCATCAAGCTAAACCTTCTCTATGATAATATTTTAATAAAAAACAAGTTTTCATAAAAAGAGTAATTAATATATCTATATGAAATAATTAACTGATAATAAAAAACTATAACAATAGATAATGATAAACTTTAATAAATTTTATGCCATATTTAGAAAAACAGACTGACTAATTTTTATAGATTTATTTATCTAAAAAAAATTTATAAGTTGGTTTAAACTTTGGTCATAACTTTGAAAAAAAATATTACGAAAATCTGCTTTCTATAGATTGATTGTAATTTTAAATAAAACCATTTACTAAAGACCTGAAACAAGCTATTCTTATTATGAAGGACAGGGTAGATTTTTTTGTATGTTTTTTGAAGTTCTAAAATAAAAGATTTTGTAATTTATCTTTTATACATTTGTATAAAATAAACTTTTATAAAACTGGTTATGTCTCAAAAGTTATTACAAACTTTTATTAAAAAAAAATTATAGTGTATAAAACTAGAATTATAATTAAAGTTGGTTTTCTTTTTTAATTGTTAGTAAAACAAATATGGAAATTTGTACCAGTAATATACTATAAAACATTGCAAAACTTGTAATTTGTCAACCTAGCAAATTAGTAAACAAGTTCAAATTAAAAAAAAGGCTAACAATTGTATTAATTAAGACTGCCCTTCAAATGGTATGAAATTTTTATTATTATTATTATTTATAATAAAGTTTTACTTATATAACACATTATTTTATACAAATTTTTACACCTCTATAGTGTAACATATTTAAAAAAGATATGAAATGAAGAACAAAGTTCTTTTAAAATCAGTTTTTTCGTTAAATAACTTTAATCTCTCAACAACAAACTTTTTTGATTTTTAAATATTCTTTAAATTTTTTGGGTAAAATTTCTTTGTTTTTGTGTGTTAATTTCTATATGCTTATTAAAACCTTTAGTTTTATAGTTTGCAAATAGTAAACTGTTACTTACATTTTGATGTTTATTCTGAGTATCGAAAACTATCTCTGACTTAACTTTGCTTTTTGTTTTTTAATTTAGATTGAGATTGTTATATGTAAAGATAAAATTGCTTTTCAGGATAACTAGTTCTTGTTCTTATCAATTAATGTTTATAAGTCATTTTACACTATTATTTTTCTTAGTTTGCAATTAGCGAAACACTTTGTAGATTTTGGTTTGTTTGTTAATTCTACCTATTAAAAGAAAAGTCAGACTAAACTTTGCTTTTTGTTTTTTATTTGTTGTAATGAAATACTAGTTTCACTGCTGTTCTACTTAGTTAAACATCAAATATTATAAAATCAGTCAACGAGAAAGCAATTTGATCTATAGAAAGTTTACATTTCGAGATATACCAGCCACAGTGAGACTGCATTTATATTCTTTCCAGACCTTTCCAGATAGAGTTCCAGAGCTTTATTTGTTATTATATTGTTTATTATAAAATTCATTTAGAATAATGTTTATTGCTTATAACTGAGTTTTTAATTTTAGATCCAAGTAGTTAATTCTTAATTTATTTTTACATTTATATAGTAATTCTGTTAGATTTAACTTTTGTGTAAAAGTTTTGACGATATTTTAAGTATTTTCTAAAGTATGATGATTGATGTTCTTTATTTTTCGTATTTGATATGTTATTTAAAATAAAATATAACCACCAAACATCATGCCTAGTTTTCATAAGTAGTATAGAATACCTTTAATTTAAGTATCGGTTAGATTTAAGTAAAGTTTAAATTCAATTAAAATTATTAAGGTTTTTAGTGTGGATGTACACTATACTACAACCAATATAAAAATATTTTAGCTTTTAGATGAGTTTTACATGACGTAGAAAGATAAATGGTTTTTGTTTTTAAATATTATTTTTTACCTTGTTTTACAAATTTTATACTTAGCCTGACTTTACTTTTAGTTTTGTTTTTTATATTAAAAAATATTTGGCTATTTTATTTTAAAATTTTCGTTATAAATTATAAATAACTTCTGTGTTATTGTTCATTTACTTGCACAAGATTTTTTTAACTATACCAGTTTTTGTTTATTACTAGACGGTTAAACATTAATCAGTTTACATTTATGCGCGTAAAGAAAACATTTATTAAAAAAGTAGCTACAGTTGTTAAACAAAATTTTGTTTGAAATAATACTTTTTAGAAAAGTCACTTAGACTTTTTTATATGTATATTAAAATTAGTTCGATTCAAGTATTTCAAATGAAGAAGAGTACTTAAGGTCAGTCTGAGCAAAAAAAAAAGCAAAATCAGTATTTTTTTAAACATTGGTTTTTTTCTTATCTATACCCTTATTCTTAACCCACCTGATCTAGACATGATAAACATTATTCAAAATTTTAAGTTTAAACAGTAAAAACTCAAAGTAATATGAAAAAAAAGCTTTTTGTTTATTGACTCAACTTTTTTAGCTTAACCTAAGACTACCCTTTTAGTCTAGTTTACTAACCATTAAAATAAGTTCAAAAGTTTTAAGCTAGAGCATTTTTTGAAATGAGTAAAGTTTACGCACCCCCAAAAAAATATACCACACAACGCCACTGTTGTAAACTATTTTTAATAATAAGAAAATCTAAGTTTAACCAAAAAAACATGATTTTATTAAAAGTAACCAGAAAATTTTGTTGGTTTATAAAAAACTTTTGGAGATGTTTTAAAGATGCTTATACTAATCTTTTAGGATTTACTATCATATCTAACTCAATCATTTCTAACCCGATCCTTTGTAATCTGATTATTTCTAATCCAATAATTTCTAACCTCATCATTTCTAACCAAACTAGTAAGAATTTTCTGATTTTTAGAATTGTTTGAATCAGTATTTATTTTAAAAGAAAACTGACCTTAATAAAATTGTTCTTTAACTAAATCTTGATTTACTTTGTCTTAACAATAATGTTTAGTTAGTTTTGATTAAAATAGATTTATAATAATCACATAATTTTAACTTATTTTAACTTCAAAACATTTTCCTTTAGACTTCTTTTCTAATAATCTGCTAGATTTATTTAATTAAATGAAAAGTACTAAATTATTTTAATATTTTTTAGAATTCTGCTTTGTTGAATTCTATATAAGCTGTTATAACTAAATTTATATAATTTGTCATTAATAAAACTAAAATATAATCTTAAGGCAATTAAGTTTAAAAAGTTAAATTTTTAAAATGTTATATTCAGATATAAGATCTTCTTACAACAGTCTGTGAGCTATGCTGTAAGTCTAGCGCAAGCGTTCTGAAGTTGTTAACAAATCAACTATTTTTTTATAGTCGCGGTTTCAACTTTAAGCTTAAAAACTTCAAAAAAATGTTTTACAACTTGCACAGGCGTATTTGGACAATGGAATTTAATCAAAGATTAAGCGAGTTTAAATACTTTTGTTTTATTAATAAGAAAATAATAATTTTTAGATATAACCAATTAAACTGTTTTGTTTATAAATATAACAATCCGAGGGTTATCAAATCTTGCCTAGTTGATATTCTTAAAAATTTTGATTTGAGTATCCAAAATATTCTAATTACGATTTAAATAAAAAATTAAGTTGATACTTTATTATTTTTACAACCACATTTACTTCGTTAAAAAGATATTTTACGAGCTTTTGCTCGTAACAATACTTAAATTAACTAAAATTTTAACTTTTATTATCGTTTTAAAAATTCATTTTTTTTCTGTTTTAATTTTTTAAACAAAGTAAACTAAAATAATCTGTTTATTAAATAAATCTTAATTTAGTTGTACTTAAAACAAATGATGATCGGGTTTAAAGTGATCGGGTTAGAAATGATCGAATTAGATAGAATCAGGTTAAAAATGATCGGGTTAACAATGATCGAGTTAAAAACGATTGTGTTAAAAGTGATCGGGTTAGAAGTGATCGGGTTAAAATGATCAGGTTAACTATGATCGGGTTAAAAACCTTTAGGTTAGAAAAGATCGAGTGAGAAACTATTGGGTTAGAAATGATCGGGTTAGAAATGATCAGATTAGAAAGTATCGGGTTAGAGGTGATGGAGTTAAAAACGATTGTGTTAAAAATGGTCGGGTTAGAAATAATCGGGTTAGAAATGATCGGGTTAGAAATGATTTTGTTAGAATTTATCGGGTTAGAAGTAATCGAGTTAGAAGTAATCGTGTTAACTGTTCAAAATGAATTTAATTTTGCCTCCAAGTTAAAAAAAAACTTTAAAGTAGTGATACAAAAGTATGTTTAAAATAAATTAATTATGCTATATTAAACTTTAATTGATGATAAACTTAAAATTTAAAACTTTCAGATAGAAACTTTACCTTTTGACGTAGAGTTCAATATATATTTTATCTATTTATAATCTTATATATATATGTGTGTATTAAAAATTTTTTTTTGATAGTTTTTTTTGAAAAATATTTGATGTTGTTAAGTTTAATAGTTTAATTTTTCATAGAGTTTTTTGTTTTAGAGTTTAAATTTTGACTGTAAAGTTTTTTTTTTCTAATTTGTAGCTCATTATAATTTTGATTAAGTTGGGTATGCAATTCGATGACCGAGAGATCTTTTTGCCTATACAGGTCCTTGAACTAAAACATTTTTGAGCAGTTTTTCGTTTTTGTTCAATAAATTACTACCACTATACAGCTTACTTGATTTCGTATCAATTATTATGGACCAGGAAGTCAACAATACCAATTTTCTTGAAAACCAAACGATTAAATGGCTACTATTGACACAAAAGTGCATCACCTTAGATATCCTACTACCTTCAAATAGAAAAAAAAAGTATTGACTTTGATTTATTGTTAATACAACATAAAAGAACATTTCATAAGCAATTTAAAGAAATGCAAAAACATACAAATAAAAACAAATTTTATTTTAACCAATTATCTAATAAACAAAAATATTTTGTAAATAAAACATGTATCAAACAAAAACTACGCTACATAAGAAAAAAATACTTGGCTATTTAACGAACAAAAGGATATAAGAAAACTTTAAAAATCAAATGAGTTAGAATTTTATCCCAAAAAGAAAATAATTAAAATTAAAAAGAACCGTCAAAGATATTTAGTCAGAAAGAAAATCAAACTAAATAAATCAACAAGTGAAATAGTCCTTAATAGATCAGATGTGATTTTAAATAACTGTGATAAACAACTTTTATCTTTGGGCTCCAATTCATACCCACGCCTAAGTGGGAAAGTAAAGTTATTCAGAAAAAAAATCTATTTGAATACATAAGGGCAATTGAGTGAAAAGATGTGTTCATGAATAAAGATGAAAGTATAAATAACACCGCTCAATTTCATTGTAATTTAGGCAACAAACTGAAAGTCCCCAATTTTTCAAGACCAGATAAAAGTCAAATAACAAGAAATACTTAATCGTACATCCAAGTTGTAAGAAACAAACTCCGTAATTAAAGCTTCAGAAGTTCAAAAGCAATTTAAATAAAAAACTTCAAAAACCTGTACGACAACATAAATACAAAACAAAAAAAAGAGAAATTGAGGTTGGAAATTCTGACAAATACAGCAAAATTTTTGTATTAAACTACAAAAATTATATTTCACTAATTACAAAATCTTAAAATGAAAATTACGAGGTACTACCTTACAATGAGAAAAAAATATTAGCAAAAATGACAGAATTAAAAGAAAAGATTTGTCAAATCCTAAATGATATGAGGAAAGGGGACTATTTAGATGATAATTTGTATTTTTTACAATTGGTATGAAAAAAAAGACTGGTATCTTGAGAAATTTTACTAAAGCTACAGCAATAAACTCTACATTTTTAAATGTCAAGTCATTTCATTCATTGAATACTTTTTAAGGAATTATTACAGGGGAATAGAAAATTATGAAAGAATAAATGAAATAAGAGAAGATTACTCAAAACCAAATGTATTACATCCAATTTCAACCATAAAATTTATAGAAGACCACTTTGAGAACATTTTCAGGCAAAATGAAAATGAGAACATGCCAAACAAAGAAAAATAAAAAACTAATAACAAAAACATCTATTGGTATTTTCATTTTAAGAAGATCTTAAAGTTCACTAAGAAGAAATCAAAAATCTTCCTTTAGGTAAAATAGCATTTACTAAACCAGGAAATCTAAAAAAACTTCTAATCAATTATAGTCAAATCGCCAAACAAAAACAACAAAGACTATTTTCAGCAAAAAAGTGTAAAAAATGCGCACTTTGTTGAAATCATGGCCACCATAAAAACGTGGTATTAGATAAAGAAGTTTTAACCATTTAGGGTAAAACAGTACAACTAAAACTAAATCTGAACTGTAAGAGCTATGGTATTTACGTAGCAGTATTTACGTAGCACAAGATGTGATAGCAATTATGTAGGACAAACTAAAAATAGCTATAGTAACAGATGGACAATACACATATTTATCTGGAAGAGATAAAAATGAAAGTTTAATCTTGAAGTTATATCAGATGAATATGCATTGTATAGACACTAATATTTTAATCGTAAGAACAACCTGGAGAGATTTAATTTTAATAACGCATACGAAGTTGCTTTAATGGAACAACCTAGTTTTAAGAATTTAGATTGTAGAGAACATTTTTAGATAAATAAACAAAAATCAAATATAAATATAGCTAAAACACAATACAGTGGTTTATAGGGGTATAATAGTAAACGTACATTCTGTAAGATGATGCATCTTTTGTAGATATAAATTTTATTGTAAAAAATAAGGTGATTGCTTGTACTTAATCACTTTCTACAGAGCTCACTTGAAGGGATTTTAACTAATTTATTAGGAAAATGCGATTTTATAAATACTGGTACATATGTTTCATAAATACAAAAAAAGATTGTCTTAAATCTTCAGCTGGTTTAATTAAAAACAAAATTTTTTGAAAACTAAAAAGAAAATTATTTGAACTAGCTGAAGATTAAAGACAATCTTTATTTGTCTTCATAAAAATTCATTTTATGTACATTTGTACTTTTATTAATTTTTATAATCTAAGTTTTATCATTTTAAGTATTAAGTGTAATTTTTTGTTGTTCAACATAGAAATATTCTTTATGTTTGTGTTTATAAGTAAAGCTTAATTTATTTAATTTTTGTAGATTTAGTAGTTTTGCCTATATTTTTTTTAAACTTTGTGTTTATACTTTAATTTATGCTTTGTATTTTTAACACCAATTTATTGAATAGAAAATGTCAAATAAATTGATGAAAGCTTTGTAAATTATTGTTTGGTTTATTTTTCACTTGACAGTTATTAATGAGCTATATTGTAGCCTTTTTGATTTGGTTAATTACTCATATTTTAATCAACAAGTACTATATGACAAACATCTAGTTTAACTTAAATTTTATAACATGCTCAATTTTAAACTAACTTTTAAAGTAGTTTATATAAATACAGAATTAGTATTTTATTAAGTAACTATTTAAATTAGAAAAGTTCGTTTTATAAAACAGTCATCACGAAGTTATAAAAATTGTTTTTTCTGTTGAATATTTATATTTTTTAATCAAAAACAAATTATACAGTAATCTTCATTTATTGTACCAACATATGTTTCTGTGTGTTACCGGGTTAACCTACTTCAACTGGGTTCTGTAAAAAAATAATTACTTTAATGAAAGAATAGAAGAATAGAATAAAGTAGGTGTATACATGTTTTCATTAAAATAAAATCATTTCTACAGATTTTTAGAGGTTAATAGTTAATAATATGTTAAGTTGTTAATATCAAATCCGACTGTTATAAAACTGTATAACATTTATATTTATCAAGTCTAAATTTAGTAAAGTAAACTAAAATACATAACAAAACAACAAATCATAATATAAACCACTTACATTAATAGAAGAATAACTAATTCAAGTTTATTTACCGATTGAACAAAATGTATCTAACAATTACGTCACGATATATAAACTTATATTTATAATCGTTATGTTTTGATAAGTTATTAAAATAATGTTTAACTATTTATACCTGTGAAATTCTTATTTTAAAACTTACTTTTGTCATATTTTTAATAAAAACTTATCTTGATCTCTGTAATACTCACAAAGATTTTACTATGTTATTAGTAAACAAGTGTATAATAGCATTTTTTCAGAGTTAAAATTAAGAAAATGAGTAATACATACTTGAGAAATCCTTAATCTTTTTTCTTTATTTGTGATAATTTCATGACAGAAATTGTGCACATATCATTGGTGTTATTCTTATTTAAAACTTACTTTAATTTTTGTTCATTTAATAAAGCAGCTTACTGGATGGTTATATTATAAAAGGAACAGAATTAGTTTTTTTACCGTAGATTACTTAAATAAACACAAAGTTCAATTTATTTTTATAGTTCTTTATTAGTAAACATTACAACAAAAAGTAAGACACAGTAATCTATCCACATTTATTTGTAAAAAAGCTTTTTCAACCCAATTTTAATAATTTGTCATTTTTTCCATTGTTTTACTACAGATTTACAATTTGAAAATCCGCTCTGCGGTGTAACTTAGTAATTGTTTTTCTCAAAAGTAACAAACTATAACATTAAGTATTTACAATATATAAAAAATTCAACTAACAGATTTATACAACTAACTAAACATCAAACATGAGGATATTGATCATATTTATATATATTCTGCATCACATAGCAAACTAAAATCAGAAACTGCGTAATTTATAAACTACAGCGAACATAATGTTTATATATAAATGATTCAATACTTGGTTTATCAACTAAACATAATACAATATTCAGCTGGTATGAGTCGTTCCAATAATTTTACAAAACATTTTCGATAATAAACATCCAAAAAATTGCACATATCGAAAGCAAAACGATCGACCATACCCACATAGTAACACTCACGCCTCTCGGCAAATACTGGCGGATCGATTTTATATAATTACGGATGTGAGCGTCGATACCGTAAATAATCCGAAAACTAAAAATTAGGATAATAAGGAGCCAGTACAACACGGTCACGAGCAAGTAAACCAAATAGTACTCCAGGAACTCAGCAACAGGTTTCGGCATGTACTGTCCGAGAACATCAACAAGCGATTGATTGTTATCCTCCAAAACCAACGTATTGTGTCGATTGTCAAACGGTTGATCAAACATATTGTATCGATTGTCAAATTCTTGATACAACGTAAAGTGTTGATTGCCTACCAGTTGAACCAACTTATTGTATTGATTTACATTCCGTTGATACATCATATTGTATTGATTTTCTTTCTGTTGATCCAATGTATTCTGTTGATTGTCATCCTGTTGATCCAACATATTGTATTGGTTGTCTTCCAGTTGAGCTAACATATTGTATTGATTTTCTTCCAGTTGAGCTAACACATTGTGTTGATTGTCATCCTGTTGAGCCAACATATTGTGTTGATTGTCATCCTGTTGAGCCAATATATTGTATTGATTGTCATCCTGTTGAGCCAACATATTGTGTTGAATGTCATCCGGTTGATCCAACATATTGTGTTGATTGTCATCCTGTTGAGCCAACATATTGTGTTGATTGTCTTCCTGTTGATCCAACATATTGTATTGAATTTGGTCCTGTTGATCCAACATATTGTGTTGATTTTCTTCCAGTTGAGCTAACACATTGTGTTGATTGTCATCCTGTTGAGCCAACATATTGTGTTGATTGTCATCCTGTTGATCCAATATATTGTATTGATTGTCTTCCTGTTGATCCAACATATTGTGTTGACTGTCATCCTGTTGATCCAACATATTGTGTTGATTGTCTTCCTGTTGAGCCATTATATTGATATATATGTATATATACAAGTTGTATAGATAGATCTATAAAAAACACCGTCAATAATATTAAACGAAATCAGTGGTAAATAGAAGATAACCGGCAATGTGTTTGTAATTTAAAATAGTTTACCTAAGTTTTTATATGCGTTTTTAAGTATTTTTAAGTTTCTTTAGAATATATCATTAGCCTACAGACTATGAAAGCACTTGCTTTAAAGTTTTACACTAAATAAGTCTTGTATATACTAAGTTTTCAATTAAAGTATTGTTCAGGTTTTGGTATTCAGTTCTGTCGCACACATGTTAATTTAGTAAAAAAAAGTATAAAAGTTTGACAAACATTCATTGCAGTATTTATGCCAAATAATATTTTAGAATAGCTATTTAGAATTTAAACCGTTTCTATTTTTATTTTATTGATTTTAAATTAGTAAAGACTTAAGTCAGCAAATTTTTTTATTAATCTTAAGAGTAAGCAATAATTTGTGACTTTAAGAAAAATCAGTAGATAGTTAGTTGTTTTTATTACAAAATAAATTTTTAAAACTGAAAACAATATTCAAAACCTGCTTTTAATACTTAGTTCTAAACTATTAATTTTTATTTTGTGACAAATCGGTTAAATAAAGTAACACTTAACTTTGAGATTTTTGTTAAATTGTTCATAATGATAAATGAGACAAATTGCTGCAATTATTAACTTCTTTCAAATTTAATAAATTATAATGAATTTTATATATCACACTTTTAAGTTGGTAAATTTTCTTTTTAATTAAATTTATGTACAACTAGACTGGTTAAGTTTTAATATCTATTAACTTAAAAATAATGCAGAAGCGAATAAATTGTACAAGTACAGTAAAATTATTTGTAAAAATATTACTTAAAAATATTAGTATAATAATAAATATAGCAAATAAAGTATATAATCTTAATATATGAAACTATCACAAAGTTATGTATATCAATCATGAGCTTCAAAATTTTTTACAAACTATTTACTAGTGGTAAAAAGTTCCTTTTGTCATTAAGTAAAGTTTTGTAGCTAATATCTTGATCTTCTTTAATTTATATTTTAAATTTTATTTTATTCTTTACAAAAAAAGTAATTACATTTATTTTTTATTGCTTATGTGATACTTTATCACTAAAATAAAGTTTCTGATTATTTTTGCTATCATTTATGTTTACTTCTGTAATACTTGAAGGAAAAATACTTTTTTATTTTCAAATTGTTTTTTTTTATTAACAAATGAAACATTAGAATTAAGACTTCTTTAAAAATGCAAAAAGATTAAATTGAACTTATTTCGTTACATAATGTAATTTTACGAAATAGCGATACTAATAGTTTTAATAATATTATATCATGTGTTGTAAAATGTTTTAAAAATATTAAGAGAACAGCGTCCTTCAATCTTAATCATGAACGTTTTTGTTTAAACTTACGGGTTATAACAAAATCTTTTATACTGTTTTAGTTTCAATAACTTTTTTTAGAATATTAAAATATACATGACATAATTTTTAGCTTTGTGCATTTAAAAACTATGTCCTCAAGTTTTTAATTACTTTTAATGTCAATTAACTAGTATTAAAATTTCACCTTGATATAAACCTATAGAAAAGTTTAAAATTTCCATTGAAATTAAAACATCTGTTTAATGGTTTTGATGACTAAAGCTTAATATTTTTATTATTAAAACGTAAGTTATAATCGTTTGAAAATCATATCAAGTTTTGGTTTTTCCATAAAAAAATTATCATTTTGCCTTTTCAGATTTTTTTACTTTTGATTTTTAAAACTATTTAAATATTCACCACTCATGCAATATATTTTACTTTAGCAAATGCAAAAACGAGTATTAATGATATGAAGTCCTTTGATTTATTTGAAAAGTATATTTTGCAAATTTTATGCAAAATTTTTGTACGATTTTGTGCCGACTTGAATTCTTAAAGAGTTAGTGAAATAACATAAAAAAAAAGGAGTCTTTTAAAGTAGTTGAAATATATATTCGATATAAATTTTGAAGAGGGTGGTTTGGACAACAAAATCAAAATCAGCAGTACGAAGAAAGCGGAGCGAAGCGAAGATTTTGAGATATTGAAGCTAAAAGCAAGATTGCACAATCGCGCGCTTTTGTGATAACTTTGCGAAGCAAAGCCGAAAGAAAGTGGAGCTTTTTTAGGTTGGAATTTCGTTTAACTAGGGAGAAATTTAAGAACAAAATCAAACTTTTAATTATTTTATAACGCTTAGTTTAAACAGCAGTTTTCAAAAACTTAAAATTTTTTTAGTAGTATTTGGAAATTAGTACGAAATTTAAAGCTTTTCAAGTTTGTTCAAAGTTTTTTATTTATTTGCTTTTTTCTACTTGACTACGAAAAATTAGCACTTAAGCGTACTTTGAACGCGGTGTGAGACTTTGCTCTAAGCTTTTTAATATAAACTTTAATTAAAATTAATTAAAATTAATAATTTAATCTTTTAAATTTGTTTTATAGTTTGCTGAATAGATATATCTAGCCTAAAAGTTAACTAAAAAAGTAATTTACGGTAACGCGTTGAAAATTCAAATACTATTTTTGGTTATTTGCTCGTAAGTATTTTATCGATTACTATAAGTTAGCTTTATTGTTTATAATGAAAAATCTAGCTATATGTAACAATTTTATGAAAATAACTTTTTTAACGGTACATTTTAGTATGTTAAAAGGAAATTTACCTTAATAAAACAAATTACAATTTAAAGCTTTTGCTTGATGTTTACCTCACTTTTTCGTTAAAACTGTTATAAGAAAATAATTCGATTAGTTTGATATAGTTGTTAAGCTATATAACACAAAAAATATAATAAAAGTAATTTACGGTAACCCATAAAAAATTTAAATATTATTTTTATCTTTTTAAAAAAGTCAAACAGCAATTTTTAAACAGCAGTTTCTAAAATTGAAAGAATTTTTAGTAGAAGTTAGAAGTTAGCACGAAAGTTAGAAATAAAGAACTTTTAGTTTTTTTAACGTTTTTACTTTTAATATTATTTATTTGCTTTCTTCGACTAGCACAAAAGCGCGCTTGGCGCGCAGTGTGCGAACTTGCTCTTAGCTATTTCAAACAAAAGTTTCACATATTTGAAGAGTTTTTTTGTATACTATTAAAAGTGTTTCTTACAAAAAAATCATTGTTTTCTTAAAATACTATTCTTTGAATATTAAAATAAACAATTTATTCTATTACACAGCATTTTCTTGGCAACAGTTATTTTTAAACTGGTATAAGTAAAATATTGTAATCATAAGGAACTTATTTTCATATTAAAGTGCTTAGTTATCATAAACAAAAAGTAAACAAATTAGGATCTCTGGAAAGCATAAAAAAAACACAAGAGTTGCACACTCAAAACTTCTAATAAACCAATATTATAAGATATTTACTATTAAATCCATGTTGAATCTTTGTTTTATGTAGTTGTCAGTGTCATTAATTTCTTTTTATATAATAGATATTTGTCATATCAAAACAAAAATATTATTGTTACATGCAACTTATTTAGTTAAATTAATATCGAATTATAGTTTTGTTTGCTACTATTTAACAATCAACACTCGAGTCCCAACACCGGCACATACTTTACCTATATTAACAAGCTTAACAATATACTCTAAAAATAATTTGTTGGTAAAAACTTTTCTTTACGCACTTTTAAAATTTGTTTTTATTACATGGCAAAACGTTATTTTATGTCTTAAAAATTTGTGAGCCTAAGTTTGTGTACTAATAAAAAATGTTTGCATATTCAGATTTGCTCGTTTATCAATCTTTTTAGTTTAAGGTCACATTTTTGGGTAGCTGTCAAATTTGCACGAGTGTACAAAATTGCACGAAAGGACAAAATTGCACGAGTGCACAAAACTGCACGAAGATAATTTGGCACAAAGGGTTATGTTGGCATATTATTTAGCTTTTTTATTAATTTTAATTTTTTTATTAAAATTTTTTTTATTAAAGTTTTTTTTTTTATTACCACTATTACTCATAAACCTTACCCTCAGTTTGTATATTTTTTTTTTACTTTTTTATTATACTTTGTTTTTATTGGTTTAAATCTATTTTTTATTTATTTTTTTTTTTTCACTATCAATGTTACCCCTAACCCTTACCCTCGGTCGGTAGCTTTTTTTTAAATTTTTTTTTTCACTATCTATGTTACCCCTAACCCTTACCCTCGGTCGGTAACTTTTATTTTAATTATTAATTTTTTTCTTTTATAATAATTTTTATTAGTTGTTTTTTAATTTATACTATAACTATTTAATTTTTCTCTTTTTTCTATATACTTTTTACTCTGGTGCAAAAATGTAACTCGTGAAAACTTGGCTTCGTGAAATTTTGCTTAATGTAATTTTGTGCACTCGTGAAGTTTTATTCTCCTGCAATTTAGTCCCCTCGTGCAATTTAGTAAACTCGGGCAATTTTGTCTTCGTGCAATTTAGACCCATTCCCCACATATTTAGTTGTAAATTCGGTTTGGCAAAGAATTTTATTGGCTTACAAGAAAATGTTAAGTTTTCATAACTTAACTCAAGAATGACTTATCTAAAATCATCCAAACTACTTTTAAATAAATTAACACCAAATTTATTTTGCATTTTTTTATTACTAAAAAGACAACAAAAATAAAGTCAAACTTAAACTACTCTAGTCAAAAAACGTATAAGAAAACACAACTAAACATAAATGTAAAGACTATAAAGGGCACTGTTTAGCTTCATAAATCACAACTGTGCATTCTAAATTTCTACATCATCTTGTTCATGCCTTCTGCAATTACGACTAATTGTGCTTCTTATGAAATCAGCAATACAAAACAGCAGTTGATATAATATAAGTAATGCAGCAAACATCAAAACAATTGTCAAGAATAAAGTGATAAACTGAGCTGCAGGTTTTGATAACAAGCGACAGAAAAATTCAATCATCAGAAGTTGAGGACTGGTATCGGCGATTGGGGAAACCATCTTCATCCTAAGGATTTTACTAGACACACCTGTAAAAATATTTATATTGAATTGTTAGTAAACTAATGTCAGAGAACAGAAATGACATAAAACAGTAATGACTACAATAGAACATTACTAGCTTTTATTCAATCCTCATATTCCATAAACTAAAATACTTTAATACAATGAAACAGAATTTATAGTTTAATCATTTATTCATACTACCACAAGATACCTTTAACATTTTAAAGACTTAAGTTATTATGACAATCTGTGGATTTACTTCAAAAATTTTATTATAAAACAAAGTGCTAGTTTTACATTTTGAAAAGTTTTATATCTTAAACTTGTACATTAAAGTTATACTCAAAATTAGATTTTCTAAGTACGAAGAAAAATTTGTAAACTTGTTTAAGTAAGTAGTTTTTATATTTTTTTCTTAAAATTGTTCTTAATAATTAGTCGTTTTTAAATTGAAATGAACTTTTTTATCTAGTAAATGTTAAAACCGTAGATCTTAATAAACTTATTTTTAACTTTTCAAATAAAGTTAAGGTTCAAATCGATTAATTTAAGGTTTTATGTTATTTATTACTTAACTTATAAATAAATATCCTAAAAAATTTGTAATTTTATACATCTGAGTTAAACTTGTTTAAACAGTTACACAACATTAAAACAGCAAATAGATAAATTAGGTTAATAGATGTTTTTAAGGAATAACAAATAGTAGTTAGATGTTTTATAATTATTACATATACATGATATATTTTGTAACTATAAACTTAACTTATTTCGAAGTAATAATGATTGAAAGTTTTAGTTATCAGTATTACATTATACTATCTTAACTCTTATGTTAAAGTTTTGTTTGTTTAGTTTATCTTTATCTTATAATAAAACAAAAATGTTGTTCTAATTCAACTTTATTATAGTAAGATGAAGACTGTAAATATATACTTGAAAAATATATTTATATAAGTTTTAGAATCAAAGTAGAATAGAGTATTTTGTATAAGTAGATTTTATAACTATCTAGTGCAGAAAGCTATAATTATATTGCAAGCATAAATAAGGAACAAGCCATACTTAAGAGTGTCGAAGATTGTGTATAAACTATTCAATAGCTTTCATTAGTCAACAAACTTTATATAAGCAAGTTTTTATCTAATAATCATTGATTTCAAAACTGTTTTAATAATTGTTTTATACAAAAAAAAGTGCTTGTTTCAATTAATAAAATGCTAATGTTAAAGCCTGTTTATTTTATGTTGTAAATTAAAAAAAGGAAAATCTTAATACGAAGTGTATACAATTAAAAAACACATATCTAATCAAAAAACTAGCATTTTTTCTCCAATGTTTCATATTTTTAACAGCTATTTTTAAATTATATTATTTTCATTACAAATAGCAATCAAGTGTGTCCTAAGTAATTTTTTGAGTACTTTGATCTCAATAAGGTTAAATTACTTTTTTTTTATACTAATCATTCCATTTGGATGGATTCAGATTTCTACTACTTTTTTGAATTGTTTAAAAATCAGTTAAATAATTTGCATATTTGATGAGTCAGCATTTTTTTTCATACTTTTTTTAATTTTAATAATATAACTTTTCTTTTTGATTTGTTTTTTTTATGTTTGGGTAAGGTTGGTTAAGGATAAGGGTATAAATAAAAAAATACAAAAAAAACTTTGAGAATATCTTGCTGACTCAGCAAATATGCAAACTTTTTGCATGATTTTCAAGCAATTCAAAAACATAAGTGGAAATCTGAAGATACCCTTCCATTTTCATTAAAGTCACAAACAAAAATAATTAAATAGTTTTTACAACATAATAAACAACCTATATTTGTATGCATTTTATAATTTTCACATACTTTAATTTACTGAACGATAAAAAAGCACTGTAAGTGTTTGACCATAGGATCTGGTGCACAAAGAACCTTTTAGTTATCGAGTCGCACACCACGGATACCTTTTAACACTTTATCCAAGATTATTTCAAAAAAAAAATACATTAGCTTATAAGACTCAATAAAGTTCAAACCTTAACAAAAATTTTCTTTGTAAAATTTTTGTATTTGTTATTTAAAATCTATGATTGTAATGTTTTCCAATCTACCAATTTTTAAAATATTGCTTAACTAGCTAGTACAAAAAAATGATTTTCTTAAAAACAATTAGAGGTCTCTACGCTATAAATGGATAACAATAATTTTATTTTTTTTTTCAAAATAGTTGGTTTTTAAAACCATTGATTAGTTTTAAACTGTAACAAATGTTTTAGCTACTTTGTGTTCTTTTTTTTCAATACAAATTGACTTTTAGTATTCTTTTGAATCGTTTATTAAGTTGAACCAATTCCGCCCGACAAACTACTTTCTACAGACCAAAAAATATTCAAATCTCCACATGGTTACTTGTATTTTAAGTACTGCTTGAGTAAAACTATAAAAAGTTTAATATTTTTTCATATTTTACTTGACCGGCAAACTTTATATCCATTTATTAATGATATTTGAGTAAACAGTAGTTCTTACAAAATTGTCAAATTAATTGCTGTTTTGCTTTTGATAAGTTTTTTTTCATCTTTTAAGTTTTTCAACCATATTGGATCTCGTGAAATAATTTTCTGTCGTATTTTTTCTAACAAATCCGGCTGCCCAGTTACCCACATGTTTCTTCTATAAATATTCAACACCTAACATGAAATCAAACTGGTATTTACTGGTTAAAACATTTTTTATACTTTTTTATACTACTCTGATCGTTTCAAATGTGCAGCTTTGAATTTCGCGGAAAGTTGAAATTTAAAATAAATCTAGTAGACTGTTCTAAATTAATATACAAGTTTCGTTTAAATAACTACAATAAAGTGTGTACAGTAACGTTAATTTAAATAAATCTTAAGATACTTCATTGAACTTTTTGTAGGTTTTTAATTGACCATTTTTGTTGTTTAAAAATGATCTGAGTAATAATATAGTAGCAATATGTAATTTTTTCCTACATTTTACATTAAATTTTATCTATGATCTTATTATCATTACTTGTTAGTATAAAACTGAATTATGACAAATATAATCGGTTTGTAGTACATGACAGTAAATAGATAAAAAATTAATATTTAAAAAACTAAAGATTAATAAACTGTAGCATGTCTACATATCATTTCCTCAATAATTTATTTCTTTTTACATTGTTTACATTGGATGTCTAAACAAAAAGTTTAGAGTAACACAAAATTTTAAACTACAACTTGAATGTTCTACTTTTTTATACGCAAATAGAAATAAAGTATGTTTAAATTAAATATAAAAAACATTCTTTAAATATAACTTAGAATTGAACATTAATAAGTATTTCTTACGTGAAAGCTTTCAACATGTTCAATAACATCACTATCAAAAACACTTAGCAAAAAATTGCTAAGAAATGTTTATCTGAAAGTTAAGAAACAACTTTTTATTGATTAATGTTGCTAAAAACATTTAATTTAAATTCAAAAACATTGTCTTATTCAACAAACTGCTTTTATTCAACTCTTAAAACTTTTAGAAAAATTTAAACTATTTACAAACAAAATTTTAAGTAAGAGTTAACATTACCAATTTACTAATCAAAACTAAAACAGCATTTTATTTGTATAACCGTTCATAAAATGAATCTAGGAAAAATCTAAGCATAGTTAGATATAATAATACATTGCATGAGTAATATACATTTGCACAGATCAAAGTTTGAATAGAATTCAGGTAGATCAGAAAAAAATCACAAGTAAAAAAATCAAAAAAGACAAAATGATTATTTTTATTATGTAAAAACCTAAAATTTGATATGATTACCAAAAGATGATGAAAATTTATTTTTATTTTTAAATAATAAAAATGCTAAGCTTTATTCAACAAAACTATTAAACAGATATTTAAATTTCAATGAAAGTTTTGATTATTTCTACAGATATATATCAAGGCTAAGTCACAATATTGACTTATTAACATAAAAAACTATAAAAAACTTGAGGGCATAGTTTTTATAAGCACAAAGATAAGAATGTTGTTATGATTTTGTTATTGTTGCAACAAGAAAAAAAAAACTTTTCATTAAAACTAAGCAGTAACATGTTTTTGTTACAAACTGTAAGTTTAAATAAAAAAGTATATGATTAAGTTAAAAAAGCGTTGGATTAATACTGTCCACTAGTATTGAAAATGTTTAAAGATTATGGATGATTAAATTGTGTTTTTAAAGAATTTGTTAATGTAAAAACAGAATTTAGTGCGACTAAAATAAAAGGAATAGTAAAGTTTTAAAAACTAAGTTTAAAATAGCACATAATCGAAACGAATAGAAGTTAGAATGAATAGAAGTTCAAGAATTTAGAAGTTTAAACCTCATAAAGTATTTAATCTTTTAAAACTTTCAAAATTTTCTATTTCGAAAGCATGAAGCTAGAGCGATTTTATTTTCAGCAATTTGTTTTATTTCAAGCTTAAAATTCATCGATGAAGCTGAACAGATCATCTATGAAATTACAAACTTCCCCTAAATCGAGATCATCCTCACTTGCCGAAACTTTCTCACAACTGACGGTAGGGCGTTCAACTGGTTGTTTTTGAATGTTGTCTGATATGGAAGTAGCTCCATCAGTCTTTGTTGCTTCCAAACCGTTCCTCTCGTGATGTTTGAACTTTAAGACTTGGTATGAACTAAAAATGAGAAATTAAACTGATTAGATATTTTTTTTTATAATTAAAGTACAGAATAAAATTTAACAACGTATTCCATGATTTATTGACATCAAGTTCCTGAGAGCTAATTGAGATTTTTTTTCAAACCAAAAAATTTTGATTTATTTAGTTGTTTATTTGTACTTGCAAAAATGGAAAATTCATCAAATTAACAAGTTATATTAAGTAGAAATTATAGCATATTAGTTGGTTTGAAAAGTAGACATTTCAAACATACTTTTTGCTGTTCGTAATGACAAACTTCTTTTCAGCTTGTGAAAAATAATCTTTTATCAGGTGGTCATAGTTGTCAGAAGATGAACGAAGGAACTTTTTGCGATCAGACCTAAAAATACCTCGCTATTAAAACTCAAATAGTTTTTGGTAAAAATTTTGTCTTTTAATTTTGTTACAGCTTATATTTCTTAAAAATAAATGTTGTGTGGAATTTAAAAAAAAAGCTTTTTAAAAATATCTTTATTTATTTTACAGTGAAGCTAGATTTCGTTATAAAACAAAGTACTGTAAAATTTTATCTCAATTACCTAACTAAAACATGCTATACAAAACTTTAAAAAATAAAATCTTTTCTTAACTTAAAAATGGTTTGTTTTTAACAACAAATACACGGATACTTATTGATACAAGTTGGTTTGAAAATAGAAAACAGTAGTTATAATTTCAATTAATAAGTTAACATATATTTAAATAAACTGATCAAACTACCAACCCCAAAGAGTTATTTTCCTTATTTGACTTTCTGTCCAGGGGATTTTCAGTGCTAACACCTGATTGGGTGATATTCAAGGCAGCCGATTGGATTAAATCGGGTTGTTTCTCATCGCTTGACTGAACAACATTGCACCTTGTTGTTTCAGTTTCATTTTCAATTGAGTCTGGATATTTTGATGAAGTAGAACATTCACCATACTTTTCTAATGATGAACGTTTGTTGTTATTTGCCGATACAGTATTTGTATGTACAAGTTTCGGTTTTACAACTTTTGTGTCCGATTTCAAAAGCTTATTATTAGCAAATAACTCTGAACTGACGGCTTTTTTGTTTAAAGTTCTTAAACTTTTTTGCTCATTTAAATCCCTTTTAAATTTAAAAGAAAGTTAAATCTTTTACTAGCAATCAACCACTGTTTTTTAACAAACATAATATTATAAATTTGTTTTACAAATAGATTTATGTACACATATTTTTTTAATGAATTTATATTTTTAATTACCTATAAAAAATTAATATTTTTTTATTTTAACAACATAGAAAGCAATATTTAAATTAAACAATGAAGATAAAATTCACATGTAAAATGAAATGCCTTTTTTTGACCTTTAAAAATATGTCACATGTTCTTATACATTATGATCTTGTAAAAAATGTTTAAATACTTATGTTACTCAAAAAACAACCAAATGTGCTTTTGGTTACAGTTATTATTTTTAAATAGCAATTTTGTTGTAGTGAAAATATCTGTATTCATTAGTTTTACAATCACAACTATTCAATATCTGTTTGTAGGAATATAATAATTTTTTTTTTAAATGTACCTTCAAGCCATGATAACTTTTAAATTTTTGTCATTGAATTATACCTTACTTAATTTGATAAATAAAACAAATCTTAAGAGAAGTTTGACAGTGAGAATTATGTAATTTAAATTAAGTGAGTTTATAGTTTTACTAAAAAAGTTAGAGAATTTAACACTCAAAAACGCAAAAAACATAGACAACTTAAGGTAAAATATTTTACAAAAGCATTTAGTTGTGACATGAATTGAACTTTATAAAATTTTTATTTTTATTAAAATATTCAATGTCATGCTTAACCAGTTTGTGTTGTGCTATTTAAAAAAAATAAACAAACTATGTTTTAGTTTGTTGTTAGAATATTCTTTTACAAATTTCACTTTGTATGGGTAACTTGATAAAAAATGATAATTATTTTTGCATTAGCACTTAATTAGAATACTTAAAACATATGATTAATGGCAAAATAACTTTTAGAGCAACTTATTTTTCAAAATACAGTGAAAAACCATTTAGCACAATTTTTGAATAATAAAATGTAAAAAAAGTTTCGTTTTAAACTTTTACTTTGCTTATAATTATGTTACGTTGTTAGCTATATCTCTTACTTATTCAACTTATAAAAACAAGACTAAATATAACTTTCTAGAAAATAAATTAACCGTAGTTGAACTTCCTTTTGAATGTAAATATGACAATAGAGTTAACCTTTGTATTTGATAAGTACTAACACAGTATAAGACTTATTAAGTAAAGACAAACTTAGTAAAACAAGACATCAAACAGAAAAAGTAAGTACTTTATAGTTAGTTAACTCATATGTATATATATATAATGTAAAACTTTATTAATTTAGTTTTTTTTGGTCTTAGTGTAAACAAGTCAGTTCTACATTTTTTTACGAAAACATTTGGGTTCAACTGGAACTAATCGATAAATACTTTTTAATTTTAGTTTATTGTGACTTTATACATACATGTTACAACTTTATGATACCAAGTTCAGTCTTATAATTTCTTATAAAAAACTTCTAATCAACTTATTGGTTATGCTTGTATTCTAGTATTTAGTTGTTGTAAAACAATCTTTTTTTTTAATAGTGTTATTTTTAAGATATTAACTAATACTAAAATATTAAAAAAATGAGACTATAATTTATACTTTGTACCAAATTTATTTAGCTATAAGAAATTTAAATTGAAATCTAATAATTCTTCTTTTGGTGTTAAAGGAACTTTCAGCTTCTAAATTCGTTTCTACACACTAAATTTTACAAAAATTTATTGTTAAAAAATTATTTTTTTCAGTACTTCAAAATACAACAAATATTCAAATAATGTACGTAATTAAAAAACGATATAGATATGTTTCTGATAAATATAAAACTAAGCTTTTCTTTTACATATAAATACAAAAAAAAAATCACTCCATTTAAATTTGTTTGTTTTTGTAATTACAGAATTAAAGTGAAAAGGGGAAAAACCTTTGTCGAGAAGAGGAACTGTGACTGCTAGGTAGATTTTCTCCGGTTTCCTTGGTAGAAACTCCATCTTCACCAGATAAAGCTGGATCCATTTCGGTTGCTTCATTTATTGAGCTGTCGAGGTTTAACTTTATGACGCTTGTAAGTTATATATTGTGTGTTTTAAAACCAATTAATATTCTATCTAAGTAGGCATCTAAACTACTGTTAGTAAAGTTAATTAATCCTAAAGTTACTAACAGCTTTGATAGAATAAATGTATTTAAATAAGTTATTGTCTTATCAATTTTTGTGAAGATTGAAACTAACTTTTGTCGCTTTTTATGAACAAAATAGCCGGTCAGTGCAGCAGCTAAAAGTAAAAATAATCCACCAGATACAGATCCTACTACAAGGGGACTAATACTTTTATCAGAGTGGCGATCAGTGTTTGGATCTTGATCTGGGAAAAAGTGAAACTACTTAAAACGCAAATGGTTGTTGTAGAATACACTGTTAACCAAGGTTGATTTAAGAGCCTACTGAGTTACTTAATTTTTAGTTAAACAAAGTAAAAGTTAATTAAAAAGTATTATACAAACAAAAGTATCAAAGTATACTGAATAACAGTTTTTAATAAAGTCCATTAAAATTATCAAAGAATATTATTTTTTATCAACTTGTAAAATAAAATAATTTATCTAATTGCATTTAACTGAATGAGCTAGCAAGTTAAAATTTTTTATTCTACTTAAAAGATGATAAAAACTTATTTTCAAAACTTAAAATATATCCTAAATTGATAAGTTTTAAAATTATTGTATCAATAGTCAATACTGTATATATAATTTTTAACTTATTTTGTTTTAAAAAGAACCTAATTGTACCTAATCTATTTTTAAAAAGCGTACAAGTATGTTGTTGAAATTGCGTTTAATTTAAAAATAAAACTAGAAAGTCACCATCTCAAAACACGACTGTATAATTTGAAATCTAACCTGGGTTTTTTTCTTCAGGTATTTTCAGAATACATGTTTCATTAAGCTTGAACTGATTTCCGAACACCGTATATGAAGCACGTTGACATTCTTCAGTATCACTGCACTTGGAGCAGAACTTTTCTGCAAATTTGTATATAAATAAGCAATTAAAACCAAAAGAAATATCATAAAAACTTAGTCGATTTTGAGAGTGCTGCTTCTTAAAGCACGCAAAGTTAGGTTTAAACATTTTAAGGTACACAAATAAACTTATTGAAATTAGTTTTTGGTGTTAAACATCTAAACTAATTAAATTTACAATTGTAATTTACATAAAAAAGTTCAAACATATTAAACATTTTTATAAATTATTATTTTTTTAATTATAGGCTACAAAACTTTAATTATAATTATTTAGTTAAAACTTAATCTGTTTGTATTTTATACTTTTTAAAGGAATAATAAATTGTTTTGTTTTATAAACACTTTTAGATTTAGATTAACTAAGTAGCATATATTAAGATACAAACTTCAAAAGCAAAACTTAAAAAAAGTTAAAACGTCTTAAATTGATTTTCGGAAGTTTTATTTTAAAACTATAACTTTTATTATTTATTATACCACAAATTGTGTACTTACGGTCGACCAATTCTTTCTTTACTGGTCTGCAATGGTACTGCTTTAATACGTTTAAACCTTCCATATAGTATGTTGCAACGCAAATATCAGTTTTGTTTGAACAACTCGAGCAGTTGGTGTCATCTGAAATTGTTGATTTAAACAAAATATAATTTCAAATATTCTACTGTTGATATAAGAAATAAATACTTTTAATTTTAATAGAAATTGGTGATGAAAAAAATAAATTTCAAATGTATTTAGATCTTTATACCAAATTGAAAGCTTTATGTACTGTACAACTAAAGTTATGTCTGTTGATGGGTATTTCAAAAAATTTGAATAATATTAAAACTGGAAATTAAAAATGATTAGCAGGTTTAAAAAAGATAAATAAAATATCTATTATTTATAAAGTTTTATAAAGCACCTTGATAAAAAAAAACTAGAACAAACTATTGCTTTGTTCAGTAAAGTTTTTTAAATTAAATTTCTTTTTATTGCAAATCTAAATGCACTAACAAAACATCCATAAATAAAGTATAAAATTAAAGTGATGTTACTGAAACCATATATGTTAAAAAAGGACATTACATTTAAAGTATAAGTTAAGATTATGTAGTTTTGACAAAAATATTTAAAACTTAGCTGTAACGTTTGTAACTACTATTCTACTTTATATATCAACAAAGTTATCATTCCAATTGTAGTGTCAAAACTCTAACCCATGTTAAGCACTAGAGTTGTCTTGCAAACGGGTTTATTTTTACTTGTAGTAGAACAAAACTCGTCACTATTAAGGCACGACCCACAAAATTTCGAGTCTCCTTGTTTGAAAATGACCCCTGTAAACAATTTGTAACTAATTAAGCTTCTGTCTGTTGCATAAAAAGTTGTATTTTTCATCAAACGCTTTCAGAAAAAGGTTTTTTTTTAATTATAGGTTATTAATATATATTGTGAAACCTTATTTGATTGTTTTACTTTTTTGCTGTTTTTAAAGTAAAACAGTTTAAATTTTAATAAGTCTAAACGCTTAAGATTTTAAAATAATAAATAAAATTTAATATTTTAATTTAAAATTACATAAAATTTAAAATTTTACATTTTATTACTTTACTAATTAGGTTAATTGGATACAAATATACTAGTGACGCAAACTGACGTCATAGGGGGTTTGGAAAAACTCAAATTAGCTCAAAAAATCTTTTTAATCATATTAAAGCATTTTAATTAAAGTTGCAAATAATTTGAAATAAAAAAACTAAATTTATAATATCAAAAGTTGGTTTGTGTTGCTCCCTCTGTGACGTCATAACACGTCTTCAATTTATTACTATTACGTAATTAATAAGAAAACTATAAATGTTTTATATTGTTGCTAAAACAAACTGTTCTCGCACTGATTTCCCGCCCTGCCTTCGGGACAACGACATTCTTTTTTGATGACAGTTCCATTTTTATTCAGAGTTTCCACTTCAACTCCGTAAGTACAGTGGTTTAGCTTGCTTGTCACTGAAAATAAATATAAACCTAACAAAAACAATAACATACTACAAAAATTTTGACATTTGATAATTACAAGTGAATTCTGCCCCCAAACTTTGGTATTATTATTAAGGTTTGTCCAACTCTTTACCTAGGTATCAAAACCTGGGCCACTTAAGTAGAAAGATATCGAGAAAAAGAGAATTAAAAAGTTCTTTTATAGAACAAGTCACAATAATATTTCTATAAGTTATAAAGAGCTTTTCCCTTTTTCCATTGTTTATCATTTTGAAAATAATAAATTCAAAATAAAAACAAAAAACTTAATCAATTATTTTAGCAGTCAGGCAGGATTAAGTTAAACAAAACAAATGTATTTTTTTAATATATAAATAATGTTTAATATGTTTTTAAGTTATTATAAAAAACCTTAATTAATATATTCTTACTAGAAGCTAAATACTAAAAAAGCCTTTTGAAAAAAGAGTTTTGTAAAAGGCTTTAATAAATTTAGTCGTTGGTAACTAAAAAGTACTTAAAACCTTTTGCTACTTTATTGTTAATTCTTAAGTTATTGTAAGTGTTGTTAAAGTCAAGCTACAAAATCAGACACAGAAACTCTATTAAGATATCAAAATCACATTAACTTTGTGAGAAACTATATATATATATTTTAATCTCTAGACAAAAATTCACACCTTGATTGCACGATCTCCCCAAATAGCCAGACGAACATGAGCATTGTGATTGATTGGGTCCAGTAGTAGAGTTAGAGAACTTACAACTTCCAAACAAACAATCATCACTGCATTTTGGAACTGTTTAAATATTAAATTTTTGATGAGAACATTATAGCTTGTTGTAAAATGTAAAACTATTGTCTTTTACGATTGATAATGTTGATTAAAAAAACAGTTAACTTAAAATTAATTAATTCTGTAGTAATTGCATTCATAGTTGCTTTTTGAAACAAATTTTTTGATTTTCACCAATTACAAAATGTGTTTAAAAGTATTTAACAAATTAGGTTTTTTACAGACGAAGTTACTACAAATTACTTTCTACTTAAATTTAAAATTAGTGGCAATAGTTAGTGGCAATTTTGTTTTTTGTTTTACAAGATAAAAACATCTACTTTTAGAAATCTGTTTTTCTTTCAAGCAACTTTAGTTCTAAGAAAACTTTATTTACAAACATAAAACACAAAACATTTGACCTACATTAAACAATTTTCACTTCAACCAAAACGCACAAAATCAAGTTTAATTTTTGATGTAGAAAAATAAAACTTTTAAGTTGCACAGCAATGAAAAAATGTTTTAAAATACAAATAATATAAAAAAAATAACTTAGGAGCAACTTTGAAAAAAGAAGAAAAAGTTTGTTTTCAAAACATTTACTAATTGTTGATACTCTCAAAGTTAATTACTATTTTGTTGCCGCTTTATGTACTAGTTAAATACCAACAAAATGAGTAAATTAACACGCTTATTTGTAGTTTGAAATGAAAAGCAGTTTATGCTAATTTAAAATAAATTCAAACTGTATAAAACAAAATTACTAAATAGTTAGTAGCTAAAGTAAATATTAGTAAATGTTATAACAAAAGTTTCAAAAAATCAAACCTTGCTTTATGTTCTTAGCATTGGCAGCAAGTAACAGAACAAAAACCACAATTATAGTTGGAATTTTCATACTCTTTTAAACTTTTCTAGAAACAATGAAATTAGTTTTTTTGTGAGTTAAATAAACAAAAACAATATATTTAGATAAATTATAATTTTAAATAAGTTTCTCATATAATTTATCATTATACTTTGTCCCATCTTTGATAGTTTCAAATGCTAATGCTTAAAATTTGTAAATTGTTGTTAAGTTACATTAATCCTAATAAAACATAAAACAGTATTCATGATTAATTTCAACTAATAAAATTTACTTTTAATATCTAAATAACAATAAGAAGAAAATCTAAATGATGTTTTTTTTTGTTAACTGATCTTAATTGGTTATAATTGAAATATTTATGAGCAACATTATTTAGTTTTATTTAGCTTAATTAGGTTTAAATGTTTTCAATGTTAGCTTGCTACTTCCATCCTAAACAATATTTAGAAACTTAATCTTTAGTTTGACTTGTTTATTCAAAGTTATTCAAATCTTATGTAAAATTGAACATAGTAACTTACTTATATACAAACTAACTAATTTAATCATTTGAAATGTTTGTAAAAAAACATGTTTAATTTAATTAACCCTGAATAAATAAAACTATAATGTAAACTGTATAACTCTAATTTAACTATTTTACTTAAATTCAAATCCTTAATAACTTTAATTTAAGTTTTATTATTTGAATTTAAAATCGTATAAGTAAATCTGTAAAATTGAACACTGTAGCTCTACTAAAAACAAACTAAAATAAAACCCAGTTGCATCAGTAAATCTTGGCAAAGAAAAAAGAGCAAAATTCTCTCGAAAGTTATGATTTTTGAATAGAAAGTAAAAGAATACAAGTAATTTGATCTAAAACTTGTAAAATATTATTTATGTCACGAGACATGTAAAAAGTTTTCAATTGTTAAAAATAGTATTTAGTTAGTTAGTCTAACTCGTTATTATACACCAAATAAAAAATTTAGATAGTTTATAAACTTTTTATAATTAAAAATTATCATTTATGTTGCACACTAAAGCTAAGATAGCAAAATCTTTCTATTTTAATGAACTTTCAAAAAAATACCACCTTAAAGTTTTATATTTTTTAGAAAACTATAGCACCATGACTGATATAATTACCAAACTTTTCAGGTACAAAAATTTTTACTGAAATATTTTGTAGCAGTAATTAAAATCAGATATCCTAAGCATAATATAAAATAAGGTTCGAGTTGTAAATATCGTAAGTTCTGTAGCAGTAACAAAATTATTGTGACAGCATTATAGCTTTTTAATAACAATTTACAACATTATTTACATAGAAGCATGAACAATGCTTGAAAATATCTTAAATTAATAAATCAAGTTTTATTCTAGTTTAAGAGTACGCTTTTAAAAATATTAAAAAGGTATACTGTTTTAAATTAAATTTCTGAGAATACGCGATTACAAAATACCTTGGTTGAACTTCCAAGTATAAACAAAGATTAACAAAATAAAAGTTTTAAGTTTATGTAAATGTCACGAGACATGTAAGTTCTGTTTAAAATAAAAGTTGTAAAATACTTTTAAATTATTTTTTTTTAATGTTTTTGAAACTGAATTAAAAACAAAAAAAAAATGTTACTACTCGGAATTAAACTTTTTTGTGTAAACTTAATTGATTAAATGATAAAACTTGACAAAGTTACTTTAAAAGTGCTTATTTTCTTCAAAAAAGTTTATTTCATTTTCTTCAAATACTTTAAAAGTTTTAAAATATTATTAATTAAAATAACACCAGATTATAAGATATTAAATTTAAGGAGCTTTTAGCTTACTATCTTTTTAAAACTAACTTTAGTATGCTTTAATCTTATCAATCTTAATTATAACTTATTACTATCTAAAATTGATTAAATAAGTTTACTGCAGTTTTCAAGTTGAGGTTTACAATTTATAAAAAATTTGAAAAAAACAATTTAAAAAGTATATATAAAAATTCTTTATAATAAAATTAGTTACCTAGTAGAATTGTTAAATTGAAGAGACTATTCCATTAAGTCGTGAAAATGATATTTACTAACAAGAAATTTTAAAATATTGGAATAGTAAAAGTGTTGGTAGTTTTTCTAGTATTTAAAAGATGTATTTACTCAGTTTTAATATCCTTAAGTGTTTCATTTATATTTTCACATTGTTAAAGTAAAACAATCTAATAATGTTAATATTTTATATTCTTTTAGTAAAAAGTCTCTAAAATCTAAAGCAAGCTAGTTCCAATAAATCAGATACCAGCTTAACTTTTTAATATTTTACATCAACTTTTAATAAACAAGATTATCACTCTTAAGCTGAGTTATATAATAAACCAAAGTTTTAAGGTACTTCAAAAGTTTCTTAAACTCTTTTTTTATCACTTAAATAATAATGCGACATTTACACAATATTCTTATTTTAATTACATGTAGTTACTAGAAACTAATTGTTGTTGTTTCGTATATCTAAAAGTTTAGGATGTTAATTTTTTTTTTCAGATATCAGGTAAACTCATAAAAGAATTGAAAAAGTATTTATTACTTTTTTACCAAAAGGTTTTTAAACATCTGCAACTACAACAAAAACTATTATTTAGCCGAAAAGTTCTCGATTACCGAATTTGTACACCAATTTCTTAGGCCAAACTTTTTGAACGCTTTTCTTTTATAGTTCAATAAACACTATAATATACGTACTTATTAGTTTTATTTTAGTAATTAAATTCATGTATAAACCATTACTTTCTATGAAGGTGTAGTAAGATTATTTTTCTACTGTTTTTGGCTAAGATGTTTAACAACACAAAATGCATTATTATCTTATATAATCCAGTAATATTAAAATGATTATTTTTTTATTGAATTATGCAAAAATAATGTTTTGCAGGCTACTTTATAAATAGATTAAAGCAAAAACTTATGAAATAGTTTTTAAGAATATAAAACCATAATCTATGAAGTTGTGTTTTGTTTTTTAACTTTTAGTTTAAGTACTTTAAAAAGACTTTTTGTTAATTTTTATTTTTTTGAGTTTTTTAAGTTTATGTTTGCATAAATTTTATAACCCATGTATATTTGATATTTATTTAAATAAGAAAATTAAGCCATATTAGTTTGTGTAATATTAATTTATAAAAAATACTAAAACTTTTTTAATTGTAATACAAAAAATCTCTAAAAGTAAAATAAAATGGTCAAATTAGTTGAGTAAATATTTAGATATAGGTACTTTTACAACATCGTTAAAAAGATATTATTGTTCAAACTACTAATTTTGTAATAATTGAAACAAGTAATTTTTAATCAGTTTGATGTTTTTTTAACAAAGTTTCGAGCTGAAAAACGTTGTTAAAAACTAACGTTAGTTTTTTTATTAAGATTTTACCTTACTTGCAGTTTATTTTTTTAAAAAGTTTACAAAGTCAGAAGATAAGGTAGTAATGATATGGTTATAAATATTAATTTAGAACTTTTTCATTTATGTACATTTAATTTAATTTGTTGATATTTTAAGTTTTAATTTAAATAAGATTTATTGCAAGTTGTCAGAAACCTAGTGCTTTAAATTATTTATTTTCGAAACTGTATTTAACTTTATTAAACTAAAATGGATTCTTCAGTTTGTTAATTTCTTTATTATTTTGAACTTGCTTTTAAATTGTTCTAAAAATCAAATAAATCTAGACAAAGCTAAACTTTTGAACAAAAATGAGCTAAATATAAAAAGTAAAGATCTTTGTGCAACGATAAAAAAATCATCGATACAACTTAAAGAACAACTAATACATTTTTACATTTTCAAAATGTAAATAACTATTTTGATATACATTTGTTCAAATTTTATTATAATTTGTTTTTTATAATTTATGAAATGCATACAGGCTCTTAAACTTTTAAGTCTTTAAATTATTATTATATAAAAAAAATTTGACCAGCATAAAAGTTTTTAAATTGCTATTTTTTAATTTTTCAAAGTTTTTCTTTCAAAATGTCATTAGAAAATGATGTGTGCCAAAGCTATATATAAAATTGTATCATAATTGTTAAACTTTTTGTAAAATTTATCAAGTTTATAAATTATAATTTCAAAACTAACATTTTTGATAAGATTTGGTTATTATTTTTTATTAAACAGATTGCTTTGAATAAATACTTAAAAAAAAGATGTACTACACAGTTTCCGGTCTTTACAGAGCTCTTTTTGCGTTGCAAAATGAAGTTTTCCCAAGACCTCTGGCTATTTTATTTGCTATCTATCTCGCCTCAATTTCTATTGGATTGGAATTAACTTACTGTTTCATCCTGATGGTGTTATGGCTGTTGAAAACGCATCCAATTGTGACGTAATAAAATTGTGCTGGAAAATATTTTTACAGTTATCACGTTTGTGATAAATAGCTGCTTGTATTAAAGCTATGCTTTTTAGTGTTTGAAAACAATTAGAAGTAGCATCTTTTACAAAATTATGTCTTCTTTTTTGAACTTAATGTTGAGATTGTTATAAACTTTATTTTTCTGTTACACATACGAATTAACGTTTCCGATATAATACCTGCTGTATGTAGAACATAAGTTAGTGTAAAAATGATTGATAAATTAGTTTTAAACTTATTTACAGAAACTTTTACTTAAAACATGTTGTTCAAGTTTACTATTAGGTAAATGTAGTTTACAGTCTTAATAAATTAATTAATATTTTCGAAGTTAACTACAAACTACTTTTATAGGACGAAAACTAAATAAACTTTCATATTCAGCTTAAAATTATAAAAAAAAACTAGAATACAATAATCTTATAATCAAATAAGTACTAGTTGACGAATTTTGTTTTATTTCTCTAAAACCTATAAACCGACAACATCTTTTTACAATTATAGATGTAGCTGATTCCAGTAAAATTATAATTTTTAAAATAGTATAGTTTTAAAGGTATTTCAAAATTGCATGAATTTAAATGCAATTCAAATTGTTTAAAAGCTTTATTTCTAAAAATAATTTAAACTACCTAATACATGCAAAATAAGTTCCAGATCAAAAAACTACATAAAATATATTTTTTTATTAGATCAATTTGAATTTTTTTCATTATACAGAAATAATTTAGAAGAAAATTTTAATATATAAAAAGTATAATTAGTAAAGTATTTTTTTGTCATAAGGTATCACGTTAAAAAAAGCAATGAAAAATTTCTCGGTTCAAAATTTTCATAGTAAAAATTTAAATATAAAAGAAGAAACGACTACAAAATTTTACTTTTTGACAGAAAGTATTTTTTATTACTGTTAAATAATTTGTTAATGTTCTATTAACTAATGATTAAAAGATAGAAGTTAATGGTTTTTGCTCATGTAAAGTTTGTATACAGAATTAAAACTTTACTTAAAGTGTATCACAGTTAGAACACAAGTAATATTATACCATTAAATTAATTGTAATTGTTAACTTTCTACTTAACACTTTACTTTTGTGTTAATTTCAGAGTTTATAGAAGTTAAATACTGAATCAAGTTTAGCTAACATTAATTCTAAAACATTTCTTTTATGAAATGATGGTAAAACATTTGCATTTAAGTATGTTAAGTGTGATAGATTTTTGTAAATGTATCTACCTGTTTCATTTACTATAAACACTAGTTTAACAAATGCTGTAAGTTAAGTGTAAAAAATATATATTATAAACTAATTTCAATAAGTATTAAAAAGTATATACACAGTTGAAAATACTCTTCAATGAGTAGAATAAAAAGCAACTACTAACATGTTTAGCTATCAATTGCTATTTAAACAAATCTTAAATTCTTTTTTATACCTTAAATTTGTATAAAAACCTTATTAGTTAGGTCTTTGCTGGTTTTTAAACAGCTAAATAAAAATATAGTTACCATAGTAAGTTCTTAACAGATAAACTTACTTGTAATTTTAAAATACATACTTCTTAATACTTTTACTAAGTTTCATATGTTTATATGTTTTTTCTTTAACATTGACATGTCTGCTACAAAACTGTATATTTAAGCCTAATGTTTATCTTAAGAAAAATGAAATAAATATAAAACTAATTCTCTGATATATTTTAAAAAAGTTTAAAACAAGAAATTTCACAGTTTGTTTAAGTAATGATATGTGCTGTGCTAAAAATACTTACAAGTATGTAGTTAAGAATTAATGTAAAAAAACTTTTGAAAATCTTATTTCAAGTTACAGTCACTGCTTTTTATCTCCCAATTATTTCCTGTATCAAACTTGCTTAATATTCTTGATTTATAGATCGGTTTATATAACTTGTCATTCCGGTTTATTACATATTTATAATGACTCAACCGTACGACAATCAACACAATATGTTGGCTCGACAGGAAGACAATCAACACAATATGTTGGATCAACAGGAAGATAGTCAATACAATATGATGAATCAATAGGACGAAAATCAATATAATATGTTGGATCAACAGGATGAAAATCAATACAATACGTTTGATCAACAGGTAGACAATCAACACAATATGTTGGATCAACAGGCTGACAATCAACACAATATGTTGGATCAACAAGACGACAATCAATACAATATGTTGGATCAACAGGTGGACAGTCAAAACAATATGTTGGATCAACAGGATGAAAATCAATACAATACGTTTGATCAACAGGTAGACAATCAACACAATATGTTGGATCAACAGGATGACAATCAATACAATATGTTGGATCAACAGGACGAAATTCGATTTCCTGCTGATTTTTTCGAACAAATCATGCCGAGACCTCTTGCTGTGTTCCTGGATTACTTTTTGGTGACCGTTTTTCTTGCGATCGCGTTTTACTTGATCTTTTTGGCCCCAATAAGTGGACTTTAGTACTGACAACGGTATGTTTATAGTGGCTGTTCATGCTATTTAGGTCCCCTTTAGCTTTTGTATTGTTCAATTACTTGGATAGTTGGTGTTTAGTCGGACTAGTTAAACTTTTTAGAACGTTTCATACTAGCTTAATGTTTATCATGTTTTGTCTTTAAACTAAGTTTTTATTTATTATTATACAAATATGTTTGCTGTTGTTTAAGTTTTACGTAGTTTCTGTTTTAAATTTGTTACGTGACTCAGAACATAAATGTGATCAAATTCATTATATTCGATGATAAGTTAGTTTTATAAATCTGTTGATTTTATCTATGTTTCGTACATACTTTTTGTTGTCATGTTTGGTAATAAACGACTATGAAAACAAATCAATATTATTGTTTCAAAGTTAATTAAGTTATAATTTTATGTTAGAACTAGTTAAGATACTAAAATAATTCCAATTGAATAACCCAGTACAACTGTTATATACCTAAAATAAGTGTGTGATCTAATTTTCTTGAAAATAGGAAAATTATGACTATTCAAAAACAAATTTAAACTTCTGCTACTGAAGCTCGTAGCAAAACAAATCCACTGTATTATATAACAATAACTTGTTTACACTTGTTTACTATAAACAGTTAACATAATAACTTGAAGTATAAATGAAGATAAAATTTTTATTAAATGTTAAGTAAAAGTGGCTTCAGTAAAATGGCTAAGGGTTTCAAAACATTTAAAAATATTAAAAAAAATTTCAATACCTGATTGAAGAAAGTACGTATATGCATCATTGCAGAGGACTTAATCATTTTTGTGTTGACTTTTGCATAAAAGGTGCGTTTGTAATAACATAAGTTAATTAGTAAAAGACAAACTATATACTTCAACAATGTGTTCAAAGTTTAACGAGAAACAAATTATGTAATTTAACTTTACTTAGTGTTATTTTATGTAGTATTAAATTACAAAAGCTCAGATTTAATTAAAATTTATTTTTTGAAGAAAGTAAATAACATTTGAGAAGTGTGTTTTAAGGTTATAGAAAATGAAGCTAAATCAAATATTTACTTATTAATCAGCACTTTGATTTAAAAAAAAATATTTTTAACGTTAACCATTTTCTATATTCCGGTAAACAAAAAACAAATACTAAAGTTTGTTTGTTTTGTTATACTTTTAAATTCAAACAATTTATTTAAACTTTAAGTATAGAATAATTATATGTTACTTAATTACAAATCTTGTTTATAGATAAGTAAAGTGTGAAAACTATTTCTTGATGTTCTATTTTGAAAATCATGCAAAATTAAGTTTGCACCTTTATTTTTTAAAAATATTTAATTTAATATTTTTACATATAATACACTAGAACTAGACTAACTTACATCATTGCATTAATTTTCATGGTTGTTTAATATAAAAATTTAAAGTTTCTTTTAACAGGTTTGTTCTTTTTTAGATGAAACTATTTAAGATTTTAGATAGTTTATTGAGTCTTATCGATGTTGACTTTTTAAAAATAAAGTTTTAGTGAAACAAAATTATTATAAAATTTTTTAAAAATTGAATAAGAGCTCATGAATTTTTGTGTAATTTTTGTTTACTGTAAGTTTAAACTAAAAGATAAGTAACATTTTAAATTATGCACGGCATAAAATGTTATGGTACTTAATTTTTAAAACTAATGTTCTATTTAGTCCTAAATATGATGTTTTACTGTATATATGATTTATTTTTTTCAAAAATTAAAAACAAACTTGTAAGACAGTTGGTCGTTTTACTAAAAAGTTTTTATATATCAAACTACCACAATTTTATTTGCGAAATAATTACTAATTAGCTTATTTTAGTTTTTTTTCTAAAAAATAGTGACACAACACCTTTTTACAAAAGATTTTGCTGATTACGGTGAAAGTAGAGTTTTTCAAAATTTTTTTTTTTTTTCAATTAAATACGATTAAAATGCGATATAAAGTTTTATAAACTTAGTTTTTATATATTATATTAACTACCGAAGACATGATACTATTATGCTATCATGTGATAGCATAAGATATAGTTTTTTATACAATTGTTGGTTATAAATATTCAACTAAAAAATAAGAATCTAGAAAAAAGAACTACAAAAAATTTTTTTTTGTTAGTTTATTTTGAAACAATTATTTATTAAAAGAAAATATTTAAGAAGAAAGTTTAATAAATTGACTCCTATAATTGTTAAATCCATAAAGTATCACACTTATAAAAGCGATAAAAATAATTACTTGTATCAAATTTTTTATAGTAAAAATAAAACTATTGATAAAAAAGTAGATATATATATATATATATATATAAATAAAAATATCATATAAAAGAAGAAATGAGAACCTCACTACGAAATCTTATTTATTGGTAAAAAATACTTATTGTTACTAGTAACTAAATTGTAAATATTTTGGAAAATAATGATTAATACATAAAAGTTAATGATTGTTTGATATGTCAGGTTTGAGTATAAAACTAAAACTTTAGTTTAAGATTATTTCAGTTAGAACACAAGTTATATTCTATCAATCAAATAAGCTGTAAAAATTAACTTATTACTTATGAGCTCTTTAACTTCTGTGATATTTTCAGTGTTTACAAAAGTTACAAGATAATTTAAGTTTAGCTAACATTATTTCTATATTTTTTTGTATGACAAGATGGTAAAAGAATCGTATTTAACTTTTTAAGTTTCATAGGTTTTCTAAATTTTAACTATTTGTTTCATTAATCATGAACTATAGTTTAATAAATATTCAAAATTAAGTGTTACAAATATATCATAACCTAATTTGCATTAAACAATAAATTACTACAAAATGAATAGAATTTCAATGAGTTTCAAAAAAAGTTATACTCAGTTTACAGTTTTCAAAACGAATTTTAATAAACTGAATAGAAAGCAACTACTGAAATATTTAATCATCAATTGTTGTTTTATAGAAACCTTAAATTATTTTTTATTCCTTTAATATATTAAAAGTCTTCTAAGTTAGGTCTTGCTAATTTTTAAATAAGTATTATAATAGTAGTGCAACTTCTTAAGAAGATTCTGAACAAATGAGTTTTAAAATAATTTTTTCGTAAACACTTATCAACTTTTTAACTAAACTTGATAAGTTCTTGTTATTTTTTCTTTTTTATTAACATGTCTGCTACAAAATTGTATATCAAAACCTAATGAATATTTTAAAAATAATTAAATAAATATAAAACAATTTTGTCCTAAATATTTAGAAACTTTGAAACTACTGCTTTCACAGTCAGTTTAACTATTGATACAATATTTATGTAGTTCAGAACTCAAATAAAAAATTTCTGTTAACTTAATTTTAATTTACAACCACTGTTTTTATCTTTTATTATATACTGTATCGAACTTGTTTAAATTTTTTTGATGATTTTACAGATAGGTGTCAACATTTATACATATATAATGGCACAAAAGGAACACAATCTACACAATACGTTGGATCAACAGGATGACAATCAACACAATATGTTGGATCAACAGGAAGACAATCAATACAATATGTTGGATCAACAAGACGACAATCAATACAATATGTTGGATCAACAGGGCGACAATCAACACAATATGTTGGATCAACAGGATGGCAATCAACACAATATGTTGGATCAACAGGGCGACAATCAACACAATATGTTGGTTCAACAGGGCGACAATCAATACAATATGTTGGATCAACAGGAAGAAAATCAATACAATATGTTGGATCAACAGGATGACAATCAATACAATATGTTGGATCAACAGGGCGACAATCAACACAATATGTTGGATCAACAGGGTGACAATCAATACAATATGTTGGATAAACAGGGTGACAATCAACACAATATGTTGGATCAACAGGGTGACATTCAACACAATATGTTGGATCAACAGGGCGACAATCAACACAATATGTTGGATCCACAGGACGACAATCAACACAATATGTTGGATCCACAGGACGACAATCAATCGCTTGCTGATGTTTCCGGACAGTTCATGCGGAAACCTCTTCCTAAGGTCCTGATTTTCTTTTTTGCGATCATCTTACTCTCGATCGTGTGCTACTTGATACATTTGAATCGAGTTTTGATTTCTGCTCATGCCAATGACATCCGTATGCTTATAGTTGTGTTATATAATATTATTTATCATTGGGTGTTTTATTTTTAGCTTGTTCAATTACTTAGATGGTTGGTGTTGAATAAGATTAGAAAAAATTTTTAGAATGTCTCATACCAGCTAAATTTTGTATTATGTTTAATTGTTAAACTCAGTTTTGGTTTATTTTTATAAAAATAAGTTGTGTGCTGTATTTTATCTATTACGTAGTTTGTGTTTTAAATTTGTTACGTGATTCAGATATGTAATCCTGATCAATTTCATTATACTCGATGTTAAGTTAGTTATATAAATCTGTTGATTTTTATCTAGGTTTCGTCATACTTTTTGTTGCCATGTTGGTAATAAATGATAATAAACGTAAATAATGATTCTTAGATTAAAGTTATTTAAATTAATCTTATACTTTTGTATTAGTTTAAATGCTTTAGTTTTTCATAACCGAATAGTAAACAGCTTAATAACCTAAACAAGTATGATTTATCTTTATATAAAAATCGTAATAATGAAATGACTACTCAAAATATAAATTTTAACGTTTATTGGTTAAGATCTTAGCGTAATAAGTTCTCTGGAATATATAATAATAACAAAGTAAAACTGTTCTTTCTTAATTACTCATACACGTTTCTTTAGTATAATTAAACTTTTTTTTCAATGAAACTGTATAGCTTTTTAAATAACTTTTGACTGCTTTAAATCTTGATTAATTTACTTTTATATTTGTTGTAAAACGATATACACATCAAGAATCAAACTTTTTTAAATGCAAGAAAAAAAAAGCTTTAAAGATAAGTTTTCTTTAAAGAAAAAAAATACAAAATGTTTTTTTTATAAAATTTAGGCGTTGAAAACAATTGTACACAATACACATTAAATAACTTTTGCAATCTTAACTCTGCTCTTAGCTATGTAGTTCTGTTTAAGTTGCTTAAAAGGGGGTTTTATTTTCAATAAAAATCTACAAGCTCAAACTAGGTAATGCTGGACTATTTTTAACAATTAAGCTAAATCAGATAATTTTAGTCAAGTTATTAGTAAACTTATTTATAAGCTTTCTGTTTCTTTTTTTTTAAATGAAATGTAGTGTTTAGTAAAATCACCAAAAAATATTTAGGTTAAATTTGTCTAGTAAATTTTGACCTGGACAAGACATTAAAATTTGTCCAAATGGTGAACAACTTGATAACCAAAAAAAAAGAACAAGAAAAATAGGTAAATATAAACAATATAAGTATTTTTATAAACCAAGTCCTTTGACCAAGGTTCTTGAGCCTTTTTGAACAAGTTTGTAAAGTATGTTGTGAAAAAAAGTTTTTGTTATGGTAAAAAAAAAACATCTGTCTCAAACTCTACCCCTTTCAACAATAAATGTTTTCCGGGGATAGTGAGTGTGTTACATCATGTGTATTTCACCTGACCTAAATTCTAAATTTTACTTAAAACAACTTAAAATACCAAAGTAAAAAATATGAAGCATCAATGGTACCGTATTTAGTTATACTGATTGGGTAGTGAGAACTTTTTCACTACAGTTTTACTGTTGTTTACCATAAAAAGCTGTTATTCTAGGGAATGGTAAAAATTGCACAAAGTGTCAATTTTGCACAAGTTACAATTTTGCACGAGAGTAAAAGAAAAAAAAATATACTATAACAGAAAAACAAACTATAAGATAAATAAGTTAAAAAAAACAATAAGTTACCGACCAAGGGTAAGGGTTAGGGTAACAGTGATAGTAAAAAGAAACAAATAAAAAACTAAATTAATAAATACCAGAAAAATAAAAATTAAATTGATAAGAAAATAAAAAAATCAACCTGTGCAAAAATTTCTGCTTGTGCAAAAGTGACCCTTGAAGCAAAAATATTCAGTGCAACTTAGTACTGTTGTGCAAAAGTATCTTCGTGCAATTTTGTCCCCTTGTGAAAATTTGATACCTACCCATTATTCTATTGAAAGCTTGTTTATATAATTTCCCTTAGGAAGTAATCTTATTATGAAACATATTTGTTAACTTTTTCTTTGTATGTGTCAACCACTTGGTTTTAATCTTGTAATCTTCAACTCAGAGAGTTTTCAAAACCACTACAGTGCTTCCTCACTTATCTGGCTATATCTGGCAAACATTTTTGTAATTATGGCCAAATAAGTCAAAAAAACAAAACATCGTTTTTCTTTTCTACCTTTTTTATACTATGCTATGCTTACAATAAAACACACACTAATTTTTAATTGAGTTAGGTTATTATAATTTTTTAAATGAAACAAACTATTATAACAGACAAAAATAAACTTTTGATAAAAACTTTCTTAAAAGATTGGAATAGAAAAGAATGGAGGTCTGTTTCTTAGCATAAAAATTATGGAATCAGATGATTTGTGACATTTTTTCTGGTGTGACTTTAAGTTGACAATGGTAGTAAGCTAAGTAATCATCCATTTTCCGCATAGACCCAACCTAAGAGAATTTGCAGTTTGATGGCTTATGAATTACATTAAATAATAATTTTTGTCTTGAACACCCTCGTCAGCCTTTCCAAACAACTTACTGAAAAGGGCTGAGAGTGTTCAAAATATTGAAATCTTTTCTTTTTTGGCTTTTTCTAATAGTATTGGAACAGCCCCTTTCCTGTTCCTGACAAATATAAAGTGCACTGTTTAGCTTTTTAAAGTAGCCTTCCTTTACTCTTTTGACGTTTTAGGGCTCCAGTTAGTCCCAGCTTTAAAAGTTATGAAACTTTTGCTTGCTATTCCAAAGATTATTCAAAATTAACTTGCTGAATTAGCTCATTATAACAGATTATTCTTTGTGATTTTGCAAACTTTTCAATTATTAGTTGAGCATTTCTTTTCCTTGCTGTCCTATAAGTTTTTCAAACCAGATATGTTGACTTTGTCAAAAGTATCTAACTTACTTAGCAAAATTAGAAAAGCTTAAAAATGAAGGTTTTATCTATAAGCAAGGAAACTATGAATTATAACATTAAGTTTAATAGAAATACTAAAACTTTATGTAATTATAAACTATTTGCTTGGTTATAGAAGTTTAAATTAGACATGTTTTAATAGTAAAGTATGATATAATGTTTGAAAACATTACAAAGAGATTTCTATTTAAGAGGAGAATCAATGTAATTAAGTTCATTCAAAGTTTTAATCAGTATCAAAGTTTCACTCAATGAGAATAACTCTATTTGAATAAGATTTTAATGTTAGTACTGATGAGCTTATTGAGCAAAACTTTGCTTACAGAATAAAACTAAAAACGAATAAATTATATATAAAACAACAATTTTAGCTGAATTAAATAAGAATGTGATCAGTTTGAATGGTTTTTTTTTAATAATTTTAAAAGCAAGTGATATTAAGTATGCAAACCAAAAAAATTTTGTTTTTACAAACCAAAAAATAGTCATTGTTCATTGGACACATTTACGGGCGTACAGTTTTTATATTCAGTAATACTATATTATATTTGTTCCATAATCAAAATATTATATTTGAATTAAACACTAATTATAAGAAGACTCTAGAACAAGGGTGGGCAAGCCTTTAGTCCAGTTTGTCAAATTATGTATTACTTAAAGCAAATAAATTAAAATAGCTTGTTGCTAAAGCATTAAACCACAGGTATGTTTTAAAGTTTACCAAAAATAGAAATAAAGATTACTGTAATAAAGTTGTGGTGTCGTAATAATTATTTATTTTATTTTTGGGTCGGACAAACGAAAAATCTTTTTATTATAATTTTAAAAACCATAGTGCCTTGCTAAATTATGTTTTTTATAATAATTCCCATTTTAGAAAGGTCTGCTTCATACAAATAGTTTCTCAGTCCTGCCATGAAAATTAAAAATAATCTTTTTCCTAAATTATATCTTACAAAATACAAAGTTTGTTGTTTGTATATACAAATGAAGTAACAAAGTAAAAGAATAAATATGTTTTTTATGATTTCAAAATATTTTAGCAATCAAATTCAAATACTTTTAAAACAAAGTTTCAGTTTTTTTGGAGTTTGAAAAACATATTATTTCTTGTTTTTATTTAGAAATGTTACTTGCAATATTTAAAACACATTGTCTTAACAAATTTTAAACTATATGAACATAACTTAAAATGTTGATTTTAGTTTATATGATGATAAAAGATGTTTAGTTGAAAAAAAGAAATTCTTCCTTACTGAATTTACTTAGATTGAAATTTGAAAACTTTCTTTGAAATTGAAAACTTTGTAGGATATTCAAATTGGTGAAATGTTTTTTTAAGTCTTTAAATAGCCCCTTACACAGATATCTATTAACTTTCAAATTTTATAGCTTATATCTCAACCCTTACTTTGAACTTGAAATCCTGTAAAAAACAACATGTAGCTTAGTTAGTATAATAAAAAAAAAATGAATAAAAAAATCTTCTTGGTTATCATTTTTTTTCTAGTTTAAGGGCATAGGGGGGGGAATAAATAATTTTTTTCACAATTTGATTTTATTTTATTGAGTTTTAACTAGTGATGTACCGGACCCGGACTTTTTTTCAAATTAGAATTCGGTCGGAACCGGATCCGGACTTTTTTTTCAAATTAGAATCCGGCCGGAACCAGACCCGAGCTTTTTTTTCAAACTAGAGTCCGGCCGGAACCAGATCCGGACTTTTTTTTTAAATTAGAATCCGGCCGGATCCGGATATCAGACAAAAATGGCAATATCCGGCCGGACCCGGATAGTGAATCCGGTACATCACTAGAATAAACTAGCCTGAGTCAGAATGAGGTTTTTAAAAATTGAATAAAAAAGAACTTTAATCTAATAATAAGTAGAACAGCTAGCCACAAGGTTTACAAATTTAGGTGTTATTTACAAATAAAAATCTGAAATCAAGTTCTTGAACAAAATACACTAGAAAGTTACAAAATATTGAAAACTGGATCAGCTCAAACTTATTCAAAATCTAAAAGAAAACTAGCCTGCGTTTTTATCAAAAACTAAACTAGCCTGAGGCAATCCAAGACTTTCTAAAATTCCCAAAAACTTTCAAACTAGCAGGGTTGCCACTGTTTAAGACAATAAAACTAGCTAGAGTGAGTATAAACAAGCCTGAGTCAGAATGAGGTTTTTAAAAACTGAAAAAATTACTTTAATCTAATAATCAGTAGAACAGCTAGCAAAGGTTGACAATTTGGTAGTAAAGTTGTGGACTGATTGTGGTACACTTAACTTATCAGTACTACCCATCATAATTAAATCCTACCTTATTTAATTAATATCTAACAAATACTAAATTCTAACTGAGACTACTTTCTATAGTCAGACACGACAATTTTGAGTGATAAATCTTTTATATAAAACACAACAAGAAATACTAGCATATACAAAATTATTAATTACTTTGGTAACACTTTAAAAACTGGAAGCTATTTGAATCTATTTCAAAAGACTTAAAACAAAAAACTAAAAATTAAATAAAACTTTTAGTAAACAAGAAACTGTAAAACTTTTAATAAACTATTAAACTATAAACCTGGCTTAAATATTTAAACAATTAAACACCTGTTAAAATATTCACTTTTAAAACAAAACACTACTTACAATAAGCATTCAAAAAAACGTTCAAGATATTTTGTTGCTTCAAGCTACACACCAAACTAACTAACTGCTTACATACAAACTGCCTGTCATGTTCTGATGTTTTGTTGCATCAGTATTTAGTTTTCGTCATATGATTCTCATTGGCTCGTACATTTAACCGTTTTAACTCTAAATATTCTCTGAGCTCAACTTTAAACAATAAAAAATGCAAGTATTCATTTCAAAGTTTTCAATTTTACAACATATGTAAAGAGTTTTATTTCATGAAATGTTTATTTCATAGTTTAAATGTAAACAAATGTAAACTAGTCACGTGTACAAAATGAGCCAATCACGGTAGGTGTTTAATTTTAACTGACTAAAATGACTCTTATTAATTTACACAGGGTTTGTTTATGAAAAGATACTTTTCAGTATGCTCTTTTTTACTAACTGGATCCGGGTCCGGCCGGATCTCTGTTAGGATCCGGCCGGACCCGGATCTGGACTTTTTTTTTAATTAGAATCCGGCCAGAACCGGACCTGGACTTTTTTTTCAAATTAGAATCCGGCCGGAACCGGATCCGGACTTTTTTTTCAAATTAGAATCCGGCCGGATCCGGATATCAGACAAAAATAGCAATATCCGGCCGGACCTGGATAGTGAGTTCGGTACATCACTAGTTTTAACTAAGCTACAAGATGCTTTTTACAGACTTTGAAAATTCAAAATAATTTTTGAGATATAGGAGGTCAAATTTTAATTTGTTGAGATACTGGGTTTTAACAAAAAAATATACTCACATTCACTTAACTATTATAAAAGTTTGTAATAAAGTAATATGTTATTAGATTTTAATTAAATGAAAATGGAAGAAAAAATGAATGTGGATTTAAATGAAAATTCAGATGAATCTGATTTGTCTGAAGATGAAGAAGAAAATGACAAATTATTAGAACAATTAGTTGATCTTGATGAAAAAGTAGAATACTTTTTATACATAAATATTAATTATTTATTCAAACTGATGAATTGTTAGAGAAATTTGTTAAACTTTATAAAAAATGAAAGTACTTGTTTTTAATCATAAATATTAATACTTTTTATTATTTGTTGTGAATGATAACAGTACTTTTTAAATGAAAAACTACTTGATCAACTTGTTAGGCTTAAAGAAAAAGTAATTTATATAAAAATTATACATACATGTTTTATATATTTTAATATATATTGTGATTGTTGTGAGATCATCAGCACATTTATATGAAGTTGTATTTTAGTTTAGTTATAATAATTTAATTTTTCCAAACAGATACAGGCAAATGAAAATGATTATGATTCACACATTGCCAGAATAAATATTTTAAGAAAACTTCAACTCAGTAAAAAACTAGATGAAGCTAGAAATCAAATGCATAGTGTATTTCCTTTGACTGAGGTATTAAATATTTAATATTTTTTCTTTAGAATTTAAGTACTAGAGGTATTCAAAAAATTACAAAAATGATTTTAATTTTTTTTTTGTTTGTAAAGTATTTTTAAATAAATTCCAATAACAGTTTTCTATGTTGTTTACATATTTCTCACTGATCGAAACTTAGTTTTCTAATTAAAGTCTAGAAAGAACAAACTATATTATTTATCCTATAGAAGTTGAGATCTTTTGTATTGTATTTAAAAAATTAGATCATATAATATAATACAACCAAAATTTTCACTAAATTTAAATGTTAACAGGCTCTTTGGAAAGAATGGATTGCTGATGCAAAAAGTTCTTATTCAAAAGAAAAACTGAATGAATTAATGCTGAAATCTACAGAAGACTACACAAGTTAGTGTTATAAAAATTCTAAGAATATATAATATTGGTTTTATAATTAGTTGTACATACTATTTTATCTATTTTATTTCAATAAGGTGGTTTTTTATCTTTAAATAAATACAAATTTAAATATAGGTCTAGTTTTGAAAACAGCATTAAATTTATTTAATTTTCTGCAACCGATTTTTGTTTATGGCCTAAGTGTAGGTCTATTTAGTTTTTATCTACAAAAAAAAGTCAAAAAGCAACTATATATACTCATTGATTTACATTTTTTTAAATACTTGATATTTTTATAAATATTATTTTAGTTATAGTTTTTTTTTGTGAATATATGACACATATGAAATATTTTAAGTTTTTTACTGAATATTAAAACTATGGTTTTCATACAACTTCATACACTGTTATACATAATGAGTTTGAAATAAAAAATTTAAATTCTTATTATAAATGTTACTTTTATCATAGGTCCCTGACCTATAGTGTCAATATATCATTTTACTTGTCAAACATTTTACTATCATTCTTCTATTTGTTGCAGGTCCTGACCTATGGTGTGAGTATATGATGACAGCATCAGAATCGATCAACACAGAAGAAGGAATCGCCATGGTTTGTAATTGATTAATATTTAATTAAGTTTATATCTTTGTAGGATAGATAATTTTTTTATGTTAATCTTGTTTTAAAGGTCTTCAACTTGGCTAAAAGTTGCTTTTTACTGTTTCATATAATAAAATTTAGTTTTTGAGATACTATGGACAAAGTCCGAGATTTTAATAGAATCCTTATGAAGGGCAAAGCTAAAAAGTAAAAAAATAAATTTTTATTAAAAACCTAATCCTTCAGTTTTTAAACAACCTTTCTTAAACTTTTTCTGTTTAATTGTATGGGGTAAAACACAATTTTTTTTTCAAAACTAGTCTTATTTTTAAAAAATTTTAGTCTTTTATTTACAACTTAAAACTTATTAGACTTTAAACATAATGTAATATTGATTTATTTTTAGTTTCGAAGTGTAGCAGAAAAGGCAATTTCTAATGTTGGACTTCACGTTAAACTGACATACAAAATATTTCAACTTTACATTATTGTGGAGAATAATATCCTTGACATAATGAAAGTTAGTTATTATTTGTATTGATAGTATTTTTAATTAAGAAGTAAAACTCACATACAAAATATTTCAACTTTACATTATTGTGAAAATAATATCCTTGGTTTAATCAAAGTTGGTTATTATTCATATTGATAGTATTTTTAATTAAGATGTAAAACTCACTTATAAAATATTCCAGATTATCCTTGATTTAATGAAAGTAAGTCATTATTTTGCACTTTCTTGTGAACTTTTGAAATTTTACGTAAAACTCAAATTCTAAATAATTCAATCATAAATTATAGTTGAAATAGTAACTTATAATTAAGGAAAGTTAATTAATTAGTAAACTTGATAGTAACTAACTATAATTTTTTAAATATGGGTTATTAATTAATTACTAATTACTAATTATTAACTATTTACAGTCAACAGTTCAGTTTTTAAAAGTAAAATGTAACCTATATTTGCATCTTCTTATTTGCCTTACTACTTATATTATAAACAATATTTCTATAAAATTATAAAGATCTTCGAAAATTTTTATACTCAATTACATAAAGTTTGTTAGTCTTAGCTGTGCTATAGATAATTTTGTACAAAATACTTAATTGACTGTAAACATATTTGAAAGGTTAATTACATTCTTTTTATAGAAGTGAATATTTCATTTCAAATATTACCATCCTACTTAATATAATAGTTTACTTTAAAAATATTTTGTTGTTAAAACTTTTTATATTTAGTCTGAATTTTTTTTATAAAAGCATAATTTATCCAAACTGTTTAAAAATGTAAAGTATAATAAACTGTAAAATCAATTTATAAAAGCAATTAAGTTAAACAACATATGCAATTTACAGGTAAAAATAAATTTTAATATTTTTATTGCTTTACAACAGGAAATTACTTTTTTACAACAGACATAAGAGGTTTACAACAGGTTTTGTAAATAATTATCCCATGTTCTAACAAAAATTCGTGTAAATAAGTTTTTTTGAATGATTTATATTTTTAAATTTAAAAACTCACGTTCCGTAAGTTAAGTAGTTTGTATTTTAAATAATTTTTTTTTTCTGGTGCATAGTTTAAAAAAAGCAATCACACAAACTGTAAGAAATACAATTAGGATAACATTCGATTTAACATTGTTAAACGGGTCAAAATTGCACAAGGGCACAAAATTGTATAAAGTAAAAAAAAAACAGAAAAAAATAGTGTATAAAAAATCTTAATGATAAATTTATATTGAATAAATAATAAAAAATATTATAAAATAAAAAATATTAATATAAAAACAATTAATTGTATGAAGATACTTTTACACGAAGACAAATTTGCACGAGAGTAAAAAAAAAAGCTACCGAATGAGGGTAAAGGTATTAGTATCACTGGTAATAGTGATAGTAATAAAAAAAAATGAAAAAATTGAAGTTAAAAAAAAAAAAACTTTAATCCGTGCAAAAGTGACCCTTTGTGCAAAAGTATCTTCGTGCAATTTTGTACGCTCGTGCAAATTTGACAGCTACCCATTAGTTTAGTATATGTTGGTAAAATAAAATGAACCTAAAGTGTATTTTGGCAAACAAAGTCCATATTAAAAAAAAAAACAAGAGTTTTGAGTAAAAGTTGGTTTTTCGAATAATTACAGTTTTTCTAAGTAATATTATTGAAAAAATAGATTAAGGTTTGCCAAGCCAACTAAGACTAGTTTGGATGTTTTTTAAATCTCAGGATAAAGTCTATATTTTCAAAAAAAAACTATAGTTATAAGTACAAGCTGGTACTTTGAAAAATAACAGTTTTTCTAAGTTACATTTTTGAAAAAATAAATTGAGGGTTGCCACAAACTCAAGCCAACTAAGACTAGTTTGGGTGTTTTCCTTAATCACAGGCTATTTTTTTAATTTTATTAAGTCCTTTTGTTAATAATTTGGTATTTTTAGGTATTCAAGCACTCGACAAACAGTAGTTTTGTTCGGTTTTTGGCTCACATAAATCATTTCGAATTCTATCTAAAACTCAGGCTAGCTTGATATAACTCTGTTTATTTTTTGGTAATTGGCTTTCTTGCTATTTAGAGTGGTATTCCTGATGTGCATTCTTTTTTAATAAATATTTTATTTCAGCCAAAAGCGGGACAAATCACAACTTCAAATGACGAAGAAGATTTAATCGAACAAGTTTTAAATATTTCTAATATTTATAAAAGACAACTGTCTATACCTCATATTGGTAAGTAAATTAATATAAACAATCAGTTAAAATTATTTGAATATATAAAAAAATTTAAAGACTATTTATTCCTCAAACAAATTTGTATTCTAAAGAAAATATTAAAATTATAAAGGTAAATGTTAGAAAAGATAAAATTAAGGAAAAATAATGTATGTAAAAAATTATTAGAAGAAATGATTTTTTTAGCTTCTCATCCTAATTTTAAGCAAGAAAAAAGGGACATTTAAATAATGTTTTTATTAAACAGAAATAAAAGAATAAAAATTATAGATATTTTAAGCACTTTTAAGGAATTAATGAGTTTTATTTCTTATATAAAATAAATAACTTAAGTCAATACTGAAGAAACTTATAAGAAATGTAACAAGTAATGTTTACAAACAATATAAATATAAATAATTTAATATGGTATGGAACCACATTCAAAGAATACAATGAGTTATTTTAACTTTTAATAAAAATTAAAGTATTATAATATTGGCATGGAAAACACTTTCAAAGAATACAACTAGTTAATTTATTCTTTTAAATATGAATATTATAAATAGGCATGGAAAACATTTTCAAAGAATATAATGAGTTATATTTACTCTATTAAATATGAATATATTAAATAGGCATGGAAAACACTTTCAAAGAGTATAATGAGTGGTTTGTCAGAAACATGGACGGAAATTTAGAAAAAAAATTCCTGGATAGTTATAAAGATGCTCTTAAATATTTGAAAGAAATACAAAAATACGAAAATGGTCTTGTAAGTTTAATTAAATTATTATATCATTTAAATAATTAGTTTAATCGTTATTTAGATAAATATAATGTTTATTTAGTTTTGTTGACAAAAACATTTTAAAGAAATAAAAATGAAAATGAACTTTTGTAAGTTTCATGATATTATTAACTCTCTCATACTATTTGATTGAAGTTTATATTCCGTATACATAAATGATTTAATCTAAAGGTGTTAATTTAGTATTGTTAATAAAAATACACAGACTGTGGTTTTCAACATGTTTGTTTATTTTTTCTGTGATAAAATATTAAAACTAGTCGCATTTAATAGCAGCTTAGATTAAAATATTAGAATTTCATGTAATTGCAGCACTTTTGGTTTATTTATAAATTATTTTTCAAAATTTGAATTTAGTCAGAACACAATTAAATTCTTATCTTGCTTTTTATTGGACTAATTTTTGGGGAGTTAATTTGTTTTGAATGGAATTTTAATGCGTTTAGAGATAAGTAAAATTCTAAAGCTTTTTTTAACAAGATGTTTTTATTTGGTATACGCTATTTGATTACCTGTATTGCATTTAGTATGTTTAATGGAACTAAAATTATTATATGTTTTGGTTTTAAGAAAACAAATAGAGAGATCTCAACTGCTGGAGGAGAAGTAATATATTTATTCTTTCAAAAATTTATTTTGCAAACTAAGTTTAGATTGAAGACCTCGTCAGTGCTTAAATAAATCTAAAAAAAGATATGTGACAGTCATGGAAAATAGCATTTAAACAATTAAATTCAAATAAAAACAAATTATAACTGAAAATTTTTACTTAAGAAACTAAACAAATCAAATTTTAATATTAAGACTGAGTTTTAGTAGAAGTTTAAATTTTTAGCTAAATTTTAAAATCAATATAACAACAATAATAACAATAATCAAAGCTGTATGTAGCTTTCTTTTTTCTTCTAGATAATTTACAGACTAAACATTGCTTAAGCAAAAGTGTGATTAATGAAATGAGCTTAAAATTTAATTGGAATTGGTGTAGCTTATTTTAATTGTGACGTAATTATTGAAAATTTGAACAATCTTGTGCTTTTAATCGTTATTAAAATTTAAATTCCCGCTCAAATGCTTTATATGAAAGCTTACAGTTAAAACAAATTTTTACCTTAAAACAAAACAAGTTAAATTATGGTACTAAGTTTGAATTTTTGGCAAAGTTTAAGTTCTAGTTAAATTTTAAAATCAAAGAACAACACCAATAAATAAGAATAAGGTTAATAATAATAAGTGGGCTTAAGTTAAGATGCATTTTAATCAAGCTAAATTTTATTGTGACTTGAATATTGTAAATTTAAGTGATTTTGGAATTAAGTGATTAAGGAACTAAAATTATGTTGAAGTAAACTGTTATTTATACTTTGTTTCAATTTATAAAGGTTATTTTATTTAGTTTTACAACTTGCTAGCCGGTTTTTAATTGAATTTAAATGAAAACAAAATTATAAAGTTTACAGCTTTGTATAAATTCTAAAAAGAATGTGTGTTTGTATTTTTAATTATTTTTTACAAAAAGAATTAATTATATGTGCTGAGTATTAACGTTTTATAACAACTATATAGGTGCTTTATAATTACTACACAGACATTTTGATTATTATTATTATTTTGCATACAGAAAGAGTCAATTGTTTATGTTGAATACTAAATATTTAAAAATAATACATAGTAAATAATTTTAAAACATAAAATAATTATTTATGTTTTTAAACAGACAGAGTTAGTAATTTATGCTGAATACCAACTTTATAGAAATAATACTTACTAAACAACGATAACTCAAAAAAATTATTATTATTTATGTTTTATAAACAAAAAGAATCACTAGTTAATGCTGAATATCAACCATATAAGAAATAATATTTTCTTAATAATTTAAACTCAAAGATTTTATTTATTAGTTTTCTAAACAGAAAGAGACGATAATATACGCTGAATACCAACTTTAATGAAATAATAATTACTAAACAACTTTTATTCTGAAAATTAACTTATTATTTTTTAAACAGAAAGAATCGATTATATACGCCGAATATCAACCTTATAAGAAATACGTGGAGTTTGAAATTTCGAGAGGAGACATTGACAGAGTTAGATGCGTTTACGAGAGAGCGATTGTAGATAATTGCCTATGTGTGGAATTATGGCTTGATTATCTTAAATATATGGTAAGCTTTTTAAATAAACAAATATTGTTGATAATTGTTTGTGTGTTAAGGCCATAGGGGGGGGGGTAGGCCATGTTTTTTACAAGTTGATCTTATTTTATAGAGTTTTTACTAAGCTTCAAGTTGCTTTTTACCGTTTTTAAAAATTCGAATTAGTTTTTGAGATATGACCGGCCAAAGTCGGGCCGCATAACAGGTTCCTTATGGGGAAGGAAAAACTAAAACGGCGAAAAAAGACTAATGCATTCAAAATCTATCTCCTCCTTCATTTTTTAAGCAATCTTCTTCAAACTTTAACAGTCTATTCCTTATACAATAACAAAAAAACGTTATTTGTGACTTTAAAAAATTTCAAGTAAAAATACCTTTTTTTTGAAAAAAAAAATTCTTTTTTGATAAAAAATCACTTTTTTTTTTTTTTTTTTTTGTCATAAAATTTTTATTTTTTAAAATTATTAAAATTCACAAGTAACGTTTTTTTTCTCATAATGTAAGGAACATTTCCTGGAAATTTAAAGAAGATTGTTTGAAAAATGAAGGAGAAGATAGATTTTAAAGCCCGTTTTTAAAAACTCGAGAAAAACGGCTTTAAAGTTACCCTTTATAAAGACAACCCTTTATATAACCGGTCATAAAAAAAAAGTTACTTAATATTTTTAAAATCTAAAAAAAGCATCTGAAAGATTATGAAATTTACTATTTTATAAGTCTATATGTTATTTTTAGTCAAAAAATGGCTTCTACCCCCCCTAGGCCTTAAGCTTTGGCTGGATTATTTGAAATATATGGTTATTAAAAACTAGACAACATTTGTAATTATAAAATAATTAGTTTGGTTACCTTGTAAATCATGATAACTGTAACATAAAAAACGGTACAAAAATGATACTAGTATTAAAGAAGTTATTGTAAATATTTTATATTTATTAAATTATCTATTTTACAGAAAAAATCTTACAAAAGAGGTCCCATACTGAAGAAATTGTTCAAAAGATCAGTCAGAAATGTCCCAGGAGTTTCTAAGATCTGGCAAGAATATTTGTTGTGTCTGGAGAGAAGCGAAGATTCTACTGAAGAAGTATGTAATAATTGTTTTTATATTTATTTTAGTTTATGTTAAGTTCTAAGATCTGGCAAGAATATTTGTTGTGTCTTGAGAGAAGCGAAGATGCTACTGAAGAAGTATTTAATAATTGTTTTTATATTTATTTAAGTTTATGTTAAGTTCTAAGATCTGGCAAGAATATTTGTTGTATCTAGAGAGAAGCGAAAATACTGTCGAAAAAGTATGTAATAATTTGTTGTTGTTTAAATTACAATTAATTATTAGTAGTGAGATTTACTGTATATTATATTCATTTGATTTGCTACAGCTATGCAGTTTCTAAGACATGATAAAGTATTTGTAAACAAAGTAAAATAAATTTTAACAGTTACTAGAAGTTTTCAACAAATCTTACAAATGTGGATTTTATAAATTTATTGAAAAAATAATACTATTACAGATGTTAGAACTTTTCAACATAGCATATCAATTACTTTAAGCATAGCAATTAATAAAATAAAATAATCACACATACTTGCTGTTTTGAATTAAGCATATAAATGTAGATTTTATAACTTTAAAAACTTAACTTATTTTTTTTCAGATACTAAATGTTTTCAACAAAGCTTACAAGTGTGGATTCTATACTGCCTCGGACAGAAGTGAGCTTCTATTAACAATTGCATCTATTATGAAGAGAAAATATGTTGAGAGTTCTGATGGAAAAGCTAAAGAGTTTCTGGATAGTTTGGAAGAAATGTGCACTAAACACGAAGAAATTGTTATTGGTTAGTAGAAATGACTTTAAAAACTGTTTTTTTTTATAGTTTGTTGTTTCTTAGTGACTTAGGTTTAAGGTATTCATTTTTAAACTGTTTGATTTGTTGACTACTTAACAGTTTTTAACTTTAGTCAATTATGTTATCACAGAAAAATTAAATTAAAAACACAAAGTAGAAAGTATTATAATAGGGGGGTGGGGGATCCAACATATCTTTTTACAAAAATTAGCACTGAACCTTAAATGAAAGCTAATAATGTACATCACAAAACACTTTTTAAAGAATTTAAAAATATTATTAAAATTTTGAGATGTCGTCATTTGAGTAAAAATATTTCGATACAAATGTATAGAGAATAAATAAACTCATTGAAGATTTTCTTGAAATTTTAAAAAATGTTTTCAAACTTTTCTTTCAAACTTCAGGAAATGTACATTGCATTTAAAGAAAAAGCTTTATTGTAAGAAAATTAAAATAAAATTAAGAATTTTATGACAAAAAAAGTTACTGAAAATTAAAAAAAAACTTTCTATAAAAATGTTTATTATTTAGTTAAGATCAAGTTGAGAAAGTTTCAGAAAGATTGCTTAAAAATATGATTGCTTAAAAAAAAACTCTATGAGAAACTAGGTTTTAAATTATATAGTCTTTTTTTACCTTTTTACATTGGTCCTTCAATTAGGAACCTATTGAGCTCTCCGACTTTGTACCTTAGTATCTCAAAAACTAGTTTGAATTTTACAAAACGGTAAAAAGCAACTGCTAGCTTAGTTAAAGACCTTAAAATAAGAACAACATGTTAAAAAGTGCGTGACCTCCCTATGGCCTTAATATTTTCCAAAATTTTATTTATTGATATGATTTAAGAAATTGAATCCACAGTTTCAATTGTATATGACATGCCTGAAAAATTAGTCTGGATAACTTAGACTGGTAAATCAACTCATTTTATCAACTTATCGGGGAATTTTAACGTTTGCTAACGTTTTTTTAATTAAACATTTTATTTGTTTTTTCGTTTAAAATATGTTCTTCTTCAACAGGGTGTGAATAAGTAGACTGACTTTTTAAAATCTCACATTATATTTTAAATAGTTTAAAGACAAATATTTAATCCACAGAGTCCGAAGAAGAAGACACACATTTTTACAATCTCCAGTCGTTCAGAGCCTACATAGAAACCAACATAAACAATGACATCGAAAAATGCAGAAAAATATTCAGAAATCTGATGAAAAACCACAGTAAAGCTAAATTGAGTTGGTCATACAGGGACGACTGGTTTCAAATTGAAAGGTTTTTTTATATATACTGAACTAATTTATTTTTCAATAATAGCTAGCATCTTGTGATTTTCGTAAATTGACTTAGACATACTGAAGTTGTTGCTTTCTGATTAAAAAGACTTTAATTGTTTAACATTTATTTTTGTTATGCTAATAAATGTTTGGGTTAATAGTTTAATTAATTACTTAAAATGAGTTGGTCTTATTGGGCAGGAATAACTGAATAATTGGTGTAAAAATTATTTTTTTTGTTTAATTTTATATAAAAAATTTAAGATATTTATAAAAGTTATCTAAAATGATATACACAAGAACTTTTTTAAACTATTATTTATTAACTAGGCTTTATCTTGGCTTCCATTTTGGTTTTATTTGTCTTTTTAACTTTTCAGAAAAATATTTTTTTGATTTATGATTACTTTTAAATAAGACAAGACAACTACAAAATAAGGATGTTAAGTTGTTATATAAATTAATTTAATTCTGTTTTAATTATTGTTTTTTTTTACAGAAAACACGGAGACGTTATAAGGCAGAGACAAGTTTTGCACGAAGCTGTTAAAATTTGTGCATCGGATACAAATGATGTTGATATTGCTTGCGATAGGTAACTAATTTATTTATTTAAAACTATTGTTAATATTAATTTATGATTGAAATTTGTGCATCGGATAGTAATGATGTAGATCTAGCTTGTAATAGGTAATTTTTTTAAATTGGTTGTTTTTTGTTAAATTAAAATTAAAATTTATACATCAAATACTAATGATGTTGATATGGCTTGATTTGAGAGTAAATATTATTTTTAAAATATAGTCAAAATCTTTATTAAAGTTTATAATACCTTATTCATTTTTTTCTATAGCTAAAAACAAATTTAAATTTTTGCTTTAAATTACTTTGAAGTAATTAAAATATTTCTCAAATAAATTTTTGAAATAAAATAACTTGAAGAGCAAAATTTTTAAATAAACACTGAAGAAAGTCATTATTAGTATGGTTTTTATCAACTTTTACCTTAAGTATTTAAAATTATTTGAATAATTTCAAATGTCTAAAAACGCTTTAAAAAAAAATCTATCAAGGTTTGTATAAAAGTTATTAGTTATTCTGAAATTAAAATAAATTATTGTCAACTTTACAGTCTTCAAAAAAAATATTTAAAATGTTATAAATAAATACATACTGTTTGTATTTTACATTATTGTTTTGATAGTTTCTAGATAATAAAAATCGAAACTAGAAACATCTGTAATGCAACTTGTGATTAATAAAAATTATTGTATACGTGTTTAAACAAATTATATACTCTCGATTGAATTTCAAAATTTAAAAGAGTATTAGTATGAAATATTCCTTATATTTGTTTCTTATGTTTACTTTTTGTATTAGATGTAAAATGCTTCACAGATTATTGAAATTTTAAAGAGAGGTAGGCACATACGATAAAATAAATAATTCACAAAATTTAAATGAATTAACATTTTATAAAATAAGTTATTTAAATTTGAAAGAGAGGTAGGAAATTGCGATGAAGTTTATGATTCAAAAACTTATTAAATACGTATCATGATTAGTTATTCAGTAAAATATTACAGGTTGTTGAAATTTGAAAGGGAAGTTGGAAATTGTGACGAAACATACAATTCACAACTCGTTATAGAAAGGAGAATGGCGAATGTCTACAAAAGGAGAGAGAGATTACAAGTTTGTTTGATGTTTATATTAGAGATATTGATTTAAATAAATTTAATATACTTAAACTTGCCCAGACAAGTATTCAGTATAAGTGTATGGAATAAAATTTATAAAAGTTTAACTTTTAAAGTTTCACATAATGTATTTTGAACAGTGAATGTTGAAAGAATTTAATATTTATTCAATAAACCTACCTAGACAAGACAGCCTTAATAAAATTTGTTACAACTACTGTCGATAAGTTAAGTTTCATAAGTATTTTAAAAGATAATCAATAAAATGTAACAGCTAATTTAGTTCACTTTATAAGTTTGTGATATATAAAAAATTTTAATAATTTTTACAGCAACAAAATTTTAATAAAAGAAAGCCAACGGTCAAAAACAAAGTTGACTTCAAAAACAAGAATGATTTTAAGAATAACAAAAACAATTTCAAGAATAAAAGCGAATACAAGAACGATTATAAAAAGTTTGTAAAAGAAGGCGATGACAAAAATTCGAAATTGGCAAAGAAAAGACCTCAAGGTTGATTAATTTTTATTCAATATGTAAAACTTAATTTAAAACTACTTCTTTGTTATGATAATAGTTGTTATAAGTGTATAGTTTTAATAATAACAGTATTAAAGAAATAAAAGGTTCGGTTGTTTTGTTTGTTTAAGTTTACAACATCGAAAGTTTAAAGTTGTTGCTACTTCCTTCTAATGTAGTTTAATTATTTTTCTGTAATCAAAAACTTTAATTTTAGCATTTATTTTACAATTAAATGTATAACTAATAAAACACTTACAAAATATAGTCATATGTGAGTAAAATTAAACTAAAAATGAAAAAAATATTTTATGTTGAATTTTATGTTATGTTGAAAGTTTTACTGTACAAATAAATAATAGCATTGCCAAACAACCTTTAATGCAGGAAAAACCAGGAATTTGATAATTAGGGTTAAAAAAACCTGGAATTTTGAAAAAAATTAGTGAAAAAACTGGGACTTTAATTATTTTTATATGTAAAGTAACAACATTTAGGTTAGATACGAAAAACCTATCATAAAGATTATTTTTGTTATCATTAATTTTTTTTATTAAAAAACTCACTTAAAGTAGTTTTACCGTATCTTTTAAGTGTTGTTATACTACAGCAGTTTTTTGCCTTACCTTTAATTTTAAACTATAAGTAGACCCAAAAACTTGTGTTTTTAAAAACCTGGAAGAAATTTCTCAAAACAGTTAAAATGTAATAGATATTATAAATGTGTACACTTATTAATTATACCAAAAAACGGGTATTTATTTATTTTGTTTAAGTTTCACAAAGTTAAAAGTTTTTCAGTTTATAGCTGTTGCTACTTCTTTTCAGTGCAGTTTTTTTTTCTGGAATCAAAAACTTTTATTTTAGTTATTTTTTTATTATAAAAGTTATAACCTTATAAAAATTTACATATAAAATTTCTTTGTTAGTAAAATTAAACTACATTCAGAAGAAAAACAATAAATATGAGTTTTACTGTACGAATGAAAATTATAAATTTAATTTAACCTAATGAGATTATTATGTTTAATTCAGATGACAAACATTCACCTAATGCAGCTAAGAAATCAAAAATAAGTTCAGAAAAGCCCCCAAACAAAGAAAAACAATTTTCTGACGACTCTTTCAAAACTCCAGCAGGTAAAAGAATTTAACTTGCAAAAAAAATATTTATACAGATGCTTTATTAAATGTATTTAAAACTTTGACGTTATCTCTTAAATTTTTTTTTCTTATTACAGCTTCTAACTTCAGTTAGTTCTATAGTTACTATATAAATTAATTAAGTTAAGATTGTTTAAATGTTTACAAAGCTTTGTATTTTTTCATTTTTAAAGGTTTGCCTCCTCGTTTCGGTAAAGGAAAGAAATCAAATCAGAATTCTCCTAAAAAAGGTTTTTTTTTGTTAAAAGTTTTTATTTTTAAACTGCTTTATAAATTTAGAAAGTTTTGCTTATTAAACGTTTAGTTTTATGAATCAATTATTTATAAATGTTATACTTTGCATTTAAAAGTAATTGGAATGTTTTAACAAATGTGAGGTACTTAGATTGATTCTTCTTTCTGCCTTTAAAATTTAAATCAAAAATTTGTTATGAATAAAAAAAATTATGATGATGTGCTTAATTACTTAAAAGTTTTTGTTAATTATTGAAAATATTTTTAAGTAGTGATGTACCGGACCCGGATCCGGACTTTTTTTTCAAATTAGAATCCGGCCGAAACCGGATATCAGACAAAAATGGCAATATCCGGCCGGACCCGGATAGTGAGTCCGGTACATCACTAGTATAAACTAGTCTGAGTCAAAATGATGTTTTTAAAAACTGAAAAAAAAGAACTTTAATTTAATAATAAGTAAAACAGCTAGCCACAAGGTTTACAAATTTAGGTGTTATTTACAATTAGAAATCTGAAATCAAGTTCTTGAACAAAATACACTAGAAAATTACAAAGTATTAAAAACTGGATCAGCTTAAACTTATTCAAAATCTAAAAGAAAACTAGCCTGAGTTTTTATAAAAAACTAAACAAGCCTGAGGCAGTCCAAGATTTTCTAAAATTCCTAAACACTTTCAAACTAGCAGGGTTGCCACTGTTTAAGTCAATAAAACTAGCTAGAGTGAGTATAAACAAGCCTGAGTCAGAATGAGGTTTTTAAAAACTGAAAAAATTACTTTAATCTAATAATCAGTAGAACAGCTAGCAAAGGTTGACTATTTGGTAGTAAAGTTGTGGACTGATTGTGGTACACTTAACATATTAGTCCTACCCATCATAATTGAATCCTACCTTATTTAATTAACATCTAACAAATACTAAATTCTAATTGAGACTACTTTCTATAATCAGACACGACAGTTTTGAAAGATGAATCTTTTATATAAAACACAACAAGAAATACTAGCATATACAAAATTATTAATTACTTTGGTAACACTTTAAAAACTGGAAGCTATTTAAATCTATATCAAAAGACTTAAAACAATAAACTAAAAATTAAATAAAACTTTTAGTAAACAAGAAACTGTAAAATTTTGAGTAAACTATTAAACTATAAACCTGGCTTAAATATTTAAACAATTAAACACCAGTTGAAATATTCACTTTTAAAACAAAACACTACTTACAATAAGCATTCACAAAAAAGTTAAAGATATTTTGTTGCTTCAAGCTGCACACCAAACTAACTAACTGCTTACATATAAACTGTCTGTCATGTTCTAATATTTTGTTGCATCAGTATTTAGTTTGAAACATTTCGTCATATGATTCTAATTGGCTCGTACATTCAACCGTATTAACTCTAAATATTCTCTGAGCTCAACTTTAAACAATAAATAATGCAAGTATTCATTCCAAAGTTTTCAATTTTACAACATATGTAAAGAGTTGCATTTCTAAAATGTTTATTTCATAGTTTAAATGTAAACAAGTGTAAATTAGTCACGAGTACAAAATGAGCCAATCACGGTAGGTGTTTAATTTTGACTGACGAAAATGACTCTTATTAATTTACACAGGGTTTGTTTTTGAAAAAAATACTTTCCAGTATGCTCTTTTTTACTAACTAGATCCGGGTCCGGCCGGATCTCTGTCAGGATCCGGCCGGACTCGGATCCGGACTTTTTTTCAAATTAGAATCCGGCCGGAACCGGATCCGAACTTTTTTTTCAAATTAGAATCCGGCAGGATCCGGATATCATACAAAAATGGCAATATCCGGCCGGACCCGGATAGTGAGTCCGGTACATCACTATTTTTAAGTGATTTTATAGTAAATTTTATAGTAATATAGTTCATAACAATCTAAGTTATAGAATAAGTGGTATTAAAATTATTGAAATATTTCAATACGTGTTTTTATTTTTTTATACCTAGTTTTTTAGCAGAAAATGCTGATAAAATCGAAACAGAAAAATCGGCTTCAATTCAAAGCTGTCCAGGTTATTTATGTCAAGTGTGTTATAAAAATTATAAGTTAATTTAACTAGCAACTAGCAAAAAATTAAACGGTAATCATAGTTATATATATCTAGGTTAGAAAAAAAGTTTTCTACTTAACATTTTGTACATGAGAGTTATAGTTATTTTCAAACTAATGTAAATTAAAGATTGAGCGTTTTATTTTGTTTTTAGATATTAAGAGCGTACTTATTTAAAATTTATATAGTAAACGCTTAAATGGATTATTAGCACTGTACTCTAAGCTAATTTGAAGGGTTAAAAAAGCTAAATCTAGTTTGCCATTTATTTAATAATTAAACTTAATGTTGAACATTAAATTCGCATTAGTGAAGTTCTATTGAAAAATTTTCTAAGTTTAGATCAATTACTTAATTATATATAAAGTTAAAGTTTCTATATATCTTTATTACAACATGTTTCTTTAACTTTTTAGAAACTTATTGGAAAATTAAAAAACATATTTTTTCACATAATGTTTTTATTCGATATCAAAATTTGATAAGTTGTTTACTTAAGCACTTGATAAACTTGATTTAATTTATAAGTATTTTTTGTGTGGCTTTTGTTTTATTTGGAAAGTTTTAAGACAAATTAACTTTTTCTGTAGGTTTTCATAAAATTTCACAAGTTCCTTTGTTAAGTTAATTCTAGATTATCAATTAGTAACAGCTGATTTTTTGTTCATGTTTTTATTTGATATTTTATTTTCATATAAATTACCAGTAAAAAGTTCTGAATTTATTTATTCTTTTTTCAATTTTTTAATAATTTATCAGTAAAACTTGTTATTTTTTATAAAACCAACTTAATTATAATCATTATAAATATCAACTCAAGCAAAAGCCAAAGCTGTATTAAATTTTTTTTGTTTAATAATATTATCATGAAAGTTTCTCATAACTTCAGAACAATAGTTTAAAATATTTTTATAACTAAATATTACTATTTTTATATGTAATTTTTCAGATAACTTACCTGCTAAAGCCGATGAATCTTGTTCAGTTTTCGTCAGTAATCTGAGTTTTGATATTGAAGATGTTGAAAAAACTATGGAAAATGTTTGTTTTTACTATTATTAAATAAATACTTAAGTAACTTGAGTTTTGATATTAAAAATTTTGATGAAAAAAAACAGTTTTTACTTCAAATGTTAATAAATAAACAGTTTGAGTTTTGATATTGAAACATGTTTTAGAAATTTTGAAGTAAGTTTTTAAATGAAGTTAAATTGTCTAACGTTTGGCTAACTTCAAATAACTAGTTTAATATTTTAAGCATAAATGTTATAACTATTTATTATTCTACTTAAGGTAGTTTTATTACATGGTTTAGTAATTGATCTTTAAAATTGTTTAATGCTCCACTATATAATTAAAATTTTTAATATTTTCAGGTTCCTAACTTTAGTTTTTAAAATTCAAATACTTTGACCACAGAGTTTTCTATTTTTTTTAATTTTTAAATTTTGTTTTTAGTTCTTCAAATCTTGTGAAAAAGTTATTACTTTTTCAGTATTCAGGAGTAAAAATAAGTAACTATTTCTTATCTTATAATTAAGTATTTAAAGTAAATATTATTATTATTATTATATTTATTTTATATTTCTTTTTATCTTTATAACTTGAATCACTAGTGTTAGTGTAGCCAGCAGTATAAATAATTTTTTTTTTCTTATTTAATAATTTTAAGTTACCAATGCTAGTTAGTGTAACTAGGAGTAAAAACAAATATTATTTATTTATCGTACTTATATTTCCTCAAATCTTGTGGAGAAGTAACAAATGTAGCAAGAATTAATAAAAACTAATCAATTAATTTATTATATTTTATAGTTTTTCAAATCTTGCGGAGAAGTGACTAATGTTAGTGTAGCCAGAAGTAAAAACGGAAAATCTAGAGGTTTTTGTTTTGTCAGTTTCAAAAACAACACTTCTGTAGAAGCTGCTCTTAAAATGGACAGACAAGTTTGAAAATATTTATTTTAACAAATTGTATTGTTTAATTAATGTTTTTAATTTTAAAAGTATTTTCTTGGTAGCTCGAATTTTGCTAAGATAAAATGATAACAATACAAACTCAAAACATGTGATTTAATTAATAATGATACAGACAGTAAATAAAATTAAAAACATTATTAATTAGGATTTAACTGTTTGAGAATTTATATATCAGTTAAATCTAGTTTTTTTAAGTACCATTAATAGTTAGTCAAGATTACAACATTCCAAATTAAAAATCCTTTAAATTAACTATATCCAAATAACATCTAGTAACTTGATTTATTTTTTATTAAATTAAATCAATTTATATTTTTCAGACTATCGGTGGAAGGCCTGTATACGTTTCACCAAACAAACAAAAAGAAGATAGAAAAAGTGTAAGAATTATTTTATATATAACTTAACTACACTTTTGTAGTGTCAAGTAATAAATAAACTAAATTGTGATAGCTTTTGAATTTATAATAACCGGGTTAAATGTTCTTGTTAAGGTTTAATTTTTTTATGTAGACATTATAGAACTTTTGTATGAAAAATCATTAAACCTAACAATCTAGCTTTTTTCGATTAATATCGATTTCGACTACTAATAATTGTTTAGATTGATTTAAAAAGTTTCATTAAATTTAAACTAAGTTTTTAAGTCTAGACTTTATAATTTTCTATAATAAAGTTTTACAAATTTAAATACGCTACATGCTTAGAAAAGAACAAATTATTTGTAATTATAAAGTGTTCGTTTTTAAATAGGCATTCAAGTACGCTACATGCTTGGAAAAGAACAAACTGTTTGTGAGCGGGTTATCACCAAACACAACAGAAGACAGTTTGAACGATTTCTTTTCAAAGCACGGAAAACTAAGGACAAGAGCTAGAGTTGCTATTAACAGAGCAGGGCAATCTAAAGTATGTTTTTATATATTTGAAATATAATTAAATAAGTGTTATATTAAATATGCTGTTAAAAAAGAAACAATGAATTACAACTATGAAAGTTGTTGTTGGACAATCTAAAGTATGTTATTGAAATATTTTATGTTTTAACAGTTGTAATTTACAAAAAACACAGAAAAATATGTGTTTAGCAAAAGAAACATCTCAGTAAGTGTTTTAATCAAAACTAAACAGTATAAAAGTTAATTTGTAATATTTAGCTAGTAGTTTTAAGTTTTTTTTTTAAATATTTTAAAAAATTGAATTTGCAATAAAATTTTAATTTAGTTATTATGTGGTTAGAACTTTTGTGAAGACCTAAAATTTTTAAGAGTTTAAAGCTACAAATGAAATTATTTGTTTAAATTATAAACCAATTTCTAGAACAATTGAAGCAAATTTATAATAAACCATGATAAATTATGGTGTATTTTTTTATTGAAATCTAACTTTTGTCAAAAATTGGTACTAATTTTGATTCTGTTTTTGGATTTCTTTCAGAATTACAGTATTGAATTAAAATTATTTCTGCTTATTTTACTTAAAACACTATACTTTCAATGACTTCAAGGCATTGTTAATCTTACTACAAAACATTAAATCAATATACCTAACTACAATCCATATGGCTTGAGAAAAAAACTGTAAAGAGTTTTTTAAATTCAGAAATTTTATTTCGACAGGTATTATAACGAATTTAAAAAATATATACAATTGAATATTTGTGTTTTTCGTGAATAGCTTATAATCAATAAAAATAAACCATATAAATATAAATAACAATATTATGAATTTAGAGAATAGCTTTAAAAAAAATGTAGTTCATTAACAATAAGGTTTTAAACAGTGAACTGAATTGGTACATAGAATAGAAAGTTAACAGATAATTTAATATATATTTATTGTTTTTAGGGAGTAGCTAGTATACGAAAATAAATAGTTTTGTGATAGATAATTAATGATTCTTATTTTTCAGGGAATAGCATACATAGAATACGAAAACGAAAAAGATGCTTCGAAAGCAATTTTGATTTTGGACGGAAGTAAATTAGACGGAGCTGCTATTCAGGTAAGTATCAACAAGATTTATTGACAGTAATGATGTTTATTGTCAACATTTGACTCTATATCACTATGTTTGCTTTGATTCTTTTTTAAACAACTTAACAATAAAAAGTAGTGGTTATATATTACCTATTCTACGTAATTATTTAGTTTTTTTAATTGGATACAATAGATTTTATTATTTTTACACAAACTATTGTTTACCCAGAGCTTTAATTATTGTAAACATCTTTTTGTATTTTTGTTATTGAAGAATTTTTGAAATCTTTTTTTTCAAAAAAAGAGCTTTGTAGTTTTAATTTTTATCAACAAAATTTAGATAGCTCATGTATTTACTGTAAGTTAACATGTTTTATTTTTATTACTTATAAATAAATATTTTATTCACAATAAAAAATTCACATATTAAAGAAATTGTAAATTGAATTATTCAGTTATTGTTGTATATTTTATTTATAAGCATGTATATACATTTACAGGTAGCAATTAGCAATCCACCAAAAAGAAAAAATCAAGATCCTGACGCTAAGTTTGTATTTATTAATTTTTTTAAATTATTATTTAACTAATAAATACACATTGAAACCAATGTTTTTTAAAGTGTTATAAATTTAAAGTACAGCAATTTTATGGTAAGTTAGTTATTTATGTAAAGAGTTTTTCTTTAATTAAAACGTTTTTAGTTACTTCGTTATGAACTATGGTTTTCATTATTTAAGACTGAAAAAGTAATTTTTTAAGGACTTAACAAAAAAAAAAGCACATTTATTATGTTAACCTAGATAATATCCTTTTTTTGTTGAAATTTTGTATAAATCCTTTTTTTTTTTGTAGTCAATGTTTAATAAATAAGGTTTAAAATTCATAACAGCTTTAAAACGTTTTTTAATACAAAAGTGAAAGTACAATAGTTAAATTTAATACAAGTTATTTGTTATTTGTAGATCGAGGCGAACCAAATTGAGCTTCAGAGGAACAATAAACAAGTCTTCACAAGTTGAAGAAAATAGTTCGAACGAAATAAAAACAAACGAAAAGAAAGGAAACGATTTCTTTGCAAATTTGTTTAAGAAAAAATAACAACAGAAGCTATATAAAATGCTAATAAAGCATAAAAAACTTTTCTGCTAATTTATTTTTGAAAAACAAGTCAGATTTTATAAATTAGTTAAAGTAAAATAGTGTGATTTTAACTGACTTTCTGAATATTTTATTTTCTTTTAGTCATAATGCTACTATATGTTTAAACCTGTTGAACTGTTTAAAATTATCTTCAAAAGTTTAATTTGAAATTAATGTTTTTAACTTGATCAGTTTTATTATTGTTATTTAGTTTCGTAGAACTTTCCTATTTAGTTAATTTAATGTAAATAAACGTCAAAAAAAAGTATATTTATGGTTTGTCAAAGTGTTTTTTAAATAATTTATAAGATCTTGACCAGGTTTTTCTAAACTCGTATTTAGTTTGAAATAAATATTAAAATTAGTTTACTAGATATTGCCGATTAATTAACTATTAACTTAAGTTTTTTTTTTTTTAATTACTAATTAACTGTTTATTTCCCACTGATAGAAAAAATCGTCCACTTTGGAAAATCCAGATGTAATCTATAAGAAAAATATTATTTTACATAACTATTTTCAAACTATTTAACAAAGTATTATATTGTAGTGTATTTAGAAAATATTGAGATACTAGTTTATTAAGTCGGTAAATTTTACTTACAGAAAGGAAATAAGTATAAATAAATTTACTATAATGATAAATTTCAATTACATTAAAAGTATTTTTACAGTAAGACTAACTTTAGTTTATTTTTTATTAAGATTAAGCAAAAATTCAATTTAAAAATACTTTTCTAATTTAAAAATAAGTATTATATTGTTATCAAATCTAAGTATTTGATTGAAAATAGTTTTTAATTGATTTATAAGATGTGTAGGTTTATTCTATACATTATACTCTGTTTTAAAAATTAAGTTGCAGTTGAACACAAAGTTTATATAAAAATCAAGTTTTATAGCTTTAAATTAGAGGCTGGCAACCTAAACGGGACAGTTTTACACGAAGACACTTTTACACAAGTGACAGTTTTGCACGAAGACACTTTTACACTAGTGACAGTTTTACATGAAGAGTTAGTTGTGATAGTGGTAGTAAAAATAAAAACTTTTAAGGGTTAGGGGTGATAGTGAAAATTAACATTTAAAAGTTTAAACCGAAGCGAAAGTTTCTCTTCGTGCAAAAATGTCCCTTTGTGCAAAAGTCTCTTCGTGAAAAACTGACTGTTCGTGCCAAAGTTTCCCCTCATGAATTTTTGACCCGTTGGCAATAAATAGTCCAAAAAGTAGAGTTGCGACGTATTTTTTAGCTTGAAAAAAGAAATACATTAAAAACGGTCTAAGTTGATTTTTTTTATTAGATATTTACAAGGATTTTATGTGCATGCTTGTCATTTTAAGATTTTTTTGTTAAAACTTTTCATTTTTAAAGTTTTTATTTTATAATTGCGGCCTCGAAGCATTATTTTAGTAATTTTGGATAAGTATTGTCACAACAAGTAATAGAAAGTTGTCACCCTTATTTTAATCTGTATACTAACGTTAAAAAAGCCTATCATTTTAAAAAAATATGCTTACTAAATATTCAAAGTGTACAAATTAGTAATATTTACAAAAACTTTAAATAATAAAGTAAATTGAAAAAAGTATCATTTTTTAATTTGTAGAACTTAGCAGCAAATTATAACATTAATGAAGATATTTAGTTTGTTAAAGGTTTATCATTTTTGTAATAATATTAAAGCATTTTAATTTCAAAAGTCTGCAGCTAAACTTAAATACAAAAGAGTAAAAAAGAGAAGTAAAATTTTAAGCATAAGTATTACCTGTTTGTATACAAATCTTTCTATTTTATTTTAGTATGTTTTAAAACACTAAACTGAAACCTGTGCATTATGAATACTTTTTTAATACAGTTTATATTAAAAAAAATTACTGTGTTTAAATCTGCGACAAATATACGTTGGAATTTAAAAAAGATAATCTCAAAATCTTGTGAAATGTTAACTACTTATTAAGAAGTGATAGCTAATACTGTCTCAATATTGTTTGAAACCAACCATGTAAATGTAAGTTATATCATTACAAGTTCTAGTGCATTATAACAAACTTATATGTTCTGTGTTCGAAAATTTTACCGAAATAATCAAAAAGAGCTCATTTTTATATAGTATCAACTTTTTTTAGTCGTAGAGCCTCTTTATTTAGAAACTTGTTGTAACTTGCTCATTTTTATGATTTCTTTGCGAGCGAATCACCTTTTCTTATTACTTTGTAACAGCTTATGTTACTTAAATGATTTTTTTTTACCACGACTCAGTCACAAAATGGTTTTATTTTTTAATTTTATAGATATAGTTTATTGAACGACAAAAAAAAGCGCTCGAAACACTTGATCCTACGAACTGGTGGATAAACCTTTCGGTTATCGAATTGTGCACTACTTGGAACCTTTTAACGTCTTGTCCAGGACTATATGTTCTATAAGAAAATATTTTGGTGCACATTTTGATAAGAAAAATTTTTTTAGATTACTAGGATCTAGGACCAATTACTTAAAGCTTTTTTTTGCTGTCCAATACATTATTTATAATCGTAATGAACAAGAATGTAAATTATCTAGTTAAAAAAAAACTTACATATTTTCACTTATTTGTCAAGAATAAACGCATTTCGATCTAAGTGTTATAAACTGTTGCATTTACAAAACCAAAGTTTGAAAAAGTCAATTTCTGACAGTTTTGCTCAACAGTTTTATACTGGTGACAAAGATACCTGTTAATAATTTTCATTACTAGTTTTAATTTAATAATAATAAAAAAAAACATTTCTATAAAAAAATCAAGCAACTTTATTTTATATATTAAGTGGTTAGTAGACTAAAAAAACTTCTTAAATGTTCATTGACAAAGTTTTTTTTGTTGAAGTTGTTTATTTGTACAAAGTATTACAACTTTTTTGATCGTAAGATTTTCTGCTACAAAAAAAGCCACAATATTTAAGTGAAAATTTATTAAGTTTTAAGGATTATATAGAAAACTATGGTAGATAATATATTTAAAAAGTGTTTAAATTAAATTTTGTCATTAATTAAAAACAATAATTAAAACGTTAATAATTTTTTTTCCAAACTTTTCCTTTTACGAAAGTTTCTTAATTGAATTAAAAAACTGCCCAATTCTTGACTCATACAACGTAATTGTTGCGTCATATTAGGAATATTGAAACACGGAAACTAGAAACTATTGTTTAATTAGGAAAACTGTCTTTTTTAGTTTTACTTTGTTTGATTTTTATGCTTTTACACAAAGTTTGAAATGGTATAGATATTTTAACATGATTTTAAGCTATTAAAAACAAACTAAAAATTACAGTAGAACTGTTTTAATTTCATTGGTTTATAGTTTAGGGTTTTAATTCGTTTATGCTTGTATTTTGAAAGTTAAATGTAGTAATAGATTGGGTTTTATGTTATAAAACATAGTATAATAAACGAACAACAACTATAATTTGTTTTAAGCAGAACATAAGTTATTAAAATTGTAGGTTTTTTTTATTGAAAATATCTGTATGTCAAGATCTAGCCAAAATCATATCATTATTAAGATCAGCAAAGTTTATAAATATTGTTAATATATACAAAAAAATGCGCAGTTTGTATTCAAAATATGTTTCGTTTTTTATTATTGAGTTAAGTCAAAACTTGATATTTATTTAAATATTAATTTTAGCCAAATCTAACATTAATAGAAATACTCAAAATAAAGTCATACTAACTTTAAGGTAAAATTTAGACTTTTAAATTCTTACAATATTTCAATGTGCTTAATGGTATTTATTAAAAATGAAAGGTAGGCAACTTTTGTCTTTGCAATTTTTCTTTTAAAACAATTCTAAATTAATTCTTTTTGAAAAAAATAACTTAAGCTGTCTTTAAAAAAACTTAAGTAAGTTTTATATTATTTACAAAGATAAGTTTTTATTTTCAACAGAACTTTTTATTAAAAGAACATTTATAATTCAAAACTATTCAAATGGGATGTATTTCAAATACTTCGTTTTTCTTCTTACAATTATTTGCTATAGTATTGATGATAATTGTTATTGTTCTTAACAGCTTGGTGTACACAAAACTTCCAAAGAGTAAGTTTTAATTTTGTTTAAAACAGGGTTGTTAACCTCAGGACTCTTTTAAAAAAAAAAAATCATATTAACTATATGTTTTAATTTATTAGATATTGTCGTTTAATTTTCGTCGGTCTTTAATCATTTATAGTGTTTTTTTTTTTCATCTAAAACCTAAATTATACACTTTTTGAAAATAGTATAATCATTCGAGCACTTTAAAAACTTTAGAACTTTAAATATTTTTATTTTTTCTGATCAGAATAAGAGAATTCAAACTGTACTTATACTGTTTTATATTGTTCAAACAATTTAATTATAATTATTAGTTTGATCAAACTTTCAAATAATATAGTTTGTAATTTTTTTAAGCTCAATCTGCACTCTGTCAAAATATTTAACTTGATTAAATAAAACTATTAGTTTAAATATTCTAATCAGCACAAATACTTCAACCATCTTTCTCAATAACTCCTGTTCCTCCTCATTCGACAAAATTTTTTTTATAGTTTTAATTAACTAATTAATATTATTTAGGAAATACATGCCAACCTTCATTTGAATACTTTTTGACTCCCAACTCCTCCAAAATCACTGAAGCGAGACTGCAATGCATTGAGGAGTTCAACGGAGATCTTCTTCAGCTTGGGTTATTTCCCCAATACGAAATGTTTCACGAGTAAGTTTTTTATTTTCGAGCCTGTCTTTTTTTGTTTAGTTTTTACTGTGCAGTTAATAAGAAAATTGTAGTTTTTTTTTTAAGAAATAAACATGAAACATTTCACGAGTTCTATTTTATTTGTAACGTTTTTAGTTTGTTTTACAAAAAAGTTTAAAAAGGCTTTTTAAAGCTTCTTTTTCAAGATATTTCAATATCGAACTTTACTAAAAATGTGACTTCCAAAAACTTTAATTTTGAATTGTTAAAGAAACATCTAAAGTTAGTAAAAAACCTAACATAATTATCTCTTTTTCTCAAAGCGAAATAAAACTTTTAATTTCGTCTCGGGTCAACGAATCGGTCTCTTTGTGGGTCGGAGCATCAAACAGGTTGGACAGGAAAAACTTCCGGATCATGAACGGGACCAGATTCCAACCGACAACAGGTTGTTTGTGCAAATGGGGCCCTGACACTAGTGGGCGTATTGTTTGAAAGTATAATACTTAACATAAAAATATTGTTATTTGAAAAAATAATTACTACTATGAAAATATTGTTGTTTTAGAATTTTATTCTCAATATAAAAATGTTATGTTTGAAAAATTCGTTATCATATTTGAAATGAAAATGTTGTTATTTTCAAGTACTATTAATTATTTAATATCATTATTCGGAAAGATTATCAAAAAATTTGCTCAGTTTAGCGGACTTTCAAACTGTGATTTTGCAATAAAAACAATTAGTACAACAAACTATGAAAAAATTGATGAAACTGTAGTCAAAGTTTTAGAAAGACGAGAATTGAATATTACATTTTTCAAATCTGTTTGATCGAACATTCAACAGGTTACTTGTACAAATGGGGAACGAACACTAGTGGGAGCAGTTCCGACCCTCCCACGCTCAAGTGCGTGAAGGTTGTGAAGAGAAATTACTCGGAGGAGTTCGGAGTGGGGGATTGTTTGGAAAAGTTGTATGGAGTTTGCGAAGTTGTTAGGAGTAAATGTTGAAAAAAAATAAGGGTTTATCAAGATTAATTAAAGCATTTTCTTATTTTGAGTTTTACAAAGTTTGGAATTTAAAAAAATAATTATTAGTTTGTTTGTTAAGTAGAATTAAAAAAAAAGGTCCATATCTACTAGAGTAAATTTAAAGCTCAAAAGAGTTTGATATGTTGTTTTTAAAGTTGATTTAAACACTATAGAACTGTTATTTAGTTTTATGTGATCTGTTATTAGTATACAAAAAACATTCTTACTTATTACAATTTTTTTATCTAATTAAATTTAATTTATTTTCTTTGAAAAAAGTGTTGATTATTTATGACTTTTTTGTGGTTTTGCTTATTATGTAAACTGTTTAAAACCTAAGAGTAGTAAAAAGTTATTGAAACTATTTGTTCTGCTTATTTTCTAGAAAACTTTAAAATTGATCAATCTAAAAATTAGTTTCTTGTTGTAAGTTTACTTAATTAAGTTCTAGTTTTGCTGATTTGAAATAACTAAAACTTACTCTTAAGTTCGTTAAAAGTTGCAAATATTCTTTTAAAGTTCTGCTATGATGTATTAAAATACTTAACTTTGTTTAATTAAAAATTTATAACGCTTTCTTATAACTTTGGTAAAAAATTGTACACTTTTAGTATTTTCAAGTACAACCAAAACCAAATAGCTTTTATCTATTTTCCTCTATATTAATTTTAAAAGCTAGATTTTTTTTTGTTACTGATCTTTATTTTTTGTTTGAACAACTTCTTTGAAATTAAAATTATGTTTTAGTTGTATGAATTTATTATTCATTCATTAAAACGAAAATTATAGCAGAAACGGTTTATAAAAAGTACTGTTTAGTTTTTGAACTGTAGTACTATTTTTCTAGTAGTTTTCGTTTTATTTTCCATACAGAATATATTAAAGCTAATAGTTGTTTACTTTTGTTTCTTTACTTAGTACTTTAATCAGTTTAAAGTTTTTATTAATATAAGTTAAGTAAAGTTTAAAAGTAGAAAATGTAAGCTTTCCTGAAAAATTAAAGTTATAATAAGAAAAATGTGTTTTAGTTTGCTGTACTCTGTTTTTATTTTGTATTAATGAGAATGTTAAAACATGTAGAAGCTATACTCTATTGAATTAAAACCATATACTAAAAATATTTAAACTTAATTCAAACTTTTATAGTTTAGTACAAGTAAAACACACTTTAGTGTTTTTTATTGGACGACATAATAACGCTTAAAATAATTGGTCTTAGGACCTGGTGTACAAACAATGGTAAAAAGTTACCCAAAGTACTTATATAAACTAAAAAATATACATAAGTACTGAAACAAACTTTCACAGAAGAATAATTGATACGTAGGTTAGTTTTAGGTTATTTAAGAATATGTAGGTAATTAATATTTACAATTTTAAGCTCCTATTTTGTAAAAAAACTTATTAAGTTCTTTGATTTTGGAACTTAAAATTGTTAGTAGACATTTTTTTATAAAATAAGATTTACAAACTTGATTCTTTGTTTATAAAATAATATTTTAAAGTATCAGTTTCAAGAAGGTAAGGTTAAGTTTTGAGTTTATTGCAATAAATATCTTTAGAATTTATATTTAAAATGATACAGTTCAATCACCAAAGTACCAACTTTTTATCTTAATTGTAACTTTTCAAATTTCATTTGACTACTCATCACAAAAGTTTTTAAGGCAGTTTTAAGTCTAAACTTAGTAAAAAGTTCGAATTAAAAAAAAATCTAATAAAAAGTATAACTTAAAAAAGGTTACGTTGAAATTATTAAAAAACTTTGTTTGGTAACACAAAATAAAAATGAAGATAAAAAAAATTTTTCAGCTAGGAGCTTTTAAAATCTCTGGTTCTTCGATTATTTAAAAAGATTTAAGGTATAGAATAAGTATTAAAGAATAAGTGTTTAAGGTATAGAGTAGAATCTATTTGAATAAGAATTTTTTAAATAAGCACTGAAGAGGTATTTGACCGAAACTGAGTCTGCTTCAAAACATCTTGATAGAATTTAATAAATTTTATTTCTCCTCTAGAAGTTGAGATCTTTTTATTAGTTTTCGATAAATAAAAACATATAAGATTTAAGGTATGTTTAGTTTCATATTACAATTTTTAATGTTAATTTTTTTTAATTGAAACTGTTCGAGCTTTTTCTGTTCATATTTTTTCTGACTGATACAAAATTAATTTATCACCTTGAAAGTATCAATGATAATTATCGTAATCTTATATGATATATTCAAATAAGAACTTTATTAATAAAAACTAAGTGTACTAAAACTAAAATATCTAAAAAATATTAAAACTATTTAAACCTGAGTCCTGAATTTAGGTCTAAATTCACTAAAGATCTTTTAGTTTACTTGAAAAATATGTTTTGGTTTAACATTAAAAACTATCGTTTAAAATTATTTATGTACTAAACGGTGTGAATTTATCGAAATAGTTGATTAGTAAATGTATTTATGAAAACATTAATTCATTAAAGTTGTAACTTTTATAAGTATCCTACAACAAGAAAAAAGACACTTGATTTATTAAACAACTTGGATTTTATTTGTTTTGATTGTAACTGTTTTTTTTATGTCATAAAAAAATGAACTTTTATACATTCAATTTCTAACTCGAAACTTACTAAAACAATTTGAAGTTACTTTTTTGCCTTACAATTTTATAAAACAAACCAATTGTGTAAAACATGTTATATTAAAAAAGTTACTAAAGTATTTTTGAAATAATCTGTTACACTTCGGTTATAACTAAGTCAAGTTAAAATTTTAAAAATCTATTTTATGTTCACAAAAAATTCTAGTTATATCATAAATTATAACATCCATACTTTATTTAATACATTTAATACTATCCACCAATAGAAAAACTAGAAAATGTGTTCAAATTATGCAGAGGTTATTTAGAAATTAAAGTAGGTATCATAACATAGGTATTATATGAACTGTTTAAGATAAACAAAGTACTGTATTTGTTTTAATGTATTAATTAAAAAAAGCACAAGTAAGTTTTGTATTTTTTTTTTAATTTTCTAACAATAAAATTCAAGTTATCTTTGTTTAGCAAGTTTGTTAAAAACGTTAAAATAAATAAAAAAATAAATCTGTTTGTTTAAACAATAGACATATTTTTACTAAATACTTAAACTGTTAAAGATAAAACAAAAATTACATGCTTATACTTAAATTTAATAATTTTTAAAAGCATTCCACTGCATTAAGTATAAGTCTTTTGTTTCAGTTTACAAAAAAACGAGGATCAAAATGTATCTAAACTTTTCTTCATTAACATTTATTTGTTATTGCACAAAAAAATAAGACATAGGTTTCAATCTTGCTTACGATTTTTCGTTAATATTTTGAATGGTTATAAAACATGTTTACAAATATATTCAGCCCGCCTTATTTTAATCCTGCACACTATGAAGAAAATTTTATTGAAATAACTATTATACAGATATAAGCGTGTCGCACAGTTAAAAAAAACGTACAATTTTTTTGGAAATTTCTCTGGTGTAGTATTTCTATTTTTACTTACGAAACTAAATAAAATTTTCTTAATTGATGAGTTACAATAAAAGAGATTACATTGCACACTTACTTAACTGTAGATTTTTTTCAATGGTAAGTATAAATATATATGATTTATATATGTGACCCGATTTGGGTTTGAAATTGATGCGATAAAGATGCGCGAGAGAACACATATATTTTTAATTTCAAACTTTATAAAACAAATTAAAATATTGTTTTTGATAAAAGTATAATGACGTAATAAAAATGTTTTATTTTTATAATTTAGAGTACACAAGCATTAAAGACTGTTTAGTTTTTGCCAGTTTACTTTTTATTGTGCGAAACCAAAGACCAACACAGATTTCTTGGTGTACTACCGTTTGGTCTAACCTTACTAATCAATGAGTACTGTAAGCCCTAGCTTGGACTCGTAAAAATTACTTATATTAGATCTTTTTTTGATAAAATTTGTTGTTTATAGATGATATATAAAAAAAAATTGTTTCATAAAATTCTACAGAAAAAACATAATGACGTCAGTGGTTGATTCAAAACGAACTTTTAATCTAATTTAATTTATGAAGTAATTTTTTAACTAATAGGAAGTATATCAAAATAAATTACATTAAAATTTTTCAACAAGACAGTTTTTTTTTTGTTACTTACAAACAATGTAAAAAAAACTTTTCGACAACTGATTATTTACAAAAAATATCTATTGATCATTTTATGAAGAAAAACTTAAGTTAAGTGTCGCATATTTATTTGAGTGTTCATTTTATTAGACATTATTTTAGCTACTTGAATTAAAAAGTATATAATATTAGTTGAAGAGATGATATTGATTTGAAAACTGATAAAAATTTGTTTTAAAACAACTTATATATTACTGAAAACTGTAGTAACTTAATATAATGTTCTTATACACTCTCACCTTGATTTTTGTATACGTTTATTTTATATCAAATTGAAAATGCAATCGAAAGATGCAATTGGAACTTAAGTATCATAGGATTAAATTCTTTAATAAAATAAAAAGAGTACTTCACTTGTTATAATATAAATAAAACTTTCCAAAACAAAAGTAAGTTTTAGAAAGTTGCATAAAATAAACAAATCTAAGTAGTCTTTTTTAAAACAAAGTTATTTGAAAACGTTGAAATAAAAATATTTCAAAAAAGCTTTAGGTTGGAAAAATTGATACAACATAGTGTAACTATAAAGATCAAACACTAACAGTATTCTATTTTTTAATTATTATTAAAATTCCTTAGCACGTACCTTTCAATACTACAAGTATAACTTTTTATTTTAACTGTACAAAAACAAAACTCTAAATTTTATACAGATCGAATACACTTTTTAGATTAAACGCAAACAATTTTGTTTTCTAATGTTTCATAAAAATTATATTATAACTACTCGATGATTACGGACGTACGAACCCGAACAAAATTAATTTAACGGAAGAAATCGTATTACACATTTACTTATAAGAATTATTTTATATCGTCGCGTACTTAATTGTTACATGCTTTAAAATTGTGACCCTGTACGGGATTGAAATTGATGTGATAAAGGAACTCAGATCCTGCGTTGAGATTTCATGTTGATAAATAATACTACTAATTATTATAAAATCAACCAAAAAATATTTCTCGAAAAAAAAACTTGATGACGTCAATACGACCTTCAGAGTCAACTTTTTTTTTGTTTTTAATTATTATTATTCAAGTGAACAAGCGTTAATACTGTTTAGATTTCGCAATTTTCATTATTTTTACAGGGCTGCCAAACGTTTTTGGTAAATTTTCTCCAGGTTTTTAAAAGTACAAACTTTTGAGTTTATTTTTAGTTTAAAGCTAAGAAACTGTGTTAAGTAGTATAACAACAATGAAAAGATACTGTAAAGCTAATTCAAATGTGTTTTTCAATAAAAAAAACTTTGATGATGACAGACATTTTTTGATTGATTTTTTGATTCAAACCAAAATTTTACTACTTGACATGTTAAAAATTCCAGGTTTTTTTAGTGAATTTTGTTCAAAATTCGAGGTTTTTTTTTTCAAAATTTATCAAATTCCAGGTTTTAAGGTTTTTTGGCAACCCTTTTTTTAGTGATTTGTAAATGTATTGCTATATAAAAAATGTGTTGAATTGTATTCTTACAAACAATGTCCAACTTTTCTGATAGTCAAATTTAATTTGATGTTTATAACTTGGTTTTGCTTTTTTTTTTCAAAATATTCAGTAAAGTATTTAAATACAGTTGAAAATTTCAATACATTTTACTTTATGATAAACATTTTGTTAAACAACCCACAGTTTTATAACTGCTGATAGCTGTAGATTTAGCTACTAAAACACACTATCAAAAATGCACGAACTACTTTGACACACAATCAAAGTGTATTTTATTTGTTAAGTTTGTAAATTATCATTCAGCTAATTATACATTCAACACTCAGTGAATATAGTTTTAACCTTTAACTATAATGCCTGTAATTTATTAACGTTGTCAGTTTATGTTCATACTTTCAAAAATAAAAAATCACTAAATTTATTTCTCTGAAAACTTAAGACAATTAATACGGTTAAAATATGAATCGCAATTATAGAGGTTGACAAGGCCAATTTATGGCTTTCAAATTTAGAAAAAAATCAAAACTTCACTAAAATAAAACTAATCTCTAAATTTTGTTTATATTTATTTGGTTAAGAACTTTGGATATTGTGGTAAAAATAGAATGACGTCACTAGAGCTTTCAGAGTGAAAAAGCTCTAAATAAAGTAAAATATCAATGAATTCTTGTTTTTAAATCAGGTTGATTTTAACTTTACTTCTTAGACTTGAACTTTACAGCTCTTGAGAAAAATAAAACTCAAGCTAGATTGAGATATTAACAGATTAAAAACTTATATCACTACATGAACACAACACTTTTACCTGTAAAATAATTATTAAGATGTAATAGTAACTAATTAAATAGCCAGCTTAAAACTTATGCCTTAAAATAAATGAATCAGGGGCTATTAAAATAGAGTTTTTGTTGAACTTTAGAGATGTCTTATAGTGTAAAAAATAAAAAATAAATCATTTGTACACAACAAAAATTTTTGTATTGGAGAATATATTTTAAGCAATTATCACAAACAAAAAGTAATCATTATAACTATTTAACTTTTTATTCTCAATAAAACAGTACATTCCAAAACTAACAAAATTTATTCACAAAAAAAGTAGCACAAAAAATTAGCAGAATAGTATCGATACAATTACTAAATACTCATGTTAAAAATAGTTAGTTTTTAATGATAAATGATAAGAATATCAGCCAGATATAATATTTCAGTACTTTTGTTAAAACTTTTTTGTTAAATTTTTAAAAATTGATTATTTTACAATAAATTTGAGTGTTAGAGTAAATGACACCATCTAAAAAATAAGAAAATTCAACTAACAAAAACATTATCATACAAAATATTTTTTCCAATGTTAAGATGTTCATTCTTGTACAAACTGTTATCTAAAAAAACTATTACTACTTTTTTTTTATGTTACACTATTGTTTAATAAAAAACTTACCTAAAAAACTTTATTTGATAATTATCTTATACAAGATAAAAAATGAAATACTACTTATCTCATAAAAAATACTTTTTTTCGAAGTATAAACAGTTTTCTAAGAACAATAACATTTTGTCAAGTAAAAAATCTACAAACTACAATCTTTATGACAAAAATATTATTTATTGGGCAACCCATAATAACTCTTTCCAAGCGAAACCAAAATGATTGTAATTAACTGAATATAATTTAAAAGTTTGATTAAAACTGAGTAAAGTATATAAAACAAACGAACATTTTAATTTTATTTCTCAACAGCTTTTAGAAATTCTTGAACTAATTTTAATGAGAACAACAAAAATTTTTAATGAGAACAAAAAATTTTTAATATTTTTAATGAAATCTCTAAGGAACATGTATAAGGTTGCCCATAAAATAAAAACTTTTTGCAGCTTGAATGTTACAGAAACAAAATCCCCTTGTGTGAAACTCATCCGTTTAAAAGTTTCAATTAAAATTCCTTAATCAATAAGACATTTTTATAAAACACCCAAAATTTAACTTACATGCCCTCAAAATGAAAAAATCCCCCAACACAAAACTCAACTTATTTGTGGGAGGAGGGCCGCTTCTGCTGACTTGCGGAGGAGTTTTTCTGTTGCTGGGGATTCTGGTTGCTAGGGGTGGTCCAAACGTTCCGCTTCAGTACACCGGTCTTGTCCACCGTTTGTATCGACCCGGCTGTGAAAAAAAATAATTTATAAAAAAAAGTTTTAAAACTTAAATTATTCTTTTGCAAACTTTTATCTAGTTTTAAGAGTAAATATCAAAACTTTTTTTTCAAACTTTGACCCAAAGAGATAAACACTAACTTATTACTTTACAAATTTTTGCTAACAAATTTCTTTAATGTTTTATTTCAACAAGCAGTTTTTACCGACTTTTATTAGTTTTTTGTTCAACAATTGAATGTAGTTTGCAAACTCATGTTAAGACTTATATGTCTTCATAAATTTAAATATTCAGAAACTTATCGCAATTGAGGATCTCATTAACTGACTGAAACATTGTTTCACGTAAAAATTCATAAAATAATTAACCGTTTATATTTTTGGATAATTCAGTGACAAATATAACTTTTTCTGTGGATAAAAAAGAAACAAAATTTTAAAAAATTTGAAGGAAACGGGCAAAAAAAAAAGTAATAATTCAGAAGTTGCATCTAATAAACTACATCAGCAGTCTGTGTAAAGTTTAAACTATCATTATAATACCAGTTAAATGAATACAATAAACACACAAGTCTTGTTTTTGTCTCAATTATTTAACTTTGTGGATAGCTTAAAATTGTCAAATGCAAAAGCGGTAGTGAAAGTTTGAATAATATTTCTACATTTCTGACATATTGGCTAGTTGAAAACAGTTACACTTCCATATAACGACTACCATGATTTCAATAAAACTTTTGCTTTTTTTAGATAAAAAAGTATCTCTGATAGTGTTACTATGAAATGTCAAATAGTCTAATACACAACCAATAGAGTTTTAAACATTATGACTTGTATTTAATTTATAACAGCCCTTTTATGACGTAATAATAAATTAGGGTTGCCAAAGATCAAGCAGAAAAAAAAATATGACTTTTTTAAATCAAATTGTTAATGAAAAACAATTCAAAAATATATGTAACCAAAAACTTGAAAGTATGTAAGGTTTACAATTTTATTTTTATACAGGATAAAACAATAGTTCTTTTGCTCTTCTTTCATTTTTCGGAAAATAACTTTAGCAAAATGCAGTTTCTAGTGATGATAAACTTTCTTATTAAACGCATGTTTATATCAAATCTCCAACTTTTTTTTTGTTTTTCCTGACTTTGCGGCAACCCTGATAAACTAACTAGGCAAATGTTTTCCACTGAACCAATTGTTAGTTTGATTGATCAATTATATATATATATATATAATCAATACAACTATGACGTAACAATAAACTTACAAGGTAGATGCTTTCCACTGAACCAATTGTTAGTCTGTCTGGTCGCGTCCCTCGTCAAATTTTCAGTTTCCCACTTCGCGATGAACTTCTTGAAATCCTGTCTGCAAATGTGGGCAGATCCGTGCTAAAAAATAAAACTATATTTATTGATAGTTAAATTTTAGTAAATTTTGATATTTACGAAACTTTGCTCGCGTTACTCTACTTACTACTTTACTTGCTTTCAGGTTCTATGTTATCGTATTTGATGTAAATAGTTAAATAACTTAACTCACAGGCGCAAAAACAAAAAAAAACATCAAAACGAACAATGTTTTACCTTAACAAAAAACAGAAATGTTGTAAAATTAAATAAAAAAATTAACCAAATCGAAATCGGAGTTTTTGTATTTCTTTTTCACAACAACTTTATAATTAAATAATATAATAAAAAACAAACCAAATCGAAATCTGAGTTTTTGTACTTCATGTTCATAACAGTTTTTATAATTAATTGAACAAAAAACTCACCAAATCAAAGTCGGAGTTTTTGTATTTCTTTTTCCTCAGAAACAGAGACGTGGTGTTGGGGGTCCAAGTTATTTTGTAACTTCCGCTTCGTACCACGTGACCCAGCTCTTCCTTGTGCAAGTAAAATATTTCCGGATTCGGCTCGTCCTTCGCGTCTTGTCTGTACTTCGCTGCAGTTCTGTTATTTAAACATTATTTATATAATATTTGTTTATATATTAAATCTATTATGTTTATTAATATCTGCAAGTAAAATATTTCCGGGTTCGGTTCGTCCTTCGCTTCTTGCCTGTATTTCGCTGCAGTTCTGTTATTTATTATTTTCCAATCAAAGTTTTTTCAAACCCAAATTATTTTTTAATTTTTATAACTTATTCTTATACGCGAGTGCTTTGACCTTAATATTTTTTAAGATATTCCACATCAGGGTAAAATTTAACCACTGTAGTAAGCAGAGGTGTTAAAATGCTAATAGTTACTATGGTAATTCAGCAATGAAGTGTTTAACCTTTGGTTTGTTTCAAGTTAGTAACTTCACGCTTGAGTAAACAAAACAGTGCTTTTTAACATGTCTGGTAGTAAGTTTTGAGAGATCAACAGAAAATTTTTACTCAATTTTATTCAATGCATGTTTTGTTTTATGATATGATAAACTGTATAAGCAGTTTGTGGACATTTTACATTTGACATATTTATCTGTATAAGTAAATAACAATTACAGATTTCGCTTAAAAGGTTGTATATGGAAAATATTAACCGCTATTAGCTTTATCAGGATGTCTTAGACCTCCTGTTTTTTATGTTAAGGTTGGCAGCTTTAAAGCAGTTACTAGTATACTGGTACTTAAAATATTAAACTAGATTTAAACTATGTGGGCAATATAATGAAGTATTATAAGTATTAAAAATAAATATTTAATTGTTACACATTTTTTTTGGATAAATACAAACTATTGTAGTTTAAGTGTTTGATGGTTCTTGCTATGAGTCACTAGATAACAGAATAAATTTATAAAAAAATATTATCAAAGTTAATTATACTTACTATATGTGCGTCTAAAAAAATGTATTTTTAAATTTGAGCTGGAGTAAAGTAATTATGCAATCCAGATTTCAATTATTTATTACATAACGGTAAAAGAAAAATTGACGCTTTGTAAAAATAAATAAAAAACTTAATTTGGCGATCAGAAATTTCAAATTATAAAACATTGATTTATTTGGAATACTTTATAGTCCACACAATTGTTTAATAAATATGCTTTATAAGGTTAATTTAAACATCTCCATTAAAATTAGTTTAAAATTTAAAGCATCATAAATTATAATTTAAAAAAAGTTTATTTCAATTTTAAAAAACTTAAAACGACAAAAGGCTTTCTAGATAATGACTTAATTTAGTATTTTTATTTGATAAAGTTATAATTTTTTTCTTACTTTTGTAACATTAAATAGACTAGTTGATACAACATTTTCAAATAAACTTTACAAGAAAATATTATGATGAAGTAAATGAAATCAGAACTACGAAAATATAGAAAAATTAACAATATACCGAGTATTTATAATGTTTTTTTTTGAATTTAAATTATATCTTCGGAAATATTTTATTAAAACATTGGCTAAGTAGATGGTCATAATTCAAATAGATTTGTTATACATATGTTCATAGGTATTTTATTAACCTAGGTTTGCACTAGGTTACCAAACTATTTTTCAAGCCAAATATATCTACATTTGATTATCAGCTTACTTGAAATTTATACAAGTTGTTGTAATTGAATGTTTGTGGGTTTTGTTGTTCAATTACTAAAAATTAATTTAAATTATTCAAATGCATATAATGTCCTAAATTTGCAAAGGAATTTTATACAGAAATATATTTTTCAAAATTTGTTTAATCTTTTAACCTATAGACATGAGAAACTTTGTGTAGAAAATTATCGCTTGTACAGTAAGATCAACTCTATCAATGCTTTTGTTTCGTTGGAAAACTAAAAAAAAACTTATAAGAGAATTACCATTTTCAGTAGCCGTAGTCACTACCAACTTCAGGTACTTTAGATTTAATAATTACCAAAAATAAAATAATCGAGGTTCAAACTCCTAGGTCCCAATGCGAATATACAACCTAGTCCCGGGTAAAATAACAATTTACTCAGAGTTCTTTCAGGTCGTTGTAATTGTTTATGAACTACTAAAAATAAAATTTACTTATCTGAAAACGTATAGGGGGCAACTAATCTAGCCGGTGGGATTCAACAGTAAAAGTTTTTCAAAATTTTAAAATTTGTTAAAAAAATGCCTGAGCGTGCAGCGTAACTTTTATAAATTGCACTAAAAAAATAAAATGTTCAAAATAATCGCAATAAAAAAGCTAACAAGCGACCTTTTGCAAATCATACAAAGAGTACACTTATAAACATTTATTCATAAAATTCTCAATTTTATTTGTTCTTAAGGAATAAAAAATCTTCGCGAGCTGGATATCTACTTTGTTGGCTGGACCCGCAGTAACAAAAGCACATAACTTTTATAAAACTAAAAATATATTAACAAATACTCAAACACGAAACTTATTTACATTGAGTTTGCAAACTAAAACATCACAACGCCGTACATTTTTATTCAATTCAAATCTAAATTAGGACATGATAACATTTACAGCGGTTAGAAGAGAGCAAAGGTACTACGATCGCCTTAGAATGTATTTCAGTAACTAGGTTTTAAAATTATATACCAAAATCATTGACTACGAATGAACACCAGAATGAGTTGGTATATATACAGTTTATTTAAAGTAACGTTTGCGGTAAATGAGTTACCAAAAACCAGTTTGTTTTTAAGCGTGTATGAGGTAAGCAATTAGAAGCATTACTTTTACCAAACTATAGTTATTTAAAATTCAAAATAATTTAACCTTGTATCGGTTACAGTTGCTGTAAAAATTTTACTGCAAATTTAGTAGCATGCAAGTGTTTTTAGAAGAATATATTAAGCTAATAAAAAAAGGTTCATAAACGAGAAAGAATTTGGTAAGAGTTTGAAAAAATTAATGTATTAAATTGTTTCAATTAAAAGTTTATCGAAAATATTAATGGATAAGTAAAAAGTTAGAATGAAATCATTGGGTAGTAAGACTTAATTAAAAATTGCATTAAAAAGAATCAAAAACTAGTAATCAATTTAACTTTGTAGTTTTACTTTTTGCAGGGTTACCACTTTTTTAGGCAAAAAAAAACCTTAGGCATTTAGCTTAAGTTTGGTAAAAAATCTCAAAAAGTTTTTTGCATTAAGTAGTTAGAGTGAGGTTGCTTTGTAATTATATTTGATGAACAATTAAGTTAGTAATTTCATTATTTATATTTTAACCTAGGTTAGAACTAGGTTTTGAAATTGAACGACTATTGCCACAAACGAATAACCACTTTGATAAAATCAATTTTGTACTAATTATTATAAGTAAGAGTTTGTTTGTAGTTGACTTGCAACTAGCTTTCGTTCTAAAAAGCGAGTTATTTTCAGTTTAGCGATTGTCTTGTTTTTAAAGCACTGTGCACATAATATTAGAAAAACGAAACTTATTTAGAATCCATATAATTATCTCATAATAATAACCTGTATAAGACAAGGTTAAATATTTCATCTTCAAATAACATATTGTGTTTTAGCTAATAAATATTGGTCAGCTTTTCTGCAAATTAACAAAACTCTTTAAAAGCGAAATTACAACAGACAAATTATTCAATAAAATTGTTGAGAACATAAAAACAAACTTCATAGCTTATGTTTGTGAACGGTTAATTATATTCGTTCTCAAGGTAAAAAACGTCGCAGACCAATTTTAAAGAAATATTTATTACTATTTAACTTATACAGAGTTTGCGAGTTCAAACAATTTCAACATTAAACATTTAATTCAAATTAAAGCCAAAATAACATAATTTACAGCGGTTAGAGAAGTACATAGGTACTATCATTAGCTTGGATGTATTTCAATAACCTAGTATTAAGCTAGGTTTTTAAATAGTAAGTTGGATATGCAAGTCAAGATAACACCAGAAAAAGTTAGTGTATAAATAGGTTGTTGTAACTAACGTTTGTGATTATTGTTAAACGAGTCATCAAAAACTAGAACAAGTTAATTTTCACACGTGTCATTAATAAGCGTATGATATAAGAAACTAGAAGTATTTGTGCTTTTATCAATATTTTAAAATAACTTAAAATTACAATTATTGTAAAATTTACCTCAGATTCAATAGCATGCAAGTATACGTATAGAGAGATACACTACGCCAATATAAAAATACAAAAAGGAGAATTTGGTTGGACCTTGTAAAAATTTATGTAATTAACTTATTTAATTAACAGGTTGCTAAATATAAGTAAAAACTAGAATGAAATTAATGGGCAGTAGAGGGGTCGGCAACCTTATATAAGTAGCCAATTTTCGAACTAATTTGCTTGCGAGCCGCACTGCACAGAAAAAAGTTTTAGACAATTATTGTAATATATGAAACTAAAACACTATTTAAACCAAAAATTGAGAGAAAACAAGCTATAAAACAGCTCTAGTAATCCGTAATTACTTAAATACTGGGGTAGTATCACTTACTGAAAAAATGTTTAAAAAAAAACTATTTTATAACTTTACATTCATTTACTGTAGGATTTATTAGACAAAAAAGTCTATTATGAAAAATCTAAAGAAAAGTTGCATCAAGAATTTAGCCTAGCAATAGACTACGCTTACAAATTCAAATGTATTCGAATCGTAGATACTTTTTTCATTATGCTTATTTATTAATACAAGTTATTGTAATTAACGTTTGTGGGTTGTTTGTAGATGAGTCACTAAAAGCTAGAATGAAAAATTTGAGAGTCTAAATTTTATATACTGGTGTTTCTATAATTGTAAATGAAGGTAAGACAACCATACTTTGAGATTTTTTTAATCTATTATCATTAAATCTTGCTATTATATTTTAAGTGAAAAAAAAAACTGTTGAAAATATTTGCGCCTTTGACAATATATACTACAAACCAATAGTAACAAGTATGTTTAGAAAATAACTTTAAGTAGTTAAATAAAAAGTTTAACAAACTTAAAATGTTGTTACTATCAAAATATTTTATCCAGCGTAAATGTTGATAAAATTTTATTTTAAACTTTCATACAGCAGCATGTTTAATTAATAAATTTATAACTTAAGCTTATCTTTTGATAAGCATTTTCCTAGCTATATATACATTAACTGTAAAATTATGATTTTTGATCTGTTTAACTTCACATATACAATCATTCTTTTAAATAAATTATACTTGCATTACATAGATTTGGTTATTATTGTAGGTAGATTTTAAACAAAAAGCAAATAGTCATATTAACAGCAAATAACAACTAACTTTGTTTAGGCTAGATGTCGGCAATTTTTTTTTAATTTGGCTGGCTGGCTGTACTTTATAGAACAAAGTATTTTTAAAAATTATCTCAACACAGACAGTAATTACTTTTTGAATTCTAGTAAACTAAATCAAGTATTTTAAATAAAATAAGTAACCTTTGCAAAGATATATACTGTTAGTTTACGAACAAGTCAAAGAATTTTATAAAACAATTAATCTGCATAAAATAAGACATTTTTTTCAATAATAAAAATAGTTAGTTAAATAATACCACTAATGCACAGAAAGATGATTTTAATTTTGTCACAAATGAAATTCAACATATAAAATATCAATAAAAAATTAACACCTTTACATTAGCACATAACTTCTTCAAAAATATACATATATATAAATTTAGTAAAATCAACTAACTAACACACAAAAACATGATTTTTATTCCTAGTAAAACAAAATATCACAATTTCTGCATAATCATTGGTGTTGCATGGATACAATTTTCTCGCAAATGGAAAAAAAAAACATATATATCACCTCTGCACAAAAAAGAGATTATCTTTCCATTTGTATGAATGTGATAGTATTTTATGATATCATAATATAAAACTGATAACTGTGATAACTATCAAAATGTAACTGGATATCAAGTTGCACTTGATTACTGTTTAGATTTGGTTGGAAGTTTTGAGCTAGAAGTTCATTCAAGCGTTAAGAGAAAGCTCGCAAGGTCAAGTTTTATACTGATGCAAGTTTAATACAGTTGACAAAAGGAGAAAATAAAGTTCATACCAGAAACCCTGAATCAACATTGAGTTATGGAATGTTTTAAATAAGCTGATACAACGGACAGACGGAGAGATGCTAGTCACAGCCTGCTGCAGTAAACGTGATAATGAAGAATAGAAATTTATATTGTTTTCTTGTATATTATAAAGTGTTTTTTTATTAGTGTTATTTTTATAAGTACTTCTTATTTACATTCTAAGTAATTAAATCTTATTTTGTTTTATACATTCTTAAAGTATTTTCTTGCTAGATTAAATCTCGTGTAAAAGTTTTGACCACATTTAAAGTGTTTTCTAAATTTGATGCTCTTTATATATTTGTTAGTATTGCAATTGTAGAGTAGCCATAAGTATTATTGAATATAAGCATTTAGTATTAGTTAAGTTTATGATCGCATAAAGAAAGTAAACCCCTTTTATAACGCATAAAGATAACTTTGTTAAAAATTACTAATCAACTTAAAAAATGATGTTTTACATAATTTATTTAACACCAAGTGTATGATAAACTAGTTATTTACTAAATTTATATCTTTATTTATTGTTTTTAAACTAGAAGATTTATTCTTCAAGAATATTTAGTAAGCCGCGATAGATCTAAAATTTTAATTGCATGAAAACTTAGTAATGAAATATGAAACCACTTAGCAAATACAAAAAGCATTTATGTTCAGTACAAAATAACTATGTATTCAAAAATCTTTAGAGAAAACAAAAATAAAATTATTTATGTTCTCAATGCTACTTGCTTAAAAGTATAATTGATTACATGCAATATTTATTTGACCAACAAAATTTGACATACTTTTATATTATAAATTTATACAGTATTAACGCTTATTTTAATTAATTAATTATAACAACACTTCAATTTTGTCATAGAATTTAAGAACATAATTACGAAGAATGGTTATATTTTGTCTTCATAATCACTACTAGCTTTAGTATTGAAAATATGATATTAAGCTTAAGATTCCGATTTTTTCATTACATTCGAAAAAAAACAAAATTCATACAAATTTTTGCAATCAATATATGTGGGTCTTTGTTAAAACTTAAATATTAGTTGTTTAAAAGCGTATAGATTCATGGTAACCAAGTTTTCTAGTCTGTGAGCCAGATTTAACAGAATTTAAAAACTCTTTAATAACGAAAGAGCAGTAAAATAGTTATTTAATAGCAACATTTATGTAAAGAAAACCAAATTTTTGCTTCATAACATTTGTTATATAATGCTTATTTTATTTGACAGACCTTTTTTTGTTGGAGAACCATAACAAAAGCATTAATGTTATAAGAAAAACTATTCAGACACCAAACTTTAAAACTCTTATAAGTATCAAAACTTGTTTGTATTGAGTTGACGAGCATTTCAACATTAAACATTTAAATGAAAGCAAAATGCGACATAACAACATTTGCAATAGATGGAGTGTAAAGGTACTAGCATTAGTTTTAAATGTTTAAATAACCTAGTTTTTCGTAGGTTTTAAAACTACTATCAATACACTTGATTTTTATCAAAAAAGTTGGTATGTGTAAAATCGATTTCAACATCAAACATTTTAATTTAAATTAAAGCCAAAATACAACATAACATCATTTACAGCGGTTAGAGAAGTACAAAGGTACTATCATTAGCTTGGATGTATTTCAATAACCTGGTAATAAACTAGGTTTTAAAATTGTCAGTTTAGTATGCAAATCAAAAAATACCAGTAAAAGTTAGTATACCAATAGGTTATTGTAACTAACGTTTGTGATTATTGTTAAACGAGTCATCAAAAATTAGAACAAGTTAATTTTCACACGTGTCAATTATAAGCGTATGACATAAGAAACTATAAGTATTCATGCTTTTATTATTATTTTAAATAATTAAAAATTATAACTATTGTGAAATATTTTACTTCAGATTTAATAGCATGCAAGTATATGTATTAAGAGATACATTACGCCAGTATAAAAGATACAAAAAGAAGAATTTGGTTAGACCGTGTAAAAAATTGATGTAATTAACTAATTTAATTAAAAGGTTGTTAAATATAAGTAAAAAATAGAACGAAGTTAATGGGTAGTATCACTTACTGAAAAAATGCATTAGAAAAACTAAACCTATTTTACAACTTTAACTTTTTACATTCATTTATTGTAGGGTTGCCATTTTAAAAAAGTCTTTATTTTGATGAAACATCCAATTGAAAATTCGCATCAAGACATTATATTAGCCTAGCAGTTAACTACGCTTACAAATTTTATTATGCCCAAACACATTTATGTTATTACTAACGTTCTTACGAATTTATACAAGTTATTGTAATTAAAGTTTGTGGGTTTTTTTAGATGAGTCACTAAAAGCTAAAATGAAAAAGTTGAGAGTTTGAATTCTTTTTACTGATTTTTCTTTAATTGTAAATGAAGGTAAGACAACCAAACTTTAAAAATAATTTATTTCAATTTGATATCAATAAATCGTGCTATAACATTTTATGCGAAAAAATTAGCTGTTAAAAGTATTTGCGCCTATAACAATATATACTACAAACCAATAGTAACAAGTATACTTGAAAATAACTTTATGAAAAGTTTAACAAACTTAAAGTGTTGTTACTATCAGATTATTTTATACAGCGTTAATACTTAAAATAATTATTTAAAACTTTGATACAGCAGCATGTAATTTCATAACTTTAGCTTATCTTTTGATAAGCATTTTCCTAGCTATATATACATTAACTGTAAAATTATGATTTTTCATCTATTTAATTTCACATATACAATCATTCTTTTAAATAAATTTTACATGCACTACATAGATTTGGTCATTCTTGTAGGTAGATTTTAAATAAAAAGCAAATAGTCATATTATACAACTAGCTTTGTTTGGGCTAGAGATCGGCAAACTTTCATAAAAAATTGGCTGAATGGCTGAACTTTATAGAACAAAATATTTTTTAATTATTCAACACAAACGGTAACTTTTACTTTTTGAATTCAAGTAAACTAAATCAAGTATTTAAATAAAATATAACCTTTGCAATAACACAAGAAATATACTGTTAGTTTATGAACAAGCCAAACAATTTTTTAAAACAATTAATCATCTCTACTTAAAATAAGACATTTTTTTTTCAATAATAAATATAGAAATAAAAAGTTAAATAATATTACTAATGCACAAAAAGATGATTTTAATTTTGTCAAAAATTAAATACAACATATAGAATATCAATAAAAAATTAACACCTTTACATTGGCACATAAATTTTATTGTTAACTTTTTAAAAAATCAAATATACATATATAAAAATTTAGTAAAATCAACACACAAAAACATGATTTTTATTCCTAGTAAAACAAAATATCGCAATTTCTGGTGTTTTGTTATCAATTTCCCCTCTAATTGAATATAATCTTTATAATTGCGGTAATTATTAAATATAATATTTAATTATATCACCATTAAACTGCATAAACACGCGATTCTATCATTAATTTTGTCATAAAGAAAGTAAAGAAATCAATTTTGCTTGAAACTAGGATTTTTATTTTTCATTTTTTCCCTAATTTAACATAAAATTTATAATTGTGAAACTGTTAAACATTTAATTACCTCTGCATGAACACGGGATTATCTTTACTCTTCATTTTTAATCAAATACAGTATTTCTAACTGTGTGAATTATCAAAAATCAATTAGCTTTGCATGGATACAGAGATATTATTCAATTCTATCACAAATGAAAAAAAAAAACATATATATCTGCATAAAAATGAGATTATCTTTTCATTTGTGTGAATGTGATAGTATTTTATGATAAGATCTTTTAATTTTGTAGTATAAAACTTATAGCTGTGATAATTATCAAATTGTAACAGGATATCAAGTTGCACTTGATTACTGTTTATATTTGGTTGGAAGTTTTGAGCTAGAAGTTCATTCAAGCGTTAAGAGAAAGCTCGCAAGGTCAAGTTTTATACTGATGCAAGTTTAATACAGTTGACAAAAGGAGAAAATAAAGTGCATACCGGAAACCCTGAATCAACATTGAGTTATGGAATGTTTTAAATAAGCTGATACAACGGACAGACGGAGAGATGTTAGTCACAGCCTGCTGCAGTAAACGTGATAATGAAGAATAGACATTTATATTGTTTTGTTGTATTTTATAAAATATTTTTTTATTAGTGTTATTTTTATAAGTATTTCTTATTTACATTTGAAGTAATTAAATCTTAGTTTGTTTTATACATTCTTAAAGTATATTCTTGCTAGATTAAATCTCGTGTAAAAGTTTTGACCACATTTAAAGTGTTTTCTAAATTTGATGCTCTTTATATATTTGTTAGTATTGGAATTGTAGAGTAGCCCTAAGTATTGTTGGATATAAGCATTTAGTATAAGTTAAGTTTATGATCTAAAGGTACCTACATCCACAAGTTACAAAATATTAATATTTGATCATCTCTTCCCCCACTAATTAAATAAATATTTATAATTGTCAAAATTTTCAAATTCCAGGTTGTTCAATGTTTTTCCAGGTAAAGTGGCAACCTTGTGCATAAACTCTGTCATAAGTCTTCATTAAAATGTTTATCATAATATAATATTTAATCACCTCTGCATGAAAACGGGATTGTTTTTCAATTTTGCCAAACAATTAAGAAAATGAAAAGTCATGGAGTTTTGTTATCAATTCCCCAACTAATATTTATAATTGTGATAACTATCAAATACAATATTTAATTATATCACCTCTGCTTAAAAACGGGATTCTATCATTAATTTTGTCACAAAAAAAGTAAAGAAATCACTTTTGCTTGAAACCAGGACTTTTATTTTCCATTTTGTCGCAAATTAAATATAGTATTTATAATTGTGATATCATTATCAAATATTTAATTAATTACCTCTTTCTTATCAACACGGGATTATATATTCACTTCTGCATTAAATAAAATGTTCATTTTATAATAATATCAATATTAAATATATCACCATTGCATGAAAACGGAATTATCTCTTTATTTGTATGACTGTGATAGTATTTTATGATATTATCTTTTAGTCTTATAATATAAAACCTATAATTGTGATAATTATCAAATATTGTTATTTAATCACCTCTTCCCCTTTTAAATATAATATTTATAATTAATTATTTTATTATCTTTTATTTATATAATATTAATAATATTCAAAACTCCAATCACCTCTGCATGAAAACGGGGTTATCATGACAAATATCATATAATATTTATATTCATGACAATTGTCAAACATTAAATTAATTACCTCTTTTTTACCAACACGGGATTATATATTCACTTCTGCATTAAACAAAATGTTTATCATAATATTTAATCACCTCTGCATGAAAACGGGGTTGTCTTTGTTCTTCATTTTCTCGCAAACGTCCTCCGGTATATCGTCGTTGTTTTCGACGTACTTGTCCAAATAATCCGACCACGTAGGGAAATCCCCGACCTCGACGTTTTGTTCCGTCTCCGTCCCCACCATCTCGAACCCAACCACCAGGTTGACGCGGTCCTGTGAAAATAGAACATTATTTATCTAATTTCTCAAACTACAGCTTTTTTCATCTTAAAATTCCAAACTCCAGGTTTTCAGGATTCAATTTTTTTTAGAAATTCAAGGTTTTTATTTTGTTTGTCGTATTTGATTACCATTTCGAACACGCATACTAAATTGGCTCTGTTAATAATAGTTAGCGATCTACCGGATCCAAAAAATTAGAATCCGAATCTCGTTTTAAACTGGTTTCCGGTCGGATCCGGATCTGATTTTTTAAATTAGTAATCGGCCGGATCCAGATCACATTTTGTAATCAGGATCCGAACAGATCCTATAAATCTCTCAAATTTTCCTCTGGCGTAAGTTCCAGAACACCTTTAAACACGCTTAAGACTTTAATATACTCATTATCATGAACTCCAGAATATTTAATATTAGCTTCAAAACCTCAAATGTGTCGTTTTACCTTTCTTGCAAAGAAAAAATAAACGAATAAAGCAAATTCAAGATCCGGATACTTTTCTCAAACTAATATTAAGCCGGATCCGAATATAATATTGAAATTATAAAAGATCCGGAGCCAAAAAAACAATTATCTGTCGGTTCCGAATACTAGGATCCTGTAGATCTCTAACATCAATAGAATGCTTTATTATTATTTGTATGTATTTCAAAATCATCATTTATATACCCATACCAGTTTGATCCAGTCCTAGAAAGTTAAATATTTTATTTGTTTCTATATACATTCAATTTTTAAAATTATTTGTTTATTATTAATAGTTTATATTACTTATGAATCATTTAAAACCCACATACAAGTTTGACGCTGTCATAGAAAATTAAATTATTTATTCTAGTTATTGTAATTTAGGAGCCATTTTGAATCCGCAAACTAGTATAGCATATAATATATGGGAACGGGTCACCTTTGCACGGGTTGAACTTTTATTTTTACTATTACTGTTACCCCTAACCGTTACCCTTGGTCGGTAACTTTGTTTCCATATTATTGTTTTTTTTAAACTATTTCTCCAATTTTTGTTTGTTTATTTTTTCTATTTACTATCTTGCGAAAGTCACCCTTCGTGCAAAAACTACCTTTCGTGAATATTTGACACCTACACCCAATATATAGTAAATAATAGCTTATTTCGTCCTATTTTCGTCTATATAAGGTTAGAGTGCGGAAAGTTTTTATAATTCGCCGGTCAACTCTAATTTTTGTAGAAAAATAAGCAAGACGGCTGCTCTTTAGATCAATGGTCTTCAAGCTAAATAAAAATATGTGTTTCCCTAATTTGCAAAATTAAAATTATGTGCGGATATCTGATATAATAGTTTTAAATTTCTCGTAATATATAGTGCAATGTTTCCCAAACTTTTTTAAAAAGCCCTCGTTATGCTATGGCCGTCTCCAACAAAAATTCTTAAAAAACTACTATAAAATCGCTTAAGACCTTTTTTCTTTCTTTTTTACTCTTTAAAATTAAATCCAGAGTATGTAGTGTAAGTTTCAAATTATAGCCTTATGGCTCACCTTTTTACGGCTTGTGGCCCCCTAGTTTTTCTATTTTTTCCATTTAATCTAGGATAAGCTTTAAAACAAACAAACATACGCCTAGACTCTTTGTCCGGTTTGGGAGACCCTAATCTAGTGTAGCTTTCAAAAACTATCGTAATATCTAAAGTTTTAAAATTAGCTTTAAATACACCTGAAAACAACCTTTTTTTACTAACGAACTTTGAATATCTAGTGTAAATTTCAAAATGTAGAATAATTTTTCAACTTACGATCCGTGCACCCCAATATAAATTTTGTGCACACTAGTGTGCACTGGTGCACACTTTGAAGACCAGATTTAGAGAATAAAATATTTCACGAGCCGCAACTATTAAAAATATTTATCAATTTGATATTTTATTTTTATTATTATTATTTAAGTATTATTAATTTAGTGATTTTTTTCGTGTTTTGGCTAGTGTCTTTAAGATTTAAATGCTTAGGTCAAGCGTTGGCAAATAAACAAACATCAACAATAAACCTAAACACATAACTTTTATTTCTCGAATGCCGCAAATTAAAGCAAGTATCTAAATAAAATAAATCACCACTGCAAAAGCACAAGATAGTCATTTATAGTTTCTTCACAAGTTTAAGAACTTTAACAAAATTATGATTTTTGAATTAAATTAAACCACTGAATGAACAATGACTTATATTATTAGTTTTCTCGAAAATTAAACAAATATGTAAATAGTTATAAAATAACAACAAATATGCATGAAAACTACAACTTTATTATCAATTTCTTCACAAAAAAAAACATGAATACAGGAAATTTGTCTTCCATGTGCTTCCATATTAAAAATCAAAAAATCAACACTTTATAAGCACAGAAAAATTTCCTATTAGTTTCTTCACAAAACATATAAAACAATTAACAAAGCCAAATCATCAATGCGCAAAAACATGATTTTTATTCTTCATTCCCTAGGCAAAACAAAATACCAAAAATAATCAAAACATTAGGACGTATGCAGGAAATTTAGACTTATATAAATTAACTTTCAATTAACAGTTAACAAAATGTCATCGTCTGTGCACAAAATTTGGACTTTTATAAATCAGTTTTTTAAATTAATAGTTAGTAAAACATTATCATCTGTGCACGAAAAGGGAAACTTTATTGCATAATTTTCTTATAATTGGCAAAAACATATAAAAAACAAATGAAACAACATCGCATCTGCATCTAGACACAAAAGTTACAATTAATTTTCTAATTAGTTATTTTTTTATTTCTTTATTTTGGTCTGTCTTTGTCTTCTTTTTAACGTCGTAAGTCATTTCGAATCCGCATACTAATTGGGCCCGTTCCTGGTTCAATACAATTATTCTGATTATTTTATCTAGTATTCTTAATTCAATTATTTATTATTAAATCATATTTTATGTTTGTAAACCATTTCGAATCTGCATACTGATTAGAAACTGTTCAAAATGTAAAAAGTCTTTTTTTGTATAAATAAACATGTTACAGGTAGTTTAAAATACTTTGTTGAAACTTTTATTAACTTTTTTTTATTGTATGAATATTAGAAAAGAAATAACTGGTAATTATAATTATATCAGTAAGAATCAACTCCTACCTGTCTTAACATAATTTTAACATAATAAACATCCTCCCGATTTAAATAAAGGCTTAGATAAATACAAAAGCTAACTTTAGTTTAAAAAATATTAACTAATTATAATTTTATTTACATTAACCTCCTGCAAGTCTACGCACTCGTTTTTTAACGCAATCTCGTTTAGTTACGCATTTTATTCTCAATAAATACAAAAAATAATAATTTGAAATTTTTTAATTCTATAAATTAAATTTATTGTATGTGTTGAATTAACAACATATTTAATTTTTTTGTTAAACTTTTAATTCTTACTCACTTCCATATATATTATTATGTATATTTTAAAATATAATTGAGATCTATATCTTAAGACTGTAAAATAATGTACTTTGATGGTTAATTATACATTTAATTGTGCCTTAAAGCAGTGGTCGTCAAGCTAAACAAAGTAAGTACACCCCAATTTGCATAATAAATAAATATGTGCACCGCAAATTGCAAATAAATAAATATAGCACCCCCTGAGTTTAAGTTCCTGAAATTTTCTTACAATACCTTGTTCAAGTTTCACAGTTACTATTAAAAACACCTAATTTTTTTTTATTTCTATTTTTTGCTCCTCATTCTTAATTCTAGAATATCATGTATAATTTAAAAATACCATAAAATCCGCCTAAATTTTTTTTTGCTCTTCATCATCAACTCCAGAATGTCTAGTGTAAGTTTGAAATTTTACGATTATTTTCATACAAACTAAAACAGATTTCATGCAAACTAAAATAAATTTCGTGCAGATTTTGACGACCACTGCCTCAAAGTATAAAAAAATATTAATAATTAATAACAGTTTTAATTGAGATTTCAAATTAAACATAACAAAAACATATGATACAGTGATCATGCACTATCTATGAATTAACAAACTGTGTCTAATCAAAAGAATTATAAGAAAACAGCCAATTGAGCAGGTATCTTTGCTATCTCTCATTTAGTTTCTCGTCTAATTACGCTCTTTTTGAATGTGCGTAGACTTGCGAAAGGTTGCTGTACTTGGCTCAGCGTTATTTTTAAGTAATTATTATCATTCCCGTTGCAAAATATGTATAAATTAATTGAATAAATTATAATCTTACTTTTCTTAGGGTAATTTTCACACAATTATTATCTCACCTTTTCCAGACTTATAGTTATTTTTTTATTTTAAAATTACTGTCTTGTTTCTACTTAATATATTTCCTTTTTTACAAAAGTATAATTAATTAATCAAACAACAATCTTACTTGTCTCAGCGTGATTTTAACGCAATTGTTGTCTTTCCCAATGCACATCTTCTCCGCCCTCTTCTGGTAATTCCCCTCACTCAAAACTCTTTTCTGCTGGTTGTGCACAGCGCCTCCGGTGGCCATGTTTCTTTTCTCCTTGTTGTAAAGTTCCAACAGGAACAACGAAACCTCGTTGGTCACTATCAGTTGCAGCTGTTGAAAAAAAATTAATCTCAAATCAATTAAATCGACTGTAAATAAATTTATTTGGTAAAATATAACCTTATTAAGTTGTAAATGGACTAAGTCAGTTGAAAGCTAATTTAATTGGTATTGAATGAATTTAATTGGCTGTAAACAAATTTAATCAATTGTAAACAAAATTAATCAGTTGTAAACTAATTTAATCGGTTTTGAATGAATTTAATTGGTTATAGACAATTTTAACCACTTGTAAACAAATTTGTTACTAAGCAAAGCAAAAAAATAAATTCAAAAACAATTAAATACATGGTGTGGGGCTAATTTATCACTAACAAATTTAATTAATTCTATCAATGCTTTAGGAAACACATCCGTATATTATAAACAAATATCAAAATAATATAAATTAAAAACTTGTTTAACGATATTCTGGATCACTCTATCAATGTTGCAGGAAACACATCCGTATAATATAAATAAATATTAAAATAACATAAATTAAAAACTTGTTTAACGAGATTTTGAATCACTCTATCAATGTTGTAGGAAACATATCCGTGTATGGTGAACTTGCTTCGCATAGTTTCTTCATACTTTTGGTAGTCGATGTTGTTATCCAGAAGTTGTCTCGTAAGATCGAGGAACCACGAAAAAGAATCTACGTTTTCATCCTCGTCAGAATCTGTAAATTATATTTGTTTTATTATTACGTCATAATAAATTAAACTCTGATAAAAACTGCTTGAAGGTTGATTAATAAAAAATGATAAAACTTTAATTCAATATTGTTCAAACTGCAGAATTGTACAAGTAACTAAATTTTTACAACTGCATTATAACATATTTTTTCTTTAATTATTAATGTTCAACAACTGCAAAAATTTTTTTCATTACAAACTACCAACAATTTATGCTGCAATATACTTTCTTTGCCGTGGCTTTAAAATCTCAAGAAAAAACACTAAAATTTAGTTATTTTTAACAAAAAAAAATTAATTAAAAAACCATATAATTTATTTTTCTGTTCCTTTGACATTTTCAAAACTTCGGCAAAGGAATTGTTATATTGGCTGAAAGCTGTGATAATTTATTGTTATTCAAAAAATTCATAGTTATGCAGTTTTATTAAAAAAACAAATAAATTTAGTTTTTATTTTTAAGTAATTCTTTTTCACCTCTATAACCTAATAAGGTAAGCTAATATTTTGATTAATTAGTAAACTGTTTAGTAACAAAAAAGCTTCTCGTCATTCAGTTTAAAAATATCTATTTAAAAATTAAATTCAAAAGAACTCAATTTATTTTAAATATATAGTGCGTAAAACTATAGTAACGTTGATTGTTTTATATGTTAATTTGTTGATTACTGTTACTGTAAACCAAAACTACGTTTAAAAAATATTAAGAAACAAAAATTAATTTAAAAAAAGCTACATGAGTTTTCACTTAAATTACATAATTAATAATTCCTTTCAGACAATCTAACAAATTCTTTATTATATGCAAATAACTACTTATTGGTATTAATCAAAAAACATTATATACAGTTTGATTTTTTAAAATATTATTTGTAAATTACTTTAATCACGTTAACAACTAACCCATAGGTGTAAGGCAAAGCATGTCGTAAATTGCTTGATCTTTATTCTTTTCTTTTTTGTTCTTTTTCTTTTCGTCTTCTAGCATATCACTTGCCCTGTTAAAATTAAAAACTTTTATAACTTGAGAACTTTATATATATATAAAACAAATTAAAAACTTAAAACAATTGAAAGACCTACTATATTAAATTTGGACCACCTTTGTTTTGTTAACTACAGGAAATCTCATTACAAAACTACTATCTAACATGAAAAGTTATCTTCCTATAGATAATTTTTGTTATACATAAAAATACAAACTAACCTGCTAATAATTAACAATCACTTGCAAAGAAGATGATAAAATATAAAATTAAACAACTTGCTAATAATAAGCAATCTTTCACATAACAATGACTAAGTATTAAATGTATACCAAAAAAAACTAACTTTGAAATAATTAGCAATCTTTCACATAGCAAATGATGCAATCTGAAGAAAACGTACATCGGATCGTTTCCGAATATCACGTGACTGTGTCCTTCCTGAGTGATGAAATAATACAATTAGTGACGTAATAATACAATTGGTGACGTGATAATACAATTAGTGACGTAATAATACAATTAGTGACGTAATAATACAATTAGTGACGTAATAATACAATTAGTGACGTGATTATTGTAATTTTGTGTGAGAACTAGTTCCATAATAACTTTTAACTTTTTACAGTAAAAATTAAAAACAAACAAATTTATAGCTGAACAAAATTTCTAAATATTCAACTTACATTGTTATCAGTGAGCTTGTATCCTTGGAACTGGCTGTTGGTGAAGAAATCTTTAACTTTTTTGCGTCTTTTCGAACTGGGCTCGTCTGAATCTGATAATAAAATAGTAGGTTACATATTTAAATAGCCAATATAAAATGTGACATTTAAGTTTCTTTTAAACACTCAAGGGCTCCTTTTACCTTTAAAAAATCAGTGCACTAAAACAAACCGTCACTACCGTATAAACTTTCATTATTTTAAGCTCGGCTATCTCGTATTTTAATTGATAAAATAATTATTAAAAATAGCTATCATTGACAATAAAACTAACCATCACTTGTGGAACTTAAAATATTTTATTTAACATCTCTTGCGGAACTTTATTTTTAGCTTAAAATGTGTAGAAATCAAAAAAGTTAATGGTGTATTTCAACTTTAAATAACCACTTGATTTATTCTGCTCGAAAAACTAGGTTTGTGTAAAATTTCAAAATATTAATGAACGGAGTTTTTAAATTAAACAAATCACTTATCTAAAAAATAAATATAAAATAATAAAGAAAAATAAAAACAAACCATCACTAGTAGATGAACTTTCATCGTCAGATGCTTGGGTGCCCCTTGGTGAAAAATAAAGATCCGGCACGAAATTGTGGACGAATTGGCGAATTTTTTGCTTGTCCTCCGAGTTTATTGTGGCTGTTAACAAATAATTTATTATTTATTTGTATGAAAAAAGAATTGTTTTGAGAATAAGAAATAATTGTGTGTAACAATTTGTTGTTCGTGGCAAACTTTTTTTTGATTAATTTGAAATATTAGTACTGGTAGTATACATTCACTCATTGAACCAACTTTTTCTTTTGACAAAAATATTAATATGGAGGCGGAATATTTATATGATTATTTTTTTACCAACTTTGCCTCTTAACATGATGAATAATAAGCGATGCGACATATTGATAAGTTATTATTTATTTCTAATAAATATTAATATGAACTGATTTTTTTCAACCAACTTTGCCTCTTAACATGATGTATTATTAATGATGCGGCATCGTCCATTATATCTTTCTTTTCGTAATGAACTGACAAGTGAGGGCCGAACAAAGGAACTATTTTGCTATTTCGCTCCTGGGACTCCAATCTCTGATTTTTTTATTTATTTTAATTTTAATTTTTTTATATATCATCAAGTTTTTTATTATAAAGGTACTACTTTCCTGTTACTTTATTATGCCTCTATTCTCTAAAAATATTGAAAAAGCTATTTTTTTTTTAATCTTATTATTGCATAACCGGAACCGGCCGGATCTTAATTTGAAAATTTAGATCCGGAAGCCAAATTATTTATTAAATATTTAATTTTCACAATTATTATTTATACTTAAATGTTACCTCATCGTGAATTTCGGCCAAATTATTTGTGCCAAGTTATTTGTCAAATATTCAATTTTTATAACTATTATTTATATTTAAACAACTGACATAAAGATTATTTATCAAATATTTAATTTTCACAATTATTATTTATATTTAATACCTCATCATGTATTTCTGCGAGGTTGTTGATTAAATATTTAATTTTTACAATTATTATTTATATTCAATTCGTACTAATCATTCGTCGTAATGAATTTCAGCCAAGATATTAGTCAAATATTTAATTTTTACAACTATTATTTAAATTTAAACAATTGGCATAAAGATTATTTATCAAATACTTAACTTTCACAATTATTATCTATATTTAATTCTTACCTCATCATGAATTTCTGCAAGGTTATTTATCAAATATTTGGCCCTGATGAACTTGCAATCCGTGTTTCTGAAATTCTGACCCATCACGTCCAAAGACTTCAGTAAAAACCTGTTTGAAAATTATTTTATAGAACTTTCACATTTTTGTTACTTTGCAAAAAACTTAGAAATATATCTATTAAATTTACTATTTTGGTTTGTTTATTTATTATGTCAGTTTACTGTTTTATTATACTTGTTATAACCTGTCTGTTTGTAAATTATTTCATAAAACTCACATTTTTCATCTATAAATAATAATTTTGTTGATTCGCGTTAAACTACTTATTAAATAAAAACTATAATGTTTATTAGTTTATTTGTTTGTGCCTTCTAAATTTTTTACACATACTTTTTAATTTAAATGTATTTGTTTATTTGTTCCAAATTGTTAGTTAGTAACATACTTTTAGTTCAAAATAATTTTTACATGTTTGTTTTAACAAGACTTAAACATTTTATTAAATAAATATATAATTGTTAAAAGTTTTTTTTACAAATTTAATTTTACCTGTTAGTCTAAACAAGAGTTTAACATTAATTTTTTTATTAATTTAGTTTTACCTTTTAGTCTGTTTCAAATTTTTTTTTTAATTATTTTTTTACAAATTTAATTTTACCTGTTAGTCTGTTCTTTCCACTTCTTTTTGAATATCGCGTGGTTCGTTCTCCAGTCCTCGTCTTTGGCTTTTATTCTATAAAAATAGTTTTAGTAACTTTTTTTTTAAACATCTGTAATATTAAAACGTTTATTCGGGTGTTATGTAATTATCATTTCAAGATTTATCAGTTGATTATATATTAAAACAAACAAAAACCTTTTCAAAACATGTGGAATGGCAGATTTTGGATGATCCACCAATTGATCAAATATTTCCACCCAAATGTGGGGTCCGTATAATCTCTTCAGTGCTTTTATTAGGGTCGTCTGTAAAATATAAGTAATTAATACTAAACAAATAAAAAACCTACGACATCTAAAAATTATGTATAATCTCTTCAGTGCTTTTATAAGGGTCGTCTGTAAAATAAAAAATTGATAATACTATACAAATAAAAAAAAGTTTTTCAGGTTTTTTAACGACATTTAAAAATTATGTGTAATCTCTTCACTGCTTTTGTTAGGGTTGTCTGTAAAATAAAAAATAGTTAATACTATACAAATAAAAAAGGTTTTTCAGGTTTTTAACGATATTTAAAAATTTTGTATAATCTCTTCACTGCTTTTATCAGGGTCGTCTGTGTAACAAAAAATATACAACTAGTACAACTTAAAGTAAAAAGGAATAAATAATTTTTTTTAGATCTTTTGAAGCCATTGAAAATGTACATAATATATTCAGTGCTTTCATTAGGGTCGACTGTTATTTAGTTTTAATTATCTACATCAACGATATAAAATGTACAAATTAATAATATTTTAAAAGTTATCAACTTGGAAATTCTGATATAGAGTGCTTAGTGGTTTTATTTTTGGATAGCAGAAATGGATCCGACTGCATATTAAAGTTATTTTCGTTTGAATTATTATTTATTTATAAGTAAAAAATATGTACAAAAACATAAGTAACAATTTTGACAGCGTTTTTAAAACCTACATAAACTTAAACATTTCTTACCTTACTGAATTCAGGATAGGTTTGGGCATTTTCCATAAACTTTTTGTTTTTTCCTTCCGGACCCATTGCTTTATCAACCTGTGCAATTTTCAAATATAAAATAAATACCCATGGAATTGAAATTAATGTTTATTTAGATAACATACAAATTTAAAAATAATCATACATCTAAATCAAAAACTTTCTTCTGATAAATTTTCAAACCTTCATTATGGTAACCTTAACATCATAACTTTAGTTCAACAAGTAACTTTATAAGAAATTTATAAAAACTCACATCGTTAATAACTTCAGTTCAACAATTAACTTGAAAATATATTTATAAAAACTCACATCGTATAAAAATATACTTTTAAAAAACTTACGTCGTAGGTTATTCTTCTTTCTTTTTCGTCGCAGCTGAAGAAATTGGTGAGTTGGAATTTATTTTGATCCTCGGGCGACATTGCCCTCAATTTTCTGATGACGTATTCCAGCATTTGTTGGGCTGCAGCATTTATTTCAAGTACCATATCCATCTATACATTTGTTTATTTTTTTCTAATTAAATTGTTGGGTTTCTAAATTAATTATAAACACCATGTTTATCTAAAATTCAATTTGTTTTTGGTTGAAATGAAATAAAACTAGGTTGGAGATGATTTATACGTAGTTTTTACTTATCAAGCTGTTTTCAGCTAACCCAGGGTTGAAAACAAAACAGTTTCTGAGTTAAACTGAACAAACTATTTTATAAAACAATAAAAAAAATAATATGTTTAACAGCAAGCTTAGACTTTTAATAATCAAACTTTAATGCATGTGGCAACAATTGGTCATGATCACATAAGAATCAACTTACAGTTTATGACGTCACAATCGACTTATTTTATAATGAAGTAACATTCAGCTTATTAAATTATGACGAAATATCAATTCAATTACGTAACAATCAACCACCTTGTTATATTATTACGTCATATTTGACTGTCGCGTAATGACGTCACTACTAATTAGTTGCGTTATGACGTAACAACTAGTTTATTCTATTATGACGTAACAACTCACCTCGAATCTTTCTTCTTCGCACCTATTCAAAGAATCTTCGCTCTGAGATTTTTTGTTGGTGACAAAAGTTGATTCTTCGCTGAAACAAGGAAAAGACACCCATTTGTCGTTCAAAACCTGATAAAAAACATTGAATTTAATAACTAACCATTTACTAAAATGTTAATAAAACTTATACTAAAATAACCATTTGTTGGCGGAATCATAAACGTTTAATTAATAAATTAATTGATAATGAAACTTATACAAATAATTTATATATTAATCATTTTTCGTTCAATACTTTTTTAATATTAAGGGCCTACAAAAATTAACTGCATAAAATTCAGCTTCTTACAAAATTAGATTGATATTTATTCTAAATTATAAATATACATTTACTTGTTTGCAAAAATTAATTTAATCAAATAAAATTACTTGTTTGCACAATTTGGTCCTCCCGCTACATTTGGGGTGTTGATGACTTTCAGGTAATCCCCTGTAACTTCGGCCCTGCCGTTCCTGGAGTCTTGAGTAATCTGAATAGTGAACATTTGAAATATTTATGATTTCATTATTAAGTTGAACATAGGAATGTTACATTTGACTCAGAAGAAATAATACAAACAAATACTAACCAATGATCATGTTAGTAGCTCTGTCTGTGGTGCTATCTTTAACAATTAGTACATTATATAAATTAACAACTAACCAATGATCATGTTAGTAGCTCTGTCTGTAGTGTTATCTTTGATGTGCTGCTGGAAAGCTTTTACTTGGGACGTGTTCAAGTTTTCATCGTTCAAATCGATTTCCTTGATGCCCATGAAGTCTTTTAATTGCTGGAACAAGTCCTTGTGTTTTCTGTGTATTAATTTGTGTTTTATCAAAATTAATGTTGAGTAGTTTAAAATAATTGTTTGATAACTGATACGTTGGTTCTTGTTTATTTTAATAAACATAATAAACTACGATAATACAGGTTCAGATAGAAGTAGAACTTAATTTCAACCAATATAATAACGACTACTAATCACAAAATAAATTATGAGAATAACTCAACTTCATAATATATAACTAAATACTAACGTTAAAATAGGTTCAGACAATAATATAACTTCGTGTTTTTTTTTTAATAAATATAATAAGTAACGATAATATAGGTTCAAACAATAATATTACTTCGTATTTATTTTTAAATATAATATACAACTAATTAATATTATTAACGATAAAATAGATTCTGACTACAATATAACTTCATGTTTTTTTTGATAAATATAACTAGCGACCATATAGGTTCAGATAGAAGTACATTTTCTTGTTTATTTTAATATACATAATAACTAACAATAATTCAGGTTCTGATAACAATATAACTTCGTAACTATTTTCAAAAATAATATATTATCGATTTATATTCATAAATATTAACTAACGATAATATAGGTTCAGATAATAATATGACTTCGTGTTTGTTCCACACTTCATTGTTGTACATCAAGCAAATCCTCATGAAACTATCAAACGTTCCTTGATGGCCGAGCGCTTTCCTTACCTGTATGACCCATGTATGGTTAGAAAATGATTAATAATACACTTTTTCGTTTGGGTAGTTCATGCACGTAAAACTTTTATAAATCTTAAATTAAAAAGTATGTAGAATTAACTGTATTTTATTAATTCAACTAAAATTAATTGAAAAACCTACAAAAAACTGTGCAAAACCTTAAATAACAAGCAAATCATGAACTTTAAAGCTGGTCTATCTTTTAATATTACACCTTTGGATTACCCTAACTTAAAAGGAGAAATCTTGTAATGAATAAATTAAACAAACATAAAATATTCGTACCTTATCAAAGAAGGCGAAGTCTTGTAAGCTTCCTGCCGACGAAGCCTCGGCATAATTTACTTGATTAATTAGACAGCTTGATCTTGGCATCTGTAAATAAATAAAAATATATTAAATTATATTTTTTATTACTTAATTTATTAAACAGCTTGATCTTGGCATCTATAAATAAATAAATATATATATATATTATATTACATTTTTTATTACTTGATTTATTAAACAGCTAGATCTTGGCATCTGTAAATATATAAAAATATATTAAATTATATTTTTAATTACTTGATTTATAAGACAGCTTGATCTTGGCATATACAGACAAATAAAAATATATAATTATAATATCCATTCACTTTAAGTAGTTATTACTTTTTTATTTTCAAATTAGAATATGCGCAGAGATTTAATACTTTTTTTTATTTAAATGACTGTTTTATTTTCATCTTATTATCACCTTCTACAAAAAAGGAATATGCGCATTTGTGAATGCAGTAGAGGCCGATCTTATTTTTTTAGTTAAAATTTTATCTATTGCAAAATTTCATAATTCCAACCTTTTGAATCGACGGAATGTGGGCACTCGTGAAAGCGCTCGACGCCGGTCTCTTCTGAGCCTGGTTCTGATTGGTCGAGACGGTCTGCTGGTTCGTCACGCTCGGCTGCTTCTGATTCTGCTGGTTCGGAGTCGACTGCTGCTGCTGCGTCAGCGGCTTCTTTTCTGAATAAAATATATAACATTATAAAATAGATAAATAAAATACATATTTACTAAAGTACAAACAAAAAGATCAAATGAGTCTTATATAATAGCAATACTAATATTTTCTTATCTTTTTATACTGTCAATGGCTTCTTTTCTGAATATATATATATATATACGCATATTAAGAAAATGCGAATTTAAAAATTCCAGTACATACGTTTCATATTCGTCGTAAATCGTAAAGATTGCCTTTAGTCTTCAGCTGGTTCAATTTAAAATAAAAGCACTTTGGTAAACCTTGATGCAAAAGTTATACAAAAAACAAAAAACAATATGACGTAATAATTGAATAAAGTACATTACAAATTCGGTGCAAAAATTTATCATCCATCTAAACAAACAAACAACTAAAATTCACAAAAACAACAGTTGAGTGACTAAAAAAATACTTTAAAATTTGTTGCATTTTATGAGCCCTTTAAGTGGGCTCAGTAGAAAGGTTTTTTGAATACATATATAATATTTGGATAAAGAATAAACAAAGAAAAAAATAACGTCATATAAATCTATATTTGTATGTAAATATAAAACATTGAAAGTCAAATTAATCTTTTTTTAATACTGTAATTGCTGTTGAGTTGATGGCTTTTTTTAGGAAAAATTTAATCTAAATTGATTTAAATTAGAATGATTTTTTTTTAAGTAGATAATATATAAAATTATACATAAGTAAAATACAGCATGTAAAATAGCATCAGATAAATTTTTTAACAGCAATGCTTAAGTTTTTACAACATATATTTAATACAAAAAAATTTTTTGGTATGTGGCTGACGTATTTTATCGACAACTTATTTTTTTTTTTTTCAAACCTTTTCTTGTTTTTATTGATTTTCGTTTTCTTCCTTGAACTGGAAGCGAATAGATTTTATGTTTTTCTAACATTTTAGAAATCGATACATCTATTGGGCAACAAACAAGAAAAAATATTAGTATTAAGAAAAAACTGATTTTTTTTTAAAAGTTAACAGTTTGCTGTAATTAATTAATTGCATACATTTAAAATTGATAACACAATATCGTTTATTAAACATAGCAGTTGTCTTTTCTGTGCACACTTAACTAGAAGTAAACAACTTTGTGCACCCTCATATTGAAACATGTGCACACTTAACTAGAAATAAACAAATTTGTGCACCCTTATATTGAAACAAGTGCACACTTAACTAGAAGTAAACAATTTTGTGCACCCTTATCTTCAAATCTGTGCACACTGAACTAGAACTAAACAACTTTGTACACCCCTTACCTTCAAATCTGTGCACACTGAATTAGAAGTAAACAATTTTGTACACCCTTCTCTTCAAATATCTGCACACTGAACTAGAATTAAACAATTTTGTGCACCCTTATCTTCAAATATGTGCACACTGAATTAGAAGTAAACAATTTTGTGCACCCTTATCTTCAAATCTGTGCACACTGAACTAGAAATAAACAATTTTGTGCACCCTTATCTTCAAATATGTGCACACTGAACTAGAAGTAAACAATTTTGTGCACCCTTATCTTCAAATCTGTGCACACTGAACTAGAACTAAACAACTTTGTACACCCCTTACCTTCAAATCTGTGCACACTTAACTAAAAGTAAACAATTTTGTGCATCCTTATCTTCAAATATGTGCACACTGAACTAGAATTAAACAATTTTGTGCACCCTTATCTTCAAATATGTGCACACTGAATTAGAAGTAAACAATTTTGTGCACCCTTATCTTCAAATCTGTGCACACTGAACTAGAAATAAACAATTTTGTGCACCCTTATCTTCAAATATGTGCACACTGAACTAGAAGTAAACAATTTTGTGCACCCTTATCTTCAAATCTGTGCACACTGAACTAGAACTAAACAACTTTGTACACCCCTTACCTTCAAATTTGTGCACACTTAACTAAAAGTAAACAATTTTGTGCACCCTTGTCTTTAAATCTGTGCACACTGAACAAGAACTAAACAACTTTGTGCACCCTCATATTGAAACATGTGCACACTTAACTAGAAATAAACAAATTTGTGCACCCTTATCTTCAAATCTGTGCACACTGAACTAGAACTAAACAACTTTGTGCACCCTCATATTGAAACATGTGCACACTTAACTAGAAATAAACAAATTTGTGCACCCTTATCTTCAAATCTGTGCACACTGAACTAGAACTAAACAACTTTGTACACCCCTTACCTTCAAATCTGTGCACACTTAACTAAAAGTAAACAATTTTGTGCACCCTTGTCTTTAAATCTGTGCACACTTAACTAGAAGCAAACAATTTTGTGCACCCCTCATCTTCAAATATGTGCACACTCAACTAGAATTAAACAATTTTATGGGCCCTTATCTTCAAATATGTGCACACTGATCTAGAAGTAAACAATTTTGTGCACCCTTATCTCAAACGTCTGCAAAACAGTTCAAAAATTTGTTCGTGACATCTGGTGTTCCGAAACACCCCTAACTCTAAGAATTTGCTTTGTTTCGTGCACACCAAAATAAAATTAGTGGGCGTGGGTGGCACGAAGACAACTGCAATTTAGGACTGCAAAAAGGCATTAGCCAAATAAAAAACAACTTTTCATAGAGTTTTTATACAGCATACTTAAACTTTTAGAACGAGTGTACTTAAATATATTTGATTTTTAGTTAAACCTTCATTGTTATATTTAGGCCTTAGTTGTTTTCTTTTAATTATTCCGGTGACCGGGCTACTGCTGTGGGAACCAAAAAAATCTGTGTTTCGGAAAAAAAGAAATAGAATAAAGACAAATAAATCAAATAGAGATTAAATACGAAACTGATTTTGGGAGAACCATACATTTATTTGTCTATTATATTTCACAAGGTTTCTATTGTATACATCATAAGTTGTTTTTTAAATAATTAATTAATATGGGAATGAATGAAAATTATTGATCTATTATAATTACAAACTATACAAAATATCAACAATTTAATTAATAATTACTTTGTTTAACCACGAACTAGGCTACTATCATGATTATTTCAATAGTTTACAGAGTTAAATTATAAATTTATAAGTTAATTAAATGTTTTATTATAAATAAAGAAACTGAAGATAAGGATACCAGAAAAACTACTAGTATCTTATATATTTCATTCACTACTAATTAACTAGTGACTTATTTGTAAAACATATAAAAAAGATAAAAAATAAAAATATAAAATGCAAACACGAACCGGTCTTGGGCGAATTGTGCACGGAAGCGGTTTTGTTCTGCTGGACCGAAGTACTATTCGAATTTGACGGAGAAACGTTCTGTTGCGAGTTTTGCTGGCTGGAAGTGATCGTAGCCGGTTTCTCCTCCTTGACCTCAGGTTTCACTTGCGGTAAGTCCCCTTGGTTGGATGACGTCAATGGGGAGGGTTTCGGCGGGTGGAAGGAGGAATGCTGGTGCGCTGGCGACATCTGACGGAAAAAAAATCAAAAATAAAAATTTAACTATAAATACCTTATCTTATTATTTAAAATGTAAATATTTTTACATGCGCTGGCGACATCTGGTGGTTAGAAATTTTCAGCTGAGTAAAATATTTTAGTGTAGAAACAGATTTTAGTCTACTTTAATAATACTTTTTAATCAACATTATTTTGATTGGTAAAATGGTTTAATAATCTATTTAAGCTCAGAGAACACTTTACAATAAAAATTATGCTTGGTAAATCGCTTGCAATCTTTAATAATTAACTGTTTTGTTTAAAACAATACTTTTTTTAATAAAATTAAAACTCACACTGTGAACGGGAGTGCCTCTCTTAGTTGCAACTCCAAATAACTAATTTATAGTAAAAATTAAAACAAAGTAATACATAAATTACTTTAAAACAACAAATGACTAGTTTAGTTATAAAGATATCAATACAACAAATTAAAAAAACATTAAAAAAATTAAGTATATATTTAAACATACAAAATTAAAACCAACTAAATATTAAAACAAAATAAAATCGAAGCGGCAAACACGAGTATTTTATAGCATTTTATAACATTTTTCCCAACAGCCTAAAAAATTTTTCTAATAGCTTAAAACATTGTTTCCAAAATAACCTTTTTAAACTTTCCTAAAAAGCATAGAATAACATTTACAGCGTATTTCAAATTCAACTAATCGTACAATAAACTGTACCATTACTACGTCATAATTACCATAAAAAATTCTAAAATCGAAATTTCTGTTTACTATTATAATAAACTACAACTCACTGAAGATCACATGAAATTTTACATTTCAATGTGTGAAACAGCTGTTTGAATTATAGTTTTTATATAATTAGTTAAATAAATATTTAAACATACATATTGATATCAACCTTTTTTTTTTTTCATTAAAAATAACTAACAGAATGTAGAGGAGTGCTAGTATTAGATGCAAAACCGAATAAATAACAACAACAATAATAAACAAAACTAACCGAATGCACAGGAGTAGATATGTTGGAAGCGACGCCGAAACCGAAACCTCCATTGCCACTAGCATCGGGCAGAAACTGTTTGAACTCCCTCAGCAAGTCGGCATCGTTCAGGAACAGTTTGGCCACCTAAAAATACATTGGATTATTTATTCTGTTGCTCTACATATTTCAATATATGTGAAAACTATTAAACTATTTACACAGATTACAATACGTAAATATATGTTATTAGACTGATTTACCCTGTTACTCATACTCATGATTAACTTTAAAATACATTATTTTATTTATTCTGTTATTCTACACAACAACAATGTTCAATACATGTGAAAATTATTAAAATCATTTACACATATTTAATACATATTTGTTATTTAAGTAATTATCCTAAATAGAAACGACTATAATACGTCAGACTAAATAAAATGTACTTAGTTGTGGACTTTAATTTCACAAAGTGTGTGTAACTATAAGATTACGAATGTAAACTTAAATATTGATTTTAACACACCTGATAATAAAATTCACTGTTAGATTGTGATAATGAAGTATGAACATAATACTATAAATTAAATATTTAAAATTGAAATACACCTTATTGTAAACTTCAGATTTAGAAAGACTCGGTGGGTAAAAAAAATATGAATGTAAGTACAATTATACTATTTATTTTATTTTAATAAGTCGATTTAACCTATTTATATAACAAATTTCAGACATACCTGATTATAAACTTCAGATTCTAAAAGATTTGGTATGTAACTATTTAGTTTTTTAATTTTTTTTCTAATTACCTGATTATAAAATTCAAATTTTGAAAGTTTTGGTGTATAACTATTTATTTTTATTTTTATTTTCTTATTACCTGATTATAAACTTCTGATTCTGAAAGACTTGGTATGTAACTATTTAATTTTTTTTAATATTTTTTCTAATTACCTGATTGTAGACTTCAGATTCTGAAAGGCTTGGTGTGTAACTATTTAATTTTTTTTAAATATTATTTTTAACTACCTGATTATAAACTTCGGATTCTGAAAGACTTGGTGTGTAGCTTCCGGGGGCCGACTCCTTGACGGTTCTCTGTTCTTTCTGGTATTTGTGCAAGATGTCCAGGAACGATTTGTATATGTGTGGTTCGTTCGTGTAGCGGTTCTGTAAATAGTTAACATGATAATATTAAGAACTAAACATGAGATAAAAATAAGAAAAAAAAAGAAGTTTTTAAAGAATTACTTACCACATTCATTGATCAAAAGCAAACTGAACTAATCAAATTTAAACAATGTAAGAATTTCTACCTGTAATCTACTCTTTATTCAGCTTAAATTTGAATATATACTTCTTCACATAAAAAATGTGAGTTGAATTTTACACGACAACAGTTTAAAACAAACTACGAACCTTGGTTTTATTGACATACCAAATAGCGTGATTGACAAAGTATACTATATATTCATATATAAATAAATTATATAGTATCAAACAAATACCTTTATTTTGTTGACATATCAAATAGCGTGATTGAAAAAGTATATTATATATATATGTAAATAAATAATATAATATTAAATAACAAACCTTTATTTTGTTGACGTACGAAATGGCGTGGTTGAATTCGACGGGTTGACCGCTCGAATTTGTCTGCTGGCCGGGTTGTGGTGGTACTACTTGTTGCGGACCTCCTTTTCAATAAAAAAATCAATAAAAATATCTTTATTTATTTTTTATTTATTTATTATAACTAATTTATATAATAATAAATATATAACTATCATTATCGAATTTGTCTGCTGGCCGGGTTGTGGTGGTACTAGTTGTTGTGGACCTCCTTTTATTATTTAGATCACTAAGTTTTTCTTATATTTTATAATATATGTTTTGATTTTCAGATATAAAGAGATCTCAATATATTATATATTTAAATTATATATATAGTTAGTGCTATATTGATTTGCTGACCACTTAATTGGTTGTTGTCTAATTATATTAGTTATAAATAAAATAAGTATATTAATCATTACATTTCCTTATTGGATACTATAATGACAAAATGTTAACTGTATATAATTAGTAATCAAATAAGTAATTAGTTTAGAAAAATATTATACTTTATTCCGATACAAATTTATACATTTAGTTTAATTACAAAACGCAAAATTTCAAATAACTTACATAATTTGTATGATAATTATTAATTTAATAAATTAACTTACTTTAATCGGGTACAAATTTATTTATATAGTGTTATCGCTTTTTTCAATTTGTAATAAAATAAGTAATTTTATTTACCATGTAGCTGACCTGGTTGCAATTGTGGACAACTTTTTAATAAATTTATTTATATAATTTGTAATAAAGTAAATAGTTTTATTTACCTTGTATTTGACCCGGTTGTAGTTGACCCTGACCCTGCTGATTTGGCTGCATCGTACCCGGTTCAGGTTTGAATTCCTGCTTAAATTGAGGTGGTGTTTCCTGTGAAAAAAAAACTTGAAAATAATTTATGTGGTTTTAGTTTATCACCAAACATTAGCTGCTTTATTTTAGGCATGGAAAAAGGCAAATAAAAAAAGACCTGGTTATGTCAAGCTAGTTGGCCAGAGATTAGGGAAAATGGAATAAAAAAAAATGAGTGAAAATTGAAAAATTATACTGTTAATCAGGCTTATATATCTAAATATACTAATAAAACTTTACAAAAAATTTAGAATTTAAAATTTATTTGCAACTTAAATCTAAAAACAATACAAATATTAATACCAAACCTGCTTAAACTGCTGCTGAGGCGTTCTGACCGCCATCGGCGAATTGACGTTCCTCTGGTGCTGCAGTTGTGGCGAGTTCTGCATCAGGTGGTTCTGATTGGCCACGTTTTGCTGCACGCTGATTGGCTGCTGGGGGGAGTTTATCACGCTCGACTGCATACTGGTTCTCACGTGCGCCGGCAGGACTATGAACATTTATATATATAAATTAATGTAATAAATTTATATAAATGTTTTCGGGTCTATAAATATATATACTTTATATTTAGTTTTCAAAGTATTATTTTTCTAATTCAATAAATACAATTTTGTGCTGGCAGGACAGAGAATAATATTAATTTATATAACAAATTTTATTTTGTATTAAATTTTTTTATTGACAAATATGTTCAATCAAGTATTTTGTACAAGTATTTTTTTTATAAACAACGTTTTGTATTTTATACTTTAAGTAAATATTTTTTTTAATTACCAATACACTTATTAGAACTGTGGATTAAACAAGGTGTTTATATTTTACAGCAAAAAAAATAATTTGGTTTATACTTTATTTCTTCTCTAACTTTATAAAATCACCTTGTGTTTGATGGCAATTTAAAATGATAAATAAGTAACTGAGGAAAATTTATTTTAATGCTTGTAACAAGTTTTAATCATCCTAATTAAGTTATTGTTGTAACTATTTCATTAAACATTTTATTTCCTTAGAAGAATCACTTTTTTCTACACTTGCTCAGATTTTGGCCTTACTGCCAGTCTTCAAAATACTCGAGCAAAAGAACAGATGTTTCGTACAAGAACTACACTAAAAAGCTTCGTTAAGCACTTTAAAAAATTTTTTCATAAAAGTTCACGTTCTTATCAACTTATTAGCTGAGCTAAAATTCTTCAGATGTTAAAACCTTATGATATCAACTTGGTGAGCGAGATCTTATTTTTAACTAACTGCTTAACTATTTTTTTGCTTTAGACAGGGTTGCCACTCGTTTTTTCAAATTTTTTCCAGTTTTTCCAAATTACTTTCAGGTTTTATTAGTAAACATTTTTGGGTCTATTTTTAGTTAAGAGTTAAGTTTAAGGTAAGAAACTGTGTTAAATAGTATAAATACATTGAAATTATACTGTAAAGCTACTTTAAATATGTTTTTTAATAAAAAAATTTTGGATGATGACAAAATTCTTTTTTATATGATAGATTTTTTGTGTCAAATCGAAATTTTACTACTGAAAATGTTCAAACTATTAAAAATTCCAGGTTTTTCCTGGTTTTTTGATCAAAATTCCAGGCTTTTCCAGGTTTTTTCAAAAATTGTCAAATTCCAGGTTTTTCCAGGTTTCCAGGTAAAGTTGCAACCCTGTTAGTAAGTACAGAACCACAAGTAGAGCCTACCAACTTTCTTTCAACATTCTGTTAAATTTTCAAGGTAGCTTTTAGTTGTTTTAAAATTTCGGACTAGTTTCAAACATGCTTAAAAAAAATAAAAGATGAATTAGACTTATAACTATTTCAATAACATTTTATTCACAACATTCTACAAATATTTCAATCATCACTTCCTTAATAACACTTTATCAAAGTTTTATTTTAAATTTTCAATTATTATTCACCTCCTTGTTGTGGAGGTTGCTGCATGCCGACTTGTCCCTGGTTACCCAAGTCCTGCTGGTTGCCAAGCAACTGTTGCTGCTGGTTACTGCGGATCTGCGACAACAGTTGCACTCCGGTTGGGGTCCTGATTTGAAATTGGGGGAGGTTGGGGTGACCCGACGTGTTGTGGTGCTGCATTCTCGCCTGAAAGTTATAAAAACTATTAATAAATATTATTTTTATTTTATAAAAATGCCAATTCTAGCTTGAAATAAATATACATTTAGTTTAACATTGTATTAGTTAATTATGACAACAATTAATTAATTATAATACAATTATTGTTGACTAACATTATAATGTTGCCTCCTTGGTTGTCTGTAAAACTGTGATGCAGAAAAAAATTAAGACGATAAAACAAAAGTCTCTTACTTAAATCGTTTTTAAAGTTATTGATTGTTACTAAATAGTCTGATGAGAACAAAATTCAAACCTCAATTTTGAATCCGGCGGGCAGAAATGTGTTGAAACCCACAATGAGGTCTGCGTGGCCCTCGAAAAGTTCTGAAACTCTCTGAATAACTCCCGGTGTGTCGATGCTGAAAATAAATAAAATTATTAGATAACACAATATACTTTTAAAAGAGCATCAATATACTTTTAAAAGAGCATTGTCATACTTTTAAAAGAGCATTATTATAATTTTAAAAGAGCATAATTATACTTTTAAAAGAGCATCATTTTACTTTTAAAAGAGCATTATTATACTTTTAAAAGAGCATTATTATACTTTTAAAAGAGCATTGTTATACTTTTAAAAGAGCATTAATATAATTTTAAAAGAGCATAATTATACTTTTAAAAGAGCATCATTTTACTTTTAAAAGAGCATTATTATACTTTTAAAAGAGCATTATTATACTTTTAAAAGAGCATCATTATACTTTTAAAAAAGCATCATTATACATTTAAAAGAGCATCATTAAACTTTTAAAAGAGCATTATTATACTTTAAAAAGAGCATTATTATACTTTTAAAAGAGCATTACCATACTTAAAAAAGAGCATCATTATACTTTTAAAAGAGCATTATTAAACTGTACAAAACTTTAAAAACATCTGAAACTCTCTGAATTACTCCTGGCGTGTCAATGCTGAAAATAAAATTCATACAATTATTAGATAACACAATATACTTTTAAAAAAGCATCATTATACTTTTAAAAGAGTAAGAATATTTTAGTTTTAAGTGTAAGGGTAAAACGAAATAAATTAAAATAAACAGATGAAAACCTTTGTGACTTAAACTCTTTCATGATGTCCAGGAAATTGTTGTAAACTTCTGGGGTGGAATTGAATTGGGCTTTCACCTGGTCCAAGTAGGTCAATGCGTCCTGAACCTGATAAAAATATTTGTAATAATTTTATAAATATTTTTTATAATCTCAAAAAATCTATTTAAATATGTTATTATTTAAAGGTAAGGTAAAAAGCTGGGCAGCAATAACGTACACATCACTTTTTTTAATTAAAATATCTGCGTTTCTCTAATTGATCAGTTTATTTAATTATTAACAAGGTATATATATTTTCTGTTCAAAAGGTAGATCTAATCGTTTGCTAACAAAAGATCCTAGTGAAACAATTTTACTGGAATATAAATAAAAACAAATTATACAGTAATCTTCCTTTATTAAACCAACCTACTTTATTATATGCTTCTATTCTTACATTACAGTAATTATTTTTTACAGTACCCAGTTGAAGTGTGTTGATTTGTTAACACACAGAAACATATGTTGGTACAATAAAGGAAAATTACTGTATAATTTGTTTTTATTTTATATATGTTTTGTCTAATTTTGTGCAATAAAAGTATGGATAAAAAGCTGCACAAGAAAACAATCATTAAAAAAATATGTAACAAAATCAACTTACTGGCTCCCTTTGCTGAAATCGATTCTGCTAAACCACAAAAAATACAAAAATCAACAGGTTAGTAATTGACAAATAATAAAACATTTAGTAATTTATAGTAATAAACTTTGTTTAAAAATAATTGAGTAACAGTTATACTTCTATAAAACTAGTTTTACATTTATTCTAATATTTACGAAACTGTATTGTACATCAATCTTATATCGATCATTAAAAAATTATTAATAAAATTTAAATTATTAGTAAAATTTCTTATGATCAACAATAAATTATATCTTTAGTAAGTTTTCGACCCGCAAACCTGTGTTGTGGATGTGGGTTGCTGTTGCTGGGGCAGCGGGGGCTGCTGTATCTGGTTGCTAGGGACGACCATGGACACCTGAGGAAAGCCTACGGTGGGGTAAGTCGTCATGGCAACCTGGTTCAAACCTGCTCCCGGTTGAATGACCTGATTCTGCTGGAGAGCTTGTTGGTTGTTGCTGTTTGAATTTGATTCTATATTAATATTAGAAACTATATATTACAATGCAGTATAAGCAATTATAATAACTTTTTCATTATCAATTAAACATATGCTATTAGTGAGTAATTAATTAGATGTGGTGTAGTTTTAATATTACTATTAATTCATGCTTGAGTATAATTTAGCTTAAAACTTTTTGAAAAGCTTTTTAAAAATTTAAACTAAGAAGAAATTATGTGACTATTAAAATGCAGTTGGCCAAAATTTAATTATTAAATTCAACTTTTTTCAGCTTTTTTACATACCATGTTCAAAGTTTTCATAAAATAAATTTCAAACAAAATGAACATATTATTTCAAACTCACGCAAAGTTGCCGTACATGGCAAAGTTTGGGTTAAGGTTCTGCTGAATTGGGGGGTTCATGCCCTGCTGGGCCACCTGTGTGCTGACCGGCGTTACCATGGTGATGTGCTGGTTGCTATGCACCTGTATGGGCGGTTGCTGGGGATTAGGTTGCTGATGACCCCCGTCTGCTGTAACGCTGCTCGTGTCTGGTGTTGATGAACTCATACTTTTTAATAAAGCTGAATTAAATTTGTTTTTACTTCTTAAATATTTACCTTTTTTACAACCTAGTGCTTAAATCATTCAAACTATAACTAAGAATTTCAATGAATTTTATTTTTGCTAAACTTTAGCTGAAGCAAAAAATAACTGGTTAATTAAGATTTTATTGGTGAAAACTAAACATTTTATATTATAGTATACCTTTATTAAGTAAGTTAATGTAAATATTCAATTTTAGAAATATTTATTGTGTTACTAATTGTAATAGTAATTTTTTTTTTTAATATATCTAAAAACTACCTAATTTAAAGTATTGTATGGGTGATTATTTTTACATTTTTACTTTTTAAATTAAAGTAAATCAAATAGAAATTATATTTAACAAAACTTGGTGAAATTAAATTATTATTCACAAGAGTCGATACAGGGTTACCATCCTTTAAGGCAATAAAAATAACTAGGCTGGGTTTAATCAAACTAGCCTGAGTCAGCCTGAGTTTATGAAAATTTAAAAATATAAGCTAAAAACTGAAAATAAAATATTGTTATAGAATCTTGATAAAAATAAAAATTTCAATAATAAATTAAAAATAAATTAAAAATGCTTATAATGAAAAAATACTAATCTGAGATTTAAGATAAATATCAAAACTAGATTAAGTTTTTCAAAAAAAATCAAACAAGCTTAAGTTACCCCAAGATTTTTGAAAAATTCCAAACTAACATGAGTTGGCCTGAGATAGCCTGAGTCAGCCTTAGTTTTTCAAAATTTTAAAGTTGCATGAAATGTGACAACCATAAGCTGAAAAATATTTTTGTTAATTTGATACAAAATTGATCTACTAAACAACCAAAATTTTCACAAATTTGTTTATAGGGTATGTAATAATGTGGATAAAAGTTAACTATTTCAATCTTGAACTAATTTTGTAAAGTCAACCAGCTGAACTTTTTTTTTTATATTTGTTATTCTATATAAAAAATCATACAACTTACAACATACATAACTATAATCTAACATTTAAACTTTATACTTTAAATAGCTCACTCAACTTAATTTTGCTACATTTCTATTAAAGATTTTTTCATTAAACCAGGGAAGAAATCTTATTTTAATGGCACGTCAAATTTAGTTTTTGATGAGCCTAACTTAAGTTAACTTTTATGAAATTGGAAAAATTTTAATATTAAAAACTACTTAACTGTTTAAATATCTAATAAAACTATTCAAAAGGTAGCACTGTAAATTTATCAAATTAATTCTTTCAATACCTTTCCCATGCCAACTCAAGTTTGACCATATTTAAAATGTGTGCATTCTATAAATCAAACAAATCTATAAAAACTTAATTTGGTCTTCAAAAAATTTAAATTTTCAATATTCTCACATCAAAAAAGTAAAAATTCTGACCTTGATATTATACAAAACCTAAACCCTTTAAATAACATCTATACAAACTTACTGTCAAAAATTTCATTTAGCTTTTATAAACATAAGAATAAAAAATAGATTGTAGTCATATATGGTAATACCAGGCTTGCCAGAATGGAAATTTTCTCAGTGAATGCCTTGCAAAATACTGCTTTTATTTAGTCTTTTTAAACTAAAAAAACTCACAGTGTTAGCTTGTTATAATTACTTGTGCTGGAAGTATGAATGGAAGAATGAAATGGTGATGAAAACAAACAGATTGATTGTTATACAAACTTTACTTTCATTTTTTTAAATGTAAAAACTATTATGTAAATTTTAAATTAAGTTCACCTGGGTAAGAAGTTTCATAAAAAAAGTTCTTTTATTTGTAATATAAAAATTAATTTAAATGTATGACTACTAAGTGTTACCAAATAATTTTGATGACAATACAATATTTTTTTTTGTGAAAATGGCATTTATGAAAAATTAATAAAATATCAGGTATAGTTAAAAAAATATAATGTTCACCTTAGAAATATCTTAGTTTCTTTGATTTATGTCCAATGGTTTCATGAATTTTTTATAAGTAGACAAATTTATAATCTTATTTGCAAAAATAGTGCATAACTTCATTAACTTTTGTACAAAAAAGACACTAACTTTATGAAACCACTTATTACTAACTTCAATTTTCTTAGATTTTAGACTGACTATCATTGTTTTAGGAAACAAGTAATTGGTTTTATAGAAATAACCATTTATAGTCGGACTTTTTTTTTTAATACATGTGTCTAATAATAACTTTGCCATCTTAAAACACATAAGTATAAAAAGCTCTCAAATTTATATTTTGTTAAGCACAAACCAACTAATAAACTTCTATAAAACTGTGGACATCAACTTTTAAAGTATATAATATGCTTATACCATTCACTTTTTTTTTTGGAAAACATCAGATACTTGATTTTATTTATAATTTAAAACTTTAATTTACAATAAAATCAAATCTGATTTCCACACTATAGTTTAAATTTATTACTTACACTCTGCACCAACAACCATACTACCACTAGCTGTGAGCTTCTAAGGAAGAAATAAAAATTACATTTCAGCTCTGTCAAATATTGAGTTTTAAAATTAGCCATTTTGTATAAGAAGTTTAGATAGAGAGGCTTTTAAGGCCATAGGGGGGGGTCCAACATTTTTTTTTACAAAAATTAACTTAGGCTTTTATATGAAAGCTTTAAGTACAAACTACATACCAGTTTTTATAGAATTCAAAAATATCATTTAACTTTTGAGATATTTAATTTTCTGTAAAAAATTTTTCAATATAAACGTATGGACCACAAATTTTTCGGGGTCAATTTTCTCGGAAATTTTAAAACGCACTAAAAACCTATCTCCTCCTTCATTTTTTGACCTAGAGACTTCAAATTTTCAGGAAATGTTCCTTTTTATATTTTGAAGAATCCTAATGTTGGAATTTTTGAAATTTTGAAAAATAAAAATTTTATCCACAAAAAACTAAAAAAAAGGGTAGTTTTTTGACAATAATTTTTTTTTTACTCAAAATGAAAAAAATTCCTACAATACATCTCTTTAAAGTTTAATGATACACATTCTGTAGAAATTTGAGAAAGATTACTCAAAAAATGAAGGAGGAGATAGATTTTTAGTGAAATAGTCTTTTTTCGCATTTTTAGTTTTCGCCTTCCATAAGGAACCTATTGAATGCCCTTTCTTTGATCGCTTATATCTCAAAAGTTACTTTGAGTTTTTTTAAGCGGTTAAAAGTGTCTGATAGCTCAGATTAAATTCTACAAAATAAGATCAAGATGTAAAAAACAAAGTGGACCCCCCCCCCTATGGCCTTAATGCAAAATGGCTAATTTTTAAAACTTAATATTTGACATAGCTGAAATCTAATTTTTTAATTAAAAAGATATCGGAAAATTTTACATAACTTTTGCTTTAAATCATAACTTAATTTAATAATTTAGTTCATGGTAACACAACTTATTACATAAGTAGTAGTCAAAAAAACTAATAATTTTTGACCTGAGTAACAAAACCATTATGGTGATAAATTACACCAGTGTTGCTCATTTACTAAAAGTTTTGTGTGAAATGCTATATTTCATTTCATTAACAACAAAATTTAAAGGCTATGAGCCCACCTTTCATACTGAAGTCTAAAAAATAAAAAAATAAGATCAAAAGTAACTTATCTGAATTAGGTAGAAATTCATTTTATTAAACTGATTAAATTTTTTATGTTTTCAAAAAGTGTTACTTATACTTACTTAAACTTCAAGTTGAATATAACTTTTCGATAGCTTTAAAATTATAAAAGTTATGTACCCATATTTAAAAATGAAACCTTAAAATTTGGAAAACAGTATCAAACTATTACTCAACCACTATGGTATGTACCAGTAAATAAAATTATTTTAAAAGTTGTTAAGAAAAGCAGCTATTTATGGGTAGCTTCAAATTTCCACTACTGTTATTGAATTACTTGAAAATCATGCAACTAATTTGCATATTTGCTGAGTATGCAAAATATTTTTTTTTTTATTTAATCCTAACCCACCTTACACAAACATTAAAAATAAATCAAAAATTAAAAATTTATAATCAAAATAACATAAAAAAGAAAAAAAAAGTTTACTCAGCAAATATGCAAATTAGTTGCATGATTTTCAAGTAATTCAAAAACAGTAGTGGAAATTTGAAGCTACCCACTATTTATGGTTAACTTTCTAACATAACATTTTTGTAGTAATGTCAGAAACAAAACACTTTTAAAATTTATTTGGTCAAAATAAATATGCCATTTATCTGTAAAAAATTTATTTATATTGAAATAATTTAAATTTTAGATATAAAAAAATTAACTAGAAGCATTCAAATGTCAAAAACTATTTCAAATTTTTAAAGTCTGTTGAAGGCATCTAAAAGCTATATTATATATTTTTAACTTTGGTACCAAAAAATTACACTTTGGAATCCATATACCCCTAACTATACTTAATGCCAAACTTATGTGATACCTTCAAAAAAATTATAAAAAAAACAATAAAATCATGAATTTAAACATAGCTAAATCTTTATTAAATAAAAAAAAATGTTACAAACCCAAACAAACTTTCAGCTATTCTATAAACAAACACAATAAACTTAAGAAAACATAAGAAAGAGAAAGTTATTTTGCATTTGATATAAAAATGCATTATTTCACAGGTGACTTGACAATTTGAGCTTTAATAAAAAATGATTAGCTTGAGGATTTCTTAGGTTCTTGTTTGTAATAGTTGAATGTTGAACTTTAAAATTAAGCTTAAACCAAGGCACACAAAAATCAATAATTTAAGAACTTTATTTTTAATCTTGAGCATTCATAATTCAATACAAAACGACTATAACAAAATATGCATACATAAAATTAATTTAAATATCTTTGATTAAACATTATAATAATCAAAACAGTAATTGTTAAGACGAATCACTTTATAAATAAAAACAGGTGCAAAAATTCAAGTGTTAGCTCAAAAATAAGCACTTATACTTTAAACTTTTAAGCCTTTTTACCAGCCAAAACATTTTTTAGAAAAGTCTACAAAAGTCTGTTGGAATATTCTTTTTACAACTAAAATCGAAAAAAAAAAACTTTTACTAATAATATTGACCATAAATATTGTTATTAAAGTTATGTATTTTTGGACAATTTAAGCAAACTATACTTCTAAAAACAAATAACATGAATTTTTTCTCATCTAAAATAGTCATTTTTGTAGTATTTTTGGCTCTAAAATTGAGAAGAGATATACCTTAATTGAAGTTTCTTTTAAAAAACTTTAATAATTACTCTGATTTTTTAAACCTAATAGATATTAAACAATAGACAACAAGTTTAAAAACTTTTAAGTCAATTTTAGTATATAAAAACAATATATAAACCAACTTTGTAAGAAATTTTGGAAGTATTTTTTATGGTGGTTATTATTAATTTAAATTTATTTAGGTAGTCTATATTTTTGCAAAATACCAAACTAATAACAATTAAACTTGTAACTGATAATCTTTTATCAAATGATTTTTTTTTGAAAATATGATATTTAAAATATTTAAAGTTATATTAACTTAACTTTATAGAAAAATAATTCAAAAAAATAATTTAAAAATAAAAGATTTAAAGTCATTAAAACCAGCCTAGGACTTGGATACATTATACTAATATTAATAAATAATATTCAAACTAGTCTAAATTTTTGTAAAAAAAAACAAGCAAGAGTTTTTTACAAAAGTTTAAACTAAAAAAGTTCGCATGAGTCAGCCTGAGCTTTTTTAAACTTGAAAAAAGTTATCAAAAATTTAATTTTGCCTGGGTAGTCTGAATTTATGGCAATTCTGTTTTCAAATTGAAAAAAAAATTGTAACAAATAATTATGAATCAATTATTTCAAGACTTGATATTTATTATTATATGTACATCTCTTCTATCTATTCAGACTGCATGATAGGGTAAATCACTATTTGTTTTAAATTTAATCTTATTATTACATCGATAATTTAGCTTCAAATTTTTTTAAATTCTTTAAGCAATAAAGTGGTGGAATTCAATAGGTTCCTTTATGTAAGGTGCAAACTAAACAGGCTTAGAAAACTACAACACCAAAATTTATCTACTTCAACAGTTTAAGTACAATTATTTATTGTTTTTTCTGACTAATCTTAATCAAACTTTTTTTTTAATAAAAATATTTTTTAAATTAATTATTAAATTTTGTCTCTAAGTTAACATGTTTTTAATTTTGTTTAATAATTAATTTCAGATTTTTCAAAACAATTGTTAAAAATTTAAGGAAAAATACTTAAACAACATAAGAAATGAACTTTAAGCAATGTTCTTAAATTCTAAGAAAACTGGCCATAAAAAACTTATCATCTATAAATTTTTTTGGAAACTTTTTGTAGTACTACTTAATCTCATAAGTTTGTTGAAACTTTTGAATTCGTAAAATTTTCCAACATTATTTACTTAAGGCAGTATAGGCAATTTTAATTTTTGTAAGAGAAGACTAGACCCCCTATGGCCTTATTTTCAATTAGAAAAATGTAATCAGTTTTAATTAACTAACTACTTTTAAAATTGTACTTTAAACAGTTAAACTTAGAACCACATACAAAAAACACAACTTGAAAAATAATAACACAGAAAACTAAATTTCAATAAAATATGCTAAATTTTGAACTTATTAAAAGATAAAACATATTTTTAGAGTTTTAATGAATTTTTTTTTTCAGATAACTAGATAAGTTTGGTTCTATGAGGAATCAACAACAAGATTAAAGAATATTTTATGTGAGATATGAATAAAATGTATATTTGAGTTCAATTTATTTCTAACAATATTAGTCAGATAACAAAATTATTTTTTAAAATAATTTGATACACAACTTTGATAATGCTGAAAAATTTGTTGAAAGCCAAATGCCTCAATACATTATAGAAAAATTTGTAAAATCTGAAATTTTTTGATTTTTAAAACTAAAATTAAAACTACTTCTATTATTTTTTTTATGGTCAAGTATTTATAACTCTTTTTTTTTTGGACCATACACATTTTAGTTTTACATTTACTACCTATTAAATCATAACTATTTATTGATATACAAAAAATCACAACCTAATCAAGACAAAAACCAATTATTTTCAACTTTCCTTGACAGTTTAGGAAGTTCCAAAGAACTTAAAATATGATTTAACATTTCATGAAAATTTATATAACATCAGCTGTAATAAATTATAAATAAAAATAGCATTTGAATATTCAAACAACATCCGGGCATTAATTTTCATTACTTGAGTTCATAATTACAGTTTACAAATAAAAAGCAGGGCTGATGTTTAAAAAAAATATCATAGATTAGTCCGAACCGAACTCTAACTCGTGGTAAGAGTTCAGTCAGATTATTAGCTTTAATTAGAGAGAATTCAGTAAAGAACTGGTTTATTATAAATAGTAGAAAAAATCTATTTGATTTAAATAGGACCGATACCTTTTATTTAACTGTTCAAAAATATAGGTTTATTCGCTTGCTAACAAAAGATCCTAGTGAAGTAACTTCACTGGAATATAAATAAAAACAAAGTGGAATCATTTATCTTTCCCATTAACAACCCAGTTGAAGTGTGTTGATTCGTTAACACACAGAAACATATGTTGGTACAATAAAGGAAGATTACTGTACAATTTGTTTTTGTTTACCTTTTATTTACAACTTATTTGCATGCATAAAATCATTATTATAAACTGTAAGTTATTCTGACTCTAATATACTAAAACTAATGTTTTTTTTATCATCTTTGGTAAGCTAAATCTAAGAAAATAATTTCGTATTAACATCAAAAGTTAATTGTATTATTGTTTAAATAACTAAGTATATGTAACAAAAAACAAGATAATATAATATATAGTTGCCAAAGCTTGTACTTAAAAGTTATAAAAACTAAAGTTATTTGAAATCAGATAGTCAACTGTCTTTTTTTGACGATTTAAGGTTAAAAAATTTAAAAGTTTAGTTAAACTTTATTTATAACGACTCTGCTACCAAAAATGGTAAGGAGTAAGAGCGTAAATTAATTAAAATGAATTTTGTCTAACAAGTGTTCGTAAAGGTGAAGTTTCTATAAAAGATTTTTTCGTAGCTTGGTATATCTTTTTTTAAATTAAAAATAGTTAATCTGTTTTAACAACAAGTTCAGTGAGGTTACAACTCTGATCTTAAAAATATTTTGGTTAAAACTTTACAATAAGACCTTTTATAAGAATTAGCCGAACAATTATATGTTGAATATTTTGAAATAAATCAAAAAAAATAGTATTCGACATGTCATTAGGAAACTTGAAGTTAACAAACTAAAAGTAAAATTTTATACTTAATGCTTTTTTTTTTACTTGGTGTAAATTTATTACAAAAAAAATACTTTTAATCAAAGTTAGTCTTCTCAAAGTGTACTTACAATTCTCACCCGCGATCAATTTTCACCTTTTTTTCTTTATCATTATTTTTTACTATAACTATTACCCCTAGCCTTAAAGAAGTTGAAAAATATATGGCCTCCTCCAACAAGATTACTCAAAAAAGCTACCATTGAAAAAACTTAAGACCTTATTTTTGTGCTTTTCATCATCAACTCAAAAATGTAAGTTATGATCTCATGTCCCCCTAAATTTCTCATGGCCCACTTTGTGATACCCTGACCTACATTCATTTAAAAAACAAAAACTTTTCTAACATGTTACTAAAGCATTTGCTACCTTGTGAAAACAATTGTTAATAAATGAGTTTTTAAAATTTTCTCAACACCTTACCATATTGATAAGTATCTTTATGCTCAGTTAGTTGAAAAACATTTTTATTACTGAAAACTTTCTTTTTTACTTCAAACTACGCACAGTTACTTAAAAAAATATTTTAATGCAGCTTAGACAAAATAGTTTTTACTGTGTTTCAAAAATATAAGGCTTTTAAACAAAGATAAAATAAAGTATTTTAAATTAAAGCGTTTCTGCTGTGATAAAAACCAGCAGTACTCAATCAGTACTATGGTTTTCAGTAATAATAACAAAGCATAGTCGAATTTTAGAATCTTTTAAAACTAAATCGATTATTAAAAAAAAATTGTTTGAACAAAACAAGTTTGAAACAGATAAATATAAAGTAAAGTTAAAGATAAATAGTTAATAGTATTAAGAAAATTGAAAACAACTCTGACAGACGGTTTAGTTTTTTAAAGCTATCTGATATTATATTTTATAACTACTATTAAAATTGAAAAATAGCAACTACATATAAAAACTCATTTAGACCACTGAAAAAGTTATCAGGCTTTACTTAATTTTTTATCTATGCATCAAAAATCACTTACTAAAAAATAAATAAAAACGGTTACAAAACAAAAAAGTTAGATTAAAGTTATAAACTTTGTTAGAAAAATTAAAACAAACTTGTTTAAATCAACTACAAAAATTTAGGTTTGATGTATTACAAAATTTATAACAGTCTAAAAACTAATAAATTAAAAATTAAGGAGTTTTTAGGAGTATATAAGAAGTAGTTTTTTTGATTAGCATTTAAAAACTTCATACACAAATGATAAAAAACCAATTTTTAAAGTAAAGTTTTTACAAAAATATTACTAGTTAATAATTTAACTAAGTATTTTTCAAGTTTGCTTACATAATAAGTTCGATTTTTTAGGGCTTAAAAATAGCAAATCATAAATAATATAATTGTAGTATGGTAAACATACACTTGTATAAATACAGCTATAATTTTATAATATTTTCTGATATATTTGGAAAAAAGTAATGGGCTTTGTACAGATCAAAGCAGACATTGACATACATAAAAAGTATTAATTTTTAGGCATAATCTTTTTTGATACTAATTAAAACAAACTTATCATTCAGTATTTTATTAAAACTTAATTTTTTGAACTTTTTATCATAAGGTAGACTGTTTTATGTTTAAGGCTTTGTGATACTCCGAATTTCACGAATTTTTTTTTCAAGATATCATGGATAAAAGTTTTGTAACAGGAGTGAAATTTAAAAAGTTAATAACTGTAAGTATTAAAATAAATGTTGATTTTGAAACCTTATTAATCGATATAAATTTTAAGCTCTTTTTTTGTTTTGAATTGAAGTTTTTTAAATTAACAAAACTGCAACAATTAAATAAAAATAATAGTTGTTTTAAATTTGTTGTACTTTAGTAAAAAAGATTTTACTTGTAACATCTAAAAAATGTCTTGAATGTTTTGTTAAAAACAAAATACGACAAATAAGAATATTTAAGTGAAATTAGTTGTAATTATTTTTTAACTACTTCAAAAATAGGTCTAAAATTTATATAAAAATATAACAACTGCCTTGATTCAGTAAATGTCAAAAAAATACTGTAAAAATTTATTAAACGTAAAAAAAAGATTTAAAGATATTTATTTGCATGTCGCTTTTTAAACAATTAAAGTACTCCTAATTTGAGAAGCACTTTAAAAATTGTTGATTGAAATATTTTAAAAACTCAAATAAAATTAGTTTCTTTTAGTTGATCATAATCAGTGAAATCAACGACAAAAAAATTAGTATTTTTTAAGATATTTTACTAATTAAAAACAAAAAATAAATATAAAAACAACAAGGTATTTTTTAAGCAAAAAAAAAATATTTGAAGAAACGGTTAAATATAAAACTATGTTCCAACTCTAATGTGAAGACTTTGTTTGAACATACAAAATATATTAACTAGATTTATAATTAACTTATTTATATTACTATGTGTAACCAAAAAAACAATTGCCATATTTTTAGGCCTCTTTTATTTGTATTTGTTTTATCATAACATTTGTGTTTATTTTCGACTACTTTTTACAAATATTTTTATAACATTTAAACTAAAGTTGTTATATTTTAATATAAACATTTATATTCATTAAGGTATCCATTACTTGATCAGAACTTTTAGTTTAAAATATAAAAAAAAATAATTAAATGAGTTGTAAAACATAAGCTTTTTTAAAAACCCTGTAGTTGTTGTAAACAGACTAAATAGTTGGAAACATTCCGCTACTTTTTATTAATTTTAAAAACTTGTAGTACTAGAGATTTATTTTAAATTATTCTAAGGCTTCAATAATACTATAGAAAAAAGTAAAATATCTTTTACCTTATTTGTTTTTCAGAATTTTGAAAAAATTAAATGTAGAGCTCTGTGAGCGAAACTAATTTACAGGAAAAATTATGAGAAAATAAACACATAGTTTACAACTATGATATGAAAAAAAAAGTTAACTGTCCTGGACAAGACTCTAAAATGTATCCAAGTGGTGTGCGGCTCGATAACCGAAAAGTTCATTCGTGCTCCGGGTTTTTGGACTATATATTATGAGGGTTTTTTTTGTCATTCAATAAACAATAATAACTTTAGTAATTATATTGATAAAAGAAATAATAGTGTTTGGAATGTTTGAAAATCTTTATTAACATAATTCAACTTAAACAAATAACCTGCAAAAGGCATTGACAATAAATACTGCCCTTACGTAATAATCTGGTACATTAGACCCCCAAGAGACTTATCTTTAACCATCAAATAATAAATTGTTGCAGACTATAAAAAACTTTTCATCTATTAATCTCAAAAAGTAAAACGTTTGTTGCAAACTAAGATAAGCTGTGAAGTATTTCTAAGCAGTATATCTTCTTTACATGACATAGTTTTATTATTCAGTTTATGTATAAGCTATAATTAAAAAATGAAGCTGGTAATTTTTATTCCATGCGTAAACCTGTTTTAAAGACTGGTACTAATTGAAAACTTAAAAAAAAAGAGTTGTTCTCAGAACAAGGTTTAAAATACTTGGATTTAAACCTTTTTAAACAAAGCAAAAAGTTTGAACTTTTAACAAACTATGTATTCTTCTCAAAGTCGTATCATTTTGCTTTATTCGGATTTTAATCAGCTGTTTTTAAAAATACACTTTTTTGAGCTATTTGCATCGATGAAAATAGTAGATCTTCGTGAAATTATTTTCTAAATGTATTAAACTAATGTTGAAATAAAGTTAAACATTTTGTTAGGGACAAGCAAATTAATCTTTTTTAAAGTAAAATAAGCTTACAAATTGTTTATTTAATGTTGAGTTAACTTAACTGTAAGTAAGCTATGTAGTTAATTGGTTGTAATTTGAAGGTTAGAATGAATAAAAAATTGTTTCTAGTAAAAATAAATCACGGCGATAGTCTGTGTCTAAAATATCCAGTGATTATATGTGAAAAATTCTTTATACCTGGCCAACTAAAGAAGTCATAAATAAATAGTACATAATATATTACTAAGTTTGTCTTTAACTATAAAAAATGATATCAAGTAGTGTTGGTAGCATTAAGTATTCTACAGAATTTTAATACTCTGTAAAAAAGAGTAGTATAATATAATATTTAATAGAGTTTTTAGTTAGTTAAAACTTTCTAGATAAACTACAACTATAACCTAAATTTTATCTACAAAAAAAGGTAAAAAAGCTTTTAATTTCTATTTATTACATAAACCTATATAACATGTAATATAGAATTACTTATAATATTTATATGTTTATGACTTAATAAACATAAGTTGAAAAAATTGTAAAAACTAATTTAACCTTTAATAAAATTTGCATTTGTAATTACAATCATTAATATGTAAATATGATAAACAAAACATACATTGTTATTTTCATAGTTTATTAATAGTATTTATTTTGTTTTTATTTAAAACAAACTAGCACGCACGTATATTTGGGAACTTAAAATGTTTTTCGCAATAAAAACGAAAATAAATTAACTATTCAAATGAATCTAATACGAAAAGTAAAAAAAACATTAGCAACAGCATCAAATGTGCTAAAATAAAAAATAAACTGTATTTAATATTTTGAACTTTAACTTAGGTTACTTTATAAAGAGGCGTAAATAAAAAACAGGATGTTTTTTCGGTAAAAAAAAAACGATTTATTAATAATTTAAAAATTTGTTTTCTACAAAAAGAGTCAACAATAAAAAGTTTGTAAATAGTTTAACTTATATATTATTTTGCTATCATGTATTTCCAATTTCGTCATAATAATCGGCGTTCTTTTTGGATGCGGTCGCATAATTCTGTTGAAAAATATTTATTTTATTTTTTGAATAGTGTATTAAAGATGGTGTTAAAAAACTTATATTCAGGAAAAAGGAACAAAACTTTTAATTTCAATATTGTTCATAAAGCTTTTGAAAATAACTTATTGTTTAAATAATTTAAAATGAATTGTGCAATAATATTGCTTAAATAAATTTATAAAAATTAATATCAAAAAAAAATCAACTTTAATATGCTGACAGCATGTTTTTAAAAAATATTATTTTTCTAAGTTTTTCATGCTATACTTAAACTACATTAATTTTCAGTTTTATCCTATAAGTTTTAAAATAATAATCTTTGTCTAGTTTTATTTAAACAAAACTTTGTACCTTAAATCTCAAAGATTTAATTAAAAACTAAAAAGTCTAATATTTAAACAACTTAAAATAATTATATTTCAACACAAATAGTTCCTAAAATACTAAAAAATAAATAAAAAGTAAAAACATACTTCAAATTTTTTGGGAACTCTTTTTATTCTGCCGGAGGTGCGTGGCGATGTTACGTCACAATCTTCTTGTTTTGTGACGTCATAGTTCACGTCACAATCGGACGGGTCGTCGTCATACATGGCTTTGTAGTTCAAGTTGCATTTTTCGCATCTCCTGTAAGATAAAGTTGTTAAAAAAATCACTTTTTAAATTCCTTCTTAGTTTAATTTTTTTTTAAGTATCCATTTAAGTATTTAATTTCTATATTATAAGGAATGTTGCTTTAAAACTTTTAGAAAAAGTTTTTTTTTGTTAATTACTTGTAAGTGTACAATAACGTACAAAGTATTTATAATAAAAAGAAGAGCGTATAGCTTAAATCAAATGTAGAGCTATTTTTAAAACTTATTAAAAAAAACAATTTTAAACAAACCAGTTAAAGTACTTTTTAAAACATTTTAGTTTCAAAATACATTTCAAACTTTTAGAAGGAAATATATATAGAAAACAAGTGAATAAAGTTATCAAAAACCACAGTTAAAAAATGTTTTAACAGCTTTTATAACTTCAAACAAACCAGTTAAAGTATTTCTTCTTGGTATTTTGTACTTGCTTGTCGCTGTACGGAGGGTTTATGCACTTTCCGTGCTTGTAACATTTGCACTCTATACACTTCAGCATCAGTAATGTGTCCGAATCTTTGTTGCAAACCTGACATCTCTCTGTCGAATAAACTTTATAATAAAAATCAACATAATTTAGTGGTGATGAATCTGTTTTTAATAGACAAGAAAAAAAAAGTTTGATAATAATTTGCAAAAACTTAGTATACTTTGCAAAAAATACAAATTTTGGTGTCAACTTTAATGTGTTTGTTTTGTTCGTTTTTCTGTTTAAAATTTATAAATACTTTATCGTGCTCAAATCTATTAGCACAATTTTACACGTGTTTTCATTATCACAGCAGTATTTATTTCAGGCATAAATTAGCTTTTTAGAGGCAAAGATTTAATAAGTTATAGAATTGTACAGTGTTTGAAATATAATTCACAACTTTATCTTTATTTTATCTAGTACAGATTTTAATGGGAACAAATCTTTAATAAGTTTTAAAATTAAAATAAACTGAAAACTTGTTATCTAAATAAGTTTCTATAATTATATAATAACATAAATAGTAAGCTTAAAGTTTTATCAATTAAAACGTTTTGATTTAAATATATTAAGTATTTTTGCTCAAGTTCTAAATATAAGCTGATAAACAATTTGGAATTTTTTTTTTAATCTATTAATTTAAACGACTAATAAATCTTTACAGGACATATTTTTTGAAAATAAATTTTCGTTTTTTAACATTATTAAAAAAATTACCTTTTTGTGTATCTTCAATAACTGTTTTGGTTTTTTGAACATTTTCAGAAATTTTATCTTTTTTAAGATCTTGTTTCTGGTTTACTACACTATCTGGTGAATCTCTATTTGTTTTTTCTCCCTAAAAATTAAAAATTTATCTAATATAAAACACTTAAACATTTTTATAAGATGTAATATTTTTTGTATATTTTACAATAAAAATAAAACGGAAGAGTTTTACAGCTTTATATGTACAAAAACTAAAAGTTATTTAATAAGTTATAATATTTCATAAATTTGTGATTTTTGAGCTTTTATTTATTAATTTGTTGAATAAGTTTACATAAATGAGCTTTCAATAAATAAGTCAATTTAAGTATAATAAAATAACTTATTAAAAAGAACTTCAAACTATTTCTTACCTCGCCAATATTTTTCGGCTCCGCATTGCTTGGAGGCGTGATTTCAACGGAATGAAACACAAACTTTTTCAAATTGTCAGGCACTTTTTGCGCATTTTTAACTCCAGATTTCTGAATAATTTCGGAATTCAAAATTTTCATGGATTCCGCGATCATTTTCTCCGTGGGGGACATTTCCGCGGGTGGTTCCCCTTTGGTGGAACTCTGGCTGTCAGGGCTGAAAAACAGCTTGTTAGCGTTTGAACTATTTGAAAACGAGGAGCTTCTCGTCATTTCGGGGGAGCTAATCGGCGTTTCGGAGGAACATTTTGCTGTTTCGTAGGAACTTTTTGTCGTTAGAGTCGAAGAACAGGAGCTCAGGGCTTTATTGGTTTGCTCGAGCATCGCGATAAAGCTCCCGGACCTGCTCTCGGGAGTCTGAAACTCGTACTGGTGCGTTTTCACGGGAACGTTGAAGCTGCACCGCGGTTTCGCAGGAACTTTCTTGTAGAACTGGGCGGGAATGGAGTTGACCATGTTCTGGAGGTTCGCAAGGGACCCGTTTTGGTTCCACTTGAAAAAGTTTTGGGGAGGAGCGAAATATCTGGGGCCCACATTGGGTGTTTGGCCCACGTTTAAACTTTTCACCTGACCCAGATTTATTGGAGCATTTTGACCCAGATTTAAAGGCTCTTTTTGAATCTGACCCAGATTCACCGGTCTTGCTAGGCTCTGAACGACCTTACTTTGAGGCAAACTCGAGCTTACAAAAGTAACCGGAGATTGATTGAAAACTGGGGTCAAAACAAATGTGCCCTTTGAATTTTGGTCAAAAAACTTGGGGTTCTTGCCCAAATTGATGGCGGGCGAAATCTTACCCTGACTTTGCGGAGAACTTGAGACGTTTTCAGGTATTTTGACCTTGATGTCGATGCCTGAAGAGAACTTTTTGGTTTTCAACTGGAAGCCAGACGTCGATGGTAAGTTACTAGGGTCAAAATTACTTGGATTGTTCAAAACTTTTACGGGAAAGTTCTTCATGCTGGTAGTTAATGGGATGAAGGTTTTTTGCTGGGGTTGACTTGTTGTCAATGGTGCTACAGAAGATTGTCGGGGTTGACTTGTTGTCAATGGGACCCTAGAAGTTTGTTGGGGCAGATTTGTTGTCAAGGTGGCCCCAGAAGTTTGTTGGGGTTGACTTGTTGTCAATGAGGCCCTAGAAGTTTGTTGTGGCAGATTTGTTGTCAAGGGGACCCCAGATTTTTGCTGTGGTTGACTTGTTATCAATGGTGCTTCAGAAGTTTGCTGGGGTTGACTTGTTGTCAATGGGGCCCTAGAAGTTTGTTGGGGCAGACTTGATGACAATGGGGCCCTAGAAGTTTGTTGGGGCAGACTTGATGACAATGGGGCCCTAGAAGTTTGTTGGGGCTGACTTGATGTCAATTGGGCCCTAGTAGTTTGTTGGGGTAGACTTGTAGTCAAGAGAGCCCCTGAATTTCCAAGATTTTCCTGGGGTTTTGTTTCACCCTGAGAACCGACATCTTTTTGACCCAAATCACAACTCTCTTGATTTTCCTCCACTTTCAGCTGTTCTAATTGGTTGACTCTCATTTTTTCGGGCTCTTTAAGCAGTGCCACTCCAACGATGGCGTTTACGCCTTCCGCGACAGTTTTCTTAGCAACCACTTTCTTCACAGAGGATTTTCTATGACCCTTGCCCCTGCTGGGCTTCAACCTCTTCTGCAGCTGAGCCAGCGTCTCATTGGACGAGGTCGTGTTGTTTATGAACATCTGGTGGTTGAACATGATCTTGTTGTTCAGACACTCCTCTTTACTGCGTTTCCTCTTACCACCGACCTCTAACGGTTGGTTCTTCTCAGCACTGACAGGCGACTTTTGATTTAAATCCTGCTTCTTCTTGAGACCGACCTCCAGCGGATAAGTTTTCATCTCTTCAACCGTCTGCTCGTTCTTCTGCCTCACCATGGCAAGTTTATTTATCAAGTCGTTCCTCCTCATTTTCTTTTCCTTCTTACCGTCGCCCTCTGGTGGTGGAAAATTCTTTTTGACCGGCGAAGTGAACTTTATCGTTGCCGGGGGCCTTTTCAGAAGCTCCTCGCTGTTTGGTCTCGTTGCGGGGAACTTCCCGGATTGGGGGTAGCTGAAAGAGGTCGACGGTTTGTTTTGGAACTTGGCGACTCCCGGGGCGAAGTTGAAAACGAACTTCTGGGCCCGGTTGCCATAGAAACTTTCGTCGGCGGTGACCACCAGCTGGTTGTGCTTGTTGTAGTGCAGGTTCAAGGCGGAGTTTATGGCCGGGCTCAGCGGAACTTGATTGGCCAGTTCCGCTATTTTCAACAGCTTGTTTTCGGGTTTCTGTTTGTTTTGGACCACAACTGGTTTTTGTTTGGTCGGGGTCAAAAACGGGGTTTCGACGGGGACCACCACGGGACTGTTGGAGCCTTGCGGGAAGAACTTGCTGTAGTTTATGCTGTTAGCACTTTTCTGGTTGCACCTAGTTTTGTTCAACTTCGTAATTTTCTGGTTGTGGTTGTAGGTGTCCACGGCATATTTGAGAAGATTTTCATTCGAAAACTTTTTGGGGAAAATTTTCGGGTTCGCAGGTTGTTCAGGAATAGTTTCAGGATTCTGAGTTAAATATTGAGGTTTTGGTACCAAACTAACCTTTTGAAGTGGCTCAGATTTCAAATTTGTCTTTTTTCCAAGATCAAAGCTCAGCATTTTAGAATTTTTAAAGGTTCGACTCGCAAAAGTTTTAGCAAAATCTTCGAGCTTTTTCTTTTCTAAACTTTCTTTTTCCATCGTTTCTTTTTCAATTTTGCTTCTTTCGGCCAAAGTAGCAGCCTTGGCAACAGTGCTGGTTGGTTTCGTTGCAGGGAAGTTCCCGGATTTGGGGTTGCTTGTTGTTATCTTGGCGGGAAAAGACGTGTGAGGTACAGATACAGATCTTGATCTCGAGTGTTCCTGATCGTTTGAGACTACTTTAACTTCTGAATTTTTTCGTTTGTTTTTAACCTTTTTTATTTCGTTCATGGCAGTTGGTGTTAAAATTTTAACACAGTACTTCTCACGCATTGGTAAACTCATTTCATTGCTTTTAACTGGTGATTTCGGTTCAAAATCTTCAGCACTACTTGCAGGTGAAGCTCTCTGTTCTGTAATTGGTGACTTTGAATCATCATCTTCGTTTTGGTGCTTGTTTTCAATTTCTATACCAGCTTGAGGACTTATAGTACTTATTAGTAGAATTTGATCTGTAACTTGCTTTTTGTTAGTGATTGGTGATTTTAAACTAACTTCCTCATTTTTGTGTTTAACTACAACGTCCTTATTAGAAGGAGCATTTTTACTTGCGTTCGAATGTTGATTAGCTTCTGGACTTCTAACAATAATTGGCGAACTTTGGTTTGTACTTGAATCTTTGTTAGTTGGTGATTTCAAGTTAACATCTTCCTTTTTGTTGGTGTGAGGACTTTTACTTTCCTTCAAATTCTGAGAAACTTCCAAGTTTCTATTACTTTTTGGCAAAATTTGATCAGTATCTTGTTCTTTGAAAACAATCGGCGATTTTAGCTTGTTATCATTTTTATCGATTTGAGGACTCTTACTTGCACTTAAGTCTTTACTAGTTTGAGGACTTTTACTTTCCTTCAAACTTTGAGCTACTTCCAAGTTATTTGTTGACAAACTTTGGTCTCCACTCTGCTCTTTGATACTTGGTGATTTCAGATTTGCATTTTTATTGATTTGAGGAATTTTACTTTCCTTCAGATTCTGAGAAATTTCCAGGTTTTTGATGTTATTTGGAATACCTTGATCTGTATTTTGTTCTTTGAAAACAGTTGGTGATTTCAGACTATCATTTTTGTTGGTTTGAGTACTTGCACTCAAGTCTTGCGGAACGTCTTTGCTTTCAAACGACAGCATTCTGTTGGACTTCTTCGGTATTTTAACGGTCAGCATGTTGGTGAAGGCCTGCTTCGTCACAGTTTTGAGCTGAGTGAACTCCTTGTTAAGAGCTGGTTCAGAAGACTGGCTTACTATTACTTGTATCGGTTTTATGCTCTTGTAGGGAGTCATGCTAACTTCAGTGCTTTCGATCGGTGGCATAACTTCAGGATTTTTATTTATGTCGAATTCTTTAGGTTTGTATTTAGCTGTAAGTAGGTGGTCCCCGCTTGAATAATCGAGTATCATTTCAACTGTAGTTTTATTATACTTGCTTGAATCTGTTATATTTTCTCCAGGTTCGTTTTCAGTTGTCAACTCACTACCCTTGTTGGGATCTTCATTAGCCACAATGGTTGTATCTGTGGCAACGACAACTTCTAGTCGCTTTTTCTTGGGAGACAAATCCATGGGCTGCAGCTTGGCGGGAGGTAAAATATCAGGTTGATCTTTAGAAGCGGTCATAACTTCAGATTGGTCTTTAGAAGCGGAAGACAGGACCTGAGATTGGTCTTTGATTGGAGACAACACCTCAACAACGAACCGATTTCTACCAGATTGATTTGGTTGTTGTTTTTTATTTGTTTCAACAGCTTCTTTAGTTTCAGCAGATTTTTTAACTTCAGTCTCAACAGGTTTTTGATTGGCTTGTAACTTTTCAACACCAACATCTTTGTTTTCAACGTTCAAACCAAAATGACTCGAAGTTGAAGAGACACCCTCAGTCTTCTTACTGAGATCTTTCGAGATTGAACTTTCTTTGGGATCCGAATACTTTGAAGTGGAAGGAACATCCTTGATATTTTTCGTACTGAAATCTTTAGGAAGCAAATCTTCCGCTTGGGCCGAAGTAGAAGGGACATCTTTCATGCTGAGATCTTCAGGAACTTTCTCCTTTTGGCATGCAGCAGATTCTTCCTCTTGGCATGGATCTTCCTGGCTGTCATTCAGAGACTTTTTCCTTTCGCCAACCTGACTAAAGTAGGTCTCGGGAAGGGATCTCGAATCTCCTTCTAATAAATCACTCCTTATCGGATTTTCTCCTCCCAAAAGATCATTTTGGTAAGGAGTCTCAACAGACAAAGTCTCCTCATCGGAAGACATCAAAGTCTCGTTGCAAGCTATATTCAAATCGTCTCCAAATACCTCCGTCTTGACCTCAACCTTCAAACTACTAGGTTCCACTTTAGGGACTATTTTGGTCACCGGTCCGCACTTTTCAAACAAATCGGTCAAGTTCGGCTCCTTTTTGACGCTCTTCAGCTTTGCGGCCCTGCCACCTGCGTTTTTGGCCCTGGTTTTCCTGGGTGAGGGGATTTTCGGCTTTCCCCTGCTCAACTGGGTCTTTTTGACGACGGCTTTCTGAGTTTTCCTCGAGTTCAGCTTTCCCCTCTGTATCTTGTCAACCTGACTGTTTACTTTCTTCACGGGGGATTTCTGACGTTTCGGTTTCTTGACGGGGGATTTTTTGTTCTGCTCCTCAATGGCGATGGTTTGTTCCCGCTTGCTGATCAGCACCTTGGGGTCGTGGAACTTCAAGTTGGAGGTCGGGATCTGTTCCGCCTGGTCAGGATCCGAGTGGAAATCTGTGAAAAATAAAGTTAATAATTAAATAAACCATTTTTACATGAGTAAAAAATTCTGAAAAAATTGGATGGTTAAAAACAGAAAGAATAAATTTAATAGTCACTTATGAGTAAGAGCTTTGAGCGTGGCCCAATAGCTTATACTTGAAAATTTCTCGTCTTTAATCAAAATAGAATAAAAATAAATTGTAATTTGGAACAAAAAGTATTGGGCTACGCAACTGAAAGATTACTGTTTTTATAAATTGAAAAAATTAGATGGTTAAAAACAAAAATAATAAATTATCAGTCACTTATGAGCAAGCAACTTAAGCATGGCCCAAAAGCTTTTACTTATAAATTCCTGGTTTTTATATTAAAGTAAAAAAATGTGTTTTGCACAGAAAGTTCTTTGCTTATAATTGCTTACTAGACAAGAAAATTACTGTATTTAAGTATAAATTTTATTGCAATGGAAATGACTTTTCCCATACTGAACTGGAATTTGAAAAAAAATGCATATTTTACACACTTTTAAAATGTTTTAAATAATCAAGCTTTTTTTTTAGTCGTGTATTTTCGGAGTTTTCAAACTAGCACAATTTTGTTATGCTTTTAAAAACATTTGTTACAAAAAAGGTAAATTTAATCAAATAAGTATGTTGTAAAAACTAAATTGGACATGACTAAGCTTTAAAAAAAATTAGACATTTAATCTATTGGCTAAATAAAAAGTATGAAAAGAAAAGATAAGTCTTAACTTATTTTTTTTTTTAACAGATATAAAATTTATAAACTACTGAGTCATAACTTTAATTAAAACTTTTAATGAGTCAATTAAATAGTTATGAGAAATAACTTATTTTATAACACGCTTGGTTAACTTCACTTACCATGACTAATTAGTGAGCGTTATATTTGCAGAAGTTGCAAATTTATTGCAATAAGTTAATCTATTGTGATTTTTATACTTGAATAACTTTCATTAGACACTTTATAAACAAAATAAATAGTAAAACTTCAATATGCTCTTCATTAAACAAAAAAAAATCATTATAATTGGTTAATTTACAACTTAAAAGAAGAAAAGCTAATTTACTATGGTTTTAATTTCTCAATAAACATTTTATAAAGACAACAAATCATTAATTATAAGATAATCTAATGTGGCTTTTATACTTTAATGATTTCTAATTGAACTTATTTAAAGACAATAAATCATTATAATTTTTTTCAAAAAGTATTATATATTAGTTTAAGCAACTTTATATTAAAAATATTTGTTTTAAATAATCTAATTATAATGGCTTTGATTGTATTAGGCTAATTTTTTGTAATTTTATACTTGGATAATTTCTATTAAAAAAACCATAATGACAATAAACATTATTGTAAAAATTTGTTGGTAATTAAGTTTGTTATATTATGAGTTTAAATTAACATAATAAATGTTGTTTAACCAATTTTCCCAAATATCAAACATTTTACGTGTATTATAAACTGATTTTTTATAATCCATTATTTTATCAATTTAATTTTTTATCACTAATGAATTGTAACTAATTAGTATAAAATAGTGTAAAATAAAATTTTAAATTTTTTATTTTGTACTAATAGTAAAAACTTCAATTAAAGTACAAGCAACAATTTATAAAACCATTTTAAACTTAGATTAAAAACTTTGGCAAAGTTTAAACTATTAATAATCGATTTCTAAGCAAACTTAGGGTAAAAAAATATAACCAAAGTAACTATCAATATAAAATATTTTACTTACCCAAGCTAGTTCTTGCTTTGGTTCGTTTATCTTGTTCTTTTTTGTTCTGTAAAACGATGCTTTCATAAAAAATACTTTGTAGTTTTTTACATGTTCTTTACTTATTGTTCAAATAAAAACAAAAAAAATATACACACTTATCTACTAAAAATTATTATCAGTATATTGCAATTCTTTTCTAAACTTATTTTTCTTATAAACCCAAAGAGTTTTCGATTTTAAAAAAGTAGTCATTTAAAAGAAAACCTTATTTTAACACGTGTACCTAATTTATGCAAAAAAAAAATTTTTTTAAACTGACTTCCAATTAATCAGTTTTACTTTTAAAGTGATCAATATTTAAGACCACTAAAATGTTTGATACCAGAATAGTTTTAAAGACCCGCTTAAAAACTGAAGCGTGACTTTGACACAGTTAAATGTTTTACAAATATCATTCAAACAGAACTCATAAATTTCCAATAGTAATAAACACAAACATACCTTGGGAGTGACTTTCCTCCTACCGGGTGAGCTATTTTGGGCAGGTGACTTTTTACCCTTCTTGGGTGACTTTTCAACTTCTCCAGGTGACACTTCCACTTTACTTGGCGTCTTTTTAACTTTCTTTCCCGCCAAAACCGACTTCCTAACTCTCCTGTCGTTCCCCACCGTTTTCCTCGCCACCTCCTTTGAAGCGTTCTTGGCCTTCTTCGCAGGAACTTCCGGGGACTCCTTGCACGAGCTTCTTTTCGTCCCTGCCCTGTGGTTTCGATTCAGGGGAGTTTCCCTCTTTTTGAGCTGAACAGACTTCTCGGAGGTTTCTTGTTTCAGTTCAGGGGATTTTTGTTTCAGTTCTGAGGGAACTTCCACCTTGGCCGGTGAAATTTTTGGATGGTTTTTCTGTTAGAATAATAAAGTTTAAAAAAATATTTATTCTATTTTTTTTTGAATATACATTTATTTATTTATTTTTGAAAAACTAACTTTTTCAATGAAAATTCCAGTATAGTGTTCACAGTTATTGAAAATTTTCTTTAAAACACGCTAACAAAGGTTTTTTTGTTAAAAAATAACAAAAATTTTGAAGAAAAACATATGAATACACATTTTTAATATTGTTCTATCTATACATTTAAATTTAAAGTACTATCTATATGTTTAACCTTAAAAAGAGAAAACTAGGCTTCTTTTTTGTGGAAAAACTGAAATGTACTAAAATTAAAACTCTAAGGCTTTCAAAATACCTGTAACAACAATTTTACTTTCTAATTGATTTTTTTTTTTCAAAATAAAATCATAAAAATTCTTAGATATGTATTACTCAAATTTAAAATAACAATAAAACAAACCTTTTTATTTTTACTAGGATTATATGTTTTTTCAGGATATTAATTACTTTTAATTTGTTAATTATGAAAAAATATATCACAAATAAAAACTTTTTTCTTCTTATTAGGTGGGGAATGGTATGTTTTTTCAGGATATTTATTATTCTTAATTTATTTATCATAAATATTAACCTTTTTCTTCTTGTTAGGTGGTGAATGGTATGTTTTTTCAGGATATTTGTTGCTTTTAGTTCTCCTCCTTCTTTTGTCAGAAATTGTTTTTTTCACCTCCTCACTTCGCTCCTGACAGTCGGCGCATCGCCTTGAAAAAATATTCATTAATATATATATATATGAAAAATAACTAATTTTAAAAACCAAGTATAGATTGATAAGGTGTTTGACCCTTGAGGTATTAAAGCTTAATAATTTCTGTTGGTATAAATAATAAAAACTACAAATATAAAGCATAAAAACTGACCACTTACAATGTTTCGACTTTTTATGAGTGGTATCCAAGAGAAGGGGAAATAATTTTTACAAAATTAAAATTAATTAAATATATATATACTGACCATTTATGATATTTCGATTTCTTGTGAGTAATAGCCAAGGGAGGGTCACAGCATTGAAAGTGGAAATATTTTCTGCATTGAAAACAATTTTCCATGTACATTTGATCCAATGTAGATTTACACTTGTGACATTGGGGTATCTGAAAAATAAAAAAATGTTAAATTAATTATATACTGTTTAATGTATAGCTGGTCCAATGTACATTAGGTATCTAATTTTTGTTCTTAAATATATACATCTGGTCTAGTGTACATTAACATTTGTAAATTAATGATATGTACCATACATATATTTTTTATATTCACAATAAATTTATACTTAAGTTAAAACTTATGAACAATGTTGAAAAAACGCTTTTGTTATAATTTATTATCTTGAAATATGATAAATTACAAGTATCAAAAAATATTCATTATACATTAAAATCACTGTATTAAAGTATTTATTAACATTAGAATATTTGTAACTCGAAAGAAATATATATCCATGCTTTCAAAGTAAACAGTTGATATATAAATGAGATTAAAATAAGTGGAAACCAATAACAACTGAGTTAAACCATTTTAAGTGCAAAAAATTATAAAAGTTAATCAAATAAAAACTTTATTTTGAATGGTAACTAAATTTATTTTTAATAGTCTATATATACAAAACAGTTTAAAAACTTCAAGTTTAAAAAGACTAAATAAATCTAATTAAAGAAATTTAACTCAACTTAAAACTAATTACAGATATATTGTTTTTAACTTAGTATGATATGGTAATAATATCTTAGATTTAAAAAACTATTTTTTAATATTAATACTATATTATACTTTATTAATACTATGAAAGTAAATAATAAAAAATAAATTAGCAAACAAAACAAACTTAAAGACAAAAATTACCAACTTGTAAACAATATATTTGTGATAATATATATATATATGAAATTGAAGCTTAAATAAACAAACACTACTATGGAAAAACTTAAAATTTTATGTGGTGTCAACAGTTGTTTATAATAATTACTAAAAACTCAAAAGTTTACTGTAATTAAATTGTTACGAAACCAAAACTCAATATAATCTTATTGTTTGTAATTAAAGTACATTATTAGTTATTCAGCTATCATACTATTCATAATTATTAAATATTATAAAACATAAAAACTTACATTGTAGTAAAAATTCGAAACTCAACAAAACGTGATAAATTACTACCAGTATATTATTAATTATAACCTTTCTATTCACAACTAATAAAACTAATAAACAGTATAAAATGTAAAACTAACATCACTATTGTTTGTTGTGGTTACTGTCTCAGGTATTTGTTGTTTTTCTATTTCGACTAACTTCAATGGTTTGTATGGGTGGCCTCTAAGAAAAATAATTAATATTTACATTAAATATTTTATTGCTTTCGTAAAATGCTAATATACTTTCAGAAACATGCGTATCTGTACTAGAGATTTGTGTTGTATAAATAATAACAATTAAAGTTAATTACAAACCGAGTGATATAAACAGTCTTGGTACCCTAAATAAAAAATAACACTTAACAAAAAACATAAAAATTGGAAAGCTTTAAAAATTATAAAATTAAATTAAACATTATAATTGCAAAAAAAAACATATCACCTAATTATTAAAAATAAAACTCTACGAACAAGTTATTACTGATTATTTAAACAAACTTAGCAATATCATTTTATATTTAATACATCTTAATTAAATGAATACATAAATCTATTAATTATTAAAACAAACTTTGTGATATTTTTATTATTTAAAAGTGTTATTGAGTATCAGAATTAACAAATTATTTGTAAAACAAACTTTGTGATATTCCTATTATTCAAAAGTGTTATTGAGCACCAGAATTAACAAATTATTTGTAAACAAACTTTGTAATATTTTTATTATTTAAATGCGTTATTGAGTAATTAACAAACTGTTTGTAAAACAAACTTAGTGATATTTTTATTATTCAAAAGTGTTATTGAGTACCAGAATTAACAAATTATTTGTAAAACAAACTTTGTGATATTTTTATTGATAGCAACCCAGTTTTGAAGACTTTTTCTGAAGCATTCAAGCTGCGAATATTTGTTATTTACAACTTTCAACTCATTTGAAATTCTGGACAGTTCTTCACTCGACTGTAAAAATGAAAGTAATTTGAAATTTGTTTGTAAAAAAATAATACCTGACAGTTATTTTGTATACAAAACCTTATATATATAGTGACCTTAAAGTTATTAAGCTTATCAGTTATACTTTGGAAAAATTGATAAAAATCCTAGGTATCCAACTAATTTTGAAAAAAATAAATAAATAAATAAAAGTTAAATATACTTTGAAAAAAATTCAAAAAAAAAAAAATCATGCAATTTTAGTTTGATAAATGACAACTCTAAGATCTTCAATAAAGACGTTTTCAAAAAAGCAACATCAAATTATTTAAAAAAAAAACTTTTTGATGTTCTTCGTTATTTTTGTCCTGGTTGTTTTTAAGCTGAACATACAACAGCTCGTCTCGCTTAAACTGCTGTTTGTACTGATCGATTCGCATCTTTCTGTCGATAAAGTGGCTCGCAAACTCGGCAGTTAACGAAGGTTGAACTGTTGGTTGCTTTCTTACCATGTGGGGACGGAGGAAGGAGATAGCTGGGTTCTGAAATATTTTTTAATCAAATATATATAATTACTTGTATTAATAGCTGTTTTCTTATCATATGGGGATGCAACAACTAGACAGCATCATTCTGTAGTAAGTTTTTAAATATATTTATTGTTTTATCTATTGTTTTAACAAATTGTCAATTGTTTTCTTATGACGTAACAATGGTACTGCTGGGTTCTGTTAAAGTGAAGATACTTATAACTTTTTTATCAAAGTTTTAACATATGAAATAATCAGTATAAAGAACAACACAAACTTTTGAAGATCCTATTAGCTACATCAGTTCGCTTAAATAAACTAAACAAACCCACTAAAATCAATCTCAGAAATTAAAAGTCTAACAGTTAGGTTTTTAAGTAATCTTGGTCATAAAATACCCTTTCGTTTTAAGTTTTAATAAACTCAAAAGTTTTGAACAAAGACAGATGTTGAAATTATCCGTGCTAATTAATTACATGTATTTTTTATACAATTTACTTTTTAACAATCAATTATATAAACTGATAAGTCAATTTATCATTTCATTACGCTTACTAACTGCATACAGCAAAAGCTCTTGATAAACTCTTAATTATGTTATAGTAGTACATATAGTAGTAGTAGTTTATTTTATAGTGTTACTACTTAATATTAGTACCAGATTACCAAAATAGTGAGTTTTTTTCTAGTTTAATTTAAAATAAATTCTAGTTTAGTATTTATCATAATATATTATTACCTGATGATTAATACTGATGAGCTGCTTTATGATTTTATCAAAAATAAATTCTAGTATCCAATATTAATTATTGTTATGTATATTAATGTATATTAAATATATATTATACCTGATGATGAATACCAAATTGATGAGCTGCTTTTTCGTTTAATTTTCTCAGCAGAGACGCGTTCGAATGCACCGGTTTCGGTTGAACAACAATATTCATGTTATTAATATTATTTGTTGGTTTGTTCGATGTGCTTTTGTTGAACTCTTCACGAAATTTCACAAGCGCCTGTTCTCTGCGCTCCTAGATAAAAAAAAGAGAAAAATATTAAAAATGAGTTACTGACAATAGTTTACTTTATATAACTAGGAAACTATTATATTTAATATTTGTACTGTTAATAAAAAAGAATCAGACATACAAACAAGTTGAATTTAATCATACTACAAAACAAACATTACTGTATAATTTTTTGTTTCCTGAATAAAATGTCTTGGAATTAATTTAATTGAAAACTTAAGTAAGTAACGGCAACTAAACTCTTACATTAGAAAATAGGCAATATAGAATATTAATGAGGATAGAAAGTTTTAAAAATAACTCAAAAAACAAAAGAGAAAGAGTATAATCGGACAAACAAGAAATTTAACCTGCCTGAACAAGTAATATTTTTATTTAGAAAATTGAAGATTAATTCATTTCTTTTTATAATTTAAGAATATAAATCAACTACTTAATTGCAGTTCTACGGTAACAGCTAAATTAGTATCTACAGTTAAGTTCTATAACAACCCAAAAAACTAAATTGTAAATAAAAACCAACTCTCAATTCTTTTCTGTCTTTGTCCATTTTTCCCTTCCTCAGCGTCTTCAAAGCAATGGAAAGAAAATACTGTCGCTGGTTTTTGTCGAAAATATCGAATTCACAGTGAGCCGGGCAGTAGTATACATTGTTCGCGCTAGAAAAATGAACATTTTACATTAATTTATTTATTAGGTATGTTTACAAACTACAGATTTTGATAATCTACTTTTAGTTTAAATATTATCAGGCAGTAGTATAGGTTGCTCAAAATGGAATAAATAAACTAATAAGATATAAACAATTTGGTCCAATACCAACAATTTGCCGATAATAATATATCTCGTACACTATTTTCTTAAGCTTTGAAATAAAACTGTTATTAGTCACGAATTACAAATTTATTATAATAAACTGACTCGTAATAATCTTCGCTGGCTGAATTGATGAGTCCGTACTTGTGAGCGCAAGTCGAATGGAAGAAATGACTGCACAAACCAGCGTCGCATCTAATGCAAACTCCTGTGGAAATAATAATATTTAAAAGTTCCTGTGAAAATTGCACAGACCAGCGTCGCATCTGATACAAACTCCTGTGGAAATAATAATAATTTAAAAGTTCCTGTGAAAATTGCACAGACCAGCGTCGCATCTGATGCAAACTCCTGTGGAAATAATAATATTTAAAAAGTTCCTGTGAAAATTGCACAGACCAGCGTCGCATCTGATGCAAACTCCTGTGGAAATAATAATAATTTAAAAAGTTCCTGTGAAAATTGCACAGACCAGCGTCGCATCTAATACAAACTCCTGTGGAAATACAAAAGTTTACTAAAATTTCCTGTGAAAATTGCACAAACCGGCGTCGCATATAATGCAAACTCCTGAATAAATACAAAAGTTAAATGAATGTTCCTTTTAAAATATAAGACACATTATAAAAGTTTTATTCAAATGCTCTTGGTGACAAAGATAAGTTTTAGAACCAAATTTTTGTACTTAAAAAAAATTATAATATTTGTCTAATTTTCACACCTTGCCAGTTTTATTCCAGATTTCTTAATCACAGAGGACACAAGTTTTAAAACCAAACAACCCATGGCTTAAAAAAAACTTTTATGAAACTTATGTATTTTTCACAACTTACCAGTTTTGTTCATGAGTTCTTCGTGACATAGCACACAAGTTTTGGATCCAAACCGTTTGTAATCCAGGTATCTCAAGTCTACGATGTTACAATCTTCATTTGTATACTGAATCCTATCAGTGAAGAGCTGTCTGAAAATTATATAAAGTATTTTGATGTTTTTTTTAAAACCTTTTTTTTTATAAAAAAAAGTATTTGCTTTAATTTGAAGAACCTTACATTATCATTTATTAGTGAGAAAAGTTTATAAGTCGGAAAGAATTTAAAAAGAATTAAAAAATTAAAATTTTATGTAAAAAAAATCAATAAATCGTTTTTTATGATTTTTAGCCATTAAATTTTTATTTTTTAATTTTTTCAAAATTATTTTTGACAGAATTTTCTAAATATTGCAAGGAACATTTCCTAAAAGTTTAAGCCAGTATTGATTTCGGCCATCGTCAACAAGTTGAGATGTTTTATGCCATCGAATATAGACAATGAACTTCACCGCACGATCTTGTAGATCGTGCGGTGAAGTTCATTGTTTATATCTAAAAGTTTAAGGTATTAATCTCCAAAAACGTAGGATTTCATTAAACGTTTGTATAGCTTAGTTAAAACTATAAAGTAAGATAAACATATGTAAACAGAGATTTACTCCCCTATGCCCTTAAGTAATAACATAACAAAAAAATAATGAAAAAAAATAATTATTTTCAAATATAAACATATGTAACACAAAACATATTGTAAAAAGTAACAAAATTATTAGTTATGGATTATAAAAGATTATAACTAACTTAACACAGACTGTATGGGCCCATTGATTTGTAGAAGTTCTGATGAAAATACCTTCTCTTGATGGGCAAAATTCGCATGTCTGTACATAAAAGTTTTATATAATATAAAGAACTAAACAAAATATAAAAATCAACTTGTATGCTTGTTTAAAAAAGTTGAAAAAAACTTGAGTCGTTCAGAGATCTCATAATCATTATTATAAACAAGCACTATTTGTAAGGATCAGTTTTCCAGAAGTATATTTTGTTTAGAAACTTAATTTTCAAAAGGTTTTTAGCAATTTTAAGACAGTTAAATAAAATAAAACATAGGATTTACCACTGAAATATAGATTAATTACTAATCATTCGGATATTAAAAGTACAATGCCAAAAATTTCAAAAAGTTGTACTTTAAGCAACAATTATTTAAGGTGTATCACATACACTAAAATTTTTACTGTGACGTAATAACTAACTGGTTATTAGCGTCCCTCAAACAGAAATTGGATATAACTTGCAGCCAAGTAATAAAAACAATATCATATACAGTAAAAGTTTCATTATGACGTAATAACTTACCGGTTGTGTATTACATGCACACGCGTCGCAAAACCAGAAATTCAAATTTCTACTCGGATTCAAGTACTTGCTTCTGAGTTGAGTTTGTTTCGGCTTGTTTGCTGTGTAGCACTCTGTGCAGATATATAAAAAATTAAAATATAAAAATTTTAACACTATTATTATATACTGTAAAGCAAACACTGTACAGCGCTCTGTGCGGATAAAAACATAATAGAGATACGATAATGTTCATTTAATAACATATATATATATGCAAAACTCAGAGGACTCGAGTTTCGTGACTATTCACTCATCAGCTTCAAAACAAGTTTAAAATAAAGCACAAAACAAAATCACCAATGAAAGTTAAAAATTTTAACCGTCATAATCCATTTATCCAAAAAAATTTTAACTTTCATTGGTGATTTTGTTTTGTGCTTTATTTTAAACTTGTTTTGAAGCTGATGAGTGAATAGTCACGAAACTCGAGTCCTTTGAGTTTTGCATCTTTAAATAAACCTTTTTAATAATAAAGCCCTCAAGGTGGGCTCAGTGTGAAAAAATTAATTTATTAATTTAAATAACTTGTATATATATTACTTGTTTATATGTATATATATATATATACATCATGAACATATATAGTTTTAAAATAAACATCAGACATTGAAAATCAATCCATTGTATAATCAATTTCAATAAATATTAAAATACACTAGCTACAAACTAGACTTAAATCAAAGGAGAACCTTGAATTTAAAACAAATGAGAAGTTTTAATAATACTTCTTGAAACAAGCCACTTAAATTGTAGTTTTGGCTTTTAGAAACGTTTCAAAATATATATATATGGAGATTAAACACATAGTAATGAGTGAAAAGTTAAAACAAGTAATATATATATAAACTAAATTGATGTACATTATATAGTTCTGAAAAACTGAAGCAACAAAAATTTCAAACGTTGTAAAGAACATAAGTACGAAAAGAAATAAAACTTACTTGAAATCTAACCAAATAAATTATGCGCAGATATCGCACAATTACTGCAAATCAAATAATTCATATTAACTATTACAAAATATGATAACCTGGATGAACAGAAATACCACAGTTACTGCAAATCAAACATGTTCTATTGTTTCCTTTCAAACAAACTGAACAGACGTCTTTGCCTTCCAACGATTTGTACTTTTTGTAAACCTGCAATAAAGTTTATTGTTTAGAAAGCAGTAAGTTATTAATCATCATGAAATGTCATATATATTTAACACGTAATAACTGTGTACAATAAGTCTTTACCCAAACTGTGTTCGAGTATTTTTGAAACACTTAAGACACAAATCTTTATATTAATTAAATAATTTTGTAAAAAAAAATGTTTACAAAATCAGTTTTTCTTAAAAAAAGTTTTAATAAATAAACAAGACATATATCAAGCTCTTCAAAAAGAACAAAGTATTTTACTTTGTAAGATACTAAACAGTGATTTATATTGAACTATTTCATTTTAAAATCTGTAACTTTTTCATAACTTTCTACATATGTTTTATCAAAAATTTAAAACAAACAAACTTTTGTGCAATTACTCTGCAAATCTCTGTTTATTTTCTTCATGACATCCTCAAACAGATTCTGTTTCCTCCTGTCATTTCTGCTCCTACTGTTTTTAACATCGTCGTTATCAACTGTCTTCTTGGGCGGAGGCCTCTTCCTTTTTACAATTTTCTTCTTTGCTACAACCTTATTTGGTTCTGCAAACTTGACAATTTGTACAGGTTTTGGTTCCGGAACACCTATTAGTAAAAAAAAAACAATATTTTTTAATTAAAACATTATTTATTTATCTTGCAAGTAGTAATACTCGGTTTTTTAATGCTATAAAGTTAATATTTCAATTTATTTAAACTTTTTCTATAATAAATTTGCTTTGTTTTTGCTAAACTTGCAAAATAAGAGCAATTATTTTTTTCAAATCAAATAAATTCAACAAACCATTCACAGCTGCTCCATCAGCTACTTCATCATCCATTTCGCTACCTGATTGTTCTTCACTTTCTGATTCTGTTATAAATATAAATGATTACTAAAAAAGTGATTTTGTGCCACAATTTATTATACTAGTTGCAATCTAAGTTTAACAAAAAAATCACACAGCAGCAAAAAACAACTCATCATTGTTGTAACAAGTTACGTAAAGATTCAATTTGCATTTAAAACAAATCAATATATACAAAAACTAATTGTGTAATAACATGTATATAAGAACTAATTAAATCGACAAAGATTGTAACTATCTCACATTAGAAACAAACAATTTTATAATAATACTAGTATAAAAATTATTATTATCTTAAATTACAACCAAACAATTCATGTACAATCAAATCTGAAGACTCATCATTTTTACCATCAACTTGAAATCATTATCTTATAACTTTAAAAAAACGTCAAGTTAACAATAATTTAATTACAAACCTGAAGACCCACTATTGTCATGTTTATCATCAACTTTAAAGTCTTTATCATCTTCAGAATCTTCCTCAGGAAGCAAATCATCGAGATCTCCCCCCAAAAGATCATCTTCTTTGTTGTGCCCGTTTGTTATTGGTGCTGAGGGTGCTTTGATCTTCCTCTTGCCAGGCGCTCTGATTGCTGTGTTTAAACTTGTTTATTAAAACTTTTTGGTGCTGTTATAAAGTACAGTTATTAGGTAAGCAAACAAAAAAAAAATTGCAGTAGGGTCGTCTTTTGGCCACAACTCATGACTAAGTATAAACTAGGTTTAAATTAGAAAATGTAAATTTAAAGTAGAGTTGTTGTAATTGAAGCTTCTAGAAGTCTAGCGGTTTTTATATCTTTTTAATTTCTTCTTTTTTTTTGCACTTATTCCTTTGAGATTAACCACACAAAAACAAAAATTTTTAAAAACGTATGGCATTTACAAGTGCTAGATTTACACAAATCTCAACATATAGCAATTATGTGTTGCAGTATTATTACAAAAAATGAAGCAAGTATTATTATCATTCAAGGGCTGAAGTTACTTACTGAAGCTTGGAACGTTTGCTTGATTGGCAGCTTCTTCTGTCTCATCATCTTTTTGTGAACTCTCTCCAGTCTCCATCTTCTCTGTGGATTCCTCCTGGAGATGTTTGATCTCCTCATCGTCTATTTCGTCCTCAGATTCTACATAAAATTATTTTTGTGGTTACTAAGCATTAAAGTGGAAGTACGAACTAAGTAAAACTGAGGTCTGAAATTAAGTTAACTTTTCGGCCTTTTAATCACAAACTTTAGATTTCTTTTACACGATCAACTAAATTGAAATGTTTTAGTTGGAGTACACAGTTTAAAGTTATAGAAACTTTCAGCTGTTCTAAAAAATTCAAATGTTTAGTATGTACATATGTTGTAACAACAATAACAAAACTAAAAGGTTTAAACAACAGAAGACTTTTGTTCTTATATACTCTCAAATGAGTTTCCTGTTATTGCCTCTACTTGTAATGTTGTTAAACAAAATTAAAACTGTTCTACAACTAAACTACTTTACTTTAAGGTAAGCAACCAAAGCTTAAACAAAACATTATAGTACAGTTTTTAAGCAAAAAATATATACCTGTGGCTGATAGTATTTTATCCTAGTAGTATGAAAATGAGATATATTACCTAAAATGTGTGCATGAAAATTACTAATTTTTAAATAAGGTGAAAAATTACAAAAAACAGCTCTAGCTGCTAAAAACAAGGTATTTACACCTATCTACATTTGATCAAACTATGGTAACCCTGCTCTAAACCATAAAACACCTGTGGTATGGTTTTGAAAACAAAAATGTCTAAATGAACTAAACATCGATATTAAGTAAACATTAGGGCAAAACAAACATGAATAGTATAGTAACTATGTCTAGCTTATAAAAACATTAGAATAAAACAAATATTTACTTCAACCAACTTTTAACATTGTAGAATAATTAGACTACAGCTCATTTTAGTGTTTATATTTATACTTTTTTTCGTTTCAGATTTTACATTGTTAATAAATTATTAAACTAAATTGACAAGGAGTTATTCTTCAAACATAGCAGTATAAAAGTAAATAAAAATTAAGGGGATATAACAGTTTTTTTTTTTTAAAGGTACTAAAGACCTCACAAAAACAGCTCCATCTGATAAAAAAAAGTTTAAACTTCACTTGAACCAACCTTCATTATCGTGATGACCTTCCTGGTGTTCGAAATCTTCATCCTCCTCACTCAGATCTGCCATCAGGTCATCAGAGTTCTTGTTCAGGGACTTCCCCTCCTCCATCATTATGGCTTTGATCTGCTGCTCATTGAACTTGATCCTCCTCTTTCCAGGCCTCTGTTGCCTGAATTTGGCTGTGCAAAAAATAATACTTTGATGATAACAAAAACTAGTAAGTTTTAACAAAGCCTCTACCTTATGAAGTTGGGTATGAATAAAATATTATGTTAATTAAAAAATTAGTGAATATCAAATTGACTGAGAAAAGTTAATATTTTATTGTTAATAAATTATACACTTCTCACAGATTTTATCAAGGTTTTTTTTGTCTAGTACTCTCTATTCTGAATTTTTTTTAATATTTAACTGATTGTAAAATACTTAGTGTCTTAAAAAATAAAGTTCTTAAAATGAAGTGATAGCTTATGACATTTAAAAATTATTTAAATTAAACAAATTTAAAAAGTTTCTTAAGTTTTTTTAATCTTAAAAAGCTGTGAAAAAACACAAACAAATTTTACAAACAAATATATATGTATGTTGAAAATTTTCAAAAACTTATAAAAAGGTTCTCCCTTCAAAATTTGGTGTGAAAATTTTTAAATATTGAAGTGAGTGTAAAACACTCTGTGTATTCTTATTTAATCTTGACATCACTTATAATATAGAAATTCTACAAAATAAAAGTTTATTTTATTTTTTAAACAACAAACTTTTAGTATAATTTCACAAGTTGAAACATCAACAAATGTTTTTTGAAATAAGAAAGTTTTATTATTAATAATAAATAACTAAAACGTTTAAATAAATATAATTAGTAATATTGCAAGCAAAAAAATGACTGAACAACTTTATAGAAAGTTTTTAGCTTAGAGTAGACTTTTAAATATTTTTATATTTTTAAAATAAAATTTAATATTCATCCATATTCATTAGAGCCACCAAGTGTAAAGAAAGAACAAATACTTTTAAGTAAATTTTTTGTAATACATAAAAGCAACATGTTTGTAAAAATGAAAATGTCTAAAAATCAAATAGGAGAAAGTCATAACCATATACATAGCTAATAAGCAAAGTTTTCCAAATAGCAGAACTAAAGAGTTCTAATTACTAAATAAACTTTTTACTTAAATTTCATGCTTGAGTAATGATGTGGCAATTTTCATATAGAAATTTGGCAACTATACTAATTATAAAACTAGTTTTTATAAAGTTTTTGTAATTGTTTTTGTTATATATTTAATGTATGTTTATTACAATAATGTAATTAATAGTAAAATAATTTAAATATAGTGAACAAAATCTATTAATTTAATTATCAAAACACAGAAAACTTTTTTTAATGTAATATTAAAAACACAAAAACTTTAATAATAATTACTCTTCATTATACAAAAAAAATAAACGGAATTAATTTCACTCATTTATTTTTAATTTGTTCTTACATAGTTTCAACTTCCTTACAAGCTAATATGAAGTGTGTAATTCAAATATATAAAAAAAACTAACACAAGGTATTATAAGGTGCTTCATTTGTAGGATTGTTGCTGTCCATTAATCATTCCAGGTAAAAAATATTACAAATAAAATACTTTTATTTACAAGTTAAACTTTTTAATATAATGCCTGTAGATATAAACAACTAATTTAAACATTTAAAATAACTAAAAACTTAAAAATCAACTAAAAATTCATAAAACTTAAACTTGTTTGCACCACTATATAAAAAAAAAATTATTATTGAATTATAGCTAATATATTATGTTGCTAATATAATTGTTTAATTATTTAAGGCTAAATTAAATATCAAGAGTTTAAGAATGCATATATTATCATGCTTTGTTTAAAAATTTAAAATTTTGTAAAGTTTGTGTAGAATTAATTATTAAAATAGCCACATGTGTAACTTTTATTTAATAAAATGCAATTTTATACATTTCATGTACTTTCTTTTAGTTTTCCTTGTTTCTATTATCTATTGTTACAATTTTTTAATATTGAAACTTTGTTTATACCACTTGAGGGTAAATTACCTACCATTGATGAAATCAATTTTTCATAACATTTCCTACTTAAGTGAACTTAGTTCTTTTTTTTTAGGGGATATTTATCATTGTTTTATTTTAGTAAATCCGTCAACTTTTCAAGCTTCTAAGTAGCTAGATTACAGGCGCCTCTCAAAGCGCCTAGACCTAATATTAGTGCAACCTAATATTAATACAACTTCTTAAAACTAAAATTAACTTAAAAAACTCCTAGTACATAAACTGAGATACTGAAGTTTATACTTTTTTCAGGAAAATACGTTTTTTCACGTATTTTTGTTTATAAAAATGTGCTGATACGATAATTGGGTTTCATTTCAACATTTTGAAATTTTTTAACACAGGTTACTTTTCGCCCTATGACTTTCAATAGGCTTTGTTACTTTTAACAAAAAAAAACTTATCTTAATTTTACTTATTTATGTATATATTAACAAAAGCTGCGCTACAACTTAATAACGAAACTTAAGAAATGTTTATTATTTTGATAAATGCAGCATGTTTATACTTAAAATCTAATTTATTCTTACAAAAATGGCTAGTTTACATCTTACCACCAAAAGAATTGTGATGAAATTAAAATGTAATATAGTTTGAAAAAATACCCTTTCTAAAAACTAAAAATCAGATCTTGTCTGCTGACGGAAAATAGATCCTTATTTTGGGGGATATGAGTTTTAAAAAAATATTACATAAACCTTAATTTTTATAACTATGAGTTGTTATCAATATTTTTATGCGAAAAATGTCTAAAAATCTTAAAACAAACAAAATTTTGACAACTAATTAGTAAAAGTTTTGTTCGCGCACTAACATATTGACGTCAGATAACTATTGTTGAAGAAAGCCTATGTGGCAGTTCTAACAACAAAAAAATTTCAAGTTCAGGCCGCTCAAAATTTATTAGATTTTTGTAGACTAAAGTGAAATAGTTTAAAGTACTCCCGATAAAAAGTTTGAAAATATCAAAGCTATTGTGTTTTAATTACAAAGATTAATGGCATACATGACTAAAACTTTAGGAACCTAGTTTTGAATGTAGTAAAAAAATGTTAATATTTCATTTTTAACAACCAAATTTAGTATTAACGTACAAGTAATTTGAAAATCTTTAGTATTTGTAAACCTTTTTTCTGAACTTACTGTAATAATATACAACTTTCAACGTAATTAATAAAAAAAAACTTAAAAAAAATAAGTTCAGGTAGAAAATATTTCTAAATATTTGTAAAAATATCTTTTGTAAACTATTTTTGTAAGCTTAATTTTACTTGAATCTGGCGTAAAAATTTCTTTAGTTAAGCAATTTAGGACAACTAAAAACTTCTTTTCTTAAGAGCAATTTTTATAAAAACTCGAATATATGCAATGCAGTTTAGAAGAAGAAAATTTGAAAATGTGTATATTGCTGAATTTTTTTTTATATAAAATATTATCCCTTTTTTTTACATTCTTAAAAAAACAACCGTTTAAAACTTATACAATCTTTGAAAAGTTATTGTTGCTTCTTCTAATACTGCATTTTGTGAGCTAAGTTTAATTCATAATGTTGCAAAATAAACTAAGATGTTTTTTTGGACTATTTATAAAAAATTAAGAATGTTCAAAAATTAATTGGTCAAGATAAAATAAAAATTTTTGTATTAGGTTTATCTATCTTTTTATGTAAACTTTAGAAAGTTTTAAAAAATAAAGTACCAGAATTATACTATGAGTCAGAAATAAAACCCTAATAACTCGTATATTTTTAGGTAGATCAACTTTATAATATAAATAAAAAACTAGTAAAAATTTGTTTTGGCTGTAAAAATTACTACTACTTATGTAAAAGTCTCTTTAGTTGTATCACCTTAGAAAATTTTTATACCGTCTTTGGTGACTAGTAAAGTTTAAGAAATATTTATTCAAACAAATTTTTATAAAACAGCTTAAATATTATATTTTAGTTATTCAGTTTTAAAAATAAAGATAAAATTATTTTTGAAGTCCTAAAGCAAAACAACATATATTTACTAAATGTTTTGTAAAATTAAACATAAAAAATTTTTCAATTGTAATCAATAAAGTTTTAGTTTGTCAAGTACTTTACAAAAACTTTTGGTAAAAAGTAATATCAATATATAATTTGGACAAATGTAAACAAAAATTAAACACTACAAATTTTCAATTACTTTTTAGTCAATGAGGTGATGGTTTTCACAGCATATCTTCATAATAAAAACATTTTTCAAAAATTTGTTTTTGTTCCAAACACCTGTGATAACTTAGATAAGGAAATCTCTGAATTTGAGAAATTTCGGAAAAAAATTGAAAACCTGGAATTTTGAACAAAAGTCAATAAGACCCTGAAAATTTAAACTATTTTTGAATAAAAATAACATAATTTAAAAATAAAAAAAACAAATTTTGATATTATGAAAAATCTATCATAAAATAAAATACTTATATAGCATTAAAAACTTTAATCATTAACAAACACAGCTAAAGTAGCTTTATAGTTTTTTTTTCATTGTAGTTGTACTACTGAAGACAATTTTTCTAAATTTAGTTTAATTTTATTCAACAGAAAGACCAAAAACTTTTAATTATAGACTGGAAAAATTTCTTAACACCTTTGGAAACTCTTTGATGTTAAATTCGACCCTGCTACAGTTGTTATTTACTTTTGTAAAACTTGCATCTTTTAAACTTAAAGGTGTTTACTTAGGGTGTATTATCTTTTCAATTTTACACGTTTCTGATAAATATTTGCCATAAATTTCTGATTTAAGCTTAAAATTCACCGAAAAGAAAAAACTCATAAAAGTTTTGTATTATATTACAATAAAAATAGAAGATCAAAAAAGAAATTATTTTATATGTGTAACTCACTTTTTTTATAAAAATTAATCCCAGGAACATCATTTTTGTCATACCTAAAAAATTATTACTCATAGTCGTTTAATGAATAATTAGATTAAAGCAGTTAGTTAAATATAAACCAGGAATAAACTAACTAGCTATTTTTCTTTTTTGTAAATTTAAAATTGCAAGTAATCCAAATGAAAACTAATGAAACAAAGTAATTGAGCAAAATGTTTAGCTAAAAACTTTTAGAGAACTTTAAATAACTGCTCACACCTAACTTATGCTAGCAATAAGTGTTTGAAATTTGTCTTTTTTGAAAAAAACGTTTTTTTTAACTTTTAACTCGAATTATACACGCATGGTTACCTTATTTCACTTTATACATGATAAATCAAAAAAGAAGCATCTAGAACAAACTTATGACACAAAAAGTACAATTTGCTTTTTATTTTGCTAATTTGAAAATTTTATAAATGCTGATGGAATGTAAAATTTATGTCTTTTGTTTGTTTTATGTTTTTAAACTTGTGCATGAGCAGAAAAATAAAACTTGTTTAGCAAAGTAAAGTAATAAAGATTCAACATTATTTTATGGGCAAGTAAAGTTTTGTACAAAAAATAAAGATGTTCCAAAACTAACAAAAAAGGATTTGATACAAAATTTGAATGCAAAAAGTTTTGTTTCTTGTTAAAGCTACAGTTGCAAAAAATAGCTAAAAGTGCCAACAGGTAACAAATATCATAAACAATGTGTAAAATTCTCAAAACCTCCTTACAAATACGTACTTTGGTGTAAATATTTTAGTTTTTTGTAAATTGACAACTTGAAAACAAAATATTTTTAAGTTTTCTAAAATATTTGTTTTGCTTTATTATTTTTTATTATTTATTTAGCTAACTTCTGACAAAGACTATATGGTAACAGTTTCTTTATTCCAACTAATAAAAACAATAGAAATCACAAATACCATTATTTTGTTTTTGAGTATTGTTTATAAAATTTTAAATGTTTGTTATATTTCGGCATTTTTAGCTGTTTTTTGCATCTGTAGCTGTAATAAAAACAAACTTATAACATTCACATTTTGTATCAAACTCTTTTTTGTTACTTTTGGAAACTGTTTACTTTTTATACAAAACTTGATTTGTTAACAAAATAAATTTTACAGAATTTTTATAACTTTAGTTTGCTTACCAATACAAACTTTTCTGCTCATACACATGCTGCATGTTTGTAATGGCTTCACAGGTGATCACAAGTTTTTTAATTAGTTTTTTAATTAAAAAAAAATGTTTCAATAAAAGTTTAAATCAGCAGTGTGCCAACTAAAAAATCCAACAAATAGAAATTTATCTACAAGAAGATTTGAAAATATACTGTTTTTAAACGATTGTGTTAATTAAAAAAAAACTAAAAAAGACTCAACAGCCATATATATTTTATCTTAAAACAACAAAAGGTGTTTGTAGGAATAATAAATGTAAATTATACTCAAGTACAAAGAAATAACGAAAACTTAGCAACTATGACTGCAGCTGTTTTTATTAGTTAGAATAAAAAATTGTTTCCATAAAAGTTTTACATCTGCTAGCCAAGTAAATAAAAAAAATCTATTAGATGGTTTAAAACCGTTTTGTTTTCAAATTACTAACTTACAATAAACAAAAAAAGTTTGGTTATTTTTAACATCAGTATTAGTAGGAACTCCCTACTAAGAAGGTTTTAGAGAGTTTTACATGTTACAAAACTCTTTTAAAACTTTGTACTTAATTTTTTTTTTCAGAAATAAAATAGTAAAACCTAATAGCTTGAAAATTTAACCAGTTTTAAGTTGACAATCTGCTGTTTTCCATCATTTAAAACAGTTTTGTATCTGTGCTTAGTTTATATACAAATTACTAATTTGATATTCAACATTCAGAAAAATTCAAAAAATTGCCATGAGAGACGTAAAATTAACCTCATTTTAGTACTAAAAATAGATAAGTATTTTAAAAAGACTTAAAGTATTAGTCTTTTTTAGTTAATTTCATTATTACTAACAATGTAATTTACCCAAATAGCTAAAAACTAAATATGTTTTAGTTATTTCTTTTTATTTAAGTGCTTAATCTTTTAATTGACTCTTAACTTATTTCATTATAATTTTCTTTACATTTTGACACTTAAATAACTTTAATAAATTTTTCATTTAGGAACAAACATTTTTGTTTTTTTTTACAATCTGTTATTACCATAGTTTATTAAGTATAACTTTAAAAAAAGTTTGTATCAACATAAAATTTCTAGAATTTTCATGGTTTTTTATTTAAAGTATAATTAGCACAAAAAAATATTTTTTGTTTATCTAGTTTTAAAATTGTTTTTTTACAAAACTTCATCAAGTAATTAAACCACTTTTTTTTATAAAAAATTATAAAAATAGAAAAATCTTTATTTATTAAAATATTTTGGTTTATACTTTGAATGTTTTAATTTTTACTATTCATTAATCTTAGGATTTTTCTAGATCCTTCGCCAAGCTAAAATTATTTAAAAAAAATAAATCAACTACAGTGCTTATTCACTTATCCGGACACGTTGGGCAAGATTCTTCTGTAAACGTGTCCGGATAACTAAAAATCCGGATAAATACAAAAAATCATTTTTTTCATATAATAATATAACTGCTGCATATAATGCAATGCATAATAAAAGTGTTATGGTAAAAACAAATACATAGTAGTTGTAAGTAATATATTATAAAAAGATAAATAATAAAAGCTAAACTTAAGGTCAATTAGTTTATTTTTTCTATTCTAGAAAAACATCAGACTTACAAACCCTCTGCAACTATAGACATTTTTTTATGGGTCAAGCAAGTAAAATTCACCATTTGTAATTCCACCTGCCCTAACTATTAATTTAAAAAATATTTATTTTTATTTAAGACAAAATATAAACCAAATTTATCTTTAAAAACAAAAAATAATGTAAACCTATCTCTTTAAATGAAATAAAAGACTTTTTTTTTAATTAAAAAAACAGACAGAAAGAAAACGGGAGATATTGATTAAGTTTAAAGTCAATTTAACGGAAACATATCACTCCTAACAAACTAGTTTTTATTGAAAGTTTTACTAAAATTAGAAATAATAGACGTTTATTTTATAGTTATTCCCTGTGTTTCAGCAGAAAACTCATGGAATTTAAAAAGTTGCGAAACTTTTTGAAGGAATTTTTGTGTTTACTATTGAAATTTATTTGAATACTCTTCTGAGCGAAACTGTCCAGATAAGTAATCGTCCGGATAAGTGAAGTCCGGATAAGTGAATAAGCACTGTATAAGGTTTTTGAAACTTCGTTGTGTAACTGAATTTTTACAGTCATAACATTTTGAAATAATAAAGTTTAAAAATTAATTTAATAGACTAAGTTTAAAAATTTCCCAAGTTTTTTTTAATATTTTTGTTTTGTTTTTAATTTGGAAACTAATTTTCCTGTATAAAAAATGTGCAGATGCCTTTACTTTATAACAATTTTTAGATACATACTCATGAGTCAAGAAGACATATTTTATTTGAAATTTAGGCCCAATGTTTGTGGCGAATACAAACTTGCTTCAAAACAGAGTCCATGATAATAAGCTATAGTTTGTGTTCTATATTAACTTATCATTACTATTTTCTGCAAAAAAGTGGATCTAAATACGTTTGTTTTTTTATGCTTTATTTGTTTAGACTAAACTCATGACAGTTTTTGTGTAAGAAACCTTTTTACCACTTGTGAACCTTTTTCATGGTGATTAAAGTCTGTACACACTAGAATAAAAAAATGTGTGCACCACAAGCTCTAAACTCCCTAATAAAGTATTTTTGTATATCAAAACAGTTTTTGATATTTTGATTACATTTTCAAAGACCTTTTACTTTTTTCGTATGTTTTTCTGCTCTTCATACTTCTGTAAGTTTCAAAATGAATTTTCTTCATTCTACTTAAGTTTTGTACAAATTCCCGTTCATCCAAAATAAATTTCGTGCATACCCTAAAGACCATAAACTGACAAAACAATGAACTGTAGCAACAAAATTTTTGGTCAATTAAAAGATTTTATACTTCAGAGAATAAAGTTTTATGTTTTAATTCGTGACTAATACTTGAATATGTTTTCTATAAATTTTGTTTGAAATTTTTTAATGATGCTTGAAAAATTTATCAACACTATTTGTACTTATTGTATAATGTACACTTTTTTTAATTATAAAAATTTTATAATTTATTGATAGTAAAAAAATCTTGTAAGTTAGTTATTAGTTTTTAATTTGAAGTTAAAATGTCAAGTAAGTTTTCAAAGTACATGCTTTTTGTAAACACTTATATGAAAAGTTTGATTGAAAAAAATTTAAGGTACCTTTACTTTTTTGTGGTGATTATAAATTTCGGCAATACTTTAATAACTATATTTAAAATCCTGGGAAGTACTATGTATAAATTATTTAATTCAGTAGTTTACCAAACTTGAAAACAACTAAAGGTCTTTGACAAAATGATACATATTTTTGTTATGGAATTCTTTGAATGAAGTATTTGTATATATCTCCTCGATACAAAGCAGAGTTGTTGCACTTAAAAAAGAAATTAGTCAACAAAAAGGCTAAGGTCAACTTAAAGTGTGAATTAAAAACTTATAAAAATATATAAAATATTTAAAGTTGTTTAAACTAAAAAAATTATTTAAACTTAAAAAAATGTTAAGTCTCCAAATAAATAAGCAAGAGCAAAATTTTTCCAACTAACTAAAATCTAAAGCAGGGTTTCCCTAACATGTTTTTAAATGGGCCTCCTTAAAGGAATTAAAAAGCTACGGCCCCCTCTAACAAGATTTCTCAAAAAACTACCATTAATATCACCTAAGGCTTTTTTGTTTTGCACTTTATCAACAATTCCAGAATTTCTAGTGTAAGTTTCAAAACTACTATTAAAAACACCTAAAACCTGTTTTTTGCTCTTAATTTGCAACTCCAGAATATTAGTGTAAGTTTCAAGTTATGACTTCATGGCTCCCCTGTGGCTCCTTAACTGCTCTTGCCCCCTAAATATCTGTCATATTGGCCATTTTGGGAAACCCAGGTCTAGAGCTTATCTTTTTTAATTTTATAAATACTTCAAATGCATTTTGTACTTCAAAAAGAAAACTATTTAACATTACTCAGTCCCTAAATTAAAAAATAAGTTTTTTATCAATAATAACTAAAACAAAAAGAATTATTTAAATACATTCTTTTTTAATGAAATGAAGATAATTTTGATAATAAAAAATAACTCTGAATTTTTTTTTTTTACTTAAAGAACATATTTCAAATTTTTGTAATTTAAAAATTATAACTTAGCCAAATAATCTTTAATTATTTTGAAAATAGAAAAACTAAATATTTTTATCACTTTATTTTTACTTTTGAAAAAGCTTTATATTTTGGACAAAAACTATATTTATATAGCTTATCAATACAAGTATCATTTAATTTAAATAATTTTGATAAAACTATTGGAGAAAGCTCAATTTTGTTTTCTTCCTTAAAAATTATTTTAATTGATTTTATATAAGTTTAAGTTCTGTTAATTAGTTATGCTTGACTGTTTGTATTTTATATTTAATATAAGTACAACAGTTCTTTTTAGAAAAAAGACTTTTTATATTTGATATTTGATACGTTCTAAAAATCTACATAAAAATTTAACAGAAAGAGCAATATTGGCTATAAGGTATAACAACAAGTAAATCTAGTTCATTGAAAACCCTGATCTACTTTTAAACAGTAAACTCTGAAATATAAGTTTGATTTATTTAAAGTTAAAAAACACCTGTTTTTCATTTAAAAACTTAAAGAGAAAAGTTACTAATTAAAGTCTGAATTTTTTCATCTCAGAGAAGTTTTGAAAAAGTTTTGGAATATCTTTGATAAAACTTTAGGTAATACTTGAATTTATTTTTGATAAGGTGTACGAATAGTTTTTTTCTACATTTATAAAATAAATAAGTTCCTCTTTTTAAATATAGAGTGATATTTTATTACTGATGTATACAGTTCATTATATTTTTAATTTACTCTATTGAAGGGTTTAAAAGAAAAGTATGACTATTTATTTGCTTATTTTAATATTTAGCACTACAAAAATTAAACATTCAAATCTTATTATGTATTTAACTTTATAAAAATAGTTTTAAGTTTTAATTTTTTTTGAAAGAATAGCCAATGGTTTAGTTATTACTTTTAGTTTATTTAAAAACCAACAATCAAAGTTCACAATCTAAATCCAAGGTGGAAATTACAAAGGTGTTTGTTTGCAATTTTACACACAGGGTTGCCACTTTACCTGGAAACCTGGAATTTGAGAAACTTTGAAAAAAACCTGGAAAATCCTGGAATTTTGATCAAAAAACCTGGTATTTTTAAAAGTTTTAGCATTTTCAGTACTAAAATTTCAATTTGACCCAAAACATATCATATAAACAAGATTTTTTTGTCATTATCAAAATTTTTTTTTATTTTAAAACACATTAAAGTTACTTTACAGCATCTTTTAAATGTTTTTGTACTATTTAACACAGTTTCTTTTATAGAAATTAACTTAAAACTAAAAATAGACCCAAAATTTTTTAATTTTTAAAACCTGGAAAAAATTTGGAAGATCTGGAAAAATTTTTGAAAAAACAAGTGGCAACCCTGTACACATAAAATAATGTTTCATTTAGTTAGTTAATGAGATCTTGAGTTACAATAATCTCACTGACAAAGTGAAGCAATACTTAATGAATAAGTTCGTGAACTAATAAATTTGAAATAGTTATTAGAACAAACAGGTCATATATTAGAACTATATGTCAGTGTGACAATGCCTTAAAAGGTGAAACCAACATAATTAAAAAAAATAAGATATAGTTGTCAATTATATTTGCCTTTTGTGCCTAATCTTTTTGGTGTTAAATTGATTTAGTAATTTTAATTTAATAAGATTGATGAGCATTGTTTAATGACTCATTTAAAGACCTTAACCATAATTATAATATTTTTATTTTAAAATTAGCTCTATTAAGTGCATAGGGGGGAAAATAACTTTTTTCACAATTTCATCTTATTTTATAGAGTTTTAACTAAGTTACAAGATGCTTTATACAGATTTTAAAAAATCAAAATAATTTTTGAGACATAGCAGGTCAAAGTCGTAGGCAACAATAGGTTCCCTAATGGAGGCGCTGACAAAAGTTTATTTCACTTAAAATTTATCTTTTCCTACGATTTTTGAGATAATTATCTCAAACTTTCAGGAAATGTACCTTGCAGTAGTTATAAAATTCCGTCGGGAAGGTTTTTTTAAATGATAAAAAAAATTAAACAAAAAGACTTTTTTAATGAAATTTAGATAACACAAATAATCATAAAATGTTTAAACTTTTTAAATATCATTGCGACAGATTTTTTCTAAACATTGCAAGGAACATTTCCTGAAAGTTTGAGGTAGTTACCTCAAAAAACGTAGGAATAGATAGATTTTTAGTGATTTCGAGTTATTTGCTGTTTTAGTTTACGCCTCCCTTTAGGAACCTGTTGCAGCCTTCACTATATCTTAAAAATTATTTTGAGTTTAAAAAATCTATAAAACCTGTAGCTTACTTAAAAATCAATAAAATAAGACTAAATTGTAAAAAAGGTGATTTACTCCCCAATGCCCTTAATTTTGATTGTTTTTAATTATAAGTTTACAAGTAATAAGAATCTGTAAACATAAAGCTACTAACTCACATAAAACAACATTGATGTAACTTAATAAAAATTAAAAAAAGAAAATTAAAATTTATATTACATTTATAGATTTATTTAAAATTTTGTTTTGAACCATTAGTGTTTATTACTAAAATAAAGTTCATACTAGTAGTTAATAAAATGAACAAATTGTGGTTAAGAAGTTGAGTGCTTTTTTATTTAAAATAATAGGTAACAGCTTAAAGGTTCACATGTTTATAAAATAGTGTTTAATTTGTAGAGTTAACTTGCAAATTAGTTAGTCTTATTTTTAAAGGTCTGAAAAATTATATAATGATGTTCCTATTATTACTTTTAGATATGTAAGTACTAAAAGTAATTTCATAGTTTTTATTATCTTTTATTAAATATTAAACAACTTATTTGTAAAAATTATATGCTTGAAGTATATATAAAAGTATATAATTATTACAGTAATGTTAGTCTTATTTTTAAAGGTTTGAAAATTACAATAATGATGTTCCTATTATTACTTAAAAATATGTAAGTACTAAAAGTAATTTTATAGTTTTATTGTGTTTTATTTAATATTAAACAACTTATTTGTATAAATTATATGCTTAAAGTATTTATAAAAGTATATAATTACTACAGTATTACTGACTGTAATTTTTTTTTTTTTTATTCAATATTAGTTATGGCTATATTTACTAAATTTTTTTTTTAATAAGAAATTATTTTTTATCATTTTTTTAATGTGAAAACCTTTAGTATCATTTCAAACCTGGGAGTTCCGAAGTGGGCCATGACAGATAATCAGCGGGCCATGAGCAGCAAAGGTGTGCAGTTAAGGAGCCTCATGGGGTCATGAAGACGTAGTTAGTTGAGTGGTACTTTTATGAGTAATCTTGTTGAAGGGAGGTCATAACTTTTTGATTTCTTTATAGAGGGCCATTTGAAAAGATAGTTTACGAAATCTTGCTTTAAACTGATATTAGTTAAGGTAAATTTAAATGAGAAAACTAGCTTCATTTTTGAATTACAAATAAACTTTCGTTTCTTGAAGTGTATATAATATTAATTATTTAAGATTTTGTATCTTAAAATAAGATGTTTTGGTTGTCACTTTCTTGGGTTGAGCTTGATTCAAGTTATTAAAAATGTTTTTTTGTCAGTTTTATGCAAAAATAAAAATTGTTTTGTTTGTGTTTTTTAAACAATTTACACAACTTAAGGTATTATTTTTTTCTTTATTGTATCTTGAAAGACATTGTAGGTTACTAACTTAATAAATAGTATATATTACACCTATACTATAAACGATACTAAATAAATAATTATTTAACTGATACACTAATACTAATGTTAAATACTACTTAATTCTACATTTATATAAAACTAGGCATGACACGAATGAACGTATTTTCTTAAAGAACAATTGCAAACACTTACAAATATAAAGAACCATGTACATTATTTAAAACTTTAAGCTTTAGAAGTTACTTTAAATGTTAATAAAACTTTTGAACACAATTAAAACCTAAGGCATAACATTTTGATAGTGCTTAAATTAGAAAGAGAATTAACTGCTTGAATTTAAATTTATAAAAAAAATGAGAATAAAACTGTCTTAAATAAAAACTATACAACACATCAAAACAATATAAAAATATATTTTCTGGAATTACACCTTTACTGCAGAAAGACTATGGCACAACTTTCTCCATCAGATGATTGTTTATATATAACTGTAGTATGCGAATGCAAAGTTTGAACCTCACGTTAGCAGCAGCAAGGTGGTCTACAATGAACTCCCTCCAACTCGTGAGTGTTTATATATGAGTATGCAAATGCAAACTTGCATCAGTAATCTTGCGAATTTTCTCTCAAACGCTTGGGTCTCAAAAAACTTAATCTCAAATAAATTACCAAATTCAGTTTGTGTTCTGTTACGCTTCCTCTTCTTCTACTTTTGATAAAGAATCTTCACTCTACTGCCTTTTTGTTGGAAGATAAACACTAACCTTCCTTCATATACAAGAAAAAAAAGTAACACATATCAAAATTTAAATTGGTCTCGAATGATTTTTTTTAAAAAGTATCAAAAAAATTAGGAAATAAAATAACTAAACAATTTTTAATAAATGGTCTTTTAGTTCAAAAAAAACTTGCATTTTTATAATTCAAAAAAATGCCTATCCCCTATAATACCAAATCTAAAAAGTTTCAGCATTTTACTAGTCTTTGCTCATTTTACTAGTCTTTGCTGTCTTAGTTACTAATAAACATTGTCTTTTTCTGCTATGCTATTAAGATATTATAGGCTCACATGACTCATTTTGACTTAAAATTGGTCACCACTTTTTGTGACTTGTTTTACTCATACATTGTCAATACTGTTGTGAGTTGTTTGGACTTATATATAGTTAGTTCTATTTTAACTTTGTAGACTAAATTCTTTCAGCTCTATAGTGACTTTGTGGACTTAAAATTTTCCAGTTCAGTTTTGACTTTGTGGACTTCAATTTTGTCACTTCAAATTTGACTTGGTGGACTTAAAATTTGTCAATTTTATTGTGATTTATTGGCTACAATTTTATCAGCTTTTAATTTATTTTGTAGACTTAAAATTGGTCAGTTCTAATTTGACTTTTTTGACTGAAATTTTTTAAAACTTTATTGGGACTTACACTGGAACAACACCCTTTGTGAATAACTTGGCTTAAACTATACTATATCACCAACTCTCTGTGACCTATTAGGACTAAAATGCTATTAACACCTATTTAATTTATTATTTAATCCCCCTATGGTACTTAATTGAATATGACCCTCTATTGCATATATTTTTTCAAACTGGGCCAACAGTAGGTGGCCATGAGGTCATAGATTGAAACTTACACTAGATATTTTGAAAAACAGATATAAGCTAAAAAATAATTTAATAAAAAATAAATAAAAATGTTACTGACCAAGGGTAAGGGTTAGGGGTAACAGTGGTAGTAAAAAAACAAAAAAAATAATAAAAACACTGACCGAGGGTAAGGGTTAAGGGTGACAATGATATTAAAAAAATATATATAAAAATTACAAAAAAATAATTACAAAATAAAAAATAAATAAATAAAAATAATAATAACCTGTGCAAAAATGTTTCCTGCAAATTTATCCCCTCGTGCAAATTTGACAGTTACCCAGGCCAACAGTAGGTAGCCATGAGCAGCAAAGGGGGCCATGAGGTACTACTAAAATTTTTATGGTAAAATACTGTCTTGGTCTTATATAACTGTTATTTAAAAGACTAGTAATACTTCACCTGGAGTAAAAAACAAAGAGCATTGAAACAGTTTAAGTCCTAATAAGTTTCAGAAGGTTGGTGACAATATTTAAGTCAAAGTAAACTACATAGGGTATTGTCCCATTTAAATTTTATAAGTCCCAAACTATTGGCAAGCTATAACCCCAAATCACATAAGTATTGGCAAACTATTAAGTCCAAATCACATAAGTAATTGCAAATTATATCTCCAAATAATAAAATAATGGCAAACTATAACCCCATGTAAGTAAAAAATGGTTGTAAACCTCTTTAAGTCACGGTTAGTCAATTTAATTAAATTCTGTGTAAGAAGTCTCTTAAATCTCGATAGCATAAGAGTAAAAGACAATATATTTTAAACTAAGACAGCAAAGGCCAGTAAAACATGCTGAAAATAGGTAGTTGTATAAAAAGGGATAGGCATGACATTTGAGTTATTTTTTGTTGAGTTTTTATCATTTATCTATTTTCAAAATGCTTTATAGCAGGTTGTAACACATGATTAATATTATTTTTGAAGTTTAGTGAATATTTGAAGTTCTGGTAAAAACAATAATTTTTTTATTGGCTATTAAATATACAAAACTTTTGAGTATACTGTAAAAACTGAAAAAAAAATTTAAATTTTTTTAGTTGATTTATTTTCTAATTTATTTCTAATTTTTTCTAAAAACAACAATAATAGTTTTGAAACTAATTTAAATTTTAGTTGTATTACTTTTTTCTTGTTTATGAAGAAAAGGTAGAGTTTACAAGTTTTCTTTCAAGGTGGAAAAAGAGAAAGTGTAACAGGATATCAAACTTCAATTGATAACTTTATTGATTTAGTGAAAAGTTTGCCCACCCGATAACGCCAATTGCAACCCCAAGATGTTGGTTACTTAAATATTAAACTTACATCCACACTATAACCTATAATTAATTATAAATTAACTTAGAACTTTATGATACTGAATAGCTATTATATATGATACTACTGTATGTGCTACTTTTAAAACTAAAGGCATGAAAATGAATGATTATTGTATTAAAGAACCATGCAAACAACAATAGTAACATAAAAACTTAGCTTCTAAATAAACGGAGTTTAAACTTTAAAAAACTTTTAAACTTATAAGATTATACTTTAAGAAACGTATAAAACAATATAACATTTAAGAATTTAGAATTCAAATCAAAAAACTGCGTATTTTAAACATTATTGTTTAGAAAAGAACTTTACAACACACACAAATAATACAAATGTCTTAATAAACTACATGTTAGCAGCAGCAAAGTGGTCTAAAATGATCGCCCTCCAACTGATGAGTGTTTATATATGGCTGTAATGTGCAAAATTTGTTTGTGAACCAAAAGAAATTGGTAATGTAATGAATAAAAATTTTGCGTCTATTGTCGATGATATAATAAAAAATAAAGAACACATTTTGCTTGTGATTATGGTGAGTTGGATTCTGTAAAAAAATTTTTGTTATAAGAATGTTTTAGCGAGTGAAACTGAAAATTATATTAAAACATTGAACCTTAATAAAAGTGTGCGTTCTGATGTCCCTAGTATTCGTTAAGTGAAGCTTAGTGCAAAACAAATTTCTCCCTACCTTTCTATATTGTATTATAATAATTGTTTTGAGTATGGTTTCTTTCCTAATTCTTTTAAACATGCTGAGGTAGTGCCAGTTTATAAAAAAAAGTAAAAAAAATGATGTAGATAATTATAGTATTATTTCTCTTCTGTCTCCCTTTTCTAAAACTTTTGAGTTATAGTGTGTGAGAGACTGAGTGGTTACTTTCTGTCAAATGATTTACTGCAATGCAAACAATATGGGTTTAGAAAAATAGGACTGAGTTAGCAGTATACCAGATTGATGAGGAACTAATTGAGGCTGGTGAAAAGAAAAAGGTAATTTGTCCTGTGTTCTTGGATCTTGCTAAAGATTTTAATACTGTAAATCATAAAATTTTGGTATTAAAACTTAAATTTTTTAATAAAAAATGTTCAATGTTAATTTTAATTAAAAATTATTTAAAAGGTAGAAGTCAGTCTACTGTTACAAATAATTTTGTATCTGAGCGTGAAATTTTCATTGTTGAGATACCTCAGGATTCTTGTTTTGGTCCATTGTTGTTTTTTGTGTATATAAATGACATATTTTCAGCTTTAAATTGAGATGGTTTGCAGACGATGCTTGTCTTAGTCATCAACATTGTGATATTAACCGTGCTTATCTATTAAAAATATGGAATTGAGGAGAATTGATGAATGGTCGTGTGAAAATAGATTATCTATTAATTATTCAAAGACAAAGTTTTTGCTGTTTAATAGAACTGCAGGTAAATGGTTCTGTGATCGAGCAAAGTAAAAATACTAAAAATCTAGGTGTAGTATTAGACCACAAGTTAAATTGAAAAGCACGTTTAAAATACCTTAAATCTAAGCTTTCGAGAAGTTGTTCTATGATGTCAAAACTGAGATATTGTTTGGATACGAGTACTTTGAAAACTGTGTATTACATTTTGTTCTATTTGCTCGTTCAGTATTGTATGTCTACTTGGGGTGGTGCTGCTAGTTGTCATTTGAAACCAATTGTTTGTATGCAAAAAAGAATTGTAAGATATGTTTGTCGCGTGCCTGCACTGACTCCAACAAATTCATTGTTTGTGAAAACTGGTATCCTGAAATTTAATGAGGTGTTTAATTTGAAAGTTTGTAAGTTGATGCTGAACACTTTGAGAGGATTTGAGGTTGACCACAGTTTTTTAGTCCAGTATGTATGGTTCATACACACAATACAAGACATTCAGAAAATAATAATTTTGTTGTTAAAAGACCTAGAACAGGGTTTTGCCTAAACTCCTTTAAGTATTAGGGTCCTAAGTTGTGGTCTAGTGTTCCAGAAATTTTTAAAAGTCTTAAGTATCAGTTTATACACATTTACAAAAAATCTTGTTGAGCCAGTATACTGAATAGGTTTGGAGAGCTGTGGTTGAGTAATTTGTGTTGCATGCAGATATTGCTTAATTGCTTATGGTTGGTACTTGTTATCCGTTACTTTTAATATATGTATAGTCAGTTTTGTTTGTGTTTATTCTAATTATGGTTGGCTAGTTTTGGTCTGTTGATGGGGAAAGATATTTGTATGGGTGTTCGTGATTGTTTATTTGCTGTTTTAAATTTTTGTTGTACTTTATTTGTTAGCTATATATATACAAATTACTATTGCATATCTATAAGTTTTTTTTACTTTCATTAGACTAAAATTCATTCTACCAATACAATTTTTAGACACTAAATTTTTTTATTTATTTTTAATTAAATTTTATTTTTAATCTTTTTCTGAGTAACATTTCAGTAATATAGTTACTTAAAAAGTTTAAAGATAGTTATTTAAAGCTAATGTATCCATTATAATACTAGTTAAATGCATTTTCTCAACATCTGATTGTGAGTTCACTCTGGTGACAGAAATCACATGATTAGTGTTCGTGTGACTTTTTATGTTGTAGCACTTACTTTAAGATTTGAGCTTCATGATTTTCCCATACTTTGTGGTTTTTAGTGTTGAGATTACAGCCTTGTGAGTGTTCTCCGAATGGTGTGTCACCAAAGATTTGTTTAAAATATTGTTTTTGTACATTTTGGATAGTTAAAGTTAAATGTTGGTGGGGCAGGTAAAACTACACATGATGTAACACACTCACTTTTCCCCAGAAACGTTTATTGCTGCAAGGGATAGAGTTTGAGACTGATTTTTTTTACTCAAAAAAATAAAAATAAATTCCAAATTGCATCAACAAAACATAGTCTTATTGAAATTCTATTTGTATCCCCAATATTTGCTGAGTCATCATAAAAAATGTATTAAATTTTTTTTAATTAGTTTTTAATATGTTTGGGTAAGATGGGTTAGGGTTAAGGGTAAATATTAAAAATAAATATAAAAATTGGGTAAGGTGGGTTATGATTAAGAGTATAAATAAAAAAGGTTTAAAATAAATTGCAGAATCAGCAAATATTAGCGGAAACACCTTTAATTTAAAAAAGGACCCAGTAAAACAGGTGACATTGTGAGCATTTTTAAAAGGCTTGGATGAACAAGAACTTAATTCAAAACTTTTTATTAAATTTAAACAGTTATCAAATGCAGTTTGATATACTGTTACAGTACTATAGTACCCAACTATAACTTAAAAAAATTGATACAATTTAATATTTTAATTAGCAAAGTCCTTTAAAAATGATAACTATTTCTGATTATTTTGGTTTATAAAAGAAGAAGTTTTTTTTAACACACTATAAGATATGGAAATAGTCTTTTTGTTATTGTATGAAACATAGAAAATCTTAACAGTTTCTGAGATACATTAAAGTAAGAAATATTTCGGTATTAAAATGAAACAAGAAAAATTCAACTTTTTGACTTTTTATAAAATTTTCAAGTTAAAAAAATTTGAAATTGACATTACAAAAAATGTTTTATTTAAAACTAAAAAAGGTATATTTTTCTGAAAAATCTAGAAATATAGTTAAAAAAACAGATTCCTTAAAAAGAAAATTTCATTATTAATTGGAAATTTTATAAAATATTTAATTTATATAAAGTCTGCTAAAAAAGGAATGTTTTCAATTAGGTAGTGTTTATTTTATCGTACATTAAAAAAGAATCTTTGTCATTTTTTAAAGAACAAAGGTCACTTTTTAGAGTTTAAGCAAGTCAAATTTTGCTTATAGTTTGTATCTCCTTCCTATTAGAAAGCCTAAGTAGTAATTAATTTATAATTTTTAAAGCTTATAAACAATGTTACATTTTCTAAACTTTATAAGTTGAAATTAATTTATGCCAAAAGTATTTAAGTTTGGTTTAAAAGATTTAAATTGTTTGTATCATAAAACGTTCTCATACACTTATCATCTATAAGCATGTTTATTAAACTTATATAATAAATGTGCTATAAGTTTGTAAGATTATGCATACAGTGCATACATTAATTATTTTATAGTAGAAAATGAAAATTTAATAAAGCTATCATTTATAAAAACTCATCGTATAATTTAGTAAATCTAAAGGTTGCAAACCCTATGGTTTCTTAAGCTTTGCAAGTCATTTGCCTTAAGTATGAAAAGAGTTTATTATTTTTAATTCTATTAAATCTTAAAAAAAGTTTAGTCATAACGGATTTGCTTAAATAAACATTTTAAACTTGACTCTTAAAGTGGTGTATAAATTATTCACTTACATAGTTGCCAGTTGCCACACATTCAGGCCAGTCATGACAACTCATTTTTAATTAAAAAAAACTCAGGCTTGTTTTATTATTTTATGGCAAACCTCAGCTTCTTTTTTAATTTAATTATATTAAAAAAATCTAAAAAACTATTTTCTTTTTATTTTAGTATATTATGTATTTATTAAAGCTTAATAAATATTTATTTTTCCTCATTTATATTTTTTCAATTTTATTATAAACTCAGGCTAGCTTGATGTTATTCAAGCTAGCTTTTGGTCAATCGGGCTGACTTATTTACCCGAAAAAGTAGCAAACCTGTGAAAAATAACCAAACGATACTAAGTAAAGGCATTGCTTACTTTTGAATGCCACTGCTTTCTAAAAATGGTGGTAAATTTTAAAGGACGTCACCAGTATTTTATCAACGTTTTTAATTAAATATTTATTGTTGTATGTCACACTAATTAGTTGTTTTAAATTTTTGTTGAATAAACAAACAAATATTTTTCCCAAGCTATAGTTTCATAGAAAAAAAAAAGGTTTAAAATTTAGTTTATAAAACGCTATGATCAACGTCTAAGGCTTAATTTTAAAATATTAATTAAGTTTTTAACCTGGAAAATGTGGAATTTTCTACAAAAATCACTAAAAACTTAGAATTTTGGGTAATTTTTATATTTTAGTAATGAAATTTTGGTTTGACACAAATTATCTATCAAAAAAATACATTTTTGTTATCTCTTAAGTTTTATTTTGTTACAAAAAGCATTTTAAAGTAGCATTACAGTATCTTTATACTGTTGTTATATTATTTAAGACATATATTTACATTAAAACTAATTTTGTATTAATAATAGAACCATAAACTTGTACTTTCAAAAACCTGGAAGAAATTTGAAAAACCTGGTCGAAATACATCAAAAACCTTTGGTAACCCTGTTTGTTCTTAAACTTAATTTTTTTACCTCAAATTTTCTAGTTTTAACTAGTTATTGAAAGAATTTACTAAAAAACAGTTTGTAGACTAAGACATTTCATACTGTACAATTAGAGTATATTGACAAAGAAGCATAATGCTGCAAAACTTAATATGATCTTTAGATCAAATAATGTATGCCTAAATTCAAATTAAGAAAATATTTTAAACCATTTAAAATTAAATGATTAAAAATAACTTTAGTTTAAGTTATTTCCAAAGTTAACTTTTTAAACATTAAAAATTTTGGTTAAGAGTTACTCATGTAATTTATCATTATTTTATTTTTTATAGTCGGCTTTTATACTTTTGATATAGTTTTGAATGTTCCAATAAAGCTTCTTTTTTAATGAAGAAAAACTGCAACTTAAAATAAAGTAAATTTAGAAGCTTTTGGATTACTAGGTTAATTAGTGATAACATTTTTTTTAAAGACAAAATTAATGTTGTTGTTTAAATAGTTTTATAAAAATTACAGTTTGTAAGTAATGCCATACACTCAGTCCACTCAAGCTAATTTGAAATGTTTTGAACTTTCGAATAGTTTTTATTTTTTTCTAAATCTCAGGCTAGTTTTTATGGCTTTAAATATTACTATTAAAAGTTATTTTTTTAGGTCCTTTTGGTTTTAATTTTTGTTTTTACTATGATTAAAAAAAATGTTATCATTTTTTTTATATATTTTTAAGTTAACTTGTACACATAGGTTTGTTTAAAGTTTGGCATTTTTCTTAAAGCGTGCCAACCCTGTAAACTGTACTGTAACTCATTTAATTTTTTCTTGTTAAAAATTAAGTAACTTTAATTACCAAATCTTGACTAACTTAAACTTGATTAAATAAGTCTGTTGAAAAAAAATATGTATTTTTTTTAAATTACAACTTAAGTCAGGGATAATATAGAATGTAAGTTAATAAAAATTCTGTAACAATAGAAAACTCTGAAAACATTTCAGCGACAAGAAGCACTAATAAATAGTACTTTAATGAAAAGTGTTCTCATTATTTTAATGAATAATTGACTATAACATTTAAAAAAAATTAATAAAAAACACTAAACTTGTTTTTTGTTTATCTATCATTGCATTTATCTAATAAGTTTTTATGTATCATTTTTCTAACTTAAATTTTGTTTTAATTTGGTTTTTGTTTTTTTTTGGTGTGTAGTATATATTCATAAATTTTAAACTTTTAATTTATTAAGTTCTAACAAAACACACTTGGTAAAAGCTGGTCATAGTAACAACAGACTAGTTAGTGGGTTGCTATTTTATTAAAAATCCTTAAAACTTATTGCTTGAAATGAAGAGCAAGTTATAAAAAACACAGAAAATACTGCTCAATAGTTTGTATTAAACAATAAACTGTTTGTTGTGATTTATCTATAAAAAAATTGTTCACATTTGATATAAAATTATAAGTTTTGCTCAAAAAGTAATCAATGATTTATTTTTATTTCATCTAAAACTTTATCATTAGTTGAACTTATACATTAAAGAAAGTTGAAGTGAAGTTTAAGTTGATTTCATTTTTTAGTTTTAAATTTGTTAATACATTTTTAGTCGCTTAAATAGGTCAAATTTATATTTTAGTTGTATATTCTTCAGTTGTCTTTAATATATTTAGAGTAAAGTTAATTGTCTTAACTAAAAAATATAGTTCAAATTACTAGAATGTAAAGAGCTTATTAAAATAATATTATTAGATTTCAGTGGCAAAAAAAAAACATGTCAAAAACGACAAAAGTTTACTTTTTTTTGTCACCGAAACATGGTATTGAGTAAAGTATTTTATTCGCAACAACTAATATTATTATATAGGATATTTATTAAAAAATGTAGCTCAGATTTTCATTTTTGTATAAAAATATATAACACTGTATCAAATTATTTAACTCTTTTTCCTAAAATCATATTTAAATAAAATGTTGCCCCTACAAAAACTTAAATTTGAGATTTATTTATAAAAAAATATTTTTTCCAAGACAAAAGTATGTAAAAAAATTTAAATCAGATTAATTCATTTGTATAGTTTAAAAGTTAGTGTAAAAAAAAGTTAAAACCAAACTGTTAAAGCTTTAAATAAAGTATTTAATGCTAGTTAAATAAAATTTGTAGGCTTATATATTATTAAGAATTCGTTTATTTTTAAAATAAAGGTAAAAAATTGAAAAACTTTTATTTTAATATTTCCTAAATCCTTTCAATTCTATCTATAAAGAAAATATACTCAACTATAGTAGATGTAAATAGTTATAGCTCAACTTACTTAAAGTACAACCAAACTAGTATTCAAAAAGCTTTAAAAGTTGGTACAATAGTAGTACAAAATATTTGTACGTTATTCTAATGATAAACATCCACAAAGTATATTTTACTACGATAGTTTTCATTAGAAAAATTTTGTGCAAAAAAAAGTTAAGTCAATCTGTTATAAATAAAAGTAAAACTAATAATATTGATTGTTAAATGTTGCGTATGAAACTAAGTTGAAATAGTTTTAGAAGTTTTTGTTATTGAAAAATGCTTCAAGTTATTTTGATCAGTTTGAATAGCTTTAATTGTTTTATCACGCATGATCTAAATAATTTTAATACTAAACGGTTAAGTAATTAAATTATTTATCTTATGTACTTTAATTGATATATGTTTAAAAACAAAGTACTTAATTTCTTGGAATAAACATAAAAAAGTCAAAACGCATTTATGATTTAATGAAAATTTAGAAAAGTTTAGTTAAACTTCAAAAGCCGACTTTAAAAAAACAAAAAATAAAACTTTGTATTAACAAAAATTTCTATGTTTTCTGTTGATATTTTATAATCAACTTGGTAATAAAAACTGAAAGTGCTTATTTTTTAAAACATGTAAACAATTTTTTTTTTTATTTAAATATATCAACAAACTAATTTTTTATTTTAAACAAGCCAAAATATAATATGTTTTATTTTAAACATGTCAATAAACTTACTTCTTAATTCGAAAAATATTATGTTTTTTAGTATAAACATGTCAATAACGTAATTTCCACCCAAATTTAAATATTGTTTAAACAAAACGTAACATGATTTCCTTATGACCTACGTTTTAAAATATTACTATTAATAAAAATTTATTGAAACCTTAAAGCTAAAACATAACTAAAAATTGTAACATAAAAATGAACTATATTACAAATTAAGTAAGTATCTTAATAATTATTGGAAATTTTGTAGAGGTTACATGATATTGGAAATTTAGAATTCATGAAATTAATCAGAATGTTCTGATAATATTACTAAAAATTATACAAAACTTTTAATGTAAAAACTTTAAGCTAAAATATGTTATTAAGTTAAACAAGTTAGTTTCTTAATAATGTCTGGAAATTTTTAAACAGTTTCATGATTTTAGATAAACAACGTTCATTAAATTAATCAATAAAATTACACTATGTCTTTAAAAAAAACATATCTTGGATAAATTTCAAATAAATTTATATTACTTGCTTGTTAATTCTAACCAAATTTTTGTAAAAAACAAAATAGGACAATTTTTTTTTGCTTTGTTACATACAAAAATTAACTCTATACACAATGAACTTTAAAAAATTTACATGATATTTAACATAATAATTTCATGACATTAATCAATTAGGTTGAATGATGTTTGTAATTAAAAAGTAATGATTTGAATAAACTTAAAGTAATTCAAACTCTTGTTAACTAAAATGCAAATCTTAATTAGAATTAAGTAATTTGTAATTAATTAAACTATGAATGTTTTGAAATATTTACAAGATTTTTTTTTTCAAAAAATAATACAATTGTTTAAAAGTTAAAACTGTTATATTTGGAAGTAAGATGTTTTGAAGACAAAAAAATTAATAAAAATAAGAAAGCAATCCAGTTATGTTTCAAATAGTTTATTTACAGAAGTTGATCGAGAAATTATGAAAAATATGTAAAAACAATCAAACACATACTAATAAATTACATCTTGAAATCAAACAGCTGAAATTATAATGAAAATTTTTGGCTGAGACAAAAATAATTGTTCAAGTTTAATTAAAATTCAAAGAACTTTTTTTAGATATTTCAAAAAATTATATGAGTCGAAAACTTGATGTAAATTATGGCTAGAAAAAAGAGTTTGATTTATTTAAAATAAAAAAGAATGTTTTTTATAAACAGCTCAAATATATACATCGATTGGAATGTGAAAAAGTGCTTGTGTAATATACATATATATATACATATTTATAATATACATATGTTAAATATAATATTACTTAATAAGCAGCTTTAATATGAATAAGTAAAATAAACAGCAGTGTTGAAAAAAGTACTACTAAACTTTTAATATATTTTGCATAATATACAGTAATAAAAATGTGCAAATTTAGAATACAAGCAATAAATAAACAAACATGTTTTACAAATGAAAAGAAGGTAAAAATTTATCCAAGCTTTTCAAAGACAAACAGTACAAAATTTAATGTTGAAAGAACAGTTTAGTTACTATTATTGAAAAAATTTAAACTCTACAAAAAAACTAAATGGAATTTTTGTATTTTCATTCATGACATTAACTTTCAGTGAAATTTTTATTAGTACTAATTCGTGGCCTTGAGCATTTAATTGTGACCACAAAATTTAAAAGTCATTAATAATTGCCGTTTAATTAGACTTATCTGTATTAAAAAAAAAAAAACTTAAATATGTACTGGTAGTAAATGGCTCTAACCAAGGTTTTAAACTAAATAAACATTTTTGAAAACTCTGATTTAAAAAAAGGTAAAATTCAACATACAGAGATATATAATTAATTTGAAATCAAATAGATTGAGTTTTATGTTTTGCTCAGTTTTTGAATAATAAAAGTAAATAATAAAGTTACTTAATATTTTTTGGCTTTTGCAAATAAAACACTGTATTGTTGTTCGCTTTAAACAGTAAATCCATTAACAAAAGAAATATTAGATTTAAAAAGAAAATTTAAAGCATTCAAAAAGTACAACTTTAATGAGACATAATGAATATTGAAATCATATAATCTTCGCTTTTTGTGGAATACTTTACACACAGATAACTAGCTTATTATAAAGTTTTAGATTATACTTTTCAGTAAAATATATTCAATTAATGTTTTCTATAATAGTAATTGTATTATACTCAGAATTTTTTTAATAAAATAACCTCAAGTGTTTTTTTTATAATGATAACGTAAAAAGTTATCTTAAATAAAAAAGTTATAGCCACTAAGATAACTGTTTTATTATTTAAAAAGATAAAAATACTTGTGATTCTTAAGTTTAAATAACTTAGAGCCATTTTTTTTAATTTAAAATTAATTAATTAACAATATTTAAACATTTAAAAAAGTATTGATGTAAATGAACGGAAGGATTCTAATAAAACCATTCATAAAATCCCCCTTATCGAAACTTCTTACCTTCTCAACGGCGGGGGTCTGAAATTCGGGGGAGGGGGTCGATTCTTGGGTGGGGCCACTCTCGGCATCGGGGGCGCTCTCCCCAATGACGGGGCTTTCCCTAATACGATAGTTTCCTCCGCATCCTTGGGAGGGATCGGTGGAGGTCTGGAGGGGATTTTTTGGGGAGACCTGAAAATTATTTGCTTTTAAAATTTAATTTAATTTGTTACTAAAACATACTTTTTGAGAATACATATATCTAATAATAAAAATTAGAAATTAAAGTAAGAACTGAAGAAAATTTGCAAAATATTTATTGATTTGATTATTAGTCCTGAATATTATAATGAAATAAAAATTTGAATAATATTATCAATTTAATTTGAATCTAAAACAGTTTTTTTAATCAAAACTAGAAAACTGACTACTTAAAAATATTTAAACTTTTGCAAACTTGAGGAAAATTTTGCAAACTATTCATTTATTTGATTAGTTTAAGCAGCATTAATAAAGCGGTCTTTTGATTATTTTTTAAGTAAAATTAACCTGTACTTTGATATATTACTCAAGTAGTATTACTTTATGTTATTCCTAATTTTTAAACTTAATTTCTAGACTACTTTTTTTAAACATAAAATATACACTTGAGTGTTTTAGTATTTACAATTATTTGCTTATCTAAATCAATATACCTGTGTAATTTATTCAAAGGACTTAAAACCAAATGCTGGGGACTCGGACCCCGCAAATATAAGATATAATGAATAATTAAAACAATATTTGATAAGTAAACCTTCTTTTATTATCAACTTTTTTAAATTGTTTATTTATTTTACTTTCATAAATTTTGACTTAATCAAATGCTTTGGGCTCGGAATTACAGGATTAACATAATATTGACAACATTTAAAATAATATTCATTCAGTAAACCTCCCTTTTAAACTTGATTTTTATTTTGATTCCAAAATTATATCTTAAACCATTTTTTAAATATTAATTTTAATATATCTTTTTACCTGTGAACTTTCTTGAAAGGACTTGGAACTCGGAACCCCAAGTCTAATAAAGTGTAATTCGTCATTAAAATTATAAACAGATAAACATAAAATTTTCTTTTAATACTTAATTAAATACACACTTGTTTAATTTCTTTTAATTTAATGTTCTTTTTTTTTTACCTGTGCACTTTCTTGAAAGGACTTGGGACCAAATGTTTGGGGCTCGGAACCCCGGGTGGCGCTCTACTGGGTACGTCATTAGGGGAATTCCGCTTGTTGAAACTGTTACCTAGCAACATTGAAGGGGCGAACCCCTGAGAAATTCTGGGAACGGGCGGGAGGCCTTTGGGTGGGGGAGGGGATTTTTTCGGGGGCTGAGGGGGTCTCCGCATGGGTGGTTTCACGGATAAGCGATTTTCGTCGTCGTCGGAGGAATCCGAAGATCCCAATTCTCCTCTCTTCAGTTTTTCTGCTCCGACGAATCCTGATATAGTTAATATATTAATAATGAATGACAAAAAATACATGAATATTTGTTTGTTTTATTAATTTTTAAGTTACTTGCTATATTTTATTAAGCTATCATTTGTTTGTGAATCCGAGGATCCCTATTCCCTTCGGTTTTTCACGAATCCTGAAATGACGTATCCAAAAAAAAATACACAGTTAAAAATAAGATTAAAAAAACATAAATGTATAATATAATAATATTATAAGTGTGATAATAAATAATTCACATATTTTCATTTTCTCTGCTCTGACCAATCCTAAAAATTATAACTTAGATAAGACGTTATGACTATTTTTCTAAAGAAGACAATGAGAAAAGTCCTGAGAACAATAACAAAAGTGATTACAATTAAATTTAAATGTATCCTATTCAAAACATTAATGATTGAAGCGATTATTTTTTAGATGAGATACTGAATAGATGTTGTTTTATTTTAAAGCTTGTACACACTAAAGACTTTATACGCAACCTAGTCACTCCGAGAAAGGCTAATATTAAGTCCAAGTAGTGTCTGTTTTGTCAAATACATGGTTCAGTAATTTGCAGGCTGCGGACCTCATGCAGGGTAAAAGTACTTGCGGCCTGCAGCGCAATTAAATGTGGCCCGCGGATGAAAAATTTTCAAACTTATATGAGACATTGTGAGGTTCGTAATGGACAGCAAAAAAATATTTGAGGTAGAATTTCGGAAAAATTTGAAACTTACTATTCTGAAGTTTGGGTTATGAGAAAAACTGAAACTAGATTTGCGGCAACCATCAAATGCCTGCTAAGCCCTGGTCTAGTATAACATATATTAATTTTTCTTTTTTTTAAGATGATGAAAAAAAAAAATATATTTTGCATTTTCGTTACACAATTTTTAAAGTCTACTAATATTAAAAGAAAAGTCTGCTGCAAATTTGATAACACATGGAAAAGTTTTCAAAAATATAACTCTGATTATCAAATTGTTCAATTTTGTTGTGTTTGATTTCAGTTAAGTAGATTTAAACTTTTTTGCTTCTACAAAAAACTGTGGTAAAAATTTAAATACCATATTTTTTTAAATTTTTATCTTATAACTAATGTTATTGCTATTTTATTAATAGCTTTTACTTAACTTAATTAATTTTGAAAAGGTTTATAACTAAACTAATTAATGCAGTTAAAGTTTTTATAGAACATTTAAAGAAATAATAAATTTAAAGTACTTAAAGTAAATTAGCCTAAATTTATTTTTTCTTAACAGTAACATTGGTTATAAATTATAAACATGTGAATCCTTTATGTTTTATATTTAAAATGTAAATGAGTTGAAAATCTTTTTAGATATTTATGAATAATTTTTGAAAGTTAAAGCTGAAATTTATCATGCTAAAGTTGTATAATAAAAGTAAAGAGAAACACTAAAAATGAATCATCGAAATAATTCAGTTTCTCTAAACATTTACCGATTTTCAAGCAAGTTCTTTTAAATGTATTTTTGAAGAAACTTTTGGTTACACAAAATTTACATAAAATTATTAATTTTAACTATCATCTCATTAGACCTTTATTAGTAATTTGGCACAGAGAAAACTTTAAATTGATGCAGGTAGAAGTGTTGTTATAAAAAATAAAACAAACATCATCACAACAAACTCGTTTAACACCTAATAACTTATGTGTGAATCACATCACAAAAAGAAAATTTTAATACTTTTAACTTAATAAAACTTACACATTCAACAATGTAATTTTTAATTTAACCACAAAGTGTTTGCAACGGTTTTAAAGAAGCTCAATTTCAAGAAGAATTTTAACATTTACAACAAAAATATTTTAAGAAGCTTAATTGATACAAATACAATACTCAATAAAATTAATAAAAACAGCTTAAAAACAGTACAAAACTTCTTCGATTTAAAAAAACAAAACTTATAAAACCGTGAAAATTCTCATTGTACAATAGTATTTACAAATTGTACAACTTTTGACCAACATAATATACAAACTTAATATACCTGTAAGTGATCTAATTAACCAGTATATTCATGATTGTTTAGTAGACCTTGCACAACTTTGTTTTAATAATAGGTAATATAATAAACAAAATATTAACCAGTAATTTCATATTCATCATTTAAACTTGAACAACTTGTAATTTTATAATAAAAAAACAATGACAGTATAATAAATAATAATTTTACAAATAAATTTAACCAGTTAATTCATATTCATTATTCAATGGTTAAACTACTAGTAGTTTGATAAAAATAGTATGATAAAAAATATAAGAAATAAATAATTAATCAGTAAATTCATATTCATCATTTAAAGCTTGGACAACTTCTTAAGTAATAATAAATATAAGAAATAGAAAATTAACCAGTAAATTCATATTCATCATTTAAAGCTTGGACAACTTCGTAAGTTATAATAAATAAAATAAAAATACAATAAAAACATAATTAACCAGTAAATTCATATTCATCGTTTAAAGCTTGGACAACTTCTTACGTTATAATAAATAAAATAAAAATACAATAATAAAAAATAATTAACCAGTAAATTCATATTCATCATTTAAAGCTTGGACAACTTCTTAAGTAAAAATAAATAAAAAAAATATATAAGAAACAGAAAATTAACCAGTAAATTCATATTCATCGTTTAGAGCTTGGACAACTTCTTAAGCTATAATAAATAAAATAAAAATACAATAAAAACATAATTAACCAGTAAACTCATATTCATCGTTTAAAGCTTGGACAACTTCTTACGTTATAATAAATAAAATAAAAATACAATAATAAAAAATAATTAACCAGTAAATTCATATTCATCATTTAAAGCTTGGACAACTTCTTAAGTAAAAATAAATAAAAAAAAAATATAAGAAACAGAAAATTAACCAGTGAATTCATATTCATCGTTTAAAGCTTGGACTACCTCAGACTCCATCATTTTTAAACTCTTGTCACCTTAAATTTTGTTTTTAATTCAATTCTTTTTAAATAATATTAATCAACTAGTTTTTATCTCAAAAATACAACAAACTCACTACATTTATAAATATTTAAATTAATTGCTAATACACTACTTTTTATTTCAAAACCATTAAAAAATGTTTCTCATTCATTAGTTCAATTAAATATGTTTTGTTAACTTATACAACTAAAAAAACTAATAAGCTTTTTAACAAACTGATTGTTTTTGGAGATAATTTCAAAAGATATAATAAATAAAAAAACTTGTAAACATTTTTAAGATTATGACTAATAAACTTTGTTATTTTAAATTAATTAAATATAAACATATAAACTTTTTTTACCTTTGACGCCTTCAATTTGGCCAGGACTCGGCTTGAAAATCGCAGCGTTGGGCATTTTGTACATTCTGAAATTAAAAACTCAGATTTAAATAAACTATTCACTATTAATAACTATACATCTATCACGTAAATAATTTGGTGGGAAAATTTTTCAAAACGTCTAAATTTAATCAATTGTGTTGTACAGTGTCTGTTTTACACAATATATAAAATATACCTATATGTAATTTTCTCTTTGAAGAAATGGTAATCCTTGTTTTCCATGGCAACCAGGGCTGCATCCACCCTGTTTTGGACGTCACAATGTTCCAAGCTGTCTGCTTTCTTGAATAATTTCACTGCAGTGTCTGCGTCTCCGCAAAATAGGTAGACCTAAATTAAAAAACTTGTGAAAATATGAGAAAATCAAATGTTCTTTATCTTAAAAAAATGTATTATACATGTTTTCATCTCCGCAGAATTAAGACTTAAATATTATTAAATGTCAGACTTAAATATTTAAATAAGCTCTTTACATTTCAGTAAATTGAGCAATCTTTTTTAGTTAAGACAAATAACTATATAGACTTAAATATTAAAAAAGTAAATTTTGTCAGGTAGCAACTGAAATTCGACTGTACTTTAAGTAAAAACATTGTAAAATTGTTTATACATCATATGGTTATCATGCACGTAAATAGTTTAGAATAAATTTAATATAACAGTGTTTATTATACATCTCTACAAAATAGATAGACCTAAACTTTAAAGATTTTTTTTAAATAGTGCATACTTTAAAAGATCTGAAAATTAAGTACACAACTTTTGCTGAAAACACACTTATGTTTAATTCAGTCTAAGTTAAACAATATAGTTTTGAATAAATTTTAATTTTTGTGCCGCATTGTAATTCTGAAAAGGCACAAAGTTTTTTGAATACTTATTTGATAATGATTTTAATCAGACAGATCTTATCAGCAATTTAATAACATCGAATTTTATCTAACTTAATTGAAATTTTTTTAATTTTATTCAAAACAATTTTATAACATCCAGATGGCATAATATTGAACAGTAATAGGAAATAAAACTATCAAATTTAATTTAAAGCTTATTAAATTCGAGTACAACGTACCAAACATTTAAACAATACTTAAATAGTTCAATTCTGTGTTAACGAAGTAATAAAGTTAATAATAATAACTAAATAACCAGTCCAGCATTAAGTATAACATGTTATAACAAAATACAATACAAATCAAGATGATCAAAAAAATTATATACTAACAAACCCAAATATGACATTTAAAAGGTACAACTTACTAATATAATATACTAAAAAGTATAAAAACAAACAAAAACAAAATAATCATTGGATGTAGTAGCCAGAGAGATACAACTTTTCGTCTATATTAAAATCAATCATATTGTTAATAAAATATATTAAATTATATATAAACAACATAATAAACCAACCAATCCCATATTAAACACAACATCTGAAAGGTACAATTTAGCGTTCATGTTGTTAATAAAATATACTAAACAAATTAAATATAAACTAACCAATCCCATATTAAACACAACATCTGAAAGGTACAATTTAGCGTCCATGTTTAGCTGTTTGAAGTCAATTCGGTTATTTCCCCTCATAGCAACTTCGCACTGGTGAAAACTCGCAGCTGCTTCAGGGAGTTTCCCCAAATGACACTGTACCACGCCGAGTTGGAAGTGACCCGCTGCGTTGTACTTGTCTTTCTTGGTGCAAATTAACAAGGGCTCCTCTGCTATTATGTAGTCCCTGTGTAGTATTAAAAATATTTTTTGTAACATTTTTGCACTAAATAAATTAATTGTTAGCAATTATACGTTTTTCTTATCTGTCTTGGTGCAGATTAAAATATGGGTTGTTCTTTATGTATGAAGTCTTTGTGGACAAAATGTTTTAAGCTTAACTATTTGATTTTTGGTTTGTAGTTTTTCAGTTAAAGATTTAAAAACTGGGTAAGAAAATGTTTTGTACCTTGAGTTATATACCTCAAGTTGCATTTTAATCATAATTAAGAACTACATTATTATTGTAGATTAGTGGCAGTTCTTTAGCTATTATACAATCTCTATTGTTGATGTTAATTTTATTAATTAGTTACTATTTTGTTATGTATATATAATTATAAACTGTAATAATTACATAGTTTTAAGTTGATATCTCAGTTTTTTATTTGTCTGCAAATTAAAAAAAAAAAACGTTTACTATATGATTTAATATTATTTTCTATGTTTAATTTGTGAACAGAGGAACAATAAGTACCTTAAATATAGTTTTGTATCATACTTAAATGTTTAAAAGTATATGTTGTTGTTATTTTTGCAATTAAAACATTTTGTACATAGTTAAGTGTAAAAATAATTATTTTTTAGCTAATTTATTGGTATTTCTAAACCCTTTAAGATTTCAAAATGCGTCACACCTGACCATTGATATTTTATTTGAATGCTAGTTGTAGGTTAGTTTTCAAAACAAATGCTTATATGCACTTGTATTTAGAAAAATAAGAGTGTAAGAACTGCCAGATAAAAAAGAGACATTTTTGGAAACTCTGCTATGGTGCTTTGGTGAAAAAAAAAACAAAACTGTATTTTGTAAAGTACTATATACAATGTAATTTAAAAATTTCGAAAAAATGTGCTTTGTTTTTAAAACTTGAAAAAATTATAAGCAAATAAGCTTCTATACAACGTACTTTAAAAATTTTGATTGTGATGAAAAATTTTCCATTTATCAGCAAATTAAAATAAGCCCTACCATATCCTAACTATCAAATTTCTAGACAGTATACTTTGGTTATCAGCTAAATACATGAAAAATAACTTGTGTTACTATTATTTTGTATCTGGAATTTTAAACAAAATATTTGTATTGGAAAGTATTTCATTTTTATCTGCAGATCAAAATAACTCGAAAAATATTTAAATTAGCAAATATGCAAGTCAAATAAATGAATAATCAAAAGTATAGATAAAATAGCTGTAGTTCTGTTGTTATTTACAATTCAGTTATTTTCAAAACTTTTGTTTGTAGGCGATAATTCATATAATTAAGTTTAGAATTTTTAGTAAGTTCATGTAAGATGTAAAGATTAACTTCTCAGCAAAGATCTTTATGCTTATAAGAACAAACAAATTAAGTATAAAACAGTCTGTAGCCAATTTGTTTGCTGGCCAAGAATTTAATCCACATAAGGTAAAATAATTGGTTTTAAAACAGGTTTGTCCTGAGTCATCCTGATGTTTTTTAATTTAAAAAAAATCTATTTTCAATAAATATTAAGTTGTTGAACATAAATAGTTGTAAAACAAAAAAAAAAGTTTGAAACTAGTATTACTTAATCTTATTTAAGATCTATAAAATATCTGGCCAGAAATTTTCAAAAAGTTATAAAATTATCTTAAGGTTTTAAATTAAGCTTAAGTTTTTTTTCATAATATAATATTTTTAAATTAATTAAAATATTAAATCGTATTCAAACACTAAACTTAATTTCAACTTTTACAATGTTTTATAACACTACTAGACAAATATTATTTTCATTCAGTTTTAACTTACTTGCATGCTGAAGACGCAATAATGAGTTTAAAAAAAAACTTCCTTGATTTTTTGAAGTACAACAATTTTTTAAGTATAGTAATTAAACAATTAAATACATATTACATCTTTACCTTAAGTGCATGTAAGCACATCCAATGTTGTAATGAATCCTGGAAGATGACATAGAAATCCTCTTGAATTTGTTGATGGCAAGCTCATAGTCCTTGTTTTCAAAGGCCTCACAACCGACTATGTGCAGCAAAATGTCTTGCTTACTCATTTTTAATTAAAGTTCTGCAAAAGATTGTGTGTTTGTATAAGAAAACATGTTTACAGTAAAGTATAAACCTTAAGCAGCGAAATGTCTAGCTCACTCATTTTAAGTATGCTGTTACAAAATAAGTTAAAATAAATATATAACAGAATATTTGTTAAGTAAGATATTTATGTGAGCAAAATATCTTGCTTTAACATGTTTAATTTAATTACTGAAAATTAAAATAACTACTTGTGTTCAATACAAGTAAATTGCACTTAAACTATGATGAAAAAACAGCAAAAACAAAGCTTTATTCTTATTTGCTTACTCGTATTTACTGTTTAGAAATTAATCAAAATAAATTAAACATCTAAATTTTTGAATAAAATTAATTATGTAAAGCAAAAAATAATTACTTAATTTTAGTTGTATTGTTAAAGTATATTTGAAAATATATATAAACAAAATACTTGTTAGTTATGCAAACTGTGTTGTTTACTGATTTCTACTTATACTGTTAAGAAACAAACTAAAATAATTATATATGACAAGTATTTGTAGAGTAAGATTAATTATGTGAAGAAAAATATTGTTTATTATTCTTGTTATTTAGTTATTACTTGCTGTAAGTTAAATCTGTTACTTGTGATATAGACATTCAAGGTAGCTGTCAAATTTTCACAAGCTTAAAATTGCACAAGGGGACAAAATTGAACAAGTTCACAAAATTGCACAAAGGTACTTTTGTAAGAAGGGTCACTTTTGCACGGGTTAAACTTTCTTTTATTCATCTTTTAAATTTTTTATAGATTTTAGTTTTTTTTTTATAATTTTTTTTTTACTATCACTGTTACCCATAACCCTTACCCTTGGTTGGTAGCTTTTTTTTTTAATTATTGTTTTTTTTTTTCAATAATAATTATTTTATTTTTTATTTAAATTTTTACTATCATTGTTACCCCTAACCCTTACCCTCGGTCAGTAACTTTTTTTTATTAAATAATTCTTTTTTTTTTCTTTTTTTTTTACTTGTACAAAAATGTAACTTATGCAAATTGGGCTTCATGCAATTTTGGCTTTGTGCAATTTAGACCCGTTACCAGATAACCCATAGTATGAGATACCTTATTAACAAGTCTGTTATTACTTTGTTATAAAATAAACATTAAAATAAACTAAATAAAAATACAAAATATAAACATATAAAACAAAATTAATATCTTGCACATTCTGTAAGATTTATAACTTTTTTTGTATAAGTCTCAATGAGCTTCAATCTTGCAACATTCAGCTTGAGTGTTTTTAACACCACTATACTGTTAGGCCACAACTTAAAAAAATTTTTTGTTTACTAGTTAAAATGATTTATTTCACATTTATACTTGTGGTAAAAACGCATTTTAAAATTAATATACAAACTTTAATACAACTAAGGGAGAACTTTTAAGACATTTCAATTAATAAAGTTGATCTCTTGTAAGTTAGGCAGCAATAAATAAATATTGTTATAAATAATTCCAAAAGCTGTGCTTAGTAAATCACTAAAGTAGTTTTGCGCTCATTGGACAATTAAGTATATACTTCATACAAAACTATTTACCTCTAAGATAAAAAAAGTATTTTAACATATTCCAAACTATTTAATACTTCTTTTTAAAATAAGGTTTAAGCTTTCTTTATTTCTACTTATTATTTTAAAAATACAAATTTTCAAAGTCAAAAACTTATCAAGTAACATTGACTTTGTAAGTATTGTTAGAAAACATTTACATAAGTTTTAAAACTATTTTTAATTAATATTTTGGTATAAATCAATAAATTTTTAGTGAATTTAGAAGAAAAAGTTATCAAAATTTTAAACTAAAATGACATAAAAGTTACAAAAACTATTTTTATCATTATATTTACAAACTAAGCTTATTTATTAATACCTTTGTCAAGTAAAAACCCAATTTAAATTTTATTATTTGGCTTTAATCTTATTAAGAAATATTTTACAGTAGTTTCAAGTTCTTTAAATAAGAAAGAAAGAAAAATGTGAACTCTCACAACTATGGTCAATGGATTAGTGTGGGGAAAGACCTCTGGTCATCGAACCTCAAACCATTTATTTTATAAATATTTTTGAGCAGTTTTAATTAAAACAATAAAAAGAAACTTAAGATAAAAAACACCAATTGTATTATTATTTAATTTTTTCTTAAGTATCATTATTTAAATTTAAGCAAAAAAAATATTTTTATTAAAAAATTGGTATGCACTCTTTTTTATACTCATTTCTGCCAATATTGACTATTAAATAAATGTTTCTGCTTTTTTATCTAAAGCCAAACTTTAGAAACTTTTTTACTTCACTTTAATGCTTAGAATCAAACTAATGGTTTTAGTGGAATATAATATTGAAGCGTACTAATTCTTTTTTAGCAAAAAGTTTATACTAATAAACTTTTTTTTTTTGGCTTTATATGTTTTGAGCCTACTAATCCATTTCCTTACTTCTCTCTTTTTTTATGCTAATTTCTCACAAGATTTTCTTATTTCTCATGTGCTAAGGCGTTACTTTTGCAAAATCCCCTTTTATGAAGAAAACTTGGAAAGTTTACTACTAGATTTACTTTTATATATTCGTTTGTTTATTGAACAACAAAAGAATCGCTCGAAAAGTTTGGTCTGAGGACCTGGTTTATAAAAAAAAAATCGGTTATCAAGTCAAACACCACGGATACATATTAATGTCTTTTTCAGGGCATTATTTATAACGTGGTTAATTGTTTAAAAGAATAACAAAAAAAGCTTACAAGTTTATGTAACAGCTATATATTAATTATTATTTTTTACTGTTTACTAGTGTAGAGATGCATTAATAAATACTTCACTATTAACGCTATGTTAGAACGCTGTATTCTTAGACTTATACCAGAAAAGAAGAGAAGCTATAACAAGCGTCGTATTTGCAAATCAATTGCGTCAGATGCAGTTCTAAGGCTAAATAATGATTGGTTAATATTTTACTTTTTGTTTTTTTTTTATTTAGGTAAGGTGGGTTAAAGATAAGAGTGTATTCAATTTAAGCCTTTTTTATTGCTTTTAAAACAAAATATTTAAACGTGAAGTACTTAGTCTTTATCTTATTTTGAATTAAGTAAATATTTATTCGATGGTAATTTTTTACTAGTTTTACTTAATAGTCGTTATTTATCTTTAGTGGAAAAGTTTTTAGTTTTACTACATATAAAATTTAACAATTTTAGAAAAAAAAAGCATCCAATTTTAATCGTGAAGTTGCGACTTGCGACTACCCTAAATTTTTTCACATTTAATTTAAAGATACTTAAATTAAAAGTTTACAGAAAGTTCTTATAAGCTCTAATAATAAGTTCTGACTTTTGACTTGTAATTCTATGATAAACTTATGCAACTATTAGGACTTTTTTTTCATGTTTGTGTATTAATTTAGTATTGTTTATTGAACGAAAAAAAAAACGTTCAAATATTTGGTCCAAGAACCTGGTGTACGAAAAACCTTTAGGTTATCGAGTCATACTCCAAGATACTGTCTAAAATCATGTCCAGGACATAAAAGACATCAAGGTTTTGTTCTTATTGAATAATCCATTGAAAAAATCTCTTACAGAATGTTTTTTTAAGAAAATTAAAGATAATCTAAACTTGAAAGTTAGGTATTACTTTACTTTGACAGTTTTCAAAAAAAATACTAACATTTTTTGAAACTAATAGAAAAATTGTTAATTTTTATCTATAAAACTCCTTTTACTCTTTTATCTTCTTTATTTTAGTTTATTACGTTTAATTGTAAGCAAAAGTTTAGTTAATTGCTATATTTCAGTTAAAATTAAAACTAATAGATGACAAAATAATGTAATTTCAACTATTTGTTAAGATTCGTTTTACGGTTTTTAGAAAAATAAAACTGTTTTTAACATATTCTTTTTGTAAATCTTTTAGTTTAGTTAATGTTTGGTTGGTTGTTTTAATTAAAAAGTCTATTGGTGTAATTTAGATTATTTTATCTAGTAACACAGAAAATTTTATAAGTTAAAAAAAAAATGTTGGTGTTATTGCTTAAAAAAGTTAAATGAAATTTGAAATATGTATTAGTTTGTAGTGTATACCAGTTAGTGTGAAAATGAGCTTTGTAAATGTTGTATAAAATATACTAAATTTAAAACTTGCAGGTTTTAGAATAAGGTTGGTCAAATTTTTTTATTCAGCGGGCCAGATGTTGAAAAATTAAGTCCTTTGAGTGTTGGATGTATTACATTTACGTTAAATTTTCAAAAATTACTATATTGTTCAATTTTTTCTTACCAATAACTTGCTCTAACGTTATAACGTAAGAATACTTCTAACGCAAGTTTCAAATCTCCTTTAAATTTACCTAACACATTTTTTGATTGTAATTTTAAATCTAAATAAGTGTAGTGTAAGTAATTTCAAATGTTTGTAAAGAATGATAGATTTACATGCTCGTTGGCGGGATTCAATTCAGAATTATAAAAATTACAATTTATAAAACCTTTTTTATTGTTTTAGTTAGTCTACAGCTTTTTTTTAAGGACTATAATAAATATTTTGCTGAAGAAGTTTTTGGAGCTTTTTAAAAACGTTAAAGCTAATTAAGTAAAAAGTCTTCACGAAACAATTTATAATCCTTATTTTTAAAAAATATTTATGCAAATTGTATATTTTATTCACGACCGGTTTCGGTGGCAATAGATTGCGATCTTTTCAAGCAAAAAATAAAATAGTTTATATATTTAATAAGATGTTTTATTTTTTGCTTGAAAAGGTCGCAATCTATTGCCACCGAAACCGGTCGTGAATAAAATATACAATTTGCATAAATCTTTTTAAATAAGCTTATATCCCAGTAAATTGAGCATTCTTTTTTAGTTAAGGCAAATAACTATATAATCCTTAATTTTCATATTTTTTACTCAAAATTTAATTACTTTACGTGTTTTAAGCAAAACTAGTAGTTTATAAAGTTTTTTGAGAATTAGCAAATTAAAACTATTAATTTATGATTTGGTTTCTTACATTTTGGTTTGAAACAAAATTCTACCAAAAGTTAAACTCAAGGAGAAATAAAAACTGTTTTACCAAAATATATATGTTAAAAATTTAAACAAACACCAAGAAGAAACTTATAGAAAAAATGTAAAAAGAACAAAAACATAAATGTGTGGCTTAAAAACACCAATTATTTTTGTTTAACTTCATCATAGGTGTACTGAGCCAGCCTATCAAATAACCACTGGTTGATTCATATACAATAAAATACTTTGTATAAATTTGCTGAACTATACTGAATTAACTTAATTAGTGGAAAAATTTTAATTGCATTGGATTAATAAAGAATTTTTTGGTGATTGATTTCTCATTGTTATCTGATATGATATAAGCTATTATTCAACTGTATAAGGTTTAAGGATTAAGCATCTTGAAGCTTAGAAAAAACTATGAAATAGGATCAACTTGTAATAAACATGGCTAGCCCCCCTATGGCCTTAATTGAGCTTTAGGATTTTCAATTTTAGCCAAATGTTTATGCCTTTTTTTCCTTGAATAATAAAATTTTAGAAAATTGTAGTATGTTTCTTAGTTAAAAAGCTTGATAATAATCCTAAAGTTTGAGCATGAAAAGCAATGTGAAACAAGTATTCATCAAAAATGAAATTTGACCAACTTTAGATATTTTTTTCAACTTTTTGTTACTTCTTTTTTTAATAATGATGATCAATATGATATACAAATATCAAAGAATTGTAAAAATTATGTTTACATCATTGGAATTATTTTAAATGTTTTATGGAATCGATTCAACAACTCAACTGAAATATCTATTTTCTACAATTTGCGTTAACCAAAGTTAAGTATTTTTTTGCAATAAACTTTTTAATCTGTACATGTCTTTGTAATTATATCATGGTTCCCACTACTGTAGAAAATCTAAAGAAAAATTAATGAACATCAATTGAAGTCTCTTTGGAATATACTGATTGGCTAATTTAGAAATTGCTACACTTAAGTTGGAATCAAAATTAAGAAATTTAATTTAGATTAAACATTTAACATATGTCTGCAAGTTTTAAGATGTTTAAATAATTTTTTTGTGTTAGAAATGAAATACTATTAGAAAATGTATAATTGGTCTAAATTTAAAGTGACATAAGTATGAACCAAAATAAAATCGATTTTGTCAGATATAACATTGAACAATGTGTCTGTAAAGTTTAAATTATTTGTATAAGAAGTTAAAGAGGGTTGCTACTCATCAAGCTATAAAAAACTCAGACTCAATTACTTTTTTGGCAAAGATAAGGCTATTTTATATATTTTTCTCAAATCTCAGATTAGTTTTTCTTTAATTCTTTTTATTTGCTTAAAAACTGTGTTACCATACAAGGTTGCCAAACTCTGTATAAATCTAGCTAGTTTAACTTTTTTAGAAAATTCTATTTAACTCAAGCTAATTTTATTATTGGAAAACAATCAGTCTGATTTGGGATAGTTTTTAAATTTTTTGATAAATCCAATTTGAAGACCATTTTCAAGATTGAATTTTTTATAAGCTATATTTTTCTCAAACATTTTAAGAAAAATTATGAAATCAAAATATTTTCTCATACCCTTTAGGGTTTTAATAGCCATTGTGGTATTTTCAGGTAGGTAAGCATAATTACTAATATTAAATATATATTAATAATTACTAGTTACAATTTTTTTTTTATCATATTGTTGATCATATTAACATTTATTTCAATTTTCAGTTAAAATTAATCTAGTTTTTACTCACTCAGGCAGAATTTTTTCAACCTCTAAGAGAGAGAACACTGTTTTTATTTTGTCCTATTGTTGTTTTCTGGTAATTAAGGTAGCTTAATAAAATTTTTGACTCATATTTTTTTTTATTAATTTTTTTATCATCAATTTAGGCTAGCTTGTTGTGTTTCAGAATAGTTTTTAGTCACTCACACTGAACTTTTGCCTCAAAAACTGGAATTCCGACTTCTTAAGGACATAGGGGGATTAAAACACTTTTCAAAATTTGATCTTAATTTATATAGTTTTTACTAAGCTACAAGATGCTTTTTACAAATTTAAAATTCAAAATACTTTTTTAGATTTAGCTGGTAAAAGTTGGAGGCAACAATAAGTTCCTTATGGGAAGCGCAAACTAAAACAACAAAAAAAGACTATTTCACTAAATATCTATCTTCTCCTACGTTTTTTGAGATAACTACCTCAAAATTTCAGGAAGTGTTCTGTGATAGAAAATTCTGTCGGAAAGAATTAAAAAAAAATTTAAAAATAAAAAAATTATATGAAAAATAAACAAAAAATAACATTTTATGCCCTTAACCAAAGCTTCTATGTTTATACTTTGAAAAACAAGCTTAAGTCAAATGACACAAACTTATTGTACAACTTTGCCCAATTAATATACAGCAGCTAACTTCACTTTATAGCTGTTAGTTATTACACAGTTTACAAAATATCCTGATCTAAAATTTAATTCAGGGCTGCCATACACTTAAGATAATTTGACTTTTTATTTTAAACTCAGGCTGACTCACAATATTTTAATTTATAAAAAAACTTAGCTCAGATTTTTTTTGAGATTTGAATGAGATTTAGTATTAAGTTCAATGTTTTGTTCTTTTATAACTTATTTTTGTTGTAGAACTTAATTTTTATTAATTTTGAAATAAATAAAAAACTTTTTTAAGATTTGGAAAAATCAGGATGACTCAGGACAATTTTTAATCATTCAAGACATTTGTGTTTTATTGAGTGGCAATCTTGCAAATGACACAAACTTACTGTACAATTTTGCCAATTATCAAAAAATAGCTGACTTTCCTTCTACCAAATATTTATAACACTTTTTACAAAAAAACTCTTAATATAAATTGTATACGCTATTTATTACAATGTATGTATATTAGATTGCTTATAAAAACCTATAACTTTGAATTTTTGCAGCAAATCAATTTACATTTAGGAAATATCACAAAAACATTATGTAAAATAGATTAGATGATCTAAAGAAGCTTGTTTAATTGAAATCAATTTCTATTTAAAATATCTCCTTATTCAAATTGTACAGGACCTTGAAAATCAAAAAGTGCCTCAATGAAACTTTCTTCAAGTCATCTTAAAAAGCGTAGAATTGTGATAATATTGCTACATTGAGTAAATTTTCCAACCAAAAACTTTAAGGTCAAATTTTAAAAATCCCATATAGTTATTTCATATAGGGGTTGTTTTCAGAAAGATTGATTTTGCCTCTATCCAAGCTTCTTTAGATCATCTGAAAATTTTCACATAGTGTTTTTGTGATATTTCCTATATGTAAATAGATTTAGAACTGAAAGAAAAACCTTGAAGAATCCTAATGTCTATGGTTTCCTCGAACTTTAGTTTTATCAAGTTATTTTCTTAGCATACCTGTTTAAACTTATTACAGTATTCCAGTCTGCAATTACAAGATCATACTCAACTAACTGTTTAGAATTAAAAAGTATTCTTTGATGTCCCATCTTTGAACTTAAATATTTCATTGTATATTGTGTTTATATACCATATAAATACAAAAATTATAACAGTTTAGGCTAATTAATCATAAGAAATGTTCCAATTCGCAAGAAACCTCACTAGATCTTACACCACCGCAGTAAAGAACCCAAAGGTTTTCTTTGATGTTGCCATTGATGGTAAAAAGTCAGGTAGGATCCATTTTGACACCAGTAACTTAATTTTAAAAACTTGTTACTCAGTAATTAATTTTTAAATAATTTTACCACTCAAAGAACAAACAGTTTTTTATGTCCAAAAGTTGGTGTAAAATTGTAATTTAATCCAAATAGAAAATGATCTGGTTATAAATAATAATAATAAATTCTTATGTATACAGGTAGGATCACCATGGAACTGAGAAAAGACGTGGCTCCAAAGACCGCTGAGAACTTCCTCCAACTTTGTACTGGTTTGTTTGTTATGATTTATAATTAAAAAATTTTTAAATTCGTTAACTTTAAGGAAACTTTAAGTAAAGCACCAAATATAAGTACTTTATAATACACATGATTTTTTTTACTTATGAATCATAGGGTTTGCTTGTGCAAAAATTCTAATTTAAAAAGAACAATACATATGTTTCAATCAAATTCTTTTTAATCTTCAGCTGTAGTTCAAATTCAATTGCACTTTGCTAAATATTGGTACAAAAGTTATACAAAAAAAAAACACTGTAAGATATTATGAATTATGAAATAGAGGACTTATCAGGGTTACCCAAACTGAATAAGGCCCCTTTGAAGAAAATACAAAAACTTTAGGTCCCCTTTAACATTTTTAATAAAACTAATATTAAATATGCCTAAAACCTTTTTTTGATCTTTATCATCAACTCCAGAATATTTAGTGTAATTTTAAAATTACAGCCTCATGGACCCAAATAGCATCTTTACTTTATAGATTGTATAATGAAAGCAATATAGCAGTATATAAATTACAATATACAAAATTAAAAAGATCTAAATATAAGACTAATTAAAAGGTAAGTTACAAAGAAAAAATATAAATCATGCTGATATAAAAAAGAATTTCACAGAATAATTAAATTGTTATAGCTGAAAAATTTAATGTAATGATGAAATTAACAAGCCAGACAGGGTTGGGATACAATAGTTAGAAAATAGTTAAAAAATAAAAAAAAAACCGACTTTAACAATATTTGTAGGAGAGAAAGGTTTTGGATACAAGAATTCGAAATTCCACAGAATAATTCCAAATTTCATGTTGCAGGGAGGTGATTTCACTCATCATAACGGCATGGGAGGAAAGAGTATTTATGGTGAGAAATTGTTATTTTGTTCTGTAACTATTATTAATATTTTACTTAATATAAATTTTAATTTAAAATATTTTACTCATCATGTTGGTATGGGTGGAAAGAGTATTTATGGTGAGAAATTGTTATTTTGTTTTGCAACTATTATTAACATTTTACTTGATATAAATTTTAATTTAAAATATTTTACTCATCATGTTGGTATGGGTGGAAAGAGTATTTATGGTGAGAAATTGTTATTTTGTTTTGTAACTATTATTAATATTTTACTTGATAAAAATTTCAATTTAAAATATTTTACTCATTATGTTAGTATGGGTGGAAAGAGTATTTATGGTGAGAAGTTGTTATTTTGTTTTGTAACTATTATTGATATTTTACTTGATATAAATTTTAATTTTAAATACTTTGCTCATTATGTTGGTATGGGTGGAAAGAGTATTTATAGTGAGAAATTGTTATTTTGTTTTGTAACTATTATTAATATTTTACTTGATATAAATTTTGATTTAAAATATTTTACTCATTATGTTGGTATGGGTGGAAAGAGTATTTATGGTGAGAAATTGTTATTTTGTTTTGTAACTATTATTAGTATTTTACTTAATATAAATTGTAATTTAAAATATTTTACTCATTATGTTGGTATGGGTGGAAAGAGTATTTATGGTGAGAAATTGTTATTTTGTTTTGTAACTATTATTAATATTTTACTTTATATAAATTTTAATTTAAAATATTTTACTCATTATGTTGGTATGGGTGGAAAAAGTATTTATGGTGAGAAATTGTTATTTTGTTTTGTAACTATTGTTAATATTTTACTTGACATAAATTTTAATTAAAAATATTTTACTCATTATGTTGGTATGGGTGGAAAGAGTATTTATGGTGAGAAATTGTTATTTTGTTTTGTAACCGTTATTAGTATTTTACTTAATATAAATTTTAATTTAAAATGTTTTACTCATTATGTTGGTATGGGTGGAAAGAGTATTTATGGTGAGAAATTGTTATTTTGTTTTGTAACCGTTATTAGTATTTTACTTAATATAAATTTTAATTAAAAATATTTTACTCATGTTGGTATGGATGGAAAGAGTATTTATGGTGAGAAATTGTTATTTTGTTTTGTAACTGTTATTAATATTTTACTTGATATAAATTTTAATTTAAATATTTTACTCATTATGTTGGTATGAGTGGAAAGAGTATTTATGGTGTGAAATTTATTATTTTGTTTTAAATGTTGTAATACATTAAGTTATCAGGGTTGTTATTTAGGTTGTTATCAGGGTTGCCACTTTACCTTGATACCTGGAAAAACCTGGAATTTGACAATTTAGGCAAAAATTCTGGAATTTTGAGCAAAAGTCACTAAAAAACCTTGAACTAAAAAAAAGTTGCATATCTTATGTAGAAAAATTTTGATATGATACAAAAAGTCTATCATGTAGATATTTTTTTTTTTCGTCATCAAAATTTTTTATTATGAAACTGAAGTAGCCTTACAGCATCTTTTCAATGTTTTTATACAATTTATTTAAAGGTTTTTACCTCAAACTTTACTTTAAACTAAGATACCCAAAAATGTGTGCTTTCAAAAATCTGGAAGAAAATTAGAAAACCTGGAAGAAATTTGGAGGAGGAAATTTGGAAAGCCTCAAAATTTTTTTGAAAACACGAGTGGCAACCCTGTTGTTATGAATTTAATTCAAAATATATTACTCAATTTAATGGTATGTTGGGAAAAGTATTTATGGTGAGAAATTTATTTATTATTTTGTTATTAATTTATTATTACATTAAGCAAAATTTTGGTTTTTATGAATTTTTAAATATTTTACTCATCATAATGCTATGCATGGGTGGGAAAAGCATTTATGGTTAGGATTATTTTTAATTTATTTTACAATAAGTATATTGTTTTAGATATAGTATACACTGATTTTTATTGTTAATTTGATATTTTTGATTTCATTTTCATAGTTTATTATAAATAACATAATAAGAATTTTAGACACACTATGTTGTAGAATTTAGATATATGTTGATTATTATTTTTTTGATTTTTTTACTCTTGATGTTGATATGTAAAAAAAGTTTATGTTCATTTTAATTTTACTGTTTTATGAAAAATGATAATATTTATTCTTTCAGCAACCACATTTTTATTAAGAACATGTCCAAAAATAAAGTTTTTTAAAAGTATAACAATGGCATATTAAATATGCTTTTTTTATATTTTAAACTTAACATTAATGCTTGAGACATTATTTCTGTTTTGTACATTCATAAAGATAATTATTAGTCATATTACAAATTAGTCATGCTTATTAGTCATAAATTGTACCAAAAGTCTAGAAAAAAAAATCATTTTATTTTTATGGCAAAATCTTTAGTAAAAAAAAGTCTGCAGATATTTTCAAACTTTCTAGCATCTGCATACTTGTATACACATTCATTTAAATGCTGTAGTATTAAATGTTTGTTTTCACATAAAGCATTTATAAAAATTTTAGTCTAAAGAACACAATTTTGAGGATCTTGACTTTCTATATTGTCAATTTAAACAAGTATCATTGTTTATTAGAATACTCACACTGTAAAAATTCACTTATATCGCCCAGGGTTGCCACTCGGTCAGGAAAAGTCAGGAAAAAAAGGGGGGTTTTGAAAAAAGTCAGGAAAAGTCAGGAAATTTGATAAAATATAAAAAAAGTCAGATTTTGTCAGTTTAAATTTACAAAATTCCTTATTTTCCAAAGCCTTCAAATGGTAAAAATTAATCACAAGTCCTTAAAAGTGAGAAATTAGAAATAATTTTCCTAGAAATTTACAAAAAATTTAATTTTATTTCCAATGCCGTCATCTGGTATAAATTAGTAAAATATTCTTATAAAACTGCAAAAATTTTCTTACAACATATTGAACAAGTACCTTACTTGAACAAGCAGATTTTGTAAGCTTTTTAGTATTGATGATCTGTAGCAATGACACTTCCATAGTGAAACTGTGATATATAAACAAAAGTTAATCTAGCATAATTTTTAAATCAAAGTGTTTTTTGTTTAAGTAAATAATTGAGTTCTTTATAACTAAGCAGTTAGTTTAGTATTTAATGTAACAAGTTAATGTGTATACTGAAGCGGAATTAAGACCAGATGAAGGAAACCATATCTTCATTATATGAAGAGGTTGAAGTGCTAATAAAAAACGGAGAAAATAAATTTTAGTACATACATTAAAAAAAAACAGTATTTGATTTAGTTCTTTATTGTTTTAATGTTTTAAATGTAAAAGTTATTTATTGTTCCTTATTGTTTTAAGGTTTGAGTTGTGAAAATTTCTTATTGATTTAAAGTTTTAATTGTAAAAGTTCCTTATACGTTGTTTCAATTATTTAGATACATTTATGTTAGGAAATGCTAAAAAAATGTGTCTTTTTTCAGACAAGCTGTGATAATAAGGTAATAATACAAGTATTTTGCAGATAGAGCTGTTTATTACAATCATCAATCATACACAGATGGTTTAATTGATGTACTGGAAGTTTGATGATAGAATTCAGCAAAAAACTGTTGTTTTTAACCTGTATTAAAATTAGATTTAGCCAGTATTTATTTCGGCCATCATCAACGAAGTTGAGATGTTTTATGCAATCGATAATAAACAATGAACTTCACCGCAAGATCAATTATGATCTTGCGGTGAAGTTCATTGTTTATTAAAATTAGATTGAAAGCTTTATATAGTTTCAAGTGTTACGTTATGTATTTTAGAATAAGTATAATTTAAGAGTTTGATTTAGAAAAGTCAGGAATTTTTTTTTGTAAAAAGTCAGGAAAAGTCAGGAAATTTTTCTCAGCTTGATCAGTGGCAACCATTACACCCCCTATTTCAATAAACCCTCATAGTATTAGCATAATGTAAAAACGCCACATTACCCCATATAAAACCCCTATTTTATAACTTATTACAATGCATCGAGTAAAAACACTATTTTATCCTTTATAAAAACCCCCTACTTCGAAACAGGACGCACTTTCCCGGACGAGAACTTTGAACTGGAGCACACTGGCGAAGGGGTTTTGTCGATGGCCAACGCCGGACCGAACACGAACGGAAGCCAATTTTTTATTTGCACCGTTCCATGCGAGTGGCTCGATGGAAAGTTTGTTGATTTATTTTATATTTTTTATACATTATTTATACATGTTATTTATATTATGTTTTTTGGTAAAATGTAAGTAATTTTTTATTGCACTGTTCCTTGGCTCAATGGAAACTTTGTTTGTTTATTTTATTATTAACATTATTTTTTTAATCTTAAAATACATTTTCAAACTGGATCGTATCACGTGTAAGCTAGTTAGTTTAACTTTTTATTGTTGATTTTGTGCAAATATTTTATAAACATTGCATCATACTGAAGCCAGTTTTTTATTTGTACTGTGCCTTGTGAATGGGTTAAGATTGATGATTTGAATTTTATTTGTTTTGTTGTTTATATTACTTCTTTGACGGGATTTTTGCAAGTAAAATTAGTAGAGCTATAAAATTTTATAAAATATAACACAAATATAAATTTTGTAAAAAATAACATTGTTATTTAATTATTAGTAGTTAACTTTCACTATTGCTAGCTTGTAACTTGATTCAAATTTTTTTCATTTAGTATCTAATATCTATTTTTTAATAAGTAACATAGTTTTTTAATTATTAGTATTTAATTTCACTATTGCTAGCTTATGACTTGACTCATTTTTTTTTTCAATTACTATCTGATATTTATTTTTAATAAGTAACATAGTTAATTAATTATTAGTTTTTAGCTTTCACTATTGCTAGCTTGTAACTTGATTCAAATTTTTTTCAATTACTATCTAATATTTATTTTTAATAAGTAATATTGTTATTTAATTATTAGTATTTAAATTGCACTATTGCTAGCTTGTAACTTGATTCAAATTTTTTTCAATTAGTATCTAATATTTATCTTTAATAAGTAACATTGTTATTTAATTATTAGTTTTTACATTTCACTATTGCTAGCTTGTAACTTGATTCAAATTTTTTTCAATTAGTATCTAATATTTATCTTTAATAAGTAACATTGTTATTTAATTATTAGTTTTTACATTTCACTATTGCTAGCTTGTAACTTGATTCAAATTTTTTTCAATTACTATCTGATATTTATCTTTAATAAGTAACATTGTTATTTGATTATTATTTTTTACATTTCACTATTGCTAGCTTGTAACTTGATTCAATTTTTTTTTCAATTACTATCTGATATTTATTTTTAATAAGTAACATTGTTATTTAATTATTAGTTTTTACATTTCACTATTGCTAGCTTGTAACTTGATTCAAATTTTTTTCAATTAGTTTCTAATATTTTTCTTTAATAAGTAACATAGTTATTTAATTATTAGTTTTTAACTTTCACTACTGCTAGCTTATGACTTGATTCAAGTTTTTTTTAGTACTTTCTATAGTTAAGTTGTAATCTTTTTCATTACATTCGGTTGCACCGTATCATATAAAATGCTTCAAATTTTTTTTTCATTGATAAATTATTAAATATTTAAAATTACTTAAATGATTATCACCTAGTCTGAATACTTTAAGTTTTCATACAATTTTGTAGAAAAAAAAAAAACAGTTTATTTGACCCTTTCTTAACTAAAACAGATTTTTTTGTAAATTTGATAACTTACCAAACTATAATAATAATGTTAAACAATGAAATAGTTCATTTTGTACTTACCTCATTATTATTTAACTAATTACTTCCTTATTAAGCTTAAACATTAAATTTTTTTTTGTTGCAAAATAATTTAGAATGGTAATGTAGCCTGAACTTTCAAGCTTCAAATATTCGGTTTCCTATTACTTAAAATAAAAGTTTAACCGAAATCTACTGAAACTTTTAAAGAAAATAAAACAATTAATAACTTATCTGAATACTCTAACCCTACAATCACATTAGTGATTAAAATAAAGTTATTTGGAATGCACGATTTAGTTGTATTAATTATAATGTTTTAATACCAATTTATTTAGATCCTTTTTTTATTTGATGTTTCAAAGTTTTTATTTTCTAGTTGTTATTTTAGTTAGTAATATACCGAGTCTGTATACCCGGCCGAATCTCAACTAAAACGTGAGTAACTAATTTTTGCAGGCAATAAAATTCAAAACAAATAGTTAAGTTTATGTTGAAAAAAAATTGATCCTATTTGAACAAAATATCCGCATTAGTAGATCACTAGAACTTTGACTTTAGTCAAACTAAGTATGTAAATACTTATTGATTTGTCAATTTATTTATTAAACAATTAAGTTAAATTACTTTTAAACTAACAAATTAATAAATTTGTAATTTTTCTCCTTGGGTGCAAGTTGAGAACGTTAAATTTAATCAATTTAATTAAAAGTATCCAATTTAAACATGTCATAAATTTAATTTTATTAAACCACGTTTGCCAAAAAACTAGAGTTTTGATACTGTAATTTTGAACAAAAATCACTGGAAAGCTTGTAACAACATGCAATTTTAAATAGTCATTGTCGGTAAATTAATGTAATCAGCATAAAATACGAAAAATCTATCATGAATATTTTTTTTTCTATATATTGTAATTATATTTATTGTAGAGCACATTTGAAATAGCATTACAGTATCTTTTCATTGTTTTGAGAAAGTATTTTACCTTGAGTTTAGTTTAATACTAAACGTGAACAAAAAAACTCGGAAGAAGTTTAGAAAAATTAATAGAAAAGTTCAAAAACCATTGGCAAGCCTGGTACAAATTTTTTCAAAGATGTATTACACATACTTTTATAAATAAACTTAAATTTCATACAAAACCGTTTGTAAATGAAAAATTGAACAAATATTTTTTCATGAATGATAGTAACTATTATATTCTTACTAATATGCCCCAATTTAGAAAATTTGCAAATTATTTTTCGTGTGTAAGAATTAAAAACAATTAAATATGTTCTAATTACTTTATTAATATTATAAGAAATATTTTTTCATAAATGTTAATATTGTTATTTAATCTAATTATGACATCACAGACACACAGTATTCGGCAAGGTAGTGGATGGGATGCCTCTGGTGAAGAAAATCGAACAAATGGGAACGAACTCCGGTTCTCCCAGGGGCGAAGTCAAGATACAAGACTGCGGAGAGATTGTTGAAAAATAATCAATTAAAAATATTTAAGAAAATTATTAAATGTATTTCATATCTTAGGCATTCAATTTACACTGATAGCTTTTCAAGTTTAGAAAATATTAAAAAAAGAAACAATTATTTTGTGCTTATGATTGTTTTATTAGCTAATCGTGTGCATAGTAAAATTAAATTGTGAAAAATTTGTTGTTTTGTTATTAATTCGATTTTTATAGAGCTGTTGTCATTTAAACTAGTATTAAACAATGCTGTTGAAAAATAATTTAAAAAATTAAGTTAGCCATTGCGACTTTTAGAGACTTAAATTTTTGAGTAATAATGAGTCTAAACTTTAATAGAATTTATGTAAGCGTTTTAAAGTAAAATTTCGAACAAAAACGTATTGAAGTTAAAAAGAATAAACAAATTAACTAATAATCACATTTTTAGTACAATTTCTTAAGTAAGCTTGTATTACTCAGAAATAAACGATTAGAAACACATATTCCATTTTACTTTAAATCGTTCACATACCGGTACATTAAAAAATAAGTTTTATGCGGCTAGTTAACAAAAGTTTCTGTTGAAAGTTTAAATAATGAATCTCAATTTAAAAGCATCAAAACTTTGTGTTCAGGATTTTTAGGCTTGCAGGAAAATTTTCAAGTTTAAAAACAAAAACTCATTTTCACAAATTATATTTTTTGGAATACAACAAATATAAATTATAACTGGCTGCTTGAAAATAATTTTTTTAATAAATCCGTAAGTTATTAATTTTAAAAGTCCAAATAGAACAACTTGAATTTATTAGAAAAATGTAAATAGATTATTAATGAAACTATTAAATCTTCAAACTTGAAGTTTTGAACGGTTTAGAGTTTATTTTTTTCAAACAAAATTTGCTCGTAAAGCCATGGAGTGTCACTTTTAAAACATGCCCAGGAAAATAGTCGAGTGTTTGGTGAAAGAACTTTTGCGCCGACCGGAGGAGAACAGTTATCGGTTACAGGTGCAAGCAAGTGAAGAAAAACCGGTTTGGAGGAGGCGTGTCAAGACAACTGTCAGTTTTTCTTTATTGACAATGAAGTAAAACTGTATCCGAGTGGTTTGCGACTCAATAACCGAAAGGTTCATTTGTACACGTGGTCCAAGGACCAAAAAATTTCTGTTGTTGTTCAATTGAAAAGTATTAGCTCGAGGAATTTAGCTCAAACGATTCAGTTTTTTTATAAATAAATTGTTTTGTTTGAACTTCAATGGTAAGTTTTCAAACGATGAGTTAACACTGCAGATGGAAGATTTATGGTAAAGACTACACGTTGTTCAGAACTTTTCCAGCAGACAGAATAGGTAAACAGTATTTTCATAGAAAGCATGGGTTCTCATGCACCAGTAAGAAACTTAAAGGAACGAAAGATCACAATCTGAAAGTAGGTAATGTGGTTTTAATCTTTTACCAAAAAAAAAAGAATAAACAAAGACTTAAATTTCAAAATCATAGGTAGTATTGAATTATTTTACAGAGCTTTAATCTTATTATGTCTTAAAGCTTTAATAATCTGAACTTGAAAAAAATTATCTTTTCCAAAAGCTTTTTTAAGTTTCTTTATGTGCTCTCGCTATTGATTATTTTAATTGTTTAATTCAACTTATTTTTTGCCTGTTAAATACATTTTTAACTTTTGTACACTTTTCAATCAGACTAGAAATGTTTGCTAACTCTGTGAGTTGTTTTCATTATAATGTATTGTAATTTTTTATTCAACTAATTTTTTTAGGCACAACCTTGATACTTTACAACAACGGAAATAGAAGCTACACAGTCAAATACACTCGTATATTTCTATAGCTGTTATTTTCATGTTAATCAGTCTCATTTATGTGTTAAATAAGCTGCTTATATCAAAGTTTTTTGTTATTTTTGTCATACATGCAAAGTCATAGTTTTCGCGTAGGCTGCAGTTCGCTTCTGGTTGGCTAATATTTATTTATTTTTATTTTAAGTTTTAACTAATAAAATTTTTTGGTTTACTTTTTATATATTTGGGTAAGGTGGGTTATTGATAAGGATTAAAATATTCTTAATATTCTGCTTTATTATCAATTTACCTCATTTGCATAGTGTTATGAATGAAAATATTTCCAAAACCTCACAACTGCAGCCGACCTACGATTTTCCCATTTTTTTTGGTTTTAAATGTTGAGATTTAAACCTTGCAAGTGCTTGCCAAATGACGTTTATCAGGTTTTTTTTCAGTAAAAGTAGACACATTTTTATTTTTGGTTAGTTTTATGTTAATTTCAAAGGGGCTAGTAGAATAATATGTGAAGGCAACTTGCTTGCTTGACCTTCAAAGAACGTTAATAGTTCTAAAGGGAAATGCAAGACTCGTTTTCTACCATGAAAAATTAAATAAAAATGTGAAAAGTTTCGTTTTTATTTTAAGTTTTTTAACATAAAGGACAAATTAAAACACTTACTTAACTGAAGGCTAGGTTACTAAAGGAAACAAATTATGTGGATGAATATTTTATAAAAAATAATAGTTAATAAAGCTGCGTACTAAAAGTGAATTTAAACTCAAAATGAAATTTAGTCAGTAAAATAAACTTTTCGTACAATAACACAATGAAAAAAAAAGATTTTTAATTTTATACATTTTAATCAAAAGTCTCAAAGTTAGTCTTGCTTTTGTTTCATTCAAATTTCAGATAAATAAACAATTTATATGAATTGTTAAACTTTAACAAGTTTTTTCAAACTAATTAAAGGTTTGTATGCAAAATATTGCAATTTTAACTGACATTCACCGTTTTATATAAGGTTTCAATAAAACATCGTCATAACCGCTACGTTGGTTTTGAAAACAATCTCCCCCTTAATTAGATTTCATACCTTTACTACTTATTGCTTTCTGACAGCTAAAAAATTCTTGTCTTAAGCACTTTAGTTATGTTCTTTATATTTAGTTTGAGCAAATGGACTTTAAATCACACCTCTGGGTCAATTGTTAAAGTTCTAAAACAGTCAAAACACTTTAAATCTTCCCCTTACAAAGAAGTTTTGCCCTGATTAACTCGGGTCGCCCCAAAATGCTCCTTTTAACTTGGCAACCTTTGGAAGACCCTGGCAGTCATGTTATAATCAAGATGTCAGTTAATTACAGCTGTTAATATCAGCTGTTTACTATAGCAACTAAAATGCTAAAGTAACAATTTGTAGCTAACTTTTTCACATTTTTTACCTTATATTAAAATTTCATTAGTTATTTTTTTTTTACTTTTGTTTTAATAAAATTAGTAAAAAGTTAACTTTTAAAATTTTTAATTTACATTGTACTTTATTATTATAACATTTTGTTTGTAAAATTAAAACAGTATATCATATTAATTTTATACATAAGCTCTTTATTTTATAACAAAAATAAAGTTCTTTAGCTTAATGCTTTAAAAAAAAAAACTTATAAAGTACAAAAAAAAATTTTCTGTGATTTTAAGTTTTAATTAACATTTTTGTTTATTGACTATAATTTTTTGTATCATGTGTTTAAAAAAAATACATAATTTCTTCAAGGTACCACAAATTTAAATGTTTCAACATCTTAATATATTTATAAAAGTTTTTAAATTTAAAATTTTAAAAATTTTCAGGAAAAGTTCTTTGAAATATTAATGATATGGTTATACTTAATAAAAAAACAAATTAATATCAAAATGTTAAAAAATATATTCATCCTCCTATGATCTTAAAAATCAATTTTTTTTTTCTTTTATTTCTCATTAACAACAATTTTTAATGGGCCATAATAATTTTGGTTAAATTCAATCTATAAAAATAGAACAATTAAACCAACGCCAGGCTTTAAAAACAAGTTTATTGTTAATGAAAAAATGTTTTTAGATTTTTAAATGTAGTTAAAATTTAATAATGTATATTATTTTTATAAATAAAATTTTCAATATAATGGTGAAACTATTTTTCATCCTTGTTATTAGTGCAACATAAACCTTGGCAAATTATTAATTTTTAATTTAAATTAATTTATTTTAAAACTACATTTTAAAATCTAGAACAGTTCTATTTATTAGAGAAAAGATTAAACATTGCATGTAACATATTGAGGTGAATATTTTACCCTTATTTATGTAAAAATATTAAAAGACAGCTATTCTACAATATACTATAAATAATTAAACTTAACTATGAAATTCACCTCTTTTATAATTTTTTTTTAAATATAAACAATTTTGAAAAAATTATAAACAGGTAAATTATACACATAAACTTATTACCCAAAACACTAAACCTAGTGTTAAATTAAAATGAAATAATTCATTCACCTAAAAAAAACAATTAAATTTTAAAATATGCTAGATAAACTTATGTGTATTATCATTGTTTTACTAGGAAATGCTACAGATTATCAAACTGCATACGAAAACTGCTTGTTCAAGTAGGGTAGTTTTAGAATATTTTAATAGAAACATTTAGCAGTTTTATAAAGGATATTCATTTAATTTTACCTAATGAAGGCTTTGATAATTAAGTAATTTTGTAAAATTTTTGGAAATTTTTTCAATTTTAATCACACTTTAAAGAATTTTAATTAATTCTTTACCATTCAAAGACTTGTTTTTGAATATAAGGAATTCAGTAAATTTAAACTGACAAAATCTGGTATTTTTTAATATTTAGTTAAACTTCCTGACTGTTAAAAAAAAACCTTACTATTCTTGTTATTTGTCTTTTTTTTCTGCTTTTCCTGAGTTTTCTGACTTTTCCTGACCTTGTTTCAACTCTGCTTAATTTACAAAACTAGTTGTAAAAACCTTGAGTTGTACACTAAAACTTTCACGTATAATTTTTTTTTAGATAAATTACCTAATTATAATAAAAAAAGACTCAATAAATTTGCCACATTATAAATTAAAAATTTTAAATAGATTTCTACTTAGCAAATAGTAGTTTCAAGTTTGTAAACAAAAATAATAAATTATATTCAAATTACTTTTAAGTGAAATCTATGTCTTAATAAAATAATTTATAATGAATCTTAAAAAATTATAATAATCAAACTTTATTTTCAAGTTTAAAAATTCAAATAATTTGATAAAAGTAGGATATAAGAAAAAAAAATTTGTCTATTTCATCTAATTTTTGGAAAAAAAGATCAAATAATAAATTAACTTAACATTAATTAGTTCCAAAGCTACAATGTTTTTAGTTTATTAACCATTTAAATAAGTGGAAGATACTTTTCTTTAATTTTTCTAACCAAACATTACCTACAACTATAAGGTTAAAAGGTAGTTATGATTAAATTAACAATAAAGTGACTAAAATTAACCTTATGAAAATAAAAAACATAAACTTACATTTAAGGCATTCATATTTATAAAAACAATATGGTTTTAAATATGTTGGTGTAATTGAATATATGAAACTTTTATGTTCTCAACTTGTAAAATACAGCTTTTTCTTTCATAAGAAATTTTAATTCTATTTCCGGGGATTTTATTTTTTTATTCTACTGCGGGGATTTTGCGCTCTCCGATTTAACATCTCTGGACCCTGGTATGCTTTTATATAAGAAGATGTTTTGCTTGAGTGTTGTATGCGCTTCCGTGTACATATAAATTCTATTAAAGAAACGCAATTACGTTGTTTAACGAAAAGCGGAATTTAAAATTGTGAAACTGTAATTGTGTTTTTTAAGACAATAAAATTTTAAATTTCAACCTCATTTTTGGATAGATCACTCTGACAAATTTGTTTTTAACTCAATAGATACATATATATTGTTTATACAGTTTTTAGTTTGACTTATTAACGTAAACAATGTTTAGACAAAAAAATTAGAGCTGTTCTGTTTTTTACTGTGAAAAGAAAATATCTTTATTCATGTAGTAGCCTTAGTTGAATGGTTTTTGCAGCTTATTTTGCTATGCACCTACTTTTTATGGTACTTTAAATAAAGTACGTTCTAAACCGACTTAAAATTTAAAAATTCAAGTTCTCTTTTCAATTAAACTTGGTATATCATTTTGTATTTTTTCCAGGTTTTTTTAAATATATATTTTTTTACAACTTTTTGTTTTATATACTTTATTGAAAGAAGCTTTTGGTATTTTGAATTTCTAAATAATTGCAGTCTAAGACTTCACAAACACTAAAAGAAACAAAGTAAGATAGCCTTGTTCTTTATCAAAACTTATCAGATAAAATAGTTAGTAACTGTTTTTCTAGTCAAACATAGTTAATTAAAGCTAATTTTTTTTTAATTAAGAAACTGCGAACCACTTCCTTTACATATTTGTGAAATCTAGTGTGATTAAACTGTTTTTAACTTGAACTTAACAACAGTTGTCTTAGTAAGTTTTTCAGAAAACTTGAATGTGTTTGATTGAAAAATGAAGATGGTGAGTTTCTTTTAGTTGGTAATTTTATATTTCCTTTCCCAAAAGAAAATTATTGTGTTCTCCAACTTTAACCATCTATTTGTCAAAATTTAGTTTATAGAACAGTTTGAAAACATGTTATAGCTCATTTAAAAGTCTTCAAAAAAAGGTTAAACTTAAAAAAATTATTTTATTAGTTTCATAATATCAATTTATTCTTTAACTAACCCATTTAGTATTCATGGAGTAGTACAAAAGCTCTTAAAAAAACATAGTTTTAATTATTAGAACACTATATTAAGTAACAAAAATCTAGAGCTATAAAAAAAAAACAGTATTATCAATCTCTAATGTTTTTAAGTTTTTTTTTAAGTAATCATAAATTAAGTAATAATTTATATGTAAAATCTAAAAAATTTATGATCAAAATTGATTTATAAAAACAAACTATACAGTAATCTTCCTTTATTCTACCAACATATATTTTGGTATGTTAACGAATCAACACACTTCAACTGGGTTTTTAATGGAAAGAATGGTTACCAAACTTTTTAAAAGTGTATAGTACAGTAAAATTTATGCAAAATTTTTAAACTTTTATCAATTTGGTTAGTAAATACTTTTATGACTGAAACTGAACTAAAATACTTTCAAAAACTTAAGTTTTATAAATTTAAAACTTTTATTACTTAAATAACTACTCCTTCAACTCCATTTTTTTAAATAGGAAAAATAAAATAAATTGTTTATAAACAATTTGACTTAAAAACTTTAGTTAAAAAATATTTAACTACAAAAGAAGTATGTTACAAACACTTACAAATCGCAACTACATTTCGCATTTTAATGTTGTAAATCTTTAAAACATTTTTAAAGCCCTGAGCTATTGCAGCACCTGTTTTGTTTTCAATCTTTTCTAAATGTAGAAAAGTTGACTTAACTTCTTGGGTACTGTTGCTTATGTAGCAAATACTAACATCTGTTATCAATCAACAGCGTAAAACATAAAACATAAAATCTTTAATCTTTTTGATTTCACTAAAAAAAGCAGACTTTTTAAAATAATTAAATAAGTTAAGTAAAATTTATATTTTTCACTGAACAAAAAAAAAAAACTTAGCTGAAACTGTTTTTTTTGACATTCAAAATTTTATAAACTACTGAAAACTGATACTTTGCTAAAAAACTCTGCTTAATTAACAAAAATCAACTAGTTCTAATAAACAAAGTAATTTAAACTACAGAATTTTTAAGTTTGCCAAAGAAATTTTAAAATATAAAAAATAAAAAAAAAATTGCTGAAACATACAAACAAAATGATTTAACAAAACTCTAGGTAAACTTTGACAAAAAAAAAGTTTATCTATATTTTTCAAGTTCATTTTGAATTCTAATTTTGATTGCAGTACAAATTGGTTAATCGTGTTGATGAGTAATGTAATTGGAGTAAAATTAGCATTAGTTAATGGTAAACAAATTTGAAAATACTTAAAAAACAATATTTGATAATTATGTACATTTAAAAAAAATCATAATAATTTAACACATGATAAAACATATACAAAAAATCTAAATTTTTATAATGATTATAATAATGATAGTATAGAAATGCTTAGGCCTTTTATACTTAAACCACATTAAACATTAGAGATTTTATATTTATAAGTTTTTATTGACCCAAAAACTACTCCCTGAAATATCAGTGCTTTCGTCTAAGTAGAAAGAGCACTGCTGTAAAATCATGTCACTTATAATAAACTTTCTAAATGTAGGAGCAAGTACATTGACTGTTATAGAGGTACATTTTGTACGCCGAAGTGTACAACTGTTTGGAGTATTGCCAGTTGCATTAAAAACATCAAGCAAGTGGTTAGAAGCATTTATTTTATTGTGCAATGCTTGGTACAAGGCAAGTCTTACTTCTATTTGACGTTGTTGTATTTTTCTATCTGTAATGCAATCATCATCCTTTTCAGAAGATTGTGGTAATAATTCATGCGTGGGTGCTTTTTTGTTTTTGCGTGAATTTTTAGTGTATACTTCTTTGGGAGTAATTAAATTTTGCACTTTTTACAGTATTCCTTTTTCAGTATGGACCTATTCCCATCATCCCATGGCTGAATCCAGTCTAAAAGTTGACATGTTTATTTCTTAAAACACAAAATTAAATATGTTTTTAAACAGTTTTTGTTTGTTAGCTTCACAAAAATAGTACTTGCAACTGATTATTAAGGGAATAGGGGGTCCACTTTCATTTTTAAGCAATCTTCTTCAAATTTTCACAAAGAGTCAATTATTAAATTCTAAAAAGATTGAATGCTGGAGTATAAAAATTTTGAAAAAAAAATCTGTAATTTAAATCACCAGTTTTTTTTTATTTACTAAAAACATGCATACTAGTTTTTTGTAAAATTAATTAATTTTTAAAAAAGTTCTAGAAAGTTTGATGTAAATTGCTTAAAATATTTTTAAGAGAAGAAAAAAAATGTTGATCAAACTTTTGAGAAAATTGGATGTGAAAAGGTTTATACTTAAAATTGGTAACAAAATTGTCTGTATTTCATTAACTAGTTGAAATTTTTAGTTCAATAAAGCGTTTCTTTTAGAATATATTTCAAGCTTAACAATATGGGCCTAAATTAATTGATAAAACAGTTCCCCATTATTGAATTAATAAATTTTCTGATCAACTATATCTAAAAAGTTAGTGGTTACTGGCCAGGCAAATCAGTTTTTTACAATACTTAATTTTTAAGAACCAATAAACATGTATGAACAACATTACAGTTTAGAAAATAGAAGTGTCAAAAATTACTTATAAGTTGTAAATCTGTTTCCCATTCTTTACGATATTTCCTCTTGTATTTCTTATTAGGTTCAATTTCTACATGATTTTCTTCTACAAAATCTTCTTCTTCGAAATCTTCTTCAACAAAATTTTCCCCAGTTAATGGCTGAAAAAGAAGTATATCAAAACTAAAAATAGTACATTTCATTACAGGTATACTTGGTTTTCAAAAGCATGTTTTAAAAGACTTATTATTAACCAAAAATAAGTTTTTTACTTATTCTTAACTTAACTAAATAGTCTCATTTTAAGCTAACTAGCTTAAAAAAGTAGTAACCTTTAGAGTTTTGGAGCCTGTTTAAATATATTACACTATTTTTTTTATTTAACCATCTAACTGGTTATTTATTTAAGCTAAAATAAAAAAGAAAATAAAGTTAGATTTACTAAAAAAAAATTTGTAAGAAACCTTTTGTCATTTTAAATAATACTATTTCATTAATAGTATTGAAACCTTTGTAGAAAAGTTAAAAACAATGTACTGTTAATCTTTTCTAATTATCAGTCTTTTTTTTACCTTAATTTCTTTTTTTTAGTGTTATAAGAATTCTAGTTTTAAGAAAATGTTTAACTTTATAAGTAAGGTTTCTTAAAACTTGAGGTATATAATTTTAAGAAAACATTTAAAATTATGAAAATAGGTAAAGAAGTAAAGTTTTGTTTCATGTACTTATGCTGTTATAATGAATCAAAAGTTAATTAAATATTTGGTGGTTTATGAAAACTTACTAGCACTTTATACTTAGGTTTTATGAAAGATCTTACTTTAAGGTGACAAGAAAAGGGGTTCAATACTCTTTTTAAACAAAAGTTAACATAATCTCTTCTATGAAGACTCAAATTAAACAATATAAAATGTTTTTCATTAAACACTTGATTTGTAATTACGTATAACTTTGAGGTTTAGTTTAGTAAAAAGTTTCTGGTACTAACTTATTATGAAGAAGTTTTTTATTTCCAATTTTAAAATATTTGAAAAAAGTTTAATTTAGAAATGTAATAAAAATTATTTCTCTACTTACTTGTCAAGAAAATAAATTCAAACTTTTAGCAAAAGTTCTTCAACTATATCAAAATATAAATAGTAAAAGTAATACAAAACACTAAAAAAATAAACATTTTATAACCAACAAGTAAAAAAAAATCATATGGTTTTTTGTAAGTAAATTTACTCAATTTTTTTAACCCTAGAACAGGGCTGTTTATTGATAAGTCAATGTTAGACTTTGAATGTTTAAGAATAATTGCTTAAAAACTTTGTGAGGATTAATATTTTCAATGAAATAGTTTACTTTATTTTTAACTTGTGCCAATGATTTTAATAAGAACTGAATGAAGTCTCTGACTTTGTTCCCTTAAATGTTAAAAAGTAGTTTAAGCACAAAGTAAATGTAAAATCTAACTTCTAGCCAAACTGAAAACTCAAAATCAAACTATCTTACCCCTCTTGGGCCTTAACTATTCTGAAAAATAGGTTGTTAAACCTTAATAAACTATTTTTTATGAAACTTGCTAAAAATTTAAATAATTCTTTTTAAAATTTAATCTGCTTTTTAGTTATGATTAGTTGCCTCAAATATAAAATGTAAGTTAAGTTTAAAATGCCTAAAATTAAACCATAATTTTAGTAAAGGTATTTATTTAGAACCATGTATTTTAAATTTTTATAAACTTTAGGCAACATAACTACTAACATCTTAATATAAAGCTATTTTATTTGATTATAAGTTGTTTATTGAACAAATTTTTTTATACAAGTTTATTGAAATTTGCAATGTTTCTAATAATTAAGCAGTTATATTTATTAAAATGAGATTTTGTTATTTAAACAATATAAACTGTAAAAAAAACTCTTATACACAACTTTAGTCAAATGAAAACAATTTTAAAGCAACTTAAGAAAAAGCATTAATATACAAAAGTTTAAGTCAAGTTTTTAACTTTTCAAATCAAATTAAAAAAAAAAAACAAGATGTTAATTTAAGATCGTAAAATTTTATAGTTAAAACAAGATATGTCAATATAAGCTAAAAAACCTAATCATTGAATAACTTACATATTTTTTTACATTGGCTGTACTCATTTCTGAAGAAACCTTTACATAAAATTTAACTATTTCAATATCTGAAGTCATGTGCATTTTGAAGACAGATTTTAAATTGCTTCGGTAAATCCCCTTTTTCATTGATCTTATTTTTGGCCTTGAACCTACTATGGTCGGATCCCATCTATGCTTCTAGGTAATTTCTAGGCATAGTTTTTTTTTTGTACTTGGTTTTTTATATTTGTTAGGGTTTTAAATTGTTCTTTAATACAACTTATTTATTTACTTGTGATACTTGGTTTTTTTTTTAAGTTATTACTTAAAATAATAATAATTTTTTAATTTATTAAAAGGTTTTTCAATGGTTAGTTTGACTTAATCCAAATTAAAACGTATTAATTTTAAATAAGACGAAATTTATAAAACTCAGGCAGTTCGTGCAATTAAAAACTATAATAAACTAGCAAACTACTTTATACAACGAAATACTATTAAAGATTAATAAACTTTATTTTGCAATAATATTCGCTAGTATGTATTTAACTTAAAAAAAAGTTAGTGGGTCTTATTTATTTCATAAAAAATTTTATGTTTATTACTAAATGTATTATTATTATTATTAAGATAATAAATGTTAATGGTAGAAAACTAATAAACGCTTCAAGTGAAATAAACAACTCAATTTTAATTTAAAGTTGTTATAAAAAGCTTAAAACTGAACTTATTTTTTGAACATGGTATGGTGCTATACGTTATTTGTCTTTAATTTGTTCAACTCTGTACAGTAGTGAGCACGACTTTATTTAATTTTTTTTAAACTTATTTAAGGGAGCACAAAAATCGTAGGATGCACCAAAGTTTTATTTGAGTTTTTAAATTAATATATTAATTTCAAGCAGTAGAGTTCAAAATTAAAGCTTTAAAAAACCCTGGTGTTTAATTTTTTTTTTTAATTTTTGACCATTTTAATCATTTGTCCTTTTTCGTAATACAAAATCATTCAACCAGAAAGCAAGTTTTCTTGTTCTAATGTTGATAAAATAGACTAAAACTAGCCATAGAGAGTTTGTGAATGAATTTGGGTGAAATTGTAGTTTTAGAATTTGATAATAATGTTATTTTGTTTTGTAAAGTGCTTTTTAAACAATGTTATTTCTGTTTAGTGATTTTTATTTTAAATTATAAGTAAATAATTTTCAATAAAGTTTATACATTCTTAAAGTATATTCCTTATAGACTTGATTTATGATGAAAATATTTTTACCAAATTAAAGTTGTACCTAAGATTTTATTTTTTTATATTTGTTAGTGCTTGAATCTGTTCTTAATATAAACTTTATATAAATAAGATTTCATTCAATTAGCCTACAATCCATATAAGTTATATATCAACATTTCTTAGTATACACTTTTTTAATGAAGTAAAACAAAACTTGTAAAAACATAACTATGCAGATAAACTAATGATTTTTTGGTATTAATTTAAAAATTATTTTTTACATACAAAGTAGAATGTAGTTATCATGACATTTAAGGTAATCATGACATTAGCTTTGTCATAAAAAGTTTAAATATGAAAAGTGCAATTGGAAATCATCTTCCCATATATTTTTTTTTAATTTTTAGTTTTTGCTTTATCTTTCATTTTAATTATATAACTCTCCTTTACTTGGTTTTTAACTAATGTATATATAATACTAGGTTAAATAGATAACAGTAAACAATAAAATTTAGCATACAGTTTAATTTCTAAATACTTTCAGTTAAATACTAACAAGCTAAATTTAGATAACACCCAGTTAGAAAACTAATAAAAAATAATTAAAGTATTTAAATTTACTTGTTAATAAAAACTATTGAAATGTTCTTTAAAATCATAAAGTTGTATATGGAATTACTTGATTTATTTTTTGAAGTATTAAAACATTGTACCTTAAATAATTATAATAAGTTTAAAATAAAATTTAGATGATAAAAGTAATATAAAAAAACAGTTTATTCTACTCATTTATGTTTTTAAAAAGTTTGTTTAACTTCATTATATTATTGTTTTTTATTTTTTGTACTTTGTTTATATCTAACCAATGTAAGTTTAAGTTATTTTTTTGCTAACTACTACATTTGATATTTTTGAATAACTTTGTAAAACTTAAGAGGTCCAATAGAAAACAAGGTTGTGAAAAAGTAAAGATTTAAGATAAGTTTTTCATATTATTTTGTATTCTGATTTTAAAACTTAAAATTATGAAAGGTTTCTAATATTTAAATAAGTCGTCATTAAAAAAAATGTTTGTAATTTTTGTAAAGTTGAATTATTTTCACTAATTTTTTACACTAAACTAACAAGTACAAAAAAGTTCTTTTACTAAGATAAAATATAAGTAAATTATTTACTGGCTTATTAATAATCTCAAGCTTGTTTGAAGTTTTTGTACATCTAGTTATGTTATAAACTTTCTAAATCTACTTTTAGATATGCTGACTTTTTCTCTTTAAACTATGGTTGACACTTTAGATGGAGATATAAATTCAAAAAATTTCGGTTTAAAGTCAAGGATTATAAACTAAGCATATTTATTTTATTGGCATTTATTAAATGTGAAGTTGGTATGTTTTAAGTGGTATGTTTGTCTTAAACATTTTAAATTTAATCAAAGATAGATAAAAGTCGTAAAGATAAGTACTTTTAAGTGTTTATAATTATATATTAGTTGAAATTAACTAGAAAATTATTAACCAGATTGTTTTAAATTTAGGCTGTAATGAACCTGCTGCTTTAACTTGCATTTCATATTTAGAAGATTGAATATGTAGTTTTAGTAAACAAAACGACCATATTTGGATTTTTGCAATCAAGCATAATATTGAATAACTCTCTATAGTTATATTTATAGTTGTGATTGTTGTTGATAAGCCTTAAATAATGAAGATTAGACAAATATTGTATAGTTATAACTGAATGAAAATCTAGTAGTGTGTTCTTTAGTTTAAATATAAAAAATATGGTTTGACCAATATTTTATTGTGTTAGAGTTTTTTAAATATTTTTTAGTTTAAACTAGATAGTTTTAAAGTATTTTTGTTGAGTAGTACCAATAAATTAAGTTTACCAACATCCGTACCACACAATCCTAATTAGGCAGCTTAAAGTTTTACAAATATATTTGATTATTAAGGCCAACTTGGGCTTTCAGGATATTTTTTATACATGGTAATATTTAATGATTTTTCTCAAAAACCAAACAGTTTTTAATTATTGACAAAATATGTAAGTTTTTACTCTTTGCAATAAATACTGCTGTCTTTTATGATTATAAATAAAGTGGATTAAAATATTCATGAAGTTAAATTATTTTTAAACTAGTGTTCTTGATTCTACACATATGCATATACATTATTTATCTAGTTATATAAAAACTATAATTTATACAGCTGTTCGTCAGTAAGTTACAGTTTATTTTAATAGTGAACAGAAGTTTCGATTTTAAAATTTTTATAATAGCTGTGATTAAAAATAATAATTTAAAATAATTTTTATAATAATAATAATTTTTATAATACATTATTTATGTAGTAATGGTACAGTTTATTGTACGATTAGCTGAATTTGAAATAATAAGCTGTGAATGTTAATTTATGCTTTTAAGAAAAGTTTAGAAAGGTTATTTTGGAAAAATGTTTTATGCTATTAGAAAAAATCATTTAGACTGTTGGGTAAAATGTTATAAAATACTCGTGTTTGCCGCTTCGATTTTATCTTGTTTTAATATTTAGTTGGTTTTAATTTTGTTAAAAAAGTATTTTTGATAATGGATGCATATGCTTTGTCTTTCGCTTTTCTTATTTAGTGTTACGTTCTTATCTGATTTTTTGATTTCTATTTTTCCTATTTTTTCTAAGTTACAAAGTTTGCAGCCGAATATAGTATTGAATTTTGATATTGTCATGTTTAATATTTCCCATTTAATTTTGTAGTCTGTATTGTTATCTTTTAAGTTCCATATGTGGTTCGCTAGTTCTGTTGTGTGTCTTTTGTTAATATTGTTGAATGATGATTTGTGGTTTCTGTATCTTTGTTTGAAGGTATTTCCTGTGGATCCTATATACTGCTTTGTTGTTTTATTTGATGTTACTGTTGCTTTATAAATTATATTTGACACTAGGCATTCGTTATTTAAAGGGCAAGGTTCTTTACGGCAATTACAAAGTTTATCTTTTATAGTGCTTTTATCGTCTATATTGCTTTTGTTTAATATTTGTTGTTGTGAGCTATTGTTTTACTTCTGAAATTATTTGTGCAACTGTAGGATATTTTAATTGTGTTTCGGTTGAATATTTTATGGAATGGGTGGTTTTCGTCAAATGAATTGGTAATCAGGTTTAAAAATTGTTTGCCTATTTTTGAGCTTACATTTAGACTAAATGGAGGGTTGAAAAATATTTTGTCTCTTTTTCTTTGTTTTTTATTTCTTTCTGGTAAAGTAGTCTTATCGTATTTTAAGGTGTTTTTATAATTGGCCGAATTTACAATTCAAAGAAAAAGAGACATAACATATTTCAACCCACCATTTAGTCTAAATGTAAGCTCAAAAATAGGCAAACAATTCTTAAACATGGAATGGGAACCTTAAAATGGGAAATATTAAACAGGACAAAATAAAAATTCAATACTTAATTTGGCTGCAAACTTTGTAACTTAGAAAAAATAGGGAAAAATAGAAATCGAAAAATCAGATAAGAACGTAACACTACACAAGAAAAGCGAAAGACAAAACATATGCATCCATTATCGAAAATACTTTTTCAACAAAATTAAAACCAACTAAAAATTAAAACAAGATAAAATCGAAGCGGCAAACACGAGTATTTTATAACTTTTTTCCCAACAGTCTAAAAAAAATTTTTCTAATAGCTTAAAACATTCTTCAAAAATAACCTTTTTAAACTTTCCTAAAAAGCATAAATTAACATTCACAGCTTATTATTTCAAGTTCAGCTAATCGAAAAATAAACTGTACCATTACTACGTCACAATCATTATAAAAATTTTAAAATCGAAATTTCTGTTCACTATTATAATAAACTGTAACTTACTGACAATCACATGAAATTTTACATTTCATGTGTGAAACAGCTGTATAAATTATAGTTTTTTATACAACTAGATAAATATTTAGCTCCAATTTAATTTGTCGAGCACTATCGACCAGAACTTTTATATAAAACCTTTAATATGCATATATACTATATATATATATATATATGTAAAACTGTAACGATATTTTGTTGATTTTCTTTAAATCTACTCTATCTGTTATTTCTAGTTTCTTAATAAATGTATATACTTTAATTATTTTTGTATTTTATACAAGTTAATTATTTAACTTTCAGGTGTTTATAGTATTTTAAAACAAAAATCAGTTTATGAGAAAACGAGGTAAATTAAAGCTTAACACCATGGCGAACAAATCTATTATTAACAAAAACAATGCTGAGTGTACTGAAGAAATAAACACCAAAGAAAATAGGATAACAACATCACAAAAACCAGAAGATAAATTTCTTCTAGTTAAACTTGATTTTGAAAGTTATAAAACTAGATTAAGCTTAGACAAGCTTATTAGTAGTTTTAGTTATTTTAGAAAAAAGAGTAATTTAAAACATTTTGTTAGAAATAAAAATGTTGTCACACTTACTAATATATCTAAAGCTAGTTTTAAAACTTTACATAAAATAGCAATTGACAGTGAGTTATAAAATAAGTTTAAATGAATATTTCAATATTTTCCTTAGATTTCAAAGTAATTTTTATGCTACTGTAATGATTTAACTTATTAAAAATTTTTATAGGTGAAGTTGAGATAAAAGAAGAAAACATAACTACACTTTTGGAGGCAGCAAGTCATTTAGGATGTGAAAAGGCAAAGAAAGTAATAAGTCAACACATATATGACAAACTAAATATGAAAAACTACTTTTTCTACTACAAGCTAACAAAACTATATAAGTTAAACAGTTTGAAAAAATGTTTGTGCAATTTTTTACTGCAGCAGTATATCTTAAATGAAGATACTTCAACATTTTACAAACTAGAATATGAAGATTTATTTGATATATTGTCTTGTGAAGAACTGCAAATAAGTTCAGAGCTGGAACTTTTCAATGCAGCAGTCGATTGGATAAATTACAATAGAAATGAAAGAAGTAAACACATGAACACTTTTCTAAAATTAATAAGGTTACCTTTGCTTACCACTGAAATATTGACAGACATCATAAAAAGTAATAAGCTTTGCAAAGACTGTCTTGAGTGTAGACATATAGTTGATAGCGCCATCAAAAGTATAAAAAAAAGTAAAGAAAAAGCAGCAAATTTACAGTTTCAAAATCGATTTTACAGTTGTGAATTTGAAACTAAAAAAGTAATGTTTATCGGAGGAAAGTTTTATGACGATGATTTGATACAAACAGGTTTAATATATGAGTTTGGAAAATCAAATGAACATAAGTATAGCAAAACGAGTAAAATGTTAGTACAAAGAAATAAGTGCCCAAGTGCTGTAATTGGTTCAAAAGTATATTGTATTGGTGGTCAAGATTTTGACCAGAATAACTTCAACACTTGTGAAGTTTACTGTAGAAAATCAAAAACATGGGCTTCTATAGCTACTCGGCCAGGATCATTTGCCTTAGAGGGTTCTGTTTGTTCTTTTATGAATAAAATTTACTTTTTTCAAGATAATAACTACTACAATTGGGTGTATGATCCATGTAAGGATAGTTGGAACCGAATTTCATGCATGAATGTTAAACGATATCACTCTTCTTGTATTGTTTTCAAAGGTCAATGTGTTGTATTAGGGGGTACAAATTATTATTATAGTAAAAGTTTTAAAACTGTTGAGTCGTATGACCATTACCTCGAAAAATGGTCATATCTTCCTGAAATGCAAGTTGCAAGATACAAAGCTGGAGTTGTTTCAAATAGAAATAAATTGTTTGTTATAAGAGGAGAAGGTACTAAACATTTTTCCAAAACTTCCGAAGTTTATGATTCGATATCAAATAACTTTACTTTTATTGAATGCAGTACTAATAATTTATGGTCAAGTAATAGTTATTGTTTTAACTTTAATCGAGAAAGTATTATTATTATTGATGATGAATCTTACTGTTTTTACAATATAAATACCAATAGTTGGTCAAAATCCTATTCTCTTAAGTTTGAAGAATTTCAAGATTATTCATGTGTGGACTTGGGCAAACTGATTGAGTGAAAGTTTTAATAAAACTTCTCTTAGATCAATTCAAATTTGTTATATAAAAGACATTTTTTAATTTAATATTACTTAGTTTCTTAACATTTACTTACTAACATATATCTAAAAAAAGAGTTCTGATTAAGTTGGTATTTAATTTTCTTATATCTATTTTAAATTATACTGTTATTTCAAACTTAATTCTTTTAAATAACAAAACACAAGCTTCTTAGAGCAAAATTGATAAGCGTCGGCTTCTTTATTTTATTTAATAAAATTCTAGCTTTATAGTTAAGTGTTTTTATTTCACGTATTTTAAGACTTAAACTGTTTCTGTATATTTTGACTTAAAACTTAAACATAAAGTTATCAGGATTACTTAACTATTGTATTAAATTATCAATATATTTTTTTCTATATTAGTAATTAGGTTAAGACAATAAAAATAAATTTTAGATTTGAACGTAAGTGTCTGATGAATTATAAATTCATTTTAATAAAGTAAGTTATAATTAATTTTCTATGAAAAAAATTAAATATTGACAAAATGTTTTAGATTCTTATGTTTAAACATAGTTAATTGTTTTTATATAAATTAAGGCTCTATTTTCGAAGTTTCTTTATGTCAACTTATTTTTGTTAAGCCAAATTTTTTGCTACAAAATATTAGCAAACCTGTAAATTAACTAGTATAGTATTGAAAAAAGAAATAATCTTTCATATCAAAAAGTTACAATTTAAATTTCTATAAGTTTTTTTAAGCATTCCAAGAAAAAATTGATAGAAGTTTCTAAAAAAAAAACATAGTTAGTAAAAGTTTAACAGTTTTAAAATTCTCGATGTTTTAACTTATATTGTATTCTGTTAATATATTAGCTTAAAAGTTAAAACTAAAACTTAAACCTTACCTTAAATTCAATCTTAGTATTAAAATCTAATTTGTTTAGTTTTTTACGTAAAAACTTTGAGTAAAAATTTGTTTTTAATTAAATTGTTTAAATATTATTTTCCGTGGCTGTTACATATCTTTTTAGATTTATTTAAGCACTGACGAGGCCTTTGACCGAAACTTAACTTGTAAAATAAATCCTTGAAAGAATAAGTTCATTATTGTTTTCTATATAAACATGTGGCAAGCAGCTTGTTTTGCCTAATTTATAATGAATATAAAATGTGTTTCTACATATTTTTAATACATATTTTTGGTTCATTAATAACTAAATAGTTGTTGTATTTTCTTAAAATTAATATCTAATACTTAAAATATTAAGATTTATACTTGTAGCTTTAAGTTCTTATATACTATGTTAGTTCCTTTAAACTAGTCTAAAAATACTAAAACGTAGTGTAACTCAATTAAATACACTCTAAATTCTAATTCGAAAAACTTATAACTTTCCAGAATAACTTTACATCGCAGTAGCAAATTATAATAAGTTGAGTAATTTAACAACTTGTGTTTTTTATTTACCTTAGTTAGTTTAGCTAATAATCTTTTTCAAGTACTTACAACCATTTTAAATTAACCCAAAAGATTTCCTAATAAACCCACCATAATATTTTTGAAACTTTTTGAGACCGTGTAAAAGTTTCTTCGTGCAAAAGTAACCCTTCGTGCATTTTTGACAACTCTCCATTTCCAAAGTATGCGAATACAACCTCTAATTTTTTGAGAATTACAAAACCTTTCTTGAATACAAGTTTCACTGTTTTATATAATAAAAAATCTACCCAAATTTATACCTTTAAAAATTTAACAGAAAATTTAAAGAAATTGGTTTGTTGGTGGAGCATAACCTAGCCATAAAACTAATCAATTTTTTATTAAACTAAAATGATTTTGTGATAGTGTTTGTTAATTTTACAAAAATTTAGTAAACACCAAATTACTCAATTTTTTTAACACCGGTAAAGACTTGAAACGCAACAAAAGTAATATTAAAAGGATTTAGTTTTTAATTCAGAACTTTAAAATGGACTAGCTGCTTTGAAAATGTTTAGTGAAGTTAACTTTACAAAGAAACGTAAGTCGGTAGAATAATGAAAAGTAATTTTTTCAATGCTCAGAATAAAAATGTCTCTCTAAATCAAATCTCAAAGTAGACTCTTTTTCTTTTAACCTTTAAACTCGATTTAAAAAACTGCATAACCATTACAAACACTTTAGTCAGCTATGAATGTATTCAAAAAAAAGTAAAAAATAGTTTTTATATCGTTCAACGAACTAATTGACTTACTTTAGTAAGTATTGATTTTAAGTTTATAATTTTTGTTTTAGGTTTCTTGAGTAACGGGCATTAAAATGTTTATTTGTAATTGTAATCCCTCAGAATTTTTTGTTCTATAAGTTTTCAATATTTTCTGTTAACAACATTGTAGTTTTTTAAACCTTATAAATGCATTCGACTTAAAGTCCTAAGCTTTAGATTTTGAAATACTTAAATTTTTTTTAAATTGAGAAGCTAAGTATTTTGTTAATCGTTATTGTATGAATTTTCGTTGAGTTTTTGTATATACGTTTTATGTTAATAGAAAACTAACTATGATAATATTTAAGGCGTGGTTTATTATACATTAAAGTATTTAAATTACTGCTAATGGTTGTTAAAGATGTATATTTTTCAAACTGAAATATTTATCCTGTTAATATTTTTTAACTATAATTTTTATACGTTTTTTTATCAATAAAAAATTTAGTTACTTATATAACTTTATTTTGAGAATACTTAAAACTTTTGTTTTAATATTTGTCAGTTTATTCAAAGTCTCATTAACATTTTACTATGTTACTTAACTTTGGTAACTAAGTGAAGAAACACTTACATTTTTTTATCGAAAAAACTATATTTTGTATATTTTTTCTTGTTCAAAAAGCTTTTAAAAAATGTCAAAATATGACATTTTAAGTTGAAAATGTAAAAATCTTGAATAGTAAAATCTTTTTCAAGGGTGCTGAAAAATACAAATGTATTGTTTCTGAAACTGTTAAAAATTTAACTTTTAAGATTAAATTTTTTTTTTTTTTCAAAAACATAAACATAAATACATGTACATAAATATAAGGTAGTTTATTTTTTCAACAATAGTGAAATTTTAACTTTTAATTTAAAAACACTGTACGCTTGCCAGACTAAAGATAAGAAGGCGTTTTTAAAATAGGTAATAGCCTGTTTTTTTAGAAATTCTTTCTAAAGATGTGTTAATTTTAATAGTTGACAATGTCTAAGACGTTGGGCTGTGAAGATTTGCCTGCGTCAATTTTTCGGACTTTACCCACAAACGTTCGCTTCAGTACTTCGTACTTCAGCCCGCTTGGTTAGATCAAAACAGCGGTTTCTCGCGACTGTTCCTGCCTGATGAGTCCTAATTAGGACGAAACCGGTCGTAGGATTGTCTCGGCTGCTGTTGTTGTTGATCGTGCGGTGAAGCTCATTGTTTATATTAATTTTTATTGGTAGTGGTTAAACATTAATAAAGTTGAAAGTTAAATAGTGTTTTGAGTAGATAAAAAATTAATAATTCATTTTTAGACAATGGTACAAACACTACTTATGTAAACTACATACGTATTTGTATTCAAATTAATTTTTTACATAAGTCATAAAAGTGTCGAAGTTCAAAAATATTCATCAGTCAATAGTTTAGATTAAACATTTATTTCATTGTTGATTGTTTCAAAAACTAAGAAAAAACCTGATAATCTTGTTTACCTAATAGTTCACTAATAAAATGTGAAAACTTTTCTAATGGTAAAGTCAAAGGTGTTGATAGATAAAACAATTCAATATGTGCAAATTTATATTTAAATCAAATTTGTTTTCCAAAAATGGTTTAAATTAAGTAATACGAAACAAATGTTGAAATTTTTTGATTGAACTTTCATGTATTTTATCAGTTTTAGTGAACTTTGTTAATACAAAAGTATTATGATTAATCTTTGGTGATGCTCAAAATATATTTTAAAACTAATTTATCTGTAATATTTTGAATATAGCCATTTTGCTTCTTTTGATGTTAAATCATCAAGATTTATATTTATTTTTTGTTTCGAAATAACTTTTAAACTTAGTTTTAATGTACACAAATTTTTTACGAGCGTGAACTTGGCTTGAATAGCTTTTTTTGTAATTTTTTTTTAACCAAACTTTAAAAACTATTATTTTTAATTTCTAAATGCTAACTTAGAGCTTTATTTTATTCTTAAGAACGTTCTTTTGATTTGCTTTTCACAAAATTTCCATAGAATTGGGGTTTTATTTTTGTAGTTGGGTCCCTTTAAAAAAAATTTCGTTATTTAGCGTTTTTTTTACTTAACACCTGTTTTCTCTGAAAATAATAATTTTTTATTAAATTTTTATCTATTAACATACTTATTAAACAGAGTTTAAAAACTTTTTTTTTTTGAAAAGGGGCCCCACTATAAAAGTTAAACCCCAATTCGATGGAAATTTTGTGAAAAGCAAAACAAAAAAACGTTGTTCAGAATGAAATAAAATTCCAAGTTGGCATTTGAAAATTGAAAATAACAGGTTTTTAAGTTTGGTTAAAAATAAAAATTATAAAAAAAGCCATTCAAACCAAGTTTACGCTCGTAACTTTTTTGTTAGTAGTTTGAAATTTTATTAAGAAATTATTTTCTAATTAAAAACAAAATGCACAAAACAAAGCAATAAATAGACTAAAATTATTTTATTAACAATTTTATAAAAAAAAAACATATAGATCAAATAATCACATTCATATAAAAATTTTCACAATAAACAAACTATGAATTTATTCTTTAAATAATTTATTTTACAAACTAAGTTTCGGTCAAAGACCTCGTTAGTGCTTAAATAAATTTAAAAAGATATGTACAGTCATGGAAAATAGCATTTAAACAATTAAATTTAAATAAAAACAAACTTTACTCCAAGTTTGTACTTAAAAAAATAAAAAAAATAATATTTTAATATTGAGATTGAATTTAAGGTAAAGTTTAAACTTTAGTAAGTTTTAAAATCAATATAACAACAATAATAATAATAATAATAATAATAAAAGCTGTATACAGCTTTCTTTTTTCTTCTAGCTAATTTTCCAAGTAAACATTGCTTAAGTAAAAATGTAGTTAATAAAGTGAGCTTAAAGTTGAGATGCATTTTAACGTAGCTTATTTTAATCGTGACGTAACTATTGAAAATTTAAACAATCTTGTGTTTGTAATAGTTGTCAAATTTTGAAATTCCGCCCGAATGCTTTCTATAAAAATTTATAGTTAAAACAAATTTTTACTTAAAAATAAAACAAATTAAGTTTTAATAATAATAATGAATTGTTGGTAAAGTTTAATTAAGATTCAAAATCAAAGAACAACACAAATAATAATAAAAATCTGTATGTAGCTTTCTATTTTCTTCTAGTTGATTTTCAAAGTAAACATTGCTTAAATAAGAATTTAGTTAATAGTATTAAATGAGCTTAAGTTAAGACACATTCTAATCAAGTTAATTTTTATTGTAATTTAACTAACAAAAATTGAAGTAATTTTGTACTTGTAATAGTTACAAAAATTTTAAATTTTGTTTAAATTATTTTTTATAAAACACTTTTAGTTTCAAGAAAATAATCGCTACATAAAAATTTATTAAGATCATGCATAAAACCTGTATTACGGGCAACTTACGTTTTGAAGCGGAGTTTTCGGAAGTGCAGGCAGGAATAAAAGAGCTCGTACCGTTTATTTAGGTTGTCCCTTCTGTCGGCTTTGGCGATTGCGACCTTTTCTAATATGCAAGTACTGCAAATGCTTTGTTGGTTTTTGGCTTTGCCATTATGGTGGATTATTTCGCAGTCTATTTTGTAGTCAATGTTGTTTTTTTCAAACTTCCATATATACTTTGATATTTCTGTTCCGTTCTCTTTATAGTTTTTAAAGTCTATTATATGTTTGTACCATCTTTTTTTGAAAGTGCCACCCGTTGAGCTCAAATAGTTTTTTGTTTCGTTTTTCGATCTGATTGTCGCTTTATATACCACATTTTCAACTAAGCATTTATTCTTAAGGGGACATTTATTTTTTGTTCGACAGTTGCAAAGTGTTTCGTTTTGTTGATAGCTTTTTGTTTTTGAGTTTTTTCGATTATGTTTTTGGATTAATTTCTTAATATCGCTCATGTAGCTTTATGAAAACAAACTGAAAATTATCATTGTATACTGCTAAATTTTTTTGTTCTTATGTGTCTTTACTTTTTTTATATTCATTATTGTAGTAAAATTTATTTTATATTCGTATATAAATACTACTGAAGTTTACCCAGTAAAAAATTTGCATTGCAAAAAAAATGTACATTTAACTACTTAAGTAAAAAACTTGTTGAAGTAGTTGATTAGAAAATTTATATTTAAAGACAATGTTTTTGTTTAAAAATATAAAAGTTAAGCTTTTTTTGGTTAATCAACAATCAAAATTTTAATCAATAAAAATTAAAGCTATTGGTAAACTTTTCGATATTGCTAATTTAAGAACCATTCAAAAGAAAAAGTATGAACGAACAAATAAGTACATAAAACAATAAGTGTATTGAAAAACTTGTTTAAATAACTGTTTTATTTTGTCTTAGATAACTCCATTATATTGGTTTGAAAAAAATTGAAATTTATACGTAAGTCAATAGTTCAGATTAAATTTTTACCTTTTTTGGATTGTTTCAAAAAATTGGAAAAACCCTTATTTGCCCAACAATTAACACATAAGGTGTGGAAACTTTTATAATGCTAAAGTCGATGGTGTTGATAGATAAACAACTCAATATGTGCAAATTTATATTTAAATCACACTTGTTTTCCAAAAATGCTTTAAGTTAAGTATTACGAAACGAATGTTAAAATATTTTGATTGAACTTTCATGTATTTTATCAGTTTTTTTGAACTTTGTAAATAAAAAAGTATTATGTTTAATTGTTAGTGGTGCTAAAAGTATATTTTAAAATTATCTTATCTGTAATACTTTTAATTTAACAGTTTTGATTTTCTAATAGTAAATTTATCAAGAAAAATCGAAATTTATTATTTAAAAATAAGTTTGTTAAATTATTTCTATTTAATATACACCGGATTTAAAAAAAATTAGTACTTTGAACTTTTACTAAGAAATTTTTTTCAATTCTGAGATATTTACACAACTTTAGCAATATTAGACTAATAATATTTTATTAACAATTTCTTTTAAATAGTTGCTTCTGATTGGCTAATACTATACTTACTTTCATTTTAAGTAATAAAACTTCTTTTTTTCGTTATTTTTTTGGTATATTTGGGTAAAGTGGGTCCGGAATATGGGTATAAATGTTTTTTATATTCTGCTCTATTATCAAATTTTCAATTTTTATTATTAAGTAGTTTTAAGAGCTAGATTAATGAGAAATACATTTGTTTTTATTCGGTCCTACCAAAAATTTGCTTTTAATATTTGTATGTTCAAAGTTTTTTTTTTTAAATGCTTAACGATTGTTGAGTGATTTTTTTTTGATGAATTGAAAAAAACGTGATTTCAAGTTCCTGTCATTGAATGTACTCCGTGAAAAATTTTCTTGGCTAAAAATTTATCAACTGATTTTTCAATAGTTTTCAACGGCTTTAACATTATTGCAGAAGCCATAAGTAATATTATTTTATTTTTATAGTTTATAAAGATATCTAAGATAATTTTATTTTACTTATATGATTAATTATAATTACCTATAGTCCTGGACAAGACGTTAAAAGGTATCCAAGTGATGAGCGACTTGGTAACCGAAAGGTTATTTCGCGCTCGAGGTTCTATGAAAAAATATTTTGAGCGCTTTTTTGTCGTTCAATAAACTGTACTATACTACTAATTAAATTATTGCTAATATGATTTTTTAATAAGTTAGTAAAGTATGTTTTTGGTTATTTTTACCTTAAACTGGTTTGTATTTATAAAATAAAAGACTAAATAAAGTAGATAGACTTTTGTTTTTATATAAATCCTACACCACTCTTAACTTTCTATTTTTTTACAAAATTATTGATTTTACAGATGTTTGAGATGTTTTTTTTTGTTTTATATTCATATGGTCTAAAAATTAAATAAAATACACTTTGTCCAATCTTTTTTTACAAACTAATTAAGGGTAAAAAAATCGTCAACTACATCTTTTGGTGCACTTTTAAGAAAATCAAAGTTTTATTAAAGTTAAAATGATCAATTTTTATTGATTAAACAAACATTTAAACACAACTAAGCAATTAAACTAAAACAAAATCATAATTTATAAAAATAAGCTAATATTACTTATGGCTTCTTCAATAATGTTAAAACCATTGAAAACTATTAAAAAATCAGTTGTTAAACTTTTAGCCAAGAAAATTTTTCACAAAGTACATTCAATGACAGGAAATTAAAATCACGTTTTTTTCAATTATTCAAAAAATTCCTCCAACATTCTTTAAAGGTTATCAAAAAACTTTAAACATACATAGATTAAAAGGATATATTTTGTAGAACCAAATAAAAACCAATATACTTCTAACTAGTCTAGTTTCTAAAAATACATTAAAATAACTACAGATGTAAACAGGCCGGTTTTGCACGAAATTTAACTTTTGCACGAGCTTCAAACAATCTAATTTAAAACTTTTTCTTTCCAATATACAATATATAGTTTGTTTATTAATTTTAAAGCCGGTTTGGAAAAATAAAAGTATGTTTCAATCACATATGTTAATCTAAACGATAAAAAAAGGGCTCAAAAATTTGGTCTAAGATACAGGTGTACGAAAAAACCTTTCGGTTATCGAGCCTTAAACCACGGATACATTTTAATGTCTTGTTCAGGACTATGTTTTTAAAACTATATGTAAAAAGTACACATACTGATAATATAAATTTTTTAGTGAATATTAACTTAAGCACAAGTTAAAGTTTTATACATCATCATATTTGACCAAAAGTTTGAATAAAATGTTTAAGTAACAAAAAACTTGAATAAAGAGTTCTAAAAAGTCTCTTTAAAATTGCATAAACGACGGATACAATTGTGGAATGTGGAAATTGCAGATATTCAACATTCTTCTAAAGCTTCATTGTTGCTTTAATTAAATACACTTTTTAATAAAGTACATAACGCCCGCTAGAGAGATTTTATAGGAAAACTTTTTTGATCGTTTAAAACAAATAAAAAAAATAAATTAAGAATATTGTTTGCATAATTTTTCAGATTGGTTATTTTTTACTTTCTGCATGTCATTTCGTACAGTTTTAATATATTTTTTTCTGTGATATAGATATTTTAAAATAATTTTTTTTGCATGCTTGTTTATAAAAATTTTGTGTTCTTAAATACCGGCTCCTTTGCACAAATTTTAATATTTTCAAAACTTTATGAGGTCTGCAATTACCTTGTGACTCCTGTTTTAAAGTAATAATATTTTGAAATTCATTTTGTTCTCATATTTTTGTTTTAACATATTAAAATATTTTATGTGCTTAAAAACATCAAGTAGAAGGTAATATATTTAAATAAAAAAACTGATACAAAAACAGTTTTATTAATAATTTTAAAACCTAAAAACTATAAAATTTTTATAGAATCTAACTTTCAAAACATATTCTAAACTTTATTACAAAGTTTGTTTAGTTGACTAATTAGATTTAATTTAATTTGATTTTTAACTACTTTATATTTTATGTTTTACGATTAAATCTACAAAAAAAGCTGTTTATACTGTTTACATTTGTAAAAAAAGAATTCAAAACTCATTTCGGTTATATTTTATATTGTTAAATTGTAATATATGGTTTTTATTTCCTGTTCCTACTGTCTTCAAATTTAGTTCGCGAAAAGCCTTTTTTTCTTAATAAACTGATAAGGTAGAGTTTTTGTTAATAGTTTCGACATTGTTCAATAAACAAACATTGTGAGCTTTGTATATATGTTACAAATTTATATTTTGAAATCTCATTTTAAATAACTGCATTTTTAAAAATAATTTATAAGTAAATGCATATGTAAATAGTTCATTTAAACAACTATATATTTTAATACCACGTTATTATTTTTGGTAAAGTTTATATAAATAAAATGTATTATACCGAGTAAAAAACTCATTTTAAACAGTTGTACAACAAACAATTAATTGTTAATTATCATACACGTAAACAATTCGTTTCAAAAAAATTAAAGTTTTATAGTACTGACTAACATACGTGATTTCAATTTCTTGCTTGTTCATAAAATGTAATTCGTGAACAAATTTTTATATACAAAATTGTTTAAGTTTAATTTTAAACTAAATTAAGCTTGAAATAAATGATCATCTTAACACTTTATAGATGTACAAAAAAGTAATAAATAACAAAATATTATAAAATTTGTAATGTAAACGTAATTTAATTATTAAGAACTGATCGTCTAAATTATAATTTTACCTTTATTCAAATATATTACAATTCAACTAGTAAGTTATTTATTTGTTGTTATTACTTTAAACTGTTTGTTTACTCAATTTAATTTTACAAATTTATGACTTATTATAAACGTATACAACATGTTTAGTTTACATTTGTTGTTTTAGAAATGACTTTTTTGCAAGTTGAAAAAGTTAGTAGTAACGTTTTTTTATTCAAAAAATAATCGACAGATTTTGATCTTAAGAAACAATTTCAGCAACTCTAAAAATATAAACAAAAAAACTAGTTAAAAATTATTTTAGTTAATGGATATTTTTTTATCATTTTCAAATTATTTTATGGCAAACCAAGTACAAACTGTTAGCTTTTCACAACATTTATTAATAAAAACTTTAATCATAATATCAAAATTAAAATCTATGTGAGATTATTTAGATAGTTTAGATACTTTTATACTTAGTAAGCTGTTAAACCAAACGTCTTTAGCAAATAAACCAAATATTAACGATGGTAACATAGAGAAAAAATGATTAATTTTAGTTTAAATTAAGTATCATTTCATCAATTTTTTATAAATTTAAAATTTTTGATATTTAAAATTTGAATTTTTATATTCAAATTTTTTATCGTTGGTCAACTAAAAAACGTCTTATAAGAAAGTACACATTAGCCAGTGGTTTTTTATTTTAAACATGTTTAAACTATGTGAGTATTATTGAATGATATTTTTTTAAATCCTTAGAAATGTATTCCTTAATGTTTAACGTTTTTATGACTTATTATAGATCTTGATGTTTATTTCTGCTAGTACTTTGTGGTATAAGGTTTTAAAAAAGTCTTCAAACATAATTTTATGTTTAAGTTACGGTTATTTTTAGAAACTAAGTAATAAATCTTATCAAAATATTATTATTATTATTTTTATTTAAGGAAACAGCACACAATTAATAATCATAAAAACTTTAAGTTTATACACATAGTTTGTATACTAAATTTAAAATATTTTCTACAACTTTAAACAAAAAAAAAGTAATACCTAAAAGAGTACTTTATTTACAAGTTAATTTAAATATAAGCTTAAAAATATTGCAAATGGTAAACCACGAACTTTTTTATTAAGAGTTTTGACATTCAAGATAGTTAAAAAAATAAAACAGCAGAAACTATCAAATACCATTTAAAACTAGTTAATTGTTTTAAGTTGAATAAAAAAAATTATTACGTTGTAAAATTATATTAAAAATATTACCAAAACATAACGGAGACTAAAAAATATATTGAAAATGATAAACTATGGAATTGAAATGAAACGTGGTAAATATTAAGTGTTCTAATAAAGTTTAAGTATCATTAAAAAGAAAATTTTAATTAGTATAACAGATTGAAAAAGTCTATTTAAAATAAAAAAACAATTAAAAAATATTTTCAACGCTTCTACTATATTTTCAATTAAAAAGTAATAATTAGTATAAAGACTGAACAAGGTCTTTAAAAATTGCATTAATGATGTTTACAGCTCGGAATGTGGAAACTGCAAAAATTCAAAATAATTAAAAATTTAGTTATTGCTTTTTTTGAATTTTGTCTAGAGAAAGCACACAACGACCGCTAGATGTCTTATATTAGAATTTAAGACCTTATAAACCTTGATAATAGTTTTAGTCATTAGTTTTTTTTTAATAAAAATTTATCTACTTCCTACACATACTACATTGGTCTGATGTTTTTTATTCATTTTTTACAAAGTTTTATATCATTAATGTAATCCTAGTTTACCATGAGTAACTTTGAGACATGATTTATATAATTTTTATTGAACGACAAAAAAAAAGCGCCAATAAGTTTGGTCCAAGTCCCTGGTGCACGAACAAACATTTCGGCTATCGATTCGTACACAACAGCCACAGTTTAATATCTTGAACTAGGACAGGTAACAGATATGCACATATAAAGAAAAATGTTTGATAAAAAAGTTTCGTAGTTTAGTCATTAGAGTTTGAAGAAAAAACAACATACTTTTAAAAATAATTAAAATACAATTTAATGTAAATATAACGCCTGGGTTTTTTTGTTATTATTACACATAAAGTCCTGTATAAATTTTGTAACCTTTTAAAACTGTATATCTTACCAGTTATTTTATATTTCATTAAATAGTAAAACGTGATCTCTATTTCCTGTTTAGTCATCATGTGTAGTGCGTGATTTTAAAGAACATCTGGATTTTTTAAAAGAAATTCTTTAAAACTGTTTAAATCAGTTTAAATAAACTTAAATGAGTAAAATGGTCAAATGTTTTTGATACATAAGCAAAACATAAAAGAACTAAAAATGCATAATTAACAATTGCATACTTATTACGAACACATGTTACGTACTATAATGCTTTAAATAAACTAAAAAAATATAATAAACATAAGATTAAAGAAATAAGATAAAGAAAAATGTATTATAAGCGTTTTTTACTTATTTATTACGAGCTAATTTTAAACTTTTTATCTTTAAACTAGTTAAGAAAAATTGCTTTAATTCAAAGTTATAAAATGTTTTGATAAAAAAAAAAAACTATAACAGAACCAAAAAATGCACAATTAGCAATTGTTTGCCAGCAAAATTTAAATTTATCATCTCTAAAATTCCTTTACTTCAAAAGTATGAGAGTCCAAAATCTTTACAAAATAATCTTACTTTTAAGTACAAAACTTCTACCAATTTGCAAGCTAAACTTTCTTTTAATTTTCTAAAACATATTGTTTTACAAAAGAGACTAACTGAACTTAAAACATAACTATTTTATTAAGTAAACTAATAGAAGCTAAAATTATGCAGTAAAATTGAACTTTTCGATTTAACTAGTTATTGAAGACAAAAAACGCCATAACTAGTAAACGCCATAAAAAAATTGTAGTTGTAATTCTACAATATAGACTAACTCAATACCTACCAATTTAACTTCAAAATACAAAATTGCTGCTAGAGTTATAAACTAAACTCGACTAAATAATTATACTGAATAATTGAAAAAAATTAATCAAGTAGTCCTTTTTTTCTAACTTTAGTACCAACAAATTGCACTAAACAATTTTCGTTGTTTAAATTATGTTTTAGTATGCTAAAGAGGTTTTAACTATTACAAAGTTTAAAAGGTAGCTTGAAATGCTGTAACAGTTTTTGATAATTAAATCATAAGTTGTTAATAATAAAACAACTTTTAAACTCTTATGCGTATAAGTTAATATCAATATTTTAAGTTTAAACTTTAAAGTAAGTTGTTTTCTTTCGTTATTTCCTATTAAGTTATAAATATTTTTTTTATTTAATTAAAATAATCCTTTGACAATCATAAAAATACTTTTTATGAGTGTTTTAGCAGTAATATGCTATACTTAGTTAAGTACTTCATAAAATCTCAAGTTTGTTAAATGATTTGCATTAACATATAAAGTTTTGAAACTTTTATAGCTGTTTAGAATTTAAATTATTTTTAACAAATTAAAAAAAAACTTTAAAGTTATGATTTGAACCTTGTACCATTCTTCAATTCTTGTATTCTAAATTCCTTTTAACTAACATTGTTTAAAGTTTTTGATTTCCGTTTTATTACGAACTAAGTGTTTCTTATTGTTTTAAAATTTCTTTACTTGTTTTCAAACTTATATTTTGGTCATGTTTTATTTATAACTGATTTAAATACAATTTGTAACAAAAAACATTTTACTAACAGTTTGTGAAAAAATAAAACTTTCCTTTTTATTGCCTCAAAGATTTAACGACCATTATAATTTTCAAAAGCCAAGTTTTAACAAAAATCTTTCTGACTAATTAATAAATAAAAAGTAGTTAAGGTAGAAGAAAGCGATTTTATATAAAAAGAAAACTATCTGAGAAATAAATATGTTGTTATTTTTAAGATAAATGTAAGTATAATCGTTTTTTAGAATAAAATGTTGTATACCTATATTAGCTGAGTTTTTAAGTATACACGAAAAAAAAAATTTGTATTTATATATTTTCCTTATATAAACTTGCTTGTGAAAATAAAACTAAATTCTTAATTAAATCAAGCATCTTTTTGATTGTACCTAAGCAAATAAAAAAATTTTCGTAAAAAAATCTTTTCGCAAAGCATTCATTGTCATGCTTTAAATATTTTTGAACAACGTAAACAAAATCTTAGTCACTACTTTGTAACAGTGACGTTTTATTAGTATAACAAGTTTAAGCATATTATATTTCTTTGCTGTATTAAATTTTTATAGTTTTGCAAAGTTTATAAAAACATGTTTACAATTACAACTAAAAGTTTTTGTTTCTTTATTTTAGTTTATGTTTGAGTCAGAAACTTTTGTTAAATGAAAATAGTTTAATAAATAGCTAAATAAGAACATAGTTTGAGTTTGATTTAGGTTTAGGAGAGTTAAAATAAGTTTGCTTTAGTTAATATAGTAACATAACCTGTTAGATTTGTTTTTTAAAATCATTGCAAAACTCAACTTTGCGTTTTCTTAAAACTTTACTAATCTTATTTTACATTTATCAATAAACTTTGAATTATAAACAGAAGGTTAATCTTAATAGTTTGCAATATTGATTTTAATAAAATAAACGGTTGTATGAGCTTGTTTTTCTTTTGAAATTTTGTCTGTCAATAATAAACTTAAGACTTTTAATAGAAGAAAAATCCATGTATGTACTAAAATATGAAAAAATTATTAACGAATATTTAGCGATAAAAACTGTTTTTAAATTCCTTTCAAATTGTGTAAAAGTCAACAGGGCCTGCTTACTGTGCTTGCATGAAATTTTAAAATCTAAAAACTGACGAACAATTTTACTTTATTCCTACAAAAAAACTATTTTGTAAAATAATGAACAAAAAGGTGGTTCTTATTAACTTAAAAACTAATAATATTTATAAAATAAAAACTTAATCGAAATTTTTTTATTGCACCTATTTATTGACATCAAATTCGGAACGTTTTCCACTTTAAAGTTTTATCATTTTATTGTCAGTAAATATTTTTTTAATTAAATAGGTAATTTCATTTCGGTTGCGGCTGTATAAGTAAGGTTTTGCAATCTTTGTTTATAGAATATGATAAAAATGAGGTAAAGTAAATTACAGCAATATATTGATAGGATTTACTTTCCCTTTTTCACCAATTTCTATAAAATTTGCAGCTGACAGATAGAATCCATTAGTTGTATAGTGTTGTAGTAAGTAATAGAGTACTTACCCAAAACTTTTTATTCTTTACCTTTACCTCTAAATCACCTTACCCAAATGTATAATTAGTAAATTGAAAAATTAAATATAAAACATCAAATTAAATAAAGATAAGTTAAATTATATCCAATCAGAAGCACAAAGAACTTGTAGCTGACTTTTTTTTCTATAAATTATTTTGTTTTAGGGTATTTTTAATTATTATGGAAACAATAAACACTAAACTTTGCATAAAATTATAATAAATAAATGAGTAAACACTTTTGTTTGTTTATTAGTTTTGTTTGTTTATAAAGAAGGTATGCACATATATGGCTGTTCAGATGATTTAACAAAATGATTGTTAAAATTAACTGTTATTTTAACAACAAATAAGTTTTTGTTAAAATGGGAAAAAGAGAAAAGTCTGAGTTTGAAGGTAAATTAACTATTAAAGGATTTAGACCTTTTAGGAAACTTTTAAATAAGTTATTTGGAAAAAATAAAACTACATCAAGTAAAGTTTTGGTCAATGAAATAGAAAGTGATATTTTACAAGAAAATAAAGCTCAAACTAGCAATTTAGGATCAAAACAAAAATTACCCAATAATATCAAAGTAACTAGTCCATCCCCTAGTCAAAGTTCTGAAACTCTAATAAGTATAAATCTAAACCAATCTCTTATTAGTATAAGTAGAAAAACCACAACAGGGTTGTACAACTCTTTAATTTCACCAAAGGTTAAACTTAGTTTTACTGAATCATTTAAAAAAATGCTAGGTTTAAGTCAAAAAAGTGTAGTTGAGTCACTTAACAATTCTTCTACAGATCATAGTGTTAAAAACTTAAACATGGCTGTTAACTTAGCAGATGAAAAACAACAAGAATCAACACCAGTCCAAGTTCAACCTCAGGAAGAACCTAAAAGTAATGTCTCTCCAAAACAAGATCCAAACTCATTCAGATACTACAACTTCAAAACAACCTTACCACAAAGAAACAAACAGCAAAGTAGAGCAATTGCAAGCGTTTTAGTCTTGCCTTGCGAAGACAAAAAGTCTACTCCCAAGAGCAAAAAGACCAAAAAGCACCAGAAATACAAAGGTGTGGTACAAAAGAACAAAAACCATATAGAAAACCATGTTGTTAAGGAAAAGCATGCAGTAAATTCAAAAAAGAGTGATGCAGACTTCAGTGACAAGGAGCAGAGCTCAACTGATGTCAGCGAGCCTCAGGTCAGTGCCACTGTTTTGAATGAAAAGTTAAAGAAAAACAAGTCTGAGTTGAGTGATTCTGATTTGAGTTTCAGCAAAGTCAAAAAATACCAAACCAGCAGCATTGATTTGGGACAACACCACAAAGCCGGAAGGTCTTTTTTCTCCACAAGGACCCACACTTTTAAGAACGTGAGAGAGTCCTACCACAGAAACAGTGCCATACCCTACGTGTGTTTTTCTTCTTTCATAAAAGCTTGCGAGGAGTTTTCTGTCTTGTTTGACTGGCTGAAAAGCCCAGTGCTAAGCCAGATAAAAGCTGACATAAGGGCTGGCGTTGAACAGTTGAAAAAGAGCAAGCGAAAGCAGAAATCACCAAAAGATACTTCCTTGTTGCTTGTTGTTCAGCCTGAAATAAAAAAGGAGCTTTTGAAAGAACTTGACAACAAATATTACTCTTTGCTGTGGCTCTTAAGAACACTCACTACGTGCAAGATGTTCTTCACAAATCTTTTAGACCCAAAGAGCGTTCATTTTGGCCATGTCAAAAAATCCTTCCTTGATGCCTACAGCAAAGTCCTTGAAAAACATCACAATTGGATCACAAAAAAAGCTTTTTACACTGCGGCCAAGACAGTACCACCTTACGACGTTTTGCTACCCAGGCTTGTGGACCCTTCCTACTCGCATTTGAAGTTCACTGAGATTGAAACAATTGTCTCAACCGACTACCTGAGCTACTGCAAAGACATGGGCTTTGTTTTGAAAGAGTTGAAGAACTATTATGAGAGTAAAAACTTGATTGTGTAAAGTTTTTTTCAAATGTCACTGCCAACTAGGTTTTAAATTTGTGTAAAATAACTAACAAGGCTTTGGTTTTCAAAACTGTTGTGAAATTTGAATATTTAAAAATATTGCATTTAGAAAATTTAAAAGTTTTAGTTTATGCAAGTGTTTTTGAGTTTTGTATTTTTTAACTTATAATTAATATTTATGCTTTAAACTTTGGCAGTTTTTATAAAGTTAAAGAATTTAAGCTTAAAACTAAATTTTATGATTGCTTGTGTTTATAAATGAAATTATTAATAAACTATTAATAGTAAAAAACTATTAAAAAAAATAATAGTTTTTAACTTGAAAATAAGTAATTTTGTATCTAAAAGGGTAATTTAATCAATTTTCATTAAGAATAGTACCTTTGAGTTTAAATCAAACTAAATTATCAGAATCTTTTTCAAATGAAGCTATTTTATATATTTGTACTAACAACTTTTAATTAATAAACAAAATGTATTGAAGTTTTTAGTTAGTCTAATTTTTGATAATATTGTCTGATACTTTTTACATAAACAGGTTTTTTTATTTTTTTAAATTAATGCAATGAAAAATCAAAATCATTAACAAATTTCAGAACATAAAAATTTTAAAAACACATAAAAAAAAAGTTTTTATGGCTTTTATCATACATTTGTTTCAGGTAGTTTGTTAAGTTAGAAAATTATGCATTCATAAAAGTCACTTGTGATCTTTTTCCAATGATAATTTAACTTTTTAGGAACTTCATGTAAGGTATAGTTTATGTTATTTTTCTTTCAATTAAAACTAAAATTATATCTTATAGTATTTTATTAGTCAGTATTGCAAAATGAAAAAAATAAAGTTAAAATTTTTAGAATTATTGTTGATTCAGCTTATTTTACATAAAGTTAGTTCTTATTATATTAACTATTTGAAATTTTTAAAAATTTGTGTAAATAAATAAGTTGACCCATAATTAAAAATGAATAAACTTAATAATTTAGTTTTATAAATGTTGTATTAGATATAATTTTTTGTTTAGGTAGGATGAGAGAAAATGAACTCAAAACATGATGTCACATGGATAGAAGTTTTTCTTGAAAAAAATAATTCACATTGTTAGTTTTGTTATAAATCATTATTTTTGAAAACCTGAAAGTTTTAGAGCCAATATATATACATTAATAAAATATATTAATAGTTTCTGCGAATTTTACTTGAGACAAAATATTACATCTGTATTTGTAAGAATTTAAGTGACTTTTTTTTTATTACACAGATAAAAAAATTGAGATCATAAAGTACTGTAAAATATAATTTATATGCATCAAAATTTGTTTAATTATAAAAGGGTCCTTTTTTTACACATTAATTTTACTTGGTAAGTTTACACTTAGTTATCATGCAGTTTTTACCACTTAACAAATTTTAATTTTAAACAACAAAACAATTTATGAGAAGTAAAAGATTAAGTTGGTTAATTTGATTTGTTCCTTACTAGAAATTCTAACTAAAATTGCAAAAAAAAAACATTTTAGTTTAAGGCATATGGGTAGAGGATAAAAACTGTTTAAAATTTTTTTTATGTTGGTTCTTATATTAAAGGTATAAGTATAAAGTATAAGTATTTTTTTTATAGAATACGAAAATCTAAATTAATTTTTGAGATGACAAAGTTTCCAACTATGGACAACAAATTTTTTATCATCATTTTATCAGAATTTTGAAAATTGACAAAAATCTGTCTTCTCTTTTATTTCTTAAGCTACAGACTACATGTTTAAGGAAACATTTCTTATGTGATGTAAAAAAAATTTGTAGTTGGAACTTAAAAATTATTAAAGAATAATAGTTTACATTAAAAAAAAAAGTTTTAAATATTAGTAATAGGCTAACTGTAAAACTTTAAGAAATAAAGGTTACGGTATCTTGGTTAAGAAATAAAGGAGAATATAAACTTTATTTAAACATTTTGTTAGCGTTATTAGCTTGTGCCTTTTATAAGAAACAACTATTCCAATTTGGACAATTCAAAATCCAAGTTCTCTAAAAAATATTTAAGATGCTATAACTCAGAAGCTGAAACGCATTTAAAAAAAATAAAAAATGTGGTTGTTACTTTATGAATTACCTATGATTTCTTTTTTTTTGGCAAAATTTTTAATTTTTTTTGAGATATTGCTAAAATTAGTTTACAATATATCAATTTTTAGTAGTTTTTAGAATTCTCTTTTAATATATATTTTTAGCAATTTTTTTCTATCACACAAATGTGATGTACAACCGTTTGTTTTATTTTTGCATTAATTTTTGAGATATGGCCTTTTAAACATTTTTAAAAGAATTTTAGTTGTCATGTTACTATGAGTAATCTATAATGCTTTCTGACTTTGATCACTTATATTTTGAGGTAACAAAACAGGTTTAAAAAACCATATGAAAAAACTGTCTCAATTCTTTTACAAAAACAAAAGCATTAGATACTAAGATATTTTGTTTATTATATAAACATCTTCAATGCTGTTGAGAATTAAATTGCTTTTTGAGATAATTGATAAATGCATTTTAACTTTGGATATGTTTATATTAGGTATTAAAATTCAAAATTTTTGAAAATAGTACTTAAATAAGTATAACTGTTAAACAACTTCCCATAACTTATAGCTTACTAAGATATATTTAAAAATAGACAAAAAATAATAATAAAAAATTCTTTGAAAACCAAATAGACAAAATATCATTTGGAATTTATAACTGTAACAATTCCAGCGTGTCATCAGCTAATATTGCACTCCATTATATTACTAAACAAACAAAAAATCTAAACATGTGCTACAATTATAAAAGATACGTAGATGAAACAATTTTTATGTCCTGCGAATAAGTCAAATCTAATTGAAAAATAACTGTATGAAAAATTTAATAAGTATGAGCTGAAATTGCAATTTGAAAGAGTGTCAACAAAAGCAGAAAATGTTTTAGATGTACTACACCAAATAACAAGGTTAGAAAAAAAAAGGTTTTAAACTATAAATCATATAAAACCCACAGCAAAATCAGCAAAGTTTCTTAATGGAAATTCTTACCACCCAACACTTGTTTTCAGAGGTATTATTTTATCTGAAGACAACAGACTAAAAAAATTAAACGAAAAACCGGAAGACTATGAAAATGCACTTATAAACTTGAAAACCAAATGCATTAAATCAAATTTTAATAAAAAGTTGATAAATAGCACATTAAAAGAATTAGTAGAAAAAATGAAGAAGACACAAAAAAAAGTATTTCACAACAAACTGAAAAATTCATATGGGCAACAAGTTTTAAACAATTTATTAAATTTAATAAAGATGAACAATGTAAAAATACAGACTTATTAAGATTAACATATAAGAGACCAAAAGCACTTGGAAATTTATTTAAAAACAAAAACAGTTTCATGAAAAAACAAAAAGAAAACAATGAAAACCATAAAACAGCTGAATGTGAAAAATGTGCATTATGTGAAAATTTTGGCAGTTGAAAAAAAAGTATGATAAATATAAATAAAACAATAAAAAAATGAAATTAAAACAAAATTTAAATTGCAAAGATTACGGAATATATGCTGCAACATGCAATATATATAAGCAAATATATAGGCCAAACCATAAGCAGTTTTACTAAACAATGGAATGGACACAGAAATATTTGGAAAAATAATATAATCTAAACAAATCATGAACATACAGACTGCATTAGTATTTAATTAAAAAAAAATTCAAAAATAATACATATCAAAACAAATAGAAGAAGCATGCAATGTACAGTTTTTTGAGAGACTAGTAAGAAACAACTCAGATTTTGCAGAGCAATGGTGGATTCAAATAGATAAATCAAAAATTAATTCAAACAACTTCAAACAATAATTAAAGCAATATACAAAAATTTTTCATTCAAATTCTGTTATAGGTGATTTTTTAAGTTTTGTTTACAAATATTATTTAAAGTTTAATTAGTTAGTTAAGTATAAATTCCAAATGATATTTTGTCTTTTTAGTTTTCAAAGAAATTTTATTATAAATTTTTATCTATTTTTAAATATAAATTGATAAGTTATAAGTTAAATAAAACTGTTCAACAATTTTACTTATTAAGTACTATTTTCAAAAATTTTGAATTTTAATTCGTAATATAAACATATCTAAAGTAAAAATGTATTTATCAATTACCTGAAAAAGCAATCTAATTCTCAACAGCATTGAAGTTGTTTATATAATAAACGAAAGATCTTAGTATCTGTTGTTTTTTTGTTTTTGTAAAAGAATTGAGACAGTTTTTCATATAGTTTTTTGAACCAGTTTCATTACCTGTAGATTGAAATTTTCAAAACTGTCCAATCGCAACTATGAAAAAGGCAGACTACCTCCAAACAATTCATTCTATACTTATATTTCAAAAGTTACTTTGAATTTTGTTAAAAAAGTGTGTGACAGCTAAGAAAAAACAAGATAGAAACATCTAAGCAATTTTGAAGAAAACTTTTAGGATTTTTTTTTATCATTCTACTGAAAGTTATGGGTTGAATTAAAAAACGTTTACACTAAAAAGTATACCCTTTGTTCATTTTATTTTATATTGCTATGATTTTTATAGTTAAAAATCTACAAAACTTTGAAAATATTTTAGAAATATTTTCTGAAAGAGTATTATAATTCTCTTAGTCAAAACAAAAATAAACTTTTAGTTAATTTAGAAAATACCAAAAAATAGCAATTATAAATGTTGCAGTTCATACATTTGTATAGGAAACTTTTTTTTCAAAATTTACTAGCATCTAAACAAGTTGTTTGATTTTTAAATATTATGTAAAAAATGACTTTTAGAGTAAAGATTTAATTTAAGAGCTAGTGATAGTTAAAACTAAAACAATATATTTGTTTTTTTGTAAATTGTTTGTAAAAATTTTATAAACCTTTAAAAATTTCTAATAAATACTGTTTTAAAACTGTTTTCAAAGAATAAGCAAAGACTATGTAGAAAAGATTTGTCTTTAAATATTATTCTGCTTTCACATTTTGATGTGTTTTTTATATAATCAAGGTCACTATTGGCCTTGGTTATAACTATAATTTTTACTAAATAAACAATTCTAGTAAGATTAGAGATATATTAAGATTTTTGAAAAGGTTACAAACGTGTTTAGGGAATTGTGTTAGAATTTTAACTAAACATATATTTTCTTAACTTTTGTAAAAGGAGACAGTTTAATTTTTGACTAACGAAGGGCTAAATAAAAATATTATTGATGTTTTTTTTCTAATTGTTTTTCGATGACTGATTTGTGTGTAAAATTTTAAAAAAATACACAATAAGTAAAGTTCAAACGATTACAATTAAAATCATTCTTATGCTGTAATATTCTGTCATAAGCTTTTATACTTAATGGTAAAACTTACATAGATAAGTCATAACTTAATTTTTAAAAATTTTAACTTTTGTATATAATACGTGCATGTATAACAGATTACTATAAATGTGATGTTAAAAATAATTTTAATAAGTGTATAATACATCAATAAATTTGTTAAATAATGTATATTTTCTTTATAATCAAATATTCATAGTTTTAATGTATTTTATTTTATATTTTAATTTTTTCATCACATATATAAATAACTTTTAAGTTTATTAAATAATTAATTTTCATGTTACTCACTTGTTTTAGTAGTTTTTTAAAGTTTCATTAATATTTGACATTAAACTTGTCAAGTGTTTAGATAAAAACTGTTAAATTAAGTTTGTATTAGCTTAGTTCAACTTACTTACAGAAATTTTCACACACAGATTTATTGATAGACACAAACATTCAAAACTTGAAAACGATGCCCTGAATCTTTCCACGAAGACCTGTCTAATAAAGAAGTTGTACCAAATTGAAAGTAAAGGATTAATCAATTAAAGTTAAATGAAAGGATCAGCAGCTTATAATTGATTAGCAGTTCCCAAACTCAACACTGACTTCTCAAACAATTTCTTTAGTAAAACAATGGATCATTGATTTTCTTTCAATATGAAATTGTGTTTCAGTAATATTCAAGATTTTCGCATCAAATTATTTTTTTGAATTATTGCAATTAAGCACACGTTTTTACATGCTTTTTTTTACAATTAAATTAAATACGTGATTGCCAAGAACTATCTAACAGCTTTATTTAAGTTTAAAGGTGTATTTAGTTTTAATTAAAAAAAGTATTAACATCTGTAAATTTAAAGAACAAGTTTCATTTTGATTAGAAAAGTTCAAGTTTTGTATTTGTTTTTTAAACTATATCAATATGTAGCCTAATTAAAGTAACCCTTTTTTTATTTGATAAAAAGTCGAAAGTTTTTAGATATCAAACAAATTCAAAATTTCATTAGTTTTTCTTCTGTATGCTACAATTTTTTTTTGGTTTTTTACTTAATAATTTATAGAATTAGAATAAAACAATTATGTTTTATTGATAAGATGTTGCAAATGTAATAAGGTGTTGTTATACATAAACAAGTTAAGAATCAAGTCTTATAAGATGATAACGAATTCATTTATTATTTAATTTAAAATATCTATTTACTTTAATTTTACAAGTCAAAACTCGTTTTTTTCTTCAAATTATTTTAACATTATGGCAAAAGTTGTTTTATTTCTACTTAAGTACGCCTATTATTGTGTTTAAAATTAGTTTACTTTATTATTATTATTACTTAACCATTTTGATAATGTGTTTTTATGTCTTCGTAGTAAATTATAATTGTTCTCTTTTTTTGGGAATTTTTCAGTCGAAAGATGTATGTTTTAAATAATAAAATTTAGTGATAAACATTTTTTTTTGAAAAGTTAGAAAAGCTTCTTTGAATGATAAAGAAATAAATTTTGATCTTATTTTCACTAAAGTTTACAAAAATAAATATTTACTGAAATATTTTAGCCATTGTTTAACCTTGAAATTTTATCATCTTTCAATTTAGAGCTTTTTCAAAACATTTTTGTCGTTCACACTTAAAAAAAAGTTGTTTCAACAATTAGTTTTAATTGGTTATAAATTTATTACCTGTTTACAAATATTATAAAAAACCCTAGTTAATATTTTTATGAACTTATGATAGTTATTGTAATATTTTTATGATTTTAATATTTTAATTACTGAATTTTTTATTAAATGTATCATATTTCTTTATATAAATTCATGTTTTTCTATGCTTCTGTTTTACCAGAGTAAAAGAGCATGTACCATGTTTTATTTACATTAAGTTTAAGCCTGTTGTCAGTTAGTCATTTTGAAATCTTTCAACTGTGAGTTTAAGTATATATTATCTCTTAAAAAGGTGTTTTTCTTAAATGTAGTATATAACAGGGTGTCATCTGCAAAGTTCAATACTTTTAGGGTTGCCTTGTTTTGTAAATTTTTGATTGTTTGAAGTTCTTCTTTCAAAACTTGAGCTTGTCTTGTTTTCATTTTATATATTTTACTTAGTATCAAATAACTATCTTATTCAAATAGAATACCTACATATATTCATACATATGTCAGGTTGACCACAGTTGTTTTACTCCAGTATGTATGGTTCATACACACAATACAAGACATTCAAAAAATAATAATTTGTAATTGAAAGACCTAGAATACGGCTTGGCCTAAACTCCTTCAAGTATTTGGGCCCTAAGTTGTGGTCTAGTGTTCCAGAAATTTAAAAAAACCTATAAAATGATCAGTTTAAATATATTTACAAAAAATTCTTGTTGAGCCAGTTTACTGAGCAGGTTCAGAAAGCTTTTAAAGTAAGTTGTGTTGCATGCAGATTTTGCTTAATTGCTTTGTTTTTTTTAATCTGTTTCTCTTAATATATGTATGGTAAATTTTGTTTGTGTTTACTCTGATCATGATTGGCTGGTTTTGGTCTGTTGATGGGGAAAGATATAGTTGATTGTGCGTGATTTTTTATTTGCTGTTTTCCAGTTTGTTATGTTTTGTTGTTAGCTGTATATATTAATTACTATTGCATAAATATAAGTTTTTTCTTCTTACTTTTATTAGACTAAAATTAATTCTACCAATACAAGTTTTAGAAACTACATTTTTATTAATAATAGTTTTATTTTTAATTTAGGTCAAATTCCAATTTTTCTCAGTAACATTTCAGTAAATTAGTTAGTTATCAAGCTCTAACATAGTTATTTAATGCTGATGTATTCATTATAATACTAGTTTTATGCATTTTCTCAACAACTAATTGTGAGTTTACTATGGTGGCGGTGATCACATGATTGGATTGTTGGTGTGATTTTTTTGTTGTAGCGCCGTTGAACACTTACTTGGGAATTTGAGCTTCATGATTTTCCCACACTTTGTGGTTTTTAGTGTTGAGATTTTAGCCTTGTGATTGTTCTTCAAATGGCGTGTCACCAAGATTTTATTTTTATTTGTTTAAAAGATAGTTTTTGTTTATTTTGTTTTTATATAGTTAAAGTTAAATGTTAGTAGGGCAGGTGGAATTACACATGATGTTTATCACACGTTTATCTTTGCAAGGGGTAGAGTTTGAGACTGATGTTCTTTTTACCATAAAAAAAAAATAAATAAAAAAATAAAAATTAAGATGATTAAATATTAAAAAAAGCCTAAAGATTCCGAAAAATATCCAAACTAGTCTGGTTTTTGAAAAAAAATCAAAAAAATTGAGCCAAGCTAAGTTTTTCAAAAGTTTTTAACATAAGCTATCTTGAGAAGCCTTAATGTTGATCTTAGCCTGTAAGATCAACAAAACGTTAAATAGTTTTAAAATTTTTGCAAGTAGTATTTCTAAACTAAATTCTGCCAAAATTGTCCATTAAGCTATACTCTATATAACATTTTTTACTATACTTTATATATTTAACTCTTCAACTTAAAAACTTTCAATGTCATATTTTTATGCTGGCTTTTTTACAAGAGCTGTTTGTTAGTAGGTGCAATAAATTGAATAGTTCAACAGTAAATTTCGTGTCGCCCATAAAGGTCTAAAAGACAGCTTTGAAAGCTATCTGAGAGTTGCATAATCAAAACCCAGTGGTTGAAACATGTACAGAAAGAGGAATTATAATTAATCTCATCCCAATGTTAAAGACAAAAAAGTTCAAAATTTAAACTTGCATTTACGAAAATTACCTTACCTTGAAACATTTTTACTCAGGTAGGGTTGAAAACTTTTCTAGTATGTAGGCTAAATTAACCAGGAAAAATATTTTCGGGCTATAATTTAAAAAAAAAGTCTTACAGGTCGCAAAACTTTAAAACATTGTATTAAGAATAAGTTTTTTTAAAGTAAAGTTTTATAGAAAAATACACTTACATATAACAAGAACTTGTGTACTGAAACTCAAATAAAAAAACTTTTTGTTTTTTCACCTTATATATTTTACTTGAGGGAACTTTGTTTGCGTAAAAATAATTATTAGTTAACCATAAAGGATTAATAAAATAAAAAAATACTTAAAAACATTATAATACTATACTGTTGTCTTATTTTTAAGTTGAAATTTAAGGCTTGAAATTTATAGATATAAATACCAAATGTTTGTCATTTAAAATCTGTTTAGTCTTATTACTAAGGTATTTTTCAGCTAAAAATTACATCCCGAGACAGATACTTCTGTTGTCCTCCGCTGATAAGAAGTTTTTGTGAAACTTTGAATCTGGAGTCGGCATTCTGGGCCATTTAGGCAATGTTGACCCACCAAGCAAAAAATTTTGGGCAGCGACATGTTTTCTAACTTTAACAAACTAATAATAAAGTTGTCAGTATTTAAATGCGTAATTTTTGTTATAGATTGTAGTAATTTATTATAATAAACTATACACCATAAAAATCACACATTACTTCTCATGTATACGGCGAAATATATTGGCAGAATCAAGTATAAGCTTAATAAAGAGACGGAAAAATACTGTTGTTTATAAAGGACATTTTTCTTCAGACCATTCAAAAATACCGTAGAACGGAGAACTTTCTGGAATCAAAATGTCTTTGAAAGCCATTGAGACACAATACTTCTTGTTACTCGGAGTCTGTAATTACAAAATATTTAGTGTTATACAAACTAGAAGTACATGTTTTGTTAAATATAGTTTTCTTCATTTGTTGATTTTCATTGCTTGGAGTTTGAAATGACGTTTTACGTTACTTTATTTAACTTGTATAAATGTTTATAACAGCAATAAGTTTAAAATTGTTTTTCACTCGAATTCATTAAACTCTTTTACCTTGAAAACAGCTTAATGTTTGTTTAAAACTAAAATTTAAATTTAAAGTTTGAAATTGAAAAATTGGCGGAATTTTTCAGAGCTATATGTTTCGTGATACTTAAAATTTTCTAATAAAAATAGAACTTTTTTAAAAATTATGGTTAATAAAAATTATTTACCAATGCTGACCGAGAGAGTTTTTAGTCTGATGATCGAAGTGATATGATCGTTAATGATGTTATGATGAAGTTTGCAAATTGTTAATATTGTAACTGGGTCTTATTTAAAAAACGAATTGTAGACTTACAAATAAACATATGAATACTTTGAACACAAAAAATAAAAAAAATATTAAAAAACTTTCGAATGGTTATTAAAACTTTTAGAAAATACCTTTACTCAGATACTCATAAAAAATACCGCAATTCAGTATTCAAGTCATTAAGTTTCTTAATTAGAGATAAGAGGTTTTTAGGTTAGAGTTTTATAGAGTCTACTTAATGAAACTTTATATACAAAATAATTTTGTTTAAAGCCAAAAGGGCACTATTTATTCCACAAAATTATAAAATTTTAAGACTCATACATATATTATACTAACTTTTACATTTATAGGTTTACCATCGATATAATTCTCACCCATTTGAAATCGATTCAAGTTTGAACCTATTGGTCTGAACCTAATCTGTGAAAAAAAAACTATATAAGAAAAGTATTTTTTTTAATAAACTATTAGACTGCCTGAAAATTTCATAATGAAAACTATTCGTATGATAAAATTTCAAAGTTTATTTTGTCGCATAAATCGTCATAAATCTAATAATTGAAAGTAAGAAACCTAATAAAATTATCTAAATCTTTTAAAATTTCAGAATAATATACAGCATCACGTTTTTGAAGTTTCATGTTTATATTAAAACTATCAAGTTTTAATTTGATATTTCTATTCCTAATACTAAAAGTTTAAACTTTTATCAGTTTTTACTTTATGTACCCTCAACCAGATACAATGTATTTATGTCATTTACAAACAATAGTTTCCAAAGTTGATTGTAAATAATGTGAACTTACAATACAGGTAATACATAATTTAATTTATAAGGTACAAACATACATCTGTTGAGTGATGTAAGAAACTATAGCAAATAAACTAACAATGTAGGTAAATAAATAATTTATAAGGTACATACCATGTATTTGTTGTGTTATATAAGAAATAATTATAAATAGACTAACAATATAGGTATGCACAGAATTTATAAGCTACATACATTTGTTGTGTGATACAAGAAATTATAATAAATAAACTAACAATATAGGTAAATAAATAGTTGATAATGTAAATATTGTACATATAAGACATAAGAATTTATATAAAACAACTAACCATGTAAGTAAAAACAGAATTTACAAGGTACATATCGTACATATAAGACTTTATATAAAACAAACTCACCATATAAGTAAAAACAGAATTTACAAGGTACATGTCATACATTTTTTGTGTGATGTAAGACTTTATTGTCAAAGCATTTCCTTCTTGACTTACATCGAACATAGGTGTTGGTGGAAAAGCTTTAAAAATTTTTTACTATTCAAAAAATTATTAATTAAATTAAGTGTATGTGCATAAAATATAAATCTATACAACATAAATCAAAACCAATTTGTAACAAAAAACGTAAAAGTAAAACTTTGACCTTAAACATCAACTCAGAGTTCAGAAAGTTTGAATTGGTGACCATAAATGTTTTACTGAGCTAAAAATCTGGTTATTAATTTAAATAAAGTTAATACTAAGTTTTTTAAAGAGTTAACAAAATAAAATCGTATCAAATTTTATCAAACAGTAAACATACCACAAAAGCAAAAAAAAATCTCCCTGAGTAAGCAGCAAATTAAAGATATAAGAAATTGAACATCTATTCATATGAAACTTGCTAACTTTCCATATAAGGGTTGTAGTCCGTGATTTCAGCGTTGAAAGTGAAGCTTTTCACGAAAATATCGAATGTCGAATTCAGATTACTTCTAAATATTTCGCTCAGATCACAATATCTGTTGTTTATTTCTGTGCAACCTGGTATGGTGTCGTTAATTTGATTGTTAACAAAACATTCTACTTCATTAACTGATAAATTTACTGTTTATTTTTTCGAAAATTTATTTAGAAAATTAAGTTTCAGTCAAAAAGCAGTGCACTTCATAAAAAATTCTTGAAAAACAACAAATAGAAGTAAAGTAAAACAAATTTTTTATTTAACAATTAATAAATGTTTGAAACAAAAACTAAAAAAAAAAATATTATGTTAAGGCAACTAATAACATCCTGGTTAGTAAATAAATTAAATTTATTGAACAAATAACTAAAAAAAGACTTGGCAAAGTGTAAATTCCTGATTCGTTCCTAAATTCGACGGAGTAACTTTCTTCCCCAACTTCGGAGTAATTGTCCTCCCAAATCAGAGTGTAGGTTCTGTTGTTCCAAAAAGACTCCATCCAAATATCACCTAAAATTTGGATAAGTTTTACTTTAAAAAACTAACTAAAAAAATTGTAAATAAGATTCTTAAATAAGGAAATATTTTCTACTTTTTTACAAAATCTTACCTAGAAAATCATAAGTTGATGCCAACAAGTTTCTAGGCAGGCTTATTTATATAATGGCCTAAAAACTTTATATCGTCTAAGGTATTTAAAATTAAGTATCTTCCATTATCAATTAAATTCATTTATTCAATTAAACGTTAGTTAAAAAAGTTTTTGTAACTTAAATGCAACTTTTTCAATCTGTGGATTAAACGACTTATTAATCTAAACAATTGTTTAAAAAAACTGACATTTTATTATTTTTATCTTTTTACCTGAACCATTTATAATTGTCTTTCTTTGCCCGATGTAACCTTCAGTACTGTCATCAAGTTGTGGATAATCCTTCCTCGTATAATCGCTGTAATCATTGTACATGTACCCGTATTCTTTAGAGTTGACCAGGTTTTCATGAAATTCCTCAAAATCATAAAGTTCGATCGAAAATTGTACCGGTTGAGCTGATGTTTGCGTTGATGTTGCAAGGAAACAGAAAATCAAAATTGACAACTTGTTCATGACTTTTTTGAACTTTATGCCTCTCTAGAATGTTATACAACGGGTTTGAAAAGTAAAAGTAAGGTGCATTCACATAAAAAGTACCGATTTATAAGATTTTAATTAAAAAAGAAAACTAAGAGACGAAAGTAATATAAATAAATTTGTTTTTAAAATTTGAAAACTTTATTTGAAAACTTTAAATATTGGACTAAAACTTATAAATGGGTAGGACTGTAGGAGTCTAAATTGCACGACGGGACACTTTTGCACGAAGACACTTTTGCACGGTTTGAAAAATTTTAAAGCTGTTATTTTTATTAATTAAAATTGATTATTTCTTTTTACTATCATTATTACCCCTAACACTCACCCTCGGATAGTAATTTTTTTTTTGTATTTTTATTAAATATTTCATATTAACTTTTTTATTTTCTTTTTTTATTTTTTAATTTTTATTAGGTTTTTTTTTTTCTATCACTTACTCTTACCCATCGTCAGTAACTTTTTTTTTTGTTTTTTTATTAGTTTTTTATCTAGTTTTTTACTTAGTTCATTAAAATGTTATTTATTCTACTATTATTTTTTCAAATTAATTTATCATTTTAAATATTTTTATTGTTTTTATTTTTTTTATTCTTGTGCAAAAGTGACACCTCGTGTAAAAGTATTTCGTGCAAAAGTGACACCTTGTGTAAAAGTATTTTCTGCAAAAGTGTTTTGTGCAAAATGTCTTCGTGCATATTTAACCTGCTCCCCTTATGAATATATGTTAAATGTTAACTACATGATAAAATTTTATCTTTGTTTTTAATAAACCACTGTAATAATATTTACAAACCATGTATTCGTTCAAAATAACGAGAAGTTAGTTTAACAGCATAGAAACCATAGCATATTTATAAATATTTTGTAGCTTAATTAGTTTAGATCAGTTAGTTTGTAAAATAAAAAAAAATGTAAAAAATAAATTATACAAGATTATTTAGTGTTTAGAAGTACTGTTTTAAGTAAAAGAATAAAACTGTGATAATTAAAAGACTTAATATAAGTTTCATTTAACTTCATTATTCTTTAAAACATTTAAAACAAGTTTTAACAGTACGTGTTAAGATTATGGTCGCTGAAAAACTTACCCTCTACGCTTATCAAAAAACTAAGAACTAAAATCAATACTTACATATCTATAAACTACAGGTATGGCTAGTTAAACACCATAAACGTGTTTTAAGTAATAAGTACTACCTATAATAAAGTCAATAATTAACTTGTAACTCGTGACTCTTATAACCAAAATTTACTCTTTTTAGATTTAAACAAAACATAAGCTAAATTTAAACAATTTATTTGTGTCTATACTTTTCAAAATGTTATATATATATATATTTTGATATAGTTCAATAAATAAAACTAATGAACATGATAATTTCTAAACATCAAAACACTTTATGTTACGTGAATTTAAAAGTTAAAAAAATAACTCTAAATACTTTTTGATAAATTTCGTTTATGCAGAGTAACTTTATAAAAACAATCTGTATTTATATATACATTACAATAAAAGAAAACGTTGTATTGTTTTTAGTACAATGATAAGCTTATAAAATATTTCATTTGTGAAAAAAAATCAAGCATGTAACTTACACAAAAACTAATTGTTGTTCTCTACAATATATCTAAAAAATTAAACATTGTTTTTCATTAAAATCATTATTAGTTTTATTAACAATTATGTGTGGTAATGTGCGTAAGTTTTTATATAGTAGCAATTAAACTGTTTAAAATTTGGTTGAAACTAAACACACATTTAAGACTTGTATTAACTATTTTTAATTATCTGCTTGTTCTGAAATTACATAACTACAAACTATTTATATTTTTATCACTAAAACTTTGATTAGCTAGTTTTAGATGAGTTTTGTTTTATATAACTTTTATATAAAACTAAAACTAAAACAAACTATAAAAACGTTGTTGTCAATGACTTATTGAAATATTGTTATTAAGAAAATAAATGATTTTAAAGCTAAACTAAAATCATAATTTTACAGATGGGGTCTTTTAGTCAGCCTTACTGTTATTATTAAAAAAAATTAGTTCTGTAAACTGAAATAAAAATAACTTTTAAAAGTCTATGGAAACCACTTATGACGAAAACTAACGTTATTGTAAATGTATAAAGAAGCCAATTTTACGTGTAAACAGAATAACTTTATTAAACACAAATAGTTTAAGGAAATTACTACTTTTATGAAACAGCTAATAGAAGCTCGCAATATACTATTCACATTAGAAAATATAAAGAAACAATTCAAAAACAAAAAAGTGTTTGATTAAAAAAAATTTATGTTAACAAAAGACATTATGATTTGGTGACTATAGAGCTAAAACTATTCACTTAAAAAAAAAACGTAAATACCTCAAAAAATATACTAAAACACTAAAATGTTTTAATGAAAAACATAACACCATTAAAACTTCAATCATGATGTCACAAACAAAATAATGAGATCGCAAGTTTCATTATGGCGTCACAAACACAAGATTACTACGTCATCAGTGACGGTTGTGGATGTTACCTGCTTTTCCATTATTATTCATTTTTTCGAAATCGTCAGGACTGCCGCTAGGACGTTGCAACAAATCGCTTTTCCGCTAGAGGTGAGATGGAGCTGTAAATAAATTAAATATAATAAATATTTTCATTAGGAAATGCAACAAATCGCTTTTCCGCTAGAAGTTAGATGGAGCTGTAAATATTTTAAACATAGTAAATATTTTTTTTGGGAAATGCAACAAATTGCTTTTCCGCTAGAAGTTAGATGGAGCTGTAAATATTTTAAATATAGTTAATATTTTTATTGGGAAATGCAACAAATAGCTTTTCCGCTAAAACCAAGGTTTAACTGTAAGTGAATTAAATGATATAAATATTTTTAATTGTTTTCATTTGAAACTGTAACAAATATACTTTCAATTATTTTTCAGGAGTAACTGTAAAAATTTTTGAACATTTTGTATTACATGAAAAATATTGTGATATACTACTATGTGTGTTATAATATATACATATATAAAAAGAGTAAAAGATTGGAAATAATTGGTGAAGTTGTAACTAATTGAACTTTTAATTTTTTACTGTATTAAATATACAATTACATTTAAAATTGTTTTTATCAAACTTTTAGAGATTTTGTAATATTTTATAAAAGCAGAGCCTAATAAACAAAGGTTGTTTAATTGTAGTTTCCACAGTTTAAGAATTTTTTAACTTTCTGCTTACTGTAAATTATAGTCATTGACTTTTTTATATCAAGCTTTTATTTCAAATTTGCTCTGTGCCTCTGACGACAATACCATATTTGTATCATAGATAATTTTTATTTAGATTATATTTAATACTTTGCATTTTTAACTCACTTTGATTCCTCTATGAAAGATTCCATTCTTGTTGTCCCTAAAAGATTCCAGGTTCAGTCTGGAATCCAATTTGAAGTCCATGTTGTAGATTACGTCATCATTCTGAACTGTCCAATGTGACCCCCTTTGCTATATTTTTTTATAAGAATTTTATTAATTATGTGTTGAATTTATAACTATGTATGATGTTTTGACAAAAACTTTTATAATTACGAATGGTGAAGTTAAAAAAATATTCATAGTTATGAATAGTGAATTTATAAGATATTTTTTAAACTATGACTGATGACTTTATAAGGGTTTTTATAGTTATGAATGGTAATAAAAACCTTTATAATTTTATATGACAGCTTTAATTTAAGTTAAGACTATTGTCTTCTTACAAACAAAACCAGAGATTGACACAAAAAATGAAAGGAAAACAGACGTTGAAAACTATTTTTATTTCACAACAGTTTTCGTTAGTAGTTGTTGAATACAATTCCAAAAACAATTATCATCTACATTTCAAAACCACAAAATTGATGTTAAACCGGTCTACACCAGTAAAAAAAAAGTTTCTAACTACTTCAGCAACAAAAGTAAATGCTCGGAAGTATTTGACGCAAGTTTTATTTATGAATACATCTGCTCTGCAGATCAGAGCATCTCCTATACTGGAGAAACCTTACGACAAGTCTTCTGACGATATACTGATCACTGTAGAACAGATAAAAACAGCGCAATATTTGAACATCTTTTTAATTGCACACCCTTTCAAAACTCTGACATAGTTCAAAACTTTAAAGTAAACAAAGCAAACTCTACAGCCTTGACTCAATATTGAATGAGGGAGAACAACCTAAATTAAAACGCCAGTAGCATTATATGGAAAAGAAAAACTATTAACAATTTATTAATTAAATTATTTTTACTTAAGTTTGACTTGCTAAACTTTTAAGTTTGCACTTATTTGAACTTATTCATACGTTAGAATTTGAGCTTATTTGTTAAACTGCTTTACTAACCAAAATTAGTTTAAATTCATTTGATGTTTACCACTCGAGAATGATTCTGGTATAGTTTTGAAAACGTTTGGGAAAGAAAATATAAAAACAAAAATGAGTAATCTCTGTATACTAAGTTGCAAATGGTGTATTAATTTATAACTATGAATGTTGAAAATTTACAAAATACTTTATCAATTGTACGACTTCGTGCTTAAAAACATAATTTTTTGTAATATAGTTTTTTTTCCCTATAATTAATTAACTGCAAACGTAGCTACTATAGTTGATATAATGGCCATCGGGTCAGGTATTATTTGATATGATTGAACGAAGTTTTAATTTGTGGCAACTAGAGTGGTTACGATTACTAACTTGGTTTAATTATTTAATTTTTGTTTATTTTTATTATGAAAAGCTCAACCTTTTTCAAAATGTAAAACTAAATTTTAAATAATTGTTTAATACTTAATGAATTTTTCTATTACGATATCACTACCATCATATTTTTCATTCTTCTACATGTCCAGTCATTATGATAAACAGTTAGTTATTTTTCAATGTTATTAGTTGTATTGTTCTAATTGTTTATTATTATTAATATTATGACGTAACTAACTTTTACAAGTACAGTAGTTATAGTAATTGTTTTATTATTTTCAAATATTGTTAATTTTAACTACTAAAATAAAAGTTTAAGTGTTTGTTAACAAAAGATCGTAGTGTAACAAGTTCACTGGAATATAAAATAAAAACATATTATACAGTAATCTTCTTTTATTGTACCAACATATGTTTCTTTCCGTTAATAACTCAGTTGAAATGTGTTAACCCGTTAACAAACAGAAACATATGTTGGTACAATAAAGGAAGACTACTGTATAATTTGTTTTTGTTTTATTATTAATTTTAATAATTTATACTAATATAATATTAATCATCCTTTTATATGTCCAGTCGTTACAAAAACTATTTTTTATTTTTCAACATTGGTAATATTTTAAATTTAAACCAACATCACATTTCTCCCTCTCCTGCAACGGCCCCTGGATGGATGGGTGTGAATGTAAACACCAAATGGTCCGGTCATCGAAGTGTTCATGACGTGAACATGGATTCTACCCCAAACTTGACCTGATGCCTGCAATTATGACGTCACTGTTTAATACGTATGATATATTATGGTTATGTTTAATTAAAGAATTAACTAGTAAAATTATTGAAGTGTCTATGGCTTTACGTGAATAAATTTCATTTTATATTTGTACAAAAATTAAGTAAATATTAATCTTCCCAAAAATTGTTCGGAAATCTATGTGACGTAATGTTGTGATTATGAATATAATATTAGTTTGATATCTTGACGTAAAAACGTTGGTTGTAATCAAAAATTTTCCGATTATTATTTAATATCCACTAAACCGTTTTTTTTTTTCGAAAAGTTTTAGTTTTTATCAGTGTCGTGGTATCTTCGTTTGTGGTTGTGAAAGTTTTCAAGTGTTCAAAAAAACTAAACTTGATACTTATTGAAAATAATTTAGTAAGATAAAAATATTACTACAACAGAGTGTTTGCAAAAAAATAATTTTGATATGAATTTTATCAGATTTTAAACATTGTTGCACGTTTTTATTTTTTTAGGTGAAAAAATTGCTAAGATTTATTTATTGGTATGTAACATTGGGTTGTGGTTTTACAAACTTAAGTTTAGTTGTTTTGATACGAATTAAATTAAATTTTTTTTGTTTATTTTGTTAAAAGTTACAAACATAAACAAAACTGTTTTGTTATAACCTACAATAAAAAAACAAAAATTTTCTGATACAACTTAAAAAAATAATTAAAAATGTTCTAAAACAATTTACAAACATAAACAAAATGTTTTAATACAACCTACAAACATAAACAAAATCGTTTTAATACAACCTACAAACATAAACAAATCGTTTTAATACAACTTACAAACATAAACAAAATCGTTTTAATACAACCGACAAACATAAACAAAATCGTTTTAAAACAACTTACAAATTCATTTTTCTTTATAAAAAAGTTTTATAACTTTAATAAAACTTACATCTTCTTTCAGACGCAAATATCCATCGGCATAATTTTCACCTCTATTACCGTGAAACTTACATCTCGCATATCTTACCTCGGATTGACCTATAAAATTGATAAAATAATAATTAGTTCAAATTTACAAGTAAAATTTAGGTTTTGCGTTTATAACTTTTTATTAACCTGAAATATTAAGAAAATAACTAATTTTCTCCGTGAAAATTACATTTTTCCAATCTAACCATGGATTGACCTATAAAATAACAAAATAAATGATTTTTTTGGTTGGCTTGTAAATTAAAGTAATTTTGTTTTACAATTTAAACTACTTTAAACTAAGGTTTACCAATATAGCTTACTGTTAATATGTATTATTTGTTCATATAAACTTCATACATATGTTGTTAAAATATAAAAGTTTCTATTCGATCTAAGATAATTTACATCAGTTTTTATCAGCCTAAAACTGAAAAAGCTTCTCACTATAGATTTAGATTTGAAGTACGTGTTTATATTGACTAAAAGTTGAACTACCTGTTTAAATAATAATAAAAACACAAACAGTTACGCAATAAAAATTATTGAAGTTCCAATGTTAAACAAATATAAACGTTGTTAATATTTTTTTAGACTTTGATAATATTATATTGCAAAATATCTAACCTGAATGACATCATTTAAATAAGTTCAGGGTTGAAAAGTTAAATACAGTTCAAATCATATTGTTTTTTAACTATATTTTGAAAGTAATAGTTTATTTGGGTGCACGACTATTCAAATTCGGACAATTAGAATTCTTAAAAAAAAATTCAAACGGCCACAAATTAAAAAGTAATGTGTATTTGTAAAAAATAAAAAATACATATGTAGGTCATATTAATATTTACAAGTTATTTTTTTCTTTTCGAAAAAAATTAAACACAATTTAAAATATGGTTTAAATATAGTAAAAACATAGTTATTTTTAGTAATTTTAAAATATTTTGAAAAATATTTAAAATTAAAATAAAAGAAAAAAGTGGCTTGTAGATAATAATAATATCTGCATATGCATTTTTTATTTTTTTCAAATTCAAATAATTTATTGAGACATAGTCTTTTAAACATTTTTTCAAGAATTTTAATTGTCGGAATTTGAGTTGTCCGAATTCGAGTTGTCATGTAACCAGTTTATTTAAACAACTAAGTATGCGTCTTTTATATCTTTATACTTAGCTTATTTTTCTGTGTAAAACATTTAGAAAATTTAGACAAAAACTATAAGTCTTGTTTATATACTGCTACACACAGCATTATTTTAAATGAACTAATTTCTATCTTTATTTCTTACTATTTAATTCTTTATAAATAAACCAAGCTTTTTATATAAAATTGTTGTTTGTACGCTATTTGCACTTAAACTAAATCGTAAATTTGTTTTTAGCCTTAACTTTTGTTTAAAATGAAAGTATACTTGCTTAAAAAAAGTTTTAACAACTGTGTCAATAAAACAGTTTTTTAATTTAATACTTAAAGTTAATTAAAAAACTTACCGAACTCTGCCGAACAAAACATGATTGTAAAAAATACTGCTAACTTTATCATTGTTGATAGAAGTACTAAAGCTTTATTTGTTCTAAAAATACTATTTTTGAGTTCTTTTGTTCACACTTAAGTTTTGTTACTTTACTTGATAACACGTTAAAATTACATTTTAATACTTAATTTATAATTATATATTCATATTTTTGTGTGACTTTATTTTTTAGTTAAGAATTTAACTATTATTATTAATTTAAAGTAGTATAATTCTACAGTTGCTATTTATTGGTTTACAGCTTAATGTCTTATTTGTTTACAAGTTAACTCGTTTAATAAACTACAAAACTGTTTACTTTCAAACGTTTCAGAATAATTACACACTATATCGACTTGCTACTTATTATACTATGCAAAATAAAAGTTCCTTTTGAAAACGACAGAATAAAAACAAGATAACAAGCTTCGAGAGAATGAGTGTTAACAGAACAGTTTCGATTGGCGGAGTTTTTTGTGGCAACTTAACAACGAAACTGCAGTTTTCTATTTAGGGAATTTCTTGAGAAGTTTTCTGCCCAGGCAAAAGGATGTGCCTTTGTTTAGTTCACTGCTTTGTAGAAATTTCAAAATTAACTTTATACACATATGCAGTGGATTAGTTGAAAACTCAAAACTGTACTAAAATTAAAAATAAAACTTTACATACACTAATTTTTTTTAAATATTTTTTAATCATAATTCAATACTTCACAAAATCATTTCTAAGTTTCAACTACTTATAACTTGATATTTTTTCAAAATATATATATTTTTATTATATTTGTCGATATTTAGTTTTGATATTGCAAGATAGCAAAAAACAAAACGAATGACTTTTTTTGAGCTATATACTTCTTTAAAATGTTATACGATGGGTAAAATAGAAAATGTAAGGTATATTTACATAAAATGAACCGATTTATAAATTTTTAACTAATAAAGAAAAATAAGATACAAAAATAATATAAGTAATTTTGTTTTTAAACGTTAAGTAATGTATTTTGAATTTTCAGACATTCATCTAATTCTTAAATATAAGTTTAATTGTAACTACATGATAAACAACTTATCTTTGTTTGTTAACAAACAAGAACTTAATCTTGTTTATAAACTATACATTCATTCAAAATAACAAGAAGTTAGTTTAACAGCATTAAAACCATAGCGTATTTAAAGGAATACTTCCTTTATATTTACAAATATTTAGATCGGTTGCTTTGTAAAATAAAATTAATTGTTTTTTATAAAGATAAAACAAACTTTTTAGTTTTAAAATGAACAGTTCCAAGTTTTTAAGCGAAACTGTGATAGTTAAAAAACTTAATATAAGTTTAAATTAACTTTATTATTCTTTAAAACAATTAAAACAAAGTAAAACAGTATTTGTTAAGACTATAATCGCTGAAAAGTTTACCCTCTTTGCTTATAAAAAAAAACTTAGGAATTTAAATCAATTCTTTTATACTACAAAATTTATACAAATATTTAAAAACACCAAAACTTATAACAACTCTTTACATGTGAGAGTTTTAATCACTAATGGTAATCTTGATAACGGTGATAGTATATATACTATTATTAAATAAGACACAAAATTAATTATTTTATCTATTTTAAAGCAGTTTTTATAATTTTTAGTTCCGAAATTAGTTATGAAGTAGTTTTCTTTTATCATTGTTTTGAAACATGTAAACAGTAAGTTATCATTAAAAAGATTTTTTTATTGTAAATTTTTTCGTTATATGCTTCTATCTTAAAACCCATTTTTGTGTAAAACGAAACAGTGTTGCAACAATATTAGTTATTAAAATAAAAAATTAAGAACAACTAGCAAAACAATATGTGTATTTTGTTTTACTTATAAAATTAAAAATATTGTTTTGAAGTGTTGTTATGAATTTGAAAACTAGTTTCGAAATAGTTTATATTTACCTACTAAAGTCCAAACTTTTTTAATTAAATAATTAATATAACGTTTAATTAAGTTAATTGTTCAGCAGTTTTTTTGTTTGGACTTTAACCAATTTTTAAAGACAAAACCAATAAATTCTAACTAAACCAATATTTTGTACCTTATTCAAACAAACTAACTTAAAAAAAAAATAATCAAAAGTTTCAGTATAGTTTTTTTTTCTTAAATAATTGAAATTTTGATTTACTATCACTCATGGTTTGTTTACTTAACCATGCAATATAAATCGTGGAAAATTGTATAAAAGTGTCTATCTTTAAAATAGTGGATTAGTAAATGTTCTCAACATTGATTTACTTTAACTATTAAGCTTTTTACTTTTTTTTTCAAAAAGACCTTTACTAAAAATTAAGTACCAAAAATCTATTAAGTGATGTTTAGTTTCTTAATTAAATCTTTAAAGCTTCACAAAAAACTTGTTAAACTTGATTTAAAGCTTTTCATTGTGTACTTATAAAGACAAACAATTTTAAAATCCTAAAAAAACATAATTTGACAACCGACGTAAATAAAAACTATCCAATAACTTAGCATGATTTCTGTAACTTTTCACTATTCATTCACCGGATCTAAAATCTAAATACAAAATACAGGTGGAAAATAAATATTTATATCCGGTTCTGGTTGGATTTCGATTTAAAAAAAAGTCTTACTTGGTTTCTGTTAAAATCTAAATTAAAATACCGGATCCAGCTAAAGTCAATTTAAAAATGAAATTGATCTGAACCAGTGGCGTAGCGTGGTATTTCGGTCAGGGGGTGCGCAAATTCTTTTTCTCAAAAAATCCTCTAAATTAAAACTTTTTTAATAAGCTATAAAAAAACTTTTTATATTTAATGTATTTGAAATAAATTTATTAAGTAAAATAAGTTCGTTAACTGTTTTAAAAAATATTTATATATTACAAAATTAAACAATTAAATAAAAGTATAATTTCATTAGAACTACTTATACTTGCAAAAATGTAAACTTACTAAATAAAAATTGTTTTTATTACTTATATTAAACTTAATATCTTTAAAAATTAACATATTCAATATAACGAAAGTATCTGTTTTATTTACGAAAAAAATATCAATCTCTTTAATATACAATACAACAGTGATAACAACCCCTCATTGCACATAATTTTAATAAAGTTACACAGAAATTAAAACAGACCAATTTTATAACTGTTATTACAGTTTATTACAACTTTGTAAAATAGTTAAAAGTATACTTTTTAGATTTAATTCATTTGATTGTATTTGTTTATAATAAAAATCACAAACAAAGTTTATTTCTCATAGGCCAACACGCTTATCTTGTATGTATACAAAAATAAAGTTTAGAAAACTAGCAGTAGTCTTAACAATGTAGCATAAAAAAAAATTGTAAAATTATTTAATTTTTCTTAAAGCGTACGTAACTTTGTAAACTTTTTGTAATAATATAATCTGCCATAAGGTTACACTACAGCGGTGCGCTATATTAATTGCGTAATTTTTGAGTCTAAATTCTTATGAAGTTAATGAACTTATAAAATTTTTCCTTATGGAGTTTTTCATTAACATCGGTGCGCATTCGCAATTACGCACCGAATCAATATATTGAGTAATAACATGTACTTTCCTAACTTGTCACTAACTGGTATTCAAAATTTCGTTTAACTTTTTGAATACTAGATAAACATAGTTGAAAAAAGGCAAATTAAGCAGAAAAAATAAACTATAAAGGATAAACATATTACATTATTTTTTTACATTTTTTTTTGGGTGGCACGCATGCGCCAGTGTCCCTCCCCACGCTACGCCCCTGACCTGAACCAGATAAGACCAATTTTAATTTAAAAATCCGTTCAGATCTGGATCGTGTCAGGCCTTTTCAAAAGATGTGCGAAAATTTTTAAAAAAGTTTAAGTATCAAAAAAACACTGATAATACAATACATAAAACCTCTAGAAAGTATTAATAAATATTTTCGTAATGAAAATTATTGTTTTAGTTACTTTTCGAAATGGTTCATATTTGCTTACTAGGGTCCAAATAAACACTGTGTATTTCTTTAAAAATGAATTTTTGAGTTTATATCCATTTAAAGGTAAACTTTAAAAGATTTGAAGTTAAATCTATTTTTCTAAAACTGTACTATTGTTTAAATTTTCTTAGTTAAATTAAGGTTTAAGATTAAGAATAATTAGGATTTGTGTAAAACCTCATATAATAAAAACTTTAAAACTATAACAAAACAGTTGTCGACTAGCATTTTCTATTAAATATAAAAAGTTATTTTTTCAAAAAAATATTTAAAAGTACAAACTTTTAATGATTAAACCTAAAATTATATGCGAAAACTGTTTTAATGTATTTATTATTTCGTGTTAGGTAAGATTTTGGTATTTACAAATATAATTTAAAGTTATAAAAATAGAAAAACTAATAATGCAACTTTAAAATTTAAAATAAGTTTTTGAAATAAAATAAGTTTGTATACTATTAATAGTTTACTTGAATAGCTTTTAGATGATTTTTACAGTGCTTTCAAAAATTATTTTATGCATAAGAAGCAGTATTTAATTGCTAAAAATGTAAGAGTATTCTTAACAATATAAGTTATTTATAAGCAGTTAACTTTGGTAAATAACTTTAAAATGATAAAACTACTTGTTTAGTAATTTTTACAGAAAAATAAACTTTTATACTACATCTTAAAGTTATAACATGTATATAATTTTTAATAAATAGTTGTACATATACATAAAACAACACATGCTTAACAGCCTCTATTAATATGATAAGTGTGATGTCACATTGGTCAATTTATAAACTCAACTGCTATGTAGCGCAATGTAGCGTGCTAGACTTCCAAACGAGATGTTCGAATCCGATTCCCGATGGAGATGCAAATTTTTTGATATGTTTAAGTTGTGTCAATTTTGTACGGAGTCACTTTTGCATGGGTCAGTTTTGCTCGAGTCATCAGTTTTGTCAACCACCCATTCATTAAGCCGAAAGAATGAACCGCTCACAGACCAAGGGTTAGGGGTGATTTTTCGCTTCAATCTTTTTTCTGCCGTTCTCCTACCCGGCAAGAGAAATTAACTGAAAATAAGTTTAAACCTTAAATGATGCCGAGAAAAAGTGATGACGTGCAAATGTGATGACGTGCCAAAATTTTAATCCGTGCAAAAGTGTGCCCTCGTGCATAATTTACTCCGACCCTGTTTAAGTATAATCGTTTGTATTCATGTTTGTTCGAAGCATGACTCTTGCATGGGTCTTCACTTTTTGTCGGATTTAACACAACCCGTTACTTATTTTGTACATATAACATCTTAAAACCTTTACCCTGATTGTTATTACCATTTCACTAGTCTTATTACGTTATCCCAACTTTAATAATTGACCACAGGGTAATATTACCTAAATAATCTATAACTTCTAACCCTTCTATTGTGGTATTTATCACTCAACTCATTTAATAGTTTTCTCAAGTTTTTTGTCATCACGTCTTATACTTTTCAGAAAAAACACTTAATTCTACTTTATTACTAGAAATTCTGTTTTTAAAACTTTGACTTTCAAAATTTTAGTAAAAGATCGAAAAAAAAGTGGCACTAATGTACAAGTATCATCAGTGTAATAGTGTAAAAATTAATTTTAAAAATTACGCCGTGCTAAAGTGACGATCAAAGTGAAATTACGATATTTTGATAGTGACTATCTGTGCAAAATTGACACCCAAAATTTTGAAGAGTGTCATTTCTGATTCGTCTTTATTTTTATCGATGTCGTCACTTTTGCACTGATTTGTACTTTTACACCTAATCCTTTGTTTTCCTTAATTCCCAACATTAAAACAACAACCTGTACTTGATCTCACAAGTTTTTATGACGTCAAATACAGCACAACAATACACTTATGACGTCACATACAGCTCGATAAAGAATTCATGACGTCACATACAGCTTGATAGTGTATTTATGACGTCAAATACAGCTCGATAGTATATTTGATACGTCAAAGTGAAATGAGTTGTACATGAAAAATTGCGAAAAAACGTTAAAAATACTTATAGGTTTTTATGAGCATAAAACAAGTAAATCAAGTAAAGTTATTAAAAATTTCGTTTAACTTGTTGATTTTTTATAATATTGTTTTAGGCTTTAAAAACTTAAAAAAATTATAATTGCATGTTTTTTATACGATTAAAAAAGTTATACTTCTGAAAACCTGTTTTTTAATAGTATAATATTACAACAGTATATGCGTTTTTATAAAATTCTGAATTGAAGTATAATATTTTCTTAACTAAAACAACTTCGCTTAGTATTGAAAACAAACTTTAAAACGTTTTAAACTTTTAAAAAGTTTTGGTAGAATATATTTTTCATTAAGTGATTACATTTTTTTGTTAGAAAATATTAGAACTTAAAATAATTCTTTACTTATAAAACTTTAGATACTAATAATGAACTTCATTAACGAGTGACGTTTTTATAAAATACAATTTTGCAGGAATTTATTGACTGATAATTTCTATTAGTTAAATTAAAATATCCAAACACCTTTTTTTGTAAAAGCCTGAACAATATAACACATAATAAAAATATAAAAAGTGTATTTTTCAAATGTCCAAAAAGGTTTTTTTTTGTAATCAATTAACTTTCAGAAAAAACATTTAAAAAAAGTTGTTTCAATGTGATACGAATAGTTACATACGTTTATATATATATTTAAATATAGATAAAGTGCGAATTTTTTTAAGTAACAAGTCCCAAATACCAAATGTAAATACTTCTAAAAAGTTTAACAAAGTTTACTTGTTTCTTAAAGTTTTAAATATATCAGAATTTAATGTACTAAATATTATATTAAATATAACATTAAACCAATACTAGCATCGTATTTTATGATGTTAATCCTTAATACTGGTGTACACACAAAACATATTTGTAACATATTAGTTACGTTTATGTTAATAGCTGTTCAAAGTATATTTTGAATAAAACTTTTTACATATGTTTGTTTTAACAGTAATTTTCAGAATGATGCTTAATAGTTTATCCTTCTAATTTAATTCAAAAATTAAAGCAAAAGTTCTGAAAAATCGGGTTTTGTTGATATTTTTATTAATTTTAATAAGCTTAACTTTGTATCAGATACTTAAATAATATGTTATTTAACGTTTTTTTAGAATAATTAATATGATGAAACATATAAACTAAAATTTATATATAATAAAAATATTTGTTATATACATGGGTATTTGTTTCTAAGAAATTAAATTAAATATAAAAACAAAAGTAAAGGTTGTATGATGATTAAAAATAACAAGCTGAATTTTACCATTAATACACTGTATATATATGCAAAACTATACTTTTTTAAACAATGTATGATTTTGATATAAATAAAATGCGCTAAAATCAGTGTAATTAACTATTGTTGTAAACTAATTTTATTTCCAATTGAATATTTTATTTCTTATTAAAGTTTGCACAAACAACTTATCAAAGTTTTGTACTGAATAGTACTTTTTACGTACTACAGTATCAGGTATAAGTTTTAACAATTTTGAACTTTCAACCAAGCAACTGCCGCGTGTATAAAGTTAGTTCTGCATTCCAAAGTTTGCTAATCCCTTTCACAAACCAGTGAACTCATTAAAGGCAAACATTTTCGCCCTTGAAATTCCTTCTCAAGAAATTCCCAAGAATTTGAACAACAGTTTCGGTGTGAAATTGCCACTCAAACCCCGCCCATCAAAACTGTTCTCTTAACACTCATTCTCTCGAAATTTGTTGCCTCGTTTTTGTTCTCTCGCTTTTGAACGGAACTTTTCGTTCGATTTTTGTTTTGCATAGTATAATAAGCAGCACATTAGTTAATAACACGTGTAATTAATCTGAAACGTTTGAAAGTAGACAGTTTTGTTGTTAATTAATCGAGTTAATTTACAACTAAAAAAAAATATTAAGCTGTAAAACATAAAATAGTAGTTGTAAAATTATACTACCTTTTAATTACAAAAAAAGATAATATTGTAAACTATTTTGATAAAAGTCTTAAATATAATAGTTTTAAGATAAAAACATAAATAAATTATTAAAACATAATTTTAAAACTATTATCCAGTAAAGTTAAAAAACTTTAGTGTGAAAAAACAGAATTTTAAATTAGTTTTTGTTTAACAAAGAAAGTTTTATTAGTTTTATATAACATACAAGACTTTCGTTGTAAAAATAAATCCCCAACAAAAAAGATTCAGTACTTACTTAAAAAAGTATAAGATTTATTTAGTAAACAACATGTTTCTACAGAACTAAAATACTTAAATAGAGTTTTAGTATTTTTATCAGCAATGATGAAGTTAGCAGTATTTTTTGCAATCATGTTTTGTTTGTTAGAAATTGGTGAGTTTTTAAATTAATTTTAATAATGTAATTGAAAAATAATTTGATTAGCACACCTGCAAAAACTTTATTTTAATCAAGTGTAGTTTCATTTTAAACAAAAATTAAAGCTCAAAACAAACTTACGAATTAGTTTAAGTGCAAATAGCATACAAACATCAAATTAAAATTAAAAAATTGATTTATTTAAGATGAACTAAACAGTAAAAACTAAAATTTTGATTTGTTTGAACTAATGCTATGTGTAGAAGTATATAATTAAGATTTAGAGTTTATTGTCTAAAGGTTTTAAATGTTTTACACAAAAATACAAGCTAAGTACATAGATATATAAGATGCATACTTAATTGTTTAAATGATGAATTGTTTTCAAAAAGATTTAAAAAGCAAAATAACTAGAAGATTACTAAATTTTTAAATTTGAAAATATTTAAATGATGTAGAAGAGGTTTAATATTTTGCAATATAATGTTATAAAAGTCCAAACAAATTTTCAACAACGTTTATATTTGTTTAACATTGGAGCTTGAATAAATTTCATTACGAAACTGTTTGTGTTTTTTTTTATTATTTAAACAGGTAGTTCAACTTTTGGTCAATATCAACACGTACTTAAAATCTAAATCAATAATGAGAAACTTTTTAGTTTTAGGCCGATAAACGCTGATGTAATTGATATAAAATCGACTAAAAACTTTATTTATTTTAAAAACATACGTATGAAGCTTGTCTGAAAAAATGATAAATACTAACAGCTTTATTGGTAGACCATAGTTTAAAATAGTTCAATTTTGTCAAAAAAATACTTTAATTAAAAGCCAACCAAAAAATTCATTAATTTTGCCTGTTTATAGGTCCAATCCATGGATAAATTTGAAAAATGTTAGTTTCACGGGGCAGTTTAACTATTTTATCAATTTTATAGGTCATTCCGAGGTAAGATATGCAACATGTAAGTTTCACGGTAATAGAGGTGAAAATTATGCCAATGGATATTTGCGTCTGAAAGAAGATGTAAGTTTTATTAAAATTATAAAACTTTGTATTAAAATAAAGTTTGTAAGTTGTATTAAAATGATTTTGTTTATGTTTGTAAGTTGTATTAAAACGATTTTGTTTATGTTTTCAGGCTGTATTAAAACGATTTGTTTATGTTTGTAAATTTATTGAAATAATAAATTATGTTATATTAAGTTCGAACCCATATCGAAACAACTAAACTTAAGTTTTTAAAACAAAAATCCAACGTTACATACAAACCAGGGATGAGGGCCAAAAATTGGAGCAATGATTTTTTCTAAAAAATAAAAAGATGCAAAAATGTTTAAAACCTGATAAAATTCACATACTTTTGTTTTACAAATAATATGATGTAGTAATATTTTTTTCTTACTAAACTAGTTCTAATAAATGTAAAAAGTATCAAATTTATTTTGATGTAAACATTAACAACCCTTAACAAAAATACAATGCCATGAAACCAACTATTACTTAAAAAAAAGGGTTTAATGGATATTAAATAACAATCAATAAAAAATACGTTGTTACGTCGAATCAACATACTTTACTATTAAACTAATTGCTACGTCATCAAAGGGATCGGGTCATTTTTGTGGAAGACTAAAAATTAAATAATTTATATAGAAATTTAGAATGAAGTTTATTGAACTCAATGAATTTTTGCATAGTCCACTGAAGGCAAATTTTAAAGCAAAAAGCTGAAGACTATTTTACATAAAACAATATTGGTGCAATTAATAGTTAAATAAACAAACATATATATATATATCCAATTTAAATATTACGTCACATGCGTCAAGAAAGTTTTGGATAAAATTTTAAACTAACATACAAATATATTCTTATTTAAAAACTGATTATTAGGTCATAGGAATACGGTCAAGTTAGGAGAAGGTTTGAACTTAACATATATGTTTATACAAAACTATTTATTACGTCATAGTTGCAAGTATCAGGTCAGGTTCGGGGAAAATTTGACGTTCACGTTAGGAAGAACGAAAAAAACTAATACTTTTTACACTATAACTAGACATAATTTATATATATATTCATATATGTATAAACTATTCAAGAAACTATAAAGGTGTCAGGTTAGGTTGGATGTTCATGTCAATGACACTTCAATGATTTTACTATTTAATACCTTAACTTAATACATTCATAATATATAATACGTATTAAACAGTTACGTCATAATTGCAGGAATCAGGTCAAGTTTGGGGTAGAATCCATGTTCATGTCATGAACACTTCGATGACCGGACCATTTGGTGTTTACATTCACACCTCTCCATCCAGGGGCCGGAGTTGCAGGAGAATGAGAAATGTGATGTTGGTTTAAATTATTAATGTCAATAATGTAAAAAATTGTAAGTTTTATATCATAATGATTGTATAAGCGTAAGAAATTAGTACAATATTAATATAAAAAACAATCAACATTTGTTTTAGAGTCATACTTGTAAAACTTTTGACCTTTCAGCATTATTTTTAAACTCTTTGATGTCTTGAAATAAATATGATGTTAGTCTGTGACGCCATAGTTATAAAGTTACAAAAAAATGTCAATGGTAGTTACTATGGTGGTAGTAATTTGAGAAATTTCACAAGTATTTATATCAAGTACTATTTGGCTCCATGATTTAGCTATTATGGCAACTACTAAATAAAGAAAATATAGAATTTACAAAGTATTAAATTACAACAGTTATTCTTTGTTACATAACAAAGCATATTTTGAAAGTTGTAGAAGCTTTTTATATAGATATTATAAATCTCTTACAAATTCAAACATTAAAATGGCCACATTGAAAAAGTCATTTTAAATGGTGACGCAATATTTAATATAAAATATATAGTACGTTATAGACAAATATTAACAATAAACTTTTTACAACATCAACATTTATGATTATAAACATTTTTATAAAGTCACCACTCATAATAATAAGCATTTTTATAAATTCACCATTCGTAATTACAAGTCTTGTTATAAAAACAGTAAAGGAGGTCTCATTGGGAATTTTGAATGTTCCCTCCATGTCAATACCTTCCATATTATGAACACGGACTTCAGATTGGATTCCAGATTGAACCTAGAAAGTTACAGGGCTGACAAGAATGGAATCGTTGGTAGAGGAATAAAAGTGAGTTTGAATTCAAATTAAATGAAAACCTAATAATAATTTAATATAAATATGAAATCTTTGGCTAAGGAATTAAAGTTAGTTTGATTTAAAAAATATTTACAACTTATAAGAAAAAATTACTAATGACTATAGTTAACAGAAAGTAAAAAAATATTAGATTACTTAACTCTAGAGTTTATAATTAAAAAAACTTTTTTATTAGGCTCTGCTTTTAATATAAATTACGAAATCTATGAGAAATTGAATAAAATAAGTTTAAATATAGTTGTATAATTGATGCAGAATAAACTAAGTTTTAATTAATTACAATTGAACCAATTATTTACCATTACTACTCTTATTATAATACCAAATGTTATAACACACATATTAATACAATATATCGCAATATGATACATGTAATATAAAGTTTTTAAATATGTTTACAGCTACAATTGACAAAATATGGGAATGGATTTGTTGCAGCATCAAAAAATTAAAGTCATTTATTTTATTTTATTTATTTACAGCTCCATCTCACGTCTCGCGGAACAGCCGTTTGTTGCATCATTCAACAAGAGAATCCTTTAAACTTCGAAAAAATGAATAATAATGGAAAAGCAGGTAATTTCCACTACCGTCATTTATGGCGTAATAAACTTGTGCTTGTGATCTATTTAATAAATTTTAAAATCATAGTTGAAGTTTTAATGGTGTTAGGTTTTTTATTAAAGAAGTTTTAGTGTTTTACGGTAAATTTTGTAGTATTCACGTTTTTATTTTTTATTTCAGTGAGTATTTTTCGCTACATAGTTACCAAACCATACTGTCTTTCGTTAACAAAAAAAGTTTGTTAATCGAACACCTTTTTGTTTTTAATTTGTTTCTTTATATTTTTTAATGTGAATAGTATATGGCGAGCTTCAATTAGCTGTTTCATAAAAGTAGTAATTTCTTTAAACTATTTAAATTATGTTAAATAAAATTATTCTGTTCACACGTAAAATTGGTTTCTTTATATAAAAACTTCATGTTAATACTAGTTAAATTGTCCAAGTAGTTTACTAATTATATGATATTAACAAAAACATCAATACTTTATTTTAAGGAGGAAAACAGCCTCAGTGTACCGAAGACTTGTTGCCTGATAATCGAATTGGTATGATCAACCCTATTGTATGATATTAAGTTTTTCAAATATAAGCAATTAAAACTAATAGTTAACTAATACTAATAAACATATTGTTGTCATCCAACAATGTTTAGATATGCATTCGGTAAAATTCATTAGTAGTTTGGAGAAATATTCTTTTATCTTAGCTTGTTAGTTTTTACTATAAGTGGTTTTTCTCTTAAAGATAATTAACATTCTGTTCAAAAAAACTATAAAGTAAAAAAAAATACATTAACTAAAATTTTTATGCTTATGTAAGATTATGCTAATTTTTTATGCAAATGTTTCATTTCGTACTTCAGAAAACATGAAAACTTTTGATATGGCCCTGAAAAACAGGGGAACAAAATATACTAAATTATGATTAAAATAAATTTTAGTATTTTTATCAACAATGATGAAATTAGCAGTATTTTTTGCAATGATGTTTTTTTTGGCACAACTTGGTGTGTTTTTGAACTGATTAATGTTTATGAAAGTTATTTTATACTTTTTAATGTATTAAAAAGTTTGTCTAAAATAAATATCTTACTATACAAAAAATAAATTAACAACAAACATATAAAAGTAATATGTATAGTTGTCTTATATACAACTTTATTATAGATTAAATTAAAGATAGTTTACAGTAAATGTGTTTGTTAACAACTCAGATCTGTTAAACTGTGTCAATGATGTTAGGTAGTTTGTAATTTAATTGTATCAAAGTCTAAGCAAATATTCAACAACCGAATTTTTTACGTTTCTTTTTGTTTTTTGCTTTAGTTTGATGAAATTTGTATTTCGAAATTATTTGTGTCAAGATGATTAAAATTTGTCTAAATAAATTCAAATTTTAGCCATTTTATACTTTTTTTTTCCTTTTAGACCGATCAAAAATAAGAAACATTTAGTTCTAGCTCGTTTTATTTCATATAATAAATTGATTTGAAACTCTCGTATACTTTTAATAAAAGAATTTAACTAATTGTTGCCAAACTGTAGGACCAAGCGATACATATCAAGTGTAAGCTTAATTGCAAAACTTAATTTAAAACAATTTAGTTAATAAATATATTTTAACTTATTAGTTTGTAAATAATGTATACTTTCGTAAAATTTAACTAATTATTTTTTATTTAATCTATAGGTCAATCCGAGGTAAGATATGCGAGATGTAAGTTTCACGGTGAAAGAGGTGAAAATTATGCCGATGGATATTTGCGTCTGAAAGAAGATGTAAGTTTTATTAAAATTATAAAACTTTGTATTAAAATAAAGTTTGTAAATTGTATTAAAACGATTTAGTTTATGTTTGTAAGCTGTATTAAAACGATTTTGTTTATGTTTGTAAAGTGTATTAAAACGATTTTGTTTATGTTTTTAGGCTGTATTAAAACGATTTGTTTATGTTTGTAAATTTATTGAAATAATAAATTATGTTATATTAAGTTTGAACCCATATCGAAACAACTTAACTTAAATTTTTAAAACAAAAACCCAACGTTACATACAAACAAGAGGTTAGGCCAAAAATTGGAGCAATGATTTTATCTAAAAAACAAAAACATGCAAAAATTTTTAAAACCTGATAAAATTCACATACTTTTGTTTTGCAAATAATATGTTGTGGTAATATTTTTTTCTTACTAAACTAGTTCTAATAAATGTAAAAAAATATCAAATTTATTTTGATGTAAACATTAACAACCCTTAACAAAAATACAATGACATGAAACCAACTATTACTTAAAAAAAGGGTTTAATGGATATTAAATAACAATCAATCAAAATTACGTTGTTACGTCGAATCAACATAATTTACTATTAAACTAATTGCTACGTCATCAAAGGAATCGGGTCATTTTTGTGGAAGACTTAAAATTAAATAATTCATATAGAAATATAGAATAAAGTTTATTGAAATAAATAAATTTTTGCATAGTTCACTGAAGGTGAATTTAAAAGCAAAAAGCTGAAGGCTATTTTACATAAAACAATATTGGTGCAATAGATAGTTAAATAAACAAACATATATATATATCCAATTTAATTATTACGTCACATGCGTCAAGAAAGTTTTGGATAAAATTTTAAACTAACATACAAATATATTCTTATTAAAATAATGATTATTACGTCATAGGAATACGGTCAAGTAGGAGAAGGTTTGAACTTAACATACGGTAGGACTTTTTATGGGTAGTATTTTATGGGCACTATTTTATGTAAGAATTGCTGCAATCAATTCTGCCCATAATTTTATGTGATGTCATTAACGTTATGGGTAGTATTTACATGTTGCTGCAATTAAGTTGCTGCAATTAAATGAAAAATAAAATACTGTCCAGGCCTTATATAAATATTATGGATAGTTTTTGTAGTTTTAAATTTATAAACAAACAAATAAAAAATAACTTGAATACACATAAACCAATATTTTGATTTATTTTTGCATTTATTTGAGTTATATTTTGTAAACTGACATTAGTAGTGGCTAGACTTATTAAAAGATTATGGATAATTTTTTTATTCAAGATTTAATAAAGAAAAAAAAAAACTTGAATACACTTAAACCAATTGTTTGATTTAATAGTATATTTAAGTAATTTGTATTTTTTATGCTAACAGAAGTAATGGCTTGGCATATTATAAATATTATTAATATTTTGGATATTTTTTATCTAAGATTTTACAAACAAAATTAAAATTGAACACACAGATACCAATTGTTTGATTTATAATTGTATATATGTAATTTATATTTAGAAACTTATAAAAGTAATGGTTGGTCTTATGAGAACAATTTTATAGGCACTATCTTATGTGTAGAATTGCTTCAATCAATTATGCCCATAATTTGATCTTATTTCATTTAAATTATGGGTAGTATTTAGATGTTGCTGCAATTAAGTTGCTGCACTTAAGTAAAAATAGAAAACTGCCACTTTTAAATCAAACAATTGCTGTAAGTGTATTCAAGCTTTTTTTTTTCTTTTTAAAATTTTACCTAAAAAAAAAACAAATCATTATCTTTAAATAAGTCTAGCCACTACTTCTGTTAGGTTACAAAATACAATTTATATAAATGTATAAATATATCAAACTATTGGTTTATGTGTATTCAAGTAATTTTTTATTTAATTGTTTATAAATTTAAAACTACTAAAACTATACATAATATTTATTCAAGGCCTAGACAGTATATTAGACCCATAATTTAAATGAAATCACATCAAATTATGGGCATAATTGATTGAAGCAATTCTACCCATAAAATAGTACAAATTAGACCAAACCATTACTTCTATAAGTTAACAAAATATAAATTACATATATACAACTATAAATCAAACAATAGGTTTATGTCAATTTTAGTTTTGTTTTAGTAAAATCTTAAATAAAAAAATATTCAAAATATATATAATATGCTAAGCCATTACTTCTGTTAGCATAAAAAATATAAATTACAGAAATATACTTATAAATCAAACAATTGGTTTAAGTGTATTGAATTTTTATTTTTTCTTTATTAAATATTAAGTAAAAAAACTATCTATAACCTTTCTAAAAGTCTAGCCACTACTTCTGTTAGTTTACAAAATATAAATTAGATAAATACACTTTTAATTTAAACAACTGGTTTAAGTTTGTTCAGGTTTTTTTTTCTTTATCAAATCTTAAATAAAAAACTATCCATAATATTTTAATAACTCTAGCCACTACTTCTGTTAGTTTACAAAATATAATTTAAATAAATGCTCAAAAAAATCAAACAATTAGTTTATGTGTATTCAAGTTATTTTCTATTTGTTTGTTTATAAATTTAAAACTGCAAAAACTATTCATAATATTTGTATAAGGACTGTACAGTATTTTATTTTTCATTTAATTGCAGCAACTTAATTGCAGCAACATCAAAATGCTACCCATAAAGTTAATGACATCATATCAATTTATGGGCAGAATTTGATGCAGCAATTCTTTCCATAAAATAGTGCCTATAAAATACTACCCATAAAAAGTCCTACCGCTTAACATATATGTTTATACAAAACTATTTATTACGTCATAATTGCAAGCATCAGGTCAGGTTCGGGGAAAATTTGACGTTCACGTTAGGAAGAACGAAAAAAAACTAATACTTTTTATACTATAACTAGACATAATTTATATAGATATTCATATATGTATAAACTATTCAAGAAACTATAAAGGTGTCAGGTTAGGTTGGATGTTCATGTCAATGACACTTCAATGATTTTACTATTTAATACCTTAACTTAATACATTCATAATATATAATACGTATTAAACAGTTACGTCATAATTGCAGGAATCAGGTCAAGTTTGGGGTAGAATCCATGTTCATGTCATGAACACTTCGATGACCGGACCATTTGGTGTTTACATTCACACCTATCCACCCAGGGCCTGGAGTTGCACGAGAATGAGAAATGTGATGTTGGTTTAAATTATTAATGTCAATAATGTAAAAAATTGTAAGTTTTATATCATAATGATTGTATAAGCGCAAATTATTAGTACAATATTAATATGTTTTTAAAAAACAACCAACATTTGTTTTAGAGTCATACTTGTAAAACTTTTGACCTTTCAGCATTATTTTTAAACTCTTTGATGTCTTGAAAAAAATATGATATTAGTCTGTGACGCCATAGTTATAAAGTTACAAAAAATGTCAATGGTAGTCACTATGGTGGTAGTAGTTTGAGAATTCTCACAAGTATTTATATCAAGTACTATTTGGCTCCATGATTTGGCTATTATGGCAACTACTAAAAAAGAAAATATAGAATTTACAAAGTATTAAATTACAACAACTCTGCTTTGTTACATAACAATCAACAAAATCGGCGAAAGTCTGCAGAACAAGTCCGGACTTCCGTTTGCCGTGAGACAAGCTCAAATTTAACAAAATGGTTGATCATGCCAATTCGATCATCAGATACAATACGATTTTGTTGATTGTTACATAACATTTAATAATTGTTGTAGTTTTTTATACAAGTCTTATAAATTCAACATTCATAGAAATTCTTATATATTTTACATTAAAAGGCCACATTGGAAAGTTAAGTTTAAATGGTGACGCATTTCATATTATAAAATAAATGATAATTTATAGAAAAATATTAAGTATAAACATTTTACAAAATCAACATTCAAGATTAAAAAATTCTTATAAATTCACCATACATAGTAATAAGCATTCTTATTAAAACAGTAAAGGAGGTCACGTAGGGGAGTTTGATGGTTTAAACGGTGACGTCATCCATATTATGTACACGGACTTCAAATTGGATTCCAGATTGAACCTGGAAAGATACAGGGAGAACAATAATGGAATCGTTGGTAGAGGAATAAAAGTGAGTTTGAAATTTTAACTATTTGAAATAAACATAAACAGTACAGGAGTAAGACTAAGTTTAAAACTTAAAATAGTCTGAATAAATTTTAATAATGATAAAATAAATTGGAATCGTCGGTAGAGGAATAAGAGTAAGTTTAAAATTTATACAAAAAAAAACAATAATAATAAAAATATAGATTCGTTGGCAAAGGAATAAAAGTTAGTTTTATTTAAAAAATGTTCACAACTTATGTAAAAAATTGTCAATGACTTTACTTAACAGAGAGCAGAGATTTATAATATTCCAAAATTCTACAGTTTTCACTTAAGAAGTCTTTGTTTATTATGCTTTTCTTTTAAGATAAATTACGAATTATCTGGTATACTGCATAATACAATTTTAAATTTAGTTTTATAATTAATATAATTTAAATTAAAGTTTAAACTTTAACTTATTACCATTTCAACAAGAATTACATTTTTCTTCTCTTATCATACAGAATATTATAACACACATCATGAAATAATATATTGCAATATAATACATGTAATATAAAATGTTCAAAAATGTTTACAATCACACCTGACAAATAATGGAAAAGCGATTTGTTGCATTTTTCAATGAAAATGTTTATTATATTTAATTTATTTACAGCTTCGCCTCTCCTCTAGTGAAAAAGCGATTTGTTGTAATGTTGAATCGGACGATTCTGTCGGTTTCGAGAAAATGAATAATAATGAAAAATCAGGTAACATCCACAATCGTCACTGATGACGTAATAATCTTGTACTTGTGACGCCATAATGAAACTTGCGATCTCACTATTTTGTTTGTGACATCATGATTGAAGTTTTAATGCCGTTACAGTTTTTAATTGTAAACATTTAAGTGTTTTTCTGTATTTTTATGTAGTATTTTATGTATTTCATTTCAGTAAAAGTTTTTTGATGTATAGTCACCGAGTCATAATGTCTTTCGTTAACATAAAAAGTTTGTTAATCGAACACTTTTTGTTTCTAAACTGTTTTTTATACTTTTTAATGTGAATAGTATATTGCAAGCTACAATTAGCTTTTTCATAAAGGAGTAAAATCTCTAAATTATTTAAATTGTATTTAGTAAATTTAATCTGACTACACGTAAAATTGGCTTCTTTATATAAAAACTTTATGTTATTTAAACTTTACTTTACTAATTTCATGATACAAACATAAGCAATTAAAACGTGTAGTTAACTAATATTAATAAACATACCATTGACATCCAAAAAGGTTTATACATGTATTCTAAAACATTCATTAGTTGTTTACAGAAATAGGTCTATAGTTTAACTTTTAAGCTTTTTTTCATAAGTGGTTTCCGTAGGTTTTTTCTACATAATAGTCACGTTTTCTCGGGGTTTCATTAAAATTTAAAAAGTCAAAAATTTAGTAGTAAAAAAAAATAAATAGGGTAATAAACTAGAGTTAATTTATTTTTAATGAAAATATAAGATGTGATGACAAAAAACCTAAAGAAAATTAAAAATTAAAAGAGTTGAGCGTAAATACCACAATAGAAGGGTAATAAATTATACATTATTTAGGTAATATTACCCTGTGGTTAATAATTAAAGTTGGTATAATGTAATATGGTCAGATAACTGGTAATAAAAATCAGGGTATAGGTGTTAAGATGTTATCCGTGCAAAATAAGTAATGGCTTGTCTTAAATCCAACAAAAAGTGAAGATCCGTTCAAATTGTTTTTAAACGACAAAAAACGCTTAAAAAGTTTGTTCGAATGACCTGGTGCACAAAAATCCTTTCGGTTTTCGACGGATTTGTTCAAGAGTCATGCTTCGTGTGAAAGTGAAGCATTTTTATTGGAATAAGATACAAACGATTATACTTAAACAGGTACGGAGTCACTTTTGCACGAGAGGTCACTTTCACAGGAGAAACTATTTCCTGACGTCAGCATATTTAAATTTTTTGCACGTCAGCACTTTCGCACGGGATTCAACTTAGTTTCAGCTGATTGGTAATCAGTTTCTCTTGCCGGCTTAAAGAACGGATGAAAAAAGACTGAAGCAAAGAGTTAGCATCACTGTCACCCCTAACCCTTGGTTCCTTGTATCGGCTTGGTGAGCGGGCCGTTGACTGAATTGATGTCTTCGTACGAAACCGGTCGGAGACCCTTTGGGCAAAAGATACCGGTCCCAACTCAAGCATACTAAAATATAACATAAAAAAACAGTTCTGTTTATTTAGACTTTGATAAGCAAACATATCAACACTCAATAACAAAAATGAGCTGCACAATAAAATTTCATAATAATATTAATTTCAGTACATGATTAACTTTTTTTTTGTTTATGAAATTTAGACGCATAAATTTTTTTCAGCTGCTATGGAAAACTTTTATATATTTGTTAAAAATCACTATGCAAAACTTTTGTTCTTAAACTAAAATTAAAAGAAAAGTATAAGTGAAACAGAAAGACGGTTAAACAAAGTGAAGCTATAAAAATATGTAACTTTTGTGACTTATGGGGGAGTGCCCCGGGGTGGTCGACACATTAGTGGCCATGCTAAATCGTGGGGAAAGTTTTATATTTGGTAGCTTTGCTACATCTAGACTAGAAGGGGGTTTAGTTTTGAGACTAAAATAATTTAATTTAACAAATAGAGTCAGTGCAATATAATGAATTTATTAAGCTATAAATTCAATGAACAAATACAAATCTACAAAATTGGCAAATTAGTCAATAAAAAAAATAGTTTAAAAAAGTATCAGTTCTAACAAGATTGTATAAATTAGCAGATAAGTAAAATATAAATAACCAAGCAATGTAACAGTATAAGCCCCTAATAAAATTGAACAAACAGGCAGTTAAAAATGTTATTTTATTTTGAACTGGAAACTAACTGCTGAGTTGAGATTCAACTGTTCAAAATCAAATGTATAGTTTCTATTCATAGTAATAAGTGATTTGCCAATTAGCAATGTGCTGATTATGATAAGCTGTACAGTTTCATTTTTATATTCGAAAATTGTGTTCAGGGATGCATTACCAACGCATTAAGCTTTAAAATTTATAAATCAATTAATAATTATATGTAAAAAAAAACGAATAAGATAAAACAAATTTGGTCAACAACAATCCTATACTTATTTCAAAAAAAAAAAAAAATCAAAAATAACGAGAAAACTTGTAATGTATAAATTGTTTTAAGGGTATGTTTTATTATTTTAAGTAAACTAACAGTTTAGTAAAATGAATCGTTTCACAGCAAAGTTTAAACACTTTTAAAGTACATGTTATTTGTGTAAAATGAAAACAAATTTAAAAAAATTGTTATTGTATCATCTCTTTTGAAATGGTTTATCTATCAACACCATTAAGGAATTAAACATTACTCATAAAAACTTCCAAAGCTTAAATATGAATTGCTTTACAAATAAGCTTTAACGTAAATTGGTTCTTTGTTAATTTTTGAAGCATGTAAAATGAGGTTATTTATTGAACCTAAACTGCTATCAATAAGAAATATTTCGACACATTTGGTATTTAATATATAGTTTACAAACTTGTATACATGCTCTTTAGTAAATAAGCTTTGAGTTAAAATCTTCACTATTAAATAATTATTTTTTTATTGTCTTTCATGCTATTGAAAACATGACCACAAGTGAAAAATCTTATAGTTTTTGATATTAATTGTTAAATAAACAAACTTAAGCCCAGTTTGCATAAGTTTTACTTTTGTTAGCTCTTTGAGCAGAGAAGTAGTTTAACTGTTTTTCCGCATTATAGTGTTTAAGCTACTTTCGAAAAGGTTTCAACTAAGCATAGAAGTTTTAATTCTAAACTTGCAATAAAAAAAGCATTCTTTATCAAAATAAATCCATTATTAAAAACAGTTGTCTAATACTTTGACTTTTTTATGCATTTTTTTCTTCCTTCATTCTTTTTATTTTGAATGTATCTTGTAACACTGTTAATAAATTAAGCAATAGTTTAGTTTTTAGCTTACAAAAGTTTGATATTTGAGTAATCAAAACAAGTTTAAGACTTTTGTATTGTAAACCAAAAATCTTTTTTTTTTCTTTTATTCAAATCAACTGTTTCAACAAATTTATTTGGTATACAGATAGGTTACTGGGTTAATATATCAGTAGTATCTATATACTCTAGAAAAAATTATTTCAACACATTTATAAATAGGAAAAAAAGCAATTTTAGAACGATTGCAATTAGATTTATATGGTTAGTTTAAACTAGAATGTTTTCAGGTTAACTAATACAAAAGTAGCATAATATTTTCAGAAAGTGAAAATAATGTTTTAAAAAAGTCCAAACTTATGATCAAGAATGCAAGTGTATATTACAACTAAATTTAAAACGTACTTTGAAGTAACTAGTTTTTAATCTTCTTAATAAATTTTATCCAAAACCCAAAGTCGCTATATTCAAAGTATTACCGATAAGAGCATTATAAAACATATTTTTAGCATCATTAAAGTTTTAATAAAACATTTTTATACTTGTCAAATCAATTAAACTGATAAGTATATGAAATTTCATCGAAATATTTCAACACGGATTTCGTAACAGTTAACTTAAAAAGCCATTTTTCAAATCAAAAAAGACTAAAGTTTTATATTTGAACTTATTTAAATGTTTTATCTATCAACACCTTTAAATTCACTTGATATCTTTAGAATGAAGTGTTAAATAAATTGTCTAGTTTTTTAAAGTAGATATTTTTTTATATTTTGAAACAATCAAAATAGAATAACGGTTTAATCTGAGCTATTAAAAGAATAATAAACTATAGTAATAAACTGTATTTCGACACATATAGTAGTTATGGAAAATAAATTAAGTTTTTACATACTTGGACTGCATATGTAGTTTCAATAAGTTGAAGTTGTACTTAAAGTTGTAAGTAAAAACAACTTGCTCGTTTTATATATATATTTAACTATTATTAAAACCAAAAACTTTACTTCTCTTTCAACACATTGAATTACCAATAACATTTTTTATATGTTTAAAGTTAGTTGTTAAACAAAAAGGCTTTTACGTATTTTACAAATATCTTTTCGAGTTTAGAAAATAAGCTAAAAAGTTAAGTTTTTGCTGTTATTAAAAACATAGTTTATCTTATACTTTTAAACATATTTTAGGTGAATAAACTTACTATATAAACTTTTTATTAAACTTTAAAAGAAAAGTTGAAATGTTCTTGAATTAAATTTTCATGAACAAATGAGATAGTGAATTTTCTTCCGTTATCAAAAAATAAAGCTTCAATGTCAAAAATATTGAAAAGTTAGTTATCGCTTTTTTTATATTTTCTAAAGTTTTAACCTAAAATTTATCAATATTTAGTAATTTAAGTTTAAAACAAAGTTTTTTTATCGATAGTTTTAAGTATAAAACAAAAGATTAAACTAAATTTGCTGAAAAATTGATTAAAAAAACCTTAATTTCTCAACTAAAAAAAACTTATCGTTTCAAAATATAAAACTTATTACTGCATGTATAGCAGGGGCGTGTTTAGACTTTTTTAGTGGGGTAGCTAAAATTTATTAGTTCGAGAACAAAGTATTTTCTGTAGTAGCTTTTAATAAAAGCATTAGAAATTTTCATGAACGTCTACTATATAACTGTTTGAAAACTTTTAGCTACACTTTTTTTAACTTACAAAACTAAAAAATACTAGTATACTAGTTAGTAATAGATTTTTGTAAGTTTTTTTTCTGTTAAGAATAAAAGTTTAAAACAAAAAAGTTATTTTAAGTTTACTAAAAAATCTATAAACAAAACCTTAGTTCCTCACCTAAAAAAATACTAATTATTTTAAAATATAAAACTTATAACTGTATGTACAGCAAAGGTTTGTTTATACTTTTTTAGCACAAGTTTTGTAGTTCAAAAACAAAGTATTTTCTCTAGTAGCTTTTAATAAGCACATTAGAAATTTTCATAGTTGTCTACAATATAACTTGTTTACAGATTTTTAGTTAAATGTTTTTTTTTTAATTTCAAAATTTAAAAATACTAGTTGAACAGAATGAAAAATCTTGATACTTTTCTTAAAATTTTAGTAAAACAATTAATACACACCTAAGTCAACACCTAAAATACACACCTGGGTCTTATTCACACCTGTTGTTATTAATTGAAAATTTTGCCTTACATTGTGTAGCTAACATGAACAACGAAAACGCTTATAAATTAGAAACTGAACACAAGGTCAAAATTAGTAACCAACATGTCTTAATACCAGTAAAACATATTTAATGATATGTAAATAAACTGATAAGTCAAACAATTACAATTAAAATAATTAAGCTAAACATCAATTTTAATTCAAAAATTAATTATGTTTGTAAAATAAAATATAAGCAGAAGCAAAAGAGTCCAAAATAAAAAATGAAACCCTTTGAGTTGTAATATCATTCAAAAAAATGTTTTTTTTTGTCATGATTGTTTTTAAACATCAAAAGAAATTTGTTGCCTAAGTATTAAAGTTGAAACAATTTTAAAATACTTTTCGTACAAGTTTAGATTTTTTAGAGTAATTGAAAAAAACCTGCGATATAATGTAACGAAAAAATAAACCGCTGTTAGTACAGGGGTCGGCAGCCTTATGTTACCTGGCGGGCCAATACTCATAGGAAAAGTTGTTCGCGGGCCGCACTATTTAGAAAAAAAAAATCCTTTGAGGGCCGCGTTTATTTTAAAATAGTTCTAGTAATCAGTAGAAAAATATTACTTAAAATTTAAAAATATGATTAACTAAGGAATTTTAGAGCATTAATAAAAAGTATTTACTAAATGAAGAGCTTAACTGTAAATTTTTATTACAAAATCTTTAGTGTCTTTTTTTTCTAAAATCTATATTTTTGGCCAAAAAAGAGCTCGCGGGCCGCATATTTTGACTTTGAGGGCCGCAGTTTGCCGAACCCTGATCTAGTACAATAATAAAACTGTAAAATACTTCATAAATTATTAATAAATTAAAGCTTACACTGAATTATTGTTGTCTACAGTACTACTGAAAATTAAAATAATGTTTTTACATTCATTTCATATAAACATATCTGCATAGTAATGTGTGCAGGTTTTTTTGAAGTAGTATTTAAACTGTTTTAAATTAGGCTCAGATTAAATAAAACAGCTATAGTTTGTAAATCTACATAACTAAAAACTATTTCTGTTTTAAACAGAGCATTTTAGGTTAAAGAATTTAACTTAATTTGTCTGTACTTGTTTGTTTTTAAATCAAAAACTCACAACAATTACACAAACGTCATAGTTTTATTGCTTTGTGGGAAATAGAATATATACTTTTCATATCAAATCAGTATAGTTACAAATGAGTTTCTAACAATCGATTTCACAATTAGTATGTAATAAATTAACTATAAATATTGCAATATGACCATTTTCAAATATAAACAACTTTTAAAAGTATACTAAAAAAACAGATTAGCTGTTTGTTTCGCATCATGTAGTTTTAACACTTAAAAATATAAGTTTTGTAAAAGTATTAAGTAAAACTGATGGATATTGCAAAAGATTTTTTTAACCATAATTTACGCTACTTGCAGTAATTAACAATTTTAATTTTTATGACAAAAAGAATGAATTTAAAAAAGTTTAACTAAATGTTTAATATATTCAACTAAGTTAATTAAGTCTATAGTAAAAACTAAAAGATTTGTAAAATAACTTGTTGTAATAAATAATTGTAATTTTTATGGCAAAACGATTGGATTTCAATAAGTTTAACTTAATGTTTAGTTTATTTCGTCAACTAAGCTAGTTTAATCTACAGTAAAAACTAAAACTTTGGAAAAACAACTTGTTGTAATAAATAATTTTCATTTTTATGACAAAAAGAATGAACTTAAAAAAAGTTTAACTAAATGTTTAATTTATTTGGTCAATTAAGCTAGTTTAGTCAACAGTAAGAACTAAATCTTTTTCAAATATTAGTACGCTTTTAAAGTCTTTAACTTAAAACTAGTTGTTGTTTATGAACTCTTAAACAAAATTTCTACAGTTTTTTTAATTGTAATTTTAAATCTCTATTTTTCAGAACCATATCAAAAGTTTTAATATTTGCTGAGCTACAAAAAAATTTCCACAGTAACATAAATAGTTTAAGAACAAAGTAAAATCATTTTACTTTGTAGTTGTTTTTGAACTGAACAGTAAGTATCTCTAAAAGTCTATGGAAACAACTTATGATAACATTTTAAGCTAAACACATTTTTCTCTAAACAACTAATGAATGCTTTAGATCAGTAGTCGTCAAAGTGTACACTGGTTCACACTAATGTGCACGGAATTTATTTTAGGGTACACGAAACTTTTAGGGTACACGAAAGTCATTTAAAGGTGCACGAAATTTTTGGACCACTAAAAAAAATCCAGTTTTTATTATAATTTTTATCTAGTTTAAGCGACAAACTAATATTAAATAAAACATTTTAAGAGTACTGTACTGAGAATTTTGTTGTGATTGCGGAGATGTGTTCAATTAACAAGTATGTAAGACAAAGCCGTATGAATAAAATATCATTGTGCAAACAAGGTAAACCAAATAGAAAGGTTCATTAACACAGGATCAAATGATAAACTCTAGTTTTAGTTGTTAAAAGGTTTGCATGTAAATATAAACTGAGTTATTACTTTAAAGGAGAAGTGCATTAGTAAAAAAGTTTACGTAGTGACATCACTAGCGGCACTTATTAAAATTAGACCTTGGGGTGCACCGATTAAATTTTTTGCATTTTGGTGTACACAGATTTTAATTAGCTTGACGACCACTGTTTTAGAAAACATTAAATTTTTTAGGTATCAATTATGTGTTTAACAGAAACTATAAGTGTTAATTGTTATATTTGTATGATTAAATATCATATAATTATTATATTACTTGTACAATTTAACAAGTATTAACATAAACTTTATATATAAAGAAGTCATTTTCACGTGAAAACAGAATAATTTATTAAACATAATTTGAAAGTTTAAAGAATTTACTACTTTTTTGAAACAGCTAATTAAAGCTCGCAATATACTATTCACATTAAAAAATATAAACAAACAATTTAAAAACAAAAAAGTGTTCGATTAAAAATTTTTTTGTGTTAACGAAAGACGTTATGATTTGGTAACTATACAGCGAAAAATGTTTACTGAAGTAAAAATAAAGCATGAATGCTACATAAAAATACAGAAAACACCAAAAAGTCTGAAATAAAAGGTAATTATGACATCACAAACATCATTATGAAGTATAGCTTTAATGACGGTGGAATCGATACGACATCACATTTTTACGTTATCCGTGATTTCGAAATCGTTATGACGTCACAGGGCTCATTATCACGTCATCAGTTACCGTTGGAGAAATGACCCTCTTTTTGCACATTTTCCTTCATTTTTTCGAAATCTTTAGAATTGTCCGCATTAACCCTGCAGCAAATCGCCTTTCCGCTAGAAGTGAGATGGAGCTGTAAATAATTTAAATTAATATTTGTTTATTGGAAAATGCAACAAATCGCCTTTCCGCTAGAAGTGAGATGGAGCTGTAAATAATTAAATTAATATTTGAAAATGCAACAAATCGTCTTTCCGCTAGAAGTGAGGTGAAGCTGTAAATAAATTAAATTAATATTTGTTTATTTGAAAATGCAACAAATCGCCTTTCCGCTAGAAGTGAGGTGAAGCTGTAAATAAATTAAATTAATACTTCTAATAGTCTAATACACTTTATTTCAGGACTTTTGGAGTTTGTTTACAAAAGTAGATGCACTATAAATAAAGCTTTATCGAGTCTAGGATCTAAAGGTTTTGAATCTTATACTTTTCTTTCATCCATTGACTATGGTCATTTACTATTTTTAGGTTATAAATGTTAAAAAATTTTAATTAATAAAAATAAAAATTACATGAAATGAAGCTTTTACTGCTGACTCAACAAATATGCAAATTAGACTGACCCTTAAATATACTTGCCGGTTATAAACTTTTCATTTCAAACTTACTCTTATTTCTCTATACAAACAGTACCATATTTTTATCGTTAGTTATTTTTTGCTTAAATATGTCTAAACGCTTAAAATGTTTAACTCACTTTGATTCCTCTATTAATGATTCCATTCTTGTTCTCTCTATAAGTTTTCAGTTTCAATCTGGAATCCAATTTGAAGTCCATGTCGTGAATGACGTCACCGTCTAAACTGAACTCCCCAATGTGGCCCCCTTCACTGTTTTTATAAGAATTTTGTTGTTATTAAGATGTTTAATTTATTTTTGTTTTATTATGTTGTAGATTACGTCACCGTCTAAAATGAAGTTTCCGATGTTGTCTCCTTTACTGTTTTTAATTTTGAATTTATATGAATGTTTATAATTATAATTGTTATTTCAATGTGTAAGGTGGCTTAAATTTTGGCAACTTTGGTAACTACCATTACTATTTTAGAGTGTTTAGATGAAAAGCAGTTTTTACTATTATGACATCACAAGCTAACATAGTTTTTATCCCAACACAAAAAGTTTTATAAATGTAGCTCTAAAACAAATGTTGGTTGTTTTAAAAACCATATTTATTATTATTATCATGAACTTTTATGATTATTATTTTGACAACCTAAATATTTCACTAACGTTTTCACTCTTCTACAAGTATCGTCATTATAGTAAATGTTTTTATTTTAAGTGTTATCAGTTTAATATATTTAGAAATTTGTCATTGTTTTTCAACAGTATTATTGATTTTATAATTTAATTTTTTTACTAACATCATGTCATTCCTTCTCCTGCAACGACCCCTCGGCGCCTTGGCGTGGACGTGAACTCCAAACGGTCCGGTCATCGATGAGTCAGTGACGTGAACGTCGAACCTGCCCCAAACCTGACCTGACGCCTGCAATTATGACATAACATAGTTATTTTTTTATATAAGCATATTTATTAATTTTTATTCCATGACGATGAACGTCAAACCTGCCCCAAACCTGTCCCGATGCCTATGTGACGTAATAATAAGTTTTTGTGGTTAAAACGTAACAACATAAGCTTGTGCTAACTAGATTTTTATGTGTAAAAAAAAATTGTTTGGCAAAAAAACGACTTAAAAACAAGTTTAGATTGTATGTGAAGTAAGATTTTAATTCTATTACTTAAGGGTTTTCAAGGACCTTCGTTGATCTATACACTTTTAAATGTTTTCTTGTTTTTTTTTGTACTTCAATTGCCTTGATAACACTTGAAAACTTAAAAGCTAATTATTCTAATTATATACATGCATAATGTTCGTTTAAATAAAATTTGCAAACACAAATTAAAATGTGAATTTAAACTTGAAAGTTTAATTTAATATAACTTTTTACATGGAAAAATAATCTTATAATTTTAATATAACTTACATCTTCTTTTAGGCGCAATTCTCCAGCCGCACCGCTATTACCGTAAAATTTACATTTTGCATAAGTGACTTCGGATTGACCTGAAAGTTAATAAAACAATAACTTATCCGTGAAACTTACATTTTTCAAATCTCACTATGGATTGGCATTTAAACTAGTGAAGTTAATAAATAGTCTTGGTTGGCTTATAAGTTAAAATAAATGTGATTAACTAAATTCAAACTACTTTAAACTAAAGTCTACCAATAAAGCACACTGTTAGCATGTACTATTTGTTCATATAAGCTTCATACATATGTTGTTAAAGTATAATAGTTTTTTATCCTTTTAAAACCAATTACATCAATTTTTAACAGCATAAACTAAAAAATATCTTATTTAGATTTAAAGTACTTGTTTATATTGATCGAAACTTGAACTACTTATTTAAATAATAACAAAAACACAAACAATTTCGTAATGAAATATATTTAAGCTGCAATATTAAATAAACATTAAAGTTTATTGATTAGTTGTTGAATATTTGTTTAGACTTTGATATTATTGCAAAATATCTAAAATGTATGACATCATTCTATTAAGTTCAAAGTTTGGAACTGAAAAACATATCTAATTGTATGTTTTTTTAACTCTATATTGAAAATATAACAACTGTTTAATAATCTTTTATATCTCTATTATTAAATTATCTTTTGGTGTAAAACTTTTAGAAACTAAAAAAAACCTAAAAATTATAAATATGTATATATGTTTTTAAAGTTGTTTTGAAGCTGGTGAGTGCATAAGCACGAAACTCGAGTCCTTTGAGTTTTGCATCTTTTAATAAACCTTTATATTAATAAAGCCCTCAAGGTGGGCTCAGTGTGAAAAATTTAATTTATTAAATTAAATAACTCAATTCTATATATATATATATATATATAGAAATAACATACACAAAATAAACTTTTGCTTGGTACAGCTGTTTCTGCGTTTAATACGCGTCCTCAGCCAAGTTTTATTCAATGTATATATATATATTGCTAGACATAGCATTAGTTTGAATGAGGAGTAACTTTGTTTTTATTTCTTATTTGTCAGTTCATATATCTTTTTAAATTTCAATCAAAATTTATTTAACTTGCATTTAGAGTGGTTATAATTGGAGTAACTTAAAGTAAAATGAAAGTACACTTAATAAAATTAAAAGTTTTTAAGTTGTTTTAATATTAACTTAATCAATATCTAATTACTGAAATCAAAACTTATTTAAAATCTCACCGAATTGTACCAAACAAAACATCATTGCCAAAAGTACTGCCAACTTCATAATTGTTGATAAAAGTACAAGTTTTTCTTTATTTAATTTGATTCTGTAAAATGTTGTTTTTTACTAAATAATATCGTATGTTTTTAAAACCACATAAACTTTTTCTTTAAAACATATTTTTAAAGGCATTGTTCTTTACTAAATAAAATATAACATTTTATATGATATCATATTATTTATAAATAAAGTATATATATAAAGCAACTGAAACATTTTTTATTAAAATCAAAATAAAAGAATTTTTTTATCAACAAAATAAGTAGTTCATTTTTTCAAACAGCGGAAATATTTTACTTTGTTGTTTTTACGACTAAACTTTGTTACTTTACTGTACAATAGTTTTAAAGTTATAATTATAAAAAGTTATATACTTTTTTGTGCAAATTTAGTTTCTCTAACTAAGGCCTAAGCTTAAACAATCAGCCATCTTAACTTTAAACTTAAACAAAAATCCGTACAAATTTAGAGGAATTTTTATAATTCAAAAACTCTTATATTTCTATCAACAAACTCTTTAATGACAAAGCTGTTTATTTTTAAACGTTTTGCTACTAAATACACATTTCACAGCATGCTGCTTGTTATACTATGCAGCAAAAAATCGAAGAAAAAGTTTCTTATAAAACGAGAGAATGAAAACGAGAGAACAAGTTCCGATCCACTTCTCGCCTGGGCATACTCGGGCAAATGTGTTTGGGTGGCAATTTTGCATTGATACTTGAGTTTCCTCGGGAATTTCTTGAGAAGTTTTCTGCCCAGGCGAAAGGATGTGCCTTTGTTTAGTTCACTGTTTTGCAGAAATTGCAAAATTTGAAATGCAGAACTAACTTAAAACACATATGCAGTGAATTGTGTTAAAAACTCAAAACTGTACTAAAATTAAAAATAAAACTTTACAAATACTAATTAAATTTTAAACATTTTTAAACTATAAATTAATGCTTTAGAAAATCCCTCATAATTTTGAACTAACTAATTTTTTTTTGTGAACTAAAAAGAGATCCATGAAACAAAAATTTTTTTTATTCAATACTTTCTATTTTTTATTTTAAAAACAAAAACGATTTAAACTTTATGAACTTTTTTAATTTAATGGTATTTTAATAATTGAGTAAAAAATAAACTTTATTAATTTTTTTTTCAGTTAACTTTTACAAGCTTGTTCTACGTTTTGAATTTTATTTTTCCAATATCTTAACTTGACTAAAATTTGTAAATGATTAATTGCAAGACTGAGTTTTTACAGTACAAACAAATTAAAAAAATAAATTCCTTTATTTTATAGTGATACGAACTTAAGTTAGAAAATTTTGATCTATGTTTTTATGGTTTTTTATGGTACTAACTTGTTTTAAAAGGGGAAAAGTTAGTATTTCCAAGAGTTTTCTTATTTTTAATAACAGGAACTGTTAGAATACTAAACATTATTAATAAGAATATTTAAAGTTATAATGAACATACAACTTAGTAAATAATTCTAAAGTGCACAAAGTAACTTAAATTTGAATCTAAAAATTTGTATTAAGATCTGTTTTTTTTTTTTATTCCAGCTCTTAAAAATATTATGATTATTGTTTACATATAAACAAACATATTTTAGAAAACTTCACAGAAACAAATGATCTCTGCAGAAATGATTTTTTTGTTGATTCCAGCTCTTAAAAATATTATGATTATTATTTACCTATGAAAAAATATATTTTAGAAAACTTCACAGAAACAAAATGCAGAAATGCAGACATTTCGAATGCAGACAGTTTGCAACGTTATTTTACTTTTCCCGCGCAATTCGCATCACGTCAAAACCACTTCAGCTTGAAGTATCAAGAAAATAAATTAAACTTTAAGATTTGCTTTTTTTTTTGTTGCGTTTGGTTTCAGAGAGATTTTGTTACAAAAAGAATTTTCATGATTTTAAAATTCGCCTAATAAAAGTTCAAAGTTAATATCATTGTATTGATAATACGTGTGGATTTCGCTTGTAATGAACACTAGCTTTCTTTATTTAAGATTTTTTGATAGGTAAACAGTTTTAAGTTCAATTTTTTTTTAATTTAGAAAAAATATGACTTAATAAAACAGCTATTCTACTAAAATTTAAAAAAACTCTTTAAAGTGAAAAAAAAAATAAGTGTATAATATATATTAAGCAAAGTTCTTCTGATCTCGAGAAACATATATATTATAATTCAAATTTTTGTAAAAATTCCTGTATCGTATCAACTTAACGTTTAAAAAAACATATTTTAAATAAATGATAACTTTCTGACATACTGTTGAAAAATATACTGCTTAAAAATATTAAAAATCATTATTTTTCAAGTTTAAAACATTAAAAAGTAATTCTTTTCAAGCAGTTGACTTTAAACAAGCTCAATGATTTAAAATTAAATATTTTTTTATTCTACACTTATATAAACCTGTAAGTGTTTCTAATATTTTTCGGAATGTTAAAAAAGTTTAACTCATTTCGCTGTGACGTCATAAATGCACCATCGAGCTGTATGTGACGTCATAGAGACCTGTGAGATCAACCACATGTTGTTGTTTTATGTTGGGAATTAAGAAAAATAAAGGATTAGGTGAAAAAGTATCAATCAGAGAAAAAGTGACGACATTTGTAAAAATTTCAAATTCAAAACTTTAGGTGTTGATTTTGTACAGGTAGTCAATTTTAAAATATCGTAACTTTACACTATTCGTCAACTTTTCACGGCGTAATTTTTTTTATTAAATTTTTACATTTTTACACATTTTTGTACTTTAGTGCCACTTTTTCTCGACGTTCTGTTAAAATTTTAAAAGTCAAAGTTTCAGAGGTAAAAAACATAAATAGGGTAATAAACTCGAATTTATTCTACTTTCTAAATGAAAGTTTAAGACGTAATGACCTAAAACTCAGAGAAAACTATAAAAAGAGTTGAGTGTTAAGTATAACAACAGAAGGGTTAAAGTAATTTTTTCTTGTTTTATTTGAACAAGATTTTATTTAACTGATGACCTCGTTTAATTTAGTTCAAATGAGTCAAACATTGTTAATAAAATTAGAAAAATTGAACTGATCATTCTCCCCGTCATTAAGTCGAGAATTTATGTTGTAAGCTATAAAGTACAATGTACAGAAACTACTAGCTAAGTTATTTTATTATTTTAAAGTTGCTTACCAAAGTTAACTGCTTATAAAATTTAAATGTGTTTTGATGTACTCTTAACTGGTTATATTATGCTCTTTATATTATATTATATTAAATTATTATGTTATTAGGTTATATTATATTATGCTCTTATTTTCTATAAAATAATTTTTGAGAGCAGTTAGACTGTTAAGAAGTTTAAAACTGTCTAAAAAGTGTTTCACTATAGTTTAAAAATAGTATACACTTATTTTATATTACAAGTTAAGTTGCATTATTAGTTTTTCACTTTTAGTAACTTTGAAATATATAAGTAAGTACCAAAAACTTACCTAACATGAAATAATAGTTAAAATAAAATAGTTTAATCATTAAAAGCCTGTACTTTCCAATTTATCATGTAAAAAAAATCATGTTTAATCTAGTCGACAACTATTTTTTTATGATTTAGGATAATTAATTATATAAATTTTTAAACAGATTCTTCTTAGTTTTAAGCATAAAGGTTATTTCTAAACTTAGAATCCTAAAACAACAGTACAACAGTATAAAACGTATTAAACTTTAAAACGTTTATAATTTACCTTTGAATGTTTAACTAAATTAAAAGTTTTATCATTGAGATAAACAAATAGTGTTTGTTTGGACCCTAGTAAACAAATATGAACCGTTTCAAAATATAAACAAAACTTTGTTTTCAATTGTTATGTTTACTACAATCATTTTTTGCTTTCGATAGTTGAAAGTATTTATTATTTTTCACACAAATTTAAAAAAAGCCATAGCTTTACAATATCTAGATCTAACTAAATTTCAATTTTAAAATAGATCTTATTTGGTTCCGATCAATTTCATTCAAAAATTGATCATGGCCGGAGACTCAACACAAACCAAATAAGACTTATTTTCAATCGAGCATTGTAACAGTGTAATGTTATACTTACAAACATTTTGTCGAGAATTTGAATGGAAAATTTTGCAAACATAAAGCGAAAATTTAAAACTAATTTAACAAAATAGTTTGTGAAGTCTAAAGATACTGATTGTAAATATTTTACTCAGTACTATGTTGATATATTATGTTTAGAAAAAGTATTTTTGACAACAAGTTGTAGAAAGTTTAGTATGTTTTGTTAAAGCCATTATTGGGAATATTTTTAAACTACTAACACCATTAAAAAGATAAACATTAATCACACGAATTTTTACAATTTAGATTAAATGGTTAAGAAATAAGCTTTTTAAAATTGCTTTTTTTATGTTGTTTCAACCATAAAAAATTGAAACTATAAGTGAAGTTAAGTTATAATTTTAGTAATCTGATATTTAAGAAAAAACAGTTAGACTGAAACTTGCTATTTTTTTTTACAAAGTTAGTTTGTTTAAACAAGTTACAAATATTGTTTTAGTTACAAAATATTTGTTTTGTCTGTTAAAGCTCGTTAAAGTCCAAATAAACAAAACTGCTTAAATATTAACTAAATAAAACGTTATTTAATTGCTCAATTTAAAAAAAAAATATAATGTGTATATGGACTTTAAAAAGTAAATATATACTATTTCGAAACTCACTTTTAACTTTGATTTTTAAAGCAACACTTCAAAAACTTACTTCTATTTTTACAAGTTATACAAAATACACATACTGTTTTGTTAGTTGTTCTTAATTTTCTATTTTGATAACAAATGTTATTGCAAAACTTTTTCGTTTGACATAAAAATAGTTTTAAACATAGACTAATGCGTAATAGAAAAATTTACAGTTAAAAAAAAATAACTTTAATTTGTTATTAACTGTTTTAAAATACTGATAACAGAAAGCTATTTCAAAACTAATTTCGAAACAGTAAATGATAAAAACTTTTTTGATAAAGATAAAATGATTAGTTTTGTACCAAATTAAAAATGGTACATATATCATCAGCATTATCAAAATTACAATTAGTGATTAAAATTCTCACATTTGAACTTCTAAGTAAACAAAATTTGACGTCATTTAATTTTTTATCTTTTTATGGCAAAAAATTATGCCAAATAGTTCGATATGGACCATTATTGAAAAAATAAATTATCTTTTATCATATTTGATATGTTTATCAACTAATTAAATTTGAATATAAGTTTCATGTCTTTTATGTAAGCTTACAAGTAAATAAATTTTAAAATTTATTGAAACAGCTTTTTTTTAAGCTCAAAAATTTAAAAGTTAAAATATTATTTAATAAATTATTTAGTTACTTTATGTGTTAAAATAACAACACATTTTTACAACAATTGTAATAACATTTTAGTTTGAAAAAAAAGTATATTTAATATTTTAAAATAAAATTATTTTTGATCAAAAAAATAAAGTAGTAATCATTTTAAATTGTATTAACAAACTTTTGCGTAAATAAAACTTTTTTGTTTGTTATGCTAGAGCAAAACAATAGTTTTGATTATTTAGACTTTGATTAGTAAATACAGACTATTTCAAGACTCAATTATAATAATTAGTTTCATAATAAAATTTCGAAATAAAGGTTAAACTACCAACTTTAAGAAAAAAAGTGCAATAAAAAGACTTAATAAACAAAAAAAAACTATCAAAATATGTTGTATTTTAACATTTAAAAATCAATTGATAATTATGTGTAAAAAGGAATAAAGTTCAAGAACAATCCTATACTTCTTTCCGAAAAAAAAGCAGAAACAAAATCAAAATTAGAAAAAATCAAAACCGTTATGTATGAATTGTTTTTATAAAGTTTAAATACTTTTAAAATGTGTGACATTTTAGTAAAGTGAAAATAAATTGGAATAGTTAACTTTTTAAATACTTCATCTATCAACACTATTAAGGAGTTGACCGTTAATCATAAAAATTTCCAAACTTTAATATGAATAGCTAAACAAATAAGCTTAAAAGAAAATTTGTTCTTTGTTAGTTTTCAAAGAATATAAAAAGAGATTAATGGTTCAATAAGAAATATTTTGACACAATTGTATTTATCATATAATTAACACATTTAAATATAAGTTTTTGAGTAGATAAGCTTAGATTTAAAATTTGCACAAAAGCAAGTAGAATAAAACAAATTTAGTCAACAATAATCCCAAACTTACTTTGAAAAACAGAAACTAAATTAAAATTAGCAAAAAAAAACAAAACCGTTATGTATGAGTTATTTTTATATAGGTCTGTTAAACTTATCATTCAACCATACCAAATATTTAGTGTTTCATTGCATAGTAAAGTTTATATACTTTTAAAGTATGTGATTTTTTTATAAAGTGAAAATAAATTAAAATGGTCAACGTTTGAAGTGGTTCATCTATCAACACCATTAAAAAATTGACCATTAGCATTACTCATAAAAATTTCCGCTACTTCACTGCTAATATGAATTGCTAAATAAATAAGCTCATACGTAAATTGGTTCTTGATTAGTTTTTGTAGCAAGTAAAATGAGATTATTAGTTTAATAAGAAATAGTTCGACACATTTGTTTTTAACATATAGTTAACATATTTGAATATAAGGCTTTCAGCGATAAGCTTTGCGTTAAAATCTGCACTGATAGTACTTTTTTTTAATATTTATAACAACATTAACAAACAAAACGAAGCAATCAAAGTATTTAGTATTTTAACATTTTAAATCGATTGATAACTATGTGTAAAAACGAATAAAACAAACTTAGTCAACAACAATCCTATACTTATTTCCAAAAAAAAAACGCTAAATCAAAGCTAGCAAAGGTTATCAAAATTAGCAAAATCGTTATGTGTGAGCTATTTTTATAAAGATCTGTTGAGCTTATCATTCAAACATATTAAAAGTTTGTTGTTTCATTGCATAGTATAACTTTAAATATATTTAAAACATATTATATTTAAGTAAAGTGAAAACAAATTGGAATGCATACTTTTGAAATGGTTCATCTATCAACATCTTTAAGGAGTTGACCAGTACTGATAAAAATTTCCGAAACTTTAATGAATTGCTATACAAACAAGCTTCTACGTAAATTTGTTTTTTGTTAATTTTTGAAGCATGTAAAATGAGATTATTGGTTCAATAAGAAATATTTAGACACATTTTTATTTAATATATAATTAACACAATTGAATGTAAGTTTTTGAGTAATAAGCTTTGAATTAAAATCTGCACTATTATGCAACTTTTTTTAATATTCCTAAGAACATAACTATTAATGACAAAACTCTCATTATATTCGATATCAGTTGTATAAGAAACAACCTTAATGTAGTTTGTTTCAGCGTCACTTTTGTTAGCTCCTAATGCAAAAAAGTACTTCAACTATTTTTTCTGCATTAAGCATTAAATCTACTTAAAGGAAGGATTTTTAAATAAGCATTGTATTTTTTATATGAATTATAATGAAGCTTTCTTCATCAAAAAAACAGTTGTTTTAACAATTTATTTGGTACACCAATTGTTTTTATTTGTTGGTTCATGCATTTTATTTCGAATGGTATTATATTAACAATATTAAAAAGTTTAAATATAGCTTTGATTTTTATTGATAAAAATTTTAATCGGTAATTAAATTAAAAAAAAAAAACTTAACTTTTATATCGTTAAACAAAACAATTTATTTTGATATTAACTTTTTATAAACTACTTAAAAAAGTTTTATACTAAAGTAGTTAAATATACAAAAGTTTTTTTATTTTTGTTATACAGGATTTTTACTGGCTAAACATCAGTAGTATTTATATACGAATATAAAACAGCTTTTACTACATTTATGAATATAAAAAAAATAAAGACACATATTAACAAAAACTTTAGCAGCATAAAATAATATTTAAACATAGTTTGTTTAACGTGGAAAATTTTAAATAAATGTGGTTATTTTATCGATGTATATTTTTTTCATAAAATTTTTACTAAAGTATTTTCAGTGTAATTATTACTTAAGTTATGTCTTTTTTCAGAATAGAAAATTATTTCTTAATATAATGTCAAGCTACTAACAAAAAAGCCAGTGTATATTAAAACAAGTTCAAAAGTTATCTCGAAACAAAAAATAGTCTTGATAAGTTAAAATCAAAAAAAGAAAAATGGTTATATTCAAAGTATTACAGATAAGATAACTTGAAAACATACTTTTAGCACCATTAAAGATTAAACATAATACTTTTGTACTTACAAAGTTCAAAAAAACTGATAAAATTGATAAAAGTTCAATCAAAATGTTCAACATTTGTTTCGTAATACTTAATTCAAAGCATTTTTGGAAATCAGATATGATTTAAATATAAATTTGCACATATTGAATTGTTTTATCTATCAACACCGTCAACTTTACCATTTCAAATATTTTTACATTTTATTTGTGAATTGTTAGGTAAATAAGATTATCAGGTTTTTTCTTAATTTTTGAAACAATCAACAATGGAATAAATGTTTAATCTGAACTATTGACTGATGAATATTTTTGAATTTCGACACTTTTACGAATTATGTAAAAAATAAATTTGAATACAAGTTTGCATGTAGTTTACATAAGTAAAACTTTTACCATTGTCTAAAAATGAATTGTGAACTTTGTATCTATTCAAAATGTTATTAAAAACTTTAGTTTTCTTTTTTTTCGACACTGTTAATTGTTTAACCAATACTAATAAAAATTTACATATCTTTGGAAAGAGTTTCTAAACAAACAGGCTTTTACCAATTGAAAATTTATTCTTATTTTTAATTTGTCAAGCGTACAAAGTATACTTAAAAGCTCAAACTTCACTTTTACTGAAAAAATATCAAAAGTTTGTTCAACGATTTTTACACTATTTAGTTTATAAGGGTCTTCAAATTTATCATTAAAGCTCTAAAGACCCTTCTTTCGAAACAGTATTAGTTGAGTAACAATCGTTAAATGCAGCTTTTCTAATTTAGCTCTTTAGTTTTGATCACTCTTATTTTAACAGTTTTATATCTTATGTTACGTTATTCGTAAAAATAAATTTTCATTTGTTTGTTATGCTATCAAAACAATAGTTCTACTTATTTAGACTTTAATTAGTAAATACAGACTATTTCAAAACTCAATTATAATAATAGTTTCATAATAAAATTTTAAAATTAAGGTTAAAGTAAAAATTTTAAGAAAAAAGTGCAATAAAAAGAATTTTTAAACAATAAGAAGTTATCAAAATATGTTTTATTTTACAATTTATAAATCAATTGATAACTATGAGTAAAAACGAACTAGGTCAACATCAATTCTATACTTAAAAAAAAAAAACAAAAACTAAATCAAAATGAGCAAAAATGCAAAATCGTTGTGTATGAGCTATAAAGATCTGTTGAGCTTATCATTCAAACATATTAAAAGTTTATTGTTTCATCGCATAGTAAAACTTAAACAATTTTCAAGTATATGATATTTTAAAAAAGTGTAAATAAATTGAAATGGTTAACGTTTGAAATAATTCATCTATCAACACCATTAAGGAGTTAACCATTACTCATAAAATTTCCAAAACTTAAATATAAATTGCTAAACAAATAAGCTACAAAGAAATTGGTTCTTTGTTAATTTTTGAAGCATGTAAAATAATATTATTGGTTCAATAAGAAATATTTCGACACCTTTGGTATTTAAGATGTAAGTAATACAATTTAATGTAAGTTTTTCAGTTGTTAAGCTTAGATTTAATATCTGCAATGATAGTAAATATTTTTTAAATATTTTTAATAACATTAACAAACAAATTTAAAAGACTTACTAAACTAAAAGAAGCAATAAAAATATGTAGTATTTAAATATTTATAAATCTATTTGTTAATTACGTGTAGAAACAAATAAAATAAAACAAACTTGGTCAACAACAATCCTATACTTATTTCCAAAAAAAAAAAAACTAAATTAAAATAAGCAAAAACGCAAAATCGTTATGTATGAGCTATTTTTATAAAAGTCTGTTGAACTTATTATTCAACAAAAAAGAATTTCATTGCATCATAAAATTTAAAATATTTTTAAAGTATATGATACTTTTGTAAAATTAAGATAAGCTTGAATGGTCAACGTTTGAAATAGTTTATCTATTAACACCATTAAGGAGTTAATCATTACTCACAAAAATTTCCAAAACTTGAATATGAACTGCTAAAAAAATAAGCTTTTACGTAAAATGGTTCTTTGTTAATTTTTGAAGCATGTTAATGAGATTATTGGTTCAATAAGAAATATTTCGAATATTTTGTATTTAACATATAATTAACACATTTGTACATAAGGTTTTAAGTTATAAGCTATAAATTAAAATCTGCGTTATTATATTTTTTTAACAACACTAACCATTAATGACAAAACTCTCAATATAATTCATATCAATCGTTTAATAAACAATCTTGACGTAGTTTGATTTAATTTTGTTAGATTCTTAGACAAAGCAGTACTTCAATTGTTTTTTCTGCGTTAAGCATTAAATATAATTTAAAGAAGGTTTTTTAAATAAGCATTGTATTTTATTTTATATGCAATAAAATGGAGTTTTCTTAATAAAAACAAAACAGTTATTTGAACAAATAATTTAATACACTGATTGTTTTAAGTACTTATTTGTTCGTTCACGCTTTTCATTTTGATAGGATTTTGTATTAGCAATATTGAAAAGTTTAAATATAGTTTAGATTTTTAGTGATAAAAATTTTAATCGTTGATTAACCAAAAAAAGCTTAACTTATATATTTTCGAACAAAAAAATGTCTTTTAATATAAACTCTTAAAAAAACTACTTCAACAACTTTTTTTCTTAAGTAGTTAAATGTACATTTTGTTAAACAGGTTTTTTTTACTGGGTAAACATCAGTAGTAGTATTTATATACGAATATAAAATAACTTTTCTTACATTTATGAATATGAAAAAGTAAAGACACATAAGAGCAAAAACTTTAGCAGTATAAAATAACAATTAAACATAGTTTGTTTACTGTAGAAAATTTTTAATAAATGTGGTTATTTTATCGATATGTTTTTTTTTTCATGAAATTGTTAATAAAATAGTTTTAGTCTAAGTATTGCTTAAGTTGTGTTTTTTTTTATAATGGAAAAACAATTTTTTAATAAAAGTTCATACTACTAACAACAAAGCCAGTGTCTATTAAAATAAGTTTAAAAGTTATTTTGAAACAAAAAATAGAAATTTATCTTGATGAGTTGAAATCAAAAAAAATCAAAATGGTCATATTCGAAGTATTACAGATAAGATGATTTTGAAGTATATTTTTTTTACACCACTTAAGATTAAACATAATACTTTTATACTTACAAAGTTCAACAAAACTGATAAAATATATGAAAGTTCAATCAAAACATTTCAAAAGTTGTTTCGTCATACTTAATTTTAAGCATTTTTAGAAAACAAATATGATTAAAGTAAAACATTGCACATATTGAACTTTTATATCTATTAACACCATTAAATCAACCATTATAAAAATTTTCACATCTTATGAGTAAATTGTTAGGTTAATATGATTATCAGGTCTTTCTTAGTTTTCAAAACAATCAAGGATAAAGGTTTATACTGAACTAATGACAGATGAAAAAAATTGAATTTCGACACTTTTACGAACTATGTAAAAAATAAATTTAAATACAAGTTTACATAAGTAGAATTTTTACCATTGTATAAAAATGAATTGTTAATTTAGTATCTATTCAAAACATTATTTAACTTTCAACAGTATTAAAGTTTAACCATTACCAATTAAAATAAACACATCTTTAGAAATAATTTTAACTACAACAACCTATTTTAAAAATGCCTTCTTATTTTTAGTCTGTCAAGCGTACAGTGTTTTTAAATTAAAAGTTAAAATTTCACTATTGTTGAAAAAATAAACTACCTTATATTTATGTACATGTATTAGGTACATTAAAATTTTTGTGTTTGAAAAAAAAAAATAATATTTAATCTTAAAAGTTAAAAGTTAAAAAGTTCAGAAACAATACGTTTGTATCTTTCAGCACCCTTAAAAAAATTTTACTATCGAAGATTTTTACATTTTCAACTTAAAATGTCATATTTTGACGTTTTTTGAAAGCTTTTTGAAGAAGCAAGTAAAAATATGCAAAATATAGTTTTTTCGATAAAAAATATAATAGTTTCTAAACTTAGTTACCAAAGTTAAGTAACATAGTAAAATGTTAATGAGACTTTGAATAAACTGACAAATACTAAAACAAAAGTTTTAAGTATTCTCAAAAAAAAATTGTATAAGTAACTGAATTTTTTATTAATAAAAAAACGCATAGAACTTATATCGCATATAACGATTAACAAAATACTTATCTTCCCAAATAAAAAAAAAGTATTTTAAGATCTAAAACTTAGGACTTTAAGTCGAATGCATTTATAAGGTTTAAAAAACTACAATGTTGTTAGCAGTAAATATTGAAAACTTACAGAACAAAAAATTCTGAGGAATTACAATTACAAATAAACATTTTAATTTCCGTTACTCAAGAAACCTAAAACAAAAATTATAAACTAAAAATCAATACTTACTAAAGTAAGTCAATTAGTTCATTGAACAATATAAAAATTATTTTTTACTTTTTTTTGGATACCTTCATAGCTGACAAAAGTGTTTGTAATGGTTGTGCAGTTATTCAAATCGAGTTTAAAGGTCAAAAGAAAACCAGTCTGCTTTGAGATTTAATTTAGAGAGACATGTTTATTCTAAGCATTGAAAAATTTACTTTTCATTGTTTTATCAACTTAAGTTTCTTTGTAAAGTTAATTTTACTAAACATTTTTAAAGCAGCTAGTCCTTTCTAAAGTTCTGAATTAAAAACTAAATCCTTTTAATATTATTTTTGTTGCGTTTTAAGTCCTTACCGTTGTTAAAAAATTGAGTAATTTGGTGTTTACTAAATGTTTGTACAGAAGTTAAACTTAAAATTAACAAACACTATTACAAAATCATTTTAATTTAATCAAAAAGCGATTAGTTTTTTGGTTAGGTTTTGCTCCACCAATAAACCAATTTCTTATAGATTTTTTTCAATATAGCTTTGCTTAACATCATTAAAAATTTATGTGGAGTTGAAAATAAACTTTTTTTTATGTAACATAGTCCAAAATACCGCATTTATTAACTACTAGATATCGATGGCATGCTATATTATTTTAATTTTTATCGTTCAGCTTAAAATTATTCCCAGATTTAATGTAAGTTTATTATAACAAAGACCAAACAAAAAGTTAAAAAGTATTTATCAAAGAGCTTTTTCCAACGCCTTAATTGATCATAAATATATGTTTAAACTAATATACTTTATGCTTGAATTATTATAGATTTTCATACAAAGATATGAGTTAAGGTTTAAACTAATAGTTGTTGGTAACATAATAGGGCTGCTAATAAAAGCATTTGTTACTTACATGTAATGATTTAAATCAAATTTTTCAAGTGTGTTTCGTTATAATTAAAGCACAATCTAAAAATTAAATTTCAAGCTATTGTTACCATAAAAAGGAAACATTTAACACTTGTTAGTTTGACTTATAGTTTAACCGGTATAGCTACTAAAAATTTCAAAAACTTTTTAGTCTGTTAACAACAGAAATTGAAAATAAAAACGGTTATTTTCTCATTTATTTAAACTTTGAATATTTGAGATTATTTTTATGTTTACAAAACCAAAAGAGTTGCGAAAACTAACTTTCAATAAGTCGAAGTTTTTATGTTGATTGGATTGTTATCGAAAAATTAAGTTTTATTGCAGTTTATAGAATTTTTAAGACAAAAACTACTTCCACTAACAAATACTCGAAAATTATACTGGCACTAACAATCTATTCATCTATAACATTTGTGTTTTTTGGGAGTAATAATCGTACAAATGATATAATATATATAATCAACTAAACTGTTTGAATAGATAAAACTTAAAGAAAATTGAGCTGTGTTTCAGTTTTTCATGTATATGTAAGTTACTTCAATATTTTAAAGGTTTGAAAATGTTTACTAGCCAGATAATAACATAAAATTTCTTCAATCTCTTGCAAACGCAAAGGTCGAATAAAAGTTCTATAGCACTTCTTTTAAAGTAATTAAATCTGTAATAACTTCTTGTACATTAAGTCTATAACACTTAAAATACAGTAAACTATTGCTTCAAAAAAATTAAATGTCAAAGTACATCTAGAAACGATAAAATCAAGTTTATTTTTTAAGAAATAATCATTTATTATTATAAACTTCGAAAAAAACTATAATAAAATTGTTACACAAATCATTGTTTCATAAAAATCAAGTTTTAATTTAAGTTGTTCATACTTTTTACTGTTTACACTAGTTTTTAAAAATAAATTTGTAACGTTTGTCTGCGCAATAAAAAAATTATTTTTAGATTGTCTCAAAAACACTACAGTGCAACGCTATAACTATGTTTAACTTTGTTTTTCAACTTAAAAAAGGTACAAAAACTTCGTTTTTTGGAGTCTGAAAAAGAAATTAAAGCACATTATATATTTTTTCTAACAAAAGGTTTATTTTTAGTTTTTCTCAAGTCATAGAACAAATAACTCTTATAACAAAAATACAATTTTTTGAAAGTCATTCCAACTAAGTCTTTGAAATTAATAAAGTATCAGCTGTTTAAATGTTTTACAGTTTTCAACCAATTAAAGTTGCTCTATATGGAATAGAATACTCATACTCGTAAAAAATTTTAAAAGTTACATTTCAAATACTAGTAGTTTTGTAGTAAAAAATATTTAAACAAAATTAATATAAATAAGTTTGATATGTGACTGAAAAAACAATATTTTGAAAACTTTCACATTTTTATATACAAATTTAAGTGTGCTACCCACAGATATAACATAATTCACCTTTGAATTTTATTTTGAGACTATATAAATAATAATACGTTTTTATTTATACAGTAAAGCATACTGAAACAAAAAAGTTTATATTTGATCAAGGCTGAAACGTCGTATGGTTAAAAACTATTTTAAGTTAAGTAGTTTCAAAATGAAAAGTGATTAAATACTACCAAAATTATGAAAAGAATAGTTTAAAATTTAAAATCAGTTAATCTTTTAGAATTAACTTGAGCTGATTATAGTAGTTCTAATATGCACTTAAAGTACTTAACAATAGTAGTTCTAATTTGGATAAGAACAAACATGAAGTAAAACCTTTTAAATCACATATCTTCTAATTAATAAGTTTATGATATTAAGTTATTAAATAAACCATTAAGAGTACTTATTAAGTCAAAGTTTCAATTACTTCTAATTAAATTATTCTAAATTCTACAGGTTTTTAAACATTAAAAAGCAATTAAGAGAGTATATAAGAATGTAAAACTGAAATTTTAGTTTATAAGCTTAAAGTAGCAGTCATAGACTTGTTTCAAATATGGAAAAATATTTTATCAAATAAAATGTTTAGTTAGTTGTTAATGAGCCCAAAATATGTTTAATAAATTTATAGTAAACATAGTTTGAGCTCATTACTGACTAGCTAAACGAAATCAACTATTATTACTACTTCTACAGGTGTATACAAGAACTATGTGACAGAATAAATCTGTTTACAGTAAAATTTATACTCAATCATTCTCTATAGTTATAAAAGCTAGATATTCTTCAAATTTAAACAAAAATGTTTTGTTGATTAAAGTTGGTGTAAATAAACAACTAAAACTTTTAATAGTTATGAAAAGCTTGAATTTAAGAGAAAATTAAGAATAAAATCTGTAAAATGAATCAAAACGAATCAAAATAATGTTACTCTGATTTATAATCAATCCTTAAATATGTTTACAAAAATAAAACATATTTTTGTCTTCATTACCAATTAGTTTAACAAAATCATCAATTTGAATTACTTTTTTGTTTTCTTAAAGAAAAATAAGCTTTAATTTATGCTCATTTTAAAAAGAAGTACAATTCTAAGTTAAAAAAAATGTTATTATGGTTTTTAATGCAGCCCTAAATATGTTTAATTAATTATAAAACATATTTTTGTCTTTATTAGTAAGTAGTTTAACAAAATCGTCACTTTTACAAATTTTTTTGTTTTGTAAGTTAAAGAAAGCTTTAATATGTAAAAAGTTGTAATCTTTTTGATTTAATCATAAACGAGTTTATTAATGTGTTTTGAAATAAACATCTATGAAATAATAATCATCTATTTACTCAATAGAAAATACGCAAAGAAATACTTTATTAATCTTTTTTAAATTTTATGTAACAAATTAAAGGTTTATTTGATTAATAAATAGTTCAATGAAAAAACGTATTTAAGATAAATATCTATTGTTTTGATATAAAGCATTTGTTAAAGTTTCAAAGGTATAAATTTGGAAAAAAAATTTATTATATGAAACAGTTTAAATTTTTATTCAAGCATTTTTTTGTAATTTTCAAAAACTTATAAGGGGAATACTCATACTTTGGAAACGGGGAGGTGTCAAAAGTTTGAATTTTATTTGCATAGGTTTCCAACTAAATATTTTAAATTAATAAAGTAGCAATTGTTTAAATACTTTTTGTTTTTATTTTATTCCAACCTATTAAAGTGGCTGTACTTGGAGTAGATAGAATCATACTCGTGTAATTTAAATAGTCCAAATTTTGTTTATTAGTAGTGTTTATTAGTAGTGTAAAATTATCAGTTGTTTTTATTTAAAAGTTAGTTATACTCAAACAAACTAGTTTAGATTTAATTAAGGATAAACTGTAGTATATTGGAGTTTTAACAACAAATTTTTAAAGAGCTACACAATTTAGTAGCCTTTATACAATTATGACAAAAGTTAAATTGTTAAGAAGTTTATTACTTAACAATTATTTCACGCTAGTGCGTTGATCACAAGTAAAAAAAAGTAAACAAACTAACAAGTTGCAACGGACAAACATTTTATATAGTTTTAGATAAGTAATTAGTTGATTAAGTGATTGATTAATTAATTAAATTTTAGTAATATTCAGCAAGATAAATTATAATAAACGTAAATGCAATTATAACAAAAATCAAACGACAAAACAAAACTACATAATGAAAACAAACGTAGATTAAACTTAAATTTAGTAAATTTAGACTTTAAATAAAATTTAGTAAAATGTCTACATTTTCCCACCAATTCTGATCTCAAGTTTAAAAGTTTGTTGTTGTCTGCAAATGCAATTTCGAGTCTCTCCAAATTACATAGGGTCCAAATTTTACTAGGCTTATTTTGGTTACTGCGATGAATAATTTCCCATTTTATCATTTTTCTCCAATCAGGGTTGCAATTTTTGATTTTGTGAATGAATCTAGCTAATCTTGTAATTTCTTCTTTACATTTAAAGGATTGCGTATGTTCGTAAAATCTACTTTCGAACTGTCTTCCAGTTGAACCAATATAAATATGTTCTTTTTTGTTATGCATAACTGTTGCTTTATAAATGACTCCTTTAGTAAGACAGCCACCTTTAAATGGACAATTATTTTTTAATCTACAATTGCATAATTAGCAATCATCTTCAGTTGTTTCATTTGAGTTTTGAAGTATTTTCTGGTTGTGATTGGACAATTCTTTTTCCAAATTTGGCATGCAAAAATATGAAATCTTAATTGTATTTCTATTAAATATAGAACCATAAAAGCCTGATTTAGTGAAATGCCTGGTTACTAGTTTTAGAAATTCTTTCCCAATATTTGTCTTTATACAATTACTGAAAGGAGGATTGAAGTAAAAAACTTTGTTTTTTCTTAATCTTCTTCTACTTTTTCCAATAGGATTATTTTGAACATATGATAGTGTTGTTTTAAAGCCACTACTTTTTAAGGTGTTTTTATACGGATCTTTTATCTTGTCAAATATTTTTTTAGTTTTGGATAGTGATAGTAACCTTTTTTGTATCATTGATGGAATTTCTTTTTTTATTGGGTATGGGTGATTTGAATTAAAGTTCATATAAATATTCTTAGCATTTTCTTTTCTAAATGGGAGGTACTCGTCTTTCTCCAGGTCCATAGTTATGTCCAAAAAATCCACCCTCTGTGTGCTGAGTTCGATTGTCACTTTTAAGTTATGTTGCTGAAATACTTTCGTTAGAGATTTTCTCAGTTGCTCAATAAATCTTGCTGATCGTTTTTTCACTATAAGTAAACCGTCATCTCGATAAATGCCGCAATTAGATTTTTCGATCTTCTTATCATTAATGATCTCATTTAGGAAAAATAATCCAATCAGTTCACAAACCTCTGCTCCATGAAAGCTTCCCATTGGGATATCAAAAAGATCATGAGCAAATTCTTCTTTATCCAGCATTCATTATTGAAAAATAGAATGGTTTTACATGCGTGAAAAATAGCTTCAACTTGATCAATACTAATATCAACAATCTTCTTGCTAATTGAATAGACTTTGTTAAGAGTTCTTTGGAAATGCTAGGGTAAAATTCCACAACATCAAATTTCATGAAAGCGTATAGCTTCTTATTTTTGATATTATTAAACCATTCAAGAACTTCTAGCGAATTTTTCCACTGTAGTAGCCCTGTTTTAGATCTTATCACAGGCAGAATGTTATCTAGTATTTTTTTACTGATTATTCCTAAACTGAACTTACATGTATTTATTAATCTACATGATTTTTTATATGGAAAATTTTTTTCATGATCCTTTAGTGTAATAAAGGCATTTGAATTACCTATCTTGAAAATCTTACCTTTTATTCTATTCTTAGAGATTAAAAGTTCTGCCTCAGTACTGATATTGTTGACAATTTCGGTTGTAGCTTTTTTGTATTTTGAAGTAACTGTGTCAAATAACAATTTTTTTTAGTTATCCAAATCCATTGAGTAAATTGAGTAAATGTTATCAGTTTTGTCAGCTTTAACTATTATTTTTTCTTTTTCTTTAATACTTTTTATAAAGTCTTTATGCTTACTTTGAAAAACTGAATTTTGCTTTTTGAATTTAATGTTATTACATAATTGAAACAAATCACTTTCAAAGTTGGAAAGGTTATGACAATTTCGGTTGTAGCTTTTTTGTATTTTGAAGTAACTGTTTCAAATAACAATTCATCAAAAAAGAAAATTTCTAACGAAAGTATTTCAGCAACATAACTTAAAAGTGACAATCGAACTCAGCACACAGAGGGTGGATTTTTTGGACATAAATATGGACCTGGAGAAAGACAAGTACCTTCCATTTAGAAAAGAAAATGCTAAGAATATTTATATGAACTTTAATTCAAATCACCCATACCCAATAAAAAAATAAATTCCATCAATGATACAAAAAAGGTTACTATCACTATCCAAAACTAAAAAAATATTTGACAAGATAAAAGATCCGTATGAATTTTTTTTTTTCAAAAAGTGGCTTTAAAACAACACTATCATATGTTCAAAATACCAGTAACCAAAATAAGCCTAGTAAAATTTGCACCCTATGTAATTTGGAAAGACTCGAAATTGCATTTGCAGACAACAACAAACTTTTAAACTTGAGATCAGAATTGGTGGGAAAATGTAGACATTTTACTAAATTTTATTTAAAGTCTTAATTTACTAAATTTAAGTTTAATCTACCTTTGTTTTAATTATGTAGTTTTGTTTTGTCGTTTGATTTTTGTTATAATTGCATTTACGTTAATTATAATTTATCTTGCAGAATATTACTAAAATTTAATTAATTAATCAATCACTTAATCAACTTATTACTTATCTAAAACTATATAAAATGTTTGTCCGTTGCAACTTGTTAGTTTGTTTACTTTTTTACTTGTGATCATCGCACTAGCGTGAAACAATTGTTAACTAATAAACATTTTAACAATTTAATTTTTGTCATAATTGTAAACTGTAGTATGTTTATAAACTTTTTTAGGTATGTACAAGAGCTTTAAAATAAGTGTAATGTAAACTTATAAAAAATCTGCAAAATATTAATTTAAAGTCTGTAATCAGTTTATCTTTTTTAACTAAAATAATATGGTTTTAAGTACTTTAAAAAATTGGTTGTAATTTGAACAGGGATAAACAAGAAATAAAATCTTATTAATAATCTTTCTTTTAATAAATTCATGTAAAAAAATTAAATGAAGCTATAAGAAATCTTATTAAGTCAAATTCTAAACTATTTTCAATTGAATTATACTAAACGTTAATCTTTCTTAAATAATTTAAAGCAGTTAAGAGAGCATATAAGAGTTTAAAACTGTAATTTTTACTCACAAGCGAAAAGTAGTAGACATTGATTTGCTACAAATACAGCAAATTATTTTAGCAAATAAAACGTTATTTAGTTGTTAATGAGCTAAAAATATGTTAAATAAATTTTTAGTAAACATATTTTGTATTTATTACTGACTAGCTAAACAAAGTCAACTTTTATTACTACTTCTAGAGGTGTATATAAAAATTATGTGACAGAATAAATCTGTTTACAGAAAATTTATACTCGCCTATTCCCTATAGTTAGAGAAACTAGACTTTCTTCAAGTTTAAACAAAAATGTTTTGGTGATTAAAGTTGGTGTAAACAAACAACTAAAATTTTTAATAGTAGTGTAAAGCTTGAATTTTTAACTTGAATATTAAGAATAAGAATGAAAAATAATGTTACTCTGATTTATAATGAAGCCTTAAATATGTTTACAAAAATAAAACATATTTTTGTCTTCATTACCAATTAGTTTAACAAAATTAGCAATTTAGAAAGGTGTTTTTTGTTTTCCTAAAGGAAAATAAGCTTTAACTTGTAATCATATTAAAAACAAGTACAATTCTAAGTTTAAAAAAATGTTATAATGATTTTCAATGAAGTCATAAACATATTTTTGTCTTCATTAGTAATTATTTAAACAAAATTGTCAATTCGAGAAAATATTTTGTTTTTTAAGTTTAATTCGTAAGAACTTGTAATCTTTATAATCTAATAATTAATGAGTTTATTAATATGTTTTAAAATAAATATTTATGAAACAAATTTTGAACTTATTACCAATCAGATGAATAATAATCACCTATATACTCAATAAAAAGTACACAAAGAAATATTTTATTGATCTTTTTTAATTTTATGTAACAAATTTCAGGTTTATCTGATTAATGACGAATCCTATGAAAATAAATATATTTCCTCGTAATATCTATTTGTTTTACTGAAAAGTTTCTGTTAAAGTTTCAAAGGTATAAATTTGAGTAGATTTTTTATTATATAAAACAGTGAAACTTGTATTCAAGAAAGGTTTAGTAATTCTCAAAAAATTGTAGGGAGTATTCGCATACTTTTGAAATGGAGAGGTGTTAAAAATGCACGAAGGGTTACTTTTGCACGAAGAAACTTTTACACACCTCAAAAGGTTCTAAAAACATTAAGGCGGGTTTATAAGGAAATATTTTGGGTTAATTTAAAATGGCTAAAAGTACTTGAAAAAGATTATTAGCTAAACTAACTAAAGTAAATAAAAAACTCAAGTTGTTAAATTACTCAACTTATTATAATTTGCTACTGCGATGTAAAGTTATTCTGAAAAGTTATAAGTTTTTTTTAGAATTAGAATTTAGAGTGTATTTAATTGAGTTACACTACGTTTTAGTATTTTTAGACTAGTTTAAAGGAACTAACATAGTATATAAGAACTTAAAGCTACAAGTATAAATCTTAATATTTTAAGTATTAGATATTAATTTTAAGAAAATACAACAACTATTTAGTTATTAATGAACCAAAATTATGGTTTAAAAATTTGTAGAAGCGCATTTTATATTCATTATAAATTAGGCAAAACAAGCTGCTTGCCACATGTTTGTATAGAAAATAATTATGAACTTTTTCTTTCAAGGATTTATTTTACAAGCTAAGTTTCGGTCAAAGGCCTAGTCAGTGCTTAAATAAATCTAAAAAAGATATGTAACAGTCATGAAAAGTAGTATTTAAACAATTAAATTAAAAAAGAATTTTACTCAAAGTTTTTACGTAAAAAACTAAACAAACTAATTTTTAATACTAAAATTGAATTTAATTTTTGGTTTTAACTTTTAAGCTAATATAATAACATAATATATAAGTCAAAACATCGAGACTTTTAAAGCTGTTAAATACTTTACTAACTATGTTTTTTTTAGAAACTTCTATCAATTTTTTCTTGGAATGCAAAAAAAAAACTTATAGAAATTTAAATTGTAACTTTTTGTTCTGACAGATTTTTTCTTTGCAATACTATACTAGGTAACTTACAGGTTTGCTAATATTTTGTAGCAAAAAGTTTGGCTTATTGAAAATAAGTTGACATAAAGAAACTTCGAAAAAAGATACTAAATTTACATAACAACAATTAACTATGTTTAAACATTAGAATCTAAAACATTTTGTCAATATTTGGATTTTTTCATATAAAACTAATTATAACTTGCTTTATTAAAATGAATTTATAACTCATCAGACACTTAGGTTCTAATCTAAAATTTATCTTTATTGTCTTAACTTAATAGCTAATATAATTGAAAAGTATATTGATAATTTGATACAAAAGTTAAGTAAGTCCTAAAATACGTGAAATAAAAACACTTAACTATAAAGCTAGAATTTTATTTAAAAAAATAAAGAAATCGACGTTTATCAATTTTGCTCTAAGAAGCTTGTGTTTTGTTATTTAAAAGCACTAAGTTTGAAATAACATTATAATTAAAATAGATATAAGAAAAATAGATAAAAACTTAATCAGAACTCTTTTTTTAGATATATGTTAGTAAGTAAATGTTAAGAAACTAAGTAATATTAAATTTAAAAATATCTTTTATATAACAAATTTGAATTAATTTAAGAGAAGTTTTATTAAAACGTTCACTCAATCAGTTTGCCCAAGTCCACACATGAATAATCTTGAAATTCTTCAAACTTAAGAGAATAGGATTTTGACTAATTATTGGTATTTATATTGTAAAAACAGTAAGATTCATCATAAATAATAATGATACTGTCTCGATTAAAATTAAAACAATTAATTGTACTTGACCATAAACTATTAGTACTGCGTTCAATAAAAGTAAAGTTATTTGATATCGAATCATAAACTTCGGAAGTTTTTAAAAAATGTTCAGTATCTTCTCCTCTTATAACAAACAATTTATTTCTATTTGAAACAACTCCAGCTTTGTATCTTGCAACTTGCATTTCAGGAAGATATGACCATTTGTCGAGGTAATGGTCATATGACTCAACAGTTTTTAAAACTCTGTCATTTATATAATTATTTGTACCTCCTACAACAACGCATTGACCTTTGAAAACAATACAAGAAGAGCGATATCTTTTAACATTCATACTTGCTATCCGTTCCCATGTATCCTTAAGTGGATCATAAACGAAGTTAAAGTAGTTATCATCTTCAAAAAAGTATATTTTATTCATAAAAGAACAACAAACAGAACTACCAAAGATATATGCTCCTGGCCGAGTAGCTATAGAAGCCCATGTTTTTGATTTTCTACAGTAAACTTCACAAGTGTTCATATTGCGCTGGTCAGAATCTAGACCACCAATACAATATACTTTTGAACCAATTACAGCACTTGGGCACTTATTTCTTTGTACTAACATTCTACTTGTTTTGATATACTTCAGTTCATTAGATTTTCTAAACTCACATACTATACCATTTTGTATCAAATCATCGTAAGAAAAATTTCCTCCGATAAACATTACGTTTTTGGTATCAAATTCACAACTGTAAAATCGATTTTGAAGCTGTAAATTTGCTGCTTTGTTTTTACAACTGTTTTTACTTTTGATGGCATTTTCTACCATACTTCTACACTCAAGACAGTCTTTGCAAAGTTTATTACTTTTTATGATGTCTGTCAGTATTTCAGTGGTAAGCAAAGGTAGCCTTATTAATTTCAAAAAAGTTTTCATGTGTTTACTTCTTTCATTTATATTGTAATAACCAATCGACTGCTGCATTAAAAAGTTCCAACTCTGAACTTATTTGCAGTTCATCACAAGACAATATTTCAAACATGTCTTCATATTTTAGTTTGTAAAATGTTAAAGTATCTTCATTCAATATGTACTGTTGTAGTAATAAGTAACATAAAAACTTGTTTAAACTTCTTAACTTATATAGTTTTGTAAGCTTGTAGTAGAAAAAGTAGTTTTTCATATTTAGTTTGTCATATATGTGTTGACTTATTATTTTCTTTGCCTTTTCACATTCTAAATGACTTGCTGCTTCCAGAAGTGTAATTAATTGTTCTTCTTTTATCTCAACTTCACCTATAAAATAATTTTGAAAGTTATATCATTACAGTAGCATAAACATTACTTAAAAATATCAGGACAAAATTAAAGTATAGATGTATAAGTTTTATCATAACTTACTGTCAATCGCTAGTTTAAGCAAAGTTTTAAAACTAGCTTTAGATGTATTAGTAAGAGCTACAACATTTTTATTTCTATTAAAATGTGTTAAATTACTCTTCTTTCTAAAGTAATCAAAGCTCACAATAAACTTATCTAAGCTTAAACTAGTTTTGTAACTTTCTGATTCAAGTTAAACTATAAAAAAACCCTCTTCTGGTTTTCGTGGTACTATTTTCTTTCCTTTTTTGGAATTATTTTCTTCAGTACATTGAGCATTTTTTTTATTTTTGTTTCCATTCTTGTGCACCATGTTATTTGAACTTGAATCAGCTTTTTTTCTTATAATTTATTATGTTATTTAAAAATTATAGATACCTATAAAATGACAAGTGACTTATGTTTATGATAGAATATTTGCACATTTCAAAAAATATGTTTGCAAAAAATAAATATGCTTTGATTAAAGAAATAAATTTAGTAAGTTAATAGTTATCGAACAATTATTTGAATTCAATAACTTGTATAACCAAACATTTTTAAGTTAATAAAGTTATTCATTTCAAAAACAAAAACATGAAAAAATAATTCAAACTAATACTTAATGTAAACTATAGTAATAAAGCAACATTTTTAAATACATGCACTTCAAGAAAACATAAAAAAAAATATTTCTATTAAGTATTACAACTAATATTCACATCATTTTTATATGTGTGTATATTGAGACAGTTTTTAGGCTTGCATTGTAGTGTACAAACACACTAAAAACCGTAATTAATTTAAACTTAACTTAGAACTAAATGATACTTAAGAGTGTTCTAAAGTAGTTACAAAAACTAAGCATGACTTATGGTGGTTATATTTCTTTACTAAAGAACATAACAAACTTCAAAAATCATACCTTAAAAAATAATTTGTGTGGTCAAGGTGTTTGCACAAAATTAAATCTAATAGGTATATACTATAACAATATATAGTTATATTAAGAATTAGCTAATTTCAATTAAAATCAAAAAACCAATTATTAGTAATAAACATTATTAAAAAAGAACTTAAAAAAAAGAAAAGGTAATGAAAATAGTATTAAAAACTCCACTTTGAAGGTCTCAAGTAGAATATATCTCCAATCACAATGCGACTGGTTTTTATAGCTATCCTAAAAATGTAATTATGCTCTAGATCAACTTGCTTTCCGGTTTACTGATATTATGATATTTGATGTTCAACTAAACGTAACAGCAGTGGAACTGTCATTCTATTTAACTTTCTCTTCTTGCAATTTTCAAAGAGAATCTCACATTACCCTCCCTCACCCTTTTTGCACAAAGAGAGTCCCACCCACTCTTTTCTTCCTATTTGCTAGGAAAAATAATTTTTATTGTCAACCACTGCAACTTTCCCTACTTCTCTAACATGACAGCAGAAAAAAAACATACCAAATATTATTAGTATTAAAACTAATAAAGAGGAAAGATTTAAGTAGACAGTAATTGAAAACTAAATGTTTTAAGAAAATTATTTTAAAGCTCACATATTATAAAAAAAAAAACAGTATTCAAATTTCTCTAAATGCTTTTGCAGATTATTTTATTGATAAGATTTTTTAATAACCAGGCAAAAAAATAAGACGAACGTTATAATGAAAACAACTTTACCAATTGTAATATTCAAGTATTAAAAACTTCAATTGTCATGGAAACCCACATGTATCAAACTCCTAAAAACTTGAAGCATTTTACTTGTCTTTTTTGTTTTAGTTAGTTGTAAACTTTGTCTGTTTCTATAATGCTATTAGGATATAAGAGTCTTACATTATTTTAACAAAACTTTATGTCTCTTAAAATTTGACCTAACTTTTGTGAGTTATTTGGACTTATATTTATCAGTTCTATTATAACTTTACAGACTAAATATTTTATAGTTCTAATTTGGCTTTTTTGACTGAAATTTTCAGTTCTTATTTGACTTTGTGGACCTAAAATTTTTCAGTTCTAATTTGGCTTTGTTGACTTAAAATTTGTTAGTTTTATAGTGACTTTGTGGACTTACATTGGACAATAACCTTTGTTGTTTCCATTTTAATATTCCTACTGTATTTTTACTAATATGACCTTAATTGCTTAATGGTTATTTAAACCTCCTATGTCTTTCTGGTTAAACCTCAAGGGATTTAAAAGGGAAAATTGTAAATGTGAGTATTGCTTTTTGAAAATTAAATGCAATCTTTACTGTAAAATTTCTCTGAACTTCTTGTGAAAAAAATGCACTATGAATAGCAAAATTCAAACACATATGATTGTGAGAGAATGAGATTAATACCACCTTAAAAATATAAGGTTGTACATACAAGTAAAATTTTTTATGGTAAAATACTGTATTGGTCTTAGTTTACTGTTAATTAAAAAGCTGGTGATTCTTTACTTTGAGGGTGCAATGTAGGGTTATAGTGTACAACCACATTAAAAATCACAAGAAAAAAATTAACTTAAAACTAAATGATACTAAAGAGTATTATATACTACTCATAAAAATAATTATGACTTAAAGTGGTTATACTTTATTTAAAGAACATATCAAACACTAAGAAAATATAACATCATTCAACACTAGTTTTTGAAAAAACCTAAGATGTGGTCAAAACTTTTACAAAAGAATTAATTCTATCAGGAATATAATAAAACAATGTAAAACTAAATTAAGAATTGACTAACTAGAATGAAAATAAAAAAATCAATTATCTAAGAAAAACATAATCTAAAAAAAACTTTAAAATACTTTTTGACTTTGATTTTGAAAGTCTTGACTAGAACTCAACTGCTATCTCAATATGTATAATTTTTTGGGAACGGGTCAAGTATGCACGAAAACATTTTAAACAAAGGGTTATATATGCACAAAAAGACACTTTTGCACGATTACAAATTTGCTCGAAGGGTTACTTTTGCACACATAGTCTTTTCGGCACAAGAGTCTTAATTAAAATTATTAAATCTAACAGGAATATATTTTTAGACTGCATAATTTAATTAAGAATTAACAATTTTGAATTCAAGTCAGAAAATTAATCATGTTAGTAATCAACATTATCTAAAAGAGCATTTTACAATAAACAGCATATATACAATTTAGTTCAGTTTTGTAACTACTTCTGTAATATCTTGACTAGAATCTATTTGTGGCTGGTTTTCATAGCTCTGTATTATAAATGTGAACACTTCATAGGATCAACTTGCTTTCTGTTTGACTGGTTTTACATTTTTTGATGTTCAGTAAATGGAACAGCAATAAAACTGGTGGTCAGTTACACAGTATTTAAACTTATATTTAGAACATTTTGGCCTAATGTCACTACTAGATTTTAGCAGCTGTTTACGATATATATATAGTGTAGGTAGACACTAAACAAATCAGTTAAAACTTTGGAAAAATGAAACTTTTTACGTTAATTGGTTTAAAATAAAACGTTTTTATTCAATATGTTTTATTTCGACAGGAAAAACTATAAAACTAATTGATATATATTATTTTTAGCGGTTCTTTATATACAACAGATTAAACAAGCGTTTTTCAGAGCTTTTTTTTAGATTTTTTTCAAGTTTTTTTTTAAGATTCTTATTTAATTTACTCTTATCAAAATTTAGATGTAAATTAACAAAAACTTTCTAACAGAATACTTTAATTTAACATTAGATAGGTTTTACAAAGTTAACATAGGTTAATTTTAGAAAATTTAATATTCTTTTTTTTATAACAATCTTAATTTATTTATAAATAAATGCTTAAGTTGCTAGTTTAAGTACATTCAATGACAATATCGTAACTAAAAGTGTTGATAAAACTTAATATCTTTATTACATAATTTGTTATTTTTGCTTATATTAAATAGTAATTAGTTATTATTGTTGAAACATTTTATCAGAATTAGTCAACTAATATTTATTTTCATTTGTATAGGTAATTAGTTATCCGGTTTGTTTAACTTGTTTTGCTAACAAAATACCACTAGCCCTGGGTCATAGAAAAAATTAACTAAGAAACACTTTAGTCATAAATAACTAACCAATTAAATAACAGGATTTAGCATTTTTGTTACTATACTACACAAGCGGTTTTAACTGAAAATTATGAATTGAGATTAGTAACTTATCCTATTGAGAAAAATGCTTGTTTAACAGAAAATATGTTTGTTTTATTTTGACAATATCATAAATGAATGATAACCAACAACTTCTCAATTTGAGTTTATAATACATTATATAACACACTAGCTTAGTCTGATGTTTGTTTATTTTTGCAAAGGGTAGGGTATGAGACTGATTTTTTAACAAAAAAAAGTTTAGTTTTTATGCATTTTTTAACTTAGGCTTTTATTTTTCGTTAAAATGTTTTTGATAAATTTATTTAAGTATGTGATATATATACCACTGTTTTTTTTTGTATATATATTATTTTTAAAATATTTGTTTATTTATTTTTTCTATGTTGGTAACATTGAACTTCAATACTGTGTTTAACTTCAAAACATTTTTTATTTTTCAAAGTTGTAAAAAATTGGTAAAACTAACCTTACTTGTCTTACTTAACATTTACAGTTGTAGAGGTATAGTTGTACTAATATTTTTTTATTCTACGTTCCCACCATAGAAAAAAAAAATCTTTAACTTTTCAAAGGTATCATTAGGACCCTTACTTTATGTCCCACAAATTTATATAAATAACAGTTTGTTTTGATTTTAAACGTTTCATTTAGATATATCAACAAATACTTTTAAGATTGTATAAGATGAAACTTTTTCAGTAAAATTAATTCTTTTAACTTAAGTTGATAACTAAAAATTCACATTTTTGTAAAGAAAAAAGGTTTTATAAATTTGTTTTGTTTTTTACTTGTTTTATGGTTCCCTTTGTTGTGAGTTATTTGGCCATATGAGTTTCATTTGTAAGTTAGTATTAATTTTTACATAAAAATCAATAGGTCAGTTTTGCATAAAAATACTTTTGCACGTATCACTGTTGCATGGAGAGTTTATTTTGGACAAGTGACAGTTTTGCACTAGTGCCAGTTTTGCACAGGTGTCACTTTTTCCCAAATAGTCACTTTTGCATCATTAACTTCATCTTCTTTTAACTTCACCACTACAGTTGTCACTCACCACGCAGAAGAAACCGGAAATGGTTGGTGGTAGCAACGTAAGTAAAAAATAAAATCTAAAAGAAGGAAGAAGAAAAAAAGGTTTACTTGTGCCAAACTGGTGCCATGCAAAAGTGACTACCTGTGCAAAAATAAAAAAATGTAAAAGTTTCCATTAATGCATTTCCAACAAATACTTTAAAAAATAGGAAATCAGTTGATATGATTAAAAAAAGTTCCAAGTCCTTTTTCTTTTGATGTATAAGTCATCAAAAATATAGTGAGTTAAATAGGTTCTTTATGCACAAATTCAAAAGTTTAAACCTTGTGTTTTAATAAAAATTTATTTCCTCTCCTTTAGATTTTGAGCAAATGTTTTAAAATTTTCTCAGAGTAATCATTAATAAATTTTAAACAACTTGTACCCTACAATTTTATAATTTATTATTAAAAAAGATTTTTTTTAATAAAATTGACAAAACTAATTTTTTACTTTATTTTTTTAAATATCTGTTTTTAATCATTCTTTAAAATTTAAAGTAAAATAATTATGCAAAAAGATAATTTTAAATTTAAGAAAATTTATTTTAGCTTAGATTTTAAATAAGAGTCTGTATTAAATTGTGTAAAAAAGAAAATGTTTGACCCCTTGTGGCCTTAGCCTCTGTAGGTGAAATTGTTAAATAATTAACCTAATAACTAATCAATAACTTATTAATTTATAAATTTATATTACTTGATTTGAGACCATTAAAGAGAGAGTAACAAATAATTTAATGAAAAGAAATAAATTTTACTTAATTTGTAAACATTAAAATGAGCCCGTTTTTTCCTAACAATAATTGAAAAAGTATAAGTTTAAAAATAAAAAAATAAAATAAAAAAAAGTATAAACACTTATCACAAAAATCGTACTATATTTATGACATTGATTTATTTTAAAGCAATGTTTTTAACTCTAATCATATAAATATAAGGCTACTGTGATATTACATTGAATCTATTAGTGTTTACCAGGCACGTGGCTTGGTACGTTTCTGTAAATGTACAGAAACGTATACTTGTATGCAAAAAAACTTGCTTAAAGTTCAGCTTAAAAAGACTCTGCTTTCTTTGCTTTAAGTATTCACTTAAACTTAGTTATGCACTCCTGAGAGATAACTTCGACATGTATGTATTCTCTAGCGTTTTTAGTGTCGTAAAGATTAAACGAATTAAATACATCAAAATTGTAACATCTAGCGCGTTAAAGCTTTTAATTTGACAAAAATCTGCATGCAAAATTGATCCTAATGGAAGCTGTAGCTTCAAAAATCAAAATAATACAATTTTATGTTACAAAAAATTGCATAACTTGTTGTTACTATTGACTACGTTAAATGTTTGATTTAATGAATATAAACGTTTTTGAGTTAAGTTATGATTTTTATATGCTTATTTTTATGAATGTTTTCTGGGTTTACACAAAAGGCAACACATAAAGAGTCATAGGGGGTTTGGAGCAAAATAAATTGCCTTGTTTACACTTATCATATCACTCGTACTTTAACATTCCATTTTTAATGTATTAACATAACTGCAGAGTTTCAGATTAAATTCAATAACATTAGAGGTAGCTGTGTTCTCGCTAGGACGTTATCACGTGTCATTTCATAGGTTCAATGTAATGTTTGTAGATTCGTAACTTTTTTGAGCTAGCTACGTCCCTGCTCGGAAGTATTTGACGCAAATGTTATTTATAAATATACCTGCTCTGCAGATCAGAGCATCTCTTACATTGGAAAAATATTCCGACAAATTACAGACCACTGCGGAACAGATAAAAACAGCGCAATATTTGAACATCTTTTTAATTGCACACCCTGTCAAAACTCTGACATTGTTCAAAACTTTAAAGTTTTAAAACGATGAAAGCAAAGCGAAGTCTACAGCCTGAAATCAATATTGATTGATGAAAAGCGACCTAATTTAAATACGCAAGTAGGACTAAATGGAAAAACAAAATTATTAACAATCTATTAATAAACATACTTTTAGTTTTTAATTGCTAAATCTCTAATTTTGTAATTTTTGTATTTTTGAATCTGTTCATACGTCATAATTTAAAGTTATTTTTTGAGCTGTTCACTTAACAAAAAAAAATTAAATTTCATTTAAAATTTATCAATTGAGAATGAAACTCGTATGGTTTTGAAAAGCTTTTTGTAATAAAATATAAAAAACAAAATGAATAATCTATTTAAATTAAGTTTATTGAACACCGAAAAGAAATTGACGATCAAAAGTGTCGGTCTAAGGAGATGGTGCACTGATATTTTAAAGCATAAGATTTAACATAATAGAATGAAAAAATTATGGACAAAACTAATCAGTACAAACTTTATTAAAACAAACACTTTAAATTTTGTAAATGATAGTTAGCTTTTTCTTTCAATTGTTGGTAAAATAAAATTTAAAAAATTTATTTAAAGAACTTAATTAGAAAAATTCTTAGATAATATTTACTAAAAACTTCACTTAATCAGTTTTCCCAACTCCACACAAGAATAACCATATATTCTTTTTCCAGTTCCAAGTAAATAATTATCAGACCAACTGTTGGTATTTATATTATATATATAATAGCAGCTAGCAGAAACTACAATAATGTTGTTATCGTAAGAGTGAGTACAAAATGAATTAAAAAAACATGGTATTTTAGAAATACTTGCAATAAAAGCAAACTTTTGTGATATCGAGTCATAAATTTCAGATGTTTTAATTAAGTTACATTTGATATCAGTTCCACTAATAACAAATAATTTGTTTCCTTTTGTAACAACACCTGGACAACTCCTAGCAACTTGCATATCTGAAAGAAATGACCATTTGTCGAGGTGATGGTCATATGACTCGACAGTTTTAAAGACTTTTCTACAATAATCATATGTACCTCCCAAGACGACGCATTGACCTTGCAAAACTACACAAGAACAGTTATATCTTTTAACGCTTATGTTTGATATTTTCAACCAATTATCTTTAAATGGATCATAAACCCAATTATAGTAGCTAAAACCTCCAAAAAAGTAAATTTTATTCATAAAAGAACAAACACAAACAAAACAAGTGTTTAAATCTGGTAGAAGAGTTGTATTAGTCCATTTTTTAAATTTTCTACAGTAAACTTCAACAGATTTTAGATTTTCTCCTTTAGAATCTTTCCCACCGAAACAATATACTTTTGAACCAATTACAGCAGTTTTGCTGTAAGTTCTTTGCACTAACATTTTACTTGTTTCGATAAATTCCGTGGCTATTGATTTTCCAAATTCGTATTCTGTACCAGTTTGTATTAAATCATCGTTGTTTAAAAACTTTCCTCCGATAAACATTACTTTTTTAGTTTCAAATTCACACCAGTAGAAGCGATTTTGAAACTGTAAATTTGCTGTTTTGTCTCTAAAATTAGTTTTATTTATGATGGCGTTATCAACTAAACTTTTACACTCAAAACAGTCTTTGCAAAGCTTATTGCTTTTTATGATTTCTGTCAATATTTCAATGGTCAGCAAAGGTAGTCTTATTAACTTTAGAAAAGTTTTCATGTGTTTACTCCGTTCAATTATTTTGTAGTTGATCCAATCTACTGCGGCATTATAAAGTTCCAACTCTGAACTTATTTGTAGTTCTTCACAAGAAAGTATATCAAATAAATCGTCATATTCTAGTTTGTAAAATGTTGTAATATCTTCATTTAAGATATACTGCTGCAGCAAACAATTGCACAAAAACTTTTTCAAACTGTTTAACTTATATAGTTTTGTTAGCTTGTAGTAGAAAAAATAGTTTTTCATAGTTAGTTTGTCATAAATGTATTGACTTATTACTTTCTTTGCTTCTTCACATTCCATGTGATTTGCTGCTTCCAGAAGTGTAATTAAGTTTTCTTCTTTTATATCAATTTTAAAATTATAAAATATTTTCAAAAATTGTATCATTACAGTAGCATTAAAATAATTAAAAAATATAAGTAAGAAATTGAAGTAGAAATGTATATTTTGTTTATTAACTTACTGTCATTTGCTAAATCAAGTAAAGTTTTAAAACTAGCTTTAGATACGTTAGTGAGAGTTACAACATTTTTATTTTTATAAAAATATGTTAAATCACTTTTCTTTCTAAAGTAATTATAACTTTCAATAAGCTTATCTAAGCTCAAACTAGTTTTATAACTTTCTGATTCCAGTTTAACAATAACAAGGCTCTCTTCCGGATTTCGTGGTACTGTTTTGCTTTCTTCTTTGGTACTGTTTTCTTCAATGCGTTGAGCAATATTTTTCATTGGTATTTCTAGACTTGTGCTCAATGGTATTGAACTTTTAATCAGCTTTTTTTATCACAGTTTATTATCTTATTTAAAAATATTATAAATACCTATAAGATAATAAGTAACTTTAGAATATGAAAAGAATATTACCATAATTCTAAAATATTGGCTTGCAAAAAATCAATTAAAAATAAATCAGTAAGTCACTTAAGATCGTATTTATTTAAGTTTATTTGTGCGTCACAATTTAAACTTACTTTCTAAACTGTTAACTTCATTTAACATTTTCCACTTGAAAATGAAACTAGTATAGCTTTGAAAAGCTTTGTGAAATAAAATATTAAATAAAAATGAGTAATCTGTTAATAATAAGTTGTAAATGGTATATAAACACGTTTTAAAACATTCTTATAAAAGTACTTATAAAGGAGAAGTGATGTACAATTTAGCAGCATTATCTTTTTTAATGAGTTTATTGCAAAAATTTCAAGTTATTAAAAAAGGATTAGACATAGTTAAAAACATAAATAAAATAAATTATATTAAAGTTATAAATAAATTTTATTGAAAATAATTTTATTAATCTAATAATTTTACAGGGTTGTCATTTTTTTTCCAATAAAACTGTACTGAATCATCCTGAGTTTCATCAAGTGCCTTAAAATGAAATAAAAATCTGAAAGTGATTAAAGCTAAATTTTCATCAAAAAATAAGGTTTTGAAAATTTTATAGAATCAAATTCAAATAGAGCATACTTATATTCTAGAAAAGATACTTTCTAAAAGTTCAAAAGTTCTTAAAACAATAAAACTGTCCTGAATTGTTTTGAGTATCCTAACCGTGTGTAAACACTGTTTCTGATTACTTATTTAAAATAAAACAAATCAGATCTCGCTTTATTTATTATAATGGAACTAAAAAAATATATACATACTCATAACTTTTTCAAACTTGCATCAAAATAAAATTAAATAATGGTCGCAATTAAGATGACAACTTAGTAACATTTTGATAATGTAAAAGAATTAATTTCATAATTTAAAGTTTATTTCTTAATTTCTAATAAATAGCCAAAATTCTTTAAAAAGAATTTAAATTAAAATCCAGGTCATATTGTTTCTAATTTATATTTAATACACATGTTGAGCTAAAGTTTTTTCAGGTTTATACCCACAGTAAATTTTAATATTTTTGTTGATCTACTATAAGAATATACATTAGTTAATAAGCTAAGATTTTTTACTATATTACTAATAAAAGCAAGCCAGAGTAACATAAAATTACATCAGGCTATTCTGAGTTGGTAATCTATTTTTTGAGCACAATTAGTAGAAAATAGTTCAACAATACCTTAGGTCAATCAATATTAAATACCTAAAATTGTTTGATAACTAAAAGACTTAATAACTTAAAAAGAAAGATTAAACTACCTAGCTAAGTCAGGTTTCTTTTCCAAAAAACTATCTAATCTGATCTATATTGTATTTTTTGTTAAAACAAACTAGCATGAAAAACCTGAAAGGTGATTTATTAGACTTTTAAACTTTATAGTCATGCATTACAAATATATTGTGGAAAAAAATTATGCTTTTATTTCTTTTTGAAATTCTGTATTAAACTTTTACTTTAAATAGTTTTACAAATTCTAGCTTAGAAATTGAAATATTTATTAAAACATCTAAAATTTACATGAACTAAATAAGTTGAACAAAAATTTAAAAAAAAATTTCTTTAAATATTTGTGTACGTAAGTATTAGACCTAATTTCATACAATTTGCAGGGTTGACTTTATTTTGATGAAAAATACTTTTTTGAGTAAACTTTAACTGTCTTTAGCCATACTGATTTTATGCAATTCATATAAAAAACAATTTTAACTTTTAAAAAACAGTAAAACAATAAGCTGAAAAAACCTCATGAGATAACCGGTAATAAATAAAAATAACAGTGTAAACAATATAAATTTAAAGTAAGGTGGCCTCTTTAAGTTTTAAAACTGCCTTGAAAGACTAAAAACTATATTTTGTAACCTAAAACTAGTTGAGTTATCTTTTCAATATTCTAAAAAATATTCTTCTTACTACATACTAATACCTTAAAACTTTTTTATTTAAAAATGACATTAAGTTTATAAATTCTGCTAAATGAAATGTTTATTAAACTTATGTTGTAATAATACTTTATGAGAGAGCTGCAGGGATAACAGAAAATTAAATTAAATTTTTTTTTATCAAGTTATTTAATAAAGTTATTTATATAAAACAAAATAAGTAATAACAAACTATTGTTACTATTTAATTTTATTCTCATTAACTATCTTTAAAACAGATATTGAGTTTAAAACCACATTAAAAATACCAGATGTTTTTATAAGAAGTCTTAACATCATAAGTTTAAAATACTTTTAACAGGCATTAACGTGTGAGTTATCTGAAAAATTTGACAAATTAAAAAACATCCAGAGTTGTCCTGATTGTACTTAGTATACTGAATTTGTGGATGTCATTCTTGTTTAATGTATAAGTTTTTCTTAACAATATACTTTAAAAGTATTTGAATAGAATAAGTATTTAAAATATTTAGTTAATATAACTTTAAGAGGCAGCAGTTGTTTAACAAAACTTCAACTTTTTACAGAAACTTTTTTGACTATTTGTTATATAAATTTTTAACTATTCACAGAAATATTTTACACTAATTTTTACCAAGGATGGTAAAAAGCAGCACAAACTGAACAATCACTATCAAAAAATCCCCGTCAGTAAGATTTTTTTAGATCTAAGAGATAAGTGAATTTTTACAAAATAGTTAAAATAATAAATTTTATATCCCAATGTTGGTTTCTCATTCTAGAGAAATCAAAAATTATTTAAATTAAAACTTTTTTAACTTTATTATTCCATCCATTTATTTATAATTTAGCCACAAACTTCTACGATAAACTAAGTAATTATTTCTTTAGAAAAATTCAGCGTACTAATTTACAACTTTGACTTGTTGTCCAAAAATGCATAAAAAAAACTTATTTTATCATATTATAAATGAAACATTTAACTAACTCTTCAAAAATGCTTTTCATAGGTTTTAATAACTAATAAGGATATTTAAACATTAAAGTTTGTTACACCTAAATAACTTATGTATTTAACTTTTAGAATATGTTTATTCAAGAATGATAGTAAATAAAATATAGTGTTGAACAAAAGATAAAGTTAGAAAAGAAAATTATACTATACTTGAAAATCTGTTTTTTTTTTTTTAAGCTAAAGAAATTACATAAGAAGAACTTTATTTTTCAATATAAGAAAAAAAATTAGCTAACATATTAAAATATTGTAAGAAACTGTAAACTGTTATAGATTTTCAAACAAAGTATTGTAATAACAAAGTACATTGAGTATAAAACCTTATGTAATTTAACATTACAGTAAAGTTATTACAACAAAAGTAACAGCTATTAAGTCCTAAAATTTAATAAAATGTAGCAAATAAAATAAAAACTAGCTATATTTTGTAAATTTAACTTTCTGATTATCATAGCGATGAAACAGCTGTATTTAGTTAATCTTATTTTTTATCAAGCCTACCACACGCTATTTTTCATCTAAACCAGGGACTGGCAGGTAACTAGTGCTCGCGGGCCAAATATCACGTTTAAAATCTTAGCAGGCCGTAGTTTTAGTTTTAGTGACATTTTTACAATCTATTGGTTTTAGTTTCAGTACCAAAAACAAAAAAGTTTCTTTTTTATTCAGTTTATTATTTTAAATGAGATTTAGCTAAACATAAAATGCCTATTTAAATTACATTTATTTACAACATTTATTTACTTAGCCACTTAAAAAGATAAACTGCAAAAGAAAAGGATTTTGGAAATTAAGTTATTTAGATCAAGTTTTCAGTCATGATCAACTTTCTTATGTTGCTTTTAATAAGCATGTTTATACCAAACTTCCTGACTGTTGTTGACTAATTTTTAAACGTTATTATTTTTTTCTGATTTTTTCTGATTTTTTTATTTTTGTTTTTTAGACTTTATCTGGTTTTCTGACTTGTTGTATAAAAACTTAAACTTTTATTTAAATTTTTTTATCAACATGATAGTTTTTTGTGCGAAAGCGAAATTTCACTGCTTTAAGTGTTAAAATCTAATACTAAGGTTTTTCTAATATTCTTTCACAAATATTTCAAATTTTAAGGTTTTCTGTTTTTTAGCCTAAAGTTCAAAATTTAGGGTTTCCAGGTTTGGTGGTCACCCTGGTTATTCAAACTTACATGCATACACTTAATATAAATAATCCTTTGAATTATAGCAGCTGCAACACTTTAAATCTAACATACAATATAATTAATACCAACTGTGAACTGATAAAAAAAATTATAATTTTTTTTTTGTCACTCCTCACAGCAAAATAAGTCAGGCTAAATGATCAAAAACTAGTCTGATATTTCAGAACAAAAAAAAGGTATTCAAACCATAAACTGACAAAAGATGCGTTTGGTCGGAGGCTTTAAAAATTTTATAAATAGTCTAACTTAGTCTGAGTTTTTGGCAATGTTTAGTTATTTATTTTCTTAATATTTAATTATTCTAATTTACGACATGTGAACTTTATAAATTTATCATCCTAAATCTAGCTTTGTTTGTATAATGTAAAAAAAAATCTAGTTTTGTGATTAATCTCCTAAGATATTATAAAATTTCTTTGTACATAAATTAATCACAAATAAAGTATATGTATTATGTTGTTTCAATTTCTTAGGAAAAAAAAAATGTACATTGAAATATTGTTTGTTAATTGCTTTGTAAGTTTAAACTAGTGGATTTTAGGTTATTGAAATACATACCTTTTACTAAGTCTTTTGTAGTAACAATTAAAATACCAGTTTAGTAGTAAAATAACTACCAATTGTTTAAATGGATTAGCGTTAAACAGTTATAGTAAAAAAGATAAAAAATAATTTATTTTTGAAAATGTAAGAGGAAGATAAAAAAATTACAGATAAGGGTAAGGGTTAGTGGTAATAGTGATACAAAAGTAAAAAGAAAAATATTAATTAATAAAATTTTTACAAGAAGGTAGGATAAAAAGCTACCAATCAAGGTTTAGGGCTAGATGTGTAAGTGATAGTAAAAAATATAGCGATAAATTAAATAAATACAAAATTATAAAAAATTAAAAATAAATAAAACAAAAAATTTTTAACTAGTACAAAAGTGTTCTCGTGTAAAAGTTAATATTCGTGCAAAACTTACTTCGTGAAAAAGTCTCTTGTCTCTTTTTGACCCATACATATACCTATATATATATATTAATAAAATATCAATATAAAAAACGATTAATAACTAAATATTCTGTTTTTTTCGTACACAGGTAGCTAATATCAATTAGTAATATTATGTTTTTGATATTTTGTGAAAGTTTAAGCGCCATCTTTACTTCTAGGAGAGAATAAATATAACTTTTTTTCAAAATTTTTATTAGTAAACTAAGTTTCGGTCAAAGACCTCGTCAGTATTTACAACAAAATCTTAAATGACTAATTAATAATCACGAAAAACAGTATGTAAACAAAACTAAAAATTTAAACAAAAACAAATTTTTACTTGAACCAAACAAACCAAATTTTAATCTTTAAGATAAATGTATGGTGAAGTTTTAATTTTATTTCATTTTCTGCGTAGTAATTAATACTCAAAAAACTTAAAATAAAAATCAAAAGTTATAGAAACCTAGAGGTAGTCTTTAATAAAAACACTGCCAAGGTCTTTGAACGAAGCTTAGTTTACAAGTTAAAGGTTTTAAAAAATAAACTAAATGAATTAGTAACATTAAGTTAACAAGTTTTAATGATCTATGGTAGTCATTTTCAGAGAACTCTTTACAAATGGTAAGTTTTTTTTTAATTAACGTCAATACTGATTTCAAAGTTTTTTTCAACAATTACTTTTTAAGACCTTCTATAGTTTTGAATATTTAACAAGTTTATATTTGAAAAATTTAAATTTTTTTAATATGTTTAATATGCTAAATATATTTATATAAAAGTTTATAGCATACAAGCGTAGAAATAAATAAACTACTAAGTAAACTAAAATTTGTAATATACACTAGATGTTAATTTAAGTAATTCAAAATTGTTTTGAATACGATTAAACAAGGATTCTAACTCCTACTGCATAGTTTTCTAAGTAATGAAATTAAAATCTATTTTCAAATCCTTCCACTTACATAACTTAACATATTTTTTCTTACGCTTATAATATTTTTATCAAACTAAACTTTTGGATTCTGATTTATGTGGATATTTTCTTTTTCTGTCAAACAATTTCTATCACAAAATGAAAGTAAACAATTTGGAATTTTACTGTTTATCATTAGTTATAAGTCTTTTATGACAGTATTTATTTATTTGTAGCGACAACGGTAGAAATCAATGCATTTTATAACTTAATAACTTTAAGTAAGTCCGAAACGTTCTATAATAGAAATAAACAAAGCTATCTAGTTTTTATTAGTCTAAAAATATATTTTAATAAACTTATAAAATAAAATATACCTTATAAAAAATTTCTAAAACTTTTATTTAGTTAGTTTTTGTTTCTTTAAACTTTTAAGTGGATGTACTAATATCTTTGCGAAAATTATCTCCTTAAATAATCTCTTCTAAATTTATTAAGTTGTTATTATAATTAAAAATTGTTTTTATTTCATATCAAGTGCATTAAAGTATACAAATACCTGCTTATTAATTTATAAACAATGATAGAGAAATATAATATTATACCTTATTTAATTTACTAACAACTTAACTTTAAAAATTTTTACAACTTATAGTAAATAGATATATTTAAAACTGAAAATTATAATACTAAGGATTGGTTATAAAAAAAAATAAAATACTTTACCACAAAGTAAATAAATTTTGAAGTTAAAACAACTTATATCTTTAAATTAAACTTATTGTATATCTACTTTTTAACTACTACCACTTTTGTCTAAATTTCCTATTGTACAGGCTACACTTTAGCTGGGATTTTGATTTTTTGCTGCTTTGCACTTAGCTTTAAGCCATTGCGGCTTTTTGCAGCATTTAGTTTCTAAATGGTACGATCTCGTTTAAGCAAATTATTAGTTTGCTTTTGTTTTGTTTCATAAGTTTAGTTTAAACCAGGGGTCGGCAAGTAGTTGGTGCCCGTGGGCTAATTTTCAAGTTTCAAAATCTTCGCGGGCCGTAGTTTTAGTTTTAGTGACATCTAAATAATCGTTTGGTTTTAGTGTTAGCAACAGTTTTAGTTTTATTATACTCAGTTAATTAGTTTACTTGCTTATAGCTAACCATAAAATACCTATTTAAATTATCAATCTTTGTTGAAATCAAATTTACATTGACTAATATAACTAAGTCTTAATATTTTTGTACTATCTTAAACAATCAATGAGTTTAACTTACAAAATAACTCTCTATAATAACCAAGCTTTCATAAATTTATTGGTCACTTTTATACATTTTTTATTTTGTTAGCAACCACTTTTCATATTTAAAAATATAATAACCGATAAAAATGATTTTTGCATTTTTATTAGTTTGCACTCTTTATAAAAATCAGTAAATAGTTAACTAAAATAAAATACCTTTTTGTAATGTAAGAATCTAAAAAAGTTTTTTAATACGATTAATGTTCAAATAGCTTATTAGTAATATTTAGTCTTTTACATGATTGTCACTATAATAACAAAAATATTTGAGTTATATCAAACCATGCTAAGTTTTCTAAAAGCTGAAAAGCTAAAAACTTGCTCTTAATCAAGCTTAAATACCGGACTAAAACATCATCATTATTAAAAAGTACATATTTTGTAAGTAGCCTCGAAAAAATTACAATAAATAAACTTTACTAAAGTCATAAGCCTATTGTGAGAATTCAAAGATTTACTTAAAGTGCTAAAAATAAAAGTTTCACACACATCGGAGTTTTTAAAAATATCTTAGACATGTTACACCTTGTCTGAGTTATAAAATTTTTAAATTAGCCTGTTTGTTTGGAAACCCTGTTTGATACAAAGCTCACAAAACAGAGAAATAATAAAGTTTGTTGAGAGTGAATAAAATATATACAGTGAAAAAGTATTGTTATAAGTCATCTTGTATGACAGTTAAGTTTCTAAAATACTTATAACGAATATACAAAAATTTATCAAGCCATTAATGAGGTATAAAAACTTATTTTTTACTCAGAACTATAGCAGTTTATTATCTGAAAAAAAAAAGTAGTATTTAAAAAGAGTAAATGTGAAATACAAGACGAACTCAAAGAATTAAAAAACTTTGGTTAGGAGTAGTTATGTACCAGACTCACTATCCGGGTCCGGATCCGGCCAGATATTGCCATTTTTGTCCGATATCCCGACCCGACCGGATCTTGATATGAAACTGATAGATGTTAATATTTTGTCCTGTTCAAGTTCTACCAGTTTAAAACTTCATCCTATCAATTTCTGCATTCAAGTTTTCTTTAGCAAAAAAGCCCTTTCTATCTGCTTCGATTTTTCATCAATAGAATCATGTTGCTTATCCTTCTGAGTAGCTGTGTTTAATTCTGTTTAAAATAAAAGTAAGTTGATAACTTTTTTGGTTAAAATTTACAGTGTCATGTGGTTTTGGTCTCTAGTGGCAAAATAGGAAAATAATCAACTTGATTAGCCTCGAAACAGATATGCTTTAAAAAATTAATTTTAGCTTTTCTTAAATCTGTAAATTATAAAATCAATAGAAGAGTCTTATCTGCAAGAAACTTTAAATTTTAAATTTAATGGTTTTACTTTAATCCTAATGGATGTATGTATCTGTGTGTTTACAACAAATGAATAAATCAACTAAACTTTAAATAGTTTATTTTTCTTGAATATAACTTTATATATACATATTGGGAACGGGTCAGAAAAGCACGAGTGACACTTTGGCACAAAGTGACACTTTAGCACGATGTGACATTTTATCACAGAGTGTCATTTTAGCACAGATTGTCACTTTAGCACGACGTCACTTTAGCACGGAGTGTCATTTTAGCGCAGAGTGACACTTTAGCACGATGTGACAATTTAGCACGGCGTGCGTTTTATCACAAAAGACACTTTAACATAGATTGTCATTTTAGCACGACGTCACTTTAGCACGGAGTGTCATTTTAGCGCAGAATTTATTTTGCATTTTTTTTTCTTTGCTTAAATCACATTAGGAACTGTATTGTTGAAAATCCGAAAACAAACTATGCAACATGTAAAGTTAATTTAACAAGCTTTAGATGAGTTACAAGTTTAAGCTTTACTTAAAACTAAAAAAAGGTAATTAAAAACTTTATTAACTTGTTTTACTATTTTATTTTAGATAAAAATATTTTGATGCTTTTACTTTAAGTTTTCGACATAAAATTATTTTAATGACAATAGCAATAAACACAAGCTCAAAGATTATCAAAACGTTTTTTAAATACTTCAATCAATTCTGATAAGACTAAATTTTAAGCGTAAGTTTTAAATAAAAAATGAGAAATATAAAGAACAAAAAACTTTCTTAGTTCATTTTAAGCCCATAGTAAAAACTTTATTCATAATTTTTTTAAGATGATATTTTTAATAGTGTTAAAACTAATTTTCAGAATTTTTTGTTTGTTAAGTCAATTTTTTAGATAATTAAACATTATTCAAATAAGCTTTTTAAAAGAATTAAAATTATTACGTGCAAAAATGTCACTCCAAGCTGAAGTGACACCGGGCTAAAGTGTCTACCTGTGCTAAAGTGTCTACCTGTGCTAAAGTGTCACCCCGTGCTTAAGTGACGCTGTGCATTTCTGACACCTACCCATACTGATTATTTAAAATACAACAACTTATGTATAAAAAACTGAAAGAAAGTTAATGCGGAAAACAAATTTTTTCAAAACTAACTGTAGCCGAACACTTTTTAAAATTAAGACCCGTCCGGATCTGATTCGGATCTTTTTTCAAAAGTTAAGATTAGGCAGGATACGGATCGTATATCCTTTAGATAAGTAATTTTAGGGAAGAACTAATATAGTTCATTGTTTAAAAACTTTTATTAGTAAAATAAGTGATGTCAAAACCGTGTAAGTATTTTTATTAAAACAATAAAAGATATATTTGATAATCATGAAAAACTTCGCTCTTTATGGCAAAAAATACAGAACAACAAAAGCTGTTAAGTAAGCTATAAATTAGAGAATATATTAGAGTTAAATTTAAGTTATCGTATAAATGTTGTTTAAAATACGATAATAGAAAAGTTCTTACTTTTACCTTTTAGCTCCCAAGAAAAAAAAGTTTAACTAGTAGAAGGGTTATACCTAAACCCTTCTACTGACATAATTAAACATTTTTTTTTCCTTTACTTACTATTTTTTTATATATGTAAATTTTTCTAGTTAAGTATTTAGGTCGGGATTTCTAAACTTTTTCAAACTAACTTTTAAGCTAATATATAGACAGAATATATATAAAACATTGAGACTTAAAAAAAAATATAAAATCAAGTTTGTTTTTTGAGAAATAATCATTTATTATTATAAACTTCGAAAAAAACTATAATCAAATTGTTATACAAATCATTGTTTCATAAAAATCAAGTTTTAATTTAAGTTATTCATACTTTTTACTGTTTAAACTAGTTTTAAAAAACAAATTTGTAACGTTTGTCTGCGCAATAAAATAAATATTTTTAGATTGTCTAAAAAACACTACAGTACAACGCTATAACTATGTTTAACTATGCTTTTCAACTTAAAAAAGGTACAAAAACTTCGTTTTTTGGAGTCTGAAAAAGAAATTAAAGCACATTATATGTTTTTTTTTTAAAAAAGGGTTATTTTTAAATTTGCTCAAGTCATAGAACAAATAACTTTTATAACAAAAATACTATTTTTTGAAAGTCATTCCAACTAAGTCTTTGAAATTAATAAAGTATCAGCTGTTTAAATGTTTTACAGTTTTCAACCAATTAAAGTGGCTCTATATGGAATAGAATACTCATACTCGTAAACAATTTTAAAAGTTACATTTCAAGTACTAGTAGTTTTGTAGTAAAAAGTATTTAAACAAAGTTATTATAAATAAGTTTGTTATGTGACTGAAAAAATAATATATTGAAAACTTACACATTTTTATATACAAATTTAAGTGTGCCACCCACACATACAAATTAATTCCACCTTTGAATTTTATTTTGAGACTATATGAATAATAATACGTTTTTATTTATACAGTAAAGCATACTGAAACAAAAAAGTTTAGATTTGATCAAGGCTGAAACTTCGTATGGTTAAAAACTATTTTAAGTTAAGTAGTTTCAAAATGAAAAGTGATTAAATACTGCCAAAATTATGAAAAGAACAGTTTAAAATTTAAAATCAGTTAATCTTTTAGAATTAACTTGAGCTGATTATAGTAGTTCTAATATGCACTTAAAGTACTTAATAGTAGTTCTAATTTGAATAAGAACAAACATGAAGTAAAACCTTTTAAATCTTATATCTTCTAATAAGTTTATGATATTAAGTTATTAAATAAACCATTAAGAGTACTTATTAATTCAAAGTTTCAATTACTTCTAATTAAATTATACTAAATTCTATAGGTTTTTAAACATTAAAAAGCAATTAAGAGAGTATATAAGAATGTAAAACTGAAATTTTAATTTATAAGCTTAAAGTAGCAGTCATAGACTTGTTTCAAATATGGCAAAATATTCTATCAAATAAAATGTTTAGTTAGTTGTTAATGAGCCCAAAATATGTTGAATAAATTTATAGTAAACATATTTTGTGCTCATTACTGACTAGCTAAACGAAATCAACTATTATTACTACTTCTACAGGTGTATACAAGAACTATGTGACAGAATAAATCTGTTTACAGAAAAATTTATACTCAATCATTCTCTATAATTATAAAAGCTAGATATTCTTCAAATTTAAACAAAAATGTTTTGTTGATTAAAGTTGGTGTAAATAAACAACTAAAACTTTTAATAGTTATGAAAAGCTAGAATTTAAGAGAAAATTAAGAATAAAATCTGTAAAATGAAGCAAAACGAATCAAAATAATGTTACTCTGATTTATAATGAATCATTAAATATGTTTACAAAAAAAAACATATTTTTGTCTTCATTACCAATCAGTTTACCTTTTCTATTGGACTTTTTAACTTTTTCAAAGTAATCTGTAAAATATTTAATGTAGTAATTATCAAAAAATTTCTTGAACTAACATTGGTTAGGTATAAAAAAGTACTTAAACTAAAAAACAATAATAAAATAGAGAAAATCAAACTTTTTAAAAACATAAATGTGTAGAATAAACTGTTTATTTTTCTGTCTTATATTACTTTTATCTACTTAATTTAAAAAAAATCTTATCATATTTACTTAAAGTATAATAGTTTAATACTCAAGAAAATAAATCAAGGTACTCATGTACAATTTTAAGATTTTTGATTCCATTTCAATACTCTTAACTTAAAAGTAACTTTAAATACTTCATATGCTTTTAATTAGTTTTTTAACTTGGTATTACTTAAATTTAGCTTGTTAGTAATCAACTGAAAGTATGTAAAAAATAAATTCTATGTAAAATTTTATTGTTTACTGCTAATTATTTAACCAAATATTTTGTTAATTTATGCTAGTTTAAAACCAAGTAAAGTAAACTTACAATAATAAAATAAAAGATAAAGCAAAAAAAAATATTAAAACAAACATTAGGTAGGTAATTTTCAACTGGAATTATTTTTTATTTAAACTTTTTACAACAAAACTAATGTCATGATAACTACATTCTACTTTGTGTGTAAAAATATTTCTTAAAAGTAATACTAAAAAATAATTTGTTTATTTGCATAGTTTTGTTTTTAAAATTTTTTTTAGTTAATCAAAAAAAAATTATACCTAGAAATTTTGATATAGAACCTATATGGACTGTAGGTTAGTTGAACAAAGACTCTATATATAAAGTTTATATAAAGAACAGATTTAAACACTGACAAATATACAAAGAACTAAAACTTTAGTTATTAATTTAAATTGGTAAAACCTTTTCATCATAAATCAAATCTATAAGGAATATACTTTAAGAATGTATAAACTTTATTGAAAACTATCTACTTATAAATTAAAATAAATATCACTACATAGAAAAAAAATTGTTTAAAAAGCACTTTACAATAGAGTACAAGTATAGTAAAATTCTAGAACAACATCTTCTCTCAAATCTCAAAATCTCAAAGAAACGTTAATTACGCAACTTTAATTTTCTTTTATAAATTAGTTTACACAGAAAACTTTTCTCTTGACTAAATAAATTAAGAGTAGTCTCAAAACTTTATAGTAAAATAATAACAGGTTAACAAAACATTATTACATACACAAAACTTGCTGTTCGCAAAAAGTTACAGTATGTTAGTATTTCGGTAGTACCTTTTTATTGTAAGAAACATTGTGTTAGTCTTAATTTTTTTTTTGAATAAACTTTCTGCATCTATTGACGTATTAAAACGAAACCAACAAATAGTGATTTTTATTTGGTAGATATAAGTGAGTTATTTTCAAACATTAGCGTCAATAACTTGCCATATTTATTTTATAACCATCGAAACTGGTGGTAAACTAATCAAGTAACATTGTAGCTTTTAGTAGAAGTTAAATTGTTTTATAATTTTAATTTTTCTGTGTAAAATCCGTAAAGATATTTTTTACTTCTTTCTCAAATTTTAATAGATTTTAGAAGAATACCCACAATGCTTATGCTAGCATTCATTAAATATAAATCGATAAGTAGTTGTAATCATCTTCATAATAAATATTGAATATCGCTAAATTCATAAAATTCTTTGCTAGGTTTACAAACGTATACGATTTAAAACGTGATTAGATTTTTAGCAAAGAAACCTCATTTCAAAAACTTATAACTTATATAGAAAAATAAAATTTTCTAGTCAAAAAAACAACTAAGTAATTCGAATTCGTAATAGATTTGAGCGCACGTTGCGTTATAAACTAGGCCCTTAACATTGTATAAGTAGTATGTATACATCCCGTTAGCGACAATATAATCTGATAGTAAAATTATTAGCATATTGCAACCGTTTATTTTATTTAAATTATTCAACTTATTGTAACAATAATTTGATGTAGTCTTTTAAACTAGTCTTTTAGATTTATTATTTTAAATCACTTTTATGAAAATACTATTCTAATGATTTGTTCTTTACTAGTATTTAATATTATTTATTTTCGGAAGAATTAAAAAGGGCAAATTGTTGTAACTGTTTATTTTATTCGAATTGTTTAACCTAATGTGTTTAAATACTTTTCTATATTTTTTAAATGTAAATTATACTCATTTTGTATAAAAAAATATTCCTTTTTTTTTTATTTATATCATTATTTTTTTATTAATTTTTTTCCAAAGAATAAAAGCGGTAGTGAATTTTTTTCCGAATAATAAAAGCGGTAGTGAATTTTTTATACAAAATGAGTATAATTTACAAAACTTGTTTAAAAAATATAGAAAACTTTTATGAACTTCTAAAACCTACTGGTTAGGTTACTGAAATTTTAGCTACAAGTTTACGTTTTGTTTTCGTTTATGTTAATTAGTTTATTTTTGTTTAATTGAGCAGATAAGTTTTATAACATTTGTAACTATCTAAATTGGTAGTAAAAATCACTATCTTACATAATTTAAGTAGGAAGTTAACTAAAATTAAATAAATTTTCAAAAAATAGATGTCGGAAAACTGCGGCTTGTGAAATATAATTCAAATTTGCGAAAAAAAATGTTTTAGATACTCTTGGTTTCGGAATAAAGAGTAAAAAAATGAGTTAGGTATACTTGATGTTAGTTTTTGTAAGGTAAAATTTGTTAATTTTTTTTTTGAAACTTATATATTTTAGGTCCATAATAAAGATTAGAAGCCGGAAATCATCAAATTCCTTACTTGAAACTTTAAATCTATTTGTGATGTTTTTAATTTAAAACCACGAGTTTTAGTTTTATATAAATTAATTGTTTTTATTTTGATAGCGATAATATATGTAGACTTTTATTTGTAACTATCTATAAACTAATGATTAAGTATTTACCCGTCATTATAACTATTTAAAATTTGTTGTGTTTAATGAGTTTCAATATACTTACACTACTTGTTTTAGTTTAACTTGAGAATGTGTAATGTGGATAATTTTTTACCAAAATAAAATTTCAATGATTATTTTCTGCAAGTTATATCTATTAGGTGCTTTGTTAAAAAATAAATGCTTGTAAAAATTTATTACGGATAGAATAGACAACAAGTATAAAGTTAACATGCCATTAGTTTTAAAACAAAAGCACTTTGAAAAAAAATACAATATGAGTATAAACAAAAAAAAAAGTAATAACTTGATATTCAGTTCTTTTTATTTGTTTTACAACTTTATTTTGTAAACAAATTAAGTCAAACTAAACGCAAAACTTGCATTATATTGTTTATGTAATTTATATATTTAACTTTTTTTGTTTTAAAATTTTGATTTTAAACTAACAGTTATTATGGTGCATTAATTATCTTCTATGAAATATTTCTTATAAGATACTTATTCTCAAATATTTATTCACTTAGCTTATATCATTGATTGAAATTATCAATATAGCAAACCGCTGTGAAAATTAAAAAAAAAAAAAGAATGTGTTTAAAAACATTGGAAAAACTTTTTAGCATACAAGAAACAAATAGAATAAACTTTATTAATCCACACAAATATACTTTTAACCTTACTAAACAAACAAGCATTTCATTACTTAAATTTCAACAATAACTAAACATAATTACTATACTTTTTGTATATAAATTTAAGCAAATTGTTTTTTATTTTAATTTTTTTTAGAGCTTAATTGTTTTTTAGCTCGATGAGTCTATATTTTTTCTATAACTACTTTTGGTCTATAATTTATACTTATGTAGTTTTTTGTTGGTTTAACTTATTAAAATGTAATTGTAAAATTTACGTTTAAAAAAATTAAGCTTAATCGTATGCACATTTGTACGTAGTATTTTGTTTTATTATTTAAAAGTTAATCATCACGTTTTGACATTTTAACTAATTGAATTGCGTCATTAAGTGTAAACCACATATTTTATCTTTTATTTTATCATAAATTTCTGTCAAACTTTTAATTTAATCGATACAAAACGTCAGACAGACTTTATAACCACAGTAACTGATGGTAAATTAATTAATTAATATTTATCTAATCTTAACACTTTAATTTTACGTTTTGATACAAAAAATTGAAACTTTTTACTTATATATATGAATTTATGAGAATTATGTGCATTAAGTATGTAGTTAAAATCACGTTTAAAGTTGTGTCTAATATATTGTTTTGTATTCAGTTTTGTTTACTACATGAAAAGTTTAGATATTTCTTTTAAATTATTATTCAATAAAAGTTTTTTGAAAACCATTCTACCTTTCAAACACACTCTTTTTTATTTCTTTTTTATTCTGACTTTAAATAACTTGTATATATTCTTTTATATAAATAAAGTTATTGTTAAGGAATAATTTACTGTAAAAAATATGATTTCAAAACATACGCTTCGGTACAACTTTTTCTTCCTTAATTATATCAAAAAAAAGTTTACCTTAAGTTTTCAATGACGTATAAAACCTAAAATCACAAAAAGTAGTTTATTTAAGTTTAACAAGAAGTATAGTTTGTTAATATCGAAACTAATGGTAAAATAATTGACTATCATTTATATGATCAAGAATTTGACAATGTCTTGTTTTCTTAAGAAAAAAATTTCTACACTATCATGGTATAACTCAATGGTTTTCAAATAACTTAATAAAAAAAAAAGTTGAATGCAACAAAATAAACTATAAAACTACAGAAAAACATTTGCAACAACATTACAGTTAAATGCTATTAGATATTTTTATTTTTATTAGTTTAGCTTTTTTATAACAATGTTAGTAAACTATATAATGTATAAAATTTGGATATTTCATATAATTTTTTTGATCGCATTTATCTCAAAAACTAATTTGAATATTTTGAAGCGGTTGAGAATGTATGATAGCTCTTATTAAGCTCTATAAATAAGGTCAACTGTCAAAAATCAAGGTGGTTCTCCAATATGCCCCTAACGTTTTTACATTAAAAAAAAGCTGAAGAAACTAGTTTTGCTGTACTTATTTTCTCAATTTTAAGGGCATCTGATATTTATAGTGATATAGTGATTAAAATCAATTGAGAAGTTAAGCATTTATATCCTATAATTAATATTTTTAGCCCTAGAATAGACTGAAATACTTTAATTATTAAATCATACTTAAATTTTGTTGTTTTAAACAAACTTATCACAAACTTTTTTTTTAAATGCGTCAGACTTATTTTACTTTGATAGTTAATGAAAAAAAAAAAAAAAACTCACATTCTATTTCTAATCATCTAGCTAAAAATTTCTACTTGAACGTTGAAAAATCAAAAATAGTTCAGGAAAATAGAAAACTGTTTGTTTCTAAACATTCTAATCTGTTAATTTACAAGTATTTATTTAAAATCCATAAGTATTGTAGTAAATTTATAGAAATTATCTTTTTTTTTTAATGATAGTGAATAACTGAGTGTAATTATAAAAGTTCAAAAAACAAAGTTTTCAAATAACTTACTATTAATTTATTTCATTCTGTGTTTTAGATCTTTTGTCTCAAAAAAAAAATAAATGTAAAACATTAACACTAAATCTTACTTAGATCATCATTCATGAGACAACAACTAGATATAACTCAATTCATAAAAAATAATTGTTAGATATAACCGAATACAAAAATGTATATTAAAAATATTTATGTTTTGAAATCTGAATTTATTTTTAAAAGGAAGGTTTTATAATACGTAACTGTATTACAGTACATTTTATACTTGTATAAGCTTTTTGTAAACAATATAAAAATTATTGCAACAGTACTAGACCTAACTTTCACGTCATTAGTTTAAAGTCACAAGTCAAGGTATTTATTTTGCTAATGGATTATACTAAATATTTGTTTATGTTATTAAAAGATAACAATTTATAACCGTCTTAACCGATGGTAAAATAACTAGTTAGCATTGCAACTTTTCATATGGATTTAATGATTTAATTTAAAGCGACTTTAAATTAAATTGTGTTTTAATCGTTTTTGAAAAATATAACGTAGAACATGTAATATAGATAAATTTTTTGTACCGTTTTAAACATTGTGATTAACTTTTAAAAAAAGTAATTAGCACAAAAGATTTTTTTTTAATTAAGTGTCAATATGCACAAAAATTAAGTTATGAACTAAAACAAGAGTTTTAAAATTAAAGTGTACAAATGTTATCACATTGACATTTGTATGTGCACATTTGACACTTTGAAATATATTTATGATTAAAACTTTAACTTTTAAAATAAGAAAAAAACTAAATTTCACGTTTTATTGTAAAACTTTACAAAAATAAATTCTCAATCTATAATTGCATTTAACGTCATTAAATGCTAACCACAAATACCAGCTTCATTTTTTTGTATAAACTTAAGTCAACATATGTTATTAGCAGTGACACGTAACTTTTAAAATTTTAAATCATCTAAATTGATGGTAAAACAATATTTTAATATTTTAATCAATTTGTTTTTTGTTATTTTGATATATTATATTTTAATGTTTAATTGTAATGTTGTACTGTTTTTAAAGTCTTATTCTTTTATATCAATAATAACATCGCGATGATTTGTTACGAACAGTTTTTCTCTTATATAAATTAAATATTGAAATAATATTAATCAATGTTTACTTTAAAATGCTAACCAATAAATGTATTCACAAAAAACAAAGTTTTTGATCACAAGTCGAATATTGCAGAAATAACCTTTATGCAAATTTCAAAAAATTGGTGTATTCGTTAGCACTAGTAACATTGTGCTTTAATTTTATTTTTATTGAATTTGAGTTGCTGTGCAGTATGTTCAAAAAAAATCTTCACTATTTTGCAAAGTTTGTTTTATTAATAAATTTTCTTAAAATAAAAGTTTTGCCCTTTAACTTATACATGTCAAACAATTTAGAACTATCTAAGTTTGTATTAAATTTATCTACAACTAAATTAAATTATAGCTTGACATTAAATTAAAACTACAATTCTTTCTTTTTTATCAAACAGTCTATACAAAAAACATTTTTTCTAAACTAAAAGCTAAAGTGTAATCACATAAATTTCTAGCGTTCAACAAATAATTACAAATTTGACAAAAAATTGTATAATGCACACAAAACTTTGTTGTGCACAAAAAATTTTGGGTTTACATTTCGATAGTAACTTTTTTATTGTTAGAAAATCAAGTTAGCTATAATACATTAGCTTGAAGAAAAAAATTGCTTCTTAAAAATAACTAGTGACGTAACAAAATTGGACCCACAAATATTTAAATATATTTAAAATATTAGTTAAAAATCATTTCTAGATAATTATTCGAGTTTATACAAAACTAACTTGTTTTCCATTTAAGCTAATTTTTATTTTTGTTGGTGTTTAAAGCAGGGTTTTTTTTTTCATATAACCTTCTTTAACCAAGTTAAACAGCAAAGGCCCAGCAAAAAACATTTCTTAAAAAGCCAACCTGAAATACACCTTTTTTTTTTTCCTTTGCTGTTCTTCATTAACTCCAGATTATTTGTTTTAAGTTCAAACTACAAACTTATGGCCCTCTTATTGCCCCTTTGCAGATCATTGCCCCAAGTTGCCATATGACTCTTTTTGAGAAGATTTGTTTAAATTATAGTTTATCAAAAGTTTTTGGCTTATTTTAAATATTTACTCAGGTTTAAGGCGAATACTGAAAAACTAGTGCCAGAGTTCGTATTATAAAAGTAATAGTAAGTTGCATCTAGTTCATATAAATGTGTTGGTAGAATTTAAAATGAAACAAAATTTTTGGAAATGTGTTTTCCAAGAACTAAAAAAATCAAAACAAAGATTGTAAATAACTATATAAAAAGCTATATACACTTTTTTCCTGAAGAAATATTTTTGCAATAATGATACATTTAAGCAGTCAAGGTTCGTCATAAATTTAGAGCCAGAAATATTAAGTTTTATTTGATGTACCGATGCTTTGTAACTATAAGTTGTTAAAGTTTATGCTTAAATAAAATAATTTAACCACTAAATCTTGTGGTAAAGAATATTTAAATTCCACTAAAGTTTTTTATTAGTTTGTTTTATAAAGTTTGTATAGTTTAGTCCATATATAATTCTAATTTAATAAAGTTGTCTAGTACAATCTTGTGTATAACTCTTTTATACTAAAATAATAATGCGATGATATTTAGTCATTAGCTACCTCTTTAAGTTAGTACTTTTTTGAAGATTTAAAATGTTAGTGAGTGTAAAATTTTCAATATACAGTACACATTGAAAAGTACAAAAGTCTTTCTAAATATATAAAAGTGACATACTTTAAAAAAATTGTTTATGATTGAACGTTAACGATTTTTACAGTAAAAATTATAAACTTCTCTATATTTAGTAATTCTTTAAAACTGTTTAAATAAAGCATAACAAACATCTAATAACTTGGTATTTCAACCAACCCATTTTAGACTTTTTTGTTTGCCTTTGAAGTATTTTTTCTGCGCATAAGTTATTATTTTAGAAGTTCTGCATTTCGTACACTACTAAAAACTTTATTTATGCATTAATACTGCTTCTAAACTACCTTGTATTGTAAAATATGGATAACAGCAAGTTTTAGCTTAAACTTGTTTGTATATAAATTATTGAGTCATTGTTTTGATAACAAAAGTTCGTTTAGTATTTTGAAGCTATCAAATTTGATAGTTTAAGTTATCAGCAACTGGCTAAACTTATGACAGTAATTCAAAATTATAACTACAGACATTACTAATTTAGATCTTTTAAATATTATATCTCTTTTAATAATTAAATATTAAAAACAAGTTTAGCTCTATTTTCTTATTAGTTATTATATAAATTTCCTTATTTAAAATAAAAAAATTTGTCTATTTACATTTTTTTTTACATATTAGTTTTTTATTTATTTATTTGTATAAAGAAAAAAAAATGTTGGAAAATTAAATTTTAACTTTTTTTTTCTTTAAAACAATCTAAACTTGTTTTAATAGATAAACTTTAAGTTTAACTGCAGTCTATTCGAAGCGTAACAAATTTACAACCACAAACAGGGGCTTTTACAAAAGTATACGATAATGATACATTTTTAGAATGTTTTCTCTTGATTTAAATGTGAATTAATTATTTTAACTAAATTCGTTAACTCAAAATTACTATGTGTTTAGTAAATGTTATTTCAATTTAGGTGTAGAAAAAACCTATTAATGATATTTTTAGACTAACAGAAACACCAAAAATCTTAATTACTAAACTTATTCTTTATTCAAATGGACAAATATTTACAAAAATTGAAAAAAAAATGCCAGTTAAATAACTTCAATAGTTAAAAATTATTGTTATCTTTTCTAAACTTAGACTATTGAACTATTCTCTATTATACTATTGAACTTTTTGTCAATGTTTCAAATATTTTTAAGCTTGATTTATTTATAAGGTTCCAGAAACTAATTATTTTTCTAAATTGTTTATTAAACAAATTAAAAATTTTAAAAAGGTTCAGAATGAATTATATTAAAAATTTATTTTTATAAAGGTTTTTAATGTTTTTTGTATTTTTGTTATAAATTAACAGTTTGAACTTTGAATTTTACTAAATTATATAAAAATACTGTAAAAAGTAACATGCAGGTTATTTCAGAGTATTTTTTTATAGTTGCCCAAATAGTTAGTATAGTTTAATTTAATTATATAATTTCTACCTGTATCAATAACTTTGTTAAAATATTTCTTTATACGTAATGTACTATCTATTGATATTCATTATTTATTTTAAAATCGCTTATTATGTACTTTTTCCTAAAAAAAATATAATTAAGCATATTTGAAGTTATAATTTATATCCTTAGTTGTCTTAGCTCAACAGTTATGCAGAAAATATTGGCTTTTAATTCAGAAGAAAATATATTTTAACAACATAATATAGTTAAGAAAACAAACTATGCAATCAATTAAATCAATAAACAAATGTTACTTCGAACTACACGAATAGTATTATTTAACATTGAATATTAATTAAAAAGTATATTATATAGTAAATACAATTTTTAGAATTTTTAACTCACTTTAAATTAGAGTGAGCAATTTTTTAGGACGGTGGGTAAGGGACAGAAATTATGTATTAAAGTATTAAAATTATTATTTTTTCACAAAATTTACCCAGTTATACTATTCAATTTAACACTCACTAGTTTTTTGTGAACTACTTTTTTAATATTTCTACTTAAAGTTTCAAATCTCCCATAAATTATTTCTAGGACCATTTTGTGTTTTAAGTTATTCATTTCAAATTACAAAAAATCTAATAAAAATTTACATATAATTAAGCCAGCTAATTTTACTTGTATTTTTATTTATCACAAAATGTCTAAAATGAGTTGCATTGAAAATCGACTTTGAGGTTTAAATGCTCGAGGTCCGAAGTTTTACCTTTTGGTGGCTGAAATCCACTAAGATTCCTGTAAAATTAGCGGGTCGTATCTGACCCTTCTATACTTTAAAATATTTAAATAAAATCTGTTATATTGTATCAAGTTAAATTAAAAACAAACTTTTACTATGAAATATAATTTATACTTTTTGAATACTCTCAAAGTATTAATTGCTTTCAAAAGGAAATGTTTTATCTGCTATTAAACAGGTTAATAAATAAACTTGAACAAAAACGCAAATTTTGTTTTTTCAACTGAACGCTTTGCCGTAAATTGTGAGATAGAGTTAAACATAATACTGTCGTTCGTTTTAACTTAGATAATTATATTACATCAAAAATTAAAGGACTTACTATAATTTTTAGGAGGTGTTATATTTTAAATGAAACAGCAAAATTACTTTTAGTTTTATATATTTTTTACTTTTGTTGTTTTATAACATTTGTAAGTTTTAGTGAAACTTTATAAAAAACAATACACATGAAGAAATTAATTTCAGTAGGAAATAACCTAAATTAAATCAGTAGTACTTTAAATAATACTATTTCTGTTGTTTTGTAAACTTAACATTATATTTGGAGTTCAAAATAATTTAATGAATTAGGTTTTCTAAAAACAAAAGCTACAATTATTTTATTTTTCATCAAATTTCTACAGTTGCTTGTTTCAACTAAGTAAATCTTTTAAAGTATAAAAAAAGCATATTTGTTAAATATTTGTTCTACTTTGGATAATGTCTTATTTTAAATTAACAGTTCCCTATTTTTCACAGGACGTTTATGCTAAACGGTTCTTTTTGTCTACTTTTTACATAACATTTTCATTATACTATAGTTTTTCTTTTATATGTATATATTTTAAAGAGAATTTTATAAATATTGATGACAAACTTTATTACACTATAGTAGCAAATGGTAGTTTTTATTTCTTTTAAAAACAATTTAACAGACGTTGATAAATAGTTTATTCAAAAAACTCTAGTTTGTAATCTCTTATCTAAGTTACAAAATTAATACTAAACAATTAATTTAGTTCTTTATTTTTTATATTTATATTGCCATGTTATGTTTTACAATTTTAACTAAATTTATATTCTTATATATGTATGTCACTTAGTACAAAAAAAACTTAAATTTTAATAAATATTGGTAAACAAAGTGTATATTTTATTTAACCATTTCAAATTATAACAGACTTTGTTAATTTTAAATTTGTAATTTTGAAAGAATTTATAAGGTTTAGAAATATTAAAAATTTATACTTGTAAACATAGTATCAAGTTCAGATAAACATACAATCAATATTTAATTTAGGGAAATATAAGTTAAGGTTTTATTTAGGTATGCAGCCATTTTGTAATCAACAATTTTGTTACTATCGTTATAGATAGCTAAAAAACAACTCAAGTAGAAAAACTAATAATCACCGTAAAACTTAAGATTTAAAACAACAACTGAAGTAGTAATTTGTCTCTAAAGCTTAATCGCCGAAATCTCAAATAAAAAAAATTTACATACTATTGTGCTTAAATATTGTTTTTTATTGAGTTTGGGTTGATGAAACTTTTTAAATATAAAATTTAAAAAAAAAACATTTTTTTTTTGTTGTTTTATGAAGTTTATAAACATTGTCTATGGTAATTTACCTATAAGTATAAAATTTAAAAAAAAAAAAAAATTATAGTTTGTGCATCAAATCAGAGAAATGTATTTACTATTATAAAAAAAATATTTTTAAATTTATATTATCATCAGTAGTAATCCTGGTATCATCATCCGATTGTTTAGAAAAAAAAAGTAATTTAGAAAAAAGGAAAAATGTTTCATTGGAAAATTATGGGAACTTTATTACAAGCATGACATATTACAATAGATTTTGACGAGTAGTTGATTAGTTTTCTATTTATTTAGAAAAAAATAATTCTACTATTGCTTTATTGACGTAAACCGAAAAATCATAAGTGAAGTTAAACAAAAAAATAAATAAAAGTATTCACACCATCATAGCATTAGTTTTGTTATTTGCTAACTTAAATCAACTTCGGCAGTTATTTCCTATTAGCAGTAGATAACTTATTATGTCATGATCTTATCACACACTGCAAAAGTCAAAAATAAAAGAGCATTACATTAATTAGGAAATTTAAACATATATATCATTAAATGAAATCAAAGTTTGTGAGTTTGGCTGCAATTTATCTATAAACGTTTTTTTTTTTGGATCTTTAAATTAAAAAAATTCGTTACCTAAATCTTAAAGAAAAACAGCTGTTTTGTCGATAAAAATATTTTGTGATTTTAACAATGTAACTACAGAAACCCTAGTTTTGTTATTTAACAATTTGAATTAATTTAAGCAACTTTTTTATTATCGAAGTGTCTAAAAATTACAAATGTCATGTTTTTGCCACACTTTTCGGTAGCTTTAAACTTCAAGAAAATATAAAACTAATGTAAATCTGGAAAAGTATTTATATATATGAATCAATTTCGACAGATCTTTTTCGTTGGAAGTACTAAGTACTTTATAAGTGGTTTACGGCACAGTATTTTAATTCACATCAACAGAAACATTTCGTTATCTTCTATAATTAACCAGTTGGTTATATAACTTTAGTTGTTTTGTACTTATATGTTGTAAATTCAGATATAAATGTTCAGCATATGTTAAACTAACTGTTTTTTTATTAAAGTAACATAGCGATATAGTTTATAAAATTATATAATATACAGTAAATTATTTAAAGTGTTTTGTATCAAACATTTAGTTTAACATTTACATTAAAGACTTTTAATATAAAAAGTTTTAAGTTTAATAGCTGGAAAGTTTAATAATTTAGTAGTCAGGAAAAAAAAGTAATGTAAGTTGTTACAAAGTTTGAATGTTTGTAGATTACATTGTTGCAAACATTAGATACTATTATACTACATTGTAAATAAATATTTATATTATTATTCATAGTATTACACTGTAAGCAAGTATATACAAATCATTATGTTGTTTAAACTGGTAAAAATAAACTATTTTTAATTGTTAAAGTCTAGTTTTCTCAAAACATTTAGAAAAAAAATAGTTACCTGCAATTTTAAATACTTTTACTTTTTATTAATTTCAAGACTATGTTTGAGAGACTTCGTCTGTTTCTAAACTGTAGAATTAATATTTTAATAAATAAATCTAAAAAATTACACATTAAACGTTTAAGGCTTAAGATATTGTTACTGTTCTAAGAACTTGTACAAATTTTCTTTTTTAAAGATCTTTTAGACTATATAAAAAATGAATTATATTTAAGAGAAATCTCGAAAAACTTTTGCTAATTCCATACAATGGAGCTTAACAAATGGCTTTGACTTGTTTCATTAAAATATGTTAACTACATTTAACGATAAAAATATTACTAGTTTGTATGTCCTTAGAGTTATTTTATTTAAAAAAAATATTTATCATCAGTATATATTTTGAAATTTACTATTATCATCTTTTTTTTTCTTTAAATATTTTATTTTATTAACAAGAAAACATATTAAGTATTATGCACACGTCATAAATTTAAAACAACAATTTTAGACTTTATTTAGTAGTAGTATAATTTGTAGTTTAACCAGTTAATTACATTAAACAAGGTATGATAATTTGTATCCACCAAAACTGGTGGTAAAATAAACTACCAAAATTATTACGTGTAGTATAGTATCTGTTATTTTTTGTTGTTGAAAATTAATATTATTTATCGTTAAGTACATTGTTATGTATTATTTTATTGTTTCAAAATAGTGTTGCAATGATATTTTCTCATTAGTTTGTTAGTTTTAGAAAAAATTAGTGTTAAACTTAAAATAACATTTCACCATTAATTATTCAAAACATCTTTTCTTAGTATATAAGATAGAATTGTATAAGTTATACTTAAACGATTTTTACATAAAATAATTAAATTTTTAGTTTTAACTTTTAATTTGAACAAATTTATTTAAATTAAAAAAACTGACTCAATTAAGTCAAACAATTTTATGTATGTTTATGTTTTAATATGTATTAAAATCGATATACAACTTGTGGCTTTATAACTTTTTTTTTCTTACTTTAGTTTTAATTCATTTAAGTTTATACAGTCTAACATATATGGAATTTAACTGTTTTTTACTACTGACTTTTAGGTTTGAATTTTAATTTTTAAGCAGAAAACCTTTTTTTAACACAGCCTATTTTGGGATTAAAAAATAACTAAACGGCATGCGTATTTAAGGAAATTGGCAGGTCACTGTAATCTAATATTGAAAAAAAACTGTGCTACTTCGCTGAAAAAAGTCCAGACACGTTCTTGTACTATACTAAATATGTGTGTATTATTATATATCGGAACGTGGTTTATTGAAAACCACAAGTTTAATTATTATTTAAAAGTATTACAGTTAGATTTTGTTTATCCACATTGCCTTTCCTTCTTCAAATAGTTTTTAACTATTTAATTTGGTAGTAAAATATCTAGAACTCAACTTATGTTAATATTAAAAAAACATTTAGAGTAATAACTACATATGTAAAGTATTAAATATAGTGACGTCATATAATGGAAACAAAAAACATACGCTTTTTTTTTTTGAAATACATGAAGTATATTTTTCTGTTTATATGAAAATTTTAATTTCAGAAAAGTTTCTGATTAGTATTAAAATTATTACAAAAATTCAACATATGATCGAAATCTTAGGAAAAGTTATAAAGATACTGTACTAGATTTATCAAGTAGTAGCTCAGTTATTTTCATTTATATAAATTAGTTATTCCTATTGACAGTAGTTAGCTTTAAAACACTTAAATTTTTAGTTGTAAAATCCTATGGTAAGTTTTAAAACGTAACAGTTGCAAATAATTTGTCAATAAGTTAAAATTGTAATGTATAAAGTATTGGCAATTAAACATAATATTATTATATGCATACGTCTTATGTCAAAACAGTATTGCTATGAAATATTTTATTACTTTTTTCAAAATTAGTACTTCTAACAATAATTGAAACGTTTGCGCTGACTTTTAACAGAATCAGTACACATTAATTAGCAAAATATCTTTCCTAAGAATGAAAAATTAAAAAACTTGAAAAACACTGTTTTAATAATGTACATAAACTTTTATCGCATGAACTAGTAAAAATTTAGTTTTTTTTTTTAGAAATAATGATGAATTCGATTATTATATTAAGCATATATTTATTTTTGCAAAAATGCTTGTTTAAGTATACAAAATCCTAAAATATTTCATTTAACTTGAAACTTAATTTTTAACGAATTTTTCACCATTTACATATTAAACAAGATATGAAGTGTTTTAATTCCAACTTAATTATAAGAATAAGTTTACTTTAACCAAATTTGTACAGAATAATATATAAACAGATAAATTTTATCTATCTTAGTTAATAGTAAAACTATTTGTACTTAGCTCAACTTGTTGTAGAAAGAAAACAAAAATATTCACAATATTAAACTAAATGTGCTATTTAGTAGTCAATCTATTGACGTTATTAATGCAAACTACAAAATATTAATGTAGTTAAATTAGCTAAACCTGATGATATATGCATGGTTAATAGGAAAATAGTTTTTAATCATACTAATTTATGGTAAAATTATATAACAAGTTCTAAAACAGCCATGTATTCAAATTAATTTTGTGAAAATTTTTGTTAATTTTATATAGTTATGTTACAAACATGTTATGAATAATTTTTTGTACCTAAAAGAAACTGAGTTGTTCTTCTCACAATAGTTATTAAAATTATTAAAGGAATTTTCTTTGACGTCTGTAGTTCAAAAAGTATAAAAATTTAAAAAAATTAGAAAGCTATACTTTAATTTCCTAAACGATCAAAGTAAAAAATTGCTATTCATACCCAGTATTAGAGTTTTTTTATAAAAATGGTTTATCATAAATACCAGTTGAAATTTTAATTTCCTCAAAAAGTGACTTATTCTATATGCTTAATCTTTAAAATTTGACCCAATGTTTATTTTTGAAACAAAGACTTGGACCTTAGTAGCCCTTAATCTTTTTAGCAAAAACTTTTAAGGATAATTTGCATGTAAGGATTAATTAACCAATATAAAAATTATAATTTATTGATAACAACTTTTTTATTTGTTTTGTATTCTATTTATAGTAGTTGAGTGAATTATAAATAAATACAAACAGTACTAAAAAGTTGTTATATATATGTTTGTAAATAAAAACAAATATACAAAGAATGTTGAGTTTAAGTGATTTTAAATTTTTTTAAAACTTGTTTCATATTGCTATATAAAAAATGTTTTAGATTATCTACCACTAAAACAGTCTGAAAACTACCTCAAAATTTTAATTGAATTTTAACCTTATTCTTTACAAGCCAGTTTAGTTAATACGCTAATATTTTTGCTAATGTAATAACTTATAAGAAACGATTAGCTAAACTAGTCTAAACTGTATTGTGTTTAATTAAATAAATAAAAGAACTTTATTCTTTAAGTACAAATATATGTTTACTGATTTAATATATCTTAAACAGACGTGTGCAAAACAAATATTTATTTATGACCCAGTTTCAATAATATAAAAACTGCGACCTCTTCAAGTAAAATAAAATAGTAAACTAATTAAACAATGTTGGTTATATATAATTTCATTTAAAATATCTTTCAGTAAATTTTGTTCAGTCAATGTTATGATGTTATTTAGAAAATTATCGAAAAATCTATTAATACATTTTAAAACCTTTTAAATCGAAGATGAAAAATGATTTAAAGGAAACTTTCATTTTTTTTTTATAAAAGCAAAAATCAAAAAATAAATTAAAATTTATCAATTTCAAGTTGTAGAATTCAAAGTTAAAGCTTAATTTAACCCTAGTGTTTTATTTGGTCTTTACGATTTTTAACCATTTTAATTACTTTTGTACTGTTGTACAAGTTTTAATTGACATTATCTTAACAAACGTTAAAGAATAATTGCATAAAGTGTGAGAAAGAAAAATTAAAAAGCTCTAAATTATATTAAGTGTCTGATAAAGGCACTTTGATCAACAAGATACAATTATTTAATAAATGTCAAAGTACTGTAATGGAATACCAGTTTCAATTGCTATTCAATTTAGTTTAATATTGAATATTATAAAACCAGTCAACCAGAAAACAAGTTTTCTTAGTATAATTTAGAAAAAAAACTAGAAAGGAATTATTCAAAACAGCCATAGAGAGTGTGTGAAGAGTTTTTATAGAAGATATAGTTTTAGAATTTATTTATACTTTTATTTCTAATGTAGAGTTCTTTTTAAATAATTTTATTTCTATATTGGTGGTTGTTATTTAAAATTTTAAGTAGATGATTATTAATTAAGTTTATACAGTTTTAAGTATATTCCTTATAGATTTGATTTATGTTAAAAAATTTTAACCAATTTAAAGAAGTTTCAATTTTTGTTTTATGTTTATTAATGTTTAAATCTGTTCATTATTTAAACTTTATATAAATAAGTTTTTTTAAACTAACCTACAGTCCATTTAGGTTATACATACAAGATTTCTTAGTAAACAATTTTTTATGTGAAATGAACTAAAACAAAGCTAATAAAAACAAAAGTATGCAAAATAAACTAATATTTTTTTTGGTTTTACTTTTGCGAACTTTTATTAACAACCAAAGTATTATCTCCATATTAGTTATCATAACATTTAATGGTAACCATGATATTAGCTTTGTTGGACATTTATGTGAAATTATACTTATTTCACTTCAATTGTCCATATGTCCATGCATGCATTAGAATAAATTTTAAAAGACAAGTAGAAATAAATAATAACAACAGTTCTCTAACTTATATTTTAAATTCTACTCGATATTTTTTGATTGACAAAGGCAAAATAAATACAATTTTGTATTCATTAATTGCCGTCTGCAAAACCAGGTGAGTATGTAAGCTAGCTATTAAAACCGTGCCGAGACACCTGCAGATTCCAACATGCATATACCAATATGCCGAAACACTTGCAGCTTCCAACATGCAACGAGACACCTGCAATTGTCAACATGTCAAGCCACCTGCAACTGTTAACAAGTCAAGCCACCTGCAACTGTCAACATGTCAAGCCACCTGCAAAAGAGAGAGTAAAAATGTATATAAACGATGAAGCACATCTACAATTAGGTTATTATACCTCAACTACCCTACGGAGCGGACCTAGGCCGCTTCAACGGGGCAACTCTTCCTTCGTGGAAGTAGTGGCAGCTTTTCACGTGAGACTTCGAGGCCGGAGACGTGAATGGCAGTACGATACAAAATAGTTGGCTTGGGACTGCGCGGCCGCAGAGGTTAACTAGAGAACGATATAAAACAGCTTACGTGAGACTTCGAGGCCGAAGACGTAAGCTGTGGTACGATATGAAACAATTTTGATAGTATTTCTACGTTCATAAATATTGTATTTTCCACTTTTATTGATATTGAAGTTCGTATAAGATTAATGTGTAAAAAACTTAAGCGTCGCGCACCATTTTGAATCGTTCGTTTGTGAAAGTAATAAATTGTACATAGTTTTTGTTGTTAATTTTATAACTAAATAAAGTTGCTATACCTATTTAAACCCGATAAAGATAGAGATATTTTTATATCCTATTAAATAATTATAAATAAATATGGTATACAATAGCTTTATCATAAAAAACTTAAATAAAATAGTCTAGTTCGAAATCCCTTACTTTTTATTTGTTCTGATTTTAACTATTTATCATATCTTTTATTTTTAGTTTTTAATATTTACTTATTAAGTTTTAGACCTATGTATGTAAAATATTAGGCTTAACTAGTTTGAGTAAATAATAAAACTTAACATAAAAATAAATTTTTGAATGTAACTATTTGATTACTAATAAGCCAAATTGAGATAATGCAAAGTTAGCCCAGTTAGAAAACTAATTAAAAGCAACTAAAGTAATTAAAAGCTGTTTTAAATAAAAATTTTAGAAATGTAGTTCACATCTAATATTGAATAATTAACTAATTAATTTTTTTCCTGAGATCATTGTAACTAAAGTATTTATTGATTAATAAGAATTACAATATTCTTGAAAAAAGAAATATAAAATAAAAAAATTATCATTTGAATCTTAATATTTGAGTTTTTAAAGATTTAGTTTTACTTGACTTTATTTATTATTTAGTTTTTAGTTCATGAACTTTATTTATATCTAAAATGTAAGCTTAGTTTTTATTCAGCTTATTATTATTATCAGCTTTATGAATAACTTTTAATTTTTAATATATTGAAAGTAATTAAAAAAAAAAAGTTTAAATGGTCAAGATTTAAAATTTTTGTAAAATTAAACTATCGTTATGCTATTTTCATACTAAACTGACATCTATATATAAATAAACCACAGGTCAACTTTTATAAACTAAAGCTTTTTTAAAGTTTTTTATGCTTCGGGTTATATTAAAAGTTTTCTAAATATACTTTTAGTTGTGCTGACTTTTTTTCTTTAAACTTTATTTTACACTTTACATAGAGGTATAAAGTCAAGAAATTTCGGTTTAAAAGTAAAGGTTTATTAACTGAACTTATTTAATTTATTGAGTCTTACTAAGTATAAAGTTGAAATATTTATTAATACATGTATGTAATCATTATTTTAAATAGTAAGTAATAGAGTCAGTAGAAATTTTAGTTAAAAAAAAATAATTACACATATGATATATAAATTTTTGTTTTATTACTTTACTTTTTATCAACTATCAGTTTAAATAATTTTATCATATTTCTGTTTTTTAAATAGAATACTTTATAAAGTTATAAATTACTAGTAACAAAAAATGCTTTCATTAAGAATAAATGGCTTAGATTTTGATTATATATAGTTTTGTCTTTTATTTATTGTATGTATATTTGTCCTGGACAAGACGTTAAAAGGTATCTAAGTGATGTGCGACTCGATGACCGAAAAGAAGACGAAAATTTTTATGCACCGGGTCCTAAGATCAAATAGTATGATGTTTTTGAAACAACATACTATTAATTTACCTATTTTACATCTTTTTAATCATAACAAAAAAAATACTAATTTTATTTTTATATTTCAAATAACAGTTTAGATATAAGTTAAATATAAATAACATATTAGTTTGTTGGAATAGAACAAGCAATATCGTTAACAAAGAATTAAAGCATAAGTTTTTATTACCATTTAAGCTAAATAAAAAAGCTATTTCTATATTTTAAAAAAATAAGCCTTAAGATAAAAAAGTGTTAAACAGAGTTTAAGATACAGCTTTAAAATTTCTAAAAAAACTTGAGATTTTAACTTATAAAATACTTATAGTATTTAAAAAAAGTATTCAAAAACACTTAATAGTATTTTAAAACAATTTTGCTATTTATAACTACATTGTAAAAAAAACTATTAGATATTGCATCTTAATTTTACATTTATTTTTAATGTTACAAAAGAATATAAACATATGGGAAAACAATTGTCTTCTATGCTTAAATCGGTTTGTTGGTACAATAATAATGATGATAATACTCGAGAAAACATTATAAATAAAGAAATAAAAAAACCAAAAGAGAACTCAGTGATAATTTTATTTGATTCAGAAAGTTATAAAACTGATGAAAATTTAGATAAGCTTATTGATAGTTTTACTTACTTGAAAATTAAAAGTAATCTGAAACAGTTAAATAACAATAGAAATGTTATTACTATAACAGCTTTGTTTAAAGCTGGTTTTAAAACATTACTTAAACTAGCAACTAACGGTAAGTCTAAATTAGAAATATATTTGTCTTTTATAATTGTAGCTTTTGCCTATGTTTTACAAAAAGTTTAAGGTCATCATAAGGGTGTTTTTAAATAACAAGTTTAATATTTTACAGGTACAGTGGAAATTAAAGAAGAAACTTAATTTCACTTTTAGATGCAGCTAAATATTTAGCATGTAAAAAGGCAAAGAACAAAATTAGCCAAGACATATATGACAAATTAAATAAGAAAAACTTCTTTTTTTACTACAAGCTAACAAAATTATATAAGTTAAAAAGTTTGAACAATTCTTTTTGAAATTTTTTACTGGAACAGTATATATTAAATGAAGATACTTCAAAATTTTATAAACTAACATATGAAGATTTATTTGATATATTTTCTTGCGAAGAACTGCAAATAAGTACAGAATTGGAACTTTTTAATGCAGCAGTCGATTGGACAAATTACAATAGATATAAACAGAGTAAACACATGAAAACTTTTTGAAGTTGATCAGGTTACTTTTGCTGACCATTGAAATTTTAACAGATATATTAAGAAGTAATAAGTTTTGCAAAGACTGTGTTTAGTGTAGAAGAATTGTTAATAACGCCATTAAATGTAAAATCAATTGTATTGATAGAGCAGTAAAATTATAGTTCCAAAACCGATTTTACAGTTGTAAATTTGAATTCAAAAATGTAATGTTTATCGGAGGAAAGTTTTTAAACAACGATGATTTAAAACAAACTGGTACAAAATACGAGTTTGGAAAATCAATGGCCACGGAATTTATCGAAACAACTAAAATGTTAGTGCAAAGAACTTACTGCAAAACTGCTGTAATTGGTTCAAAAGTATATTGTTTCGGTGGGATAGATTCTAATCATCAAAATCTGAACTCTTGTGAAGTTTACAGTAGAAAATCAAAAAAATGGTCTTATACAACTCCTCTACCAAAAATAAACACCTTTTTTGTTTGTGTTCGTTATTTTATGAAAAACAAAGCTTTTTTGGAGATATGAGCTACAATAATTGGGTTTATGACCCAAATAAAGATAATTGGCAGCAATTATCAAGTATGAACGTTAAAAGAAATGAATGTTCTTGTGTAGTTTTGCAAGGTCAATGCGTCGTTTTGGGAGGTAGATACTTTTCGATTAAAATGTTTAAAACTGTTAAGTCGTATGACCATTACCTCGACAAATGGTCGTCTCTACCAAGTATGCAAGTTGCTAGGAGTTGTCCAGGTGTTGTTACTAAAGGAAACACATTGTTTGTTATTAGTGGAACTGATCTAAAAAGTGAGTCAATTTAAACATCTGAAGTCTATGATTCGATATCACAAAAATTTACTTTTATTGCAAGTATTTCTGAAATACCATATTCTATCAATTTATTTTGTACTCACTCTTACAACAACAGCATTATTTTAACTTTTGGTAGCCTTAATCAAAAATTGTCTACTTAAATTTTAAAACTAAAATTAATTAATAGACAAACATCTTCTCTCAAATCTTTTATCGCTAGTTTTAATCTATTTAACAAGAAAACAAGAGAACAAGAAAACTTGCTTTCTGGTTGAATAATTTTGTTTTACGAAAAAGGACAAATGATTAAAATGGTCAAAAATTGAAAAGAAAAATTTAAACACCAATGTTTGTTTAATCTTTGAGTTTGAATTCTACTGCTTATTATTTATATATTAATTTAAAAACTTTAATAAACCTTTGGTGCGTCTTAAAAACTTGTGCACTCCTGTATAAAACATTATTATTTTTGACTACTTTCAATTTAAATCAATAAAATTTCTATAATAAATAATATTACAATAAACAATAAATTTTATAAATATCAAGCAGAACTACATGTTAGCAGCAGCAAAGTATTTTAGAATTTTAGAAAGTATTTTGGAATTATTTTATGCTCAAAATTAGTAAACATATAGCATAACATAGATTTAATAAAATTTATCAGACTCGGTTTCCCATAACTGTGATCTTCTTCTTTATAATTAAATTTTCAAGTAAATAAAACAGCGAGTGAAACTGGTAATCAATTACAAAAATTTAGAAAATTTGTAAAATTTTTCCAATTTTATGGTCGTTAAAATTTTTAAGAATGTTAAATCAAATAAAGAGTAATAAACCCAAGTAAATAACCTTTCACCGAATACTTAAAAAACTTATTAGATGAAATTAATTGTACAATACGAAAAAAAATCTAACCTAAAAAAATTCGATATTACTAAATTTTATCTAACTATAACTAAAATTATTTAATTAAAGCATTAGAGTTCGTTGAAAACTTATACCCAATAATAGACAAATAAATGAATTTAATAATACTTTTTTGTAAGGTAATTTACATAAGTGAAATTCAAACCTTGGGTAAAAAAAATTTCAAATTAATTATTTAATGTCAGTATGAGATCATTTAACGGGCAGAACTATTTTATTTGTAAAGTTTATTTTTACTGAATGATCAAAAATATCTGTAGAACTTTTAAGTCACTAGAGTTGACTGCACTACAATTAAAATTCCAACAATTCAATTTCTTAAAAAAAAATCTTCGGATCTTAACTAAATGAGTAGTATATATTTATTTTAATTAAAATATTTTAATAGGTATTTCTAATATCTACAGACTATTTTTTTATTACTGAAATGTTTTAAGCAGTTTTAGAGAAAATACTCTTTTTTTACATAAAAATACGAAAGCACAACTAAAGGACATTTAAATTAATAAATAAAATAAATATAAAACAACGAAAATAATTTATTTGTATTTTGTTTTTCTAATACCATTTGCTTTATACATTAAGCAATTAAATTTTAATTTATTAGTTGTTAATTTTTTTAACTTTGTTTCATTTTTATTGTTATGTATGTTTTTTGATGAATATAAATGTCCTTTTTTTTTTCTTTTTGTTTATAAGAACATATTTTTACAACAACATATTATAATTGCTAGACTTTACAAACAAAGTACCACTTGATTGAAAATACTTTGAATGTAATAGTTTCTAATTATTTACCTTGTCTAATAATTAGCTGTGAAAAAAATTTGACTTCACAAGTATGTGACACAACTTTAAAGTTATTTAACAACCATCATAATTTTAATCTAATAATAAATTTAAAATTATTTTTGAGTAAGAAAACCTATCGTTAATAAAATATGCGATTAAAATCTCTAAAAATGACCTAGTTAAGTGTTATGTAGTTTTTTCAAGTACGCTTAAGTTTTTTATTATGTTGCGTAAATACCAAATCAGATCGTATTTATCTAAATATAACTTTTATAAAAACATTTTAACAAAAGTTTCATTTTTGAAACATTATTAATTGAAATCCAGTTTAGACTTGAAAAAACTAAATTAGCTACTTAGTTGTTTTAAAATGAAGCTAGTTTGTTTAATGTAAACTTTTATAAGTATGCTCAAATATTTTTATACCTATGGTAAAATTGAATATTTTTTTTTCAAGTCATATTATTACTTAAGAACCCTATTAAAAGTATAAAATGATAAAATTTATTTATTTTGAGAACAAAATAAAAATGTTACAACGATAAAAAACTTTATGATATACAACATATTTACAATACGAGAAAGTAACATGCAGTAATAAAATAAAACACTTTTTTTTTGAAATTAAGTGTTGATTTATAAGTCTTGTAATTCTATTGTGTACATTAAAATTTATATAAACATAATAATTTTTTTGTTGATACTAATATTTATATTTTTCACACTTATACTTTTGTTTAACAGTAATTCATTTGTGATTACTCAGTACATGTAACACACATTTATGCACTATCATAAAAATAAATATATAAATTATATTAAGTATCCATTCAGCTTAAAAGTTTGTATCAGTAAATGTCTACCTAATGTGTCATACATAAATATAACAGTTTTATTATTAACAAAAACGCTATGATGAAAATACCCAATAGAAATAAACCGTCATATTTCTGCTTTTGTACATAAATATGTACTTTATAAATGTATAAATTTGTACTAAAGTAGCTTAACTAACTTAAGAACACAACATTCTCAACAGTTTATTAAAAAGTTGTAATTGTTAATTTAGTTAAATAAATTACCATCAGTTTAGAAGGTTACAAATTTCTAACTTGTTGTTTAAGCTAATTATATATACTGACTAAAATTTAAATATAACAAATAAAAGCTACAGTTTGTATTTTATGACGTACCTAAATACTTAAATTTGTTTATTGTTTCACTAACTGTAAGATTAATTATTGTGGTTATTTAGAGAAAAACTGTAGGTATAAAATAAGATTATTATAGTTGTAGACTGTAAATGAATCTGGTGTTAAATATAAAAACAATTTTAAAAGACAATCGACATATTATTAAATAACTTGCTTAAAAATAATCGATTTTACTGTCTCTTTAGTATTTTATGAACTAAGTTAATCTACTTAACTATTTATATTGAAAAAAAGGGATTTTTATTATTCTCCTCAATCTAATTAACTGTAGAAAAATATTTTAAAACTGTGAGAACAAAATACTAAAAAATACTAAAATAAGATCCTGATTTTTTTAAATCTCAATTGAACTTTATCTATATTAAATTACAATTAAATTGTACATTCTAACTAAATTTAATTTCAAACACAACGTAACTCGAAGAGTAACAAAAGGTACTTAAATTAATAAAAACATAACTAAAATCTAGACACAATGATTTTGAAAAGTTAGAGTTGAACCTTAGATAATTATACAAACAAATAACAACTCTAAATAACTTTTCAATAAAAAAATTAAAAAAAAAAGTAAAAGTATCTACTTTTTCAATGAATAAATAAAAAATATTTTAAGTTGAAATATTGCACTTTACTGAATTTGAAAAATGATCATTTCTTGAACGCCCTCAACTTAAGTTTGAAAAAAAATTGAAACTTAGTTTATAAAAACTAGTTTTAAATGTATTTATGAACTTTAAACTATAAACTTAATTGAACATTTTTAAGTTTATCAAAAGATTTTTTTTAGTTCAAATGAATGTTTGGTTTTGATTAAAGCGACACAAAGCTAAATCTTATTTTACGTTTAAATAAATCATTATACTAATAAGAAGCTCACTTATTTAGAAAATAAGATAACATTTTGTTTTCTTCGAATGTTTGATCCTGGATTCCTTTAGAATTTAATTCAAAAACAGGTTCGATTGTTTAAAACATAAATGTTTTTTTATGCTAAAACAGTTAGACAAAATTTCTAAAAGAAGTTTCGATTTATTTGATTTTTTCTCATCGTATTCTGGTAATAATTAGAATGGTTAATCTACGTTTTATTTTATTACTAATATTTAAAACAAATTTTTAACAAGATAAAATTAAACCATTGAGCATAAACAAATTAACAGTATGAGATACTTCAGAAACTGTAATTTATGTCTATTTTAATTGAATAAAATTTAAACACTTTTTGTTATTGCTACAAGAAAAGCAGAATGTTAAATGAAAAATTCAGATACGTTTTCTACTTGTATGTAAGTTCATTCACTTCAAAAATGGGAACTAGTTTGTAATCTAATTAGTTTACAAACCGATATATTACAAATCATTAATTATTAGAAGCTTAGTTTGCTAATTATTGTTATATACAATAAACTACTATATTTTTTTTAATAAATAAAAAATATTTTATTAACAATAGTTTTTATAATGATAGCTTTGTTTAAATAACGCTCAAATGGTTAATTTAGTTCAATGGTTATTAATTGTAGTAGTATATCTAGTAAGAATGAAAAACATTGTACATTTCGTAGACACGAAAATAAAGGTAAAAAAAGTAATAAGGAAGTATCACCGCAATACTATTTTATCAAATTAATTATACATGCCAAATATATAAATTAAAGTTAACTATACATTTATTAAGACAGTTTTTATTAAATAAGCGACAATTGCTTTATCTGTAATTATTATAACCAGGTCTTTGGTTACAAACTAATCAGTTTAACATCCTCAGTGTTAACAGTCGAAACTTTTTGGTGTTACTCTTTGTTTAACAAGTTTTAAAAAATTAAATAGATTTGCAAAAAAAATCTGATTTTTTTTTTCAACAATCAGTAATATTATTTATTTAGAAATTTTTTTTTATAAAAAATTAACGGAATAGTTAATTCTAATAGTTTCTCTATAAGCTGAGACCTTTCTATTTGTTTTCAAAAAAATCTTATGATACAATTATCTTTTATTAAAATAAGAAATTTTAGTTAACAATAAAATACAAAAGGCTTAGTAGATAAACCATTAAATCTAACTTTAATAATTTAATGCAATTAGACATTAAGCTTAAATAAAAACTCTATTTTTAAACAATACGAAAATTACAGTTCATGTAAATACAGTTCTAGATAAGAACTCTTTCAATAGATATTTCCCTTAGCTACACAAAAAAAAACTAATTTTAAAGAAACTTAAGTTGGTTAATGTTAAGGTTAAGTGATGTAGCTTTTTTGTTTAAGTGAATAAAGTAGGGTCAGGGTTTTTTGCTTGTACTTTACCTTTTTTTGTTATAAATAAAAACTTATAATCCATTATAAAAACCCTAAATCTAAAATATGTTGCAGTAATGAGTCAACTAAATAAATATAGAACAGTTACTAGTTACTGATAAAACTAAAAGAATTGTTTTAAAAGCATAACTTTATTTTTAAAATAATTTGTATAAAACATTACTTTCTGTCACTTTTACAGGCAACTTCAAATTATAAGGTATGCTATTTGACATCCTTATGAAATTACAATTTCATATGTAAAACAAATGTTAACGATTGTTTGTTGCTGTTAGTTATTTCCGTAACTTTAAAGTTATTTCTTTATATTAAAGTTGGAGAAATAAATTAAATTTGAACTTTAGGTTAAATAAAAACTTAAAAATATATTGAGAAAACTATATTCATTTTTTACTTTAACAATAAACGTTTTAATGTTAAACGTGCTTAGAACTACATTTTTTTGGTTTCAATAATAAAAATTATTAGGTTAAAAAAAAATGCTAAATTTCGTGTATAGAATAACTTTATCGTGAGCTTTTTACTTAGTTTTAAAACTTAATATGAAAAGAACAGTTGATTTTGTTTATAATATTAAACATCATAAAATTTTATAAATGTGTCGATAAATACTTTATAAACCATTTATATATATATATATAAGTAAAAAATTAACTGTTTAATTTACTTCAATGCCATAAACTAAAAATAGCAATCTTTATATATATGAACTAAATAGGCTTATGTGTAGCTAGTCCTAATATAAATTTTTAGACAGCAAACTAATTTTGAAACTTTTAAAAAATCATATGAAAATTTGAATTCTAATTTGAATTAAAATTCTAAATTTCTAAAATTTTAAAACTATAAGCTGTTATAGTTATAAGTTATTAATACTTAATCAAACAAAACATTAAAAGTAATGATGTTTTAATTTTATTAATTTAAGGATAATACCAAGTAAGCAAGTATTTGAATTTATTCAAACTTTTTTAAATAACAAAAAAGGGAGCACAATTCAATTAAACTTAGTATTTATCAGTATTTTGTAATTAAAATTAATTGATGTTTATTCAGAACTATAAAAAAATAAGAAAAGTATTAGAACACATATAAGATATGAAAATAAAAGTTATTAAACGAAGTTAAATATCAGGAGTAACAGTAAAAGTAAAAATGTCAAATAAAAGATAAACAACTAATAAAAATTATTTATAAAAATTAAAAAAGAAAATAAATAAAAACAAATAAAATTAGTTTAAAAAAAAGATAACGACCGAGGGTAAGGATTTAGGGTAACAATGATAGTAAAAATTTAAATTAAAACAAAAATAAAACTAAACATCAATTAAAATCATCAATGAAAATAACAGTAAAAATAAAAAATAAATTAAAAAAAAAAGTTATCGACCGATGATAAGGGTTTTTGGTAACATTAATAGTAGAAAAAATAAATTAAATTAGAAAAAAAATCAACCCGTGCAAAAGTGTTATTGTGCAATAGTGACCCCCTTGAAAATAAATATTATTTATAGAAATAAAAAGTAAGAAAAAAAAGTTTAAAAAAAGATAACGACTGAGGGTAAGGATTTGGGGTAGCAATGATAGTAAAAATTTAAAAAATAAAACATATTAAAATAAAAATGATATAAGATTAATCAGAAAAACAATCAACCTGTTCAAAAGTGTTATTTTGAAACAGTGACCCTTCGTACAAAAGTTACCCCTCTTGCAAAATTGTCTTTTTTCAAAAATGTCCTTTGTGCATATTCTACTTCTACTCAATGATAATATATCTCAGGCATCAGTGACGTCATAAATTGAATACCACAAAATGTAGCTTTTACTTGGTATGTCTTTTTTATAGTTTATATAAATTAACTTTTTAAGCTTAATAAAACAAAGTTTGTAATCACCATAATTGAAGGCAATATTAATAGCTCTAATTCCGACTGACCATTCAATAGAAATTGTTTAACTTATTATATTGCTAGTTTAATATATTTTTATTAGTTTTTAAATCTTATTTATAAATATACATCATAAGTTTATACATGTGGTGTTTATAAATATTTTGAATCAAAAGAGTACTGCGATGATATATTTTAATTAGTTTTTTTATTTAATCAATAACTTTTCGAATAGCGAAAGTATTAGCGTTAATTTTAAACAGACATAGAATACATTTAATCGTTAACAATATGTCTAAAAATAAAAAACTAACATAATAAAAACAAAAGTAAATAGATTAAATGAGTTTCAATTTAATATAATTAAATAAAAGTAAAACGATAATTTAAGAAGTTTCACAAAAAAAAATATATATTTTTTTGCTCATTGAAGCTTTGAAAATTCCAAAATTTCATTTAAATACTTTTAAAAATAGTAGAACAAAACATTAACTTTAATTTTTTACCTGTGACTAAAAGCAAGTTTAATGTAAACATCTATATTGAGGAAGTTATATATATGTCATCGAATTCTTGTAATGTTGTAAATTTATAAAGTTCACAGTTTGTAAAGCCGAAACCGGCTTTTAGTTAAAAAATTAAACAAAATTGTAAATGAGCTATTCAGTGTCAAAAGCACATTTTATTTTGTCAGTTAAGTGTGTACAACTTAGTTCTACAGACAATTTTAGAGCAAAAAAGTCAAGGACAAGAAATAAACTTTATCAGAAACTAAAAAAGTTTATTACTAAAAGTTTACTAAAATATATTTAAACTATTCTGTTCTTCTTTTTAAAATCATTTTACAAAGAAAACTTTTCTCTTAATAAAAAAATTGAAGAGTAAACACAAAACGTTATATAAAAATAATCACAGTTTAAAAAACAAACATTACTTACACAAAATTTGCTGTCCGCAAAAAGTTACAGTACGTTAGTATGTCGGTAGAAACATTTGTAGAAAAAAAACTTATTAGCTTTAAACTTTAATTTGAATAAACTTTCTGCACATGTTGACGTATCAAAACGCAACCGACAAATAGTGATTTTTATTTAGTATATATATTTTACTTATTTTCAAATATTACTGTCAATAACTTGCCATACTTATTTTATAACCATCGAAACTGATGGTAAACTAATTAAGTAACGTTTAAACTTTTAATAGAAGTTAATTAGATTTATAATTTTTATTGTTAGTTTCTAAAAACCGTATTGAGATTTCACTTTTGTGATGTACTCTTTTTACATATTCAAATTGATTTTCGGAGAATACTCACAAAACCTATGCTAGCACTCATTAAATTTAAATCAATAGGTGGTTGTGCGATTCAAAGATTGGTTAGATTTTCATCGAAGATTCGTAATTTCAAAAACTATAATAGACATAGAATTTTATCTTAGTTTTAAATGTTTATGAAAAAAATATTTGCAATAATAATACATCTTAAGTATCTAGTGACATCATAAATTAAAATTTACATATCGTAGTTTTTACTTTGTATACATATTTTTTAATTAAAAATATGTGCCCACTTTTAAACTAAATAACAAAAGATTGTAATCACCATAATTGATGGTAGTATTTCTAGCTCTAATTCCAACTAGATTTTTAATATAAATTGTTTTAATTAACATATTGTTAGTTTAATATGATTTTACTATTATTTTTTGTATAAAAAGTAAAAAGACAAAACTTTAAACTTGATTTGTGTAGAAATTTTGTATCAAAAGAGTACTTTTATACCGATTCGAGCTTTTGTTATATATGTCTATTGATATGGGTCTGGTTATAACGGACTACCACGCGCTAATACTTAATAAATTCTAAGTTAATTCTTGAGCTAGTGTATAGACTGATTAAGCTAATTAATAAAATAGTTTTACGAAGTGTTGTTTGAACTTATACTAATATTCTAACAATTTATAACTGTTTATTGAACTTACACTACTATTTACTTAAAGAGGTTTATAAAGTTGTTACATAACTAACATTACTTGTATAAATGAGATTGAGTCTGTAAGTTAAGAGTGTTCCTACAATGGATAAATGTGCGATTGCAATAAACAAACTAACACATAAAGATAATAATTCAACAAACTGTACTAGCGCATACCTCCAAAATATTACTTCGGCCTAACAGTCTATGTTAAAAATAATTGACATCGTTACGCTAGTACGATGTCGATTGTTTTTAGGAACGATGTTTAGTAACGATGTTTAATGCTAAGACAAACTACTAAATATGCAGGGTTAATTGGTAGAGACAATACTAAAACAAATAATAAGCGAAACAAAGCACTAACAGGTGAATTAACATGAAAAGATTTTAGAAATGAAAATAAATTAAAACTACTCTTTACCGCTGACCACAGGAGAGCATTACACTGTAACCATGGAAATTGATGGTAAAATAATTAACTAATACTTATCTAGTCTTAAAATTTTATTTGACGTTTTGATACACAAGAAACTTTTTACCTATATGTATGAATTTATGAGAATTATGAACATGAAGTATCTAGTTAGAAATACGTTTAAAGTTGTGTCTGTTACATATTGTATTCAGTGTTGTTTACTACATGAAAAATTTAGGTATATATTTTAAATTTTTATTCAATAAAAACATTTCAAAACCTATTGAAAAGGAATCTACCTTTCGAACGTACTCTTTTTAATTCCTTTTTTATTGTAACTTTAAATAACTTGTATATTTTGTTTGTATCAAATAAAGCTATTGTTAAGAATAATTATCTAGCAGTAAAAATTATGATTTAAAAACATACGCATTATTATAACTTTTGTCTTCTTACATTATATTAAAAGAAGTTTACCTAAAATGTTCAATGACGTATAACACTTTAAATAACATAAAATTGTACATTTAAGTTTTAGTTATGTTTTTATTTGGAAAAATATTAATGTTCTTAAGTTTTTGTAATCACCATGTTTGGTTTATAATACTAATAAAGTTTTGTTTAGAAAAACTTAAAATTTTAATTTTGTTTGAAATTAGTAAAGCTAAGAATAGTTACTGTTTTTTTGTATATAAATTTCAGCATACTGTGTTTTTTATCTATTTTAGAGATTAATTTATTTTCTAAATGATTCTAAGTTTTTTCAGTAATTACTTTTAGTTCTACTTATTATATTTGCATACTTTTTGTTAATTTAAGTTATCAAAAGTGCATACATACAATTTATATTTAAAAAAAGAATTAGCAAACTCGTTAAAAAAATTATTCGTAATACTTCATATAAAATTAAAATAAATGATTATCTTACTTCCTCAAATATTTGTATTTTATTTTGACATCTTAACTATCTGGTGACGTCATTAAATAAAAGCTATAACCTTTTATTTCATTATATATTTTTGTTAAACTTTGGTTAATTTTTTTTACGAACCCTAAGTATAGTTTAACATCGAAACTGATGGTAAAATATTTAACTTACATTAATCTGATCGAGAATTTAGTTATTAATATATAATATTGTTTTCTTAAGTTAATTTTTTCTACACTTTTATTGTACAATTAAATGATTTTTGAATAAATTAATAAAAAATAAAACAAAGTTGAACGCAACAACATAAACTATAAAACTTAAAAAAAACTGTGGAATAATATCATCGTTAAATGCTGTTGATATTTTTAGCTTTATAAGTTTAGCTTTTTCATAACAATATCAGTGAACTATACCAGGGGCGTGTCTAGATAATTTTTAAAAGCGGTTCACATTTTTTTTTCGTTCTTAATATGCCGCTAAGTACGCATTTCTTAGGTATGCACTGCCAGTTAAGTTCGCATTGTGCGTACTACGCAAAATTACGCCGAAAAACTCTGCTTAGAAATAAAAAATAAACAAATAAGAAGTAATAAAAAAGTTTTTTTTTTAATTTTTTTGCTAGAAAAAGATTTTATAAAGAGAAATTTAAGTTTGATCTTAATCTTAGTATAGAAAAAGTTCTTACAATTTTTTTATTTAAGTTTTGAATAACTTTACATTTATTTATCTATTTATAATAAGAACATTTTTTTCAAGTAATTTAATCTATAAAATTTGAAATTTCAGCAAAAAAATGTTTAGATTAAAATAATGAAATTAAATATCTTTAAATTATTTTCAAATGCTTGCCTGATAGTGCAGGGTTTCTAATGAAGATTTTGAAATCTATCTAAGCTAAAAATTGCAAAAATCAAGAATCAACTTTTTGGCAAACATATATACAAAAATAAAATAACTTAAAAAAATATATCAAAATACCATAAATGATAAAAGAATAAACTGTTAGGTGGTGTAGTGGTCTAAAGATGATTTTAAAAACTCTTTAAATTGAACTTTTCAACGTATAAAAGCTTCACACAACATTGATAGATTAAATCAACTAAGTAAATAAAAACTTTTGTGATTATATTGGATATTTTCTAATTAAAATTGTACTTACTTGTTGAAAAGCAATACTTAATCAAAAAATTTTTATCTTAAGTAAAACATTTATTTTGGGAACGAAAAGCATATTAGTAAAAAGTTTATCAGAAAAATTGCTACTTTAAAAATTTTACTTAATATCACGTCACAATCAAAATTTTATTTAAAATTTATTTCAGCTGGGCAAAAACGGGCCTTTTTTGTTACGGAAACTTATAATCTTTCACTGTTATAAATACAACATTCATTATTTAAAGTTTATCAAATAACCAAAACAAAGTCAATAAACAACGTTTTTAGTGATATTCTAAAAGCTTTTTTTTCTTTTATTTTGTTTTTCTAAGGGGTTCACAGAAAACAGGAAACCAGTTAAAACACGCCCCTGAACTATATAATGTGTAATACTTTGTATATTTCATATAAATATTTTTGATTGCTTATATCTCAAAAACTTATTTAAGTATTTCGAAGCGGTTGAAAATTTCTGATGGCTCTTTTTAAGCTCTATAGAATAAGACCAACTTGAAAAAATCAAGGTGGACCTCCTATATGCCATTAATCTTTTTATACTAAAAAAATCTTAAGAACTAATTTTGCTGTACTTTTTTTTTCAATTTTAGAGCATCTGTTTTTGTTATTGATATAGTGATTAAAATCAGTTCAGAAGTTAAACATTAAAACCTTATAAGTAATCATTTTAATCCTAAAATAGACTGAAATATTTCAAATATTAAATCATACTTAAGTTTTGTAGTTTTAAACAAACTTATTAGAAAATGTTTGTTCTTTTTAAGATGCATCGAATTGATTTAACTCAAATACTTAGTGACTGAAATAATTTATATTATATTTTTAATCTTATAGCTAAAAACTTCTACTTAAACGTTTTTTACATTAAAAATAGTTCAAAAAAAACTAGAAAAGTGTTTATTTAAAACATTCTAATCTATCACACTACAAGTATTTATTTAAAATCCGTAACTGTTGTTTGGAAATTTATAGAAGTTATCTTTTTTAACGATAGTGACGAACCGAATGTAATTATGAAAATTTGAAAAAAAAAATTCAAATATTTTACTATTTTTTATTTTAGTCTATGTTTTAGATATTTTGTCTCAAAAACAAAATCTTAACACAAAATCTTACTTAGATCATCATTCATGAAACAACAACTAGATATAACTCAGCTCATAAAAAATAATTGCGATATATAACCAAATACAGAAATGTACATTATTACGAACATTTATGTTTTGAAAACTGCATTCATCTTCAAAAAGAAGTTTTTCTAATATGTAACTGTATTTAACTACTTTTCATACTATTTAAAACTTTTTTATATAAAAAAATTGTTGCAACAGTACTAGACTTAATTATCACATCATTACTTTAAAGTCACAAATCAAGGTACTCATTTTGTTTATTTTTTATACTTAATATATGTTTATGTTATGTACGTGTATATATAACAATTTATAACCGTCTTATGTTGGTAAAATAATTAATTAATCTTGCAACTTTTCATATAGTTTTAATCGTTTAAATTGAAGCGACTTTAAAATAAATTGTGTTTTAATCTTTTTTAAATAATATAATGTTAAACATTTAATATAGATTACTTATTTGTACCAATTCAAACATTGCGATAAATCTTAAAAAAAAGTATTTAGCATAAAAGATTTATTTAAAAACTTAAGTTTGATATATGCACAAATATCAAGTTATGGACTAAAAAAGATATTTTAAAGATTAAGTGTGTAAATGTTAACACTTTGACATATATATGTGCACATTTGACACTTTGAAACATATTTATACTTAAAACTTAAATTTTTATGTTAAGAAAATTAAATAAATTTCACATTTTATTGTTAAACTTTACAAAAAAAATTTTCAATTCAAAATTGCTTGCAATGTCATTTAAAGGAAACCAGAAATACCAGCTTCATTTTTTTGTATATATTTAGGTCAATATGTGTAAGTAGTAAGAAGACGCAACTTTAGAAATATTAAATCATCTTAATTAAAGGTAAAACAATATTATTTTAATTTCTAAGTCAAGTTTTTTTTGATTTTACTATATTTTTGTTAATCTTATATGTTTGTATATTGATGTTTAGTATTAATGTTATATAATACTTTGAGTCTTCTTCTTTTACATCATTTAAAAAAAATCGCGATAATTTGTTACAACTAGTTTTTCTCTTATAATATAATGATAATATAAATACAATGTTTACTATAAAACGACAACCACATAGATGTATTCATAAAAATAACTACTTAAAGATCACAAGTCGAATATTGCAGAAATTTGCTTTTTTCAAAAAAATGGTGTATTTGTTAGCACTAGTAATATTGTTCTTGAAGTTTATATTTTTTTTAATTCGTGTTGCTGTGCATTATGATCCACTGATAATCTCCAATGTTTTTCTAAGTTACTTGAAAAATTTTTTTTTGATGAAAGTATTGCTTTTAACTTATATATGTCAAACAGTTTATAATTATTTAAGTTCGTATTAAATTTATCTACAACTAAATTAATTTATAGCTGAAAATTAAAAATGCTGATAACATTACTTTCTTTTTTATTAAACAGTCTATACAATAACTTTTATCTAAACTAAAAACTAAAGTGTTATCATGTAAATTTCTAGCGTTCAAAAAATAGATAGAAATTTGACAAACAATTGTATAACGCACAAAAAACTTTGATGTGCACAAAAAAGTTTGCGTTTACATTTCGATATTAACTTTTTTATTGTTAGAAAAATCAGGTTAACTATAAAATATTAATTTAAAAATAATTGACTTTGAAAAATAACTAGTGACGTAATAAAATAGGACCAACAAATGTTAAGTTTTATTTAGTTTAAAAATTAAAGCCCAATACTTAATAAGTATTAAAGCTTATACATAACCATTTTTTCTCTAAACTAATTGTTATAAGATAATTATTTTTTAACGTTGGTGTTTAAAGAAGTCCGTTTTTTTTTCATAATACCTTCTTCGACCAAGTTTACCAGCAAAAGAACCGCCAATAAATTTCTTATAGAGCTAACCTGAAATACACCTTATTTTTTTTCTTTGCTGTTCATCATCAACTCCAGATTATTTGGTGTAAGTTTCAAATTACAAACTTATGGTACTCTTATGGCCCCTTTGCAGATCATTGCCTTAAGGTGCCATATGATCCACTTTTAGAAACCCTGGTGAGAATATTTTGTTTGAATCATAGTTTACTAAATGTTTTTAAGTTGTTTTTACACAGATTTAAGGCGAATACAGAAAAACTTGCTTGTCTTTTGCCGTGCAACGTTTAAGACATTGTTCACTAGGCAAGACATCGGATACGCTCGTATAAGTACAAGATCAAAAATCTCAGCGAAAGTCTACCAAAAGCTTGTGGTCTGATGATCAAATTGGTATGGTTAAACCTTTGTTAAACTTGAACTTGTCTCACGGCATACGAAAGTCCAGGATTCTGCTCTGCAGACTTTCACCGATGTTTTTGTTGGTTGTACTTATACGAGCGTACCAGATTCCTTGCCTAGTGAACAATGTCTTAAACGTTGCACTGCAAAAAACAATACTGACATCATTGATCATTGCCAGTAAATGGTTTCTTAATGTAAAAGCACTATAAACCGTTTGTAGATTGATGACTGCAAGTTTTTTGGTTGCCACTGACTGAAGTGTCCTAATAAAGACGAAACCGGTTTTAATCTACATACAGCTTGTGGTATAATGCACTAAAATTTGATTGTATTTTAAAAATTTAGTTAAGAATTTTTACAAATGTCGAGAATCTGAAAAAAAAAAGTTTTAAAATTAGAATAAAAATTTAGTTAACATTTAAGAAACATATTAGCTTATTAGTTGTTAGACCTTTATAACAGTGTTCAATACAGACTATCATTGATTTATGGTCTTGAGTTCAATTAATTTTAGCTTTTGTTTTTGTTATTGATACATTAGAAATTTCTAAAAAAGACGTATTTAACTACTTAAAATTTAATCCTTGATTTCTTACAACTTCAAGTTTTGTTTTATTAATCGGTCTGCATAAATAAGGTTTTTTATACAAAAAAAAACATGTAAAAGTATACTTATTAAATGTTCAAGTGTTTACATTAGACTTGTACAAAATTAAATTATAGAGCAAACGTTTGAAATTTGTACTAGTAACTTTATAGTAGTTCTTGCCATTTACTTTCAGAACTTTTTATTTTAAAAATAATACTTCATCTAAACTATCTATGAAAGTAACAAAAACAAGTAAACAACAAACTTGTTTATTTAATTTTCAATTGATAATATTCAAAGTTAGTATGTAAAACAGTTTAGAACTGTTAAAATAGGTGGTAAATTTGATATAAATTAAAAAAAATATAACTTGATATTTAGAAAAAGTTAATAACACAACTTTAATTTTCTTTATAAATTAGTTTACGCAGAAAACTTTTCTCTTATCTAAATAAATCAAGAGTAGTCACAAAAGTTATACTTAAATAATTACAGTTTTCACAAAAAATTTTTACATACACAAAACTTACTGTCCGCAAAACGTTACAATATGTTAGTATGTCGGTAGTAACTTATCATTATTAGAAACCTTGTTTAAGCTTTACATCATTTTTGGAACAAACTTTTTGCGTCTATTGACGTATTAAAACAAAACCAACAAACAGTGATTTTTGTTTGGTTATTTTAGTTTAGATTTAGTTATTTTAAAATACTAGCTTCAATATTTTGACATATTTATTTTATAACCATCGAAACTGGTGGTAAACTAATTAAGTAACATTGTAATTTTTTTAATGTTTAATTGTTTTTTAACTTTTATATTTGTTTGTAAAACCCGTATTGAGATTTAACTTTTTTCGCATATTTAAATAGATTTTAGAAGAACACTTAAAATACTTAAGCTAGCATTCATTTAAAATAAATCGATAAGTAATTGCAAGTATCTTCATAATAAATGTTGAATAGAGCTAAATTTATAAAATTCTTTTTTAACTTTAGGAACGTTTACGATTTAAAAAGTGATTAGATTTTTAGCAAAGAGACCTCATTTCAAAAACTTATAAGTGATACAGAAAATAAAATTTTCTTGTCAGAAAAACAACTATGTAATTCGAATTTGTGATAGATTTAAGCGCACGTTGCGTTATAAACCAGACCTCTAAAATTGTATAAGTAGAACACCCCGGTTAGCGATAATCTGATAGTAAAGTTATTGGCTTATTGCAACCGTTTATTTTATTTAAATTATTTAGCTTATTGATACAATAAAATGATGTTGTAATTTTAAACTAGTCTTTTACATTTGTTATTTAAAATCGTTTTTATGAAAATACTATTGTAATGATTTGTTATTTACTAGTCTTCAGTATTAGTAATTTTTTTCGATAGAATTAAAATGGTCAAATTTATGCATATTTAACTATTTATTTTATTTTAACTGTTTAACCTAATGTATTTAAATACTTTTATATAGCTTTTTTAAACTAGTTTTGTAAATCATACTCATTTTTTATAAAAGTAATACTCTTTCAGTTTTCATTTATAACATTATTTATTTTTAATATTTTTATCGGAGGAATAAAAGCGGTAGTTTTAACTTTTATAAACTTCGAAGCTACTGGTTACGTTACTAAAATTTAAGCCACAAGTTTACGTTTTGTTTTTGTGTATGTTAAATAGTTTATTTTTATTTACTTGAGCAGATAAGTTTCATAAAATTTTCGTAACTATCTAAATTTTTACTCAAAAACCACTATCTTACTTAACTTATGATATAAAGTCTATTCAAACTAAGTACTTATTCTAAAAAAAGATGTCAGAAAACTGCGGTCTGCGAAGTATAATACATGCATGCAAAGCGATTGAAAAAAACATAGAAATGCTCTTGGTTTCGAAATGAAAAGTAAAAGAGGAGTTAGGTATACTTGTTGTTAGTTTTAGGTAGGTAAAATGTTTATTTTAAACTTATATTTTTTTGGTCTATAATAAAGATAAGAAGCTGGCAACAACCAAATTCCTTGCTTTAATCTATAGATCTATTTGTTATGTCATTAATTTAAAACCACGAGTTTTAGATTTATAAAAAAATATCTATTTAGTTTGACAGTAATAAAATGTGTAGACTTTAATTTGTGACTATCTATAAACTGATGATTATGTATTTAAAATTATTATAACTATTTTAAATTTGTTTTGGTTATTGAGTTTTAATATACCTACACTATTTTTTTTAGTTAAACTTGAGCATGTGTTTTGTGGATAATTGCTTACCAAAATAAAATTTCAATGATTTTTCTATACTAGTTCTTTCTATTAGTGTTTTGTAAAAAATAAATGCTTGTAGGAACTTATTACTGATAGAGTTACTAACAAGCATAAAGTTAACATGCCATTAGTTTTAAGATAAAAGCACTTGAGAAACACTGCAATATGAGTATAAACAATAAAAAAAGTAACAACTAGATGTTTAGTTCCTTTTATGTTTTTGAAAACTTTATTTTGTAAACAAATTAAGTCAAACTAAACGCAAAATTTGCATTATATTGTGTATGTAAGTTGTAAATTTCACTTTTGGTTGTTTTAAAATTTTAATTTTAACAAACAGTTTTTATGGTCATCTTCTATGAAGTACCAACTTAACTATTTACTCACTAAGCTGTTATCTTTTATTGACATTATCAATACAGCAAACGGCTGTGAAAATTTAATATAAAAATAAAAACAATAAGTTTAAAAACATAGGAAAAACAGTTTAGAATACAAAAAACAAATAGAATAAACTTTACTAATCTAAAAAAATAATTTTTTTTACTATGCTAAACAATCATTGCTTTTACGGCTTACTTGAATTTCCACATTAACTAAGAATAATTACCATTTTCGTTTTATATAAACTTCAGATAATTGTATTTTATTTCTTTTACAGCTCAACTGTTTTTTAGCTCCAAGAATCTAAGTTTTTTCTATAGCTACTTTTGGTCTATAGTTTATGTATTTATTGTTGGTTTAACTTCTCAAAATGCAATCATACAATTTTCGTTTTTGAAAAATATTAAGTTTGATCGTAAGCACATTTGTTAGAAGAATGTATATTTAATGTTATTATTAAAAAATTGATCATCAAACTTTGATATTTTATAACTTTTTAGTACTACATATCTTGTACAGAAATCTAAGACAAAATTCATTCAAAAACATCTTTATTAAAGCAACAAACAAGTAAAATCGATTTCGGCTAACGCTTTTCAATTACTTTAGTTAGCAACTAATTTTAAGATTAAATTTTGAGTATATAAATAGTTAGAGGTTACATCAGAAAAATCAGAAAAATCAATTAACACTAATTAGCATAATTGAGCAAAATTAATTAGACATTCACAATTCATAAATGCATATATAAAACAGTTTATCAGTAATTTAACTAAGATAAGCAACATTAAAAATAAAATAAAAATAAGCGACAAAATTCAAATAAAATCTATAACAACTTATAAAGATTAGATTTATAAACATATTGTTGCTTACACAATTTAGGTTTATATGTTTTTATAAATAGAGATTCTAAAACACTAAGGTGATAATCGTTACGAGCTTTACTTAAAATTGAAAAGTTACTGTCATTATAGTTCTTTGCGCAATCTGAATTGTTTAATAAGTGTTCAGCTATCGCTGATGATCTATTAGATGGTTTTTTTAAACCAGTGTCCATCCATCTTCTGAGGGAATTAAAAACGTGTTGGTCCCTTCTAATATGGAATCTTTGAGACGTTCTGCCAATGTACTCACTGTCACAGTGGCACTTGTACATATAAATAATTAATAAAGATGTTTTTGAATGAATTTGATATTTTAACTATCTGGATGACTTCATTAAATGAAAACCACAAATTTTAACCTTTTATTTTATTATAAATTTTCAAGTTTTCAGTTGACTCTATTAAAAACTTTAAGCATAGTTTATAACCATAGGTACTGATGGTAAATTAATTAACTAACATCTATCTAATCTTAAAATTTTTAATTTACGTTTTGATACACAAAATTTAAACTTTTTACTTATATGTATGAATTTATGAGAACTAAGTGCATTAAGTATCTAGTCAAAAACACGTAAAAAATTGTGTCTATTTTTTTGTCTGTATTCAGTTTTGTTTAATACATGCAAAATTTAGATATCTCTTTTAAGTTTTTATTCAATAAAGGTTTTTAAAACCTATGGAAAAGAATTCTACCGTACGAACGGTAAGATTAATTTTCTTAATAAGATTCTTTTTAATTTCTTTTTTTATTGTGACTTTGAATAACTGGTGTATAATATTTTATACAAAGTTATTATTAAGAAAAAATTATCTAGCTGTATAGTTTTGAAACATACGCTTTATTATGATTTTTTTCATCTTACATTATATTAAAAAAGTTTACCGAAAGTTAAATTTTTAATAACGTATGAATTCTAAAATCACAAAATTTAGTTTATTTAGATTTTAAATATACTGAAAATTTTATAAATATTAATGTTCTTAAGTTTTTGTAATCACTTACAATCTAGGAAAACTTTAAAGTTAATTTTTCTTATTTAAACTAGTATATCTAAGAATAGTTACTGTTTTCTTTTTGTATATAAACTTAAGCATACTGTGTTTTTTTTATATCTCTTTTAGAGCTTAATTTTTTTTTTTACAACGATTCTAAGTTTCTTAGTAACTCGTTTTAGTGCTACTTATTATAATTGCATACTGTTTTGTTAACTTAAGTTTTCAAAAATGCATAGATACAACTTATATTTAAAAAAATAGCTTACTCGTACTTAGTTCTTAATAAAAAACATTTATTCGTAATGTTTCATTAAAAATTGAAAATTGATCATATGACTTTCTATAATGTTTGTGCTTAGTCTTGACTTCTTAACTATCTGGTGACATCATTAAATAAAAGCCGAAAATTCTAACTTTTTATTTAATTATAAATTGGTGTCAAACCTTAGTTCAGTCTTTTAAGAACCTTAACTGACGTTTACTTAATCAAGAATTTATTTATTTAAATAATATCTTGTTTTCTAAGGAAAAAATTTTCTAAACTTTAGTCGTATAATAAAATGGTTTTTAATAACTTAATAAAAAATAAAATAAAGTTGAAGGCAACAACATAAACTATAAAATTACGCAAAAAAATTATTGAACAACATTATCGTTAAATGCTTTTATATATGTTTACCTTTGTGAGTTTAGCTTTTTCATAACAATGGTAGTAAACTATATAATGTATAAAGCTTTGTATATTTCATATAAATTTTTTTTTGATCGCTTTTATTTAAAAAACTACTTAAAATATTTCGAAGCGGTTGAAAATGTATGATAGCTATTATTAAGCTCTACAAAATAAGATCAACTTGTAAAAATCAAGGTTGACCCTTCATATAAAAAAAAAATCTGTGACGGTAGACAAATCAACTACAGCTATTCTTTATTTTTTATATATAATTCTTATTCTTCTATAATATAAAAAAATATTCGAATTAATTTGTTTTGGTTTTGTATAGTAACTTGCAAATGTTAAAATAAATTAAAGCTTAAATCAGTCTAAAATAATCATTGCATAAATTTTAGTATGTAACAAAAAATTCAATAAAATTACTTTAAAAAAGTCTTCCAACACTTAACCAAGTGACTCTAATTAAAAAAACACTATTTTTAATTCAACTACAGAAGTAAAATTTATAAAGAGAAAAAACAACTAATAAAGTCAAAGTATTTCATATGCTTCTTTGCATTATTTTACAAACTTAATGAGGAAGGTTTAAATATACAAACTGTTAGAACAGCAATCTATATTATTTATTAAAGTACATCAAGTATAATAGTATTTTAGTGAATTAAATTTATTTTATGTATACTTAAAAACATATTACCTTTTGTAATACTTTAAAATAAATAGAACATAACAAATGAGAAAACATATGCAGGTACTCAGTTAAAAATTTATATAATTGAAATACTTAATTAGACAAAAAACTCATTTAAAAATTTAATTTACAAATAAAAATATAAAACAATTTAACTTACTAGTAACAACAAGAAATTAAAATTTTAGTTTTAATTTGTTTTGGTTGTATTACTTACTTTTAAGCCATATTAATTAGCTACATGTAAATCTTATTAAAACGAGGTTACAATTCATTGGACACATATATGTTTCATAACCTAAAATATGTTTTGGTTGTCATAACTTTACACTAATAAAAATAAAAGGTATATTGATAGTTTAACATAGTAGTTAGGTAAGCTTGATAACTTGGTGCTCAAGTTTTTTATTTGAATACTACGACAGTAAATTATTAAACTATAGTAAATGGAAACACTTAATTTGTTTATATAAGTTTATTGAACACCATAAAGAAATCAACGATGAAAAATGTTGCTCTATGGAGCAGGTGTACTAATATCTAAAATCCTAAGATTTAAAAATTAGAATCAACTCAATATGTACAAATACAATCAATAAAATCTAAATCAAACAAACATTTTAAATTTTGTAAATGATGCTCACTTTTTATATTCAACTTGTTAGTAACATTAACTTAAAAATTATGTAAAAAATATTGAATTAGAAAGAGTCTTAGATATAATTTACTAAATACTTTCACTTAATAAGTTTGCTCAACTCCACACAAGAATAACCATATGTTCTATTTTCAAAAACTTGTTCATCAGACCAACTGTTAGTATTTATATTGTATGTGTAATAGCGGCTACCAGAAATTACAATAATGTTGTTATCGTAAGAGTGAGTACAAAATAAATCAGTTGACCATGGTATTTCGGAATTCCTATCAATAAAAGTAAACTTTTGTGATATCGAGTCATAAACTTCAGATGTTCTAATTGACTTATGTTCGAGATCAATTCCATTAATAACAAACAGTTTATTTCCTATTGTAACAACACCTGGACAACGCCTAGCAACTTGCATATCAACAAGAGATGACCATTTGTCGAGGTAATGGTCATATGACTCAACAGTTTTAAAGATATTATCCGAAAAGTTTTCACCTCCCGCAACAACGCATTGACCTTGGAAAACTGTACAAGACGATCGATTTCTTTTAACATTCATATTTGATACTTTCATCCAGTTATTTTTAAATGGTTCATAAACCCAATTATTGTATCCAAAATCTCCAAACAAGTAAATTTTATTCATAAAAGAACAAACACAAACAAAATAGGTATTTAAATCTGGTAGAGGAGTTGTTAAAGTCCATGTATTTGATTTTCTACAGTAAACTTCAACAGAGTTTAGACTTTTACCATCAGAATCTATCCCACCGAAACAATACACTTTTGAACCGATTACAGCAGCTTTGCAGTAATGTCTTTGCACTAACATTTTTCTTGTTTTGATAAATTTCGTGGCCTTTGGTTTGTTAATTTCGTATTCTGTACTAGTTTGTATTAAATCATCGTTCCTCAAACTATTAAAAAGCTTTCCACCGATAAACATTACTTTTTTATTTTCAAATTCACAACTGTAAAAGCGATTTTGAAACTGTGAATTTTCTGATTTGTTTTTACAATTATATTTACTTTTGATGGCGTTATCAACGATACTGCTACACTCAACACAGTTTTTGCAAAGCTTATTGTTTTTTATGATGTCTGTTAATATTTCAGTGGTCAACAAAGGTAACCTTATTATTTTCAAAAAAGTTTTCATGTGTTTACTCCGTTCAACTATTTTGTAATTTATCCAATCGACTGCTGCATTAAAAAGTTCCAACTCTGTACTTATTTTAAGTTCATCACAAGACAATATATCAAATAAATCTTCATAGTTTAGTTTGTAAAACGTTGAAATATTTTCATTTATGATATACTGTTGCAGTAAAAGGTTGCATAAAAACTTTTTTAAACTTTTCAACTCATATAGTTTTGTTAGTTTGTAATAGAAAAAGTAGTTTTTCATAGTTAAATTATCATATAAGTATTGACTTATTCTCTTCTTTGCCATTTCACATCCTAAATAAATTACTCCTTCCAAAAGTGAAATTAAGTTATCTTCTTTTATTTGTACTTCGCCTATAAAAAATTAAACTTAGTATTTGAAAATCTACTTTATGATGATTTAAACTTTTTGAAAATAATAAGCAAAAGCTTTAAGTTTAAAAGCAAAATACATTTTTAAATTTAGACTTACCTTTAGTTGCTATTTCAAGCAAAGGTTTAAAATCAGTTTTAGATAAATTAGTAATAGTAATTACATTTTTATTTTTACTAAGCTGTTTTAGATTACTTTTAGTTTTCAAGTAAGCAAAACTATCAAAAAGCTTATCTAGGCTTTCATCAGTTTTATAACTTTCTGAATCAAATAAAATTGTAACTGAGTTTTCTTTTGAAATCTTCATTTCTTTTTTTATAATGCTCCCTTTTATATTATTAATATTAACTTTGTGCCATTGGTAAACGGATTTAAGCATAGAAGACATTTTTTTCCATTTGTTTTATACTGATATTCAAAATATTGAAAGTTATTCAAATTGTAGTTTTTATTTAATCAAAAGGTGATAGAACTAAATAGAATTTAATTTAACTAGTTTTTACTTAAAATCAACAACATTTATTTAAAACATTTAAATAAGCATGAAATTAATAAGATAAACAACATTTTAAAATGTACAAATTTTTTTAAAACATTTATATACATTAGTATTAGACATGATGTTTTAACAATGGGCAGAAAGGGTTGACATTAATTTTATTAAAAGCTGTCCTGAGTAAGTTTAAATTTTCTTGAGTCAACCTGATTTTTTGATAATCTTAAAAAAAATTTCAACAATCCTCTCTGTGTATAACATAAAACCTTGTAAGTTCAAAACATAAACAAAAAATGGTTTTTTTATATGAAAATTTAATACAACCCTTGAAAAATAAGTTTTAGTGTATCAAAAAACTATTAATAAAAAATTATGTTATCTAATTTTTAAATTATTTAAAAGTACTAATTAAAATTCTTTTTCAAGACATATACAACATTATATTTATATTAAGATTTGTGATTAAAGGTTTATTTATACTTATAGTTTAACTTAGGTTAGAGAAAAGTTACTATTTTAAATTAAATTAAATATTAAAAAGAGATATCTAAAAATTCAAAAAATTAAGTTTTATTTTTTTAGTTCCTAAATTTAAGATTATTTTATAAAGAATTAAAAACTTTCTGAAAATAGTAAAATTGATATTAAAATTTTCAAAAACTACAACTATTCCATGGCTTCTCTTTTAATTTCTAGGTATTTTTTTAAAATAATAATAAATATAAAGCATCTTAAATGTGTAGGTTAATTTACTTAATGTTCTAAATTGTAAATTTTTAGCTTACCATGTATAAAAAAATAAAAATAACTGTATGTTTAGCATTAACTTTAAAACAGTCCTACAAAGCTAAAAAAAATATTTTGTAACCTAAAACTAATCTGAGTTATTCTGATTTTTTTAATATCTTAAAAAAGTATTCTACTATCAATATACTTAAACCTAAGAAATTTTTTTTAAAGAAATTTATAGAAAAATTGTATAACCTTCTAAAATTATATTTATTGAACTTATTTAGTGATAACTTGTTAAAGTGTAAAAGGAGATAGCTACAGTTATAATAAATAATAATTAATTCTTTCAATAAAGATGGTTATATTAGACATAATGTTTAAAACATAAAGTTATGTTACTGGTTCATTTATTCTCATTTAGTATCTAAAAGACAGTTTTAATTCTTAAAAAATCTTAAAACTACCCAGAAGTTTTTATAAAATAAAACTAAGTTTGCATTAAACAAAAAAAATGTTTAACTAGGCAATATTGTCTGTCTTGAGTTATCTAAAATGTTGAAGATAAAAAAACACCCTGAGTATCCTGAGTTTTATTAGTATTTTGGGTTTGAGGCTACTATTTTAGTTTAAACCAGGGGTCGGCAAACTGCGGCCCGCGGGCCAATTGCGGCCCGCGAAGGGTAAATCTGCGGCCCGCGAGCACGTTATTTTTTTGATTGAAATGCGGCCCGCGAAAGAAAATTTTGTGGCCCGCGAGCATGTAAAAGTGGCCCGCTGAGCAAAAATATATTTCAAGTAAATTTTTTTTCGGTATTTCGATTTACTTTGTTTAGTTTGGTTTTAAGTCTCTGTATAACATTTAAAAATAATTAGAAGAAGTTACTACTTTAATTTAAAAATGTGTAAAAGACAGATTAGCATTCTAACAGGATATTTTTCTGAGTTTCATAATAACTTCTATTTTACAACAGCAAGTAATTATCTGAAAAAAGAGTGCTTGAATTTTATAAGTTAGTTATATTATACCTATTTATCAAATAAACTAAATGCAAATGTTTTCCGTTTTGTACAAAAGTAATGCACAGTAATTAACAAAAGTGTCATTTCTTTATAGCTTAGATATTATTTCTAATATTTTTTATACCTAAGTTTCTTTTATATGTTTTTTATTTGTAAGTGTTATGTTGTAAAAACATTTAAAATAACATAGTAATAAAAAAAAAAGGTTTATTTAAGTTTTGTTTCGACACATTTTAATTTTTTAGAAGTTTTTTTTGCACTTGAACTAATTCATATGCACACCAACTTAAAAAATGCTCATATTTTAAACCACTTTTTATAAAATACTTTAGTTAGTTTAAGTTTAGTTTATGCATAATTTTCTAAGTTTGTTTTTTCTACATGTAGTATCTAAATTTGTACAGACACAATTAAAACAATATATATTACATAAACTAATATAGTTTTTATTAGTTATACAATTTCATTTTTCAAACATTGATTTTGTCAAACTAAGTTAAGTTTGATGCTTTGCATATCAATACACACATTTGCTGTTTTTTTGAGCTACTTATTTAATATAAACTAGACTTAGGGATAGTTTATAAACATTGACACACACTCAGACTATCTATATTTGAAGACTTCAAATCTCAGGCCAACTAAGTCATTTTATAAGTTTTTGGCTAGAATTGTTTTTTGTATACAAAAATATCAAGAATGTTTTTGTTAATTCAGGCTGGCTTTTTTGATTAAAAGAGTGGCAAATTAAACTTATGATGTAAGTTTTGCTCAACACAAAGTGTTAGTTTCAGTTATAATTTATGTTATAATATATCAAGTTCAAGCTTTCAACTTGAAAATTTATGCTTAAAAATTTTGGAAAAAAACTTGAATTTGAGAATTTTTGAAAAAGCCTTGAGTTTCAAACAATTTTTACATGTAAAGTAGTGAAATTTCGATTTGACACAAAAAATTTAGCAAATAAACATTTCTTTATTTAAAATTTACTAAAGTAGCTTAACAGTGTTTTTTAATATTGATATACTTTATAAGACACTTTTTAAGCTTTAACTAAACTTTATACTAAAAATAAAAGAAGGAATTGTACTTCTAAAAACTTTTGGTGCATTGCACCTTTACTTGTAAAATTTCACCGATTGTTGTGCTTCGTGTTTGAACTAAACCAAAAAATTATACTAAAGTGTCAAAGTTAAAAAAACATCTCTAATAAAAATTCTCAGATGAGCAATAGTTTTTCTATCAGTGCTCTCATCTTAACATATTGATCAAAGTCATAACTTGATTATGCGACTTTATAACCTTAATGCATTTCCTAAATAGGACTTTTTGTTGTCATTGAAGAAATAAACAAAAGTTTTTCATTACTGCCAACAAAAATTCTTTAAAAAAGTTTTCAATTATAAACGATATCTCATTATTAATAAAAAATTTTGCTTCTTTATAACTTGCCTTAACAACTTTTTTCTGATAACTCTGTTGTTACTGAAGATAATCATGTGTTTTGTTGGAACTGACTTTGGTGATTTGTTTTTTATCGTTTCTCGCAATAACTCCTAACTAACGTTTTTTTTTGTTGCTCGTCTTTTATTTTACAACTAATATTTTTAAATTCTTATTGCAGATAAAGAATTGTTGTAATACTTAATAAAAAAGAGGTTTTTCTCTTCGCTAATGACTCAATTAAGTCTTATACTTTTGTTAAAAATGTTTAAGAAAATTAATTGTCCATTCCAGCTGACTTATATTTTTTTGGCATGTAATTTGTTTACTGTTAATAAGTTTCGTTATTTCTTTATGTTGTAAACTTTGTTTTAAATGGGTTGCTACACAAATAGGCTATTTTAAAAAGTTTGAAAACTCAGATGTGTGTGAAACTTTTATTTTAAACACTTGAAATAAATCTTAGAATTCCTAGAATAGTTTTTATGACTGTAGTGTAGTTTACTTATTATAGTTTTTTTCTTGTTTTTTTACACTTTGTGTACTTTTTAAAGATGATGATATTTTTACTAGGTTCTTAAGCTTGATTTACAACAATTTACTAGCTTTTTAAACTTTTAATGAACTTAGGCTGGTTTGATACAACTCAGACATTTTTGCTTTTTAAGTGACAACCATGTAAAAGACTAGTTACTATTAAGATATTTTATTTAAGTATTCGAGAATTAATTATTTTAAAGAATTTGTTATAGCTTTCGATAATACAAACAGGTATTAATTTTATTAGATTAACTAATTACTAAATTTTTTAATGAATGTAAACTATTTAATACGCAAAAACTTTTTTTTTGAAGTTAATATTTTTAGAAATATGAAAAAAGGGGTTGATAATATAACAAATATGAAAAAGTAACTAATAAATTGTCTTTCAAGTTTGGTTTTTATAGAGAGTTAAATTGTATTTAAAATTACAAAAGTATTAAATTTAACCAAGTAGGTGCTAATGAAAGTACATAGTCTATTAACACTTAAGTATATTAGTCAATGTAAATTTTATTCTAATTTAATTTAATTTAAATAGTCATTCTACGTATAGCTAAAAGTTATTTTAAATGATAAGGTGAATAAACGTAAAACTTCTCTAGTGTGACTAAAACTAAAACCAAAAGATTATTCAAATATCACTAAAACTAAAACTGCGGCCCGCGAAGACTTTGTAAACTTGAAATTTGGCCCGCGACCACCAACTGCCTGCCGACCCATGGTTTAAACAAAAGTTTTCCTTACAAAAATACTTTGTTTACATATAAAAATATACATATTTATAATAAAAAAAAAACTAATTTTCGATGAATTTACTAAGTTTCAATGTTTAGTACACATATATAAAAATATTATAAAGAATTTAGTTTAAAATATTAGGTTGCTATAACTATAAGAAGCAGCAGTTGTTCAACAGAATTTAAACTTTTCAAAGAAACTTTTTATACCACTGTATCATATTTTTCATCAAAACCAGGGCTAATTAGAAGTTTATCAAATAAAATGAGTAAAAAATGTAGAAAAATTTCTGCTTTTTAAAGTTAAAATACCCAATTATTAAATGATCTTAATGGTTGAGTTTTATTTAATATAAATTGATAATGATCAGAGTTAGTAGATGTATATCAAAAAGTTTAAAATTATTAAATTGGTAGTAAATTTATCAAAAACTATAATAATTTATAACCTAACAATTACTGAAAACGAACTCAATTTTTTACTTTTTTTGTCATGAAGTCTAATTAGAGAACTTTTCTCTAAATTAAAAAACTGAAGATTATTCACTAAAACTTTCTATCTGCTAAAATAACTTAAGTCTTTGATAAAAAACATAACATGAGTTATGCTTTAACTTAGTTTACTAATAATTTGTCAGTTTTAATTTTGACTTGGTAAACATAAAATTTGGTTGTTTTTTATTTGTGGACTTAAAGTTTGTCAGTTCTATTTTGACTTGTGGACTTAAAATTTATCAGTTCTATTTTGGCTTTGTGGACTTATAAGTTTATCAGTTCTATTTTGGCTTTGTAAATTTGAAATATTTAGTTCTAAAGTGACTTTGTGAACTTACACTGAACAATACCCTTTTATGTTTACAATTTAATTCCCCTACGGTATTTTTATTGATATGACCCCTTACTGCTTGATGGTTTTTTTTTACTCCCCATATCTTTCTGGTTAAACTTCAAGGGCTTATAAAAGAGCTATTAACAAATGTGAGTATTGCTTCTTAAAAATTAATTGCAAGCTTTATTGTAAAAATTTCTCTAAACCTACTGTTAGTTGAAATGCACTATGAACTTAAAATGTCAGACACATAAGAATGTCAGATAAAAATGCGATAAATATTGAATTAAAATTAAAAACTTATATGTAGAAGTAAAAACTTTTTTGGTAAAATACTTATCATCAACTTGTCGTGGTGAACACTCAATAAGTTTATTTAAAAGCGGATGTTGTAAAATGTTTTACGCAGATTTTGTGACGTGCTTCCAGTATTAAAAAACAAACATATTTTTATATTAGGAGTAAAACTTCGTTTAAATTAGTAGAAAATATTTGCTATATGAGTTTAAACAAAAAATTCTATAAGAGTATAGCTACTTTAAACTTAGTAAACAAATAAAATATATTTATTTTGATTAAGTAGTTCTAATAAGGACAAAATCGGTCTTAATATACTGATTGCTTGTGGTCTGACGATTGATTTTGATTAATAATTATTATGTTAAACTAGAGTTTGTAGCACGGCATACTAAAGTCTACGAAAGGGGTCTGCGAACTGTTGCCAGCGGGCAAACTGCGGCCTGCGAGATATAAATCTGCGTCCCGCAAGCACACTTTTTCTTTGAATATAATGCGGCCCACTGAACCAAAATATACTCAAACTTTTTTTTATGGTGATTTGTTGTAACTTGATTAATTTAGTTTTACGTCCCTGTATAAAGTTTTTAAACCCTAAATAATTTAACTAATTTTGCTCAAAACTGTAAAAAAGACAGATTTGTATTTCACAAATGTTTTATATCTGTTTAGAAAAAAGGCCATTTCTTACAATAGCAACTGGTGAGCTAAAACTAACTTTTAAAGGTACTTTGAAAAAGTTAGTTATGTTTTACGTAACTTTTAAATAGATAAATTATTAGCAAAAGTAGTGAAATTTTTTTAATGTAATGAACAATAATTAACTAGTATATTATTTCTTTACATTTAAATTACTTTGTTTAAAATGTAAATTATACCGAAGTTTCTCTTATAGAAGCCTTATTACTGTATATTACATTTTAGTGTGCACAAAAACATTTGAAACAACATAAGGTACAACAGAGTTTTTTGTTTTTAGTTTTACTATTTGTGTTTTTTTAGAAAAATAGTTTCTGAGCAATTTAGATTACTATCTATACACATCAATGTACACAGATACTTACTTTAACGTTTGTAACTTTTACTTAATTCAGATTATTTGTAAGATTAAATATCACAGTTTTCTAATATAAGTGTTTTTCACTTTCATTTTATTTAAATGTTTGTACAGACCTAATTTAAACAAAACAAAAGACATAAAGAAAAAAATTTTGGTTCAGAATACGTTTTTTACTTTTCTAACTAATTTTTGTGCCCACTAAATTAATTTCTATGTTCATTAATGTACACAAATTCTGTACGCAAATGTATTTAACTGTGAACATAATCTTCTTAAAAAATGTGATAATATGATGTAAGGTGAAAATCATTTTCATTGAAAATACATCTTAATTTTCAAAATAAAACATTAGTTGCATACAGTTTAACTTATATGCACATTAATGTACGTACACTGATGCTCTTTTTTTTAAATTAATACCAGGGTTGCTATACACTAAGAAAACTCAGGATATTACAGATATCTAAAAAACCTTATTATGACTCAGACCAGTTTAGTTTTATTATAAAATGCTTAGGATATTTTTAAGGTTTCTAAATATCTCAAACCTGTTTAAAACAACAACTTTAAAACAATATATTTTCTGTAAAACTACATACTGATAAATCTTTTTTTTTATTTTTAGACAAACAGCAAAAAAAAAAATCACTGTAAATTAATAATAATCAAAAAAAAAAGATTAAACATTTTTATAGCAAAATTCATGCTGTTAAGATATAAATTTTTCAAGATAATAATATTATTTTGTTAATTTTCACTAACCATAAGTTTCTAATATGTAGATTTAAAGGTTAAAATATTATCTATAAAAAACTATTTTAGTATTTAATGAATTATTAAGTTGCTCGCAGTAAGAAGTGAGAACTGTTTCAAAAGAACTCCTAGTAGCTATTAATTTATCAAATATCAATCAGAGTACACAATTGAAATTAAGTAAAAATTTTGTTGAACTAATTTTTATTTAAGTTGATAAAAATGTAGTTACAGTTCACACATTGTTTGTTAGCTTTGCAAAAATAAACACCATGAAGTTTAGTGAAAGGCCCTCAGTTTTGTATGAAGTTCGTTATTGCAATCAGGATGAATTTAATATCGTAGCTTGTGGAGGTCTAATTACAAACGGTTCTACAAATGAAGTTATTCAATTAACAGGACCAAGTTTTCAATCTTCTGTTGAATTGAGCCCAATGTTAACACGGAAATGGACTAGCAAAATGGTTGAAATTGATTCAGACATATATATATTTGGTCGTTTTATGGAAAAAAAGAATTGGAAGTCCTCTTATGAAATGTATTCTAGAAAAAGAAAATGCTGGAAAAAATTAGAAGTTATAACAAATCAACAAATGTACTTTATTGTATGTACATTTATGAAAAGTGTTTATGTATTTGGCGATGTTTCCTTTGCGAACGGCGATTGGAAAAACAGTTGTTATAAGTTCAACACCGAAGACAATAAATGGACTAACTTAAAAGAAATGCATACTAATAGATTTAATTCCGCTTGCACTGTTTTTGAAGGCAAAATTGTTGTTTGCGGTGGTTATACAGAGAATGGAACACGTTTAAACACCGTAGAATCATATGATCATCATGAAAATAAGTGGATGTTTCTACCTGAAATGAATGAGAACCACTTTCATCATTCTGCAGTTTGTTTGGGTAACAAAATGTTTGTGATTGATCAAGATTGTCAAAAAGGCTTTGAGGTATTTGACAGTATATCTCAAAAGTTTACTAAGCTATTAAATACTAAGCTATCCAAAACTCGTTTGTATACTACCTCAGCAATAAGTATTGGTAGGAACATTGTTTTGTCTTACAGAAACTATAAGAGTGGGTTTTTAGGATTTTACGACGTTAACACTAATAAATTGACTGTTAAAGATTGTATTACAAACGACAAGATTTTTTATTCAGCTCTTCAAAAGACTCCCAAAAAATAAAATTTAATTAATAATTTTTGCTTTATACTTTATCATTTTTAGATATTAAGCAGTATTAAGTAAGAGTTTACCTTATATTGTTTTTGTTAAGTTTTGTTTTTCCATGTAAGCTTTTGTTTGTATAAAATAGTTAAGTTTTAAAATAATTTTTTATAAACTAAAATAGTTTTGTTTAAATTAAAGTAAACAAAAATTGTATCAAAATAGTTTTTCAAGTTTAGAGTAATATTTACTTATCACTATAATGACTACACATTCTATTAATAAACTATATTTTGTAATATAAAGTATTAACAGTATTACTCAAGCACTTATTATAAAATAAGTATTTTATTAAATATACATTATGAAAAAATGTTTATTGTGCAAAAATTGGTAACAGCAATATAAAAGATTAAATTAAAATCAAAATGATACAATAAACATGTTTAAATTCGAAAAGCAGGATCAATTTTTTTTTCTTAGATCTATAAAAATTTTTTAACCGCTCTTACTACAAATTTTAAATTTATGTATAATGAAAACCTTTTTCGTAAAACAGCATTTTTTTTAGACTTTAGAAAATTCTTTATAGACTTATTTGTGCAGAAAATAAATATTTGTTTTCAACCAACTAATACTTTGTTGTCTTCGTTCTTGTTCTGCACTTAGTATGGGAAATAAAATATGTGTCATCGATCATTTATATCAAACATGTCAAGAATTATATGCCTATGTATCTAAAAAGTTTACTACATTCAATAATAATAAAAATCTTAATTGTTGTACATTTGAACTTGGTATAAGTAATAAGCTTGTTTTATTTTACAGAAACTTTGAAATTAATATGAACTGCGGTTGTTCAATGTAGACAAAAATTAATTGATTTTTAAAAACTAAATTCTAACATGTAGAATGGGCTTTTCACCCTTAACTAAAGTTTCTTAAAAAATGGTGTTGGTAATTTATTCATTTATAATTATTTATTTTGTTCAGAGATACCAACAATTACAAAATGAATTTATAATTATCTTTTATTTAATTAAAAGCTTCTATTTGTTCTCTTTAGGTTTTTTTATTAAAGACAACTAAGTTACTAAATAAATTTATCTTTATACAACAAAATAAACACTTAAATAAAATAAACAAAAAGTTAATATACTAAAAAGTATTAGTTTTTAATTAATCTTCAAAACTGTTATTTTACAATGTACGAACTTACTATTAACAATAGTTAAATTTTTATAGTTTTAAACATAAAACGGAGTTCATCTTAACCAATTGCATGATATTATCGTAAAAAAGAGACTTGTTAATTATTTGCTGATGCAATTAACTACAACGCTCTTTGTTAACACGAACTCAACAAACTTTTTACTAATTTGATATTGAATAAAGCTTATCATTACATGTAATGCATGTCAGAGAAGTCACAAAGTTACACTAGAAAACAATTCACTGTACTTAATAACAGAGGATTTTATTTCACATTCAGTCGTAGTTTCTAAATAAATAATATGTTTAAGCTCCTTGGTTATTTAATACTAGATATGCATATACTTTTCTTGATTAGAGTTTAAAAAAGTTATCCTTTATAACCAAAAGGTTTTAAGTACATAATTTCCTATGGCTAATTATTTTGAGCTTTTTATTTTGTCTTTAGATATAAAATAAAGTGTAAATTAATATGTTTATATTTTATTCTGTATTTTCTAACTTTTTATAATACATATAACGAAAACAACAGTTTAAGAAGTTATGCTTAAGTTAAACTTTAGGTTGAGAAATCACGATACAATTAAATCGTAAAACAAAAAATCAGATGTTTTCGGATAAATAACGATTGAATTAGCTTTCTAACGTCACATTAAAATACTTATTTCTGGTTTGTTAATAGGCGAAACTTCTCTCTAAGTTAAATTACAATACTTTATAACGCTAAAGTATAGATGTAAACTTGCTTTCAAAATTTTAAATGGCTCTGAATATATATTGAAACTCTAAATTAAAATTTTATTATAACAACTACTATGTGATCTACGACTACGATAAATTTTTAACTAAATTTTATACAGGACACTTTTGATGTTTATGAAAAAATAATCACTAAACCTTAGTAAAATATTTTTCTCTACAAAAACAAGAAAATTTCAAAAATTATTGGACAATCAATAAAGTATTTTGATATAAAATCTTTAAAAGTTATGTATATGCAAACAGTCAATCTGAAATAAATTGGTATTTTTTATTTAAATTGGTTTACTTGCAGTTTCAACCCGCACTATTTCTACCGGTGCAAGATTCCTATTTAAACTTTATTTTTATTGTATTTTGTTTGTTTATTATTTTTTAATATAACAAACTCCTTACCTTTAGTCGGTTATCGGTTCTCGAATTCTATTAGTCGAGAACTGTGTAGGTTGGAACTGAACGGTTCTTATATAAATTTGATTTCACGTTTTATTTAAAAAAATTAAATTATATAATTATATAAATATAAATTAAAAAAAAAATTATTAAAAAAATTCAAGTTCTTGCTTTACACGAAAACAAGATTGAAGATCTCATCACTCAAGTTGCCATGCTTCAAAACCAGGTTTGTGTGTTTGAACAATTATCTGCATTTTTTAGTATATCATGTAGTTTTGGACACATAAAGCTTGTTTTGATCACAATCATTTTGAAAAACACTTTGTGATGTTTATTTTGAAATTATTGAACATATGATAACCCAGGTTGCCTCGTTTTAAAATCAGATTTGTAAGTAAATTTATACCTTGTAAACTTTAAAGTGTGCTACTTAGCAGTTTTGCTATGCAGAAAAAACAGTTTTGAACGTCTAATAAAAATATACATTGCACTTATTTTGGTATGACATGTAGTTTTGAAACACCTAAAAACTATTTTAGAAAAGAAACAAAGTTTCAAACAAACTTATAGAGTATTTTATTCAAATATCAATTTTACATCCTTTAATCCTAAGTTTCAATTCAAAGATTTACAGTAATTGTTGAAACATAAGCGATCAAAGATAGAGACATAAATTGAATAGGTTCTAAAGAAGAACGCAAACTAAAAGATAAAATAAACTTAGAAAATAATAACTGTTAAAAATGTTACCTCTTAGAATCTATTCCGCCGAAACAATACACTTTTGAACCGATGACAGCAGTTTTGCAGTAACTTCTTTGTACTAACATTTTACTTGTTTCGATAACATCAGTGGCTAAAAATTTTCCAAATTCGTATTCTGTACCAGTTTGAATTAAGTCCTGGTTGTATAGAAACCTTCCTCCGATAAACATAACTTTTTTGAATTCAAATTCACAACTGTAGAAGCGATTTTGAAACTGTAAATTTGCTGTTTTGTCTTTAAATTTAGTTTTATTTTTGATGGCGTTATAAACCATACTTTTACACTCAAAACAGCTTTTACAAAGCTTATTGCTTTTTATGATTTCTGTTAATACTTCAGTGGTAAGCAAAGGTAGCCTTATTAACTTCAGAAAAGTTTTCATGTGTTTACTCCGTTCAATTATTTTGTAATTTATCCAATCGACTGCTGCATTGAAAAGTTCCAACTCTGAACTTGTTCGCAGTTCTTCACAAGACAGTATATTAAATAAATCGTCATGTTTTAGTTCGTAAAATGTTGAAATATCTTCATTTAAGATATACTGCTGCAGCAAAAAATTGCACAAAAACTTTTTCAAACTTTTTAACTTATATAGTTTTGTGAGCTTGTAGTAGAAAAAATAGTTTTTCATAGTTAATTTGTTATATATGTGTTGACTTATTACTTTCTTTGCTTCTTCACATTCCATTTGATTTGCTGCTTCCAGAAGTGTAATTAAGTTTTCTTCTTTTATATCATTTTTTCCTATAAAATAATTTCAAAAATTATATCATTACAGTAGCATAAAAATGATTAAAAAATATAAGTAAGAAATTTAATTAGAAATGTATAATTTGTTTATTAACTTACTGCCAGTTGCTAATTCAAGTAAAGTTTTAAAACTAGCTTTAGATATTTTAGTGAGAGTTACAACATTTTTATTTTTATAAAAATGTGTTAAATCACTTTTCTTTCTAAAGTAATTAAAACTTTCAATAAGCTTATCTAAGCTCAAACTAGTTTTGTAACTTTCTGATTTCAGTTTAAGAATAACAAGGCTCTCTTCCGGATTTCGTGATATCATTTTGCTTTCTTTTTCGGTACTATTTTCTTCAATGCGTTGAGCAATATTTTTTATTGGTGCTTCTAGACTTGTGCTCAATGGTATTGAACTTTTAATCAGCTATTGTATCACAAGTTATTATCTTATTTAAAAATATTATGAACACCTATAAGATGATAAGTAACTTTAGAATATGAAAAATATATTTCCATGATTCTAAAATATAAGCATGCAAAAAATCAATTGAAATAAATCAGTAAGTCACTTAATAGTGAACTAGTGTAGCTTTGAAAAGCTTTGTGATATAAAATATCAAATAAACGTGAGTAATTTGTTAATAATAAGTTGTAAATGGTATATAAATACGTTTAAAAACATTCCTATAATAGTACTTATAAAGGAGAAGTAACGTTCAATTTAGCAGCATTATCCTTTTTAATGAGTTTATTGCAAAAATTGCACGATATTAAAAAAAGATTAGACGTTACAACATCTCCATACAATTAAAAACATAAATAAAATAAAACTAATAAAAATAAACTATATCATAGTTATAAATTAATTTCATTGAAAATAATTTTATTAGTCTAATAATTTTACAGGGTTGTCATTTTTTTCCCAATAAAACTGTACAGAATCATTCTGAGGTTTATCAAGTGCCTTAAAATGAAATGAAAATCTGAAAGTGATTAAAACTAAGTTTTTATCAATCAAATATAGATCTTTAAAGAATCAAATTTAACGAGAACATACTTATATTCTAGAAAAGATACTTTCTAAAAATTTAAAAGTTCCTAAAACTACAAAACTGACCTAAACTGTCCTGAGTATCCTAACCGTGTACAAACACTGTTTCAAATTACTTAGATAAAAGAAGAAACAAATCAGATCTCCCTAAATTTATTATAATCGAACTAAAAAAATATATACTCATAATTTTTTCAAACTTGCATCAAAATAGAATTATTTATTAGTAGCAATTAAGATGATAACTTAGAAACATTTTGATAATGTAAAAGAAATATTTACATAATTTAAGGTTTATTTCTTAATTTTTAATAAACATCCGAAATTCTTAAAAAAAACAATGTCCACTCTATATGATAAATTAATTAAAAATCAAGGTTTTTATTTTTCAAACTTATATTTTATGCACATCTTGAGCTTAGGTTTTTTCAGGTTTATACTCACCGCAAATTTTAGTATTTTTGTTGATCTACTATAAGAATATACATTAGTTAATATTTTTTACTATATTACTAATAAAAGCAAACCTGAGTAACATAAAATTACTCTGATGTACATCAAGCTATTCTGAGTTGGTAAGCTATTTTTTGAGCACAGCTAATAGAAAATAGTTCAAAAATACCTTAGGTCAATCAATATTAAATACCTTAAATTGTAGTTTGATAACTAAAAGACTTAATAACTTAAAAAGAAAGATTAAGCTACCTAGCTAAGTCAGGTTTTTTTTCTAAAAAACTTTTTAACCTGTGCTAGATTGCATTTTTACCTAAAACAAACTAGCATGAATTACCTGAAAGTTGGTGATTTATTAGACTTTTAAATTTTACAGTCATGCATTACAAATATAATATGGAAAAAATTATTCTTTTATTTCTTTTTAAAATTATGTTCAAACTTTTACTTTAAATAATTCTACATATTGTAAGCTTAAAAAATGAAATACTTATTTAAAAACTAAAAGTTTACATGAACTAACTAACTAAGTTGAAAAACAATTTAAAAAATATATAATTTTTTATATATTTGTGTACATAAGAAATTGAAAAAATTTTATACAATATGCAGAGTTAAAATTATTTTGATGAAAAATACTGTCTTGAGTAAACTCAAACTGTTTTTAGTGTTACTGATTTTATGCAATTGATATAAGAAAATAATTTTAACTTTTAAAAAATAGAAAATTCTGGTTTATTTAAAAAAACTTGTTACCTTATAATATAAAAATATACAGAATCAAAACCAACTAAATCTCATTCAAAATCTAGAAAAAAATCTGTTTTAAATTTTGTTTTACAAACAACAAACTTCTTTTTGTCAGCCTAAGTTTATAAAAAATTCAAAATGTTCTGATTGTCCCGAGATTTTGGCAACCCTGAATTTATACTAAATTTATACTTAGGAACCTGGTTATGTTCAAACATAAACAAAACAAATTTATTTAAATAAAAATCTATAGAAGTTTTATTTATTTTATGATTTTTAATAAATTATATTTACAACTACTGAAAATTTATTTTACTTAGTTTTTAAAAAGTATTTAAGATACTATTGTAAGAGTCTTATTCATAAATATATCTTAAGTTAATATTATATGAAATTTTTTATAATTAAGAGTTAATATATAACTGTAGTTAAATTTGGTAAGTGAAAAATTTTGTATATAAGTTAAATTAAGTATTTTAAAAACTATTTAATTTATCATACTATAATTAGATTTTTCAATTTTAAAACTCAAGATTTTTTTACAAAAAATTAAAAACTTTTTGAAAAATAGTGAAACTAATAAAAAATTGTTTAAAACTAAAGGTCAACCGATAAGTTGTCTTCCATTTCTATACTTTTCTTTCAATTAATACAAAATACCTGATTTTTGCAGGTTTTTTTTACTTAATTTTTAAAATCCAGGATACCAGGTTATTTGGGCAAACCAAAAGTTTCATGTATGTGTAGTATTATAAATTAAAAAATAAAAAAAACTAAAAAATATATTGACTTTAAAACTAACTATTCATATCTAACTAACTATATATATTATAAGCTAAGTTTTGTTCGTGTTTTTATAAACATATATATTTCGACAGTGTATACGGTGAATGTGTAGTGTAACTAAAAATAATATTTAAATCTAAACTTTACTTAGATCTAAATTATACTTAAATGTATTGTGTACTTAAATGTTATTAATAAATTTTTCGGTTCATATTTATTTAGATGTCAAACACTAAAACATAAAAAGCATTATTTTAAAGAAAAGACTTTTAGTAAGATTAAAAATTTACAGAAAAACTAAATCTAACAGAAAATATACAAAAAAAAAATTAAAAATAAATTAATTAATTTGAATTATAATAAAAAATTTATTGTAAGTAATGTGCACCATCTAAGAAAGAACTATACAGTATATACAATATAAAAACAGAAAAAAAATCATTTCTGCATTCCACCTGGAAGGTGTTGACTATAATATCAATGCAATCACACTGTGGCTGGTTTATTTAGCTATCTCTTAAAAATGTAAAAATTCTATTATCAACTTGCTTTCTGGTTGACTGGTTTTATTATACTTAATGTTTAACTATATGGAACAGCAGTAAAACTGGTTTTCTTTTAAACTTCCTCTTCATGCCATTTTCAAAGAGAATCTCAATCTACCTTTACTCTTCCTTTTTGTTCGACGAGAATCTGATTTAACTTTTTTTGTTCACACTTGCTGGGATAATGGTGACGAAAAGTGATATTTACTGTCAAACAGTACAACTTTCCTATTTCTCTAAAATAAGAGCAGAAGAAAATAAAAAACTATAAAATATAAAAAGTATTAAATTAGTCCTAAAACATTTAAGTAGACAGTAACTAGGCAATAAAATATTTCTTTAAATGGCCTAAAGCTCTCACATTTTTACAAACTTAATAGTACTCAAATTTCTCTAGGTTCTTTTGCAGAATACTTTTTTAGCAAAAAATTTCAAAAAATAGACAAAAGATAAGACCAACATTATAATGGAAAAAACTTTTTTAACTAAAATACCATCCAATTGTCATGTTTGGGGAAACCCCTATAATAGAAACTCCTAAAAATTTCAGCACGTTACTGTCCTTTGCTGTCTTATTAATTAATAAAAATTGCTTTTTCTTTAATGTTATTAGGATTCAAGAGTATAAATAATTTTATAATAACTTACTGTGACTTGAAATTTTTCATCCTTTTTTGTGATCTATTTGTGCTGTAAACTTAAACTTTCCAGTTTTTCTAAATAATATTGCTTGCTGTTATTTAATCTTGCTATCAAATTGAAATGTTTTTATCTAAAATTTATTTTTTGTTAAAGTTAGAAAAGTATATTTGTATAATTTTACAAAATGTATTAGCAATATAAGTACTCTTGTGATTTATTTGGACCTATATTTCGTCAGTTCTATTTTAACTTTGTAGACTTAAAATTTGTCAGTTTTATTTTGACTTTTGGGCTATTAGTTTGTCATCTCTTTTTTGGTTTCGTTGTCTTAAAACTCGTCAGCTCTAATTTGAGTTTATGGACATAATATTTGTCAGTTCTACTTTGGTTTTTTAGACTTTAAATTTGTTAGTTTTTTAAAGACTTTGTGGACTTAAACTGGAACAATACCCTTTGCAGTTTACATTTCAATACCCTTATTGTATTTTTATCTATATTATCCCTTATTGCTTGATGGTGTTTTAAAACCCCTATGTCTTTTTAGTTAAATCTCCAGGGCTTTAAAAGGGCAAATTGTAAATGTGAGTATTGCTTTTTTAAAACAAATGCAAGCTTTATTGTAAAATTTCTCTAAATCTACTTATAACTAAATGCATTACTAAATAAAATGTCAGACAAATAAGAATGTGACATAAAAATGTGCTAAATACTGCTTTGAAATAAAAGGTTATATATATAAGTTTAAATTGTTTTAGTAATTACTGTCTTGGTCATATTTAACTATTACCTTAAAGGCTGGTAATTTTTTTACTTTGAGGATTGTTATAATACCACCACACTAAAATCTTAACTAAATTTGAACTTTATTTAGATCTAAATGATACTAAAATATATTTTGTACTACTTATAAAAACTAGACATGACTTTTAAGGTTATACTTCCTCTTAAGTCCGGGACAAGACGTTAAAAGATATCCGTGGTATGCGACTTGATAACCGAAAGGTTATTTGTGAACCATGTCCTAGAACCCAATACTTTTAGCGTCTTTTTTTGTCGTTCAATAAACTTAAAGAGCATAGTAAACACTAATTAATAAAGAAGATTATATTTTAGACATTTTTTTAAATGTGGTCAACAAATTTACACGAGAACAAAATCTAACAGGAATATGTTTAAAAACAATAAATAATTAAATTAAGAATTAACTACCTTGAATTTGAACCAAGAATTCAGTTACAGTTTATACATTTTACTAATTAGTTTGACACTTACTTTTTTATTTAAGAACTTTTATCATTTTTTTCTTGCTAAACCTTAACAAAACTCTTAAAGTTAAAATTGAGAATATGAAAATTTTTAAATAGATTATTGCTTTTGCAACACTATATTTTGTAACTTTTACAGGTATGCTACTTTTTTGTAACAAAAAATAGGCTTAGTTAGTAGAAATTGACTTAAAAAACCTGAAAACTAGAAGCTAAATGTATGATAAAAACTTGAATTTTGTTTTAATCTACGAATCTAAAAAATGATTGAGAATAGTCATTTTTTCCATTAATTTATAGCTTGAGATAGCTTGCTCTAAAGAAATAAGCTTATATTTCATTGGACACTTACGTTCAAATCTACGACATGGCCTATTGTACAGACTTAATAACTAATATAACTAAAAAGTTTATTGATAATTTTATATAATGGGTATGTAAGCCTGATAGTTTAGTGCTTAAGTTTTAAATGTAAAACAGAAACTGTTAAAATCTTAAACTTTATTAAACAAAAAACATTTGATTGTTATCTAGAAGTTTTAGTAGACAAAATAAAGAAAAGACGCTCAAAAATTATGCTCTTACAAACTGGTGTACTGATATTTTAAACAAAAAGTTTAAAATAATTAATTAGTTTAAGTGGTTATATTAAAAACTCAAAAGTAACTTAATCAAGGTAACTTTTTTTTTTAAATATTTACTGTAAGTAAGTAAATGTTTTAAAAGTTGTAAGTTGCATCAAGTTGAAATATATATTTTAGTTGTTTGAATTTATGTAAAAATTGTTAATTAAATACTTTACTTAATAAGTTTACCAATTCAACACAAGAATAATTGTATATATGTTTATCAAATTTAAGAAAAAATGATTTTGACCAATTGTTAGTGTTTGTATTGTAGAAACAGTACCGGTTGTTAAAAGTTACAATAATGTTGTTATCGTTAGAGTGAGTACAAAATAAATTATCTGACCATAAGATGTTAGAATTGATTTTAATAAAAATAAACTTTTGTGATATCGAATCATACATTTCGGGAGTTTTTAGAAACTTACGTTCGTGGTCAAATCCATAAAAAACAAACAATTTATTTCTTTTTGTAACAACTCCAGCCTTAGATCTAGCAACTTGCATATCAGATAGAAATGACCATTTGTCAAGGTAATGGTCATACGACTCAACAGTTTTAAAAACTCTATCGGGACCATAGTCACCTCCTAAGACAACGCATTGACCTTGAAAAACTACGCAAGATGAGTAGCGTCTTTTTTTATTCATACAAGATATTTTCTGCCAACTGTTTTTTGACGGTTCATAAACACAATTATAATATCCAAATAAGTAAATTCTGTTCATAAAAGAACAAACGCAAACGTTATTCGTGTCTAATTCTGGGAGGGGAGCTATAGGAGCCTAAGTGTCAGATCTTCTACAGTAAACTTCACAGGAGTTTAGAACTCTGAATTTAGATGCGTGACCACCAAAGCAATACACTTTTGAACCAATTACAGCGGACTTGCATTTATATCTTTGTTCTAACATTTTACTCGTTTTGCTCTGTTTTGGTGCATTTGATTTTCCAAACTCATATACTATACCAGTCCCTATTGAATCACCGTAATAAAACTCTGCTCCGATAAACATTACTTTTGTGCTTTTAAATTAACAACTGTAAAAGATGTTTTGTAGTTGTAAACTTGCTGCTTTGTCTTTACAATTATCTTTACTTTCGATGGCATTATCAATCATGGTTTTACACTCAAGACAGTCTTTGCAAAGCTTATTGCTTTTTATGATGTCTGTTAATATTTCAGTGGTCAGCAAAGGTAGTCTTATTAACCTCAAAAAGTTTTTCATGTGTTTACTTCGTTTAACTATGTTGTAATTTATCCAATCGACTGCTTCATTAAAAGGTTCCAACTCTGAATTTATTTAAAGCTCTTTACAAGACAGTATATCAATTAAATCGTCGTATTTTAGTTTATAAAATGTTGAAATGTCTTCATTTAAAATATACTGTTGCAGCAAAAAATTGCATAAAAACTTGTTCAAACTTTTCAACTTATATTTTTGCTAGCTTGTAGTAAAAAAAGTAGTTTTTCATATTTAATTTGTCATAAATGTACTGACTCATTACTTTCTTAGCCTTTTCACATTTAAAATGACTTGCCGCTTCCAAAAGTGAAATTAAGTTTTCGTCTTTTATTTCACTACCTATAAAATAGTTTAAAAAATTAAATTATTGCAGTAACATGATAGTTTTTTTAAATATATTAGCAAAAATTTTAAAGTATACATACAAATATTTGAAATATATATTAATACTACTTACTGTCAATTAATAGTTTAAGTAAAGTTTTAAAACTAGCTTTAGATAAATTTGTAAGAGTAAATAAGTTTTTATTTTCATCAAAACTCTTATTTTTAAAGTACTCAAAGTTTTCAATAAGCTTATTTAAGCTTACACTAGTTTTAAAACTTTCTAAGTCAAGTATAGATACAACTGAGTCTTCTTCTGATTTTTGTATAAATTTTTTCGAACTTTTCATTTCTTGTGTATTAACACTTTGTTTAATACTTTTATCAACTTTTTTATCATTATTATTGTCCACATGATAAACGGATTTAAGCAAAGAGAGAATCGTATTCCCATGTTTTTTTATACTGTGTTGAAATAAGTTAAAAACCTGTAAAATAAATATGCTTTTATATTATAGTTTCATGCAACCTAGTTGAAAGTAAAAACATTATTTTAAGATACTAATGAGTGTTTAACTTGTTAAAATTTTAGATTTTTTAAAAGTCAAAATATTATTGTAAAGTTTTGTTTAACACTACTTTATACTTATGCTTAATTTTTAATAATATATATAGCTTAAGGTTCTATAATAAACTTAAGTCTTTCTGTTTTCCTAAATAATATTGTTTAATTCTTATGTTGTTAAGCAACTATATGATGATTTTTTTTTTGATAAATAATTAATTTTTATATAAAATATAAAACGAATGTTTGCACAACTCAATGAATATATTGACACAAAATCAATTATGCTTGGAAATAACAAAATTAAAATAGTAAGTTACTAATTATCTACACAAATTTCAAATTGCAAAATTGGAAAACAACAACGAGAAGCAATAACTGATTTTTTACTTAATAAAATGTAAATTAATAAAACAAAAGTTTTATATATGTGTAGTACTATACTGTATATTCAAAAATATAGAAAAATTTAAGATCTTATTGACAATTATACTAACTATTCATATACTTATAGATACAGTTTTTGCGGTTATAGTGTAATGTACCACCACTAAAATCTATAATAAAACTTTAACTCATTTTTGAACTAAATGATGCTTAAAGGTATTATGTACACATTTAAAAACTAGGCATAACTTTTAGTGTTTAACTTCAAAGTAATAGACATATCAAACACTAGAAAAATAAAGAACATCATGTTTTACAAAAAAAAAACAAAAAGAAGTCATAACTATTACAGAAGTATTAAATCTAAATAAAATACATTATGACAATGTATAATTATTATAAGAGTTATATTTAAAAATAACTTAACAATACGAAATGTAATTACAAATAAGTTCAGCTATTAACGTCCATCTGGAAAGTCTTGACTGGAATATAACTGCAAACAGACTCTGGCTCTGGCTGGTTTATAAAGCAATCTCTTAAAAATAGAAACATTCTCTTATCAACTTTCTTTATGGTTGACTGATTTTGATATACTTAATGTTCAACTATATTGAACAGCAGTAAATATGGATTTCTTTAAACTGACTTTTCTTGCAATTTTCAAAGAAAACCTCACTCTACCTTCATTCTCGCTTTTATTTTTGAAGAGAAAATAACTCTCCTTCTTCCTATTTGCTAATATGGTAAGATTTAATAAAATGGTGATTTAAATTTTATTAAAAAGCAAATATTTAAAAGGCAGTAATTTGACAACAAGATGGTTTTTTTAAATGGTCTAAATTTCTAATATTTTTGAAAACTTCATAGTACTCAAAATTCTCTACGTTTTTTTGCAGAATATTTCTTAAGAGAAGGCTTTCAATATTAAGGCAAAAAAATAAATATAAACATTATAATGGAAATAACTTTCTAAAAAAAAAACACTATTCAATTGTTATGTTTATGCAAACTTCTATAATGCAAACTTCAGCTTGTTACTGGACTATTGCTGTCTTAGTTACTAAAATGTATTGTATTTTTCATGATGCTATCAGGATTCAAGATTTTACATAATTCTAGTATAACTTACTGTGACTTACCATTTTATGTGATGTACTTGTACTGTAAACTTAAGCTTTTCAGTTTTTTAAATATTATTGCTTGCTCTATTTTTATCTTGCTTAACAACTAATTAATGAAATATTTTTAATTGACATCTGAATATTTTCTTAAAGTCAAAGAAGAATATTTGTATTATTAAAAAAAAAATGTCTTAGCACTGTCAAAATTTTTGGGATTTATTTTGACTTATTTTTTGTCACTTCTAATTTGATTTTGTGGAATTAAAATTCACTAATTCTTTTTGACTTTTGGGCTAAAAGTTTGTCAGTACTTATATGGCTTTGTGGACTTTAAACTCGTCAGCTCTAATATGACTTTGTGAACTTCAAATTTGTCAGTTCTATTTTGGTTTTGTGGACTTAAAATTAAGCTTTTTAAAGACTTTGTTGACTTCACTAGGACACTACCCTTTGCTGTTTACATTTATTACATCCCTTTTGTATTTTTATCAATATGACCCCTTGTTGCTTTATGGTTTTTTAAACCCCCTATGTCTTTCTGGTTAAACCTCAAGAGCTTTAAAAGGGAAATTGATAAATGTGAGTATTGTTTTTTAAGATTAAATGCAAGCTTTATTGTAAAGTTTCTTTAAATCTACTTATAACTAAATTTAATACAAAATGAAAATGTCAGAAATATAATATTAATAGATAAAACTTGATAGATACTGCCTTAAGGACTAAAGGCTATTTATACAAGTAGAAATTGTTTGGGTAAAATACTGTATTGGTCTTAATTAACTGTTACTTAAAATACTGGTGATTCTTTACAATGAGGATGTAATTTAATATTATAATGCAACCACACTAAAATTTCAATTAAATTTAAAATTAATTTAGATCTAAATTACATTTATATATGTTTTTTTTTCTACTTATAAAAACTAGGCATAACTTTTTTAGGTTATATTGTCACTTTAATAAACATCTAAAACATTAATTAATAAAGAAGATTATATTTGAGAGAATATTTTATCTGTGGTCAAAACATTTACATAAGAACTTAATCTAACAGGAATAAACTATAAAAATTTATAATAAATTGAAAATTAACTACCTTGAACTAAAATCAAAAATCTTTTATAATTAATAAACATAATATAAAAAATAACTATACAATAGAAAACGTAAAAACAAATAGTTCAGTTATGAAACTACATCTGAAAGTTCTTGACTAGAATATAACAACAATCACACTGTGGCTTGTTTATATAGCTATCTCTTATAAATGTAAATTTTTTATAAACCAACTTGCTTTCTGGTTGACTGGTTATATAATATTTAATGTTCAATTAAGTGGAACAGCAGTGAAACTGGTATTCCATTACAAGGTTAGTTTTGTCTAATGACACATTTGCACAAGGAAATTTTTCCACGAAGAAACTTTTGAACCAATGATAACTTAGCAAGAATGTAAAAATGTTAAGGAAAATGATAATTAATAACAAGAAAGTTCGTAAAAATATACTGTCGATCAAAGATAAAGGTCAGGTATAACAGTGATAGTAACAAAATATATAATTAAAAAAGTATTATATTAATTAAAAAAAAAGTAATAAGATGATAAAAAAGTTACAGACTAAAAGTAAGGGTTAGCTTAGCAGTGGTAGATGAAAAAATAATAAAATTTACTTATCAAGGCTATATGCTATAAACTAATTATTCTAGAAATAATATGATTAGTCTTATATTTCTACATGGTTGCCACTTTTTTTTTGCCAATAGAACTGTACTAAGTCATCTTGAATTTTACCTAATGCTTTAAAAAAAAATTTTTAACCCGTAAAGTTACTCATATTGCAGTTTTTATTAAAAAAAGGTCATATTATTTAGTTAAAACAGCATGAAATTAATAAGTTGAACAAAATTTTAAAATATTTTCATTTTTATAAAACAATTAATAAAAGTAATAAGTATTAGACATAATGTTTTAACAATGTTGAGATAGGGTTGACATTAACTTTATTTAAAAACTGTCCTAAGTGAGTTTAAACTGTTTTCAGTCATCTTTTTAAAATTAATAAAAATTAAGTTTTTTCACAAATTTTGTTATGCTATAAAATTAAAAACATTAAAACTAAGTTAAGTAAATACCTTTTGAAATCTATAAAATTAAAAATATTTTTGTAAGATTTTGTTCAAAGAAATAATATATTCTTAATCAGCCTGAGTGTTAAGTACCCAAGTGTCAACAACCCTTACTGTGTATCAAATTTATACTGAATAAACCTTGTTAAATCCAAAACTTAAACAAAATATTTTTTTTCATGAAAATTCAATAGAACTCTTGAACAATAAGTTTTAGTGTAGCATAAAAATATTAATAAAAAATTATGTTATCTAGTTTTTAAATTAGTTTAAGGTACTAATTAAATATCTTTTTTAAAAACATATACAACATTCTTAATGTATAAAAAATTGTGATTAGGAATTAATTTATAATGATAGTTTAACTTAGATCAGTGAAAGGTTACTATTTTAAATTAAATTACATATTAAAATATATATCTAAAAAATCAAAAGATTTTGTTTTTTAGTCTCTAAATAGATTATTTTATAAAAATAAGAAACCTTCTAAAAATAGTCTAATTGAAATTTAAATTGACAAAAACTACAATTCATTCCATGACTTCTCTTTAAACTTCTAGGTTTTTTTTGTAATAATAATAATAAAAATAAAACATCTTAAATTCGTAGGTTGTTTTACTTATTGTTTTAAATTATAAATTTGTTGGTCACCATGTATAAAAAAATAAAAATAACTATATGTTTAGCATGAACAAAATGTGGTTGCCTTTATGAATTTTAAAATAGTCCTGCAAAACTAAAAAAAAATTGTAACCTAAAACTAGCAAGAGTTAATCTGATTTTTTAATATCCTAAAAAATATTTTACTTTCAATATACTTAAGCTTAAGAAACATTTTTCTTTAAAAAAATTATAAAACAAATCAAATCCTTCTAAATTTATGTTTATAAAACTTATTTAGTGATAGCTTGTCATAGTGTAAAAGGATATAGTCATAGTGATAAAAAAAAGTTAAGTCTTTCAATAAAGCTTGTTATATAAAACATAGTGTATAAAACATTTTTTTACTTGTTCATTTACTCTCATTTAGTATCTAAAAACCAGTTTTAATTCTTAATAAAATATTAAGACTACCCAAAAGTTTTTACAAAAAAAACTTAGTTTGCATTAAATATAAAAAATGTTTAACTAGGCATTAGTGTCTTGAGTTATCTAAAATGTTGAAGTCTAAAAAACATCATGAATGTTATTAGTATGTTGGGTTTGAGTTTAATACAAAAGTTTTCCTTATAAAATACTTTATATATATATATATATATATATATCATTAAGTATTTAGTTAAGAATATTAAGTTGCTGAACTATAAGAGGCAGCAGTTGTTCAACAATATTACTAAGATAAAAGAGCTAAAATCAAAATCATCAATTATTATAGCCATAATATTCAAAATCATAAGGGTTGTTTGATGTATATCACATTACCAGAGGCTTAAAGTTAGTAAATTAAAATTTAGAAAGGTTTAAAAAAATGTTCTACAATTAGACTATTTGAGTTTTGCAATCATAACTAACGGTTTTAGTTGTTTATGTAGTATTATTTGTCATTTAGCCATATTAATTGGCTGCATGTAAACACTAAAATTATACTTTTTTAAACAACTACCTTCATAATTTTATATTTATTCTTATGTCATAACTAAACTATTAATATTTCATGGAAACTATATTGATATCTTTGTGAGTTTTTAGGAAAGCTCTAAATCTTGGTGTTAAAGTAGCAGAGACAGTTAAAATGATAAACTACAATAAACAAAAACATTTGATATGTAAGTAAAAGTTTATTGAACACTATAAAGAAATAGACACTGAAAAGAAATACTCTAAGGAGATGGTGTATTGGAATATAAAAGCATAAGTTTTTTAAAACCAAATAATTAAAATAGTTTTAAAGAAAATTGGTAGCAATCAAATCAAGGTATATCATTTTAAATATATTAGTTGTTAGTAAGAAATTTTTTTAAAGTCGTTAGTTGCATTGAGTTCAAAAATAGAAAAAATAAGCTTTTAAAATTAACTAAAAAGAATATTTATAAAATTTGTTTACTTAATTAGTTTGCCCAATTCCACACATGAAAAACCAAATATTCTTTCATCAAATTTATAAAAATATAGTTCTGACCAAACGGTTAGTATCAATATTGTAGAAAAGGTACCAGTTATTAACAGTTACAATAATATTGTTATCGTTGGAGTGAGTACAAAATAAACTACTTGAGTATAAAAAATTTGAAATATTTTCAATAAAAGTAAACTTTTGTGAAATTAAATCATATACTTCCGAAGTTTTCAAAAAATTACATTCCAGATCATTTCCGCAAACGACAAACAGTTTATTTCCTTTTGTAAAAACTCCAGCTTTAGATCTAGCAACTTGCATATCTGGTAGAGAAGACCATTTGTTGAGGTAATGGTCATATGACTCAACAGTTTTAAAGATTTTATCGAGTCCATATTCACCTCCTAAGACAACACATTGACCTTGGAAAACTACGCAAGATGAGTAGCGTCTCTCTTTATTCATCTTAGAAATTTTCTGCCAACTGTTTTTAAATGGATCATAAACACAATTACTGTAGTTAGAATATCCAAATAAGTAAATTTTGTTCATAAAAGAACAAACACAAACGAAATACGTATCTAATTCTAGAAGGGGAGCTATTGGATCCCAAGTGTCAGATCTTCTACAATAAACTTCACAGGAGTTCATAGTACTGTAGTCAGAGTCTAAACCACCAAGGCAATATATTTTTGAACTATTTACAGTTGACTTGCAATTAAATCTTTGTACTTTCATTTTACTCATTTTGCTATATATCGGGGCATCTGATTTTCCAAACTCATACTCTAAACAACTTTGCACTAAATTGTCGTCAGACAACTGTCCTCCAATAAAAATTACTTTATTGGTTTCAAATTCACAACTGTAAAAGCGATTTTGAAACTGTAAATTTGCTGCTTTGTCTTCAAAAAGATTTTTACTTTTGATGGCGTTATCAACTATACTTCTACACTCAAGACTGTCTTTGCAAAGTTTATTGCTTTTTATAATGTCTGTCAATATTTCATTGGTCAGCAAAGGTAGCCTTATTAATTTTAGAAAAGTTTTCATGTGTTTACATCTTTTATTTCTATTGTAATTTATCCAATCGACTGCTGCATTAAAAAGTTCCAACTCTGAACTTATTTGCAGTTCTTCACATGACAGTATATCAAATAAATCTTCATATTTTAGTTTATAAAATGTTTTTATATCTTCACTTAAAATATACTGTTGCAGTAAAAAATTTAATAAAAACTTTTTTAAACTTTTCAACTTATATAGTTTTGTTAGTTTGTAATAAAAAAAGTAGTTTTTCAAACTTAAATTATGAAATATGTATTGATTTATTCTTTTCTTTGCCTTTTCACATCCTAAATAACTTGCTGCTTCCAAAAGTGTAACTATGTTGTCTTCTTTTATCCTAATTTCACCTATAAAATTATTTAAAAGCTTAATCATTACAGTAGCATAAAAAATATTTAGAAATCTAAAGAAAATATTGAAATATACATTTAAATTTATTCTATAACTCACGGTCAATTGATATTTTTTGTAAAGTTTTAAAACTAGCTTTAGATATATTAGTAAGAGTGACAACATTATCATTTTTAATAAAATGTTTTAAATCACTCTTTTTTCTAAAATAACTAAATCTACTAATAAGCTTATCTAAGCTTAAACTAGTTTTATAACTTCTCGAATCAAGTTTTACTAGAACTAAGTTTTCTTTTTTCTTTCGTGGTATTGTTGTCCTATTTTCTTTGGTATGAATTTCTTCAGTACACTCAGCATTATTTTTATTATTAATAGACTCTTGCACCATGGTATTAAGCTTTAGTTAACTTCGTTTTCTAATAAATTGATTTCTTGTTTTAAAACACTATAAACACCTGAAAAGTTAATAAGTAACTTGTAAAAAATACAAAACTAGTTAAAGTATATACATTTATTAACAAACTAGAGATAACAGATAGAGTAGATTTTAAGAAAATCAAGAAAATATTATAACAGTTTTATATATATATATATAAATAAATAAAACTGAAAACACTAGTTTTAAAATTATTTTAACTTCATAAATATTTTAAACCACTTTATTTACAATCATAAAAGACAGCAGTATTTATAGCAAAGAGAAAAAAGTTACATAATTTGTGAATGATTGAATTAAGCATGGTTTTTGAGAAAAATTATTAAATATTACCAAGTATAAAAAAAATCCTGAAAGCCAAAGTTGGCCTTAATAATCATACATATTTGTAAAACATCAAGTTGCCAAATAAGCCATGGTATTGATATTGGTAAATTTAATTTATTGGTGCTACTCAACAAAAATACTTTAAAACTATCTAGTTTAAACTATAAAATATTTAAAGAACTCTAAAACAATAGAACATTGGTCAAACAATAGTTTTTATATTTAAAACAAAGAACATAATACTAGATTTTCATACAGTTGTAACTATACAATATTTGTCTAAATATCAGTATTCAGGGCTTATCAACAACAATCACAACAATAAATGTAACTAAGGAGAGTTATTAAATATTATGCTTGATTGCACAAATCCAAACCTGGCCATTTTATTTACAAAAACTACATATTCAATCTTTTAATGATGAAATGCAAGTTAAAGCAGCAGATTCATTACAACCTAAATTTAAGGTAATATTGTTAATAAGTTTCTAATTAATTTCAATTTATATAAAATTATAAACACTTAAAAGTACTTATTCTTATAATTTTTATATATCTTATTTATTAAGTTTTAGACAAAATACCAGTTAAAGTATATTAACTTCACATTTAATAAATGCCAAAAAATAAAATAATTTAAATTTATAAACCCTGAATTTTTAACTTCATTTAATGTGTCAACCATAGTTTAAAGAGAAAAAGTCAACATAACTAAAAGTAGATTTGGAAAATTTATAATATAACTTGATGCACAAAAACTTCAAATAAGCTTGAGTTTTTAAAAGTAAGCTAGTAATTCTTTTACTTATATTTTATCTTTGTAAAAGAATTTTTTTGTTCTTGTTACTTTAGTATAAACACAGCAAGAACATAACTTTACTTTACAAAAAAATACAAAAAAAATTAATTAGCGACCATTTAAAGATTTTTAAACACTTATCACAATTTTCAGTTATAAAACCAGAATACAAAATATAATGAAAATTTTATTTAAAATGTATTTTGCTCAACCTGTCTTCTATTGAACTTCTTAACTTTTTTAAAGTTATCTGTAAAATATTGAATGTAGTAGTTATCAAAAAATTTCTTAAACTAACTCTGGTTAGGTATAAAAAAGTAGGTTAACTAAAAATCAATGATAAAATAAAGAAATTTTTTTTTTTTAACATAAATGTGTAGAATAAACTGTTTATTTTTCTATCTTTTATTACTTTTAACTACTAAATTTTAAAATTATCTTATCATATTTAATTGAAGTATAATGGTTTAATACTCAAAAAAAATAAATCAAGTTACTCATGTACAATTTTAAGATTTTGGATTACACTTTAAAGTTCTTAACTTATAAGTAACTTTAAATACTTTATTTGCTTTAAATTAGTTTTCTAACTGGGTATTTTATTTAAATTTAGCTTGTTAGAATTCAATTAAAAGTATTTAAAAGTTAAATTTTATGCTAATATTTGTTGTTTACTATTATTTATCTTACCTAACATTTTAGATACATTAGTTTAAAACCAAGTAAAGGAGAGTTATATAACTAAAATGAAAGATAAAGCAAAAACTATAAATTAAAACAAACAACAGGTAGTTGATATCATTTTTTTATATTTAAACTTTTTATATCAAAGCTAATGAAATGATTACTTTAAATGTCATGATAATTACATTCTACTTTGTGTGTGAAAATATTATGTAAAAATAATTCCAAAAAAAAAAAAATAGTTTACCTGCATAGTTATGTTTTTACAAGTTTTGTTTTTTATTAAGAAAAAAGTGTAAACTAAGAAATTTTGATATATAACCTATATGGACTGTAGTTTAGTTAAATAAAGACTCTATATATAAAGTTTATAAAAAGAACAGATTCAAACACTGACAAATATACAAAGAACTGAAATCTTAGGTACTACTTTAAATTGGTAGAACCTTTTCATCATAAATCAAATCTGTAAGGAATATACTTAAAGAATGTATAAACTTGATTGAAAATGTTTTACTTATAATTTAAAACAAAAATCACTAAATAGAAATAATATTGTTAAAAAAGCACTTTACAATAAAAATAAAAGTACAACATAATATTAAAACAACATCTTCTCTCAAATCTCTTCAAACACTCTTAATGGCTGGTTTTAATCAATTCAATTAACATTAGAACAAGAAAACTTGCTTTCTGGTTAAATGATTTTATATTACAAAAATTGACAAATTATTAAAATGGTCGAAAGTTGAATAAACTAAATTAAACACCGGAGTTTGTTTAAGCTTTAGTTTTGAACTTTACTGCTTGAAATTAATATATCAATTAAACTTTTATAAAACTTTGAGGCATCTTGAAAATTTTGTGCACCCTGGAATAAATTCAAATATTAGAAAAAATGGTGCGCACCAGTGTACACTGATTAAGAAATTAACAAAAAATAGTGTACAGTATCATACAATGTTCATAAAATAAGTTCCGAATTAAGATTTTTTAACCACTTTGAGTTAAAACTAAAAAGTTTGTTTAACTTAAAACGTTTATTAGTTTTTCACTAAAAATTATTGAGTATTAAACAAATTAATTTATTATAAAACTAATAAGACGGACTAACTTTTTTTTAAACTAAATAAATAATTCAAATTTTATTGCAAATTAAAGTTTACTAATTAATCTTCATAGTATTTTGTTGTATGAAATAGTTTGCTAGTTTTATTATTGTTTTTTGATTGCACAAACTGCATGAGTTTGAGAAATTTTCTTTTGTTCAAACTTAATGCGTTTTAATTTGATTGAGATAAACTAACCGTTGAAAGACCTGTTATAAAATTTAAAAGTTGATTATCTTAATAAATTATACATTAAAAAATACTATTTCAAAACTAAAGAAAAACTAAAAACAACTTGAAATAATTTAAAAAGACTAAGTATAAGTGAAAATATTTTTAAAGATTAAAGTTTTTTGAACTACAAATTATTTTAAGAACTCTTAAACAATTAGATACTGTATAATAAATAACTATATTTACATCATAAAACATGCAACTGAAACACAACACAGTTCTACAAGTAAGTCTAATTTTAAGTCTCTATGTTTTATAAAATAACTCTATCTCACTAAAATAATAATAATAAAATTGTCTGATATACTTGCGTTCTGGTTGACTGATTCTGTGACATTCAGTATTTACAAAATAACTTTGAACATACAAACAATACATTCCACTGCAGTTATATTAAATTATAAAATATAACATAGTAAATCAGAAACTAATTTTTAAATCAAGTAACAAATATTCCGATTAGTTTTTCGAATAACTAAAAAAATCAAGTTTTCAAATTAACTAAATAAACTAACTTAAACTTTAATTATTAAAAAAGCTATCCTAATATAAATTAACTTAATAATGTCACTGGCTGTTAAAACATACAGCAGTACTAAAACATTAATTTGTTTCAAAATGTTCTACAAGTAAAAATAAATCTACCCTAGCAATGTAAAAGGAATTAAGTCTAAAGATAAAAATTTTTAATTAATTTATAATTATTTTTGTAAAGACCCTTTGATCTGTTAATAAAAGGTAAATTACTTTTACAATTTAGATCACAATAACTTTAAAAACTTTCTTAACTATTATATTCACTTTATTTTTAGGGTCAACCTTCTGATATAGTACTACTATAGCTACTGTGATGTTTGACAATAATTTTTGTAATATATAACTTAGATTCCCATAACTTCAAAAATGGCTTTAGAAAGGTTTGTTTTTAAATAAAAGATACGTATATAGAATCATTAACTAAAGTTTTGTGGGTTTTTATAAGCCAATGAAAATTTTTACTTTTGGTTTTAAGAAAAATAAAAAAGTATTTACTTGTTGAAGACTGGCTTACGTTTAATTTTTAGTATTTTGAAATTTTACAAAAATCTAAAGAACTCAATTAGTTTAATTTTAACTATGTTTAACTTTTTATAAACTCATAAGAATTGAAAAATATCTCAAAATTAAACTTTAACAAATTTTTATCAGGATAATATTTATTGCCATATCATAAAACTAGTACAAAATTTAAAATTCTAGAGTTTTTTTATTGTTTTAATCTAACAAACAAGTATTCTAAATTTATTTTGAAAACTTTTAACTAGCTTGAGCATGCTTTAAATATATCGAGTTTTTCTAAAAATCTTAAACTATCCGAGTTACCTGTGTACCACCTTCTTATATGGCTTTAATTTAAAAAATCATAAAACTGTCTTAAACTGGTTTGCAACTAATTAAGACCAAAAACGACAACCAGATTCAGCCTAAAATAATAAATTAAATGAAACCAATAGTAGGCTTTTTACATAAGATGAAGTAAAGAAGTTGTATAAAAAACTTAAGTGACTTAATATAGAAAAAATTTAATTAAAGTTAAATAAAGTTAAGTAGTAAAACAAAACTTAAGAATATAAGAAAAAGCTGTAATTTAGCCTGAGATAGTTTAGGATAAATGAAAATTTTTAAGTTTTAGTAGAGTAAGTAATAATAAAAGCATTGAATTTTTATCTTACACATAATTGATCAAAAATTTACAACTTCAATGTCTTAAAACTAATGAGGTCGAAGTATTTTATAATTTTCTTCTGACTCAAGTTATTTTTTTTATAACGGAATGAAAATAATATAATTATAATAACTTTTAGAACAGCAAAACTAAAAAGTTATTAACAAACAGCAAGTAAAATAGTATTTGAGTTAATTAAATCAAACTACAATATACTTGGAAACATATTAATTAAGTTTTAAATTTATCAAAACCAGTTGTCTAAATGATTTTAGATACAATAATTAAAGCAGTTAAAATGAACCGTACTACAAACATAGTTTTTATTTTTGTGATACTTTAAAATAGAATAAAATAAATTAGCTCGTATTTACTGTTACTCAATTAAAAAAGTATAATTTTAAAATATTCAATTAGACAAAATACTTAAGTGAAATAATTATTAAGAAATATTTTTATTCAAAAATCATAACAAGCAATAAAAATTTTGTATTTTTTTTGGTAAGATTACTTATAATTTAGCAATACTAATTAGCTACATATAAATTTTACTGAAACGAAATTACAATCCATTGCACACAAACTTTCATAGGCTAAAATATATTTTTATGGTCAAAACCTAACAATCAAAGAATATAAAAATATATTAATAACTTTACATAATATTTATTTAAACTTGATAACTTGGTGCTCAAGTTTTTAAATCTACTACTACGACAGTCAAAATTTTAGACTACGGTAAACAAAAAAACTTAATTGGTTTCTAGAGGTTTATTGAACGACAAAAAGAAATTGAAGATCAAAAATGTAGCGCTATGGAGTTGATGCACTGATATTTTAAAGCAAAAGTATCAAATTAGTACTATAGATAAAACATGTATAAAAATAATTAACAAAATTTGGTCAAAAAAAATTTTCAATTTTGTTAATTAAAGTTATTCTTTTTATTTCAACTTGTTAGTAACATGAAATTGAAAAAGTATATTTAAAATAGTTAGTTAGAAAAAGTTTGAGATAACATTTACTAAAACTTTTACTTAATTAGTTTGCTCAACTCCACACAAGAATAACCATATATTCTTTTTCCAGTTCCAAGTAAATATTTATCAGACCAACTGTTGGTATTTATATTGTATATATAAAAGCGGCTAGCAGAACTACAATAATGCTGTTATCGTAAAAGTGAGTACAAAATAATGTAATAGAATATTGTATTTTGGAAATACTTGCAATAAAAGTAAACTTTTGTGATATCGAATCATAAACTTCAGATGTTTTAATTGAGTTATACTCGAGATCAAATCCACTAATAACAAACATTTTGTTTCCTTTAGTAACAACACCTGGACATCGCCTAGCAACTTGCATTTCTGAAAGAAATGACCATTTGTCGAGGTAATGGTCATACGACTCTACAGTTTTAAAAACTTTACAAGAATAAGTATAACCTCCCACGACAACGCATTGACCATTGAAAACTGCACAAGAACAGTTATATCTTTTAACATTCATATTTGATATTTTCACCAAATTATTTTTAAATGGTTCATAAGCCCAGTTATTGTAGCTAGAATCTCCAAAAAAGTAGATCTTTTGCATAAAAGAACAAATACAAGTATACCAGGTGTTTAGATCTGGTAGTGGATTTAAGTAAGTCCATGTTTTTAATTTTCTACAGTAAACTTCAACAGAGTTTAGATTTTCTCCCTTAGAATCTATCCCACCGAAACAATATACTTTTGAACCAATTACAGCAGTTTTGCAGAAACTTCTTTGTACTAACATTCTACTTGTTTCGATAAATTCCGTTGCCTTTGATTTGTCAAATTCGTATTCTGTACTAGTTTGAATTAAATCCAGGTTGTATAAATCCCTTCCTCCGATAAACATTATTTTTTTGATTCAAATTCATAATTGTAAAAGCGATTTTTAAACTGTAATTTTCCTGATTTGTCTTTACAATTATATTTACTTTTGATGGCGTTATCAACTATACTGCTACACTCAAGACAGTTTTTGCAAAGATTATTATTTTTGATGATGTCTGTCAATATTTCAGTGGTCAACAAAGGTAACCTTATTAATTTCAAAAAAGTTTTCATGTGTTTACATCTTTCATTTCTATTGTAATTTATCCAATTATAGAAATTATAATAAAGTTACCTAAAATACTTGCCTCTGGTTTACTGGTTCTGCGACACTCAACATTTAAATTTAACATTCAAATACAGTTATATTAGTTTTAAAAACTTTACACATTACAAACTAAAACTAATTGAAAAAAAAATCTTAATTAGTATTTCAAATCACAAAAAAATCAAAATTTTACAGCAAACAAGTTAACTAAATAAATTTTTAGTTATAAAAAATGCTAAACTATTATAAACTTACTTTAAAAATATCACAGATTGTTAAAATATACAGAAATACTAAAACATTCATTAATTTCAAATATTTTTATAAATAAAAAAAAGTTTACCCCTGCAATGTGATACGAACAAAACTACAATTAAAAATTTAAATTAGTTATATTTATTGTTTTTGTAGAGTTTATTTAATTTGTCCTTATTTTGTAAATTAAGTTTATACTTTAATTAACAATAACTGTATAAAGTTCCTAAACTACTATGTTGACTCTAACTTTTAGAGTCAACTTTGTGATAGAGTCTATGAGCTGTTGTGTTGTTTGATAAAAACTTTTGTAAGCAACCTAATTTGGCTTTCAAAAAATTTAAAAATGACTTCTAAAATTTTTTATTGAAAGAAATTATAAAAGTATAAAACCATTTATTAAAGTTTTTGTGTTTTCATTAGTGATCTACCAAATACAAACATTTTGAATTCGGCCGAGTCCGAATCCGAATATTTTAATAAGTGGAATCCGTAATATTTGAACTCCTTGTTATGTAAATGCAATATAAGTTTATAAATGAAAATTACGTAATATGTTATCACTGGTTTCGTAAAAAAATTTGAACAATATTTATAACGTATTAATAAATGTTACATTTTTATTTTCTATTAATTTGTTTACAAAAATTTCTTGCTGGGATAAAGTTAAGCTACATACACAAATATTTTAATGTCCATGCAAGAAAAATTAACATTTAAGTTGTACTTTTGTTATACATAACAAATAAACTATGAACTTTAATAAATGCTTAACGCAGAAAACAAATTACAAACAAAGTTAAAAAATGTTATGTATAACTTAAGAGTTAGTTTTTATTGTGACCATAAACGAATTAGATCATAAATTTTTGCAAGTTTTTTCATGTTTATAAAACTAAGTGCAATCAAGAAAACATGGAGCTTTAATAAATTGAAATATAATACCAACTGTAGTAAAGACTTAAAAAATAATTAAAATACAATTGTAATAAAAAGTTGTTAAACTCCGGTTAGGATTACACTTTTACCATAACAAAAAGAAACATAGATTAATTTAAGCAACTGTTTGAAATTATAAAACAAATAACAATTGCAAAAGATGTCTCTTTTATACTACAAAAGACTTTTTTGCTATTTCAAGTTGTTTTGGATAAATAAAAGTTTCTCGCCGGTCTTTTGAAGCAATCGATTGCGCCATTGCTCGTACAAGCTCTAAGCTTCAGAAAATAATCTTTCGGAATTCACAGAATATAATTCCTTGCAAAACTGGCAAGATGTTGGTATTTTGTCCTGTTCAAGTTCCACCAGTTTTAAACTTGATACTCTTTAGTTTCTAAATTCAAGTTTTCTGCAGCAAAAAAGCCCTTTATTTCTGCTTCTATTTTTTCATCAATAGAATCATGTTGCTCGTCCTCCTGAGTAGCTCTGTTTAATTCTGTTTAAAATAAAAGTCAGTTGAAAACTGTTTCGGATCAAAATTTACAAAGTCATGTGGTTTTGGTCTCTAGTGGCAATAAAGAAAATAACCACTTGATTAGCCTCGAAACAGATATGCTGTGTGTTTACAACAAATGATTGAATTAACTAAACTTTAAATAGTCTGTTTCGCTTGAATATAATTTTATATATACATATTGGGAACGGGTCAGAAAAGCACGAGTGACACTTTAGCACGGAGTGACACTTTAGCACGATGTGACACTTTATCACAGATTGACACTTTAGCACAGATTGTCATTTTAGCACGGAGTGACACTTTAGCACAGAATTTATTTTACATTTTTTTTCTTTGCTTAAATCACATTAGGCACTGTATTGTTAAAAATCTGAAAACAAACTATGCAACATGTAAAGTTAACTTAACAAGCTTTAAATGAGTTACAAGTTTAAGCTTTACTTAAAACTAAAAAAAAAAGTAATTTAAAAACTTTATTAACTTGTTTTACTATTTTATTTTAGACAAAAACATTTTGGTGCTTTTACTTTAGGTTTTGACATAAAATTGTTTTAATGACAATAGCAATAAATACAAGCTCAAAGATTATTAAAACGTTTTTTAAATACTTTAATTAATTCTGATAAGATTAAACTTTAAGCGTTAGTTATAAATAAACAGTGAGAAATATAAAAATCAAAAAACTTTCTTATTTCATTTTCAGCCCATAGTAAAAAAACTTTATTCATAATTTTTTTAAGATGATATCTTTAATAGTGTTAAAATTAGTTTTCACAGTTATTTGTTTGTTAAGTCAATTGTTTTAGATAATTAATTATTAATTAAATAAACTTTTTAAAAGAATTAAGATTATTACGTGCAAAAATGTCACTCCGAGCTGAAGTGACGCCGTGCTAAAGTGTCACTTCGTGCTAAATTGACGCCGTGCTAAAGTGTCACTCCTAGCTGAAGTGACGCCGTGCTAAAATGTTACTCCGTGCTAAAGTGACGCCGGGCTAAAGTGTCACTTCGTGCTAAAGTGACGCTGTGCTTTTCTGACACCTACCCATACTGATTATTTAAAACACAACAACATTGTATATAAAACTGAAAGAAAGTTAATGCGGTAAACATTTTTTTTTCAAAACTAACTGTAGCCGGACATTTTTTTTAAATTAGGACCCGGCCGGATCTGATTCGGATCTTTTTTCAGAAGTTAAGATTTGGCAGGATACTGATCGTAAATCCTGTAGATAAGTAATTTTAGGGAAGAACTAATATAGTTCGTTATTTAAAAACTTTTATTAGTAAAATAATTGATGTCAAAACCGTGTAAGTACTTTTATTAAAATACTAAAAGATTTGTTTGATAAACATGGAAAATTTCGCTCTTTATGGCAAAAAATACAGAAAAACAAAAACTGTTAAGTAAGCTATAAATTAGAGAATATATTAGAGTTAAATTTAAGTTATCATATAAATATTATTTAAAATACGATAGTTATTACCTTTACTTTTTAGCTCATAAGAAAAAAAATTAGTATTCTAAATCCTTTTACTAACATAATTAAACAATTTTTTTCCTTCACTTACTAAAATTTTTATCTATGTAAATTTTTCTAGTTAAGTATATAGGTCGGGATTTCTAAACTTTTTAAAATTAACTTTTAAGCTAATATATAGACAGAATATATATAACACATTGAGACTTTTTAAACTGTTAAACACTTTACTAACTATCTTTTTTTTATTTAAGTATTTTTTTTAGAAATGATTAACAAAACTTATAGAGTTTAAATTGTCACTTTTTTTCTAACAGATTATTTTTTTTGCAATACTAAACTTACAGGTTTGCTACTATTTTGTAGCAAAAATTGGGCTTAGTGAGTATAAGTTGACATAAAAAGACTTCGAAAATAGAAACTACATCTATATAAAATCTTTAGTTTTGTTTTAATATATAAATCTAAAAAAAAAATTTGAGAATACGGTCATTTTTGGCATAAATAATTTAAAGTGTCTGGCTTTATCTAATTCAGGGGTCGGCAGGCAGTTAGTGGTCGCGGGCCAAATTTTAAGTTTACAAAGTCTTCGCGGGCCGCAGTTTTAGTTTTAGTGACATTTGAATAATCTTTTGGTTTTAGTTTTAGTCAAACTAGAGAAAAGTTTTACTTTTTTTCACCTTATCATTTTAAATAACTTTTAGCTATACATAGAATGACTATTTAAATTAAATTGAATAAAATTAGAATAAAATTTACATTGACTAATATACTTAAGTGTTAATAAACTATGTACTTTCATAAGAACTTACTAAGTTATATTTAATTCTTTTGTATTTTTACATACAATTTAACTCTCTATAAAAACCAAACTTGAAAGACAATTTATTAGTTACTTTTATATATTTTTTATATTATCAACCCCTTTTTTCATATTTCTAAGAATATTAACTTCAAAAAAAAGTTTTTACGTGTTGAATGGTTTACATTCATTAAAGAATTTAGTAATTAGTTAATTTAATAAAATAATTTATTGTATTATAGAAAGTTAGAACAAATTCTTTAACATAATTAATTCTCGAATACTTAAATAAAATATCTTATTAGTAACTAGTCTTTTACATGGTTGTCACTTAAAAAGCAAAAATGTCTGAGTTGTATCAAACCAGCCTAAGTTCATTAAAAGTTTAAAAAGCTAGTAAATCAAGCTCAAGTACCTATTAAAAATGTCATCATCATTAAAAAGTACACAAAGTGTAAAAAAACAAGAAAAAACTACAATTAGTAAACTACACTACAGTCATAAAAACTATTCTGGGAATTCTAAGATTTATTTAAAGTGTTTGAAATAAAAGTTTCATACACATCTGAGTTTTCAAGCTTTTAGAATAGCCTGTTTGTGTAGCAACCCAGTAAAAACAAAGCTCACAAGTCACAACATAAAGAAATAACGAAACTTATTAACAGTAAACAAATTACAGCCAAAAAATATAAGTCAATTGGAATGGACAATTAACTTTCTTAAACATTTTTAATAAAAGTATAAAATTTATTGAGTCATTAGCGAAGAGAAAAACCTCTTTTTTATTAAGCATTACAGCAGTTCTTTATCTGCAATAAGAATTAAATATATTCGTTGTAAAATAAAAGACGAGCAACAAAAAAAAAACGTTAGTTAGGAGTTATTGCGAGAAACGATGAAAAAATAATACACCAAAGTCAGTTCCAACAAAACACATGATTATCTTCAGTAACTACAGAATTATCAGAAAAAAGTTGTTAAGGCAATTTATAAAGTAGTAAAATTAATTAATAATAATGAGATACCGTTTATAATTGAAAACTTTTTTTAAAGAATTTTGTTGGCAGTAATGAAAAACTTTTGTGTATTTCTTCAATGACAACAAAAAGTCCTATTTAGGAAATGCATTAAGGTTATAAAGTCGCATAAATCAAATTATGACTTTAATCAGTATGTTAAGATGAGAGCACTGATAGAAAAACTATTGCTCATCTGAGAAGAATTTTTTTAGAGATGTTTTTTTAACTTTGACATTTAAGTATAATTTCTTGATTTAGTTCAAACACGAAGCACAACAATCGGTGAAATTTTACAAGTAAAGGTGCAATGCACCAAAAGTTTTTAGAAGTACAATTCCTTCCTTAATTTTAGTATAAAGTTTAATTAAAGTTTAAAAAGTGTCTTATAAAGTATATCAATATTAAAAAACTCTGTTAAGTTACTTTAGTATATTTTTTAATAAAAAAAATGTTTATTTGCTAAATTTTTTGTGTCAAATCGAAATTTCACTATTTTACATGTAAAAATTGTTTGAAACTCCAGGCTTTTTCAAAAATTCTCAAATTCAAGTTTTTTTCCAAAATTTTTAAGCATAAATTTTCAAGTTCAAAGCTTGAACTTGATATATTATAACATATATTATAAATGAAACTAACACTTTGGGTGGAGCAAAACCTACATCATAAGTTTAATTTGCCACTCTTTTCAGCAAAAAGCCAGCCTTAATTAACAAAAACATTCTTGATATTTTTGTATACAAAAAACAATTCTAGCCAAAAACTTATAAAATGACTTAGTTGGCCTGAGATTTGAAGTCTTCAAATAGTGATAGTCTGAGTGTGTGTCAATGTTTATAAACTATCCCTAAGTCTAGTTTATATTAAATAGGTAGCTCCAAAAAACAGCAAATGTGTGTATTGATATGCAAAGCATAAAAGTTAACTTAGTTTGACAAAATTAATGTTTGAAAAATGAAAATGTATACCTAACAAAAACTATATTAGTTTATGTCATATATATTGTTTTAATTGTGTCTGTACAAATTTAGATATTACATGTAGAAAAAACAAACTTAGAAAATTATGTATAAACTAAACTTAAACTAACTAAAGTATTTTATAAAAATTGGTTTAAAATATGAGCACTTTATTAAGTTGGTGTGCATATAAGTTAGTTCAAGTGCAAAGAAAACTTCTAAAAAATTAAAATGTGTCAAAACAAAACTTAAATGAACCTTTTTTTCTTATTACTATGTTATTTTAATTGTTTTTACACTAAAACATAACATTTACAAGTAAAGAATATATAAAAGAAACTTAGGTAAAAAAAATATTGGAAAGAATATCTAAGCTATAAAGAAATGACACTTTAGTTAATTACTGTGCATTACTTTTGTACAAAATGGAAAATATTTGCATTTAGTTTATTTGATAAATAGGTATAATATAACTAACTTATTAAATTTAAGCACTTTTTTTTCAAATAATTACTTGCTGTTGTAAAATAGAAGTTATTATGAAACTCAGAAAAATATCCTGTTAGAATGCTAATCTATCTTTTTCACATTTTTAAATTAATGTAGCAACTTCTTCTAATTATTTTTAAGTGTTATTTTAAACCAAACTAAACAAATTAAATCGAATTACCAAAAAAAAATTACTTGAAATATATTTTTGCTCAGCGGGCCACTTTTACATGCTCGCGGGCCACAAAATTTTCTTTCGCGGGCCGCATTCCATTCAAAAAAATAACGTGCTCGCGGGCCGCAGATTTACCCTTCGCGGGCCGCAATTGACCCGCGGGCCGCAGTTTCCCGACCCCTGATCTAATTGAACTTTTAATTTATTGGACACTAACGTTTAAACTTTTATTATGTCTAAAACTATTAATTAATATAATTTAAAATGTATATTGATAATTTTATAAAGTAGTTAAGCAACCTGTTTAATTGGTGTTTAAGTTTTAAATTTAAATATTCATGAACAGTTAAAATTTTAAACAACGTTAAATAAAAACACTTAATCGTTATCTAGAAGTTTTATTGAACAAAATAAAGAAATCGACGCTCAAAAAATTTCAAGTTTAAGATAACAAAGTACTTATAATGGATATCAAAATTTTAATACTAACTTAATAATTTTTTTTTTAACATATGTTAACTGTTAGTAAATAAATGTTTTGAAACTCGTAAGTTAAAATATTGTTTATTGTAAGTTGTTTGATATAATTTAAGATAGTTTTCTCAAAACTTTCACTCAATCAGTTTGCCCAAGTCAACACATGAATAATCTTGAAATTCTTTAAATTTAAGAGAATAGTATTTTGACCAACTGTTGGTATTTATATTGTAAAAGCAGTAAAATTTATCGTTAATCATAATAATACTGTCTCGATTAAAATTGAAGCAATAAATATTACTTGACCATAACGTATTAGAACTGCATTTAATAAAAGTAAAACTGTTTGATATCGAATCATAAACTTCTGATGTTTTTAAAAAAAAATAGTCAATACCTATTCCACTTATAACAAACAATTTATTTCTATTCGTAACAACTCCAGCTTTGTATCTTGCAACTTGCATTTCAGGAAGATATGACCATTTGTCAAGGTAATGGTCATATGACTCCACAGTTTTTAAGACTACCTCAGAATAGGGAATTTTACCTCCTAATACGACGCATTGACCTTGAAAAACTACACATGAAGAGTAACATTTTTTAATATTCATACCTGATATCGGGTCCAAACAATCTTTAAAAGGGTCATACACCCAATTGTAGTAGCTATCATCTGGAAAAAAGTGAATTTTATTCATAAAAGAACAAACAGAACCTCCAAAGGGTAATGGACCTACCCGAGTAGCTATAGAAGCCCATTTTTTAGTTTTTCTGCAGTAAACTTCACAAGAGTATATACCTGTAAGGTCAGAATCTAGACCACCAATACAATATATTTTTGAACCAATTACAGCACTTGGGCACTTATTTCTTTGTACTAACATTTTACTTGTTTTGCTATACTTCAGTTCATTTGATTTTCTAAACTCATATACAATACCATTTTGTATTAAATCATCGTTAGAAAACCTTCCTCCGATAAACATTACTTTTTTAGTTTCAAATTGACAACTGTAAAATCGATTTTGAAACTGTATATTTGCTGCTTTGTTTTTACACTTTGTTTGACTTTTGATGACGCTATTAATTATATTTCTACACTCAAGACAGTTTTTGCAAAGCTTATTATTTTTTATGATGTCTGTCAATATTTCAGTGGTCAACAAAGGTAACCTTATTAACTTTAGAAAAGTTTTCATGTGTTTACACCTTTCATTTCTATTGTAATTTATCCAATCGACTGCTGCATTAAAAAGTTCCAACTCTGAACTTATTTGCAGTTCTTCACAAGACAGTATATCAAATAAATCTTCATATTTAAGTTTGTAAAACGTTGAAATATTTTCATTTATGATATACTGTTGCAGTAAAAGGTTGCATAAAAACTTATTCAAACTTTTCAACTCATATAGTTTTGTTAGTTTGCAATAGAAAAAGTAGTTGTTCATAGTTAAATTATCATATATGTATTGGTTTATTCTTTTCTTTGCCTTTTCACATCCTAAACAAATTGCTGCTTCCAAAAGTAAAATTAAGTTTTCTTCTTTTATTTGTACTTCGCCTATAAAACATTAAACTTATTATTACAAATCAACTTTATGATGATCTTAAAACTTCTTTTAAAACATAAGCAAACGCTTTAAGTATAAAAGCAAAATATATTTTTAAATTTAGACTTACCTTTAGTTGCTATTTTAAGCAAAGTTTTAAAATCAGCTTTAGATAAATTAGTAATAGTAATTACATTTTTATTTTTATTAAGCTGTTTTAGATTACTTTTAGTTTTCAAGTAAGCAAAACTATCAAAAAGCTTATCTAGGCTTTCATCAGTTTTATAACTATCTGAATCAAATAAAATTGTAACTGAGTTTTCTTTTGAATTCTTCATTTCTTTTTTTATAGTGCTTCCTTTTATATTATTATCAACTTTGTCCCATTGGTAAACGGATTTAAGCATAGAAGACATTTTTTTCCATATGTATTATACTGTTATTCAAAATATTGAAAGTTGTTCAAATTGTAGTTTTTATTCAATAAAAAGGTGATAGAACTTAATAGAATTTAATTTAACTAGTTTTTACTTAAAATCAAGAATTTTTTTTTTTAAATAAAATTAGGATAAAATTCATAAGATGAACAACATTTTAAAATGTACAAATTTTTTTAAAAAAATTATATACATAAGTATAAGACATAATGTTTTAACAATGGGCAGAAAGGGTTGACATTAATTTTATTAAAAATCTGTCCTGAGTAAGTTTAAATTTTCTTGAGTCATCCTGATTTTTTGATATTCTTAAAAAAAAAATAATTTTAACTTTTTAAAATTAATAAAAGTCAACTTTTTTTTATAAACTTTGTTATGCTATCAAATTAAAAACATTAAAAGTAAGTTAAGTAAATATAATTAATAATCTGGAAAAAAATCTTTTGTAAGATTTTGTACAAAGAAATAAAATATCCTTAGTCAGCATGAGTTTTAAGCATCCAAAGTGTCAACAACCCTTACTGTGTATCAAGCTTATATTGAAAAACCTTGTTAATTTCAAAACATAAACAAAACAATTTTTTTTATGTGAAAATTCAATAGAACTCTTGAACAATAAATTTTAGTGTTTCATAAAACTATTAATAAAAAATTATGTTATCTAGTTTTTAAATTATTTAAAGGTACTAATTAAAATTATTTTTCAAGAACATATACAACATTATTTTTACATTAAAATTTGCGATTAAAAGTTAATTTATACTAATAGTTTAACTTAGGTTAGAGAAAAGTTACTATTTTAAATTAAATCAAATATTAATAAAAGATATCTAAAAAGTCAAAAAATTAGGTTTTTTTTAGTTCCTAAATTTAAGATTATTTTATAAAGAATTAAAAACTTTCTGAAAATAGTAAAATTGATATTAAATTATCAAAAACTACAACTTATTTCTTTTTAATAAAATAAGTACATAATAAGTAATAAGTAAAAATAATTAAATAGACTTCCCTTTTAATTTCTAGGTATTTTTTTATAATAATGATAAATATAAAACATCTTAAATTTGTAGATTAATTTACATAATGTTATAAATTGTAAATTTTTAGCTTACCATGTATAAAAAATATAAAAATAACTGTATGTTTAGCATAAACTTTAAAACAGTCCAATAAAACTAAAAAAAATATTTTGTATTTAAAACTGGTCTGAGTTATTCTGATTTTTTCAATATCTCAAAAAAATATTCTACTATCAATATACTTATTACTAAAAATTTTTTTTTTAAAGTTATAGAACAATTGTAAAACATTCTTAATTTTTATTTATTGAACTTATTTAGTGATAGCTTGTCAAATTGTAAAAGGAGATAGCTACAGTTATAAAAAATATTAATTAAGCTTTTCAATAAAGATGGTTATATTAAACATAATGTTTAAAACATAAAGTTATGTTACTAGTTTATTTATTCTCATTTAGTATCTAAAAGAAAGTTTTAATTCTTAAAAATCTTAAGACTACCCAGAAGTTTTTATAAAAAAAAAACTTAGTTTGCATTAAATACAAAATATGTTTAACTAGGCAGTATTGTCTGTCTTGAGTAATCTAAAATGTTGAAGTTAAAAAAACAACCTGAGTATCCTGAGTGTTATTAGTATTTTGGGTTTAAGGCTATTATTTTAGTTTAAACAAAAGTTTTCCTTATAAAAACACTTTGTCTACATATATATATACATATTTATAATATAAAAAAAACAACTAACTTTCGTATCGTTTAATAAGTTTTAATGTTTAGTACATATACATATACATATAAATATTATAAAGAATTTAGTTTAAAATATTAGGTTGCTATAACTATAAGAAGCAGCAGTTATTCAACAGAATTTTTAACTTTTCAAAGAAACTTTTTATACCACTGTATAATATTTTTCATCAAAACCAGGGCTAATTAGAAATTTATCAAATAAAATGAATAAAAAATGTAGAAAAATTTCTGCTTCTTAAAGTTACAGTACCCAATCATTAAATGATCTTAATGGTTGAGTTTTATTTAATATAAATTGATAATGATCAGAGTTAGTAGATGTATATCAAAAAGTTTAAAATTATTAAATTGGTAGGAAATTTATCAAAAACTTCAATAATTTATAACCTAACAATTACTGAAAACGAACTCAATTTTTTACTTTTTTTGTCATGAAGTCTAATTAGAAAACTTTTCTCTAAATTAAAAAACTGAAGATTATTCACTAAAACTTTCTATTTGCTAAAATAACTTAAGTCTTTGATAAAAAAACATAACATGAGTTATGCTTTAACTTAGTTTACTAATAATTTGTCAGTTTTAATTTTGACTTAGTAAACATAAAATTTGGTTGTTTTTTATTTGTGGACTTAAAGTTTGTCAGTTCTTTTTTGACTTGTGGACTTAAAATTTATCAGTTCTATTTTGGCTTTGTGGACTTATAAGTTTATCAGTTCTATTTTGGCTTTGTAAATTTGAAATATTTAGTTCTAAAGTGACTTTGTGAACTTACACTGAACAATACCCTTTTATGTTTACAATTAAATCCCCCTACGGTATTTTTATTGATATGACCCCTTACTGCTTGATGGTTTTTTTTTTACTCCCCATATCTTTCTGGTTAAACTTTAAGGGCTTAAAAAAGAGCTATTAGCAAATGTGAGTATTGCTTCTTAAAAATTAATTGCAAGCTTTATTGTAAAAATTTCTCTAAACCTACTGTTATTTGAAATGCACTATGAACTTAAAATGTCAGACACATAAGAATGTCAGATAAAAATGCGATAAATATTGAATTAAAATTAAAAACTTATATGTAGAAGTAAAAATTTTTTTGGTAAAATACTTTGTTGGTCTTATTTAACTGTTACTTAAATGACTGGTGATTCTTTACTTTGAGGATGCAATGTAGAGTTATTATGTACATTAACACAATAACCACAATTAAATTTAAATTTAACTTAGAACTTAATAATACTTAAGGGTATTCCATGCTACTAAAAAAAATTAAGCAGGACTTTTTGTGGTTATACTTAATTTAAAGAACATAACAAACACTAAAAAAAAGTAATATCAAATTTTTGAAAACACTTAAGATGTGGTCAAAACTTTTACAAAAGAATTGAATCTATCAGGAATATAATAAAACAATGTATAACTAAATTAATAATTGACTAACTGGAATAAAAGTCAAAAATTCAATTATCTAAAAACAACATAATCTAAAAAGGAACTTTTACAATACTTAAGGTCTAGACAAGAACATAACTGCTATCACAATATGTATATTTTTTTGGGAATGGGTCAAGTATGCACGAAAACGTTTCGGACAATGGGTCAAATATGCACAAAGAGACACTTTTGCGCGATGACAACTTTGCACGGAGAGTAAGTTTTGCACAAAAGGTCATTTAGCCACAAGAGTCTAAATTAAAAGAATTAAATCTAACAGGAATATATTATCAGAGTGCAAAACTAAATTAATAATTAACTATTTTGAATTCAAATCAAAAAATTGGTCATGTTAGTAATCAATATTATTTGAAAGATAAATTTACAATAAACAGCATATATATAATTTAGTTCAGGTTTGTATCAACTTCTGTAATGTCTTGATTAGAATCTCTTTGTGGCTGGTTTTTTTAGCTCTGTATTATAAATGTGAACACTTCATAAGATCAACTTGCTTTCTGGTTGAATGGTTTTACATTTTTTGATGTTCAAAAATGGAACAGCAATAAAACTTGTGGTCAGTTACACAGTTTTTAAACTTATATTTAGAACATTTTAACCTAATGTCACTACTAGATTTTAGCATCTATTTGCGATCTCTTTGCAGTGTAGGTAGACACTAAATAAATATTGAACGACAAATAAAAACCCTCAAAATGTTTCGGTCTAAGCCCTAGTGCACGAAAAAATCTTTCGGTTATCGAGTCGCAAAACATTTGGATATCTTTTAACGTCTTGTCCAGGGCAAATCAATTAAAACACTTAAACACTAAATAAATCAATTAAAACTTAAAAAAAAACTATAACTTTTTATGTCTATTTGTTAAAAAAAAAACAGTTTTCTCTAATATGTTTTATTTCGATAAGAAAAACTACAACACTAATTGATATCTATTATTTCTAGCTGTTTTTTATATACAACAGAATAAACAAGAGTTTTTCAGACCTTTCTTTAGAATTTTTTAAGTTTAAATTTTTTTTTAAACTTTGTTTTAATTTACTCTCATTAAAAATTAGATGTAAACTAACAATAACTTTCTAACAGAGTACTTTATTTTAACATTAGATATGATTTACAAAACTAACATAAATTAATTTTAGAAAATTTAATATGTACTTATTTTATATTAGTCTTATTTTTTTTATAAATAAATGTTTAAGTTGCAAATTTAAGTACATTCAATGATGATATCGTATCTAAAAGTGTTCTTAAAAATGCTATTTTTATCAATTTGTTATTTTTCTTGTTTAAAATATAATTTGGTTATTATTACAGAAGTATTTTGATAGAACTAGTCAAGTAATTTTTTTTTTCATATGTATAGGTAATTAGTTATCTGGTTTGTTTAACTTTTTTTGCTAACAAAATACCACTGGCCCTGGGTCATGGAAAAAATTAACTAAGAAACACTTTAGTCATAAATTACTAACCAATAAAATAACAGGATTTAGCATTTTTGTTACTATACTACACAAGCGGTTTTAACTGAAAATTATGAATTGAGATTAGTAACTTATCCTATTGAGAAAAATACTTATTTAACAGAAAAGATGTTTGTTTTATTTTGAATCATAAATGAATGATAACCAACAACTTCTCAAATTAAGTTTATAATACATAATATAACACACTAGCTTAGTGTAATGTTTGTTTATTGTTGCAAAGGGTATGGTATGAGACTGATGTTTTTTAACAAAAAAAAGTTTAATTTTAAATCGTTTTTTAACTTAGGCTTTTATTTTTTGTTAAAATTTTTTGATAAGTTTATTTAAGTATGTGATATATATATCACTGTTATTTTTGTATATATATTTTTTTTTTTAATATTTGTTTATTTATTTTTTAATGTTGGCAACTGTGCTTAACTTCAAAAAATTTAAATCTTCCAAAGTTGTAAAAAATTGGTAAAACTAACCTTACTTGTCTTACTTAACATTTACAGTTGTAAAGGTATAGTTGTACTTAATTATTTTATTCTATGTTTCTACCATAGAAAATAAATCTTTAATACTTCAAAGAAATCATTCGACCCTTACTTTGTGTCCCACAAATTTATATAAATGACAGTTTGTTTTGCTTGTTAACTTTTCATTTAAATATATCAACAAATACTTTTAATATTGTATAAGATGAAGTTTTTTTAGTAAAATTAATTCCCCTTGGGTTGATAACTAAGAATTCATTTTTTGTAAAGAAAAAGGTTTTATTATTTTTGTGTTGTTTTTGAGTTGTTTTATGGTTCCCTTTGTTGTAAGTTAATTGGCCATAAGAGTTTAATTTGTAAAGATAGTATTAATTTTTACATAAAATTAAAATATACTCTTGCATGGAGGGTTTATTTTGGACAAGTGACAATTTTGCACAGGTGTCACTTTTTACCAAAAAGTTGTTATTACATCATGACTTGTTTACTTCACAAATACAGTTGTCACTAACCGACCAAGGGTTAGTGGTAACAGTGTAAGTAAAAAATATAAGTAAAAAGAAGAAAAAAAGAAATTAAATCTGTGATAAACTGGCCCCATGCAAAAGTCACTACCAGTGCAAAAATATATAAATTTCTCTTCATGCATTTTTGAATCATACCTAAAAAAATAAGTTATCAACTGTTTTTACTGTTTAAAAATAAATCAAAGTAATTTTTGATGTATAATAAATCATAGTTGAAGAGTTGAATAAGTATTTTATGCACAAATTAAAAATTTATAAATTTGACATTTTACTAAAAGAATATTTCCTCCTTATAATTTTGAGCATTTGTTTTAAAACTTTTTAAGAGTAATCTTTGAACGATTCTAAACAAATTTACATTTCAATGATATATTTCTTTTATTAATTTTTTTTTCTATAAAATAAACAAAACTGGTTTTTTTATTTTTTTGATCATACTTGTTTTTTATCTGCCTTGCACAATTTATTGTTTAAAATTTGAAGTAAAATATTAAAAAAAAAAATGAAATGATAAATTTTAAATTTAGTAAAAAGTGTCTTGTAGCTTAGCTTCAAATAAAAGTCATTGTTAATTTAGAAAAAATGAAAGAAGTTGGACCTCCAATGACCTTAATCTATGACTTCCTATGAAATGTATATTTCATAAAATGCAGAAAATATCACAAAAATATTTTAATTTTTTTTCATATTTGGTCAATTAATTATGACACAGTCACTAATTGCTTAGTATTTAACTTATTTTAAAGTTTGATTTTAAAAGGCAGAATCTTTGTAACTAAATCTATAATCGTATTAGTGGCAAACAAAAACTTTAAACTAACATAAAATTTTAAAACAGAAAATCTGAATTCAAATTAGTTTTTATATTCTGTTGATGTAATTTTATTTTCTTAGCTCTATCTTCTGGGCCATCATGAAAATCTATTTATTTAAAAATCTACTTTTTATTTTAGTCTATAAAATGTCAGGCCAATAAGGGCACATTTTTGAATTGTACTATGACCTGATATAGTAATTTTTCAAAACATTTTACACATTTTAAATAACTTCATTTAGTTTCTTTGTTTTGTATCAACTCTTCAATTTTAAAATACAAACTAAAGAACCAAGTATCTAAAACCTAAGCCGAATAACTTAAGATAACTAAAAATGATTTTTTACTAGTTTTCGGGCTAGTATATTTGAATGTATTTCATGACAAATGTTTCCTAAGAATACTAGGCAAAAGAAAAACTACAACTTTAATTTCCTTTAGTACTGATATCAACTCTCTTTGAAGCTTTTATGATAAGCTTAAATAACAAAAATATTTTTTTGGATTTTTAACTCTTACTACTCTTTTTCAGTTTTGTAATTAATTCGAGCTAAACTTTTTCCAAAGAGTGCAATCTCTGCATAAATAATTAAACATTTTTATTTAAAATTATTGACACTAATTTAGTTGAAAAAATATGAACTGGACTTTTAGTTATCCTTAATAATAGTTTTTAGTTTGTTTTAATACTTATAAATCTATAAATGGGCAAAAAGAAACAAATAACTGAACCTTGGATACCAGCTCCTGGTAGAACGAGTATCAGAAACAAATTGAAAGATAAATTGCATGTTAGTTGTGTTAAGCAAACAAATAAATTGATGTTTTTCCAACTTTAATAGTCAATGTATTTTTGAAGCTTGAATTAATGTTCTTTAAGGTCTTTAGTTCAAAAAATTATTAAAAAATTGAAAGATTTTAGAAAGCCATATTTAAATTTCCCAAAAAGCTAAATATAAAAGAAATACTGTCTATGTTTAGTAATAGAAACTTTTTACAAAAATGGATGTGTCATAAAAGTCAATTGAAATTTTAATTTCTTTAAAAAGTTACTAATACTATATACTAAAGCTTCTATGTATGACCCAATGTTTTTTTAAAAAAAAAAATTGGATCCTTTGTAGCTCTTATTCATATAAGTAAAAAAGTAGAGTTTATTGAGACAATTTTTTTATTTGTATTTTATTTATAGTAGTTGTGTAAATTAAAATTTAATATAAAAAGTACCTAAAAGGTGTAATATACAGTGTAAACATACATACACTAAAAAGTGAGTTTATTTAAAGTAATTGTAAGTTTTATTTTCAAAACTTGTTTCATATTGGTATGTGATAAAATTTTTTAGACTACCTCTAAAAAGCCTGAAAACTGCTTCAAGTTTTTACTTGAATTTTAACCTACTAAGTTCTCTTGAGAAATTTACATGCCAGTTAATATATTCATGTTTTTTGCTAATATAATAATTTAAAAAAAAATGATTAGCTAAACTAGCCTAAAATGTATTTTGTTTACTTAAATAAGTGCTGAAATGTTTTACTCTTGAAGTAAAAAATTATTTTTGTTGATCTAATGGGTAGTATATCTTAAAAATCTTTAAAATCAAATTTAAAACATGATTGAGAAAAAGCTGTTTACTTATTTTTATATAAAATACAATAAAAAACTTTTTTTTTGTCTAACTTTTTTCTCCAGAAATTCCAGTTTTTGACTATTATATGATAAGACTTGCTTTAAGTTTTTGTTTTCTAATTGAAGTAAAGTATTAGAAAAATAAAATTATTAAAAATCTTTAGCAATTTCAATCATCTACAATAGCTTTGTAGCCATCTGCTGCAAATTAATTTTATTTTAAATAACGCGAGATTTATAATTTTACAAGTATTCTTAAATACTAGAGTTAATTGGTTTATTAAAATTTTCTAGCAGTCACAATCATCCACAATAGCTCCGTACCCATCTGCAGCTAATTCGCTGAGGAAGAGCAATAAGGTAGAAGAAGAAGTAAATGAGAAATTGGATGAATATGAGAACAAGATTGAAGATCTCATCACTCAAGTTGCCATGCTTCAAAACCAGGTTTGTGTGTTTCAACAATTTTCTACAATTTTCATCATATCATGAAGTTTTGCACACATGTAGCTTATTTTGATCACAATCATTTTAAAAAACACTTTGTGATATTTTGTTTTGAAATTATTGAACATATGATGACCCAGGTTGCCACATTTTAAAATCAGATCTGTAAGTAAATTTATACCTTGTAAACTTTAAAGTGTCCTACTTGGCAGTTTTGGTATGCAGAAAAAACAGTTTTGAACCATTATAAAAACTATACATTGCACTTATTTAGCTATGTCATGTAGTTTTGAAACACCTAAAATTTTTTTTTTAGAAAAGAAACCAAGAAAATCACTTAATTTAACATTAGTTTGGTTTAGAAAATACAAAAGCTAAAAAAAAGTAAAATTAAGTAAAACAAACTTTTAAAATACATAAACTATCTCACACATAATTGATCTAAAAGTTATAACTTCAATGTCTTAAAACTAATATAGCATAAAGTTCCCTTTAAAACTAAATGTATAAAACGAGAAAAAAACTACTGCCGTCGAAGTATTTTATATTTTTCTTCTGACTCTAGTTACTTTATTTTACAAGCGTAATTAGAAGATAATAGTTATAAAAACTGTTAGAACAGAAAAATTAATAAGTTATTAGAATACAGCAAGTTAAATAATATCAGAGTCAATTAAATTGAACTAAAATATACTTGGAAACATATTACTTAAGTGTTTAAATTTATCAACACTAGTGGTTTAATTGATTATAGTTATAATAACTATATCAGTAAAAATGAACCGTACTACAAAGATAGTTTTGACTAGTGATGTACCGGACCCACAATTTTGTGTCCGGCCGGACCCGGATCCGGACTTTTTTTTTCAAGTTAGAATCCGGCCGGAACCGGACCCGGACTTTTTTTTCAAATTAGAATCCGGCCGGAACCGGACCCGGACTTTTTTTTCAAATTAGAATCCGGCCGGAACCGGATCCGGATTTTTTTTTGAAATTAGAATCCGGCCGGATCCGGATATCAGACAAAAATGGCAATATCCGGCCGGACCCGGACCCGGATAGTGAGTCCGCTACATCACTAGTATAAACTAGCCTGAGTCAGAATGAGGTTTTTAAAAACTGAAAAAAAAGAACTTTAATCTAATAATAAATAGAACAGCTAGCCACAAGGTTTACAAATTTAGGTGTTATTTACAATTAAAAATCTGAAATCAAGTTCTTGAACAAAATATACTAGAAAATTACCAAATATTGAAAACTAGATCAGCTCAAACTCATTCAAAATTTAAAAGAAAACTAGCCTGAGTTTTTATAAAAAACTAAACTAGCCTGAGGCAGTCAAAGATTTTCTAAAATTCCCAAAATTTTTCAAACTAGCAGGGTTGCCACTAATTAAGTCAATAAAACTAGCTAGAGTGAGTATAAACAAGCCTGAGTCAGAATGATGTTTTTAAAAACTGAAAAAATTACTTTAATCTAATAATCAGTAGAACAGCTAGCAAATGTTGACAATTTGGTAGTAAAGTTGTGGACTGATTGTGGTACACTTAACTTATTAGTACTACCTATCAAAATTAAATCCTACCTTATTTAATTAATATCTAACAAATACTAAATTCTAACTGAGACTACTTTCTATAATCAGAAACGACAGTTTTGAGTGATGAATCTTTTATATAAAACACAACAAGAAATACTAGCATATACAAAATTATTAATTACTTTGGTAACACTTTGAAAACTGGAAGCTACTTAAATCTATATCAAAAAACTTAAAACAATAAACTAAAAATTAAATAAAACTTTTAATAAAGAAGAAACTGTAAAATTTTTAATAAACTAAAACTATAAACCTGGCTTAAATATTTAAACAGTTAAACACCAGTTGAAGTATTAACTTTCAAAACAAAACACTACTTACAATAAGCATTCACAATAATGTTCAAGATATTTTGTTGCTTCAAGCTGCACACCAAACTAACTAACTGCTTACATATTAACTGCCTGTCGTGTTCTGATGTTTTGTTGCATCAGTATTTAGTTTGAAACATTTCGTCATATGATTCTCATTGGCTCGTACATTCAACTTTAATCACTAAAATTAACTCTAAATATTCTCTGAGCTCAACTTTAAACATTAAATAATGCAAGTATTCATTCCAAAGTTTTCAATTTTACAACATATGTAAAGAGTTGCATTTCTGAAATGTTTATTTCATAGTTTAAATGTAAACAAATGTAAATTAGTCACGTGTACAAAATGAGCCAATCACGGTAGGTGTTTAATTTTAACTGACGAAAATGAATCTTATTAATTTACACAGGGTTTGTTTTTAAAAAATACTTTTCAGTATGCTCTATTTTACTAACTAGATCCGGGTCCGGCCGGATCTCAGTTAGGATCCGGCCGGAACCGGACCCGGACTTTTTTTTCAAATTAGAATCCGGCCGGAACCGGATCCGGACTTTTTTTTCAAATTAGAATCCGGCCGGAACCGGATTCGGACTTTTTTTTGAAATTAGAGTCCGGCCGGATCCGGATATCAGACAAAAATGGCAATATCCGGCCGGACCCGGACCCGGATAGTGAGTCCGGTACATCACTAGTTTTGACTTTTGTGATACTTTAAAATAGAATAAAACAAATGAGCACGTATACACTAATACTCAATTAAAAAATTGTAACTTTTAAATATTTAATTAGATAAGATACTCAAGTGAAATTAATTAAGAAACAATATAGTTTTTTAATCACATTAAGCAATAAAAATTTAATTTATTTTTTTAAGATTACTTTTTGTTTATCATACTAATTGGCTACATCAGACTTGATTGAAATGAAGCTACAATTCGTTGGACAAATACGTTCTTATTCTAGAATAAATTTGTATTGCCTTCATTTAAAATAAATGAAAATTAAAAATATCTTAATAATTTACTAAATATTTAAGCAAGCTTATTTAATTGGTACTCAAGTTTTCAATTTAGACGCTAAGACAATTTAAACTTTAAACTACTGTAAATAAAAACATTTACTTTGTTCCTAGATGTTTTTTTAACAGTATAAAGAAGTCGACGATCAAAAATGTAGTGCTATCGAGCAGGTGCTATTTTATTAAAAGCATAAGGTATAAAATAAGTAAATAATAAAAAAAATAAATACAAACTTTATCAAAACAAACATTTTAAATTACAAAAATGGTAGTTAGTTTTTTATTTAAACTTGCTAGTAACATAAGATTGAAAAAGTATATTTAGAAAATTAGAAAAAGTCTTTTATAATATTTACTAAAAACATTCACTTAATTAGTTTGCTCAACTCCACACAAGAATAACCAAATATTATTTTTTCAGGTTCGAGAAAATGTTCATCAGACCAACTGTTTGTATTTATATTGTAAATGTAGTATCGGGTATCAAAAGTTACAATAACGTTGTTATCGTAAGAGTGAGTACAAAATAATTCAGTTGACCATGGTATTTCGGAATTACTATCAATAAAAGTAAACTTTTGTGATATCGAGTCATAAACTTCAGATGTTTTAATTGAGTTATCATCGAGATCAATTCCACAAATAACAAACATTTTGTTTCCTATTGTAATAACACCTGGACTACTCCTAGCAATTTGCATATCTGAAAGAAATGACCATTTGTCAAGGTAATGGTCATACGACTCAACAGTTTTAAAGATTTTACCAGAAAAAATTTCTCCTCCCAAAACAATGCACTGACCTTGCAAAACTAAACAAGAACATTTATATCTTTTAACGTTTATGTTTGATATTTTCACCCAATTATCTTTAAATGGATCATAAACCCAACTAAAATATCCAGAATCTGCAAAAAAGTAAATTTTGTTCATAAAAGAACAAACACATACAGAATAGGTGTTTATATCTGGTAGAGGAGTTGTATAAGTCCATGTATTTGATTTTCTACAGTAAACTTCAACAGAGTATAGATTTTTTACCCTTAAAATCTTTTCCGCCGAAACAATATACTTTTGAACCAATTACAGCAGTTTTGCAGTAACTTCTTTGTACTAACATTTGACTTGTTTCGATAAATTTCGTCGCCTTCGGTTTGTAAAATTCGTATTCTGTACTAGTTTGAATTAAATCATCGTTGCTTAAACTATTAAAAAGCTTTCCTCCAATAAACATTACTTTTTTAGTTTCAAATTCACAACTGTAAAAGCGATTTTAAAACTAAAAATTTTCTGAATTGTCTTTAAAATTGTATTTACTTTTGATGGCGTTATCAACCATACTGCTACACTCAAGACAGTTTTTGCAAAGCTTATTGCTTTTTATGATATCTGTTAATATTTCAGTGGTCAGCAAAGGTAGCCTTATTAACTTCAGAAAAGTTTTCATGTGTTTATTCCGTTCAATAAATTTGTAATTTATTCAATCGACTGCTGCATTGAAAAGTTCCAACTCTGAACTTATTTGCAGTTCTTCACAAGACAATATATCACATATATCTTCATATTTTAGTTTGTAAAAAGTCGTAATATTTTCATTTAATATATACTGTTGCAATAGAAAATTGCATAAAAACTTATTTAACTTTTTCAGCTCCTATAGTTTGGTGAGCTTGTAATAGAAAAAGAAGTTTTTTATTGTCAAGTTATCACATATGTGTTGACTAATTTTTTTCTTTGCCTTTTCACATCCTAAATAAATTGCTGCTTCCAAAAGTGAAATTAACTTTTCTTCTATTATTTCCTCTTTACCTATAAAGTATTTAATATTTAGAAACAACTATTTGATGATCTTAAACTTTTTGTAAAACATAATCAAAAGCTTTAAGTATGAAAGCAAAATATATTTTTAAATTTAGACTTACCGTTAGTTGCTAGTTCAAGTGCTGATGTGAAACAAGCTTTAGATAAATTAGTGATAGTAAAAACGTTGTTATTTTTATTAGACTGTTTCAGATTACTTTTAATTTTTAAGTAAGCAAAACTATCAATAAGCTTATCTAAGCTTACATCAGTTTTGCAACTTTCCGAGTCAAATAAAAATAAAACTGAGTTCTCTTTCGGTTTTTTCGTTTCTTGTTTTATAGTGTTTTCTTCAATGTTATAATCGGCCCTACCATCATTATTTTTGTCCAATTGATCAACAGATTTAAGCATACTAGACAAATGTTTTTCTATATGTTTATACTGTGTTGAAATATTAAAACTACCTGTAAATTTAAGATGCAATAACTAATAGTTTTTTGCAAGCTAGTTATAGATAGCAAAATTGTTTTGAAATACTTCATGACTTTTTATTAGTTTAAATCTTAGACGGATTTAAAAATCAGAATGCTTTTTTTCGAATTTTATTTAACACTTCCTTATCTTACGGAACCATAAGCTATATGAATTTGTTAAAAATTAAGCATTAGGGTTTTATAACAAGCTTGAGCTTTTCAGTTATTCTTAATAACATTATTTGCTCTATCTTTAACTATTATGATGATTTGTACGCAACTAATATCTAACTTTTATTTTAAAATACTAAAATAATATTAGCTCAATTGCAAAAATGTATTTGCACAAAACCAGTTATATTTGCATTTGATAAAAGTTAAAATAATAAGTTACTATTTATCTTAAAAATTAATTTTTAATAAGCTTTTTGTATAACTATTCATTGAATTTTTTTTTAAGTTATTCATTGAAAGACAACAACATGAAGCAATAATTGAGACTAATACTTAATGAAATGTAAGTTGTTAAAGCAAAAATTTCATATGTATATATATATATATATATATATGTAGTACCATAAATTCATAAAGTAAGAAATATATAAATTATATTGACTCTTATACTAACTATTCATGTCATGTGTATACATATATAAATATATATGATATAAACAAAGTTTTATGTGTGTTATTATATACATATATATTAAGACAGTTTATAAAGTGGGTGTGTGGTGTACAACCAAACTAAAAGTTATAACATTATAGATCTAAAATATTCTTAAATGCATTGTGTACTAACTTCTAAAACAAAGCAAAAATTTTCGTGGTTCTTACTATATATTATTAAAAAATATTTTGGTGCATACTAATTAAGATATCAAACACTGAAAAATAAAGAACATAATTTTTAAGAAAACACTTTAAATGAGATTAAAATTTTAACGCAAAAACTAAATTTAACAGGAAATACTACAACAAGGTATAATTTAAAATCAAATTAACTATTTTAAATTAATATAAATAAACAATTATAAGTCATATACACTATTTAAGAAAAAAACTATACAGTATATACAAAATAAAAAAAAAAAAGTTCATTTCTGCAACTCCATCTGGAAGGTGTTGACTATAATATCACTGCAATCACACTGTGGCTGGTTTATTTAGCTATCTCTTAAAAATGTAAACATTATCTCATCAATTTGCTTTCTGGTTGACTGATTTTGTTATACTTGATGTTCAACTATATGGAACAGCAGTAAAACCTGGTATTCTTTAAACTGACTCTTCTTGCCATTTTCAAAGAGAATCTTACTCTACCTTTACTCTCAATTTTTGTTCGACGATAATATTTACTCTTTTTCTTACTTTTTGTAATGAAAAATTGATTAATTTTATTGTCAAACATTGTGACTTTCAATAGTTCTTTAAAGTAACAGCATTTAAAAAAAAAAAACTAGTCTTATAACTAATTAAAAAGCAAAATTTCAAGTAGACAGTAATTTGACAACAAAATGTTTCTTTAAATGGTCTAAATTTTTTATATTTTAAAAACTTAATAGTAATGGAAATTCTCTACATATTTTTGCGGAATACTTTTTTAGTGAAGATTTCCAGTAGTTAGGCAAAAAAATAAAATGATGAACATTGTAATGGAAATAACTTTTCAAAAAAACACCATCCAATTGTCATGTTTATGCAAACTTCTTTAATACAAATTCCTAAAAACTTCAGCTTGTTACTGGACTTTGCTGTCTTAGTTACTAATAATTATTGCTTTTTTTATAATGCTATTAGGAGGATTCAAGATTTTACATAATTCTAATATAACTTACTGTGACTTAACATTTGTTACCACTTTTTGTAATGTATTTGTACTGTAAACCTAAGCTTTAAAGTTTTTTTTAATATTATTGCTTGCTTCATTTTTATCTTGCTAAATAACTGATCAATGACATGCTTTAACTAATATTTAAACTTTTTATAAAGTTAAAATAGAATATATGCATAAAAAAAATTATTAGCATAGTCAATACTCTTGTGATTAATTTGGACTTATATTTTGTCAGATCTATTTTAACTTTGTGGACTAAAACTTTGTCACTTCTAATTTGACTTTGTGGACTTAAAATTCACTAAGTCTATTTTGACTTTTGGGCTAAAACTATGTCAATACTTTTATGGCTTTGTGGACTTTAAACTCGTCAGCTCTAATTTGACTTTGTAAACTTAAAATTTGTTAGTTCTATTTTGGTTTTGTGGACTTAAAGTTTGTAAGCTCTTTCATTACTTTGTTGACTTACACTGGGACAATATCCTTTGCTGTTTACATTTAATATCCCTATTGTATTTTTATCAGTATGGTCTTGTTGCTTTATGGTTTTTTAAACCTACTATGCCTTTCTGGTTAAACCTCAAGGGCTTTAAAAGGGAAATTAATAAATGTGAGCATTGTTTCTAAAAATAAATTAAACTAAAGCTTTATTGTAAAGTTTCTTTAAATCTACTTATAACTAAATTCAATACAAAATGAAAATGTCAGAAATATAATAGTACCAGTTAAAATGTGATAGATACTGCCTTAAAGACCAAAGGTTATTTATACAAGTAGAAACTGTTTGGGTAAAATACTGTATTGGTCTTATTTAACTGTTACTTAAAATATTGGTGATTCTTTACATTGAGGATATAATTTAAGGTTTTAATGTAGTGTGCAACCACACTAAAATTTCAATTAAATTTAAACTTAATTTAGATTTAAATTATATTTAAATATGTTTTTTTTACTTATAAAAACTAGGCATAACTTTTTAGGTTATATTATCTCTTTAAAAAACATATAAAAAATTAATTAATAAAGAAGAATATATTATAGACAATATTTTAAATGTGGTCAAAACATATACAACTAAATCTAACAGGAATAAACTATAAAAATTTATAATTAAATTGAAATCAACTACCTTGAACTAAAGTCAATAATCATTTATAATTAATAAACATAATATAAAAAATAACTATATAATAGAAAACGTAAAAATAAATAGTTCAGTTATGAAACTACATCTGAAAGTTCTTGACTAGAATATAACAACAATCACACTGTGGCTGGTTTATATAGCTATCTTTAATAAATGTAGTATTTTTATAAACCAACTTGCTTTCTGGTTGACTGGTTATATAATATTTAATGTTCAATTAAGTGGAACAGCAGTGAAACTGGTATTCCATTATTTGGTCAGTTTTGTGTAAAGAAAAATTTCCAAGAAATTTTCCCACGAAGAAACTTTTGAACCAATGAAAAGCACGAAAGTAAAAAAGCAAAGAAAATGATTAATTACAATTAATTACAAGAAAGTTCGGAAAATAAACTGTTGATCAAATATTAAGGTCAGGGATAACAGTGATAGTAACGAAAAATATATTTTAAAAAAGTATTGTATTAATTTCTTAAAAACAATAAGAAAGAAAAATAAATTAAAGACCATAAAAAAGGGTTAAGCAGTGATAGTAGAAAAAATAGATTAGTCAAGAAAAAAATTTAAGAAAAAAAAAAAAAAAAGTTACTGATTCTGGCTAAGTGTTGAATGTAACAGTGATAATGAATATATTAAAATAAATATGATATAAACAATTACAAAAATTTAAGATGTAGATAAAATTGTGATAAATAGTTCTTAGAAAATAAAATGTATTATAACAATAAAATTAATTTAGGTAAAATATTGTCTTGGTATCATTTAAATGCTGACTAAAACACTGGTTACCGAAAATGGGTATTTTCAAAAAGCTGGTTGAAATTCTGAAAACCTTAAAGAAATTTCCGAAAAACCTGTAAGTCACTGCCAATGACCAGCCTGCAATTACAATTAGCATTAATTATATATCTATATTTAGGTCAAAGTGGCTTATTTAATCATTTTAAAAGCTATTTTTAGCATTTTGCATAAAAATCTAAGATACCAGTTGTTTTACTGTATTCAAAGTAATTTTTGAGACATAAGCGTTCAAAGATAGACACATTAATTAATTAGGTTTTTTAAGAGGAACGCAAACTAAAAACAAAAAATAAACTTTGAAATTAATAAATATTTAAAAATTTTACCATATATTTTAATATTTAATAAAACTTATAACTTTAAATTAAACTAATTGCAAAAATTATTTGAAACTATAACTAAGTATTACAATATTTATTTGTATTTCATATCATTCTAGTTACTTTATATGATCTAATCTGACTATTCTTGATTTGTGTATAAATTTCTCAAGTTTTATCAAACTTTTCATAAAAAATTAAATGTAGTAATTAGCAAAAAAATAACTTAAATTAACATTACTTAGGTATAAAAAAATACAAAAGGTAAAAAAACTTTTTAAAAACATAAATATGTAGAATGAACTTTTTTTTTATATTACTTATCAGCTAATTTTTAGTTTAAACTAATCATAATTATTTAAGGTAAAATGGTTCAATACCTAAGAAAATAAAACAAGTAATTACGTACATAATGTTATGATTTTTGATTACATTTAAATAGTTTTATTTTCAAAGTAACTTTAAATACTTTTAATACTTTTAATTAGTTTTCTAACTCGGTATTATCTAAATTTAACTTGTTAGTATTCAACTATAAGTATTTAAAAGTTAAATTTTACTGTTTACCGTTATTTATTTTAACTAATGTTTTAGGTACATTAGTTTAAAACCAAGTAAAGGAGAATTATATTATAAAAATTAAGAAAAAAAAAACATAAACTAAAACAAACAATAGGTAGGTGATTTAATTTTTATTTATTTAAACTTTTTATAACAAAGCTAATATCATGATTACCTTAAATGTCACTACATTCTACTTTGTGTTTAAAAAATATTATGTAAAAGTAATACCCAAAAAATGATTAGTTAATCTGCATAGTTATGTTTTTACAAGTTTTGTTTTATTTCTTTAAAAACAAGTGTTTACTAATAAATTTTGATATATAACCTGTATGGACTGTAAATTAGTTGAATAAAGACTCTATATATAAAGTTTATATAAAGAACAGATTCAAACACTGACAAATATACTAAGAACTGAAACTTTAGGTACTACTTCAAATTGGTAAAAACTTTTCAACATGAATCAAATCTATACGGAATATACTTTAAGAGTGTATAAACTTTATTGAAAATTATTTACTTATAATCTAAAACAAAAATCACCAAATAGAAATAACATTGTTTAAAAAGCACTTTAAAATAAAAATAAAAGTATAATTAAGTTCTAGAACTACATCTTCTCTCAAATCTCTTCACAGACTCTTAATGGCTGGTTTTAATCAATTTAATTAACAATAGAACAAGTAAGCTTGCTTTCTGGTTGAATGAATTTGTATTTCGAAAATAGAAAATAATTTAAATGGTTAAAATATTAACACCAATATTTGTTTAATGTTTGATTTTGAAATCTAGTGATTGATATTTATATTTTAATTTCAAAGCTTTATCAAAGGTTTTAAGCTAATATATAAATATCAATCACTAGAGTTATCTAAAAATTTATTATATAAATTTTATATATTAATTTAAAACCTGTGATAAAGCTTTGAACTAAATATATTTATTCAAAAACTTAAATAAAGCTTTGCTGCATTCTAAAAGTTTATGCACCCCTGTTTAAAAATTATTATATTTAACTACTTTCAATTTAAATGAATAAAATACTTATAAAAGATAATATTACAGTAAACAACAAATTTTACATATGTCTAGCTGAACTACATGTTAGCAGCAGCAAAGTGTTCTTGACTTATTTGCTGCTCTAAATCAGTATACATATAGCTTAACATAGTTTAAATAATAATTTTTCATATTCATTTTCTGCTAACCGTTACCTTCTTCTATATAATTTAATACTCACTAAACTAAATAAAACAGCCAGTTAAACTGGTAACCAATTACAACATTTTTTTTTAAATTTTAAATTTTTTTTTGTGTGTTTAATGTTTTACAACTCCTTAAAACTTATATGATATAAACAAAGCATTCCTTCTACTCTTCTAAAAACTAACTAATTAACAAGCAAATTAAACAGAACAAGTTCTTAAAACGATAAAACCTTGAGTATATTTGTTTTCAAACTTATAGGAGTTAACAACAAATTCCCATTTTTTAAGCAAGCAAATTAGTTATGTCTTAGTACAGGTATAATTTACTTGTAAGTTTACGATTAAATTTATTTTTGCTACTCTAGGAACAACAAAACAATTTTCAATATTTACAATATAAATGAATTTCAACTTGTATTAGAATCTTGTATCTTGGTTTTGTGTGTTCTTGGTACTTTTATTGTTTTATCAAAATAAAGGTTTGCTCTTTTTTAATGATAGGTATTTATTAAATAAATGAAGTTTATTTAAGCATTCTTCAAAGTGTTTTTTTGTTATGAGGCAGATATTTTGATTTCAAACAACCTACCCTGTCTGTTAAAAGTTAACCACTTAGTTGTTCAAAAAGTACTAATAGGATAATCCTATTACAAATTAAAAAAAATGAAGTAAGACTTTGAATTCTATTTCATTACATTGTTAAAATTTAGTTGAAGTTATATTAAAGTTCTTAATCGATTTAAGAATATTTGTGAGCGTGATTTATTTATAAATTTAAAAAATGATTTAATTTTTAAACTAATATTTCAGACGTAGAAGTAAGTTTCATAAAATTTACAAGAGATAATGAAAATGTTATATTAATGTTACACAATAATTGGTTATTTATTAATATTATTAATTTTCTTTGTCTAATTAATCCCTAAAATTAAAGTCAAAATGTTCATTTAAAGTATCCTGTCTTAACTGATGAACAAAGACTAACATTGTATTATAATATTTAGCAAATCATTTACTTCCTTGAAAAGTATTTATAGCTAAAATTTACCAAACTTCTTTATCTAAATTTTTAACTACCTTAAATAAGTTTTCATTTATTTATAGTTGACATTAATAGATTTTAAATTTGAAATTTCTCAATTTTAAATCTTAATTTTTGACACACGACTTAGATTCTTATAATAACAGTAAATTTGATTTCGATTGTATTTTACGTACGTAAACTTTGACAAAATAGTCATTTGTTTTTATTGTTTTTTTTGTTCAAATCAATAGACAATGAAATATAAACAAATTTTGTTATAAACAGTTAAAAAAAAAAAATGGGCAAGTATATACTACTACTCAATTACAAAACTAAATATTTAAAATGTGTAACTAGAAAAGATACTTAAGTAAAATATAGCTGAGAAACAGTTTAATTCATTAGTCGTAACAAGCACTGAAAACTTTATTGCCATACTAATTGGCTACATGTAAATCTTATTGAAACGAAGTTACAATTCAATGGACACACACACTCATAACAAAAAATACATTTTTGTAGTAACCTAACAACTAATGAAAATAAAAGATTTTCTATATTACTTTACATATTATATAATTAAGCTTGATAAATTGGTGCTCAAGTTTTTAATTTAAACACAACGACAGTTAAAACATTCTACTATGAGTAAAAACTTTTAATTAGTTTCTAGATGTTTTTTAAACATTTTAAAGAAATCGACGACCAAAGTATAGTGCTATGGAGCAGGTGTTATGATATTTATAAGTATAGGATTTAAAATAATAGTATAAATAAATTATGTATGAAACTAATCAATACAAACTTAGTCAAAACAATTATTTTAAATTTTATTCATGACTCTGAGTTCTTTATTTTACTTAATTTGAAATAAAAAATTATATTAAAGTACTAATTTAAAAAATTCTAACGAACATCTACTAAAATTGTTCACTTAATCAGCTTGCCCAACTCAACACAAGTAAAATCTAAATTCGTTTTTTATTTTCAAAAAAATAATCATCATAGTTTAAAAAAATAGTTTTAAACTATCCCAGTTACCTGTGTGAGAAACAACTTTATTATATAGCAGTGGCGTAGCGTGGTATTTTGGTCAGGGGGTGCGCAAACTTTTTCTCAAAAATCCTCTAAACTAAAACTTTTGTAATTAGCTATGAAAAGATGTTTTTATAAGTAATATAATTGAAATATATTCTTTAAATAAAGTAAGTTCAAAGTAACTGTTTGCTACTTTAAAGTTTTTAAGTTAGAAGTATACTTTTTAAATTTCATTCATCTGATTGTATTTGTTTAAGATAAAAATCACACACAAAGTTTATTTCTCATAGGCCGACACGCTTTTTATGTATGTTTACAAAAATAAAGATTAGAAAACTAGCAGTAGTCTTAACGTTTATTGTAGCACAAAAAAAAACTTTTAAAATTGTTTAATTTTCCTTTAAGCGTGACGTATTTTGTAAACTTTTTACATAAAAATCTGTCATAAGATTTTACTACAGCGGTGCACTACATTAATTGCGTGCTTTTTGAGTCTAAATTCTTATGAAGTTCATGAAATTATAAAGTTTTCTTTATGGAGTTCTTCATCAACATCGGTGCGCACTTTCGCTTGCGCACCGAATCAGTATATTGGGTAATTTTCTTAACTTGTCATTAAATGGTATTCAAAATTTCGTCATATTTTCGAATAGTAGATAAACATAGTTGAAAAAAAGCATATTAAGCAAAAAAATAAAGAACAAAGGATAAAGATATTACATTTTTTTTTTTGGGTGGCACGCATGCGTCAGTGTCCCTCCCCACGCTACGCCCCTGTTATATCGTACTAATTAAAAATTCATTAAACGGTCTTAAACAGGGTTGCACCTAATTAAACGCAAAAAAGATAGCCTGATTCAGCCTAAAATAATAAGTAGAATGAAACCAATACTTATGTTTTTTACATAAACTTGATTATTAAAAGTTTTATACACAAACAAATTGATCTCATATAACTGGTTTATTGGTAGTTTGATTTGTAAGCAACACCCTTATACATCTTAAGTACTTTTTGTTTTTGATTTCTCGGCCGGTCTATAGTTAATGTGCTTGTGGCTTTAGATTCTATAATTATTGGATTCTCAATTGATTTGTAGGCTAGATTTATAAATTGTTGTTTCCACATATTTCAAGTAATTTTTAACTAAATTTGCCGTGGTAAAAATTTAAAAACATGATGAATAACGAATCATTGTTGAGATCAATATTTTAGAAGATGAAAATTTCTATCTAAAGTTAAAAATAAATGACGTTTTGAAATTTCTTGAATGATGAAGAATGGTTGACTTATGTCTTCAAGATAGTTTCTAGAGTTTCGAGCTAGATTGTGAAAAAAAATTGACAAGAGGTGCTTATTTTTAAAAATTTATTATTTTTGAATATATAATTGGAAATTTGTGGCTTTGGAATCATTTAAAAATTTTAGTTATGAAAGTTTTAGTTTTTTCAGTTTTTACCTTGTTTAAGTTTTATGTTTATTTGAACACTGTAATTTTTTTTCTCTTTGTTTTAGTGTCTTTCAGTTTAATTGGCTTAGGTCTTAATTCCTAGGTACTTCGTTTGAAAACAAACTTCAATAATAATATATGAAAACATTGTGTATAAACAAATAAAACTAAGATATAAAATTTAACTGAAGTCAAAAAAAAAAGCCTTAATTTAGCCTGAAATAGCTTAGGTATATTAAAGTCTTAAAGTTTAAGTTTAGTTAGTAAAAATACACGCATTGAACTTTGGTATCACACGATCAAAATATTTGTTATCAAAATAGTATAAAAATTATTACTTTAGTGTTTTAAAACTAAGATGGCCTAAAAAGAAAAAAAAACTGATGACGTTTAATGATTTAATATTTTTATTCTGACTCTTGTTAATTTGTTGTAAAAACGAAATTGTACAAACAATACGGTATAATTATAAAAAATTCAGAAGTTCAAACTAAAACAATTTATAAACTACAGCAAGTAAAGTAGTATTTGAGTCAATTAAATTAATATTACAAAAAATTTTGAAACATATTACTCAAGTGTATAAGTTCGTCTACACAAGATTTGTCTAAATGAACTATTTGCAACAACTATAGCAGTTAAAAAAAACTAAACTAAAAAAATAGTTTTCTTTTTTTGAAACTTTAAAATAGAGTTAAAAAAAATAAATGAGCAAGTGTATACTACTACTCAATTACTAAACTATATGTGTAACTAGAAAAGATACTTAAGTAAAATATAGCTGAGAAACAGTATAATTCAATAATCGTAACAAGCACTGAAAACTTTATTGCCATACTAATTGGCTACATGTAAATCTTATTGAAATAGAAATGCAATTCATTGGACACCTACACTCATAACAAAAATACATTTTCGTAGTAACCTAACAATTAATGAAAGTAAAAGAATTTGTATATTACTTTACATATTATATTATTAAGCTTGATAAATTGGTGCTCAAGTTTTTAATTTAAACACTACGACAGTTAAAGTATTAAACTACTATAAGTGAAAACTTTTAATTAGTTTCTAGATGTTTTTTCAACAATTTAAAGAAATCGACGACCAAAATATAGTGCTATGGAGCAGGTGTTATGATATTTAAAAGCATAGGATTTAAAATAATAGTATAAATAAATTGTTTATAAAACTAATCAATACAAACTTAGTCAAAACAAATATTTTAAGTTTTATTGATGACTCTTAGTTCTTTATTTTACTTTAATTGAAATTAGATATTATATTAAAGAACTAATTTTAAAAATTCTAAAGAACATCTACTAAAATTGTTCACTTCATCAGCTTGCCCAACTCAACACAAGTAAAATCATACATTCGTTTTTCATTTTCAAAATAATAATCGTCAGACCAACTGTTTGTGTTTATATTGTATATGTAAATGCGGCAATTGGTGACTACAATAATGCTGTTATCGTAAAAATGATTACAAAATAAATCAGTTGTCCATGGTTTTTCGGAAAGAGTTGCAATAAAAGTAAATTTTTGTGATATCGAATCATAAACTTCAGAAGTTTTTAATAAGCTATAATCAGTATCAGTTCCACAAATAACAAACATTTTGTTTCCTTTAGTAACAACACCTGGACAACGCCTAGCAACTTGCATATCTGAAAGAAATGACCATTTGTCGAGGTAATGGTCATATGACTCAACAGTTTTAAAGATTTTATCCGAAAAGTTTTTACCTCCCACAACGACGCACTGACCTTGCAAAACTGCACAAGAAGAGCTACATCTTTTAACTTTTGTAGCTAGTATTTTCACCCAATTGTCTTTAAATGGATCATAAACCCAACTATTGTAGCTAGAATCTCCAAAAATATAAATTTTGTTCATAAAAGAACAAACACAAACAAAATATGTGTTTAAATCTCTTAAGGGAGTTGTTAAAGTCCATGTATTTGATTTTCTACAGTAAAATTCAACAGATTTTAGACTTTTACCCTCAGAATCTTCTCCACCGAACCAATACACTTTTGAACCGATTACAGCTGCTTTGCAGTAACGTCTTTGTTCTAACATTTTACTTGTTTCGATAAATTCCGTAGCCATTGATTTTCCAAATTCGTATTCTATACCATTTCGTATTAAATCGTCGTTGTTTAAAGATCTTCCTCCGATAAACATTATTTTTTTTGTTTCAAATTCACAACTGAAAAAGCGATTTTGAAACTGTAAATTTGTTGCTTTATCTTTACAATTAGTTTTATTTTTGATGACGTTATCAACCATACTTCTACACTCAAGACAGTCTTTGCAAAGCTTATTGCTTTTAATGATATCTGTTAATATTTTATTTGTCAGCAAAGGTAGCCTTATTAATTTCAAGAAAGTTTTCATGTGTTTCCTCCTTTCAATCATATTGTAATTTATCCAATCGACTGCTGCATTAAAAAGTTCCAACTCTGAACTTATTTGCAGTTCATCACAAGACAGTATATCAAATAAATCTTCATATGTCAGTTTATAAAATGTTGAAGTATTTTCATTTAATAAATACTGTTGAAGTAAAAAATTGCATAAAAATTTTTTCAAACTTTTCAACTTATATAGTTTTGTAAGCTTGTAGTAGAAAAAGTAGTTTCTCATATTTAGTTTGTCATATATGTGTTGACTTATTACCTTCTTAGTCTTTTCACATCCTAAATGACTTGCTGCCTCCAAAAGTGTAGTTATGTTTTCTTCTTTTATCTCTACTTCACCTATAAAATAATTTTAAAAGTTGTTACATCATTACAGTAGCAAAAAATTACTTAAAATTAAAGGAAAAATTGAAATATTCATTTAAACTTATTTTATAACTCACTGTCAATTGCTATATTATGTAAAGTTTTAAAACTAGCTTTAGATACATTAGTAAGAGTAACAACATTATTATTTTTAATAAAATGTTTTAAATCACTCTTTTTTCTAAAATAACTAAAACTACTAATAAGCTTATCTAAGCTTAAACTAGTTTTAAAACTTCTCGAATCAAGTTTAACTAGAACAAAGTTTTCTTTTTGCTTTTGTGATATCGTTATCCCATCTTCTTTGGTCTTAATTTCTTCAGTACACTCAGCATTATTTTTATTATTAATAGACTCTTGCACCATGGTATTAAGCTTTAATTTACCTCGTTTTCTAATAAATTGATGTCTTTATTTTAAAATACTATAAACACCTGAAAAGTAAATAAGTAACTTGTACAAAATACAAAACTAGTTAAAGTATATACATTTATTAACAAACTAGAAATAACAGATATAGTAGATTTTGAGAAAATTATTATAAAATTCTAACAATTTTATATAAATATATATATATGCATATGTATTGAATCAAAATCACTAGTTTAAAAATAATTTCAACTTTATAAAAATTCACACTACTTTATTTAAATCATAAAAGACAGCGGTATCAATCCTTGAATCCAATGAGATATAACTTACATATATTGTCAAAAATAAAGAATAGCATGGTTTTTGAGAAAATTATTAAATATGGCTAAGTATAAAAAATATCCTGAAAGCCCAAGTTGGCATTAATAATCAAATATGTTCTTAAAACTTTAAGTTTCCTAATTAGCATATTAGCATTGTACGGATGTTTGTAAACTTAATTTATTGGTACTAATCAACAAAAATACTTTAAAACTATCTAATTTAAACTAAAATTATATTAAAAGAACTCTAAAACAACTATTTAACAAGTATTGGTCGAACAACAGTTTTTATATTTGAACTAAAAAAACACACTAGTAAGTTTTAATGCAGTTAAATATATAAAATATTTGTCTAATTCCCAGTATCCAGAGCTTATCAACAACAATCACAATGATAAATAAAGCTATAGAGAGTTATTCAATATTATGCTTGATTGCACAAATCCAAACATGGTCATTTTGTTTACTAAAACTACATACTCAATCTTCTAAATATGAAATATAAGTTAAAGCAGCAGGTTCATTACAGCCTAAATTTAAAACAATCTGGTTAATTAGTTTCTAGTTAATTTCAACTTATATAAAATAATAAACACTTAAAAGAACTTATTTTTATAATTTTTATCTATCTCATTTACTAAGTTTTAGACAAAATACCAGTCAAAGTGTATTAACTTCACATTTAATAAATGCCAAAAAATTAAATAATTTAAGTTTATAAACCCTGACTTTTTTACTCCATTTAAAGTGTCAACCATAGATTAAAGATAAAAAGTCAGCATAACTAAAAGTAGATTTGGAAAATTTATAATATAACTTGATGCACAAAAACTTCAAATAAGCTAGAGTTTTTTAAAGTAAGCTAGTAATTCATTTACTTATATTTTATCTTTGTACAAATTTTTTTTTGTTCTTGTTACTTTAGTTTAAACACAGCAAGAACATAACTTTACATTACAAAAATTACCAAAAAAATTAATTAGCGACCATTTAAAAATTTTCAAACACTTATTTAAATTTCCAGTTATAAAACCAGAATACAAAATATAATAAAAATTTTATTTAAAATGTTTTTTGCTCAACCTTGTTTTCTATTGGACTTTTTAACTTTTTCAAAGTTATCTGTAAAATATTGAATGTAGAAATTATCAAAAAATAACTTAAACTAACATTGGTTAGGTATAAAAAAGTACGTAAACTAAAAAACAATAATAAAATTAAGTAAAACAAACTTTTTAAAAACATAAATGTTTAGAATAAACTGCCTATTTTTCTGTCTTACTTTTATCTACTAAATTTTAAAATAATCTTATCATATTTACTTAAAGTATAATAGTTTAATACTCAAGAAAATAAATCAAGGTACTCATGTACAATTTTAAGATTTTTGATTCCATTTCAATACTCTTAACTTAAAAGTAACTTTAAATACTTCATATGCTTTTAATTAGGTTTTTAACTTGGTATTACTTAAATTTAGCTTTTTAGTAATCAACTGAAAGTATGTAAAAAATAAATTCTATGTAAAATTTTATTGTTTACTGCTAATTATTTAACCAAATATTTTGTTAATTTATGCTAGTTTAAAACCAAGTAAAGTAAACTTACAATAATAAAATAAAAGATAAAGCAAAAAAAAATATTAAAACAAACATTAGGTAGGTAATTTTCAACTGGAATTATTTTTTATTTAAACTTTTTACAACAAAACTAATGTCATGATAACTACATTCTACTTTGTGTGTAAAAATATTTCTTAAAAGTAATACTAAAAAATAATTTGTTTATCTGCATAGTTTTGTTTTTAAAAGTTTTTTTAGTTAATCAAAAAAAAATTATACCTAGAAATTTTGATATATAACCTATATGGACTGTAGGTTAGTTGAACAAAGACTCTATATATATAAAGTTTATATAAAGAACAGATTTAAACACTGACAAATATACAAAGAACTGAAACTTTAGTTATTAATTTAAATTGGTAAAACCTTTTCATCATAAATGAAATCTATAAGGAATATACTTTAAGAATGTATAAACTTTATTGAAAACTATCTACTTATAAATTAAAATAAATATCACTACATAGAAAAAAAATTGTTTAAAAAGCACTATACAATAGAGTACAAGTATAGTAAAATTCTAGAACAACATCTTCTCTCAAATCTCTACACACCCTCTATGGCTGGTTTTAATCAATTCAATTAACATTAGAACAAGAAAATTTGCTTTCTAGTTGAATGATTTTGTATTAAGAAAATTTTATGTCACAAAAATGGACAAATGATTACGATTAAAATGGTCGAAAGTTAAATAGACATAATTAAACACCGGAGTTTGTTTAAGCTTTAATTTTGAACTCTTCTGCTTGAAATTAATACATCAATTTCAGAACTTTAATAAAACTTTGGTTCATCCTAAAAATTCTGTGCACCCCTAAATAAGTTCAAATGTTATAAAAAAATGATGCGCACTATTGTACACGGATGAAAAAATTAACAAAAAATAATGAATAGTATCATACCATGTTCATAAATAATTTCAGACTTCAGCTTTATATAACAATTTTGGCTTAAAACTAAAAAGTTTGTTTAACTAGAAGCATTTATTAGTTTTTCACCATAAAAAACTTAAGTTTTAGACAAAAAAAATACTATAAACTCAATAAGACGGACTAATTTATTTTTTAAAACTAAATACATGTTGCAAATTTTATTGAAAATTAAAGTTTATTAATCTTTAATAGTAGTTTGTTGTATAAAATAGTTTGCTAGTTTTGTTGTTGTTTTTAAATTCACAAACTGCATGAGCTTAAGAAATTTTCTTTTGCTTAAATTTAATAGGTTTTGATTTGAATTGAGATAAACTAACCGTTTAAAGACCTATAGAAAAATGAAACGTAAATTATTTTAACAAATAATACATTTAAAAAAAAATACTATTTCAAAAACTTAATTTACTTTTATAAACAACTCGAAATGATTAAACAGGATCAAGTATAAGTGAAAATATTTTTATAGATTAAAGTTTTTTAAACTATAAATTATTTTAAGAACTCTTAAACAATTAGATACTGTATAATGAACAACTATATTTACATCATAAAACATGCAAGTAAACTACAACACAGTTCTACAAGTAAGTTAAACTTTAAGTCTCTAGTTCTAATACAAAATCTCTATCGCATAATAATAAAACTGTCTGAGATACATGCGTTCTGTTGACTGATGTTGTGACATTCAGTATTTATAAAATTAACATTGAACACTCAAACACTCCACTGCAGTTATAACAAATTTAAAATATAACGTATTAAATCAAAAACTAACTTTTGAACGAAGTAAGAAGTTTTCAATTAGTATTTCAAATAATAAAAATATCAAGTTTTCAAATTAAATAAATTAACTAACTAAAATTTCCGTTATAAAAAACGCTAGCCTAATATAAACTAACTTTAATAATGTTACTGGCTGTTAAAACATGCAGCAGTACTTAAACATTCATTTGTTTCAAAATGTTCTAAATTATAAACAATTTACCTTAGCCAATATGGAAGGAATAAGTCTATAGATAAAAATTTAAACTAGTTTTTTATTATTTATGGTAAAGGTTTTTGATCTGTTCTTAAAAAAAAACTAATTTTACAATTTAGATTACAATAACTATAAGAACTTTCTAAACTGTTAAGTTCACTCTAACTTTAGAGTCAACCTTCTGATATAGCATGTTAGCTACTGTGTTGTTTAACTATAATTATTGTAACATGTATATAACTTACCTTCCCTGAACTTCAAAAATGGCTTTTGAAAAGTTTGCTTTCAATTGAAAGATACATATATAGAATCATTTATGAGTTTTTGTGTTTTCATAAGCAAAGTGAAAAACTTTTATTTTTGGTTTTGAGAAAAATAAAAAAGTATTTACTTGTTGAAGACTGGCTTATGTTCAATTTTTAGTATTTTAAAACTGTACAAAAATCTACAAAACTCAATTTGTTTAATTTTAACTATGTTTAACTTTTTAAAAACTTATTAGAATTGCAAAATATCTAAAAATTTCAACTTTAACAAATTTTTATCAGGAAAAGATTTATTCACATATTATAACACTAGTAAAACATTTAAAATTCTGGAATTTTTTTTTGTTTTATAGTTTTAATCTAACGAAGATATCTGCTAAATTTATTTTGAAAACTTTAAACTAGCTTGAGCATGCTTCAACTAAATTAAGTTTTTCTAAAACCTTTAAACTTCCTGACTTACCTGTGTACCACCTTCTTATATAGTTTTAATTAAAAATATCACAAAAGTGTCTTAAACTGGATTGAAACTAATTAAGAGCAAAAAAGATAACCGGATTCAGCCTAAAATAAAAAATTAAATGAAATCAATACTAAGCATTTTTACATAGAATGGATTAAAGAAATTTTATATAAAAACTAAGTGACTTTATACAAGATAACTTAAATTAAAATTAAATAAAATTAAGTAGTAAACTATAACTTGAGATTATAAAAAAAAACTGTAATTTATCCTGAGATAGTTTAGGATATATCAAAGTTTTTAAGTTTTAGTAGAGTAAGTAAAAATAAAAGCATTGAATTTTTATCTTACACATAATTGATCAAAAATTTATAACTTCAATGTCTTAAAACTAATATAGCATAAAGTCTAAAAACTAATGACGTCGAAGTATATTATATTTTTCTTCTGACTTAAGTTATTTTTTAATAACGGAATGAAAATGATGTAATTATAAAAACTTTTAGAACAGCAAAATTAAAAAGTTATTAACAAACAGCAAGTAAAATAGTATTTGAGTCAATTAAATCTAACTACAATATACTTGGAAACATAATAATTAAGTTTTAAATTTATCAAAATCAGTTGTCTAAATAATTATAGTTACAATAATTATAGCAGTTAAAATGAACTGTGCCACAAACATAGTTTTGATTTTTGTGATACTTTAAAAAAGAATAAAACAAATGAACACGTACATACTAATACTCAACTAAAAATCTATAATTTTTAAATATTTAATTAGACAACATACTTAAGTAAAATATAATTAAGAATAAATTTTTTTAACTAATCATAACAAGCAATAAAAAAAATATGTTTTTTGTAAAGATCAGTTAATATTTAGCCATACTATTTGGCTATGTGTAAATTTTACTCAAACGAAATTACAATCCATTGGACACAAACGTTCATAGCATAGAATATATTTTTATCGTCCTAACCTAACAATCAAACAATATAAAAATATAATATAACTTTACATAATATTTATTTAAACTTGATAACTTGTGCTCAAGTTTTTAATTCTACTATTACGACAGTTAAATTGTTAGACTACGGTAAATAAAAACACTTAATTGGTTTCTAGAGGTTTATTGAACAACAAAAAAAAAATTGAAGATAAAAAATGTAGCGCTATGGAGTTGATGCACTGATATTTAAAGCAAAAGTATCAAATTAGTAATATAGATAAAACATGTACAAAAATAATTAACAAAATTTGGTCAAAACAAACATTTTCAATTTTGTAAATTAAAGTTATTCTTTTTATTTAAACTTGTTTGTAACATGAAATTGAAAAAGTTTATTTAAAGTAGTCAATTAGAAAAAGTCTTAGATAATATTTACTAAAAACTTTCATTTAATAAGTTTGCTCAACTCCACACAAGAATAACCATTTATTATTTTTTCAGATTCAAGAAAATAAGTATCAGACCAGCTGTTGGTATTTATATTGTATATATAACAGCGGCTACCAGAAATTACAATAATGTTGTTATCGTAAGAGTGAGTACAAAATAAATCAGTTGACCATGGTATTTCGGAATTACTATCAATAAAAGTAAACTTTTGTGATATCGAATCATAAACTTCAGATGTTCTAATTGAGTTATCATCGAGATCAATCCCATTAATAACAAACAATTCGTTTCCTATTGTAACAACACCTGGACAACTCCTAGCAATTTGCATATCTGAAAGAAATGACCATTTGTCGAGGTAATGGTCATATGACTCAACAGTTTTAAAGATTTTATCCGAAAAGTTTTTACCTCCCAAGACGACGCATTGACCTTGCAAAACTACACAAGAACAGTTATATCTTTTAACGTTTACAGCTGATATTTTTACCCAATTATCTTTAAATTGATCATAAACCCAATTATTGTAGCTAGAATCTGCAAAAAAGTAAATTTTGTTCATAAAAGAACAAATACAAATATACCAGGTGTTTAGATATGGTAGAGGATTTATATAAGTCCATGTTTTTAATTTTCTACAGTAAACTTCAACAGAGTTTAGATTATCATCCTCAGAATCTATCCCACCAAAACAGTATATTTTTGAACCAATCACAGCAGTTTTGCAGTAAGTTCTTTGTACTAACATTCTACTTGTTTCGATAAATTCCTTTGCCTTTAATTTGTCAAGTTCGTATTCTGTACCAGTTTGAATTAAATCCTGTTTGTATAAAAACCTTCCTCCGATAAACATAACTTTTTTGGATTCAAATTCACAGCTGTAGAAGCGATTTTGAAACTGTAAATTTGCTGTTTTGTCTTTAAAGTTAGTTTTATTTTTGATGGCGTTATCAACCAACATTTCACACTCAAAACAGTCTTTGCAAAGCTTATTGCTTTTTATAATTTCTGTCAATATTTCAATGGTCAGCAAAGGTAGTCTTATTAACTTTAGAAAAGTTTTCATGTGTTTACTCCGATCAATTATTTTGTAATTGATCCAATCGACTGCAGCATTAAAAAGTTCCAACTCTGAACTTATTTTTAGTTCTTCACAAGACAGTATATCAAATATATCGTCATATTTTAGTTTGTAAAAAGTTGTAATATCTTCATTTAATATATACTGTTGTAGTAAAAAATTGCACAGAAACTTTTTCAAACTGTTTAACTTATATAGTTTTGTGAGCTTGTAGTAGAAAAAATAGTTTTTCATAGTTAGTTTGTTATATATGTGTTGACTGATTACTTTCTTTGCTTCTTCACATTCCATGTGATTTGCTGCTTCCAGAAGTGTAATTATGTTTTCTTCTTTTATATCAATTTTTCCTAGAAAATTATTTTAATAATTATATCAATACAGTTGCATAAAAATAATTAAAAATATAAGTAAGAAATTTAAGTAGAAATGTATAATTTGTTTATCAACTCACTGTCAGTTGCTAAATCAAGTAAAGTTTTAAAACTAGCTTTAGATGTATTCATAAGAGTTATATCATTTTTATTTTTATAAAAATATGTTGAATCACTTTTCTTTCTAAAGTAATTAAAACTTTCAATAAGCTTATCTAAGCTTAAACTAGTTTGTAACTTTCTGATTCCAGTTTAACTATAACAAGGCTCTCTTCCGGATTTCGTGATACCATTTTGCTCACTTCTTTGGTACTGTTTTCTTCAATGCGTTGAGCAATATTTTTTATTGGTGCTTCTATACTTGTGCTCAATGGTATTAAACTTTGAATCAGCTTTTTTTATCACAGTTTATTATCTTATATAAAAATATTATAAATACCTGTAAGATGATAAGTAACTTTAGGATATAAAAAAATATTTGCATGATTTTAAAATATAAGCATGCAAAAAATCAATTAAATAAATCAGTAAGTCACTTAAGATTGTATTTATTTAATTTTATTCATACGTCATAGTTTAAACTTGTTTTCTAAACTGTTAACTCATCAAATTTTTCAAACTTCATTTAACATTTACCACTTGAAAATGAAACTAGTATAGCTTTCAAAAGCTTTGTGAAATAAAATATTAAAAAAAAGAGTAATATGTTAATAATAAGTTGTAAATGGTTTATAAACACGTTCAAAAACGTTCCTATAGTAGTACTTATAAAGGAGAAGTGGTGTACAATTTAGCAGCACTATCTTTTTTAATGAGTTTATTGCAAAAATTGCAAATTATTATAAAAAATGATTAGACGTTACAACATCTCCATATAATTAAAAACATAAATAAAAAAAAACTAATAAAAATTAACTATATCATAGTTATAAATCAATTTTATTAAAAATAATGAGTTAGTCTAATAATTTTACAGGGTTGTCGTTTTTTTTTTGCCAATAAAACTGCACAGAATCATCCTGAGTTTCATCAAGTGCCTTAAAAAAATCTGAAAGTGATTGAAACTAAATTTTCATCTAAAAATAAGGTTTTAAAAATTTTATAGAATCAAATTCAACTAGAGCATACTTATATTCTAGAAAAGATACTTTCTGAAAATTTAAAAGTTCTTAAAACAACAAAACTGTACTGAATTGTTCTGAGTATCCTAACCGTGTGTAAACACTTTTACTGATTACTTAATTAAAAGAAGAAACAAATCAGATCTCCCTAAATTTATTATAATGGAACTAAAAAAATATATACTCATAACTTTTTCAAACTTGCATCAAAATAAAATTAAATAATGGTCGCAATTAAGATGACAACTTAGTAACATTTTGATAATGTAAAAAATTATTTACATAATTTAAGCTTTATTTCTTAATATTTAATAATAATCCGAAATTCTTTAAAAATAATTGCCACTCTATATGACAAATAAATAAGAAACCTAGATTTTTATTATTTCTAATTTATATTTAATACACATCTTTAGCTTAAGTTTTTTCGGGTTTATACTCACAGCAAATTTTAATATTTTTGTTGATCTACTATAAGAATATACATTAGTTAATAAGCTAAGATTTTTCAATATATTACTATTAAAAGCAAGCCTGAGTAACATAAAATTACTCTGATTTACATCAGGCTATTCTGAGTTGGTAAGCTATTTTTTGAGCACAATTAATAGAAAATAGTTCAACAATACCTTAGGTCAATCAATATTAAATACCTAAAATTGTAGTTTGGTAACTAAAAGACTTAATAACTTAAAAAGAAAGATTAAGCTACCTAGCTTAGTCAGGTTTCTTTTCTAAAATCTATCTAACCTGAGCTAGATTGCATTTTTACCTAAAACAAACTAGCATGTTTAACCTGAAAATAGGTAAACTATAAGACTTTTAAATTTTCAGTCATGCATTACAAATATTATGTGGAAAAAAAAATTATGCTTTTATTTCTTTTTAGAATTATTTTCTAAACTTTTACTTTAAATAGTTCTACATATTATAAGCTTAAAAACTGAAATATTTATTAAAAAATTAAAAATTTACATGAACTAACTAAGTTGAACAACAATTTAAAAAAAATATAATTTTTTATACATTTTTGTTCATAAGAAATAGAAATAACTTTATACAATATGCGGGGTCAAATTTATTTTGATGTAAAATGCTGTCTTGAGTAAAATCAAACTGATTTTAGTGAAGTTGATTTTATGCAATTCATATAAGAAAATAATTTTAATTTTTAAAAAATAGAAAATTCTGGTTTTTCTAACAAAACTTTTAACCTTATAATATAAAAATATACTGAATCAAAACCAACTAAATTTCATTCAAAATCTAGAAAAAATCGGTTTTAAATTTTGTTTTAAAAACAAAAAACTATTCTTAGTCAGCCTAAGATTATAAAAAATTTAGAATGTTCTGATTTTCCCGAGATTTAGGTAACCCTGAATTTATACTAAATTCATACTTAGAAACCTGGTTAAGTTCAAACATAAACAAAACAAGTTTATTTAAATAAAAGTCTATAGAAGTCTTATTTGTTTTATTATTTGTTTTATTTAATGATTATTAATATATCATATTTACAACTACTGAAAATTTATTTTACTTAGTTTTTAAAAAGTATTAAAGATACTATTGTAAGAGTCGTTTTCATAATTATATTTTAAGTTAATATTATATAACATTTTTTAAAAATTAAGAGTTAATAAATAATTGTAGTTAAATTTTGGTAAGTGAAAAATTTTGATTATAAAGTAAATTAAGTATTTTAAAAATTTTTTAAATTATGTTATTATTAATTAGTTTTTTCAATTTTAAAATTTTAGATTTTTTTCACAAAAAAAATGAAAATTTATTGAAAAATAGTGAAAGTAATAAAAAATTGTTTAAAACTAAAGGTCAACCGATGAATTTTCTTCAATTTCTTTATTTTTCTTTCAATTAATACAAAATACCTGATTTTTGCAGGCTTTTTTTTACTTAATTTTAAAAAATCCAGGATACAAGGTTATTTGGGCAAACCAAAAGTTTCATGTATGTGTAGCATTAAAAAATAAAAAAATAAGGAAAACTGTAAAATATATTGACTCTAACACTAACTATTCATATCTAACTAACTATATGTATTATAAACAAAATTTATATGTGTTTTTATATACATATATATTTAGACAGTTTATACGGTGATTGTGTAGTGTAACTAAAAATTATATTTAAATCTAAATATTACTTAAATCTAAATCATACTCAAATGTTTTGTGTACTTAAATTTTATTAATAATTTTTTTGGTTCATATTTATTTAGATGTCAAACACTAAAACATAAAGAGCATCATTTTCAAGAAAAGACTTTTAATTAGATTAAAATTTTACAGAAAAACTAAATCTAACAGGAAATACTACAACAAGGTATAATTTTAAATCAAATTAACTATTTTCAATTAAAATAAAAAAACAATTATAAGTCATATACACTATTTAAGAAAAAAAACTATACAGTTTATAAAATAAAAAAAATCATTTCTTCAACTCCATCTGGAAGGTGTTGAGGTTGACTATAATATCTCTGCAATCACACTGTGGCTGGTTTATTTAGCTATCTCTTAAAAGTGTAAACATTCTCTTATCAATTTGCTTTCTGGTTGACTGATTTTATTATACTTGATGTTCAAATATATGGAGCAGCAGTAAATCTGGTATTATTTAAACTGATTCTTCATGCCATTTTCAAAATAAAACTCACTCTACCGTTACTCTCGTTTTTTGTTCGAAGAGAATCTGATTTCACTCTCCTACTTCCTAATTTCTCTAATTTCTTAGAAAATGTAGTAATTTTTATTGTCAAACAATGTGACTTTTAATAGTTCTTTAAAGTAACAGCATATAAAATTAAAAAAACTATAAAATATATAAAATAAATAAACTAGTCTAAATACTAATTGAAAAGCAAATATTTGAGTAGACAGTAATTTGACAACAAAATGTTTCTTTAAATGGTCTAAGTTTCTAATATTTTAAAAACTTAATAGTACTCAAATTTCTCTACATTTATTTGCAGAATCCTGTTTTAGTTAAGACTTTTAGTAAATAGGCAAAAAAAAAAGATAAACATTATAATGGAAATAACTTTAAAAAAAAAACTACATCCAATTGTCATGTTTGTGTAAACTTTTATAAAACAAATTCCTAAAAATTTCAGCTTGTTACTGAACTTTGCTGTCTTAGTTACTAATAAGTATTGCGTTTTCTATGATGCAATTAGTATTCAAGATTTTACATTATTCTATCATGACTTACTGTGACTTGTGACACACTTGTAATGTATACGTATGCTTTTCATTTTTTTAGATATTAATGCTTGCTCTACTTTTATCTTGCTTAACAACTAAACAATGACATGCTTTTAACTAATGTTTAATTTTTTTAAATTAAAAAAGAATATTTGCATAGTTTTAAAAAATGTATTAGAATCGTCAATACTCTTGTGATTTAGTTGGCTTTATATTTTGTCAGTTCTATTTAAACTTTGTAGACTTATAATTTATCACTTCTTATTTGACTTTGTGGATTTAAAATTTGCAAATTTTATTTTGACTTCTGGGCTAAAAGTTTGTCAGTTCGTATTTGACTTTGTGAACGTAAAATTTTTCAGTTCTATTTTGGTTTTGTAGACTTGAAATTTGTTATTTAGACTTTGTGGAATTACACTGGTGTTTACCATACGCTTATTGTATTTTTATCAATATGATTCCTTATTGCCTGATTGTTTTTTAAACCCCTATGTCTTTCTAGTTAAACCTTAAGGGCTTTAACAAAATTTCTCTAAATCTACTGATAATTAAATGCACTACTAAATGAAAACGTCAGATAAATAAGAATGTTAGATAGAAATGTGATAAATACTGCCTTAAAAATATAAAGTTGTATATACAAGTATAAGTTGTTTGGGTAAAATACTGTCTTGATCTTACTAAACTGTTACTTAAAAGAGGGTTCGGTTGTTGGTGTGACGGAATTACCCTTTTTTTTTGCTAACTCAGTATTTTATTTTTATATTTATACCCTTAACCCTAACCCACCTTACCAAAACATATCAAAAATTAATTAAAACAAAAAAATTTTTATAATTTTTTATGCTGGCTCAGCAAATATCTGGGTATTCGTGTAACAGCAACAAAAGGACTCTTTAAAAGACTTGTGATTATTTACTTTGAGGATGCAATGTAGGAATATAATGGATTGTACAACTGCATTAAAAACAACACTTAAATTGAAACTTAATTTATTTCTTAATGATACTTAAATGTATTTTGTACTACTAGTCATGACTTTTTTAGGTTATATTTCCTCTTAAAGAACATATCAAAAACAAAATAATAAAGAAGATTATATTTTAGAAAATATTTTAAATGTGGTCAAAACATTTACACAAGAATTGAATCTAACAGGAATATATTATAACAATGTATAATTAAATTAAGAATTAACTACCTTGAACTAAAATCAAAAAAATAATTATAGTTAATAAACATAATATAAAAAATAAGTATACACTAAAAAGTATAATAATAAATTGGTTCAGTTCTGAAACTACATCTAAAAGGTCTTGACTAGAATATAACTGCAATCATACTGTGACTGATTTATTTAGCTATCTTTTAAAAATGTAAACTTTAATTAGACCAACTTTCTTTCTGGTTGACTGGTTATATAAGAGTTAAAGTTCAACTAAATGGAACAGCGGTGAAACTGGTATACTAGTTTTGGTTTTCTTCAGTTTTGTCTAAAGACACATTTGCAAGAGGAAAATTTCCGACAAAGAAACTTTTGAACCAATGATAACTTAGCAAGAATGGAAAAAAAAGTATAAGAAAATGATAATTAATTGCATGAAAGTTCGTAATAAAAAAACTGTCGATCAAAGATAAAGGTTAGAGATAACAGTGACAGCAACAGAACATTTAGTTAAAAAAATTGTATTAAATTTTAAAATTTAAAAAAAAGAACATAAAAAGTTTACAGACCAAAAGTAAGGTTGGGTAGCAGTGATAGTAGAAAAAAAACTAAATTAGAAAAAAAATAAAGAGGAAAAATAACAACAGTTACTAATCAAGGTTAAGTGTTGGATGTAACAGTGGTAACAAATATATTAAAAATAAACTAAATCAATAAAACTCAACACGTTTAAAACTGTCTTTAATTTCCAATTTGGTACTTTTTTCAATATAACCCTCTATTGCCTGTTTGTTATACTAAATTTTTATTCTCTCTTGTAATCCTTAAATTTTAAGCGCTTTTAAAAGAGACAGACTGTAAATGTGAATATTGCTTCTTAAAAATCTAATGCAAGATATAATGAAAAAAATTTCTATACATAGTATTAAATAAAATGTTAAAAAAATTACATAATTATAATCATGTAAGATAAATATGTAATAAATACTTCTTTGAAAATAAAAGGTAATATAACAATAAAACTAATTCGGGTAAAATATTATCTTGGTATCATCTAACTGCTGGCTAAAACACTGGTAACCAAAAAATTTGTATTTTAAAAAACCTGGTAGAAATTTGTTAAAATCCTTTAAGTTGCAGCCAGTGACCACCCTGCAATTACAATTATAATTAACTGTATTTATTTTTAGGTCATAGTGGCTTAATCACTCATTTTACAATCTATTTTTAACATTTTGCACAAAAAACTAAGATACCAGTTGTTTTTACTGTTTTAAAAGATTTAAAGTAATTTTTGAGACATAAGCGCTCAAAGAAAGAGAATAAAAATTGAATGCATTCTATAGAGGAACGCAAACTAAAAAGAAAAAATAAACTTATAAAATCAAAATGTTAAAAAAATTTCCCGTATTTTTTTTCAATTAATAAAACTTATATCTTTAAGTAAACTAATTGCATAAGCACTTTTAAACTACTACGAAGTATTGCAACTTTTCTTTGTATTTCCTATTATTTTATTTACTTTGTATAATCTAATTTGAATATTCTTGATTTATGTATTTATTTCTTAAGTCTTACAAAATTTTTCATAAAAAATTGAATGTAATGATTAGACAAAAAAATAACTTAAATTAACATATTTATGTTTAAAAAAATACAAAACTAAATAAAAGTATAAAATTAAGTAAAACAAACTTCTAAAAAACATAAATGTGTAGAATATTTTTTTTATCTATTTTATACTACTTTTGTTAGCTAAATTTTAGTTTAAAATTATCATACTTATTTAAGGTACAAATGTTCAATACTTAAGAAAATAATAATTCATATTCGAAGAAGATATTCTGTTCCATTCAGGTTGATTTGGTACAAATAAATAAAATATCCTTAGTCAGCCTGAGTTTTAAGTGTCAACAATCCTTACTGTGTATCAAATTTATACTGAATAACCTTGTCAAGTTTAAAACATAAACAAAACAAGTTTTTTTATATTAAAAATTAATAGAACTCTTGAACAATAAGTTTTAGTGTATCATAAAACTATTAATAAAAAATTATGTTATCTAGTGTTTAAATTATTTAAAGAAACTAATTAAACATATTTTTCAAAAACATACACAAAATTTTTATTATAAAAAAGTTTGTGGTTAGGAGTTAATTATAAAAATAGTTAAACTTATGTCAGTAAAAGGTTAATATTTTAAATTAAATTACATATTAAAAATATATATCTATAAAATCAAAAGATTAAGTTTTTTTTAAGTTCCTAACTTTAAGATTATTATTATAAAAAATTAAAAACCTTCTGAAAATAGTCAAATTGATATTAAAATTGTCAAAAACTACAATTTATGCCATGATTTTTCTTTCAACTTCTAGGAATTTTTTTATTAAAATAATGAATATAAAACATCTTATTTTTGTAGGTTGTTTTACTTAGTGTTTTAAATTATAAATTTTTGGGTCAACATGTCGAAAAAATAAAAATAACTGTATGTTTAGCATAAACAAAATATGGTGGCCTTTATAAATTTCAAAATAGTCCTGCAAAACGAAGAATAATATTTTGTAATCATAACTAGTCAGAGTTATTTTGATTTTTTATTATCATAAATAAATATTTTACTATCAATTTACTTAAACTTAAGAAATATTTTTCTTTAATAAAATTATAAAACAAATGTAAATCCTTCTAAGTTTATGTTTGTAAAACTTATCAAGTAATAGCTTGTCATAGTGAAAAAGGATATAGTTAGAGTGATAAAAAAAAGTTAGGTCTTTCAATAAAGCTGGTTATATAAAACATAATGTATTAAACATTTTTTTACTTGTTCATTTACTCTCATTTAGTATCTTAAAAACAGTTTTAATTCTTTTATATATTTTTATAAAAAAAACTTAGTTTGCATTAAATATAAAAAATGTTTAACTAGGCTTTAATGTCTTAAGTTATCTAAAATGTTGGAGTCAAAAAATATCATGAGTGTTATGAGTATGTTGGGTTTTTAATTTAATACAAAAGTTTTTCTTATATTTTTTTTTTATATATATATCATGAAGTATTTAATAAGAATATTAGGTTGCTATAACTATAAGAGGCAGCAGCTGTTCAACAATATTACTAAGATCAAAGAGCTACAATCATTAATATCAATTATTATAGTCATAATATTAAAAACTATAAGTGTTTTTTGTTGTTATATCACATTACCAGAGGCTTTAAGTTAGTAGATTAAAATATAGAAAGGTTTTAAAAAAGTACTCTACAATTAGACTATTTGAGTTTTGCAATCATAACTAACGGTTTTAGTTGTTTGTGTAGTATTATTTGTCATTTAGCCATATTAATTGGCTGTATGTAAACATTATTGAACTAAAATTATACTTTTTTGAACAACTACCTTCATAATCTTATATTTATTCTTATGTCATAATTAAACAATTAATATTTCATGGAACCTATATTGATATCTTTGTGAGTTTTTAGGAAAGCTCTAAATCTTGGTGTTAAAGTAGCAGAGACAGTTAAAATGATAAACTACAATAAATAAAAACATTTGATATGTAAGTAAAAGTTTATTGAACACTATAAAGAAATAGACACTGAAAAGAAATACTCTAAGGAGATGGTGTATTGGAATATAAAAGCATAAGTTTTTTAAAACCAAATAATTAAAATAGTTTTAAAGAAAATTGGTAGCAATCAAATCAAGGTATATCATTTTAAATATATTAGTTGTTAGTAAGAAATTTTTTTAAAGTCGTTAGTTGCATTGAGTTCAAAAATAGAAAAAATAAGCTTTTAAAATTAACTAAAAAGAATATTTATAAAATTTTTTTACTTAATTAGTTTGCCCAATTCCACACATGAAAAACCAAATATTTTTTCATCAAATTTATAAAAATATAGTTCTGACCAACGGTTAGTATCAATATTGTAGAAAAGGTACCAGTTATTAACAGTTACAATAATATTGTTATCGTTGGAGTGAGTACAAAATAAACTACTTGAGTATAAAAAACTTGAAATATTTTCAATAAAAGTAAACTTTTGTGAAATTAAATCATATACTTCCGAAGTTTTCAAAAAATTACATTCAAGATCATTTCCGCAAACAACAAACAATTTATTTCCTTTTGTAAAAACTCCAGCTTTAGATCTAGCAACTTGCATATCTGGTAGAGAAGACCATTTGTTGAGGTAATGGTCATATGACTCAACAGTTTTAAAAATTTTATCGAGTCCATATTCACCTCCTAAGACAACACATTGACCTTGGAAAACTACGCAAGATGAGTAGCGTCTCTCTTTATTCATCTTAGAAATTTTCTGCCAACTGTTTTTTAATGGATCATAAACACAATTACTGTAGTTAGAATATCCAAATAAGTAAATTTTGTTCATAAAAGAACAAACACAAACGAAATACGTATCTAATTCTAGAAGGGGAGCTATTGGAGCCCAAGTGTCAGATCTTCTACAATAAACTTCACAGGAGTTCATAGTACTGTAGTCAGAGTCTAGACCACCAAGGCAATATATTTTTGAACCAATTACAGTTGACTTGCAATTAAATCTTTGTACTAACATTTTACTCATTTTGCTATATATCGGGGCATCTGATTTTCCAAACTCATACTCAAAACAACTTTGCACTAAATTGTCGTCAGACAACTGTCCTCCAATAAAAATTACTTTATTGGTTTCAAATTCACAACTGTAAAAGCGATTTTGAAACTGTAAATTTGCTGCTTTGTCTTCAAAAAGATTTTTACTTTTGATGGCGTTATCAACTATACTTCTACACTCAAGACTGTCTTTGCAAAGTTTATTGCTTTTTATAATGTCTGTCAATATTTCATTGGTCAGCAAAGGTAGCCTTATTAATTTTAGAAAAGTTTTCATGTGTTTACATCTTTTATTTCTATTGTAATATATCCAATCGACTGCTGCATTAAAAAGTTCCAACTCTGAACTTATTTGCAATTCTTCACATGACAGTATATCAAATAAATCTTCATATTTTAGTTTATAAAATGTTTTTATATCTTCACTTAATATATACTGTTGCAATAAAAAATTTAATAAAAACTTTTTTAAACTTTTCAACTTATATAGTTTTGTTAGTTTGTAATAAAAAAAGTAGTTTTTCAAACTTAAATTATCAAATATGTATTGATTTATTCTTTTCTTTGCCTTTTCACATCCTAAATAACTTGCTGCTTCCAAAAGTGTAACTATGTTGTCTTCTTTTATCCTAACTTCACCTATAAAATTATTTAAAAGCTTAATCATTACAGTAGCATAAAAAATATTTAGAAATCTAAAGAAAATATTGAAATATACATTTAAATTTATTCTATAACTCACGGTCAGTTGATATTTTTTGTAAAGTTTTAAAACTAGCTTTAGATATATTAGTAAGAGTGACAACATTATCATTTTTAGTAAACTGTTTTAAATCACTCTTTTTTCTAAAATAACTAAATCTACTAATAAGCTTATCTAAGCTTAAACTAGTTTTATAACTTCTCGAATCAAGTTTTACTAGAACTAAGTTTTCTTTTTTCTTTCGTGGTATTGTTGTCCTATCTTCTTTGGTATTAATTTTTTCAGTACACTCAGCATTATTTTTGTTAATAATAGATTTGTGATCCATGGTATTAAGCTTTAATTTACCTCGTTTTCTCATAAATTGATTTCTTATTCTAAAATACTATAAGTACCTAAAAAAATAAGTTGCTTATACAAAATACAAAACTTATTAAAGTAAATATGCTTATTAACAAACTAGAATTAACAGATATAGTAGATTTTAAGAAAATCATTAAATAATCCTAACAATTTTATATAAATATATATATATATATATATATGCATATGTATTGAATCAAAATCACCGGCTTAAAAATAACTTTACTGCATAAAAATTCAGACTACTTTATTTATAATCATAAAAGACAGCAGTATCAATCCTTAAATGCAATGAGATAAAACATACTTTTTTGTAAATGATTAAAAATAGCATGGTTTTTGAGAAAAATTATTAAATATGGCCAAGTAAAAAAAATTTCCTGGAAGCCCAAGTTGGTCTTAATAATCAAATATATTTGTAAAACTTCAAGTTGCCTAATTAGCATTGTACGGTACGGATGTTGGTAAACTTAATTTGTTGGTGCTACTCAACAAAAATACTTTAAAACTATCTAGTTTGAACTAAAAGAATATTTAAAGAACTCTAATACAAGTAAGTGTTGATCAAACAATAGATACTACTCATCGTAATTGAATTAACATTTTCTAATTATTCTAATATTGTTAGTAGATGATTCTTCAATCTACTTTATGCAAATCAGACAGACAGTTTCATTAATGTATCTATAATATAAAAGAACACAAAAAATTATACAAAATTTATATTTAAAACTATAAGCATGGTTGCCACTGATCAAGCTGAAAAAAAATTTCCTGACTTTTCCTGACTTTTTACCAAAATTTTCCTTACTTTTCTAAATCAAACTCTTAAATTAAACTAATTATAAAATACATTATCTAACACTTGAAACTATATAAAGCTTTCAATCTAATTTTAACACAGGTTAAAAACAAGTTTTTTGCTGAATTTTATCATAGAACTTCCAGTACATCACTTAAACCATCTGTGTATGATTGATGTTTGTAATAAACAGCTCTATCAGCAAAATACCTGTATTATTACCTTATAAACATAGCTTGTCTGAAAAAAGACACAATTTTTTTAGCATTTCCTAGCATAAATGTATCTAGATAAACAAACGACATATAAGGAACTTTTGCAATTAAAATCTTGAATTAATAACAAACTTTCACAACCAAAATCTTAAAACAATAACAAATGTTAACAGTTGAAACCTTAAAACAATAATGAACACAATTTTTTAGAATTTCCTAGCATAAATGTATATAAATAAACAAAACGACATATAAGAAACTTTTACAATTAAAACCTTAAATCAATAAGGAACTTTCACAACTCAAACCTTAAAACAATAACGATTTTTTACAGTTAAAACATTAAAACAATAAAGAACTCTATCAAATACTGTTTTTTTAAGTGTATGTACTAAAATTTAATTTTTCCGTTTTTTTATTAGCACTTCAACCTCTTCATCTAATGAAGATATGGTTTCCTTCATCTGGTTTGCATTCCGCTTCAGTGTATACGTTTGTAACATTAAATACTAAACTAACAGTTTAGTTATTAAGAACTCAACTATTTACTTAAACAAAAATTATGCTAAACAAACTTTTGTGTATATATTTCAGTTTCACTATGGATGTGTATTTGCTACAGATCATCAATACTAAAAAGCTTACAAAATCTGCTTGTTCAAGTAGGGTCCTAGTTCAATATGTTTATAGAAATTTTTTGCAGTGTTATTAAGGATATTTTATTAATTTATACCAGATGAAGGCATTGGAAATAAAATTAAATATTTTTGTAAATTTCTAGTAAAATTTTGGAATATTTGTCTGACTTTGAAGCACTTTTAATTAATTTTTACCATTTGAAGGTTTTGGAAAACAAGGAATTTTGTAAATTTAAACTGAAAAAATCTGACTTTTTTTTTAATTTTATCAAATTTCCTGACTATTCCTAACTTTTTTCAAAACTCCCCCATTTTTTCCTGACTTTTCCTGACTTTTGTCATTTTTTTAAATTTTTCCTGACTTTTCCTGATTTCCTGACTTTTCCTGACCGAGTGGCAACCCTGAATAAGCTATTTTAAAAACAATTTGGAAACAATCAAAACATAAAAGAAGTTTAAGCAAAAAAATACTTTAAAAATATATAGTTTAAACTATGAAATATTCAAAGAACTCTAAAACAATAAAATATTGGTCGAAAAATAATTTTTATTTTTAAAATAAATAACACACTACTAGATTTTCATACAGTTATAACTATACAATATTTGTCCAAATCTCAGTCTCTAAGTCTTATCAACAACAACCACAATAATAAATGTAATCAGAGCGAGTTATTTAATATTTCTCTTGATTGCATAAATTCAAATATAGCCATTTTGTTTACTAAAACTACATATTCAATCTTCTAAATATGAAATGCAAGTAAACGTAGCAGGTTCATTACAACCTAAATGTAAGGCAATCTGGTTAATTTTGACTAGTATTTAATAATAAACACTTAAAAGTACTTATTTTTATAACTTATATTTATCTTATTGATTGACAAAAATACCAGTTAAAATATATCAACTTCACATTTAATAAATGCCAATAAATTAAATCATTTAGTTGATAAACATTGACTGTTAAACTGAAAGTTCTTGATTTTATATTTCAATGTAAATTGTAAAGTTTCAACCATAGTTTAAAGAGAAAAAGTCAACATAACTAAAAGTATATTTAGAAAACTTTTAATATAACCTGATGCACAAAAACTTCAAACAAGGTTGAGATTATTATAGTAAGCCAGTAATTCATTTACTTTTATATTATATTAGTAAAATAGTTTGTTTTGTTCTTGTAAGTTTAGTATGAACACAGTATGAAAATGATTTATTTTACAAAAATACAAAAAAAATAAATAGTAATTAAAAAAATGTATTTAAAAACTTATCACAATTCTATAGTTTTAAAAACAGAATACAAAATATATTGGAAAACTTAACTTAAATCTATCTTTTTGCACAACATTGTTTTTTACTGGTTTTCTTAAGTTTTTTAAAGTTATTTATAAACTATTAAATGTAGTATTTAGCAAAAAAATTACTTTAATTAACATTGGTTTGGTATAAAAAGAAGTACACAAAAAAAAATAAATAAAGTAAAACAAACTTTTAAAAAAAATAAATGTGTAGAATTAAATGTTTTTTCAATCTTATATTACTTATATCATCTATATTACAGTATAAACTTACCATATTTACAAGTACAATAGTTTAATACATAAGAAATTAAATTAAGTTTTTCCATATACAATTTCATGATTTTGGATTTCAATAGTTTTTATATATAAGTAACTTTAATTACTTTTATGTAATTAGTTTTCTAACTGGGTATTATCTAAATTTAGCTTATCCAAGTAAAAGTTTTTTTAAATAAAATTCTATGCTGATATTTATTGTTTAATATTATTTATTTTACCTAATATTCTAGATACATTAGTATAAAACTAAGTAAAGGAGAATTACAAAATTAAAATTAAAAATAAAGCAAGAACTGTAATTAAAACAAACAATAGGTAGGTGATTTCCAATTAAACTTTTCATATTTAAACTTTTTATATCAAAGCTAATGTCATGATTACCTTAAATGTCATGATAACTACATTCTACATTTGTGTAGAAAATATTTTGTAAAAGTAATTCCAAAAAAATAATTTGTTTATCTGCATAGTTATGTTTTTACAAGTTTTGTTTTACTTCTTTTACAAAAAAATTTTAAATTTTACAAAAAGATATTTTGATATATAACCATTATGGACTGTAGGTAAGTTGAATAAAGACTTATTTATATAAAGTTGTTATAAATAACAGATTTAAACACTAAAAAATACAAAAAAACTGAAACTTAAGGTACTATTTTAAATTGAAAAAAAAAAAATTAACATGAGTCAAATCTATAAGGAGTATACTTTAAGAATGTATAAACTTTATTGAAAATTATCTCCAAATTTAAAATAAAAATCACTATATAGAAATAAAATTGTTTAAAAAGTACTTTACAATAAAATAAAATTATGAATAAATTCTAAAACTACAATTTTACTCAAATTTCTTTACACACTCTCTATGGCTAGTTTTAATCAATTTATTCAACATTAGAACAAGAAAGCTTGCTTTCTGATTGGATGACTTTGTATTACGAAAATGGACAAATGATTAAAATGGTCGAAAATTTAAAAGACAAAATTAAACACCAGGGTTTTTTAAACTTTAATTTTGAACTATACTGCTTGAAATTAATATATCATTTAAAAACTCAAATAAAACTTTGGTGAATACTAAGATTTTTGTGCTCCCTTAAATAAGTTCAAAAAAAATTAAATAAAGTCGTACTCACTACTGTACAGAGTTGAACAAATTCAAGACAAATAACGTATAGCACCAAACCATGTTCAAAAAATAAGTTCAGTTTTAAGCTTTTTATAACAACTTTGAATTAAAAATTGAAGCGTTTATTAGTTTTTCACCATAAAAACATTTATTATTTCATTGAAATATTAAAATATTCAGTAATAAAAATAAAAAATTATTATGAAATAAATAAGGCCCACTAGCTTGGTTTTTAAAGTTAAATACATACTAACGAATATTATTGCAAAATAATGTTTATTAATCTTTAATAGTATTTTCTTGTATAAAATAGTTTGCTAGTTTATTATTGTTTTTTAATTGCACGAACTGCATGAGTTTGATAAATTTTTATCTTATTTTAAATTTTTACGTTTTAATTTGGATTAAGTCAAACTAACCATTGAAAAACCTTTTAAAAAATTGAAAAGTTTATTATTTTATTAAGTAATACAAATAAAAAAACTAAGTATCAAAAACAAATAAATAAGTTGTATCAAAAAACAATTTAAAACCCTAACAAATATAAAGAACCATGGACAAAAAAAACTTTATGCCTAGAAATTACCTTGAAGATTATCAAAATCTTTAAAAAAACTTTAATTTTGAGAAGAAGATACTTAAGAATGCATAAAACAACATCATACTTGAGCACTTTAAATTTAAATCAATAAAATACGTATAAGAAATAATATAGTTTAAAAATAAACTTTAAAATAAAAATAAAATATCAAGCTGACCTACATGTTAGCAGCAGCAAAGTGTTCTATAGTTATTTTCTGATCTAAATCAGTATACGTATAGCTGAACATAAATTAAATAATAATTTGTCAAATTAATTTTCTCCTTACTGTTACTTTCTTCTGAATAATTTAATATTCAACTAAATAAAACAGCCAGTGAAACTGGTATTCAATTACAACATTTGGAAAATTTGTAAACATTTTTTAATTTTATTTTGCGTTAAATTTTTAAGAATATTAAATCAAATAAAGAATCATAAACCCAAGTAAATCAACTTTCACCGAATACTTAAAAAACTTATTAGATGAAATTAATTGTACAATACGAAAAAAAAATCTAAACTTTATCTAACTATAACTAAAATAGTTTAATTAAAGTATTGGAGTAATTAGATTTGTTCAAAACCTGTACCCAATAACAGACAAATAGATGAATTTAATAATACACTTTTACAAAGTTATTTTAAAAGATAAAACTCAAGTCTAGGAAAAAATAAGTTTAAACTAGTTATTAAATGTCAGTATGAGATCATTTAATGGGGAAGAAATATTTAATTTGATAGGGTTATTAATACTGAATGTAAAAAAAAACTTTACAGATAATGAAATCGGGTTATATAAAGAAAGATGACTGACTAGCGATAATAAGAAGCAAATCGACAAGATCATCTGAAAATACTGCTAAATATTTGATAAAGTTGTTTAACAAAACGGGTCTAAAATAACAATAGAATCCAAGTTATTACAAAAATAATTTTTAGATGTATCATTCAACATGTTGAACTGAAATTACCAACCCTACAACAAACCAAACTTACTAATTTTATACGTAGATAACAACTTCAATCAACTACGAAAAGTACTAAAAAAGCTACTCGAAATAACAAAAAAAAAAAAGACTAATCTATCAATGATTAACCTTTAACGATGTAAAAGTGAATACCAAAAAGCATTAACTTTACTCAATTGAACAAATAATTTGAAATACGATAAAATCATTCTATTGAAAAGAAATAAAGACTTAGAAAAAGAGATAAAACATTTCTCAACCCACCATTTAGTCTAAATGTCAACTGACGATTTTCATATAAATGATTCGTTTTACAGACAATCTGATGATAAGGAAAGAGCAGAAAGATATTTTACATATAAAAAAAAAGTATCGAATATAAACTGTTTGTTTATAGTCAGGTTATTAAAAAAAAGTGAAAAATAGCTGTAATGTACCACTTTTTATTTTTTGAGCCACAGCACCATACAAACTAACCCAACATAAAAATAAAGTACTAGATAGGAAACTAAATACTCTAAGCTAAATTATAATGTGTAAGATATAATTATCGAAGAAAAAAGCACTAAACGAAAGTATTTAAAAGTGTAACAAAAGGTACTTAAATTAATAAATTAATGACTAAAATGTAGACACAATGACTTTGAAAATTTAGAGTTAAACTTTAGATAATTGTACAAACAAATAACGACTCTTAACAACTTTTCAATAGAAACATAAAAAAAGGAAATTCATCTAACACACTTTCAATGAGATAAATAAAATTAAGCTTTGATTTAATAAAAAAACTTTTATATAAAACGTTGCACTGTTACGAATTTAAAAAACGATCATTTACTGAACGCCCTCAACTAAAGTTTGAAAAAAAAAGTTAAAACTTAGTTTATGAAAACTAGTTTTAAACGTTTATAAACTTTAAACTATAAACTTAATTGAAACTTTTTAAGTTTATAAGAAACTTTTTGTTTTAATTCAAATGAATGTTTGGTTTTGATTAAAGCGACACAAACTAAACCTTATTTTACGTTTAAATAAATCATTACACTAAAAAGAAAATCACTAGGTCAGAAAAAAAGACAAAATTTATTTTTTATCGAATTTTTGATCCTGGGTTCCTATAGAATTTGATTTCAAAAACAAGTTAAAATATTTTAAAAATCAGTAATTTCTTAATCTAAAACAGTCAAACAAAATTTCTTAAAAGAAATTTCGGTCAGATTTTTTTACCGTATTCTAGTAATTAATTATAATGATTAATTTACGTTTTATTTTATTACTACTGTTTAAAGCAAATTTTAATGAGACAAAATTAAACCATCGAGCATAAACAAATTTACAGTAAGAGGTACTTAAAAAACTGTAATTTATGTATACTTTACTTAAATAAAACTTTATACATTATTGATTATTGCTACAGGAGTAACGGAATATTAAATGAAAAACTCAGATAAGAGTTCTACTTGTATGTAAGTTCCTTCACTTCGAAAATATAATCTAGTTTGTAATCCTATTAGTTTACAAACCGAAATATTACAAATTATTAATTATTAGAAGCTTAATTTTCTAATATTCATTATATACAACTAATTGTTAAAATATTTTTTGTATAATTATAAAACCGTTTTATTAACAATACTTTTTGTAATGATACCTTTGTTAACATAACGACAAAAAAACGCTCAAATGGTTAATTTGGATGGTTACTAATTGTAGTAATAAATATAGTAAGAATGAAAAACATTGTATCCTTTGTTTACACGAAAATAGGGGTAAAATAAAATAAGAAAATATAACTGCAATACAATTTTTTCAAAATAATTCTATATGCCAAATGTATAAAGTAAAGTTAACTATACATTTATAAATACATATTTTATTCAATAAGCGACAATTAATATAATTAAAAAAAATAACTTCCTTGATTTAATATATAATAAAATTGTATTATAAATACAATATATTTGTAAGTTATAACAGTGTCTCTGGAAGTTTAGACTTTTCTATTTGTTTTCAAAAAAAACTTATGATACAATTAACTTTAATTTAAATAAGAAATATTAGTAAAAAATAAACTATAAAAGGCTTAGTAGACTGATAAACATTTAAATCTAACTTTAATAATTTAATGCAATTAGACATAAAGTTAAATAAAAACTCTATTTAAAAACTATACCAAAATTCACATAGAGTAAATACAGTTGTAGATAAGAACTCTTTCAATAGATATTTCCCTTAGCTACACAAATAAAACTAATTTTAAAGAAACTTAAGTTGGTTAATGTTAAGTTTAAATGATGTAGCTTTTTTGTTTAAGTGAATAAAGTAGGGTCAGGGTTTTTTGCTTGTACTTTACCTTTTTTTGTTATAAATAAAAACTTATAATCCATTATAAAAACCCTAAATCTAAAATATGTTGCAGTAATGAGTCAACTAAATAAATATAGAACAGTTCCTAGTTACTGATAAAACTAAAAGAATTGTTCTAAAAGCATAACTTTATTTTAAAAATAAATTGTATAAAACATTACTTTCTGTCACCTTTACAGGCAACTTCAAATTATAAGGTATGCTATTTGAAATCTTTGTGAAATTACAATTTCAAATGTAAAACAAATGTAAACGATTGTTTGTTGCTGTTAGTTATTTCCGTAACTTTAAAGTTATTTCTATATTAAAGTTTGGAGAAATAAATTAAATTTGAAGTTTAGGTAAAATTAAAACTTATTAATATATTAAGAAAACTATATTCATTTTTTACTTTAACAATAAACGTTTTAATGTTAAACGTGCTTAGAACTACATTTTTTTGGTTTCAATAATAAAAATTATTAGGTTAAAAAAAATGCTAAATTTCGTGTATAGAATAACTATTTCGTGAGCTTTTTACTTAGTTTTAAAAATTAATAAGAAAAGAACAGTTGATTTTGTTTATAATATTAAACATCATAAAACTTTATAAATGTGTCGATAAATACTTTATAAACCATTTATATATATATAAGTAAAAAAATAACTGTTTAATTTACTTCAATGCCATAAACTAACAATAGCAATCTTTATATATATAAACTAAATAGGCTTATGTATAGCTAGTCCTTTTATAAATTTTTAGACAGCAAACTAATTTTGAAACTTTTAAAAAATCATATGAAAATTTGAAAGCTAATTTGAATTAAAATTTTAATTTTTTATGCTTTTAAAACTATAAGCTGTTATAGTTATAAGTTATTTATACTTAATCAAACAAAACATTAAAAGTAATGGTGTTTTAATTTTATTAATTTAAGGATAATACCAAGTAAGCAAGTATTTGAATTTATTCAAACTTTTTTAAATAACAAAAAAGGGAGCATAATTCAATTAAACTAAGTATTTATCAGTATTTTGTTATTAAAATTAATTGATATTTATTCAGAACTATATAAAATTAAAAAAAGTATTAGAACACATATAAGATATGAAAATAAAATTTGTTAAACGAAGTTAAATATCAGGAGTAACAGTAAAAGTAAAAATGTCAATTAAAACATAAACAACTAATAAAAATTATTTATAAAAATATAAACAAAATAAAAAATAAAATAAATAAAATTAGTTTAAAAATAAGATAACGACCAAGGGTAAGGATTTAGGGTAACAATTATAGTAAAAATTTAAATTAAAACAAAAATAAAACTAAACATCAATTGAAATTATCAATGAAAATAACAGTAAAAATATATTAAAAAATTCAACCCGTGCAAAAGTGTTATTGTGAAATAGTGACCGTCCGTGAAAAAGCTATCCCTTTTAAAAATGAAAATTATTTATTAAAATAAAAATCAAAAAAAAAAAGTTTAAAAAAAGATAACGACCGAGGGTAAGGGTTTGGGGTAACAATGATATTAAAAATTATAAATAAAACATAATAAAATGAAAATAAAATAAGAATAATCAGAAAAATAATAAACCCGTGCAAAAGTGTTATTGTAAAACAATGACCCTTCATACAAAAGTTACCCCTCTTGCAAAAGTGTCTTCTTTCAAAAGTTTCCCTTGGTGCATATTTTATCCCTACCTAATGATAACATATCTTAAGTATCAGTGACATCATAAACTAAATACCACAAACTGTAGCTTTTACTTGGTATATGTTAGTTATAGTAATAACATGTTAACATTTAAAGCTTAATCAAACCAAATTTGTAATCACCATAACTGGAGGTAAAAATAATAGCTGTTATTCTAATTTGTCATTTAATAGTAACTGTTTAACTTAATGTATTGCTAGTTCAATATAATTTTCATTAGTTTTTAAATATAATTTATAAATATACAACATAAGTATATACATGTTGAGTTTATAAACACTTTGAATCAAAAGAGCACTGCGATGATATATTCTCATTAGTTTTTTATTTAATCAATAACTTTTCGAATAGCGAAAGTATTAGCGTTAATTTCAATCAGACATAGAATACATTTAATCGATAACAATATGTCTAAAAATAAAAAAATAACATAATAAAAACAAAAGTAAATAGATTAAATGAGTTTCAATTTTATATGATTAAATAATAGTAAAACAATAATTTAAGAATTTTTACAAAAAGAAATTATTGTAATTTTTTGCTCATTAAAGCTTTAAAGATTCTAAAGTTTCTCTAAAAAACTTTTTAAATTGGTAGAACAAGACATTAAATTTAATTTTTTACCTGTGACTAAAAGCAAGTTTACCGTAAACATCTATAATAAGGAAGTTATATTAATGTCTTTGAGTTTATGTAATGTTATAATTTTGAAAAGCTCTAAGTTTGTAAAGCCTTTGCCGGCTTTAAATTAAAAAATTAAACTAATTTGTAAATAAGTTATTCAGTGTCAAAAGCACATTTTATTTTGTCAGCTAAGTGTGTACAACTTAGTTCTACAGATAATCTTAGAGCAAAAAAGTCCAGGACAAGAAATAATCTTTATCAGAAACTAAAAAAGTTTATTACTAAAAGTTTACTAAAAGCTAACTAAACTATTTTGTTTTTCTTTTATAAATCAGTTTATAAAGAAAACTTTTCTCTTAATTAAAAAATTGAAGAGTATTCACAAAAGTTATACTAAAATAGTTACAGTTTTCACAAAAAATTATTACATACACAAAACTTGCTGTGCGCAAAAAGTTACAGTGTGTTAGTATTTCGGTAGTACAACATTATTGTTAGAAACAAAGTGTGAGTTTTAAACTATTTTCTAATAAAATTTTTGCACATATTGACGTATTAAAACGAACCCAACAAATAGTGGTTTTTATTTGGTATATAAACGTTAGTTGTTTTCAAATATCAGTAATAAGGATTTTGTCACATTTATTTTATAACCATCGAAACTGGTGGTAAGTTAATCAAGTAACATTAAAACTTTTGATAGAAATTAACTTGCTTTATAATTTTTATTGTTAGTTTCTAAAGAACGTATTGAGACTTAACTTTTGTGCTGTATTCTTTTTACTTATTTAAATTGATTTTAGAATACTCACAAAACTTATGATAGCATTCATTAAACTTAAATCGATAGATGTTGTAAGTTAGTTAATAAAAATGTTAAATATAACGAAATTGATAAAAATCTTTACGAATTTTACCGACTTTAAAGAGTGGTTAGATTTTCATCGAAGATATATAATTTCACAAACTATCATAAACATAGAATTTTATCTTTGTTTTAATTGTTTATGAAAAAAAATATGTGCATTAATAAAACATCTTAAGTATATACTGACATAATTAATTAAAAGCTACAAATCGTAGTTTTTACTTGGTATATATATGTTTTTTATTCAAGTTTGTGAACACTTTAAACTAAATAACAAAAGTTTGTACTCACCATAATTGGTGATAATATTTCTAGCTCTAGTTCCAACTGGTAATTTAATTTAAGTTGTTTTAGTTAATATGTTGTTAGTTTAACATAGTTACACTATTTTACTTTTGTACAAAAAATAAATGTACAAAACTATAAATTTGGTATGTGTAAACATTTTGTATCAAAAGAGTACTTCTAAACCAAGATTAAGCTTATTTAAAAAAAAACGTAAACTGTATTAGTGGAATTTGATAAGTTATATCGACAATTAACTATATAAGTATGAATTATCAACTAAAAGTAATTTTAGAAAAAACTTAAACTTATTAAGCTAAAAAACAGTTAAGCCCTAAAGTAAATAAAACAAAATACAATTAACTGAAATTTTTATACAACTAATATAGTAATTATGTTTAGTTATTATGGAAATTCAAGTAAGCTGTAAATGAAATGTTTGTTTGTTTAGTAGGGTTAAAAAAATATGTTTAGTAGATTAATTCTATATATATAGATAAAAATCCTATAGTTACGGGATATGTTAGAAAGTTAAAAAAAGCTTTTGAAATCTATAACTGATACTAATAAACTCTTTCGATTTTGCGACATTCTTTAATTAAAATCATTGCAACTTTAAGAGTTAAATAGGCAGCCGACAAGTATAGTTTATAATTTAATAACTTTGTGAACAGACTAAACATGTTTTAACAGCAAAAACAAAAATTGCAAAGTAGTACAGGAACAAAGTTTGCTTCTTTTAGATAATTGCTACTATCTAATAAGATAGTTACAAACTCGAAGTATGTAATATTCGCATGTAGTCAACTATTTTATTATTTAAATACACGTAAAATAAATCTTACACTTGTGGTTTAAATTTTGTTACGTCAAATTTTTTACATTATATGCAATAGTATTAAAATGAAAAAAAAGTTCCAATAGTATATGACATTAACAACCTCTAAGACTTAAAATTTTTTTTATTAAATTATGATTGTTTGGACAAGTTAACTTGATGTTAACGTTTAAAAAGTAGGATGTATGCTAAAACTCTTTTTTATTATTTTTTTATGTTCTACAAGGCTTAAAACAATTTTAAAAGACGGTTAACTATCAAAAAATAAATTGTATCATCAAAATATTTATAAAACAGTTAGCAAACAAGTCGTGTTTAAACATCATAAATACGTAAATAGTTTTTTAGGTTGTCATTTAAGTTTTCAAATTTATAATAAATTTCTAACAAACTAATGAAATAGTAGTACCTTAATTCGGCCGCATCTAATTTAAATTTCTTTTCAATTGATATTAAAATAAATTTCCTTGGAAGCCGAAATCTAAGTCCTGATTGAAACTTATAAATTAGCTAAACAACTAAGAATAGGTTAAATTATTTCAGTTTTAGGAGTGACAATAAATTCAATACATTTTAATCTGTAACTTTTAAGTTAAAAATTGAGAATAAAGAAAAATAAAAAGAGCATTAAGAAGAGAAAGGTTCCTCATAATACTTATAAGTAAAAAAACAGGAACAAAACAAAAAAAATCAATTTAGTACAAAAAGTTTTTTTTATAGTTAATGCATAGGTTTATACTTATATAGAACAAAAATATTTAAAAATATTGAAAACAGATTACATATAACAAACTAAATATTTAAAGCAGTTGTAATGTTTAGTTTTATTTTACCTTTTGTTTAGATGTTTAAAAATACAAACTTAACTTTTTAGAAATACTAGAAATTGAAAAATACTATAAAAAAGTATATAACTAAAATTTGTGGTTTTAATTTTATGATGTCTTTATATTTTTTGTTATTTTTTTAGGATTAATTACTAATATTCAGTAAAAGTTAATATAAAATTTGATTTACATTTTCTTTTAAATTCAAACGTGTGTACAGTATTTTGTGTTGACAGCATATAATAAAAAAAGAAAAACCCTAAATATCAAGACACAAGTATGACTTGTCCTGTTCATGAAATTAATCTGTACCCTGGTTTATGACTTGATAACCGAAATGTTTTTTTTTTGTAAATTAGGTTCTTGAACTAAACTATTGAGCGTTTTTTATTTCATCTTATAAAAAATATAAATAAAAAAAAACATTTTTTTTTATGTCTGATTTACAAAATACATATAAAAAACAGTCTGCAAGAAATAAAAAGAAAACAATCACGTCCTTTTCGCAAAGATGGTGCTCTCCCAGACACATCTGGAAGAGTACAATCACAGATGATGTTAGTGATAGAGCAGCACTTAAACTACATTACGCCAAAAAAAAAAAAAAAACATCAAAAAAAGATTTAAAAGAAGCTTTTTCAATTATCTTTGTAGATACCACTAATAATTATTCAGACTTAGATTTTTTGGAAAGTAAATGGATTAATTAACTCGAAGCAACAATAAATGTAAACAAAACTATTTTACTACTTTACGGATAATTGTCTTGAAAAATATTATTTAACATTTTTTAATGTTTATAAAGTTTTTAATTATACATTTATAAATATCTTAACAAGTTAAGGTAATACGCACTACTACTTTTATCGACTTATTTATTATGATTATTTACTCTATTTATTTTTGTTTTTTTAACTTTAACTATTAATAAGCTCGATTACTATTTTCATTAGTACTTTTATTTTCGTTTTACATTTTAAAGTATTATAAGGACACTAAATTAAACTCATTAAAGTTTAACAATTTAATTTCATTTAGTCCTTTGTCTTTGATTTGATTTTTTTCCATTTTTTTAATTTTATTTTATTTAGTTTTTGCGAATTTAAACTAGAGAAACTAATAAGATTTACTACTTGAAAAACTTTTCAAATTTTCAAAGCCAGAATTTAAAAAAAAAAAGTTTACTTTAAAACTTTTAAACTTGATATATAATTACGTCATTTTATATTTTTTTAAACATTTTTGTATGCGAGAAAATTTTGAATTAATTCAGTTCTAATATAACTGCCTACTGAAGACGAATATTTTTGAAAGTAATTTAGGTAATCTAACGAGTACAGTAACCTCTCGCTTATTTACGTACATTGTGTCCACAGAAAAATTGCGTAAAGATATGAGAGATCGTAAAGATACGAGAGGTACCAAATATACTTACTATAATGGCTTTTTTTTTGATATTGCTTCTAGTTTAAAGCAGACTTATAACAATTTGTTTACTTTATTTATAAACATGAAAACAAAAGATAAAACTATACATATATTAAAAAAAAGTATTTAAACTTATATAGAATAATAATACTTTTAGTAAATTTTTACTAACTTTAATAATAAGTAGACTTTATCTTTATCTTTATTTATAGATGACTTAAAATACTTTACATTTATATTTTAACCTACTTAGCAATTTGAAATTATAATTAAGCATTTTTAAGCATAAATAATCTTTTTGCTAAGAAGTTTCTTTAGATTTCTTTTTTAGATGTTTATTCATATATAGGGCAAGAGTGCTGTATTACTTATTCGTGTTTTAAACTGTTAATATTTTATTATACTTTCATTATTTAACCAAGTTATATTCATATATTCATATTGATATAAATTCTTTAGGAATTTTAATTAAATCTTTTGTTGTTAACAAAATTTCTGACATACTGAGATATAACTAATTTTTTATCAATTATTCAAAGAACATAAGTTTACAAAGTCTAAAGATATAGAGAGGTGAGTTAACATTTAAAAACATATTAAAAAAAAAAAAAAAAGAATAAATCTAATTTTTGCATTATTAAAAAAAATTATAAAATAACTTTTTGAATTTTTTAGAGTTCTAAAGTGCGTAAGTAAACGAGAGTGCGTAACGTCACGAGTGCGTAAGATGCGAGAGGTTACTGTACTTATAACTTTGTAGATTTTTTTGTAGAATAAAAAAGACTTTTTATTTTAAACGATTTTGATAAAGAGAAAAAAATCACGAAGAACAACACACAACCAAAGGAAGATTTGAGATACTTAAAACTATAATATTCTTACTGTTATTTACTAAATGAATCGTATTTATTTTCATATAACCGATTAGCATTAAATTAATTTGTATTATTGATTGCCAAAACCAATCAAATTTTTATTAGAAATAAATTAAGAAAACTAATCCAAAAAAAAAAATATTAGTCACGAAAAGTTTCTAGTGTCGAAAAATAACTACAAATATTTATTATAGTTTATAATATGCACATAATATTCTTATGAGCGTAAAAACTACAATGTGGTTGACATCAACTTTTTATATTTTTTAGAAAAACCAGTATAGTTTTAGATTTTTTATTTAAATTAAAGTTTTGAATATGTTGACGTAATAAACAAAAACCACAATTCGCAGTTTTTTTATATAAATTAATTTTTATAATTAATTTACAACAATATTAAACATGAAACTATTCATTTTAATAACATCTAAACTAATGGTAAACCAATCTCTAAAAATGTCACTTTTAATTTAATTTAAATTATTTTATAAACCCTATTGTTAGTTTTTGAAGAACTTGTTTAGATGAAAAACTTCTAAAAGTTTGTACCTTACGTTGAAAATTAAATAGATTTTTGAGGACCACAAAGCTTATGCAGCATAAGCTTTGTGGTCCTCAAATGTTAGCTGTTGGTATATAAATGGTAATGTTGTTGGTATATTAAATGAATACTAGCATAAGTTATGCTAGTATTCATTTAGTATAAATTGATTAGTGGTTATAAATAAGTTCACAAAAATATGTGAGACAGGGTTAAATCCATAAAGTTATTACGAATTTCACGAAGGTTTATGTTTCGAAAAAAGGTTATATGTTCATTAAAGAAACTTATTTCTAAAACTAACAAAAAGTTAGTTAATATCAAGTTTGTATATAATTTTATATCTATATATATGAAGATTTTATATGTGCATTGAGCAAAAATAAAATACCTTAAGTATATAGTGACTAGTGATGTACCGGACCCACAATTTCGGGTCCGGCCGGACCCGGATCCGGACTTTTTTTTCAAATTAGAATCCGGCCGGAACCGGATATCAGACAAAAATGGCAATATCCGGCCGGACCCGGACCCGGATAGTGAGTCCGGTACACCACTCACTAGTATAAACTAGCCTCAGTCAGAATGAAGTTTTTAAAAACTAAAAAAAAAAGAACTTTAATCTAATAATAAGTAGAACAGCTAGCCACAAGGTGTTACTTACAATTAAAATTCTGTAATCAAGTTCTTGAACAAAATAGACTACAAAACTACAAAGTATTGAAAACTGGATCAGCCAGCTCAAACTCATTCAAAATTTTAAAAGAAAACTAGCCTGAGTTTTTATAAAAAACTAAACTAGCCTGAGGCAGTCCAAGATTTTCTAAAATTCCCAAAAATTTTCAAACTAGCAGGGTTGCCACTGTTTATGTCAACAAAACTAGCTAGAGTGAGTATAAACAAGCCTGAGTCAGAATGAGGTTTTTAAAATCTGAAAAAATTACTTTAATCTAATTATCAGTAGAACAGCTAGCAAAGGTTGACAACTTGGTAGTAAAGTTGTGGACTAATTGTGGTACTTTTAACTTATTAGTACTACCTATCATAATTAAATCCTACCTTATAAATTAATATCTAACAAATACTAAATTCCAACTGAGACTACTTTCTATAATCAGACACGACAGTTTTGAGTGATGAATCTTTTACATAAAACACAACAAGAAATACTAGCATATACAAAATTATTAATTACTTTGGTAGCACTTTAAAAACTGGAAGCTATTTAAATCTATATCAAAAGACTTAAAACAATAAACTAAAAATTAAATAAAACTTTTAGTAAACAAGAAACTGTAAACTTTTTAATAAACTATTAAACTATAAACCTGGATTAAATATTTAAACAATTAAACACTAGTTGAAATATTCACTTTTAAAACAAAACACTACTTACAAAAGCATTCACAAAAAAGTTCAAGATATTTTGTTGCTTCAAGCTTCTCACCAAACTAACTGCTTTGAACCATAGATGGGATCCGACCTTAGACTCAAGGCCAAAACTAAGATCAATGAATAAGGGGATTTACCAAAGGAATTAAAAATCTGTCTTCAAAGTGCACATGACTTCAAATATTGAAATACAGTACACTTTTATATACAGAATCCTATAAAATCACACTTTATATTGTAAAAGAGTTCAGCTGAAGTAGAAAAAAAACATGTAAGTTATTCAATAATTAGATTTTTAAAGCTTATATTGATGTATATTGTTTTAACAGTAAAATTTTACTAAAACATGAGTTAAGAATAACACCTTGTTTTTTTCAATTTGATTATAAAATTTATGTTTTAAACTTTTTTATATGAATACTTTTTCTTAAATAGTTTTTATTGTTTTAATAACAAAATCTCACTTTAACAAATATAACTGCTTAATCATCAGAAACATTACAAATTTCAATAGAATTGTATAAATATTTTATACAATAAATAACTTATAATCAGATAAGATAGGTTTGTATTAAAATATTTATTTTTTTTCAAAATTATGTTGCCAAAAACTTATAAAAGATAAAAATAATATTTTTATGAAATACCATTATTAAAGTTAAAATTTAAGTTTAGAATTTTCAACTTCACTACATTTACTCCAGGAGCACATAAGCAGTGAATCTTATTAAATAAGTTAGCAATAATTATATCAAAAAGAAAAAATTTATTATTAATTTTTTTTACTGTTTTATTACAAGTATAGTTCAACTATTTTGTTAAGGTTTTTTTTACATAGTTTTTTTTTAAATAAAACCGGACAAGTATAGGTTTGTCTTAAAGTAAAGTTCAGGTAGTCATTATATTTTTAACACATTAGTTAGAAAAATAAAAAACCATGGCTTCATAACTCTTCATTTATCAACCTGTCTGAAAATATAAACTTTTTATTTTGAAGAAATGTATGTATAAAATTGCTTTTAGTAATGACCTATACTTTTTAAAAGCAAATAGGTGTACTATTTTTAAGTTTAAGTTTAAAAAGCTGTAAAATTCTTATACATTATTAAGAGAAATAAAAAACAAATGAAATATTGACTTTAAGTACAACAACATATCCCAAAAAATTTAAATGATTTTACAAAGAATTGTTTGTGTTAAAGCAATGTTTAGATTTATGCCATCTAATTTTGTCCAATAAAAAAACAATTTTAAGCATTTATTGAAGTAATTACACTGTAATAATGTTTTATTTAAAAATACTTAGTTTTATTTTAACTTATATTTTATATTTAAAAAATTAATCAAAACTAAATAGCAGATTAAAAATTACAAAGATATAGTTAAATTTTTAACAAGTTTTATAAAAACAATTAATTAAGGTAGTAAGAATCTATTTTACACAATAGTTAAGGTCAAAGAGGGGTAAGATATCAAAAAAAACTGTTTAAATTTATGGTTTTTAGTTTGGCTAGAAGTTAGTTTTTACAGTTAATTTGTGCTTAAATTAGTTTTTAACATTTAAGGGAACAAAGTCAAAGAGTTCATTCCGTTCTTATTAAAACTAAAATAACTAAAGTAGACTAATTCATTGAAAGTATTTTTCCTCACAAAGTTTATAAGCAATCATTCTTAAACATTCTCAGTCTAACATTGTCTTATCAATAAAAAGCTTTAAAAAAATGAATAAATTAACTAAAAAACCATATGAATACTTTTTACTTGTTGGTTATAAAATTTTTATATTTTAAATGTTTGGTATTTTTTATTATTTAATTTTTGCTATAATGAAAGGAACATTTTCTTGAGAAATTAGAAAGAAATACATTTTATTACATTTATTTGATCTAAACTAAATGTGATTAAATTATTTGAAAATTAGAGATAAAAAACATCTTCATTGTAAGTTTGTACTTCAAGCTTTCATATACAATTCAATGTTATTTTTAGTAAAAGTAAATGTCTGACCCCCTATGCCCTTAATTTGACACGAAAAATCTACCATATTTATAAAAATATTTTGTCATCATCAAAAAGTTTTTTTATTATAAAATAGACTTAAAGTAGCTTTACAGTATCATTTCAATGTTGTTATACAACGCAGCACAGTTTCAATTATAAACTTAGCTTTACAGTAAAAATAGACCCAAAAATGTGTACTTTTAAAAAACTTTAACAAATTCAGAAAACCTAGAAGACATATCTCGAAAAAAAATTGGCAACCTTGATATGAGTTTTTTTTTTTCAACATATACAAATATGGGATGTTGATTCTCGAATTCAGTTACAAGTATTACCACCTTACAGAAAGTTAGTAATTGATATCTAATAAAATGATAATACTTTTCAGCATTGTAAAACTTTTAATATATTTGATTTAGCTAATATAGTGGTTTATTAAACAAAAACAAAAAGTTGTTCAAAAGTTTTTTGGTTCAAGGACTTGGATACACAAAAGTACCTCTCAGTCAGCGAGTTGCATAACCAACTTAATCAAAATTATAATGAGCTACAAGTTGAAAAAAACTTTACAGTCAAAATCTAAACTCTAAAACAAAAAACTCAATGAAAAATGAACCTATTAAAATTTACACCAATAAATATTTTTCTCAAAATTAAAACGATGTTTGTCTTACAACTAAAAAAAAAGTTTTTTTTCTCCCAGTTTTCAAAAATGTACAGATAATACTGATTGTAACTATTTTTTAAAGTGAAAATAATGTTTACATAATTTTGCTCTAGATGTTTTACTAAGAACACTAAGATAAAGTTTTTAAAGTTTCAAAGAATTGAACTATAAATTAAAATGGTTTGATTTTTTAGTATAACCACTAAATCAATATTGATAAAAAAATTTAAGCTTTATATAAAAATTCTTCATTCGAATTGATTACTTCAAAAAATTACTTTAAATCAGTGGAGATTGATAATAATAAAAAAAAAATTGTAAGAACTTTTGTTCTACTCCATGAATGGGTTAATTGAAGTAGAAATTGATATAAAGACATTAATAAAATAAACTTTTTAAGTTTAACCTTACTTTGTAGACTTTTAAATAAACAATAAGTTGTTTTTTAATTGTTCTATAAACTAAATGTTGGCAGATAGATGGTAAAAGTTGGAGACCACAATAATTTTCTTAAGAGAGAGGAAATAAAAAATGACCAAGTGAAAAAAAACTTACCATCTTCATTTTTCAAGCAAACACATTCAAGTTTTCAGAAAAACTTTACTTACACAACTTTTGAAAAGCTCAAGTTCAAAACATTTGAATCACACTAGATTTTACAATTACACAAAGGTGTAAAGCAAGAGGTTTGCAATTTCTTAATTTAAAAAAATATTTTAAATGTTTAAGCTAAAAGTTATATTTAGACAAATTATTTCATGGTTTTACGCTGTCTTGTTGCTTATACAAATAATTGTTTTATCCAAGTTATTATATTTTCTAAAGTTAATGAAATTTTAATTATAATGTTAAATGAAAAAAAAACATTCTTCTAAGCCAGAGTATACTTGAAGTACTAAAATCATTTTTTCTTGTTGTTTTTTCAGATAACATTTTAGAAAAAGAGTAATTATAAAATCTTTTTTGTTCTTATATAGTTTAGCACATATTTAATAATTGTTTTAGTAACAACTTATTCATTAAACAAAATAATTTTTAAAGATATTTTATTGTGTTTGAAATGTTAAGAAAATGTTGTTCTTTTTTATCTGGTTTTAAGAGTTGTATTTTATAAAAAAAATTAAAAAATATATAACTATTTTAGTTTTTTAAGTTTAAATGTATTAATAAGAACTTTATATTTTGTTTTATTATGTCGTTTAAATTTTTTTTTGAACAAAGAAGTAGATTTTGGTGTTTTTTTATGGTCATGTTTATAAAAAGATCAGACATATAAAAAATTCTACTGTAGTATTAACTTTTAAAGATTTTTATGTTGAAGGGGTGAAAGTCTCAATCAAAAATTCCTTCTTGTGTTATTTTTATTAATTTTTGATGTTATTTGTTACTTCTGAAAACTAATTAAGTGTCTTATAATAAAAGTTACTGTTTAAAGCAGTTTTTTTTAATTGCTTTAAAAGTTTCTTTACATTTTAAGTCAACTTTGATATCTACAAAAAATTATTACTGATGTTTATTTTTAATTTTGCCAAACTACAGCTGCTTAAATTATGTTTATTTAAAAATTCATTGATTACTAAATGCTCAACTTTGATTGATTTTCATGATTATGTAGAACAAAAAAATTTCCAACTAATTTATAGTTAAAAAATTCTTTTAAAATAAAAGCTTAGTTTTTAATTTTTTTTTCTAAAGCTGAATGGTAGTAAATTGTTTACAACATGTAATTTAATTTTTCTACCTCAGAAAAAATACTAAAAAAAAAATTTATACATACTATATGAACAAAAATGTTGTGTATTAAATTGAAAATTTTTTGGGTTTTAGAAACATGTACTTATTTTAGTTTGTTTGTAAAAAAGTATTTTAGTCTTAATTTTTGTACAATCAAACTTATTTTGTTCTTGAGTTTAAGTTATGTTTATTCCTACAATTCTTTCTCAATTTATGATATTTTTTAATTTTACAAGCTCAAAACAATGTTTAGTAGCTAACAACAAATTTGCTTCATTTGAATACATTTATTAATCTTATGTGTATTGAAATACTTTTAAATAAATTTAGTTTATTATTTAAAAATTGTATATAAAGTCATAAAAAACTTTTTTATTATATTTATTTGTTTATGTTTCAATTAAAATGTATTCAATTTAGTATGTTCAAGACATTTTTGTTTAAAAGCTAACAATTGTTTATTTCTGTATTGGCTTTTTCTTTATAAAACTATTATGAGTTTCATCTAAATGTTTTATACTGGGATAATTTTTACTTTACCATGCCAATCCCCTACAAAAAGACACGCGTCGCCATTTTTTTAATAGAACGAAACAGTTGTTTTCAAACTGAGAGAATTAGATATAAACTGTTTTTTTTTATAACTATCCTGTTTTATGTTTATTTTTTTTTCATTTGAAAATCAAGCTGTATTTTAATTTTGCACTTTAGTAGTTTATACACAACAAATTTTTTCACCAACTACAACTTTATTTTTTTTTTTTCTTACTTCGATTAAGTTTAATAATAAAATTACAGTTTAACAGTTTTTGCTTTTTTAAACTGGTTTGTTTTATGAAACCTTTTAAATTTTGTACCTTAAAAAAGTTGTTGTATTGTTTAAATTTTATTTAGAAGTATGAAAAAAAGCATAAAATTTTAAAAGCTGTAATGTACAAGTTTTTCATTTATATGATAAACAAAAACACATTACAAAACTTGGCGAAAAATTAAAATAATGCTTTTTTCAGGTTTTTTTTCTGGCTATCTAAATAATAGTCTGTATAAGTTTTTTTAAAAACTGAATTTTTAAAATGTTGAACTGTTTATATTTTTTCTGTTAATACAAACATCTATAACATTTCCTATCTCTGTGTTTACTAAGCTTTTTTTTTTTATAAAATTGTTTTCAAACTATTTGACATATTTGTAATACTTGAACAAAAATTATTTAAGCTTAAAACATTTTTTTTAAATTATTGCCGTTTTATACATCCAAAATATTTCATATCAAATTTCACTTAATCAATTAGAATAATTCTAAATGATTTCATCTGCATCTTAAATTTTTAGTTTTTTATTAAGCTAGGCAATAAGTTTTAATTATTTTGGTAAAACTTTGGAGTTTAATTTTATATTTTTGTTATTAAAATTATGCTATAAAACCTCGTAAAACTGTTTCCACTAAGTAGAAATTTCTACGTGTCTATTTGTGTTGAGTTCAAAAAAGATGTAGTCAAAATAAACATATTTTTTAAATTGTTAATAAACATGTTTCACAAATCGTTTACTAAAATAATTAAATTAATCACTTTATTTGCAATATTTTCTTTATATTTCAATTTATTTTAAAGTTAAATATGTCATGTAATGAAAAGAATTAAACAATTTTAGTTTTCTTTTTATAAAATCACTGCTTAACACGTCAAAACTGTTTTATTAACTTTTTTTTTTGTTTCCAAAAATCAGTAATTTACATGTAGATAGAGCTTCTATTCTACTATTTTATTTAAGCTCCATTTGACTACTTTCTCCTTACTCAATTTACTCTAGCAAATTTTGCTTTCTTCAAGCATGACGAGCTTATAGTACTTAAATTATTGCATATCTGCTTTGAACTAACTGCTTACATATAAACTGCCTGTCATGTTCTGATGTTTTGTTGCATCAGTATTTAGTTTGAAATATTTCGTCATATGATTCTCATTGGCTCGTACATTCAACCGTAATAACTCTAAATATTCTCTGAGCTCAACTTAAAACAATAAATAATGCAAGTATTCATTCCAAAGTTTTCAATTTTACAACATATGTATAGAGTTGCATTACTTAAATGTTTATTTCGTAGTTTAAATGTAAACAAATGTAAACTAGTCACGTGTACAAAATAAGCCAGTCACGGTAGGTGTTTAATTTTAACTGACGAAAATGACTCTTATTAATTTACACAGGGTTTGTTTTTGAAAAAATACTTTTCAGTATGCTATTTTTTACTAACTAGATCTGGGTCCGGCCGGAACCGGATCCGGACTTTTTTCTCAAATTTGAATCCGGCCAGATCCGGATATCAGACAAAAATGGCAATATCCGGCCGGACCCGGACCCGGATAGTGAGTCCGGTACATCACTAAGTGACATCTTAACATGAAAACCACAAAGTGCAGCTTTTGTTTACTAAAAATGGTGTAATGTTGGACTATGTTATAATCATTATCGAAAACAAATTAATTTGTAGCGGCCGCATCTGATGGTAAATAATCGGGAACGGGCCAAATTTGCACGGATACACTTTTGCACGAAGAATCACATATGCACGAAGAGACACTTTTGCACGAAGGGTCATTTTTGCACGAGAGTAAATAAATAATCAAAGTATAAAGAACAAAAAAGAGTTACTGACTGAGAGTAAGGATTAGAGGTAACAGTGATAGAAATTTTTGTTTTTAATCCTGAATTAATTATTATTCAAAAAAAACACGAAATTATAAAAATACCTGAAAACACATTAAAACAGAAGAAAATAAAAAACCAACGAGGGTAAGGGCTAGAGGTAATAGTTATAATAAAAACATTTTAATAGAATGTTAAAGTAAAATAAGCTTTTTTTAACCCGTGCAAAATTGACACTTTGTGCAAAAGTTTCTTTGTACAAAAATGTCCCTTCGCGCAAAAGTATCGTCGTGCAAAAGCGTTTTCGTACATATTTGACTCTTCATACAAAAGTGTCGCTTCGTGACTTCAATTTAATTAAGTTATATAATCTATATAACTATATCCCAATATAAACATTTCTATCTTAACGTTTAGTATCTATACTAGTGCTATACATCTGTTTTTCTATAATTCCTTGGTATCAAAATAGTATTGTTCGACATATTCTCATTATTTTTTTCTAATTACTATGGTTCTAAATAATTAAAATGTTCACTAATGACAAATATTCCTGGACATAAATTTAAACTGTATCCTTGCGTATGACTCAAATAACGAAAGGTTTTTTAGTACACCAGGTCCTTGGACCAAATATTTGAGCGTTTTTTTTATCGTTCAATAAACAATATAGTAGACATTTAATAGTAAAAGAAAATTGTCATAAGTATAAAAAATATCACACTTTTTAAAGACAGGTTTGTCACATAAAGAAACTGTACTTTTATTTTTTTGAAGTTGATTGTTATATTCTTCTTTGAATAAACTAGTTTAACTTATATGTAAAAGTTTCATTATTTGAACTTTAGTGACCTTAGTTGTTTATTACTTGAAATATTATTTAAAATATTTTTTTTAGTATAATTTTTTACGTTACATACTTCTGTACACTAGATATAATTTCAAAAAGTAAATAGTATATAATCGTTTGATATCATTTATATAAAAACTACAGAATATAACATTTCTACAATTCAAATTAATTTTCTGTATATTTGCTTTCAGTACAGACTTTTTACAAAAAGTAAAACCAATTACAACGAAAAAAAAATTGTTGAAGAAATCGTTTTAGCTGTACAACTTATATTTAAACAAAGTTGTGTTATAACAACTCGTCTTTTTTTAATTGAATTGCGTTTTATTATTTTGTGACGTACAAAATTAAATCCTTTAAATGAAACTTTTTTTAATTTTAAATCTGTATGTGGTTTTAAACCCATTATGGCTTATAAAAATGGCATTTGTTACTACCATTATGTAGGTAATATAAATTTATAACAACTGTTTAAATCATTTCAAAAAGTTTTAGTTTATTTTTAGTAAATTTAATACAAAAGTTCTGAACACTTCTGAACATGATAATTATGCTTTAAAGGATTATGAACAAAATAAGGGAAGCTTGTTTTTACTTTAACTATTTCTGCATTTTTGCCTTCCGGTCATCAACTGAAAAAATATGGTATTTGACGGACCCCTCATTCTTAAGTTTAAAACTAATACTTGTATATACCATATCTATTGTTTAGTTTGCAAAAAGTATTAAAAGCTTTAAGATCTTTTCAGACAATAGACTTGTTTTGTATTAGTTTTAGTCTTCTAAATCTTAAAGCCTAATTTTCACCTCACTTAATCTGAGTTATTAAAAAAGTAAGAGGTTTAAAGAATATTTTCTAGAAAGTTTTTTAATTGAGCTTATTATTTAACTTAATTATTTATTATAAATGTTAAAAAATGATTTTAAAGTTTTTGTAGTTGTTTAATGTCGTATCGATAAGCGATTGTTTGTAAAAAGTTAAGCTAATCAAGGTAATGTTTTGCTTTATAAATATGTTGTCTATTGAACGATAAAAAAAGTTTGTTCTAACGATTTTGTGTACAAAAAAACTTTCACTTATCTAGTTGTGCGCGTGTATATCAATTTACTTAAAATAAATAAGGTTTCAGATGCTGTGTACGAAACTATTTTTTACATTTATAGATTTAACTTTCTTTAAAAAAGTGTTTAGTTTAGATTACTTAATTACATTATTCTCTAGGTATGATTGCCGGGAGAGACGTGAGTCGGATTTGAAGTGGAAACGGAACAACGACGGAGAGGCGAGTGAGCCGGCAATGCGAATGAAGTTTAATTAAAACGAAGAAAGGAAACTTTATCGTCGAGTCTATTTTCTGTCCATATCAAGAAATTATTTAGTATTTAGTTTATGTGCCTTCCAGGATTTTTAGAAATCATTGGTACTTTAATTGATTGTATTTTCATTTATTTTACAGTGTGTTTATTAAACTTGTATATTTACATAAATCACGTGCACCAATATAACCAGTGCACCAATTATATACATTATTTTTATAGTAAGTGCTAGTATTTTAAATTAAGCCGGCGTTCCATCTGAACGTCTGTAATACTTTAAATAACTGTTGTTAATAATCTTATATAAGAGCAGCTTTCAGTAACAGTAACCAACTAATCAACATCTTAATTGATGACGGTTACAATGGTGTATTTTTAAGATAAAATGTTAAGTAATTTGTAACCATCTAAATTGATGAACAATTTAAAACACGAATGATCAGTTATTAGAAGTTCTCTTAATTATATGTTACAAGTTTAATATATTATAAGTTTATTACTACAGCAATTGTTAAATATAGTTCTTAATACAGTAGATATGATTTGATTATTATAATACTTGTTATTAAGTAAAGTTTTTACTTAGTAAATAACATTTCCTACTTTCGGCAGTTTGTTATCGGTTGTTATTTTGTTAGAAACATTAGTATTTACTTATTTATTTTTAAACTTCTTTATTCAGTTTTAATTTATATACCTAAAATTTTTGTGCTTTATTTTCTCAGCCTAAACTTACATTCAATTCAAATTTACAAAAAACAATTTGATAATAAAATACCTATTTTTTTATCTACTCTAGATGTCAGAAAAAAATTGCCACAAACTGTCAAATACGAGAAAAATATATACTCAATTATATTCCTAAAGGCTATATTTTTTCGTTTCTAATATTTTTAGCTTAAATGGGCTATCAAATAATAATTTAAAAGAAGGGGAACAGCTCAAAATTGCAAGAAGACAAAATTGGACGAGGGCTTGAAATTGCAAAAAGATATTTTTGCATGAAGACAAATTTGCACGAGAGTAAAAAAAAAACAGAAAAAAACTAAAAGATAACAAAATAAAAACACATAAAAAAAGTCAATAACCGAAGGTAAGGGTTAGGGGCAACAGTGAGAGAAAAAAAAAATAAAGATTATCGTAAAAAAAACTTAAAAAAATAATCAAAAAAAAAAAAAAGCGACCGAGGGTTAGGGACTTAGAGGTAACAGTGATAGTAAAAAAAAGTAAGTTACCGACCGAGGGTAAGGGTAAGGGTATAACAGTGATAGTATAAAAAAAAAACTAAAAAATGCATTAAATTTAAATAAAAACAATTATTTAACCCGTGCAAAAATGTCTCCTTGCAGAATAGTCTGCTCGTGCAATGTTATCTCTTCGTGCAAAAGTGTTTATATGCAATTTTGTACCCTTGTGCAATTTTGTACGCTCGTGCAATTTTGACAGCTAAACAAATAATGAAATAAGATTTGACTTTGAAATCAAAATTTTATTTTTAATTATCTTTTTGTTTTCTCTATCACTGTTACCTTTAACCCTTATTTTGGTTAGTAGTTTTTATTTTACCAATTAACTTTTTTTAAAACTATCATTTACTTTATCATCGTGCCAAATAGTGAGAAATAGTTGAGAATTATCAAATAGTCATTTGTATAAAAGATTCTTCGTCCAAAATTGTCTTTGGGCAAAACTGACCTTGTAATAGAATACCAGTTTCACTCCTGCTCCATTTAGTTGAACACCAAAATAAATAAAATCAGCCAACCAGAAAGCAAGTTTATCTTAAGAAAGTTTACATTTAAAGAGATAGCTACATAAACCAGCCAATGTAATTGCAGTTATATACTAGTCAAGACCTTCTTGATGAGTTCCAAAACTGAACTTATCTCTTTTTATATTGTCTATTGTGAGGTTCTTTTATAAGTAATATTTTTTACTTATAATCAAATTTTTGATTTTAATTCCAAGTAGTTAATTCTAAATTTAATTATACATTGTTATAGTATATTCCTGTTAGATTTAGTTCTTTTGTAAACGTTTTCATTACTTTTAAAGAATTTTATGAATATGGTGTTTATTTTTTTATTTTTTAGTGTTTGATATGTTTTTTGATATAAAATATATCCTCAAAAAGTCATGCCTAGTTTTATAAGTAGTATAGAATACCCTTAAGTACCATTTTGATGTAAATTAAGTTTAAATATAATAAAGATTTTAGTGTGGTGGTACACTACATTATAACTTTACATTGAATCCTCAAGTAAAGAATCACCAGCCTTTTAGGCAACAGTAAAATAAGACCAAGACAGTACTTTACCCAAACAAGTTTTACTTGTATACATAACCTTTTAGTTCTTAGGCAATATTTATTACATTTTTATCTCACATTCTTATATTTCTGACATTTTCTTTTGATAGTGCACTTTCATTGACAGTAAATGCAAAAATTTTTACACTAAAGCTTGCTTTTAGTTTTTAAGAAGCAATACTTACATTTTAGAAATTTCGTTTAAAAATATTAGAATTTATACCTTGTAAAATATAATTTTAATTTATGTGATATATACTGTTTTAAATTAATCTGTGTACACACTTAGATATAATATCTTATACCAATGATAATAACAAATTGTACTTAAACTAAAGAGTAACTAAGTTAACATTGAAAAAAAAATATTTAAAAAATGGTTAAAAACATCTCTGTACGTCAATGTGCATAGGAATTAGTAAAGTGCACAGAAAGCTTCTACAAATCAAAATATATTAAACCTAAATTTTTATTTTATGTTTTTTTAAAAGTTTTTGTGTAAGCTCAAATACAGCTTATAGTGACAAAACAAGATTATAAGAAACTTAGGTATGACTTACATGTTAAACAAAGTACTTAAATGTTAAAGAAATTATATTTTAGTTAACTACTATGCATTACTTTTGTGTGCAATGAAAAACGTTTGCGTTTATTTTCTTTACTAAATAAGTGTTATATAAAAAAACTTACTGAATCAAAGCACTCCTCAAACTCTTTTTTCAGCTAATAACTTTCTGTTGTAGTAAGAAAGTTATTATAAAACTGATAGAAAATCACTGGTCGAATGCTAATACGTCTTTTTAAAATTTCTAATCTAAATCAGTAAATTCATTTTTTTGTTATAAAATATTATGCAGGTATACTAAAAAATATTAACAAAATAAAACAAATTTATCGAAAAAAAAATAACTTTTCAAATATTCATGTTCAGCGGGCCATGTTTACATGCTATCGGGCCGCAGTTTGCCGACCCCTGAGCTAGCCTGAGCATGCTCTAATTCTATTGAGTGTTTCAAAATCATATTTATTTTTTTTATAAAAATTTCAAACTATCCGAGTTACTTGAGTGGGAAACAACCTTCTTATATTAATTAACAGATTCATAAGATTGTCTTAGACAAGGTTACAACAAATAAAAAGCAAAAAAAAACTTCTTTAAGCCTAAAAAAATAAGCAGAATAAAAAAAAATAACACTAATTTTTTTTAAACAAGCTGGATTATCAACAGTTTAATATAAAATCAAATTCACTTCATATATGAAAACAGTATTTACAATTTATTTAAATTAAAAAGTACAATTTAACTGTAGATTAAACTGTGATTTAGCCTGAGGTAGCCTAGGTTATATTAAAGTCTTCAAGTTAAGTAAGTCAACATAAACGCATTTAAACTTTTATCTTTCAAATAAATCATAAAAAATTTATGACTATAGTGTTTTAAAACTAAGATATCCTAAAATTTTCGAGAAAAATAAAATCTATACAGAGTAAATAAAACTAGTGATGTCAAAGATTATTATAATTTATCTATTATTCTAGTAACTTTATTTTAGAAACAGAATGAAAAGGTTATAAATGTAAAAATGATAGAACAGCAACTAAATAAGTTTTTTAAATCCAGCAAGTTAAACAGTGTTTTAGTCAATAAAAATAATTTCAAATATACTTAAAAATATACTATTTTAGTTAGTATTTCAATTCTTGAAAACCAGAGTTGTCTTAATGATTATAGTTTCAATAACTATAGCAATTAAGACTCGCCGTTTTATAAATATAGTTTTGACTTTTGTGGTAGTTGAAAACAGAAAAAAACTGAATAAATGAGCAAGTATATTACTAAACAAAAGATGTACGTAATTAAAATATTTAGCTAGACAAGACACCCAAGTAAAACTTAATATAAATAATAAAAACAACATAATTTTAATTTAATAATCATAACAAGCAATTAAAATATTATAGTTTTAATTTGTTTTGGTAAAATTACAGAATATTTAGCCATACTAGTTGGCTACATGTAAATCTTATTGGAACAAAGTAAGAATTCATCAGACACCAACGTTCATAACCTAAAATATTTTTATATTGTCATAACCTAACAATCAAAGGCAATGAAAACAATATTTATAACTTTACATAATACTTGTGAAAGCTTGATAAATTCGTGCTCAAGTTTTTCGTTTTAAAAATTACGTCAGTGAAACTTTTAAACTACGGTAAATAAAAACACTTAACTGGCTACTGAAATTTTATTGAACATTATAAAGAATTTGGCGATCAAAAATGTTGCGCTATGGCGCATGGTACACTGTAATTTTAAAGCATAAGATTTAAATTAAAACAATAAGCAAAATATTTACAAAAATAATTAACAAAATTTAATCAAAACAAACATTTTCAATTTTGTAAATTAAAGTTAGTCTTTTTATTTAAACTTGTTAATAACATGAAATTAGAAAGTAAATTTTAGATAGTTAGTTAGAAAAAGTCTTAGATAACATTTACTAAAACTTTCACTTAATAAGTTTGCTCAAATCTACACAAGAATAACCAAATATTCTATTATCAGATTTTAGAAAACAATTATCAGACCAACTGTTGGTATTTATATTGTATATGTAATAGCGGCTACAAATAATTACAATAATTTTGTTATCGTAAGAGTGAGTACAAAATAAATTAGTTGACCATGGTATTTTGGAAATACTTGCAATAAAAGCAAACTTTTGTGATATTGAATCATAAACTTCAGATGTTCTAATTGACTTACTTTTGAGATCAGATCCACTAATAACAAACATTTTGTTTCCTTTTGTAACAACACCTGGACAACGCCTAGCAACTTGCATATCTGAAAGAAATGACCATTTGTCGAGGTAGTGGTCATACGACTCAACAGTTTTAAAGATTTTACCAGAAAAATTTTGACCTCCTAAGACAACGCATTGACCTTGGAAAACTACACAAGAACAGTCAAATCTTATAACATTTATGTTTAATATTTTCGACCAATTATCTTTAAATGGATCATAAACCCAATTATAGTAGCCAAAACCTCCAAAAAAGTAAATTTTATTCATAAAAGAACAAACACAAACAAAATAGGTGTTTAAATCTGGTAGAGGAGCTGTTAAAGTCCATGTATTTGATTTCCTACAGTAAACTTCAACAGAGTTTAGATTTTCTCCTTTAGAATCTATCCCACCGAAACAGTATACTTTTGAACCAATTACAGCAGCTTTGCAGAAACGTCGTTGTTCTAACATTTTACTTGTTTCGATAAATTCCGTGGCCATTGGTTTGTCAAGTTCGTATTCTATACCAGTTTGTACTAAATCGGAGCTGTGAGAAAACGTTCCTCCGATAAACATTAATTTTTTTGTTTCAAATTCACAACTGTAAAAGCGATTTTGAAATTGTAAATTCGCTGCTTTGTCTCTACAATTATTTTTACTTTTGATGGCGTTATTAACAATTCTTCTACAATCAAGACTGTCTTTGCAAAGCTTATTACATTTTATGATGTCTGTTAATATTTCAGTGGTCAGCAAAGGTAGCCTTATTAATTTTAGAAAAGTTTTCATGTGTTTACTCCTTGCAATTATATTGTAGTTTATCCAATCGACTGCTGCATTAAAAAGTTCCAACTCTGAACTTATTTGCAGTTCTTCACAAGACAATATATCAAATAAATCTTCATATCTTAGTTTATAAAATGTTGAAGTATCTTCATTTAATATATACTGTTGCAGTAAAAAATTTAATAAAAATTTCTTCTTATATATTATTTCTTCTATACCTACAAAGTATTAAACGTAATATTTATAAAAACTTGATGATGATCTTAAGATTTTTGAAAAAACATAAGCAAAAGCTCTAAGTATAAAAGCCAAATATATTTTAAATTAAGACTTACCGTTAGTTGCTAGATTAAGTAAAGTTTTAAAACCAGCTTTAGATAAATTTGTAAGAGTAAGAACATTTTTATTGTTTTTAAGCTGTTTCAGATTACTTTTAATTTTCAAGTAAGCAAAACTATCAACAAGCTTATCTAAGCTTTCATCAGTTTTATAACTTTCTGAATCAAATAAAATTACAACTGAGTTCTCTTTTGATTTTTTCATTTCTTTTTTCATAGTGTTTTCATCAATATCATAATCATTATTATTGTCCCACTGATAAGCGTATTTAAGCATAGAAGAAAACTGTTTTCCCATATGTTTATATTGTGTTGTTTTTATTAAAACTACCTGTATAACTAAGATGCAATATCTGATAGTTGTTTCACATTGTATTTTTAAAATGTTGTTTTAAAACTCTTCTGAGTTTTTTTAATTATTATTTTTGAATACTATGAGTATTTTATAAGTTTAGATTTTAAACTTTTTAGAAATGTTAATCTGTTTTTTTAACTATGTTTAATACTTTTTTATCTGAAGGCTTATACTTGTATAAATTTATAAATTATCAGTTTTTATACAGCTTAAAAAATAATAAAAAACTTATGCTTTTAATTCTTTCTTAACAATATAGCTTGTTCTATTCCAGCAAACCAATATATTACTTGTACTTAACTTATATCTAAACTGTTATTTAAAATATAAAAACAAAATTCACAATTTTTTTATTTTGATTAAAAAGACTCTAAATTGGTTATTTAATAAAAAACAAAAAAATGGTAAAAATATTTGATCTTAGGACCCGGTGTACAAAAAACCTTTTCGGTCATCAAGTCGCAAATCACCTATATACATTTTAAAGTCTTGTCCACAACAAATATACATACAATAAATTAAGGACAATACTATATTTTATAAATATCTAAGCAATTTTATTTTTTAATGTATATATTTTTTGTTACTAATAATTTTTGACTTCATTAACTTAATCTATTTAATAGACAACAATATAAAAAAAGCTATTTAAACTAATAGTTAATGAAAAATAAAGTAAAAGAAAAAAATTTTATATATCATATGTGTAGTGCTTTATATTCAAAATTAAAAATTTCTACTGACTCTATTACTTACTATTTAGTATCATGTATAGAAACAAATATTACTAATCAAAAAGTTTTGGTCAGTAGAAATCGACGAGCTAAATTGTAGCTTGTTTTAGTATTAAATTTTATTTTGTCCTGAATAGTATTTCCTATTTAATTTTATTGTCTCTATTGTTGTTTTTGAAATTTTAAACTTTTTCAAGTAATTAAAATCTATATGCAAAATACTATTTAGGACAAAATCAAAATTAATTACTAAATTCGGTTGCAGATTTTGCATTTTAAAAAATATCAATATTGATGAATTAGACTAGACCATAACATTAAAAAAATAAAGCGAAAAAGAAAATATATGCATTCAGTACAAAAAAATATTATTTAAAAAAAGTTTAAACTTGTAAATATTGATTTAAAGTTAAATTAAGCCGAGCAGTTTAAAATATTTGTTCATATAACCTTTCTGAACTTGTAAACATGCATACATTTTAAAACCTGTAAAAAAACAAAAATCAGCATACATGCATTAAAAGTTTAACTTTATGCACAAAATACTTTTATTATAACTACGTCATTTAAATTAATTTAAATACTATTTTTATTAAAATTTTTATTAAATTTAAATTTTCAAATTTTAATTTTTTGTTGAAAATTTTCAATAAACATTAGCATTACTTAGGAATATATTAAATAATATATCTCATATACAAAACGGTCGTATAAGTAAATTGTCTTTTATATAACCAAACAGATAAAAATAATTAAAACAAAACATACGTTTCATAAGCTGAAAGCTTTAATCTTCAGCTAGTACATTTTAAAATAAATACCATTTTTTCAAAAAAATGCTATTTCTTTAAACCAAAATAGCTGAAGATTAAAACATATGTTCTGTTTTTTTTATAGCTACTTTTCTTAATAGTTTATCTAAAAGACCCTCAAGTGGGCTCTTTGGAAAGATTTTAAGATTATTTTATCACACAAATTTTATTAATTTTAATGGAAACTGATCAGTTTTGCACGAAGACATTTTTTTATCAATGACAATTTTGCAATTGATAAAAAGAATATGATATTTAATTACAAAATAGTTAGTAATAAAATAACTTCTGACTAAAAGATAAGGGTTAGGAGTATAAGGGACAGTAAAAAAAAGAATTAGTAATATAAAAAAGAAGATGAAAATGTTACAGACAAAGGGTAAGGATAGCTGAGGAGTAACAGTAATATAAAAAAAATAGTTAAAAAAAAATGAAGAAAGAAAAAAACTTACTGATTAAGGCTAAAGATTAGGTGTTACAGTGACAGTAAAATTTAAGAGAAAAAAAATATATATATGTATACTATATAAATTAAATATAAAACTATATATTGTCAAATACAATATATAAAGCAACAGTAACATCAAATAAAACAACAAAGCAGTTTATAGGATCCACAGGAAATACTTTTAAACAAAGATACAGAAACCACAAATCATCATTCAACAATATTTACAAAAGACTCACAACAGAACTAGCGAACTACATATGGAACTTAAAAGATAACAATACAGACTACAAAATTAAATGGGAAATATTAAACAGGATAAAATCAAAATTCAATACTAAATTCGGCTGCAAACTTTGTAACTTAAAAAAAAGGGGAATCGAAAAGTCAGATAAGAACGTAACACTAAACAAGAAAAGCGATAGACAAAACATATGCATCCATTATAAAAAATACTTTTAAAAAAAAATTAAAACCAACTAAATATTAAAACAAAATAAATTGAAGCCGCAAACACGAGTATTTTACATCGTTTTTCTAACAGTTTAAAAAAATCTTTTAATAGCTTGAAACATTTTTCCAACCTTACCTTTCTTAACTTTCCTGAAAAGCATAACCTGATTAACAATTACAGCGTATTTCAAATTCAGCTAATCGTACGAAAAACTGTAACATTACTACGTCAAAATTATTATAAACATTTTTAAAATCTAAATTTCTGTTTACTGTTATAATATGAAAGCTTGATCGGTAGTAAATAAAAATGATTGTTTTCCATAACAGTCATATTAAATAGTTTTTTTTATAAATTTTAATTGCCTTGGATCGTTAATTTTCTACTGTTTTACGGAGTGATAACTATCTGTTCTAGTTTGGTTAATTGCTGTTAGCTTCCTTTTTTATTTGCTTATTTTGGTTAACACTGAATACTTTCTCTGAATGATGATGATTTCTAGTGTCTGAAATTTCTCTTTTATGGTTTCCATTTAAGTACTTAAGTAAATGAAAAGTAATGTACGATGTAGCAGCATTACTTCTTTTAATGAGTTTTTGCAAAGACTTGAAATTACATAACAAGGATCATCTGCACTTACGTTAAAAAATATCCACACAACTGACATTTTGAATTGAGGAAAAATAAACTATGTAACTGTTAAAAGTTAACTATATTAAATATAATATGATTAGTTATAAATTTCTACGGGGTTGCCACTTTTTTGGCAATAGAACTGTACTAAGTAATCTTGAATTTTACGGAATGCTTTAAAAAAATTTTTTTTAATTTTGTAAAGTTTTACAATTGCAGTTTTTATTTTAAAAAAAAGGTAATAAGAACTATGTAGAATTTAATTCAACTAAATCTTATTTAAAATCAAGAATATTTATTTAAAAAATTAAAATTAGCATGAAATTAATAATTGAACAACATTCTAAAATTGTAATTGTAATTAAGTTGAAATTAATAAGTATTAGACATAATGTTTTGACAATGTGCAGAAAGGGATGACATTAATTTTATTAAAAATATGTCCTGAATAAGTTTAAAATTTCTTGAGTCATACTAATTTTTTGATATTCTTTAAAAAAATTAAATTTTAGTTTTCAAAATTTACATACATATTTACTATAAATAAAAACAAATTATACAGTAATCTTCCTTTATTCTACCAACATATGTTTCTGTGTGTCAATGAATCAACACACTTCAACTGGGTTGTTAATAGGAAAACTCCTACCTCGTACTTAAACATATTTTTAACATCTAATATTTTCTTTTCTATTTTTATACTTTTAACACTTTCATTCCAATCTTTGGAATGAATGCATCTTAATGCTCTATTAATGAGTTTACCAATCTCAGTAATTTTAGTTTTACTTGCCCTACCCCAACACAACAAACCATATCTTACATGACTCATCAGAAGAGAATTAAAAATGTAGTATAAGGAATTTTGATTTAAAAAGTACCCTGTTTTGTATAAAATACCTATTGTTTTCAATATCTTTGTTTTTACTGCTTCAATATGGTCAGACCAATTGAGGTTACTATCAATTGTAAAACCAAGATACTTATAATTTTCTACCTTTAATATGGATGTATTACCTATTTTTATTTGTAAACTTGTGTTTTTCCAAACTTTTGTTTTACCAGAGTGAAAGAGCATGTACCTTGTTTTATCAGTATTTAGTTTAAGCCTATTATCCTTTAACCATTTTGATACATTATCTAGTTCTGAATTAAGGTATGCAGTGTCTGTTTTGTAATTGTCTTTTTTAAATGTGGTATATAATAATGTATCATCTGCAAAATTTTGTACATTTAGACTGGTGTTGTTTTGAAGATCATTTATATATACCAAAAACAATAATGGTCCCAAAACAGAACCCTAAACAAGTAATTCCGTACATAATGTTATGATTTTGAATTACATTTAAATAGTTTTTTTTTTAAGTAACTTTAAATACTTTTAATACTTCTAATTAATTTTCTAACTGGGTTTTATCTAAATTTAGCTTGTTAGTATTCAACTAAAAGTATTTAAAAATTAAATTTTTTGCTAAATTTTACTGTTTACTGTTATTTATTTTAACTAATATTTTAGATACATTTGTTTAAAACCAAGTAAAGGAGAATTATATTATTAAAATCAAGAACAAAGAAAAAAATATAAACTAAAACCAACAATAGGTAAGTAATTTCATTTTTTTTAATTAAACTTTTTATAACAAAGCTAATGTCATGATTACCTTGAATGTCATGGTAACTACATTCTACTTTGTGTGTAAAAAATATTATGTAAAAGTAATACCAAAAAAATCATTAGTTAATCTACATGATAATGTTTTCAAGTTTTGTTTTAGTTCATTAAAAAAAAGTGTTTAATAAGAAATTTTGAAATATAACCTGTCTGGACTGTAGGTTAGTTAAATAAAAATGTTTCATATAAAGTTTATAAAAAGAACAGATTCAAGCACTAACAAATATATAAAAAACTGAAACTTTAGGTACCACTTTAAATTGGTAAAAATTTTTCAAAATAAGTCAAATCTATAAGAAATACATCAAGAATGTACAAACTTTATTGAAAATTATATTTTTAAAAATTTGAAACAAAAATCACTAAATAGAAATAACATTGTTTAAAAAGAACTTTACAATTTAATAAAATTACAACTAAATTTTAAAACTAAAATTTTACCCAAATCTCTTCACACACTCTCTATGGCTAGTTTTAATCAATTTAATTAACATTAGAAAAAGAAAACTTGCTTTCTGATTGAATGATTTTGTATTACGAAAATGGACAAATGATTAAAATGGTCGAAAATTGAAAAAACGAAATTAAACACCAAGGTTTTTTGAGCTTTATTTTGAACTCTACTGCTTGAAATTAATATATTATTTAAAACTTAAATAAAACTTTGGTTCAGCCTAAAAATTTTGTACATCCCTAAATAAGTTCAAAATAAAAAATAAATAAAGTCCTGTACACTATTGTACAGAGTTGAACAAATTAAAGACGATAAGGTATAGCACCATACCATGTTCAAAAAATAAGTTCAGTTTTATGCTTTTTATAACAACTTTGAATTAAAACTAAAAAATAACTTCACTTTCTGCGTTTATTAGTTTTTTACCATAAAAACATTTATTATCTTATTAAAAATAATAAAACATTTAGTAATAAACATAAAGATTTATTATGAAATAAATAAGACCAACTAACTTGTTTTTTAAAGTTAAATAGATACTAGCGAGTATTATTGCAAAATAAAATTTATTAAAGTTTAATAGTATTTTTTTTTTGTATAAAATAGTTCGCTAGTTTAATATAGTTTTTTAACTGCACGAACTACATAAGTTTGATAATTTTAGTCTTATTAAAAATTAATACGTTTTAGTTTCGATTAAGTCAAACTAACTATTGAAAAACCTTTCAAAAATTTAAAAAGTATTATTTTACTGATTTTGTAATACATTAAAAAAAATCTAAGTATACATTAAAAAAAATAAGTCGTGTAAAAGAACAGTTTAAAACCCTAACAAATATATAGAACCATGTACAAAAAAAAAGAAACTTTATGCCTAGAAATTACCTTGAAGATTATCTAAACCTGTAAAACAATTTCAATTTTGAGAAGAAGATAATTAAGAAAGCATAAAACAATATTATACTTAGTTATTTCAAATTTAAATCAATAAAATACTTATAACAAACAACATTGTTGAAAAAAACATTAACAATTTTTTTATTTTAAGGTTTATTATTATTTAATCTATGTTAAGCTATATGTACACTGATTTGGAGCTAAAAATAATTTTATAAAACTTTGCTGCTGCTAACATGTAGTTAAAATGTCACGCTGAACTACATGTTAGCAGCAGTAAAGTGTTCTAGAAGATTTCTAGCTAAATCTTTTATTTGAAACATATAGATCACCACAAAAAAGTTTACTATCATTGAACAATAAAAAAAATCTATATTATTTTTACATTTACAATTTCTAACTCTTATTCATGTCACTATATACAAAAAAATGTAGTTTGATATTGCTGTTATTTTTATAGTTTTTGGTCATAAGTTTAACTAGTTATAAATAATTTATACTATCAATTTCGATAACTACAAACTTGTATACATTCTAAATGGCTATATTAACAATATCTCATTAGTTTACATACATAAAAATTGAAGTTTAAATTTGTTGTTTACAATTTTTGTAATGTAAAAGATAGTTTAGCAGCATTTATTATTTAAAATAACAAACACAGGTAGTTGGGACATCTATAATTTTAAAGTGAAAAAAAAAATTAAACAATTGAACATTTAATGTTTCGGTGTTAAAGTTTTATTTGTAAACATTTTTTTTCTTCTTTACACTTAATTTTTTTTGAAGTAAACTTTTTCTTGTGCTAACATTTTTTATCTATAGAAAAAAGTTTCTGTGGAGGTCACCTAAGTACAAATAAAAAGAATACTTAACAACATGTATATTTCTTTTTTTGGGCTTTTAAGTATATCAGTTACCAAAACACAAAATTTATACAAAATTCATAGCTAAATATTATGGTACAACTGAATAGCTAGCTATCTTTTTTATGAACTTTTAATCAGTAACTACTAAATGAAAGTTTTTATCGAAAAGCTCTTTTTAGGTTTAAATTAAAAATAAACAATTTTTAAATATTTTAAAGCTTTTAATGAGGTAGTTTATTATGTTTTTTTTTATATTAGTACAAATTTTCCATTGCATAACTTATTCAAAAAATATAATAAAACACATTTGTTTTTTATGTTTAAATTTTCTTAAGTTGGGCTTAACAAAATTTGTATCTTACTTAATTAAACTGTACTAAAATTGATATAAGATTATCATTGATATAAAGTTAAAGTTTAAAAATTGCAAAATTATGTAATAGTAAAGTTTAGAATTTAGTAAACTAGATGCCAATACTAAATAACTACTTAAAAAGAAAGAAAATTAAATGTGTTTTATTACATTTTTATATTAGTACTAATGCAAAAGTCAATTAGTTTCTTTTTCCTCATTCTAAAATAAAAAAAAATATTTTAAAATATGTTTTTAGTAAGTATTCTAAGTTGTCAAATAAAATTTATTAATCTTTAAACTAAAATTATTTAAAATACAATCATACTAAGTGTAAAAATACTACAGTAAAAGTAATAAACGTTAAAGAAAGGTAATTAGACTTTTTTATTAAAGAATTTCTTTATAGATAATAAATTCCTCATTTTATCCAGTTGAATTAATTTAAACCTTTATTTTTCAAGTACTGGAAAAAAAACTAAGTTCAAAAATCTCTCAAAACTCTTTTTTTTTAATAGACCAAAAAGTTACTATGTTAGTTTGTCCGTTTGACATATACGAAAAATAAATAAATAATGTTATTAAAGGAATAAATTAAGATAACGTAAATCGTACTGACAATACCTATGTTTAAATGCTAAAACTAATCAACTATCGTAGAGTTCCAATAATTATTAAACTAATTAGAATAGCATTTCAATAAGGTATATATCTAGGTTATTTAAAATTATTCGAAGTTTTACCAATATCTAAATCAAAATTCAAAAACAGCTTTAAGAATATACAGTATAGTTTTTATAAGATTTATTATTCGAGATTTTTATTTGCAAAACTAAGTTTTACCCTTTTAAGGATCTTCAATTAAAATTTAAATCTAAAAAATAAAAGTTAAAAAAACATGGAACATACTATAAAGTAAAACAAAACAAATCATGGAAGACTCTAAGAAGTAGACTTTAACCATAATTTGAAAGACATACCAATAACAAATAAAATTGTTTTGCTCTATATTATCTTACTTGTTTTGAATAACTTTTATTTTTAAGATTTAGATTGTAATTGAAGATCCCTTAAAAAGTGAAACAAATAAAGTCTTGATTAATTAATCTTGTATATTTGTCTCGTTATTCTTAATAAAAGTTGAGAACTATTTTTGTTCACTTAATACCTTAAATTTAAAAGTATATTTATCGAAGGGCAAAAAAAATGCCCAAAATATTTGATCCAAGGATCTTGTGAACAAAAAAAAAACCGTTCGGTTATCAAGTCGCGCACAGCGGACTCTTTTTAATTTTGTATCTAAGACAATTGTCCTTTTAATATTTTTCTTGGTGTCACTTTAAAACAATTAAAAATATTCAGTTATTTAATTTATTTACTTTTTTCAAACCAAAAGCATTATGAGTCCTAAAACTGAGTATTGCGGCATTCTTACTTTCAGACCAGTTTCACTGTTGTCAAATATTAAAAATTTTATTGAAAAGGCTGTCGTTTAAATATATTTCATAGCAAATTTAATATACTCAACAGCTCCAAGTTTGGATCTAGGGGGGATCATTCTACTACCCTAGCCTTATCAGAATTTGTGAAGAGTACACTATCCTTTATGGTACAGGCTGTTTTTGCAGGTAGATCTGAGCACGGCATTTGACTAAATATAGATAAGTTTCTGTTAGATATAATATTGTGGAATAAGGGGGAAAATACTTACACTGTTGGAATGATATTTTACATAAAGAAAACAGTTTGTAGAGTTTGTAAGGTAGGTAATAACTTGATAAAGTATAGAAGTAGAAGTACTATAAGACTTAGTGTTAGGACCCTTAATTGGTTTTTAGTTTAAAAAAATGTTTAATTAATTCTTTTTTTTTTCTATGCATACTAAATTTAATTTTATGCTTACTGTATTTTTACTGTAATACATTTTTTAAGTCTAAATTCTTTGTGGTAACATGTTTTAAACTATATTTAGAGCAAAAAATGTTTTTTATTTACTTTAATCTAATCTAACTTGATAATATACTGTAACAAACAACATCAAAAGGAAACGTGAATTCATTACATAAAACAAACATATAAGTAACACTTTTTTTGTTAAAATTACATTATAAGTATTTATTTAAACAAAAAACTACTTTATTTGTTATTAGTAAACTTAAACGATCTCTTTATTAGCATCAACTTAAAAAATAAAAATATTTAACAACAATAAAATATTGCAATTCTATTTTCGAAGAAAAATTTATAAGTTATAAATCTACAAAAGTGCACTAAAGAGCATATAAACCTATATTTAAAAATCAACTCAAAGAATCAAAAAAAGATTATAAAAAACACTAATCGTTATTTAATTTTACCATCATTTTAGATGGCCACAAACTAAGTACTTATTTACATTAATCAAGTCTTAATATTAGAATGTACTAAAGAAAAGCTACAGTTTGTAAACTTCATTGATGACGTACCTTATTACTAAAGTTTGTTTATTTTTTGCATAAACTAAATACTTTCAGAAACATAGTAAAAAAGTAAAAACATTAAAACACATTTGTTCATGTAAGATATACCGTTGCAGTAACTATATAGCTTTGTGAGCTTGAAATAGAAAAAAACAAGTAAGATTTACTAATATATAAAACTTTCTATTTGTAAAAACAACTGATCAACTTCGTTCTAATTTGAATATAGATTAGTAGTATTATATTGTCTCTAACTGTATTTTAAAGCTTTAATATTTTTGTGCTAACAGTAATTCTTTTGTTTTTTTTATCGTTTTTGATTTAAACTATATTAATACCTTAATATTTTCTTTGAAAAAAGTTAATTTTCTTTTACTTCAAATAAAACTTGAATTTTTAATCAATAAAATCAAAGTAGTAAAACGTAAAAGCTTTTATAGCTTAGGAATATCATCTCCAAGCTGTTATTAAAAACTATTTTTTTAATTCTTTAAACTTCTGTTTTAAACTCGATATGTTGTTAATGAAGTAAATATGATAACTAATATAAGTTGTTTAATTAAAGCTGTTACAATTTCTTAAGATTAAAGAGCAATCCAACAAAGCTTAATACTCAGGTAGAAAACTGGCTATAACAGCGTTGAAATGAAAATTCAAAAATTTTGGATGCAAGAACTAAGCTTATTGTTTTTAGATATCTAGTTTTTAATTATAAACAGAACATAAACATTAGCATTATATTGAAAAGTGTTTAAAGTTTTGTATAACTTAGATATTTATGTTTAACAATTGATACTTGACATTTAAGTTCAGGTTATGCTTGTATAAATGACAAAAAACTTCATAAAAGACAGTCAGTAATTTTTTCTGATTGATGATAAGATTTTATCTAAAAATAAAATGTTTTGTTATGGAAGCGATAAGTTGTGTGCTTTTTATAAACATATACTGGCTTATGAAATTCTAAACTTTAAAAACTACTCTTTTCGTCATTTTTTTTTTATTATCGTTTTACAAATACCTTATAGCACAAGTTTTTTTATTAGTCACGTTGTTTATAAAAAAATTAAATCTATTATTTTAAAAAACGTTAAGTTGTTAATATATGCTTAGAGTACAATGCACTATGTACATCAATCTTTATATAATATGAACAAAATAATATAAAGTTAAAAAAGTTAAATGTACAGTTATTGAATGAAATCAATTATTATGCATAATCATAAAGCATTGTATCTTATAGTATGTTAAGTTTATATTTCGGGACATATTTTTAAGAATTAGGTGCATCATATATCTGTTTAAAGTTAAAGCTAAAACTTTAGCTATTCAAAAGAATATTAATTATACAGAATCTAATGTGAATTTATCATTGCAGAACTATTTTGATACAAAATGTTTATACATATCAAACGTACGAATTTATAGTATTGTTTTTGAACTAGAAAAATGGTATATTTATATGTGTTTAAAAGTGGTGTACAACTCGATAACCGAAATGTTTTTTCGTACACCAGGTCCTTAGATTAAACTTTTTAAGCGAATTTTTATCGTTCAATAAACAATATAATAAATTAGAACACCTTTAAAACCCACCCGGTCAAAATCTACCTGCGTTCGAAATGCACCCGCTCAAAATCCACCCAGTCAAATTCGAGAACCGCGGTGCGATCGAGGGTAGTGAAAAATATAAAAATGCAAAAACATTAAAAATTAATTAACAGGTAAAGAAAAAATAAAAATTGGTGGATTTCGATCGGGTAGACTTTGAATGCGGATGGATTTTGGTAGTATACCATACCGAATAAAAGCTACAATCTGTGGTTTACTTTTTACAACTTCAACAAATGCAGAACTTTTATTTAAAAAAAAAAACTAAAACAATTTTGATAACATTGAAAAAATTACTATCAAAATACTAACACGCTGTAATTTTTTGCAAACACAGGTTTTATATGTATGTTATTATTTAGTTCAAATTGTAAATATTTTTCGTACACTATAGACTTTTTGTGACTACTCTTTATTTTTCATTTACACAAGGTTTCTACACAGGTGATTCTTGTAAAGTAGAGTAATGTAGTAAGCTTTTGTTAATTTTCACTTATAATTTATTCTAGTTGTAAATGGTATTACTATTATTTTGTTAAACTTAATTACATGTGTTCAAAATTTCTGTAGCAATTTACCAATTCACATACATAAAATGAAACTTGTTGTTTAGATGTTTATTGTTACTGAAGTAGTTACTTAAAAAAAAGTATTTATACCAAAATTGAACTTCCAATAGTAAAAATCATGAATAATTTTTTAGAAGCATTCAAAGTTGTAAAAGATTTTAAACGTTTGCACTATTATTAAGTTTAAAAAAGTTAATGCGCACACTCGAATATTAAATAAGTATATTTCTATTATTATTTTTATAATTATTTTGCTTAGAAAAAACTTATTTTAGCAGATCAATTATTAAAACTCATTTAAAAATTCTTTATAGCTAAAACTGTAAATATAACAAAATTTCTTTTTTACTGGTCTTTAATAAACTAATGACTATGAATGAGAATAATTTTCACTGTAATAACTACAATATGTATTTAAACTGTCTACACTTAAAAAATTGAAGACTTGTTACAATGTTCGCTAATTTATTAAATTGAACTCATTACCATAACGAATAAAAGTATTAAGTAAAGATTTTTATAAAGTTATAGAGATGGCTATTTAGTTTGATAATTTACAATTAAGTGTTTACTTTAATGGCCTTTTTAAATTATTTAGGTAAAATAAATTACGTTTTACATCATTTTAGGTCATGACAATATTTATTTGTAAAATTTTAGCTGTTTATATTTATTCATCGGTAGTCAAGCGAAATGGCTTTTAAAATTTTTAAACAAACTTTTTAAGAAGTAAACATATTTATAAGGATCTTCAACTGCAGTATTAAAATTGTATACCTTACAATGCAAGATTCAAAATAAAATTAATAAAACAATAAACACACTCAAATACTGAATTTAAATTTATTTGTGATCAAATGATTAGATTAAAGTTAGAAGTTTAATAGATTTTATCTTAAGTTAAAGCTGGTTTGGCAAAGAAAACAATAGACTGTAAAATTTAACTATAGTGTTTTGGTTTCAAAACTTACCAGGTTTCACATTATACCGAAATATTAAAGTATAAAGCTATAATTAATCAAAATATGCAATTGAAACAATTACAATAGATAAAAAAAACTTACTAATAAACTTAATGTTATATAAAATTGAAAATACAATTCCCAAGAAGAAATGCAAATATCTAAATAGTTATTTTACAAAAAGCAGTACACTACACAATAAAATCAATAAAAGTTTGAAACTGAGCTCACAATTAGCAATATATTAACTCAATTTAACTATAAGTATTATTTACAACATGGTTATTAAAATAACTTTATTGATTAGTCACTCATTATAAATTTTCGCTATTTATTTTACCATTTGTTTAAATGGTTACAAACTTAGATTCAGCTGGGGTAACTTGCAATAAATGTTGCCTACAAATATATACACCATAAAAAAGATAAAGTTTTAGGTTTGCATTTTATGACGTAACCGTATACTTTAGTTGTATTGTTTTTAAACTATTTTTGACAAAAAAGTTATTTTTTGTTAATAAATATTTTAGTTAGATATACAAGCAAATGTAATATATTGTTAATATGTTTATACAAGTAGAAAAAGTTTTTTAGTAATATATTTAAAGTATTTTTTTTAAATAACTTAAAAGTATTTGTCTAATTTCATTTTACAAACGAAATCAAAAAACTTGAAAGTTTTCTCCTAAAATCTCGGTAATTTTTGTTAGTAAGCTACTAACTATCATTTAATTCAAATCCTAACAATTTCTTAAAATAGTATAAAAGTTTATAGTTGAAAACTTAAGTTTCATAAACTTATAGAGGTATGTATGAGAGTTTATTTTTTAAGTTAATTCAACAATCTTAAGTTTTGAAACAAACATAAACAAATAAACTTTGTGTGAAACAAAATTATTAAGAAAAATAAATAAAAAAACTTAAGTATGCTAATTTTTATAAGTTAAAACGCGGTTGTTTTTACAATATATACAAAATTCTAAGTATATTTTATTCAGGTAAATTTTTTTAGAGTAATGATATAAGACATGAATTTAATTGTAATCTCAATTACAGTCCAAATATTTTTGAACATTTTAAAAAATCTTATAACATTTTGCTTAAATCTAGTCACTTAAAAATTAAATATACAAAATTTTAATGACTTTTGGTTAGGTATTTGAGTTTTGATAATTTAACTGAATATGCTTTTAAATATCGAAAAAAAAAGTTAAGTCGTAAAAATTAGTATAAACCTCAATTATAAACTTAATAAACCTATAAATTGGTAAAGAAGCATTAAGGAAATAAATTATTTAACTATTTTGATGATACAATTTATTTTATTATTTTGATAGTTAAACATTTTTAAAAATCGTTTTTAGGCCTTGTAGTACATAAAAAGAAAACATACTTTTAGCATACGTCATTATTTTTCAAACGTTGACATCAAGTTAGTTTATTTAAACAATTATAATTTGATAACAATGTTTTAGGTTTTAGAGGTTTTTAAAGTCATATAATATTAAAAAAAATTATGATTTTAATAATATTGCATCTAATGTAAAAACCTGAGATAATAAAATTTAAACCGTAAGTGTAAGCTTTATTTTAAGTGTATTTATATAATAAAATAATTGACTACATGCGAATATTACATACTTCAAGTTTGTAACTATCTTATTAGATAGTAGCATTATCTAAAAGGAGCAAACTTTGTTCCTGTACTACTTTGCAATTTTTGTTTTCGCTGTTAGAACATGTTTAGTCTGTTCACAAAATTATTAACTTATAAACTATAGTTATCTGCTCCCTATTCAACTCTTAAAGTTGTAACAGTTTTAATTAAAGAACGTTGAAAAATCAAACGAGTTTATTAATATCAGTTATAGATCTTAAAAGTAGAACTTGTTTCTTTTAACATTTTACCATATTTCGTAACTATAGGATTTTTATAAATATTTATAGAATTAATTTACAAAATATATTTTTTAACCCTACAGAACAAACAAACATTTCATTTTCGGCTTACTTGAATTTCCACAATAAATAAAAATAATTATTACTTTTGTTGTATATAAATTTCCGTTAATTGTATTCTATTTTATTTCCTTTAAGGTTTAATTGTGTTTTAGCTTTATGAGTCTAAGTTTTTTCTATAACTACTTTTGGTCGATAATTCATACTTATATATTTAATTGTTGGTTTAACTTTTAAAATCCACTTATAAAACTTATGTTTAAAAAATAAATTAAGCTTAATCGTTAGCAAATTTATTCGTAGTGTTTGGTTTTATTATTTAAAAATTTATCTTTTTGCTTTGACATTTTAACTATCTGAATGATGTCATTAAATGAAAATCACATATTTTAATCTTTTATATTATTATAAATTTTTGTACAAACTTATTTGACTTCTATAAAAAACCTTAAACTTAGTTGTTACCATATAAACTGATGGTATAATAACTAACACTTGTCTAATCTTATAATTTTAATTTTACGTTTTGATAAAAAAATTTGAAACTTTTTATTTAAATGTATGAATTTATGAGTACTGTGTGCATTAAGTAAGTACGTTTAAAGTTAAGTATTTTATAAGTTTATTAAGTTAGTTAGAAACACGTTTAAAATTGTGTATACTTTATCTTGTTTTCAGTTTTATTTACTACATGCAAAATTTATATATCTCTTGTGAGTTGTTGATCAATAAAAGTTTTTCAAAACCTATAGAAAAGCATTCTACTTTAAAAACATATTCTTCTTTGTTGCTTTTGTATTGTGACTTTAAATAACTTGAACATATTCTTTTATATAAAATAAAGTTAATGTTAAGAAAAAAACTATCAAGCTGTACAAATTATTGTTTCAAAACATACGCACAACTATGATTTTTTTCTTACATTATATAAAAAAAGTTAACCTGAAATTTTAATGGCGTATAGCAACTAAAATCAGAAAAAAATTGTTTATTTAAGTTTCACTTATATTGTAACATTGAAAAATATTAATATTCCTAAGTTGATAACATTGCGGTAAACTTTTAAAATAAATAATTAGCACTAAAATTTATTTAAAAAATTAAGTTTGAATATGCACAAATATCAAGTTATGAACTAAAAAAGGTGTTTTAAAATTAAAGTGTACAAATGTTAAAACTTGCACATTTATATATATGTGCACATTTAACACTTTGAAATATATTTATGATTTAAACTTTTTTCTATAATTAGAAAAAAACTAAAATTCATATTTTGTTGTTAAACTTATCAATAAAAAAATTTTCAACTCAAAATTGCGTGTAACGTTATTTAATGGAAACCACAAATACCAGATTCTATTTTTCGTATAAGAACATATGTCAACCTAAGTAAGCCAGCATGAAGACTTAATTCTTAAAAATTTCAAGTCATTTAATTGATGGTAAAACAATATCATTTTAATTTTTTAATCAGGTTGTTTTGATTATACTATATTTTTGTTAATTAAGTCTTTTTATATTTTTATGTTTACTTCTAATGTTGTATAATATTTAAGTCTTTTTCTTTTATTTCATTAATAAATTCGCAATGATTTGTTACAACTAATAAAAGAATTATAATATTAAAATAATATAAATGCAATGTTTACTATAAAACGCTAATCACATAGATGTATCTATATAAAAAAAGTTTTAAGATCACAAGTCGAATATTTCAGAAATAAAATTTAAGCATTTAAAAAAATTGGTGTATTTGTTAGCACTAGTAACAATGTTCTTAAAAATGTTTTTTTTTTTGTTTTTTTGTTGCTGTGCAGTATGTTTAAAACAATATATCAACTATTTTGCTAACTTTGTTTTAAAAATATTTTTTCTTATAATAATATATTGCTTTTCAACTTATATATACCAAACAGTTTATAATTTTCTAAACATATATTAAATTTATCTACAACTAAATTAAATTATAGCTTCACATTAAAAAAAAAGCTAATTACATTACTTTCATTTTTATTAAACAGTCTATACAAAAAACTTTTTTCTAAACTAAAAACAAAAATGTGTAGTCACATAAGTTATCTCGAAAAAAATAACAGTTTTGACAAAAAACACAGAACATTAGTGTGCACAAAAAAGTATGCGTTTACTTTTTATTAGTAACTTAAGAAAAGTCAAGTTAGATATAATATAAAAATTTGAATAACTAGTGACGTAATAAAAACGGACCCACAAGTTTTAAGTCATATTTAGTATATAAATTAAAGCCTATTTCTGTACAAGTATTTAAGTTTATAAAAAATTAACTTTTATTTGCATTCAGACTTATAGTTAAAGAATAATTTTTTATTGTTGTTGGTGTTTTAAGCAGCATTTATTTTATTTTTTTAATTAAAGCAACGTTTTCACCTTCTTCAACCAAGTTAAACGGCAAAGGACCCGCCTATAATATTTCTCAAAGAGCTAACCTTAAATACACCTAATTTTTTTTTTCTTATGGCCCCTTTGCAGATCACTGCCCCAAGTTGCCATATGACCAACTTTGAGAAACCCTGGTGTGAACGTTTTATTCAAATCATAATTTACTTAAATTTTTTGGCTTAATTTAAAAGTTTACTCAGATTAAGGCGAATACTGAAAAAATTGTGCAAAAAGTTCGTATTATAAAAGTTTATAGTAAGTTGTATCTGGCTCATAAAAATGTGTTGGTAGGGTTTAAAAATAAAACAAACTTTTTGAACGTGTATTTTCCGAAAACTAAAACAATAAAATTTATTATAAATAACTATATAAAAAGTTATATATATATTTTTCCTAAAGAAGTATTTGTGCAATAATGATAGATTTAAGCAATCAAGGTTTGTCATTAAGTTAAAGCCAGAAATTTTAAGTTTTATTTCGTGATGCTTTGTAATTAGAAATTGTTGAAACTTATGATTAAAACGAAGTATTTTTAACCACTAAATCTGGTGGTAAAGTAGAATAAAATTCAACAGAAAGTTAGTTTTATAATTTTAATATAACTTAGTTTATATATAATATTAATTTAATATAGTTGCCTAGTACAATCTTGTATATAATTCTTTTATACTAAAATAATAATGTGATAATATTTACTCATAAGTTACTTCTTCTAGTTAAAACTTTTTTGAAGATTTAAAATGTAAGTGAGTATTAAATTTTTACAAAAACAGTGAAAAAGATAAAAAAGTCGTTCTAAATACATAGAAGTAACATACTTAAAAAAATTGTTTATGATTGAACTTTAGAGATTTAAAAATTAATAGCTATAAACTTATCTTCATTTAGTCATTTAAAAAATTGTATTTATAAAGCAAAAGAAACCTCTGGTAACTTAGTATTTCAACAAACCCTATTTAGCCTTTTTTGTTTGCCTTTAAAGCATCTTTTCTGTGCATCAAGTATTATATTATAAGTCTTGCATGTTATATACTACTAAAAACGTTTTATACGTTAATATTGCTTATAAACTATCTTGTGATGTAAAACAGAAATAACAATAAGTTTTGGCTTAAACTTGTTTGTATATAAATTACTAAGTCATTGTTTTCGTATCAAATAGTTTGTTTAGTAGTTTGTAGCTATCAAAATTGATAGTATAAATTATCATCAACTTGTCGTGGTGTTCACTCAATAAATTTATTTAAAAGCGGAAGTTGTAAAATTATTTACGCAGATTTCGTGACGTGCTTCCAGTATTAAAAAACAAATATATTTTTATATTAGGAGTAAAACTTCGTTTGAATTAGTATAAAATATTTGCTATATGAGTTTAAACAGAAATTTTTATAACAGTATAGCTACTTAAAATTTAGTAAACAAATTAAATATATTAATTTTGATTAAGTAGTTCTAATAAGGACAAAATCGGTTTTAATATACTGATTGCTTGTGGTCTGACGATTGATTTGGTATTATTAAGTATTATGTTAAACTTGAGTTTGTAGCACGGCATACTAAAGTCTACGAAAGAGATACTACGAACTGTTGTCCGCGGGCCAACTGCGGCCTGCAAAAAATAAATCCCGCAAGCACACTTTTTCTTTGAATGTAATGTGGCCCGCTGAACCAAAATATACTCAAACTTTTTTTATGGTGATTTGTTGTAACTTGATTAATTTAGTTTTACGTCTCTGTATAAAGTTTTGAAACCCTCAGTATTTTAATTAATTCGGCTCAAAACTGTGAAAAAGACAGATTGGTTTTTTACAAATGTTTTTTTATCTGTTTAAATGAAAGGCCATTTCTTACAATAGCAACTGGTGAGCTAAGACTAACTTTTAAAGGTACTTTGAAAAAGTTAGTTATGTTTTACGTAACTATTAAATAGATAAATTATTAGCAATAGTAATGAATTTTTTTAAATTTAATGAACAACAATTAATTAACATATCCTTTATTTACAATTTAATTATATTGTTTAAAATGTAAATTATACCGAAGTTTCTCTTATAGACGCCTTATCACTGTATATTATATTTTAGTGTGCACAAAAACATTTGAAACAACATAACAACAAGACATAAGGTATAACAGAGTTTTTTGATTTTGGTTTGACTCTTTGTGTTTTTTGAAACAAAATTTTCTGAGCAATTTAAATTACTATCTATGGACATCAATGTACACAGATACTCACTTTAACGTTTGTAATTTTTATTAAATTCAGATTAAATGTAAGATTAAATAGCACAGTTTTCTAATATGAGTGTTTTTCACTTTTATTTTATTTAAGTGTTCCTACATACCTAATTTAAACAAAACAAAAGACATAAGGAAAATATTTTTGGGTTCAGAATACGTTTTTTATTTTTCTAACTAACTTTTGTGCCCAGTAAATTAATTTCTATGTTCACTAATGAACACAAATTCTGTACGCAAATGTATTTAACTGTGAACATAATCTTCTCAAACAATGTAATAATATGATGTAAGGTGAAAAAAGTTTTTATTGAAAATACATCTTAACTTTTAAAATAAAACATTAGTTGCATACAATTTAACTTATATGCACATTAATGTACGTACACTGATGCTCTTTTTTTTTTTTTTAAATTAATACCAGGGTTGCTACACACTAAGGAAACTCAGAATATTACAAATATCTAAAAAACCTTATTATGACTCAGACCAGTTTAGTTTTATTATAAAATGCTTAGGATATTTTTAAGGTTTCTAAATATCTCAGACCTGTTTAAAACAACAACTTGAAAACAATATATTTTCTGTAAAACTACATACCGATAAACCTTTTTTTATTTTTAGACAAACGCAAAATTAAAATAAATTACTGTAAATTAATAATAATCACAAAAACGATTAGACAATTTTATAGCAAAATTCATGCTGTTAAGATATAAATTTTTTAAGATACTAATGTTATTTTGTTATTTTTCACTAACCATAAGTTTCTATTATGTAGATCTAAAGTTTAAATTTTATCTATAAACAACTTATTTAGTATTTAATGAATTATTAAGTTGCTCACAGTAAGAAGTGAGAACTGTTTCAAAAGAACTCTTAATAGCTATTAATTTATCAAATATCTATCAAAATACACAATTGAAATTAAGTAAAAATTTTGTTGAACTAATTTTTATTAAGTTTATAAAAATATAGTTACAGTTCACACATTGTTTGTTAGCTTTGCAAAAATGAAGACCATGAAGTTTAGTAAAAAGCCCTCAGTTTTGTATGAAGTTCGTTATTGCGATCAGGATAAATTTAATATCGTAGCTTGTGGAGGTCTTATTACAAACGGTTCTACAAATGAAGTTATTCAATTAACAGGAACTAATTTTCAATCTTCTGTTAAATTGAGCCCAATGTTAACACGGAAATGGACTAGCAAAATGGTTGAAATTGATTCAGTCATATATATCTTTGGTCGTTTTATGGAAAAAAAGAATTGGAAGTCCTCTTATGAAATGTATTCTAGAAAAAGAAAATGCTGGAAAAAATTAGAAGCAATAACAAATCAACAAATGTACTTTATTGTATGTTCATTTATGAAAAGTGTTTATGCGTTTGGCGATGTTTCCTTTGCAAACGGCGATTGGAAAAACAGTTGTTATAAGTTCAACACCGAAGACAATAAATGGACAAACTTAAAAGAAATGCATACTAATAGATCTGATTCCGCTTGCACTGTTTTTGAAGGCAAAATTGTTGTTTGCGGTGGTTATAAAGAGGATGGAACACGTTTAAACACCTCAGAATCATATGATCATCATGAAAATAAGTGGATGTTTCTACCTGAAATGAATGGAAACCACTTTCATCATTCTGCAGTTTGTTTGGGTAACAAAATGTTTGTAATCGATCAAGATTGTCAAAAAGGCTTTGAGGTATTTGACAGTACATCTGGAAAGTTTACTACATTAAATACTAAGCTGTCCAAAACTCGTTTGTATACTACCTCAGCAATAAGTATTGGTAGGAACATTGTTTTGTCTTACAGAAACTATAAGAGTGGGTTTTTAGGATTTTACGACGTTGACACTAATAAATTGACTGTTAAAGATTGTATTACAAACGACAAGATTTTTTATTCAGCTCTTCAAAAGACTCCCAAAAAATAAAATTTAATTAATAATTTGTGCTTTATACTTTATCATTTTTAGATATCAACCAGTACTAAGTAAGAGCTTACTTTATATTGTTTTTCTTAAGTTTTGTTTTTCCATGTAAGCTTTTGTTTGTATAAAATGTTTAAGTTTTATAAGAATTTTCTAAAAACTAAAATAATTTTGTTAAATTAAAGTAAACAAAAATTGTATCAAAACAGTTTCTTTAGAAGTTGAGAATAAATTTACTGATCATTATAATGACTATTCATTCTATTAATAAACTTTATTTTATAACATAAAGTATTAAGACTATACAAACAACTCGAGCACTTATTATTAAGTAAATATTTTATTAAAAATAGATTATTAAAAAGTACACATTATGCAAAAATTGGTAACAACAGCATAAAAAATTAACTTGAATCAAAATATTATAATAAACATGTTTAAATTCGAATAGCAGGATCAATTTTTTTTTTCTTAAATCGATAAAAAACTTTTAACCGCTCTTACTGAAAATTTTTATTTTTTGTATAATGAAAATATTTTTCGTAAAACCGCATTTTCGTTAGACTTTGAAAATTCTCTATAGACTTATTTGTGCAGAAAATAAATATTTGTTTCAACCAACTAATACTTTGTTGTCTTTTTTAAAATAAAGTTTTGTATTTTGAGTAGTCAGAATTAAGCAATGCTTACAACTATGGAAAATAAATAACTGTTTTTTAACATGTTGCTAGTAGTAATACTTAATTTTATATGATTTAGATGCAGAGCAGACTATGTTAACATGTTTTTTGGACTATTTTCACCTAAACTAAAAAAATATATATCAAAAAGTTAAGCAATTATTAGTCTCTCCAACAATTAAAACCATATTGGTGAAAAACCTTCAGTTTTATATGAACATTGTTATTGCATGAGGAGAAATTTGACAAAGTCTACGGAAGGCTTGTGATCTGATGATCGAAGTGGCATGATCAACTCTTTGTTAAACTTAAGCTTGTCTCACGGCAAACCCAAGTCTAGGTTTCTGCTCTGCAAACTTTTGCCGATTTTTGTTGATTGTTCTTAATACAAGCGTACCAGTTGTCTTGCCTAGTGAACAATGTCTTAAACATTTCACGGCAAAAGACAATGCTGGCGTCACTGATCATTACCAGCAAATAGTTTCTTCATTTGAAAGCAAAATAAACCGTTTGAAAGTTGTTGACTGCAAATTTTTCGGTTTTGACTGACTGCAGAGTTCTAATAAGGACGAAACCGGTCTTAGTCTACTGATGTATTGTCGTCTGATAATCGAATTGGCATGATCAACCCTTTGGAAAGTGTACTCAGGAAAGGCTAAATTTTGGAAAACATTAGAAGTTTTTAATAAACGACAAAGATGTATTAGTGTTTGTTCATTTATGAAACGTTTTACTGTATTCAGCGGTTCGTTCTTTAGACAAAGTGGTTTCACAAAAATTTGTTATAAATATAAAGTTAATAAAAATATGTTTACCAAAATTTAAAGAATTACAAAATGGAAAGGTTGATTCTGCTTACACAGATTTTGAAGGCAAATTGTTATTTCTGGTGGTAATAAAAACAAAAAAGCTAAAAAAAAAAAGGTAAAAGGAGTCATGTGATCATCATGATAATAAGTTGATATTTTTGCATGATAGGTTAATGTACATTTTAAACATTCTGCATTTAGTATGGGAAATAAAATATGTGTCATCGATCATATATATCAAACACGTCAAGAATTATTTGGCAATGTATCTAAAAAGTTTACTACATTCAATAATAATAAAAATCTTAGTTGTTGTACATTTGAACTTGGTATAAGTAATAAGCTTTTTTTATTTTAGAGAAATTTTGAAATCAATATGAACTGCGGTTGTTCAATGTAGACAAACATTTATTGATTTTTAAAACTAAATCTTAACATGTAGAATGGGCTTTTCACCCTTAACTAAAGTTTCTTAAAAAATGGTGTTGGTATTTGATTCATTTATAATTATTTATTTTGTTTAGAAATAACAACAGTTACAAAATGAACTTATAATTATCTTTTATTTAATTAAAAGCTTCTATTTGTTCTGTTTAGGTTTTTTTATTAGAGACAACTAAGTTACTAAATAAATTTATCTTTATACAACAAAATAAACTCTTAAATAAAATAAACAAAAAGTTAATATACTAAAAAGTATTAGTTTTTAATTAATCTTCAAAACTGTTATTTTACAATGTACAAACTTACTATTAACAATAGTTAAATTTTTACAGTTTTAAACATAAAAAGGAGTTCATCTTAACCAATTGCATGATATTATCGTAAAAAAAGAGACTTGTTAATTATTTGCTGATGCAATAAACTACAACGCTCTTTGTTAAACGAACTCAACAAACTTTTTACTAATTTGATATTGAATAAAGCTTATCCTTACATAAAATGCATGGCATAGAAGTCACAAAGTTACACTAGAAAACAATTCAATGTACTTAATAACAGAGGATTTTATTTCACATTCAGTCGTAGTTTCTTAATAAATAATAAGTTTAAGCTCCTTGGTTATTTAATACTAGATATGCATACACTTTTCTTGATTAGAGTTTCAAAAAGTTATCCTTTATAATCAAAAGGTTTTAAGTACATAATTTCCTATGGCTAATTATTTTGAGCTTTTTATTTTTTCTTTAGATATAAAATAAAGTGTAAATTAATATGTTTATATTTTATTCAGTATTTTCTAACTTTTTATAATACATATAACAAAAACAATAGTTTAAGAAGTTATGCTTAAGCTAAACTTTAGGTTGAGAAATCACGATACAATTAAATCGTAAAACAAAAATTTAGATGTTTTCGGATAAATAACGATTGAATTAGCTTTCTAACGTCACATTAAAATATTTATTTCTGGTTTGTTAATAGACGAAACTTCTCTCTAAGTTAAATTGCAATACTTTATAACGCTAAAGTATAGATGTAAACTTGCTTTCGAAATTTTAAATGGCTCTGAATATATATTGAAACTCTAAATTAAAATTTTATTATAACAACTACTTTGTGATCTACGACTACGATAAATTTTTACCTAAATTTTATTCAGGACACTTTTAATGTTTATGAAAAAATAATCACTAAACCTTAGAAAAATATTTTTCTCTAAAAACACAAGAAAATTTCAAAAGTTTTTGGACAATCATTAAAGTATTTTAATGTAAAATCTTTAAAAGTTATGTATATGCAAATAGTCAATCTGAAATAAATTGGTATCTTTTATTTAAATTGGTGTACTTACAGTTCCAACCCGCACTATTTCTACCGTTGCAAGATTCCTATTTAAACTTTATTTTTATTGTATTTTGTTTGTTTATTATTTTTTAATATAACAAACTCCTTAATATAACTTAGTCGGTTATCGGTTCTCGAATTCTATTGGTCGAGAACTGTGTAGGTTAGAACTGAACGGTTCTTATATAAATTTGATTTAACGTTTTAATTAAAAATTGAAACTATACGATTATATAAATGTAAATTAATAAAAAAATTATTAAAAAAATTCAAGTTCTTGCTTTATACGAAAACAAGATTGAAGATCTCATCACTCAAGTTGCTTTGCTTCAAAACCAAGTTGGTGTGTTTGAACAATTTTCTACACTTTTTATTATATCATGTAGTTTTGGACACATAAAGCTTGTTTTGATCACAATTATTTTGAAAAACACTTTGTGATGTTTATTTTGAAATTATTGAACATATGATAACCCAGGTTGTCACATTTTAAAATCAGATCTGTGAGTAAATTTAAACCTTGTAAACTTTAAAATGTGCTTCTTAGCAATTTTGCTATGCAGAAAAAAAAGTTTTGAACGTCTATTAAAAATATACATTGTACTTATTTTGGTATGCCATGTAGTTTTGAAACACCTCAAGTCTTTTTTAGAAGAGAAACAAAGTTTCAAACAAACTTATGGAGTATTTTATTCAAATATCAATTTTAAATCCTTTAATTCTAAGTTTTAATTCAAAGATTCAAAGTATATATTGAGACATAAGCGATCAAAAATAGAAACATAAATTGAATAGGTTCTAAAGAGTAACGCAAACTAAAAAGATAAAATAAACTTGGAAAATAAAAACTATTAAAAATTTTACCCTATTTTTTTAGTTAATAACACTTATACCTTTAAATTAAACTAATATCAGAAATACTTATAAACTACTACTAAGTATTACAACTTTTTTATGTACTTCCTATTGTTCTATTTAAATTTGTATGATCTAATCTTAATAATCTTGATTTATATACTGATTTCTTAAGTTTTATATAATCTTTCATAAAAAATTGAATGTAGTAATTACCAAGAAAATCACTTAATTTAACATTATTTTGGTTAAAAAAATACAAAAACTAAAAAAATGTAAAATTAAGTAATACAAACTTTTAAAAAAACAAACTATCTCACACATAATTGATCTATAAATTATAACTTCAATGTCTTAAAACTAATATAGCATAAAGTTCCCTTTAAAATTAAATGTATAAAACGGAAAAAAAATAATGCCGTCGAAGTATTTTATATTTTTCTTCTGACTCTGGTTACTTTATTTTACAAACGTAATTAGAAGATAATAGTTACAAAAACTGTTAGAACAGAAAAATTAATAAGTTTTTAGAATACAGTAAGTTAAATAATATCAGACTCAATTAAATTGAACTAAAATATACTTGGAAACATATTACTTAAGTTTTTAAATTTATCAACACTAGTTGTTTAAATGATTATAGTTACAATAATTACATCAGTTAAAATGAACTGTGCCACAAACATAGTATTGACTTTTGTGTAACTTTAAAATAGAATAAAACAAATAAGCTCTTATACACTAATACTCAATTATAAATATGTAATTTTAAAATATTTAATTAGACAAGATACTCGAGTGAAATTAATTAAAAAACAATTTAATCTATTAATCACATTAAGCAATAAAAATTTAAGTTTTTTTTTTAAGATTACATTTTGTTTATTATACTAATTGGCTACATCAGACTTTATTGAAATGAAGCTACAATTCATTGGACACATACTTTCTTAATCTAAAATAAATTTGTATTGCCTTCATTTAAAATTAAAAATATCTTAACAAGTTTACAAAATAATTAAGTAAGCTTATTACTTAGTACTCAACTTTTCAACTTAGATACTAAGACAATTAATAAATAAATAAAAACATTTACTTTGTTTGTAGATGTTTATTTAACAATATAAAGAAGTCGACGATCAAAAATGTATTGCCATGAAGCAGGTGTCATTTTATTTATAAGAATAGGATTTAAAATAAGTAAATAATTAAAAAAAAAATCAATACAAACTTAATTAAAACAAACATTTTAAATTATATAAATAGTAGTTAGTTATTTATTTAAAATTGTTTGTAACATGAAATTGAAAAAGTATAGTTAAAGTAGTTAATTAGAAAAAGTCTTACATAACATTTACTAAAAACATTCACTTAATAAGTTTGCTCAACTCTACACAAGAATAACCACATATTATTTTTTCAGGCTCGAGAACATGTTCACCAGACCAACTGTTTGTATTTATATTGTAAATGTAGTATCGGGTATCAAAAGTTACAATAACGTTGTTATCGTAAGAATAAGTACAAAATAAGTTAGTTGACCATGGTATTTCAAAAATACTTGCAATAAAAGTAAACTTTTGTGATATTGAGTCATAAACTTCAGATGTTTTAATTGACTTATTTTCAAGATCAATTCCACTAATAACAAACAGTTTGTTTCCTTTTGTAAAAACACCTGGATTACGCCTAGCAATTTGCAAGTCGGGAAGAAATGACCATTTGTCGAGGTAATGGTCATATGACTCAACAGTTTTAAAGATTTTACCAGAAAAATTATAACCTCCCAAAACGACGCATTGACCTTGCAAAACTGCACAAGAACATTTATATCTTTTAACGTTTATATTTGATATTTTCACCCAATTATCTTTGAATGGATCATAAACCCAACCAAAAAATCAAAAATCCCCAAAAAAGTAAATTTTGTTCATAAAAGAACAAATACATACAGAATAGGTGTCTATATCTGGTATAGAAGTTGTATAAGTCCATGTATTTAATTTTCTACAGTAAAATTCAACAGCGTTTAGATTTTCTCCCTTAGAATCTAACCCACCGAAACAGTATACTTTTGAACCAATTACAGCAGCTTTGCAGTAACGTCTTTGTTCTAACATTTTACTTGTTTTGATAAATTCCGTAGCAATTTGTTTGTCGAATTCGTATTCTACACCATTTTGTATTAAATCATCGTTGCTTAAAAACTTTCCTCCGATAAACATTACTTTTTTAGTTTCAAATTCACAACAGTACCAGCGATTTTGAAACTGTAAACTTGCTGCTTTGTCTTTAAAATTAGTTTTACTTTTAATGGCGTTGTAAATAATTCTTCTACAATCAACACAGTCTTTGCAAAGTTTATTATTTTTTATGATGTCTGTCAATATTTCAGTGGTCAACAAAGGTAACCTTATTAACTTTAAAAAAGTTTTCATGTGTTTACATCTTTCATTTCTATTGCAATTTATCCAATCGACTGCTGCATTGAAAAGTTCCAACTCTGAACTTATTTGCAGTTCTTCACAAGACAGTATATCAAATAAATCTTCATATTTAAGTTTGTAAAATGTTGAAGTATCTTCATTTAAGATATACTGCTGCAGTAAAAGATTGCACAAACATTTTTTCAAACTGTTTAATTTATATACTTTTGTAAGCTTGTAGTAGAAAAAGTAGTTTTTCATATTTAGTTTGTCATATATGTGTTGACTTATTACTTTATTTGCCTTTTCACATCCTAAATAGCTAGCTGCTTCCAAAAGTGAAATTAAGTTTTCTTCTTTTATTTGTACTTCGCCTATAAAACATTAAACTCAATATTTGAAAATCTACTTTATGATGATTTAAACTTTTTGAAAATAATAAGCAAAAGCTTTAAGTATAAAAGCAAAATATATTTTTAAATTTAGACTTACCTTTAGTTGCTATTTTAAGCAAAGTTTTAAAATCAGCTTTAGATAAATTAGTAATAGTAATTACATTTTTATTTTTATGAAGCTGTTTTAGATTACTTTTAGTTTTCAAGTAAGCAAAACTATCAAAAAGATTATCTAGGCTTTCATCAGTTTTATAACTTTCTGAATCAAATAAAATTGTAACTGAGTTTTCTTTTGGATTCTTCATTTCTTTTTTTATAATGTTTCCTTTTATATTATTATTATTTTTGTCCCATTGGTAAACGGTTTAAAGCATAGAAGACATTTTTTTCCATATGTATTATACTGTTATTCAAAATATTGAAAGTTATTCAAATTGTAGTTTTTATTCAATCAAAAGGTGATAAAACTAAATAGAAGTTAATTTAACTAGTTTTTACTTAAAATCAGGAACATTTATTCAAAAAAATAAATTTAGGATAAAATTAATTTGATGAACAACATTTTAAAATGTACAAATTTTTATAAAACATTTATATACATAAGTATTAGACATAATGTTTTAACAATGTGCAGAAAGGGTTGACATTAATTTTATTAAAAAACTTTCCTGAGTAAGTTTAAATTTTCTTGAGTCATCCAGATATTTTGATATTCTTAAAAAAAGTTAATTTTAACTTTTTAAAATTAATAAAAGTCAAGTTTTTTACAAACTTTGTTATGCTATGAAATACATTAAAACTAATTTAAGTATATATTATTTGAAATCTAAAAAGAAAAATCTATCATTAGATTTTGTTTAAAGAAATAAAATATCTTTAGTCAGCCTGAGTTTTAAGTGTCTAAAGTGTCAACAAGCCTTTCTGTGTATAACATAAAACTTGTTAAGTTCAAAACATAAAAAAATAAGTTTGTTTATATTAAAGTTCAATAGAACTCTTGAACAATAATTTTTAGTGTATCAAAAAACTATTAATAAAAGTTTATGTTATCTAGTTTTTAGATTATTTAAAGGTACTAATTAAAATTTTTTTTTTGAGAACATATACAACATTATTTTTATATTGAAATTTGTGATTAAAAGTTAATTTATACTAATAGTTTAACTTAGGTTAGAGAAAAGTTACTATTTTAAATTAAATTAAATATTTAAAAAAGATATTTAAAAAGTCAAAAAATTAAGCTTTTTTTAGTTCCTAAATGTAAGATTATTTTATAAAGAATTAAAAACTTTCTGAAAATAGTAAAATTGGTATTAAAATTATCAAAAACTACAACTTATTCCATGACTTCTCTTTTAATTTCTAGGTATTTTTTTCTTATGATAATAATAAAAATAAAACATTTTAAATTTGTAGGTGAATTTACTTAATGTTTTAAATTGTAAATTTTTAGCTTACCATGTATAAAAAATAAAATTAACTGTATGTCTGAGATACTTGCGTTCTGGTTGACTAGTTCTGTGAAACTCATTAATTAAAAAATTAACATTTAAAATTTAAACAATACATTCCACTGCAGTTATATTAAATTTAAAGATATGACATGTTAAATCTGAAACTAATTTTTAAAGAAAGTAAGAAACTTTCCAATTAGTATTTTAAATAATAATAAATCAAGTTTTTACATTATAGAATTAACTAACTAAAACTTTAATTATTTAACCAAATAAGTTATTTTATGTTGGTTTATGTTCACGTCTTAACTACGTGGTCTCCAGTAACTTACTAAACTTACTACTATACTTATGATTAGTAAATAGTATGCTAACAGTAATAAATCATAAAGCTTATTTCCAAGTTATAAATAAAGCAAGCTTTGAATAAATGCAATTTACTTTATTTTCAATAATAATTCTTAGTTCTGAAGAAAGAAACTATTAAATCACGACACAAATAAAATATAAAAAGTATGAACAATCTTTAAGTTATATAAATACTAACATCAACTCCGCGATGTAGACGTTTTCTTTATTATCGAAACTAGAAATAAACGTTGAATTTAATCGTAACTTGAAGTGCGGAATAACTAGTTAACCAACTAAGCAACTAACGCGTATTTGAAAGACAGACGCAAATATATACGCATTGAAATGGATATTAAATCCTAAAAATAAAAAAATGTTTGTTTCTAATAATAAAACTATTTGTTTTTTTAATACAGGAAGCACGTTATGAAAACAGTGATAAAAACTTTACGACATTTGCTTTATAAAAAGAAAATGAAATGTTAATATCATTACAATTATAAAAAATGCTAGTCTAATATAAACTAACTTTAATAATGTCACTGGCTGTTAAAACATACAGCAGTACTAAAACATTCATTTGTTTTAAAATGTTCTACAAGTATAAAAAATTTACCCTAGCCAATGTGGAAGGAATAAGTCTTTAGATAAAAAAATTAAACTAGTTTTTAATTATTTTTGTAAAGATTTTTGATCTGTTTTTAGAAAGTAAATTACGCTTACACTTTGGATCACAATAACAGTAAGAACTTTCTAAACTTTAGAGTCAACCTTCTGATATAGTATATTTGCAACTGTTTTGTTTGACAACAATTTTTGTAACATATATAACTTACCTTCCCAGAACTTAAAAAATGGCTTTTCAAAAGTTTGCTTTCCAAAAAAATACTTATATAAAATCGTTAATAAGTTTTTGTGTTTTTATAAGCAAAGTGAAAACTTTTATTTTCGGTTTCGTGAAATATAAGAAAGTATTTACTTGTTGAAGACTGGCTTACGTTCAATTTTTAGTATTATAAAATTTTACAAAAATCTAAAGAACTCAATTAGTTTAGTTTTAAATATGTTTAAGTTTTTATAAACTCATAATCATCTAAAATTTAAACTTTAAAACCGTTTTATTAGGAAAATATTTATTGCCATATCAAAACTAGAACAAAATTTAAAATTCCAGAGTTTTCTTTTCGTTTTAATCTAACAAAAAAGTATTCTAAATTTATTTTGAAAACTTTAAACTAGCTTGAGCATGCTTTAACTATATCGAGTTTTTCTAAAAACTTTGAATTATCCGAGTTACCTGTGTACCACCTTCTTATATAGTTTTAATTTACAAAATTTCTCAAAAGTGTCTTAAACTAGATTGCAACTGATAAGATGCAAAAAAGATAAACCAGATTCGCCTAAAATAATTAATTAAATGAAACCAATACTAAACTTTTTACATAAGATGGATTAAAAAGAAGTTTTATAAAAAATCTAGTGACTTTATATAGGAATGTTTTAATTAAAAAAAAATAAAGTTAAGTAGTAAAGCATAACTTTAAATTATAAAAAAAACTGTAAATTAGCCTTGAGATAAGTTAGGATATATCAAAGTTTTTAAGTTTAAGTAGAGTAAGTAAAAATACAAGCATTGATTATTTATTTTACACATAATTGATCAAAAAGCTATAACTTCAATGTCTTAAAATTAATATAGTACAAAATTCTTTTAAAAATTAAATGTACGAAGAGAAAAAACAACTAATGACGTCGAAGTGTTTTATATTTTTCTTCTCACTCTAGTTACTTTACTTAATAAACGGAATGAGTAAATATAATTATAAAAACTTTAAGAACAGCAAAACTAATATGTTATTAAAATACAGCAAGTAAAATATTATTTGAGTCAATTTAATTCAACTACAATATACTAAGAAACATATTCTTTAAACGTTTAAATTTGTCAAAACTAGTGGTCTAAATGGTTTTAGTTACAATAATTATAGCACTTAAAAAGGACCGTACTACAAACATAGTTTTGATTTTGTGAAATTTAAAATAGAAAAAAACAAATGAAAAAGTATATACTAATACTCAATTATAAAACTGTAGTTTTAAAATATTCAATTAGACAAGATACTCAAGTGAAATATAATTAAAAAACAATATAATTCACTAATCATAAAAATCAATAAAAATGTTAGTTTTTTATTGGTAAGATTACTTATTGTTTAGCAATACTAATTAGCTACATATAAATTTTACTGAAACAAAATTACAATCCATTGGACACAAACGTTCATAACATAAAATAAATTTTTATCGTCCTAACCTAACAATCAAAGAATATAAAAATATATTTGAATTTTACACAATATTTAAGTAAGCTTGATACCTTAGTGCTCAAGTTTATAATTCTACTACTACGACAATTAAAATGTTAGACTACGGTAAATAAAAATACTTAATCGGTTTCTAGAGGTTTATTGAACAACAAAAAGTTATTGGAAATCAAAAATGTAGCGTTATGGAGTTGGTGCATTGATAGTTTGAAGCAAAAGTATCAAATTAGTACTATAGATATAACATGTACAAAAATAATTAACAAAATTTGGTCAAAACAAACATTTTCAATTTTGTAAGTTAAAGTTAGTTTTTTTATTTAAACTTGTTAGTAACATGAAATTGAAAAAGTATATTAAAAATAATTATTTAGAAAAAGTTTTAGATAATATTTACTAAAACTTTCACTTAATAAGTTTGCTCAACTCCACACAAGAATAACCATATGTTCTATTTTCAAAAACATGCTTATCAGACCAACTGTTGGTATTTATATTGTATATATGATAGCGGCTACCAGAAATTACAATAATGTTGTTATCGTAAGATTGAGTACAAAATAAATCAATTGACGGTATTTCGGAATTACTATCAATAAAAGTAAACTTTTGTGATATCGAGTCATAAACTTCAGAAGTTTTAATTGAGTTATAATCCAGATCAATTCCACTAATAACAAACAGTTTGTTTCCTTTTGTAACAACACCTGGACATCGCCTAGCAACTTGCATATCTGAAAGAAATGACCATTTGTAGAGGTAATGGTCATATGACTCAACTATTTTAAAAACTTTATCTAAACAGATTACACCTCCTACGACAACGCATTGACCATTGAAAACTGCACAAGAACAGTTATATCTTTTAACGTTTATAGCTGATATTTTCACCCAATTATCTTTAAATGGATCATAAACCCAATTATTGTAGCTAGAATCTCCAAAAAAGTAAATCTTATTCATAAAAGAACAAACACTAACAAATAAATGTTTATATCTGGTAGAGGAGTTGTATAAGTCCATGTATTTGATTTTCTACAGTAAACTTCAACAGAGTTTAGACTTTTACCCTTAGAATCTTCTCCACCGAAACAATAAACTTTTGAACCGATTACAGCAGTTCTGCAGTAACGTCTTTGCTCTAACATTTTACTTGTTTCGATAAATTCCTTGGCCATTGGTTTGTCAAATTCGTATTCTATACCAATTTGTACTAAATCGTAGCTGTTAGAAAACGTTCCTCCGATAAACATTATTTTTTTTTTTTTCAAATTCACAACTGTAAAAGCGATTTTGAATCTGTAAATTTTCTGATTTGTCTTTACAATTATCTTTACTTTTCATAGCGTTATTAACAACTTTTCTACACTCAACACAGTCTTTACAAAGCTTGTTGCTTTTTATGATGTCTGTTAATATTTCAGTGGTCAGCAAAGGTAGCCTTATTATTTTCAAAAAAGTTTTCATGTGTTTACTCCTTTCAACTTGATTGTAATTGATCCAATCGATTGCTGCATTGAATAGTTCTATAACTGCAAATAAGTTCTAACTCTGAACTTATTTGCAGTTCTTCACAAGACAATATTTCAAGTATATCTTCATATGGTAGTTTAAAAAATGTTGAAGTGTCTTCATTTAATAAATACTGTTGCAGTATAAAGTTGCATAAAAACTTATTCAAACTTTTCAACTCATATAGTTTTGTTAGCTTGTAGTAAAAAAAATTGTTTTTCATATTCAATTTGTTATAAATGTATTGACTTATTACTTTCTTAGCCTTTTCACATTTTAAATGACTTGCTGCTTCCAAAAGTGAAATTAAGTTTTCGTCTTTTATTTCATTTTCGCCTATAAAGCAGTTCAAAAAGTTAAATTATTGCAGTAACATGAAAGTTTTTTAAATATATTTGTATAAATTTTAAATTATACAAACACAAATTTTTACTACTAACCGTCAATTAATAGTTTAAGTAAAGTTTTAAAACTAGCTTTAGATAAATTTGTAAGAGTAAATAAGTTTTTATTTTCATCAAAACACTTTAGATTACTCTTATTTTTAAAATACACAAAGTTATCAATAAGCTTATCTAAGCTTACACTAGTTTTAAAACTAAAGCTTTCTAAATCAAGTATCATACAACTGAGTATTCTTCTGATTTTCGTATAAATTTTTCTGAACTTTTCATTTCTTGTGTATTAACACTTATTTTAATACTATTATCAACTTTTTTATCATTATTATTGTCCACATGATAAACGGATTTAAGCAAAGAAGACAATCGTTTTCCCATGTTTTTTTATACTGTGTTGAACTAAGTTAAAAACCTGTAAAATAAATTGCTTTTATATTATAGTTTCTTGCAACCTAGTTGAAAGTAAAAACATTATTTAAAGATACTAATGAGTGTTTAACTTGTTTCAATTTTAGATTTTTTAAAATTAAAAATGAAATTGTAAAGCTTTTTTTGACACTACTTTATATTTATGCTTAATGTATAATAATTTATATAGCTAAAGGTTCTATAACAAACATAAGTCTTTCTGTTTTCTTTATTAATATTGTTTAATTTTTATGTTGATAAACAACTAAATAATAAGCTAGTTTTTTTCTAAAACTTTTCTACCGCTTAATTATTTTTTTTCAACTTGACAAAATATTTGTACGCAGAATGCAGCTTTACAGTTTAAATTAATTAATGAAATGTTTTTCTACGCACATCACATGATTTAGTATATCATAAAAAGCATAATGACTTTTTTTGATTAATCTATAATTTTTATATGTAATATAAAACGAATGTTTGCACAACTCAAAAGAATATATTGGCACTAAATCAATTATGCTTGGAACTAACAAAAATTAAAATAGTACGTTACTTATTATCTAATTCAAGGTTTTCCAAAACTTTTTTGCAAATGGCCCCTTTAAAGAATTTGGAAAAGCAATGGCCCCCTTCAACAAGATTACTCATAAACTACGATAAAATGCACATGAGACCTTTTTTTTTGCCTTTCATCTGCAACTCAAGAATATCTAGTGTAAGTTATTGCCTCATGGCCCCCCTGTGGCTCCTTTACTGCTCATGGCCTCCTGAGTATCTTTCATGGATACTTGGCCCACTTTGGGAAACCCTGATCTAAACAAATTTAAAAATTGCAAAATTTGAAAACAATAACGAGAAGCAATAATTGATTTAATACTTAACAAAATGTAAATTAATATAGTAAAAGTCTTATATATGTGTAGTACTATACTATATGTTCAAAAATATAGAAACATTTCAGATCTAATTGACTCTAACATTAACTATTCATATATATATAAATATATATGGATATAGTTTTTACAGTTATAGTGTAGTGTACAACCACACTAAAATCTATAATTAGATTTAAACCTAACTTTGAACTAAATGATGCTTAAAGGTATTATGTACTCCTTTTAAAAACTAGGCATGACTTTTAGTGTATTATTTCAAAGTAATGGACATATCAAACACTAAAAAATAAAGAACATCATGTTTTAAATACACAAAAAGAAGTCATAACTAATACACAAGTATTAAATCTAATAGGAATACACTGAACTATATAGTTATATTAAGAACTTATTACTTTTAATAATGGTCATAAAATAAAGGTGGTAAATACTATTTAAAAAATAACTTTACTTTTTACAATGTAATAATAAATAAATTCAGTTCTGGAACTTCATCTGGAAAGTCTTGACTGGAATATAACTGCAATCAAACTCTGACTGGTCTATAAGGCTATCTCTTACAAATGAAAACTTTCTTTAGATCAATTTGCTTTCTGGTTGACTGATTTTATGATATTTTATGTCCAACTATATGGAACAGCAGTGAAAGCAGTACTCCTTTAAACTTCCTCTTCTTGCCATTTTCAAAGAAATCTCACACTACCTATGCTTTTTCCTTTTTGCTCAAAAAGAATGTCAGATTACTCTTTTTCTTCTTTTTACTAGGTAAATGGTGCTGAAAAGTAATTTTTATTGTCAAACAGTGCAACTTCCCTTAGTTTTATATAATAACAACAGAAAAAAAAATGACAAAAAATAAATAATAGTAAACTAGTCTTAAAACCAATTAAATAGGAAATATTTAAATAGACAGTAATTAGACAACAAAATACTTCTTCAAATTCAATAAAAATAAAAAATAAGTTCAGTTGTGGATTTCCATTTGGAAGGTCTTGACTAGAATATCAATGTAATCACACTGTGGCTGTTTGGTATAACTATCTATTGAAATCAAAACTTTCTTTAGATCAATTTACTTTCTGGTTGATTGATTATATTACACTTGATGAACTAAATGGAACAGCAGTAAAACTGGTATTCCTTTACACTTTCTCTTCATGGCATTTTTAAAGAGAATCTCAATCTACCTTTACTTATTTACCCTTTTTGTCGAAGATAAACTTATCTCACTTTCCTTAATTGCTAAGATAATGGTAAGTAATTTATAACTTCAAACATGAAACTTCCCTAGTTCTCTAGAATAACAGCAGAAAACAATCTGAAGCATACCAAATTTTAAATAGGTAACATTTAAGTACACAGTAATTAGTCAATAAAATGTTTCTTAAAATGGTCTAAATATTTTTAAAACTTAGTAGTACTCAAAATTCTATAAAATCTTTTGCAGAATACTTTTTTAGCAAAAATTTTCAATAAATAGGCAAAAATAAAGATCAACATTATAATGCAAACAATTTTTTCAGCTAGAAATACCATCCAATTGTCATGTTTATGCAAACCCCTATAATACGAACTCCGAAAAAAATCAGCATGTTACTGGTCTTTGCTGTCTTAGTTACTAATAAATATTGCTTTTTCTTTAATGCTATTGAATTCAATAGTTTACATAATTTTAACATGACTTACTGTGACTTAAAATTTGTCACCATTTTTTGTGATCGACTTTTGATCTACTTGGCTTTGTGGAGTTTAAACTAGTCAGCTCTAATATGACTTTGTAAACTTGAAATTTGTTAGTTCTATTTTGTTTTTTTGGACTTAAAGTTTGTAAACTCTTTTAAGACTTTGTTGACTTACACTGGGACAATACCCTTTGCTGTTTACATTTAATATCCCTATTGTATTTTTATCAATATGACCCTTTGTTGCTTTATGGTTTTTTGAACCCCCTATGTCTTTCGGTTAAACCTCAAGGGCTTTAAAAAGAAATTAAAAAATGTGAGTATTGCTTCTTAAGATTAAATGAAAGCTTTATTGTAAGGTTTCTTTAATTCTAATTATAACTAAATTCAATACAAAATGAAAATATCGGATATAACAATATCAGATAAAATGTGATAGATACTGCCTTAAAGACCAAAGGTTATTTGTACAAGTAGAAACTGTTTGGGTAAAATACTGTATTGGTCTTATTTAACTGTTACTTAAAATACTGGTGATTCTTTACAATGAGGATATAATTTAAGGTTATAATGTAGTGTGCAACCACACTAAAATTTCAATTATAGTTAACTTACTTAGAATTAAATTATATACAAATACGTTTTTTTCTACTTATAAAAACTAGGCATAACTTTTTTAGGTTATGTTGTCTCTTTAATAAACATATCAAACATTAATTATTGAAGAAGATTATATTTAAGACAATATTTTAAATGTGGTCAAAACATTTACACAAGAACTAAATCTAACAGGAATAGACTATAAAAATGTATAATTAAATTGAAAATTAAGTACCTTAAACTGAAATAAAAAATCAATTATAGTTAATAAACGTAATATAAAAATAACTATACAATAGAAAACGTAAAAACAAATAGTTAAGTTATGAAACTACTTCTGAAAGTTCTTGACTAGAATATAACAACAATCACAATGTGGCTGGTTTATATAGCTATCTCTTATAAATGTAATATTTTTATAATTCAACTTGCTTTCTGGTTGACTGGTTATATAATATTTAATGTTCAACTAAAAGAAACAGCAGTGATATTGTATATGGTATTACATTAATAGATCAGTTTTGTCTAAATACCCATTTCCAAGAAAATTTCCTACGAAAACTATTTGCTTATAATTTAAAACAAAAATCACTAAATAGAAATAACATTGTTCAAAAAGCATTTTACAATAAAAATAAAATTATAAATAAACTCTAAAACTACAATTTTACTCAAATCTCTTCACACACTCTCTATAGCAATCTATTTATGCAACATTACAGCAAAAAAACTTGCTTTCTGATGTGATGACTTTGTATTACGAAAATGGACAAATGATTAAAATGGTCAAAATTTAAAAGACAAAATTAAACACCAGGGTTTTTTAAAGCTTTAATTTTAAACTCTTCTGCTTGAAATTAATATATCAATTTAAAAACTCAAATAAAACTTTGGTGCATCCTAAGATTTTTGTGCTCCCTTAAATAAGTTAAAAAAAAATTAAATAAAGTTGTGCTCACTACTGTACAGAGTTGAACAAATTAAAGACAAATAACGTATAGCACCAAACCATGTTCAAAAAATAAGTTCAGTTTTAATCTGTTTATAACAACTCTAAATTAAAATTAAAAAGTTTATTTCACTTGAAGCGTTTATTAGTTTTTACCATAAAAACATTTATTATTTTATTCAAAATAACAAAAAATTTAGTAATAAACATAAAGATTTATTATGAAATAAATACGACCAGCTAACTTGTTTTTTAAAGTTAAATACAAATTATCAAGTATTATTGCAAAATAAAGTTTATTAATCTTTAATAGTATAAAATAGTATAATAGTAATAACAGTATAATCTTTAATAGTTCTTATATAAAATATTTTGCTAATTTATATTGTTTTTAACCGCACGAACTGCATGAGTTTGATATAAGAGTTCTGTCTTATTTAAGATTAATACGTTTTAATTCGGATTAAGTTACACAAACCATTAAAAAACCTTTTGAAAAATTGAAAAGTTTATTATTTTATAAGTAATTCATTAAAAAAAAAACAAAGTATCACAAACAAAGTATCATTACTTTTGTGTGCAATGGAAAACACTTGCGTTTATTTTCTTTACTAGATAAGTGTTATATAAAAAACTTACTGAATCAAAGCACTACACACACTCTTTTTTCAGCTAATAACTTTCTTTTGTAATAAGAAAGTTATTATAAAACTGATAGAAAATCACTGGTCGAATGCTAATATGTCTTTTTTACATTTTTATCCAAATTAGTAAATTCATTTTTTTGTTATAAAATATTATGCAGGCATACAAAACAATATTAACCAAATAAAACACATTTATCGAAAAAAAAATAGCTTTAAATATATTCATGTTCAGCGGGCCATGTTTACATGTTATCGGGCCGCAGTTTGCCGACCCCTGAGCTAGCCTGAGCATGCTTTAATTCTATTGAGTGTTTCAAAACCATATTTAGTTTTTTATAGAAATTTTAAACTATCCGAGTTACTTTAGTGGGAAACAGCCTTCTTATATTAATTAAGAGATTCATAAGACTGTCTTTACCAGGGTTGCAACAAATTAAAAGCAAAAAAAAATCTTGTTTAAGCCTAAAAAAATAAGTAGAAAAAAAAATAACACTAAATTTTTTTAAACAAGCTGGATTATTAAAATTTTAATATAAAATCAAATTGACTTCATATAGGAAATTTTTTTTTTAATTTAATAAAATTAAGAAGTACAGTTTAACTGGGGATTAAACTGTGATTTAGCGTGAGGTAGCCTAGGTTATATTAAAGTCTTCAAATTTAATTTAAGTAAGTCAACATAAACGCATTGAATTTTTATCTTGCATATAAATCATAAAAAAGTTATGACTATAGTATCTTAAAATCAAAATAGCCTAAAACTTCCTAGAAAAAAAAAAACTAATGATGTCAAAGATTTTAATAACTTATATCCTATTTTCGTAACTCTATTTTAGAAACATAATGAGAAGGGTATACATAAAAAAATTTATAGAACTGCAAACTAAATATTTTCTTAAAAAACAGCAAGTCAACAGTGTTTTAGTCAATTAAACGAATTTCAAAATATACTTAAAAATATATTATTTTAGTAAGTATTTAAATTCGTCAAAACCAGAGTTATTTAAGGGATTATATTTTCAATACCTATAGCAGTTAAGACGGACCGTTTTACAAATATAGTTGACTTTTCTTATAGTCTTAATTATAATAAAACTGAATAAATGAGCAAGTATACTATTACTTGACAAAAGAATTACATAGTTAAAATATTTAGTTTTAAAAGATACTCAAGTAAAACTTGTAATCGATAAAATTAAAACAAGTGAATTTTAATTCACTATTCATAACAAGCAGGTAAAGTTTTAGTTTTTATTTGTTTTGGTAATATTACTTATTATTTAGCTATATTAATTTGCTACATGTGAACCTTATTGTAACAAAGTTTCAATTCATCGGACACTAAAGATCATGTAATAAAATATATTTTTATTGTCCTAACCTAGGAATAAAAAAAATATATATATTAATAACTTAACATAATATTTATGTAAGCCTGACAATTTGGTGCTCAAGTTTTGAATTCCACTACTACGACAGGCAAAATTTTAGACTAACGGTTAATAAAAACACTTAACTGGTTTATGGAAGTTTATTGAACAATATAAATTAATCGACGATCGAAAATGTAGTGCTATGGAGATAATGTATTAATATTTGAAAGCATAAGATTTAAATAATTATAATAAAATATAATATGTACAAAAACAATCGATACAAACTAAATCAAAACAAACACTTAAAATTTTGTAAATGTTGGTTACCTTTTTTATTTAAACTTGTTAGTAACATTAACTTGAAAGATATGTTAAAAAAAGTTAATTATGAATATTCTTAGATATAATTTACTAAAAACTTTCACTTAATAAGCTTGCTCAACTCCACACAAGAATAACCATATGTTCTATTTTCAAAAACATGTTCATCAGACCAACTGTTGGTATTTATATTGTATATGTAACAGCGGCTACCAGAAATTACAACAATTTTATTATCGTAAGAGTGAGTACATAATAAATCAGTTGACCATAGTATTTCGGAATTACTATCAATAAAAGTAAACTTTTGTGATATCGAATCATAAACTTCAGATGTTTTAATTAAGTTATACTCGGGAACAATTCCACAAATAACAAACAATTTGTTTCCTTTGGTAACAACACCTGAACAACGCCTAGCAACTTGCATATCTGAAAGAAATGACCATTTGTCGAGGTAGTGGTCATATGACTCAACAGTTTTAAAATTTTTATAAGAACAATTATAACCTCCCACGACAACGCATTGACCATTGAAAACTCCACAAGATGATCGATATCTTTTAACATTCATATTTGATATTTTCACCCAACTATCTTTAAATGGTTCATAAACACAGTTATTGTAGCTAGAATCTCCAAACAAGTAAATTTTACTCATAAAAGAACAAATACAAATATACCAGATGTTTAGATCTGGTAGAGGATTTAGGTAAGTCCATGTTTTTAATTTTCTACAGTAAACTTCAACAGAGTTTAGATTTTCTTTCTCAGAATCTTCTCCACCAAAACAGTAAATTTTTGAACCAATTACAGCAGTTTTGCAGTAAGTTCTTTGCACTAACATTTTACTTGTTTCGATAAATTCCGTAGCCTTTGATTTGTCAAGTTCGTATTCTGTACCAGTTTGAATTAAATCCCGGTTGTATAAAAACCTTCCTCCGATAAACATTACTTTTTTGGATTCAAATTTACAACTGAAGAAGCGATTTTGAAACTGTAAGTTTGCTGTTTTGTCTTTAAATTTAGTTTTATTTTTGATGGCGTTATCAACCATACTTTTACACTCAAAACAGTTTTTGCAAAGCTTATTGCTTTTTATGATTTCTGTTAATATTTCAGTGGTAAGCAAAGGTAGCCTTATTAATTTTAGAAAAGTTTTCATGTGTTTACATCTTTCATTTCTATTGTAATTGATCCAATCTACTGCTGCATTAAAAAGTTCCAATTCTGAACTTATTTGTAGTTCTTCACAAGACAGTATATCAAATAAATCGTCATATTTTAGTTTGTAAAAAGTTGAGATATCTTCATTTAAGATATACTGCTGCAGCAAAAAATTACTCAAAAACTTTTTCAAACTTTTTAACTTAAATAGTTTTGTGAGCTTGTAGTAGAAAAAATAGTTTTTCATAGTTAATTTGTTATATATGTGTTGACTTAATACTTTCTTTGCTTCTTCACATTCCATGTGATTTGCTGCTTCCAGAAGTGTAATTAAGTTTTCTTCTTTTATATTAGTTTTTTCTATAAAATAATTTCAAAAGTTATATCATTACAATAGCATAAAAATAATTAAAAAATATATGTAAGAAATTGAAGAAGAAATGTATAATTTGTTTATTAACTTACTGTCAGTTGCTAATTCAAGTACAGTTTTAAAACTAGCTTTAGATATATTAGTGAGAGTTACAACATTTTTATTTTTATAAAAATATTTTAAATCACTTTTCTTTCTAAAGTAATTAATACTTTCAATAATTTTATCTAAGCTTAAACTAGTTTCGTAACTTTCTGATTCCAGTTTAACTATAACAAGGCTCTCTTCCGGCTTTCGTGATACGGTTTTCATTTCTTCTTTGGTACTGTTTTCTTCAATGCGTCGAGAAATATTTTTATTGGTGCTTCTAGACTTGTGCTCAATGGTATTGAACTTTGAATTAGCTTTTTTTATCACAATTTATTATCTTATTTAAGAGTATTATAAATACCTATAAGATAATAAGTAATTTTAGAATATGAAAAGAATATTTGCATGATTCCAAAATATAAGCTTGCAAAAAATCAGTATGTTTGGATTAAAAAAATAAATCAGTAAGCCACTTAAGATTGTATTTATTTAACTTTATTCATACGTCATAATTCAAATTTATTTCCTAAACTGTTAACTTATCAATTTTTTTCAAACTTCATTTAACATTTACCATTTGAAAATGAAACTAGTATACCTTTGAAAAGCTTTGTGAAATAAAATATCAAATAAAAATGAGTAATCTGTTAATAATAAGTTGTAAATGGTATATGAATACGTTTAAAAGCATTTCTATGATAGTACGTATAAAAGAGAAATAATGTACAATTTAGCAGCATTATCTTTTTTAATGAGTTTATTGCAAAAATTGCAAGTTATTAAAAAATGATTAGATGTTACAACATCTTCATACAATTAAAAACATAAACAAAATAAAACTAACAAAAATAAACTATATCATAGTTATAAATTAATTTTATTGAAAATAACTTTATTAATCTAATACTTTACAGGGTTGTCATTTTTTGCCAATAAAACTGTACTAAATCATCCTGAGGTTTATCAAACACCTTAAAATAAAATAAAAATTTGAAAGTGATTAAAACTAATTTTTATCAAAAAATAAGGTTATAAAATTTTACAGAATCAAATTCAACGAGAGCTTACTTATATTCTAGAAATGATACTTTCTAAAATTTTAAAAGTTCTTAAAACTACAAAACTGTCCTGAACTGTCCTAAGTATCCTAACCGTGTGTAAACAGTTTTTCTGATTACTTATTTAAAAGAAGAAACAAACAAGATCTCCCTAAATTTATTATAATGTAACTAAAAAAATATATACTCATGATTTTTTTAAACTTGCATCAAAATAAAATTAAACAATGGTCGCAATTAAGATGACAACTTAGTAACATTTTGATAACGTAAAAGAATAATTTTCATAATTTAAGGTTTTTTTTCTTAATTTTTAATAAATATCCGAAATTCTATAAAAACAATTTAAATTAAAATCCAGGTTTTTATTATTTGTAATTTATATTTTATACACATCTTGAGCTAAAGTTTTTTCAGGTTTATACTCACAACCAATATTATTATTTTTGTTGATCAACGATAAGAATATACATTAGTTAATAAGCTAAGATTTTTCAATATATTTCTAATTAAAAGCAAGCCTGAGTAACATAAAATCACTCTGATTTACATCAAGCTATTATGAGTTGGTAAGCTATTTTTTGAGCACAATTAGTAGAAAATAGTTCAACAATACCTTATATCAATCAATATTAAATACATAAAATTGTAGTTTGATAACTAAAAGACTTAATAACTTAAAAAAAAAGATTAAGCTATCCAGCTAAGTCAGGTTTCTTTTCTAAAAAACTATCTAACCTGAGCTAGATTGCATTTTCACCTAAAACAAACTAGCATGTATAACCTGAAAATAGGTAATCTATTAGACTTTTAAATTTTACAGTCATGTATTACAAATATAATGTGGAAAAAAATTGTGCTTTTATTTCTTTTTAAAATTATGTTCTAAACTTTTACTTTAAACAGTTCTACATATTGTAAGCTTAAAAAATGAAATGTTTATTTAAAAATTTAAAATTTACATGAACTAACTAAGGTGAACAACAATTTAAAAAAGAAAAATTTTTTTAAATACTTGTGTACATAAGAATTAGAAATAATTTTATACAATATGCAGGGTTAACTTTATTTTGATGAAAAATACTGTCTTGAGTAAACTCAAACTGTTTTTAGTACTACTAATTTTATGCATTTCTTATAAGAAAATATTTTTAACTTTAAAAAAATAGAAAATTCTGCTTTATCTAACAAAACTCGTTACCTTATAATATAAAGTTATACTGAATCAAAACCAACTAACTCTCATTCAAAATCTAGAAAAAAATCTATTTTAAATTTTTTTTTAAAAACAAAAAACTATTCTTAGTCAGCCTAAGTCTTTTTTAAATCCAAAATGTTCTGATTTCCCGAGATTTTGGCAACCCTGAATTTTTACTAAACTTATACTTATAAACCTGGTTAAGTTCAAACATAAACAAAACAAGTTTATTTAAATAAAAATCAATAGAAATCTTATTTGTTTTCTTGTTTGTTTTATTTTTTGATTTTTAATATATTATATTTACAACTACTGAAAATTTATTTTACTTGGTTTTTAAAAAGTATTAAAGATACTATTGTAAGTGTCTTTTTCATAAATATATCTTAAGTTAATATTATATAACATTTTTTTAATTTAAGACTTATTTTATAATTGTAGTTAAATTTTGGTAAGTTTTAAGCTAATTATAAATTAAATTAAGTATTTTAAAAACTATTTAAATTATCATATTATTATTTAGTTTTTTCAATTTTAAAATTATAGATTTTTTGACAAAAAAATTGAAAATTTTTGACAAATAGTGAAACTAATAAAAAATTGATTAAAACTAAAGGTCAACCGTTGAGTTTTCTTCAATTTCTATATTTTTCTTTCAATTAATACAAAATACCTGGTTTTTGCAGGTTTTTTACTTAAATTTTAAAAATCCAGGATACCAGGTTATTTGGGCAAACCAAAAGTTTCTTGTATGTGTAGTATTAAAAGTTAAAAAATAAGGAAAACTATAACACTAACTATTCATATCATGTATATATATATTTATAACTATGTATATTATAAACAAAGTTTTTGTGTGTTTTTATATACATATATATTTAGACAGTTTATACAGTGATTGTGTAGTGTAACTAAAAACTATATTTAAATCTAAACTTTACTTAGATTTTAATTATACTTAAATGTATTGTGTACTTAACTGTTATTAATAAATTTTTTGGTCCATATTATTTAGATGTCAAACACTAAAACATTAAGAGCATCATTTTAAAGAAAATACTTTTAATTTGATTAAAATTTTACAGAAAAACTAAATCTAACAGGAAATACTACAAAAAAGTATAATTTAAAAATAAATTAATTAACTTGAATTAGAATAAAAAATAAATTATAAGTCATATGCACTATTTAAGAAAAATAATAAGAAATAAAGATTTAAGAAATATAAACAGCATAATCAATATAAAAATAAAAAAAAATCATTTCTGCAACTCCACCTGGAAGGTCTCGACTATAATATCACTGCAATCACACTGTGGCTGGTTTTTTAACTATCTCTTAAAAGTGTAAACTTATCAATTCGCTTTCTGGTTGACTGATTTTATTATACTTGATGTTCAATTATATGGAACAGCAGTAAAACTGGTATTCTTTAAACTTCCTCTTCATGCCATTTTCAAAAAGAATCTCAGTCTACCATTCCTCTCTTTTTTTGCTAGACGAGAATATAATTTCACTCTCCTTCCTTTTTGTTATGAAAAGTGTAGTAATTTTATTGTCAAACATTGTGACTTTTAATAGATCTTTAAAGTAACAGCATATAAAAAAAAAACTAGTCTTATAACTAATTAAAAAGCAAACTTTTAAGTAGACAGTAACTTGACAACAAAATGTTTCTTTAAATGGTCTGAATTTCTAATATTTTGAAAACTTAATAGTACTTAAAATGTTCTAAAGTCTTTTGCGGAATAAACTTTTAGCACAGATTTTCAATAAATAGGCAAAAAATAAGATCAACATTATAATGGAAACAACTTTTCAACTAAAAGTACCTTCCAATCGTCACGTTTATGCAAATCACTATAATAAGAACTTCGAAAAATTTCAGCATGTTACTCGTCTTTGCTGTCTTAGTTACTAATAAATATCGCTTATTCTATAATGCTATTAGGAATCAAGAGTTTACATAAATTTAACATAACTTACTGTGATTAAAAATTTGTCACCTTTTTTTGTGACCAATTTTTACTGTAAACTTAAACTTTTCAGTTTTTTTAAATAATATTGCTCGCTCTATTTTAAAGTTGCTAAGCAATTAATCAATGACAAGCTTTTATCTATATTTTTTAAGTTAAAAAAGAATATTTGCATATTTATGAAAAATGTATTAGAACTATCAATACTCTTGTGATTAAGTTGGACTTATATTTTGTCAGTTCTATTTTAAACTTGGTATACTAAGAATTTTTCATTTCTAATTTGACTTTGTGGACTTAAGGTTTGCCAATTTTTTTTGACTTTTAAGGTAAAAGTTTGTCAGTTCGTATTTGACTTTGTGAACTTAAAATGTTTCAGTTCTAGATGGGTTTTGTGGACTTAAAATTTGTTATTTAGACTTTGTGAACATAATATTTGTCAGTTCTATTTTGGCTCTACGGACTTAAAATTTGTTAGTTTTTTAAAGACTTTGTGGACTTACACTGGCACAATGCCCTTTGCTGTTTACATTTTAATAACCCAGTGGTATTTTTATCAATGTGATCCCTTATTGCCTGATGATTTTTTAAACCCTCTATGTCTTTTTAGTAAAACCTCAAGGACGTTAAAAAGAAAATTAATAATTATGAGTATTTTATTTTGAAAACTAAATGCAAGCTTTATTGTAAAATTTCTCTAAATCTACTTATAATAAAATACACTATGAAATGTCAGACAACTAACAATGTGAGATAAAAGTATGATAATTACTGCTTTAAAAATGAAAGGTTAAATTAACAAGTGGAAATTTTTTAGGTAAAATACTGTCTTGGTCTTATTTAATTATTACTTGAAAAACTGATGATCTTTTACCGCAATTTAGGGTTATAATGTAGTGTACAACCACACTAAAAACAATAATTAAATTTAAACTTAATTTAGATTTAAATGACATATAAAGATATCCTTTACTAAATATAAAAACTAGTTATGATTTTTGGTGGTTGTATTATAAATTAAAGTACATATCAAACACTAAAAATAGGTTACATTTTACTTTAGAAAATACTTTAGTTCTGGTCAAAACTTTAAGAAAAGAATTTAAACTATAAGAAATATACGTTAATATCGTTTAATTAAATCAAGTTTTAACTACCTTGAATTATAATCAAAAAATCAATTATTAATTATAAACATCTTTTAAATAGAACTTTACATTTATATTATAATTACAAACAAATTCAGTTCTAATACTCCATTTGAAGATTTTGACTAGAATGTAAATGCAATCACACTGTCACTGGTTTATATAGCTATCCCTTAAAAATGTAAACTTTTTTAGATCAACTTGCTATCTGGTTAAATGATTTTAAAACAATAATGTTCAACTAAATGGAACAGTAGTAAAATTAGTATCCAGCATTACCAGGTCTGCTTTGTCCAAAGACACATTTGCACGATAACATTTTTTCAAAAAAAAACTTTTGAACCGATGACATTTTTGCAAGCGGGGAAAAAGACAAGAGAAAATGATAATAAATAACTAAATATTTATTAAGAATAAAACTACCGGTACCGACCAAAGATAAGATTTAGGATTAACAGTGATAGTAAAATAAGATAAATAAAAAAATTATTAGTTTAAAAAAAAATAATAATAAAAAGAGGATAAAAAATATAAAACTAATAGTAAGGTCAAGGATAACAGTGATAGTAAAATAAGATAATTAAAAAAAATATTACATTAATTTCCAAAAATATTAAGAAGAAATATAAAAGTTACAGATCAAGGGTAAAGGTGAGGGTAAGAGTGATAGTCAAATAAAAGGTAAAAATTAATTAACAAAACGATTTAGAAGAAAAAAAAAATCAGGGCTAAGTGTTTGACGCAACATGAGTAAATAATAACAATACTAAAAGTCAACAGAAATAGTAAATATATTAAAAATTAATTAAATAAAAAAAGTTTCAACTTAAAGAAAAACTGTCTTGGTCTTATTCTAATCTTTTGTTACCTAAAAAACTGGTGATTCTTAATCTGGAGTACACCAATTATAATGTATAGAATTGGTTATAATAAACTAAACAGTTTGTTTAAAATATGTTCAAAAAAATAATAAATAATTAATAACATTAACCTAACCAATACTGATATTAAATAATATTTAGGGCTAGTCTACATAAAACTAGGAATGACATGAATGAACAACTACAAACACTATCAAATACATGAAAAATTTAATACTTTAAAAATCAATTTAACTATGGTCAAAATTTTTACACAGAAGCTAAGTCTAACAGGAATATTCTCAACAATGTATAATTATATTAAAAACTAACTACTTGTAATTAAAATCAAAAAACAAAGTGTATAAGTTATTGACATTATTTAAAAGAAAGTTTTACAATAAACAATAAATTAAAAAAATATTTCACTTCTGGAACTATATTTGTAAGGTCTACTAGATTTGTAAGGTATGTCTGTTCACTCTCTGTTGCTGGATTTTATAGCTCTATATTAAAAACCTACACTTTTCATAAAATCATTTTGCTTTCTGGTTGACTGATTTTAAATTATTTGATGTTCAACTAGATATAAGAGCAGTTAAACTGTTGGTCAAATACACAGTATTAAAATTTTATTTAGAATATTTTGACCTAATGTCAATAATTACGTTACTTTAGTAATTAAAACAGTTTCAGATAAGATTTTTTCAAGTATAACTTATTAATATGTACTTATAAAGTAATTTCAGTACAAACTGTTTAGTTATGTTATTCAAAAAATACGCCTATATAAAGCTTTTAAAAGCTGTTTACGATATCTGTGCAGTGTAGGTAGATACTAAACAAATCAATTTTTTTTTTCATATAGTTTTTATGTCTCTGATTTATATCGAAAAAAAGAACTTTATTTAACTTGTTTGTATTTTGTCAAAAGAAACTACAGTACTAATAAATATATATTTTTTGAAATTGAAATTTATATTTATTTTTGCAAACTTTTAAAGTTAACATATTAAACAAGAACTTTTTAAACCTTTTTGAATTTTTTTCAAATTTAAATATTATATAAATTTAATTTTATTTGTTTTTGTTCAAACTTATAGTAAAACCACAATAAATCTCTTACAAAATATCTTTTTTTTAGCTACAGATGTATTTTACTTATCTATTAAAAGTTACCATCAAAAAATTTAAAATCTATTTATTATATTAGTTTTATTTTTCTCAAAATTAAATTTTTATTTTGTTATTTTTAAGTCAATAACGATGATATCGTAACTAAAAGTGTTTATACAATTTATATTGATTTAAACTTGTTGTTTCTTCCTATCTAAAATAGTATTTAGTTATTGTTAAAATATTTTTTCAAAACTAGTAAACTTATATTTTTTTACACCTATACCTGTAATTAGTTTGCTTGTTTGTTTAACTATTTTTGCTAACAAATTACCTCTGACCTTGGGTCATGGAAAATATCAACTAAAAAACATTTTAGTCATAAAATACTAACCAATTAAAAAAAAAGACTTAGCATTTTTGCTACTATACTACAAAAGCGGTTTCAAATAAGTAAGAAGTAAGATAAAAAACTCATCCTATTAAAAAAAATTAATACGAAATGTGAATGATATTTGTTTTATATCTACAGTATCATAAATGATGAACAACCAACAACTTTTTTATGAGCATTTTAAGTTTAAAATACATGATGTAACACACTTTTCGTTTATTGTTGCAAAATTATATTTAGAGAATGATGTTTTTTAACATAAAATAAAGTTATTTAATTTTTCCGCATTTTTTAACCAAAGGGTTTTATTTGTTAATAATTTTTCTGAGAAAATTATGTGAGGATATAACAATTATATTACTCATATGTTTTTGTATACAGTTTTTATTTTAATTTTTCGTTATTTTCAAGTTTGTATTGATTTATTTTATTAATTTTGACCTTAATGTTTTTAAATAGTTTTAAAATTGTATTGAATTTTTGCAAAATTTTTAATCTTTTATTTTTTTTTTGTAGAATTAAGCGTACTTGTTTGAAACGTTTACAGTTGTAGAGAGAATAGTTGGACTAAAATTTTTGTACCTAAAATAAATTATAAACTTTTTAAACCAATCATTAGGAACCTTACTGTAGGTCACACAAATTGCACAGTGACATCTTGTTTTGCTTGTAAGCTTTTCAAACAAATAAAACAATAATCTCTATTAGTTTTGTCTAAGTTGAAGCTTTTTAGTAAGAATAACATTTAGGAGTGTATCAAATAAGTCTTAAAATATGTTGTAAAATAAAGAAGTTGTTTGCTGTTGTTATTACATTTTTATAATTCTCTTTTTTGTAAATTAAAACAAAGATGGATAATTAATTTTTAATGTCAGAGGTTCAAATAATTTATTAAGAGTTAGCTAAAATACCTATAACAGGGTCGAACAAAACCTGGAATCCTGAAAATACTTGGAATCTGACTATGATTAAAAATATAGAATTTGAGAAATTTTAAAAAGAAAAATTAAGTTTAAAAAACACATTTAAAGTAGCTATCAGTATCTTTTAAATGTTGTTATACTATTTTAAATTTTTTTTTTTCAAGAAACTTTAATTTAGACTAAAATTAAAAGACTTTAACATCAATAATGGTTTACTATCATATCTAGCCAGCAATAATTTCTAACTCGATCATTTCCAGCTTTATCATTTCTAACCCGATCACTTTTACCCCGATCACTTCTACCCCGATCATATCTAACATGATCATTTACAACTTGATTATGCTAACCCGATCATTGCTAACCTGTTCATTTCTAAACCGATTACTTCTAATTAGATCATTTTAAACTCTATGTGTATATATTATTTATTCTTTATTGTTTTATCAAAAATTTATTTATGATTTTGTATGAGTTAAATTTGACTTTTAGTAAGAAAAGATCGGGTTAGAAATGATTGGGTTTGAAATGATAGCGGGTTATAAATGATCTACTCCTATCATAGATTGAGACTCAAAATTAAGTAGGTTTTTTAGAGGGGCGCAAACTAAAAATTTAAAAATATATAAATGTAATAAAATTTATCATAATGAATATTAATTTTAAAATTAATAAAACTCATTTTTTTAAATTATACCCTTTTTAGAAATATATTTTAACTCAATGTTTTCCAAACTTTTTTTTTAAATAGCCCCCCTAAAAAAAAGCTATGGCCTTGTTGCACCAATATTACTCAAAAACTAGTACAAAAAACACCTAAAACCTTTTCTCTTCATCAGCAATTACAGAATATCTAGGGTAACTATCTGATGACAAGACACCCTGCGGCTCCTATACTGCACATGCCCTCTGAATATATGTCGAAGTTTCCGAATAAATACTTTTTAACTACTACTAACTATTGGTACTTTTCTCTGAATTTTCTGACATTATAAATTACTTTGTATAATACAATCTGAATATTCTTAATACAAGCTAGCTTACTAGCAACTGTTGCTGAGTATAAAAATTAGTTTTTGCTACTAAAGTTTAATTATTTTGAGTAATTTAAATTAGTTTTATACGTGAAATGTTTGTGTACAGATAGTTATATATAAGTTGAGCAACTTAGTATATAATGAAATATATCTAAGAGCAAACTATAGATAATTCTCTTACCAAATTTTATACTAAAATAGTTTTAATAAACATGAAGTTTTTTTTAAATAACTAAAATAAACTATAAACAACCAATAGTTAAACTATATAATGAAATTCTTTTAAAAAAAGAATTTCAGTAAGGTTTTCTAATTTTTTTTTTGAATAAACATAATAGGTTATATATTAGCAGAATATTTAATAAGACATTGAGACTTTTTAAACTGTATACACTTTACTAATCATTTTAACACTTATTTTTGGATTTAAGAACTTTTATCATTTTTTTCTTGCTAAACCTTAACAAAACTTTTAGAGTTAAAATTGTTAATCTTAAGATTTTTTAGTAGATTATTGCTTTTGCAATACTATATTTTGTAACTTTTACAGGTTTGCTACTTTTTTGTAACAAAAAATAGGCTTAGATAGTAGAAACTGACATAAAAAACCTAAAAACTAGAAGCTAAATATATGATAAAATCTTAAATTTTGTTTTAATCTTCGAATCTAAAATTAAATTAAGAATAGTCTTTTTTTGCATAAGTATATAACTTAAGATAGCTTGCTCTAAAGAAATAAGCTTATACTTCATTGGACAGTTACGCTTAAATCTACGACATGCTTTATTGTACAAACTTAATTAACTAATATAACTAAAAAGTTTATTGATAAATTTACATAATGGGTATGTAAGCCTGATAGTTTGGTGCTTAAGTTTTAAATATAAAACAGAAATTGTTAAAATCTTAATTGAAAGTTTATTAAACAAAAAACATTTGATTGGTATCTAGAAGTTTTATTAGACAAAATAAAGAAATCGACGCTCAAAAATTATGCTCTTACAAACTGGTGTACTCATGTTTAAAGCAAAAAAGTTTAAAATAACAAATTATTTAAAATGGGTATATTAAAAAATCAATACTAATTTAATCAAGGTAACTTGTTTTTAATATATTTACTGTTAGTAAGTAAATGTTTTAAAAGTTGTAAGTACCACCGAGTTAGAATATATATATTTGAGTTGTTTGAATTTGTGCAGAAAATTGTTTACTAAATACTTTACTTAATAAGCTTACCCAATTCAACACAAGAATAATTGTATATATCTTTATCAAATTTAAGAAAAATTGGTTTTGATTAACTGTTAGTGTTTGTATTATAGAAACAGTACCGGTTGTTAAAAGTTACAATAATGTTGTTATCGTTAGAGTGAGTACAAAATAAATTATCTGACCATAATATGTTAGAATTGATTTTAATAAAAGTAAATTTTTGTGATATCGAATCATACACTTCGGGAGTTTTTATAAAATTGCGTTTGAGGTCGATTCCATAAAAAACAAACAATTTATTTCTTTTTGTAACAACTCCAGCCTAAGATCTAGCAACTTGCATATCAGGTAGAAATGACCATTTGTCAAGGTAATGGTCATATGACTCAACAGTTTTAAAAACTCTATCGGGACAATATTTACCTCCTAAGACAACGCATTGACCTTGGAAAACTACGCAAGATGAGTAGCGTCTTTTTTTATTCATACAAGATATTTTCTGCCAACTGTTTTTTAACGGTTCATAAACACAATTAGAATATCCAAATAAGTAAATTTTGTTCATAAAAGAACAAACGCAAACGTTATTCGTGACTAATTCTGGGAGGGGAGCTAAAGGAGCCCAAGTGTCAGATCTTCTACAGTAAACTTCACAGGAGTTTAGAAATCTGAATTTAGATGCGTGACCACCAAAGCAATACACTTTTGAACCAATTACAGCGGACTTGCATTTATATCTTTGCTCTAACATTTTACTTGTTTTGCTATGTTTTAGTGCATTTGATTTTCCAAACTCATATACTATACCAGTTTCTATAGACTCATCGTAATAAAACTCTTCTCCGATAAACATTACTTTTGTGGTTTCAAATTCACAACTGTAAAATCGATTTTGAAACTGTAAATTTGCTGCTTTGTCTTTTATATTATTTTTACTTTTGATGGCGTTATTAACCATACTTTTACACTCAAGACAGTCTATGCATAGTTTATTGCTTTTTATTACATCTTGTAATATTTTAGTGGTCAGCAAAGGTAACCTTATTAACTTTAGAAAAGTTTTCATGTGTTTACTCCGTTCAATAAATTTGTAATTTATCCAATCGACTGCTGCATTGAAAAGTTCCAGCTCTGTACTTATTTGCAGTTCTTCACAAGACAGTATATGAAATAAATCTTCATATTTTAGTTTGTAAAATGTTGAAACGTCTTCATTTAATATATACTGTTGCAGCAAAAAATTGCATAAAAACTTGTTTAAACTTTTCAACTTATATAGTTTTGCTAGCTTGTAGTAAAAAAAGTAGTTTTTCATATTTAATTTGTTATAAATGTATTGACTTATTACTTTCATAGCCTTTTCACATTTTAAATGACTTGCTGCTTCCAAAAGTGAAATGAAGTTTTCGTCTTTTATTTCATTTTCTCCTATAAAGTAGTTTAAAAAGTTAAATTATTGCAGTAATATAAAAGTTTTCTAAATATATTAATAAAAATTATAAAGTATACAAACAAAAATTTTTACTACTAACCGTCAATTAATAGTTTTAGTAAAGTTTTAAAACTAGCTTTAGATAAATTTGTAAGAGTAAATAAGTTTTTATTTTCATCAAAACACTTTAGATTACTCTTATTTTTAAAGTACGCAAAGTTATCACTAAGCTCATCTAAGCTTACATTAGTTTTAAAACTTTCTAAATCAAGTGTAGATACAACTGAGTCTTCTTCTGATTTTTGTATAAATTTTTTCGAACTTTTCATATCTTGTGTATTAACACTTTGTTTAATACTTTTATCAATTTTTTTATCATTATTATTGTCCACATGATAAACGTATTTAAGCAAAGAAGACAATCGTTTTCCCATGTTTTTTTATACTGTGTTGAATTAAGTTAAAAACCTGTAAAATAAATATGCTTTTATATTATAGTTTCTTGCAACCTAGTTGAAAGTAAAAATAAATATTCAAAGATACTAATGAGTGTTTATTTTGTTTAAATTTTAGATTTTTTAAAAGTCAAAATATAATTGTAAAGTTTTGTTTATCACTACTTTATACTTATGCTTAATTTTTAATAATTTATATAGCTTAAGGTTTTATAATAAACTTAAGTCTTTCTGTTTTCCTAAATAATACTGTTTAATTCTTATTTTGTTAAACAACTAAATGATAATTTTTTTTTGATAAATAAATATTTTTTTTATAAAATATAAAACGAATGTTTACACAACTCAATGAATATATTGACACTAAATCAATTATGCTTGGAACTAACAAAAATTAAATTAGTAAGTTGCTAATTATCTACAAAAATTTTCAAATTGAAAAATTGGAAAACAATAACGAGAAGCAATAATTGATTTTTTACTTAATAAAAAGTAAATTAATAAAGCAAAAGTTTTATATATGTGTTTTACTATACTGTATATCAAAAATTATAGAAAAATTTAAGATCTTTTTGACAGTTATACTAACTATTAATATATTTATGGATACAGTTTTTACGGTTATAGTGTAGTGTACAACCACACTAAAATCTATAATTAAATTTAAACTCAACTCTGTACTAAATAATGCTTAAAGGTATTATGTACTCCTTTTAAAAACTAGGCATGAATTTTGGTGTTTAATTTCAAAGTAATGGACATATCAAACACTAGAAAATAAAGAACATCATGTTTTACAAAAAAAAAAAAACAAAAAGAAGTCATAATAATTACACAAGTATTAAGTCTAATAGGAATACATTATGACAATGTATAGTTATTATAAGTTTTTATTCCTTTTACTAAAAATCATAAAGTAAAAGTGTTAAATACTATTTCAAAAACAACTTGTCAATATGCAATGTAATTACAAATAAGTTCAGTTCTGGACCTCCATCTGGAAAGCCTTGACTGGAATAAAACTGCAAACACACTCTGGCTGGTTTATAAAACAATCTCTTAAAAATGGAAACATTCTCTCATCAACTTTCTTTCTGGTTGAATGATTTAATTAAATTTTTTTGTTCAGCTATATGGAACAGCAGTATAAGTGATATTCTTTTAAACTTCATGCCATATTTTAAGAAAATCTCACTCTTCCTTAACTCTACCTTTTTTTTCGAAAAGATTATTATTTTACTCCTCTTCTTCCTATTTGCTAGGATAATGGTGAGGAAAAGTAATTTTTATTAAAAAACAAATATTTAAGTAGGCAGTAGTTTGACAACAAAATGTTTCTTTAAATGGTCTAAATTTCTAATATTTTTAAAAACTTAATAGTACTCAAAGTTCTCTACGTTTTTTTGCAGTATATTTCTTTAGTGAAGACTTTCAATATTAAGGCAAAAAAAAAAAGATAAGCATTATAATGGAAATAACTTTAAAAAAAAAACACCATCCAATTGTCATGTTTGTGCAAACTTTTATAAAACAAATTCCTAAAAATTTCAGCTTGTTACTGAACTTTGCTGTCTTAGTTACTAATAAGTATTGCTTTTTCTCAAATGCTATTAGTATTCAAGATTTTACATTATTCAAACATGACTTACTGTGACTTGTGACCCACTTGTAATGTAAAATGATTTTCATTTTTTTTAGATATTTTTGCTTGCTCTACTTTTATCTTGCTTAACAACTAAACAATGACATGCTTTTAACTAATGTTTAATTTTTTTTAAGTTAAAAAAGAATGTTTGCATAGTTTTAAAAAATGTATTAGAATCGTCAATACTCTTGTGATTTAGTTGGCTTTATATTTTTTCAGTTCTTTTTAAACTTTTTAGACTTATAATTTATCACTTCTTATTTGACTTTGTGGATTTAAAATATGCAAATTTTATTTTGAATTCTGGGCTAAAAGTTTGTCAGTTCGTATTTGACTTTGTGAACGTAAAATTTTTCAGTTCTATTTTGGTTTTGTAGACTTGAAATTTGTTATTTAGACTTTGTGGAATTACACTGGTGTTTACCATACGCTTATTGTATTTTTATCAATATGATTCCTTATTGCCTGATTGTTTTTTAAACCCCTATGTCTTTCTAGTTAAACCTTAAGGGATTTATTAAACTTTCTCTAAATCTAATGATAATTAAATGCACTACTAAATGAAAACGTCAGATAAATAAGAATGTTAGATAAAAATGTGATAAATACTGCTTAAAAATATAAAGTTGTATATACAAGTATAAGTTGTTTGGGTAAAATACTGTCTTGGTCTTACTAAACTGTTACTTAAAAGAGGGTTCGGTTGTTGGTGTGACGGAATTACCCTTTTTTTTGCTAACTCAGTATCTTATTTTAATATTTATACCCTTAACCCTAACCCACCTTACCCAAACATATCAAAAATTAATTAAAACAAAAAACTTTTATAACTTTTTATGCTGGCTCAGCAAATATCTGGGGATTTGTGTAACAGCAACAAAAGGACTCCTTAAAAGACTTGTGATTATTTACTTTGAGGATGCAATGTAGGAATATAATGGATTGTACAACTGCAAAAAAAAACAACACTTAAATTGAAACTTAATTTATTTCTTGATGATACTTAAATGTATTTTGTACTACTAGTCATGACTTTTTTAGGTTATATTTTCTCTTAAAGAACATATCAAAAACAAAATAATAAAGAAGATTATAATTTAGAAAATATTTTAAATGTGGTCAAAACATTTACACAAGAATTGAATCTAACAGGAATATATTATAACAATGTATAATTAAATTAAGAATTAACTAACTTGAACTAAAATCAAAAAATAATTATAGTTAATAAACATAATATAAAAAATAACTATACACTAACAAGTATAATAACAAATTGGTTCAGTTCTGAAACTACATCTGAAAGGTCTTGACTAGAATATAACTGCATTCATACTGTGACTGGTTTATTTAGCTATCTTATATAAATGTAAACTTTATTTAGACCAACTTTCTTTCTGGTTGACTGGTTATATAAGAGTTCATGTTCAACTAAATGGAACAGCGGTGAAACTGGTATACTAGTTTTGGTTTTCTTCAGTTTTGTCTAAAACACATTTGCAAGAGGAAAATTTCCAACAAAGAAACTTTTGAACCAATGATAACTTAGCAAGAATGGAAAAAAAAGTATAAGAAAATGATAATTAATTGCATGAAAGTTCGTAATAAAAAAACTCTCGATCAAAGATAGGGGTTAGAGATAACAGTGACAGCAACAAAACATTTAGTTAAAAAATTTGTATTAATTTTTAAAAATAAAAAAAAGAACATAAAAAGTTTACAGACCAAAAGTAAGGTTGGGTAGCAGTGATAGTAGAAAAAAAACTAATTTAGAAAAAAAATAAAGAGGTAAAAAATAACAACAGTTACTAATCAAGGCTAAGTGTTGGATGTAACAGTGGTAACAAATATATTATAAATAAACTAAATCAAAAAAACTCAACACGTTTAAAACTGTCTTTAATTTCCCCTTTGGTACTTTTTTCAATATAACCCTCTATTGCCTGTTTGTTATACTAAATTTTTATTCTCTCTTATAATCCTTAAATTTTAAGCGCTTTTAAAAGAGACAGACTGTAAATGTCAATATTGCTTCTTAAAAATCTAATGCAAGATAAAATGAAAAAAATTTCCATACATAGTATTAAATAAAATGTTAAAAAAATTACATAAATATAATCATGTAAGATAAATATGTAATAAATACTTCTTTGAAAATAAAAGGTAATATAACAATAAAACTAATTCGGGTAAAATCTTATCTTGGTATCATCTAACTGCTGGCTAAAACACTGGTAACCAAAGATGTGTATTTTAAAAAACTAGGTGGAAATTTGTTAAAGTCCTTTAAGTTGCAGCCAGTGACCACCCTGCAATTACAATTATAATTAACTATATTTATTTTTAGGTCATAGTGCCTTAATCACTCATTTTACAATCTATTTTTAACATTTTGCAAAAAAAACTAAGATACCAGTTGTTTTTACTGTTTTAAAAGATTCAAATTAATTTTTAAGACATAAGCGATCAAAAAAAAGAGACTAAAAATTGAATACATTCTATAGAGGAACGCAAACTAAAAAGAAAAAACAAACTTATAAAATTAAAAGTATTAAAACAATTTTCCGTATATTTTTTTCAATTAATAAAACTTATATCTTTATGTTAAACTATTGCATAAGCACTTTTAAACTACTACTAAATATTACAATTTTTCTTTGTATTTCCTATTATTTTATTTACTTTGTATAATCTAATTTGAATATTCTTGATTTATGTATTTATTTCTTAAGTCTTACAAAATTTTTTATAAAAAATTGAATGTAGTGATTAGACAAAAAAATAACTTAAATTAACATATTTATGTTTAAAAAAATACAAAACTAAAAAAATTATAAAATTAAGTAAAACAAACTTCTAAAAAACATAAATTTGTAGAATAATTTTTTATCTATCTTATACTACTTTTGTTAGCTAAATTTTAGTTTAAAATTATCATACTTATTTAAGGTACAAATGTTCAATACTTAAGAAAATAAAAATTCATATTTGAAGAAGATATTCTGTTCCATTCAGGTTGATTTTTGTACAAATAAATAAAATATCCTTAGTCAGCCTGAGTTTTAAGTGTCAACAATCCTTACTGTGTATCAAATTTATACTGAATAACCTTGTCGAGTTTAAAACATAAACAAAACAAGTTTTTTTATATTAAAAATCAATAGAACTCTTGAACAATAAGTTTTAGTGTATCATAAAACTATTAATAAAAAATTATGTTATCTAGTATTTAAATTATTTAAAGATACTAATTAAACATATTTTTCAAAAACACACACGAAATTTTTATTATATAAAAGTTTGTGGTTAGGAGTTAATTATAACAATAGTTAAACTTATGTCAGTAAAAGGTTAATATTTTAAATTAAATTACATATTAAAAATATATATCTAAAAAATCAAAAGATTAATTTTTTTTTAAGTTCCTAACTTTAAGATTATTATTATAAAAAATTAAAAACCTTCTGAAAATAGTCAAATTGATATTAAAATTGTCAAAAACTACAATTTATGCCATGATTTTTCTTTCAACTTTTAGGTATTTTTTCATTAAAATAATGAATATAAAACATCTTAATTTTGTAGGTTGTTTTACTTAGTGTTTTAAATTATAAATTTTTGGGTCGACATGTCTAAAAAATAAAAATAACTGTATGTTTAGCATAAACAAAATATGGTGGCCTTTATAAATTTCAAAATAGTCCTGCAAAACTAAAAAAATATTTTGTAATCAAAACTAGTCAGAGTTATTTTGATTTTTTATTATCATAAATAAATATTTCACTATCAATATACTTAAACTTAAGAAATATTTTTCTTTAATAAAATTATAAAACAAATGTAAATCCTTCTAAATTTATGTTTGTAAAACTTATCAAGTAACAGCTTGTCATAGTGAAAAAGGTTATAGTTATAGTGATAAAAAAAATTAGGTCTTTCAATAAAGCTGGTTATATAAAACATAATGTATAAAACATTTTTTTACTTGTTTATTTACTCTCATTTAGTATCTTAAAAACAGTTATAATTCTTAAAAATCTTAAGACTACCCAGAAGTTTTTATAAAAAAAACTTAGTTTGCATTAAATATAAAAAACGTTTAACTAGGCTTTAATGTCTTAAGTTATCTAAAATGTTGAAGTCAAAAAATATCATGAGTGTTATGAGTATGTTGGGTTTGAATTTCGTACAAAAGTTTTTCTTATATTTTATTTTTATATATATATCATGAAGTATTTAATAAGAATATTAGGTTGCTATAACTATAAGAGGCAGCAGCTGTTCAACAATATTACTAAGATCAAAGAGCTACAATCATTATCATCAATTATTATAGTCATAATATTCAAAACCATAAGTGTTGTTTGTTGTTATATCACATTACCAGAGGCTTTAAGTTAGTAGATTAAAATATAGAAAGGTTTAAAAAAATACTCTACAATTAGACTATTTCAGTTTTGCAATCATAACTAACGGTTTTAGTTGTTTGTGTAGTATTATTTGTCATTTAGCCATATTAATTGGCTGCATGTAAACATTATTAAAATAAAATTTTATATTTTTGGACACCTACTTTCATAATCTTTTATTTATTCTTATGTCATAATTAAACAATTAATATTTCATGGAAACTATATTGATAACTTTGTGAGTTTTTAGGAAAGCTCTAAATCTCGGTGTTAAAGTAGCAGAGACAGTTTAAACGATAAACTACAATAAATAAAAACATTTGATATGTACGTAAAAGTTTATTGAACACTATAAAGAAATAGACACTGAAAAGTAATACTCTAAGGAGATGGTGTATTGGAATATAAAAGCATAAGTTTTTTAAAACCAAATAATTAAAATAGTTTTAAAGAAAATTGGTAGCAATCAAATCAAGGTATATCATTTTAAATATATTAGTTGTTAGTAAGTAATTTTTTTTAAAGTCGTTAGTTGCATTGAGTTCAAAAATAGAAAAAATAAGCTTTTAAAATTAACTTAAAAGAATATTTATAAAATTTGTTTACTTAATTAGTTTGCCCAATTCCACACATGAAAAACCAAATATTCTTTCATCAAATTTATAAAAATATAGTTCTGACCAACGGTTAGTATCAATGTTGTATAAAAGGTACCAGTTATTAACAGTTACAATAATATTGTTATCGTTGGAGTGAGTACAAAATAAACTACTTGAGTATAAAAAACTTGAAATATTTTCAATAAAAGTAAACTTTTGTGAAATTGAATCATATACTTCCGAAGTTTTCAAAAAATTACATTCCAGATCATTTCCGCAAACGACAAACAATTTATTTCCTTTTGTAACAACTCCAGCTTTAAATCTAGCAACTTGCATATCTGGTAGAGACGACCATCTGTTACGGTAATGGTCGTATGACTCAACAGTTTTAAAAATTTTATCGAGTCTATGTTTACCTCCTAAGACAACGCATTGACCTTGGAAAACTACGCAAGAAGAGTAGTGTCTCTCTTTATTCATCTTAGATATTGTCTGCCAACTGTTTTTTAATGGATCATAAACACAGTTATTGTAGTTAGAATATCCAAATAAGTAAATTTTGTTCATAAAAGAACAAACACAAACGAAATGCGTATCTAATTCTGGAAGGGGAGCTATTGGAGCCCAAGTGTCAGATCTTCTACAATAAACTTCACAGGAGTTCAGAATATCGTAGTTAGAGTCTAGACCACCAAGGCAATATACTTTCAAACCAATTACAGTTGACTTGCAATTAAACCTTTGTACTAACATTTTACTCATTTTGATGTATTTCGGTTCATTTGATTTTCCAAGCTCGTATTCTAAACCACTTTGTACTAAATCGTCGTCAGAAAACTTTCCTCCCATAAAAATTATTTTATTAGTTTCAAATTCACAACTGTAAAAGCGATTTTGAAACTGTAAATTTGCTGCTTTGTCTTCAAAATTGTTTTTATTTTTGATGGCGTTATCAACTATACTTCTACACTCAAGACAGTCTTTGCAAAGCTTATTACTTTTTATGAGGTCTGTCAATACTTTATTGGTAAGCAAAGGTAGCCTTATTAACTTCAAAAATGTTTTCATGTGTTTACATCTTTCATTTCTACTGTAATTTATCCAATCGACTGCTGCATTAAAAAGTTCCAATTCTGTACTTATTTGCAGTTTTTCACAAGACAGTATATCAATTAAATCTTCATATTTTACTTTGTAAAATGTTGAAATGTCTTCATTTAATATTTACTGTTGCAGTAAAAAATTGCATAAAAATTTATTCAAACTTTTTAACTTATATAGTTTTGATAGCTTGTAATAGAATAAGTAGTTTTTAATAGTTAATTTGTCATATATGTATTGACTAATTATTTTGTTTGCCTTTTTACATCCTAAATAATTTGCTGCTTCCAAAAGTGGAATTAAGTTTTCGCTATTTATTTCCAATTTACCTAAAAGGCATAAAAATTAATAATTTAAAATATCTTTTTTGAAAAACTAAAGCAAAATCTTTAAGTATAAAAGCTAAAAATATTTTTTTTTATTTAGACTTACCGTTAGTTGCTAGTTCAAGAACAGTTATAAAACTAGCTTTAGATATATTAGTGATAGTTGCAACATTTTTGTCTTAATTAAACTGTTTCAGATGACTTTTAATTTTTAAGTAAGCAAAACTATTAAGAAGCTTATCTAAGCTTTCATCAGTTTTATAACTTTCGAAATCAAATAAAATTTTAACTGAGTTTTCTTTTGACTTTTTCATTTCTTTTTTTATAATGTTTTCTTCAGTGTTATTATCATTATTATTGTACCATTGGTAAAAAGATTTCAGCATAGAAGTCAATACTTTTCCCATGTTTGATACTGTGTTGTAATATTAAAACTACCTGTAAAATTAATATGCAATATGTGATAGTTTTTGCAAGCTAGTTATAGATAGCAAAATTGTTTTAAAATACTTCATGACTTTTAATTAGTTTAAATCTTAGACGGATTTAAAAATCAGAATGCTTTTTTTTGAATTTTGTTTAATACTTCATTATCTTCAAAACCGTAAGCTATATGAATTTATTAAAAATTAAGCATTAGGTTTTTATAATAAGCTTGAGCTTTTCAGTTATTCTTAATAACATTGTTTGCTCTATCTTTTACTATTATGATGATTTGTACTCAACTAATATCTAAATTTTATTTTAAAATACTAAAATAACATTAGCTCAATTAAAAAGATATATTTGCAAAAAACCAATTATATTTGCATTTGATAAAAGTTAAATTAATAAGTTACTATTTATCTTAAAAATTAATTTTTAATAAGCTTTTCGTATAATTATTCATTGAAAACTTTATCAAGTTATTTATTTGAAAGACAACAACATGAAGCAATAATTGAGACTAATACTTAATAAAGTGTAAGTTGTTAAAGCAAAAATTTTATACATATATATGTATGTGTAGTACCATATATTCATAAAGTAAGAAAACTATAAATTATATTGCTTCTAATAATAACTATTCATGTCATGTGTATACATATATAAATATACATGATATAAACAAAGTTTTATGTGTGTTTTTATATACATATATATTAAGACAGTTTATACAGTAGTTTTGTGGTGTACAACCAAACTAAAAGCTATAACATTATAGGTCTAAACTATTCTTAAACGCATTGTGTACTAACTTTTAAGACCAAGCAAGAATTTTGGTGGTTGTTACTATATACTATTAAAAACATTTTGGTGCATACTAATTAAGATATCAAACACTGAAAATAAAGAACATCATTTTTAAGAAAATACTTTAAATGAGATTGAAGCTTTTACGCAAAAACTAAATCTAACAGGAAATACTACAACAAGGTATAATTTAAAAACAATTTAACTGTTTTCAATTAAAATAAAAAAATAATTATAAGTCATATACACTATTTAATAAAAAACTATACAGTTCATACAATATAAAAATAAAAAATAAGTTCAGTTGTGCAACTCCACCTGGAAGGTGTTGACTATAACATTTCTGCAATCACACTGTGGCTGATTTATTTAGCTATCTCTTAAAAATGTAAACATTCTCTTATCAATTTGCTTTCTGGTTGACTGATTTTATTATACTTGATGTTCGATTATATGGAACAGCAGTAAAACTGGTATTCCATTTAATTTTCTTCTTTTTGCTATTTTCATTAGATACTCACTCTACCATTCTTCTCTCTTTTTGCTCGACGAGAAAATAATTTAACTCTCCTTCTTCCTATTATCTTGGATAATGATGAGGAAAAGTAATTTTTATTGTCAAACACTGCAACTTCCATAGTTCTCAAAATAACAGCAGAAAAAAAAAACTAAAATACTTAAAAAATATTAATCCAGTCTTAAAACTAATTAAATAGGAACCATTTAAGTTGTCAGTAATGAGACAACTAAATGTTTCTTTAAATGGCCTAAAGCTCTCATATTTTAAAAAACTTATTAGTACTCTAATTCTCTAGCAGAATACTTTTTTAGCAAAGATTTTCAATAAATAGGCAATAGATAAAATTAACATTACAATAGAAACAACTTTTTCAACTAAAACTACCATCCAATTGTCATGTTTATGCCAACCCTTATGATACAAATTCCTAAAAATTTTAGCATGTTACTGGTCTTTGCTGTCTTAGTTACTAATGAATATTGCTTTTTATATAATGCTTGTAGGATTCAAGAAATACATAATTTTAACATGATTACTGTGAATTAAAATTTGTCACCATTTTTTGTGATCTATTTGTAATGTAAACTTAAAGTTTTTTTTTAATATATTGCTTGCTCTATTTTATCTTGCTAAACAACAAACCAATAAAATATTTTAAAATAATATCTAAATCTTCTTTTTAGCAAAAGGAATATTTGCATAATTAAAAAATGTATTGGCACTTTCAATGCTCTTGTGATTTATTTGGACTTAAATTTTCTCAGTTATGTTTTAACTTTGTTAATTAAAAATTTGTCATATCTAATTTGACTTTATGGACTTACAATTTGTTAACTCTTGGGATAAAATTTTGTCAATTATTTATTGCTTGTGAATTTAAAATTTGTTAGTGACTTTTGGGTCTTACACTAGGACAATAGCCTTTACTGTTTATATTTTAATACCCCTGGTGTTTTTATCAATATGATCCCTTATTGCCTGGTGGTTTTTAAAACCCCCTATATCTTTCTGGTTAAACCCCAGGGGCTTTACTGAAAATTAGTATTGCTTCGTAAAAATGAAATGCAAGCTATATTGTAAAATTTCTTGAATCAACTGTTTAATAAAATGCACTCTGAAATGAAAATGTCGGACCAATAAGAATGTGATGAAAATTGCCTTAAAAAAGGTTATATACACAAGTAAAAATTTTTTTGGAAAAATATTGATTTTATCTTATTTAACTGTTACTTAAAAGACAGTAGAATCTTTACTTTGAGGATGCAATGTAGAGTTTTATGTACATCAACACAATAACCACAATTGAATTTAAATTTAACTTAGGCCTAAATGATACTTAAACTTGTTTTCTACTACTTATAAAAACTAGGCATGACTTTTTTAGGTTATATTTTTTCTTAAAGAACATATCAAACACTTAATAATAAAGAAAAATATATTTTAGACATTTTAAATGTGGTTAAAACATTTACACAAGAACTAAATCTAACAAAATATACTATAACAGTGTTTAATTAAACTAAGAATAAACTAGCTTGAACTAAAATCAAAAAAACTAATTATAATTAACAATTACAATAAAAAAATAAATATAGAGTAAAAATTATAGTAACAAACAATTTCAGTTCTGAAACTACATCTGAAAAGTCATGACTAGAATACAACGGCAATCACACTGTAGATGGTTTTTATAGCTATCTCTTAAAAATGCAAATTTTTTTTAGACCAACTTGCTTTTTGGTTGACTAATTCGAAAATGTTTAATGTTCAACTAAATTGAATAGCAGTGAAACTGGTGTTCCATTACAAGGTTAGTTTTGTATAAAGACACATTTGCACAAAGAAATTTTTCCACGAAAAAAACTTTGAACCAATAATAACTTAGCACGAATGTAAAAAAGTAAAGGAAAGTGATAATCAATTACAAGAAAGTTTGTAATTAAAAAAAATGTCGATCAAAGATTAAGGTTAAAGATAACAGTGATAGTAACAAAATATAAAATTAAAAAAGTAATATTTTAATTTTAAAAAATAAATAAGATGATAAAAAAGCTACAGACTAAGAGTAAGGGTTAGCTTAGCAGTGGTAGATGAAAAAATTAAGAAATTAATTAAAGAAGAAAAAAGAATAAAATTTACTAATAAAGGCTAAATTTTTAAAACTAATTATACTAAAAATAATATGAATAGTCTTATATTTTTACAGGGTTACCACTTTTTTTGCCAATAAAACTGTACTGACTCATCTTGAATTTTACAGAACGCTTTAAAAACAATTTTTTAACTTTGTAAAGTTATTTAAATTGGAGTTTTTTTTAAAAAAAAAGGTAATAAGAACTAAATAAAATTTAATTAACTAAATTTTACCTAAAATCAAGGACATTTATTTAAAATTTTAAATTAGCATGAAATTTATAAGTTGAACAAAATTTTAAAATGTTTAAATTTTTCTAAAACATTTATATGCATAAGTATTAAACAAAATGTTTTAACAATGTGCAGAAAGGGTTGACATTAATTTTATTAAAATCTGTCCTGAGTGAGTTTAAATTTTCTTGAGTCATCCTGAATTTTTAATATTCTTAAAAAATATTAGTTTTAACTTTTTAAAATTATTAAAAATTAAGTTTTTTTACAAATTTTGTTATGCTATAACATAACATTGTAAACATTAAAACTAAAAGTAAATATCATTTTAAACCTAAAAAAAATCTTTTGTTAGATTTTGTACAAAGAAATAAAATATTCTTAGGCAGCCTGAGTTTTAAATGTCCAAAGTGTCAACAACCCTTACTGTGTAACAAATTTATACTGAAAAACCTTGTTAAGTTCAAAATATAAACAAAACAAGTTTTTTTTATTTTAAAGTTAAACAGAACTCTTGAACAATAAGTTTTAGTGTATCATAAAACTATTAATAAAAAATTATTTTACTTAGCTTTTAAATTATTTAAAAGTACTAATTAAAAATATTTTTCAAAAACATAAACAACATTATTTTTACATTACATTTTGTCATTAGGAGAAAATTTATAATAATAGTTTAACTTAGGTCAGTGAAAAGTTACTATTTTAAATTGAATTACTAATTTTAAAAAAATATCTAAAAATTCAAAAGATTAAGTCTTTTTTTTGTTCCTAAATTTAAGGTTATTTCTATAAGAAATTGAAAAACCTTCTGAAAATAGTCAAATTGATAATAAAATTGTTAAAAAGTACAACTTATTCCATGACTTCTCTTTTAATTTCTAGATTTTTTTTAATAATATTAATAAATATAAAACATTTTGATTTTTTAAGTTGTTTTACTTAATGCTTTAAATTCTTTATTTTTTGGCCATTACGTATAAAAAAATAAAAATAACTGTTTAACATATATTCTAAATTGGTCGCCTTTAAATATTTTAAAATAGTTCTGCAAAACTAAAAACAAAATCATTTGTAACTTAAAACTAGCCTGAGTTATTCTGAGTTCTCAACATCCTAAAAATAAAATACTACTATGAATATTTAGCTAAGATTTTTTTTTCTTTAAATAAATTTTTAAACAATTGTAAATTCTTCTAAATTTATGTCTATTCAACTTATTTAGAAATAACTTGTCAAAGTAAAAAAGTATATAGCTATAAGGATAAAAAAATAAGTCTTTTAACAAAGTTGGTTATATAAAACATAATGTACAAAACATCATAGTTTTGTTACTGTTTCATTTATTCTAATTTAGTATCTAAAAAACAGTTTTAATTCTTAAAAAATCTTAAGACTCCCCAGAAGTTTAAAAAAATAAAAAACTTAGTTTGCATTTAATATAAAAAATGTTTAAGTAGGCATTAATGTCTTCAGTTATCTAAAATGTTTAAGTTAAAAAAAGTAAAAAAAAATCCTGAGTGTTATTAATATGTTGGGTTTGAGGCTGCCAATAAAGTTTTTTACAAAAGTTTTCCTTATAAATATACTTTGTTTATATATATATAATATATGTCATAAAGTATTTAGTTTAGAATATTAGGTTGCTATAACTATTAGCGGTAGCAGTTGTTCAACTAAATTCTAAACTTTTCACAAATATTTTTTATACCATTGTATAATATTTGTTATCAAAACCAGGGCTATATATAACTTAATTGAATAAAGTCAATAAAATATAAGTGAACAAATGTTGAACAACTGCACAATGATAATTTTGCTCAGAGGGTTACTTTTGCACCAAGGGTCATTTTGGCACAAGAGTATAAATTAAAAGAACTAAATCTTACAGGAATATACTATAAAAGTGCACAATAAAATTAAAAATTAACTAGTATAACTCATATCAAAAAATTAATCATGTTAGTAATCAACATTATTTAAAAGAGAAGTTCACAATAAACGGCATATTAAAATCTTTGTTTAGTTTTGTAACTACTTCTGTAATATCTTGACTAGAATCTATTTGTGGCTGGTTTTCATAGCTCTGTATTATAAACGTGAACACTTCATAGGATCAACTTGCTTTCTGTTTGACTGGTTTTACATTTTTGATGATCAAGTAAATGGAACAGCAATAAAACTGGTGGTCAGTTACACAGTTTTTAAACTTATATTTAGAACATTTTGGCCTAATGTCACTACTAGATTTTAGCAGCTGTTTACGATAGCCGTATAGTGTAGGTAGACACTAAACAACTCAGTTAAAACTTTTGAAAAATGATTCTTTTTACGTTAATTAGTTTAAAATAAAACGTTTTTATTCGATATGTTTTATTTCGACAAGAAAAACTACAACACTAACTGATAAATATTATTTTTAGTGATTTTGTATATACAACAGATTAAACAAGAGTTTTTCAGAGCTTTTTTTAGATTTTTTTCAAATTTTTTTTTAGATTCTTATTTAATTTACTTTTACTAAAATTTAGATGTAAATTAACCATAACTTTCTAACAGAATACTTTCTTTGAATATTAGATAGGTTTTATATAGTTAACATAAGTTAATTTTAGAAAATTTTACATTCTTTTTTATTATAACAATCTTAATTTATTTATAAATAAATGCTCAAGTTGCTAGTTTAAGTACATTCAATGATAATATCGTAACTAAAAGTTTTGATAAAAATTAATATTTTTATTAAATAATTTGTTATTTTTGTTTATAAGAAATAGTAATTAGTTATCATTGTTGAAATATTTTATCAGAACTAGTCAAGTAATATTTATTTTCATTTGTATAGGTAATTAGTTATCTAGGTTGTTTAACTTTTTTTGCTAACAAAATACCACTAGCCCTGGGTCATAGAAAAAATTAACTAAGAAACACTTTAGCCATAAAAACCTAACCAATTAAATAACAGGATTTAGCATTTTTGTTACTATACTACACAAGCTGTTTTAACTGAAAATTATGAATTGAGATTAGTAACTTATCCTATTGAGAAAAATACTTGTTTAACAGAAAAGATGTTTGTTTTATTTTGACAATATCATAAATGAATGATAACCAACAAATTCTAAATTTAAGTTTATAATACATTATATAACACACTAGCTTAGTGTAATGTTTGTTTATTGTTGCAAAGGGTATGTTCTGAGACCGATTTTTTTTTAACAAAAAAAATGTCTAATTTTTATGCATTATTTAACTTAGGCTTTTTTTTTTGGTTAAAATGTTTTTAATAAAATTATTTAAGTATGTGATATATATATATCACTGTTATTTTTTTTGTATATATATTTTTTTTTTAATATTTGTTTATTTATTTTTTCTATTTTGGCAACTGTGTTTAACTTCAAAACATTTTAACCTTCCAAAGTTGTAAAAAGTTGGTAAAACTAATTTTACTTGTCTTACTTAACATTTACTGTTGTAGAGGTATAGTTGTACTTATACTTTTTATTCTATGTTTCTACCAGAGAAAATAAATCTTTAACTTTTCAAAGGAATCATTAGGACCCTTACTTTATGACCCACAAATTTATATAAATAACAGTTTATTTTGCTTGTAAACTTTTAACTTAAATATATCAACAAACACTTTTAAGATTGTATAAGATGAAGCTTTTTCAGTAAAATTAATTCCCTTAACTTGGATTGATAACTAAGAATTCATTTTTTTGTAAAAAATAAGATTTTATTATTTTTGTGTTGTTTTTGAGTTGTTTTATGGTTCCCTTTTTTGTGAGTTGATTGGCCATAGGAGTTTCATTTGTAAAGTTAGTATTAGTTTTTACATAAAAATCAATAGGTCAGTTTTGCATAGAGGTACTTTTGTACGTTTCACTGTTGCATGGAGAGTTGATTTTGGACAAGACACAGTTTTGCACTAGTGCCAGTTTTGCACAGATGTCACTTTTTCCCAAAATGTCATTTTATGCATCATTGATTCTATCTTCTTTTAACTTCACCACTACTGTTGTCATTCACCAAGCAGAAGAAACCGGAAATGGTTGGTGGTAACAACGTAAATAAAAAATAAAATCTAAAAGAAGGAAGAAGAAAAAAAGGTTTACTTGTGCCAAACTTGTGCCAAGCAAAAGTGACTACAAATGCAAAAGTAAAAAAAATGTAAAAGTTTCCTTTCATGCATTTTCAACACATACTTTGAAAATTAGGAAATCAGTTGATATGATTAAAAAAAAATTCAAAGTCCTTTTTCTTTATTTTGATGTATAAGTGATCAAAACTATAGTGAGTTGAATTGGTTTTTTATGTTTAAAGCTAAAGTTTTATGCTAAAAGTTTACTTCCTCTCCTTTAGATTTTGAGCAATTATTTTAAAACTTTCTCAGAGTAATCATTAATAAATTTTAAACAACTTGTTCCCTACAATTTTATAATTTTTTAATTTGAAAAAGATTTTTTTAATAAATTCAACAAAACTGACTTTTTACTTTTTTTGAAAATATCTGTTTTAAATCTTTCATCTACAATTTATTCTTTAAAATTTGAAGTAAAATGATTTACTATCAATGAAAAAAGATAATTTTAAATTTAAGAAAATTTACTTTTAGCTTTGATTTTGAATAAGAGTCAGTATTAATTTGTTCAAAAAAGAAAATGTTTGACCCCTTGTGGCCTTAGCATATGTAGGCGAAATTGTTAAATAATTAACCTAATAATTAATTATTAACTTGTTAATTAATAAACCAGAAAATTTATAAATTTATACTACTTGATTTAAGACCATTAAAGACAAAGAAACAAATAATTTAATGAAAAGAAATAAGTTTTACTTAATTTGTAAATATTAAAATGAGCCCGTTTTTTCATAACAATAATTGAATAAGTATAAGTTTAAAAATAAAAATAAAAAAAAGTATAAACACTTATCACAAAAATCGAAATATATTTATGACATTGATTTATTCTACAGAAACGTATACTTGTATGCAAAAAAACTTGCATATTTCAGCTTAAAAAGACTCTGCTTTCTTAGCTTTAAGTATTCATTCAAACTTAGTTATGCACTCCTGAGAGATAATTTCGACATGTATGTATTCTCTAGCATTTTTAGTGTCGTTAAGATTAAACGAACTAAATACATCAAAATTGTAACATTTAGCGCGTTAAAGCTTTATAAAAATCTGCATGCAAAATTGATCCTAATAAAAGATGTAGCTTCAAAAATCAAAATCATACAATTATATGTTACAAAAAATTGCATAACTTGTTGTTACTATTGACTACGTTAAATGTTTGATTTAATGAATATAAACGTTTTTGAGATAAATTGTGATTTTTTTATACTTATTTTTATGAATGTTTTCTGGGTTTACTCAAGTGGCAACACATAAAGAGTCATAGGGGGTTTGGAGAAAAATAAATTGCTTTGTATACACTTATCATATCACTCGTACTTCAACATTCCATTTTTAATGGATTAACATAACTGCAGAGTTTCAGATTAAATTCAATAACATTAGAGGTAGCTGTGTTCCCGCTAGGACGTTATCACGCGTCATTTCATAGGTTTAAATTTTTGTAGATTCGTATTTTTTTTTGAGCTAGCTACGTCCCTGCTCGGAAGTATTTGACGCAAATGTAATTTATAAATATACCTGCTCTGCAGATCAGATCATCTCTTACATTGGAGAAATATCACGGCAAATATTCCGACAAATTTCAGACAACTGCGGAACAGATAAAAATAGCGCAATATTTGAACATCTTTTTAATTGCACACCCTGTCAAAACTCTGACATTGTTCAAAACTTTAAAGTTTTAAAACGATGAAAGCAAAGCGAACTCTACAGCCTGGAATCAATATTGATTGTTGAAGAGCGACCTAATTTAAATACGCAAGTTGGACTAAATGGAAAAACAAAATTATTAACAATCTACTAATAAAAATACCTTTAGTTTTTAATTGCTAAATCTATAATTTTGTAATTTTTTGAATTTTGTATTTTTGAATCTATTCATACGTCATAATTTAAAGTTTTTTTTTGAGCTGCTCACTTAACAAAAAAAAAAATTAAATTTCATTTAAAATTTATCACTTGAGAATGAAACTCGTATGGTTTTGAAAAGCTTTGTGTAATAAAATATAAAAAACGAGTAATCTATTTAAATTAAGTTGCAAATGATAGATATAAAAAGCAATTAAAATTTTAGCTTAATTTGTTTTGGTAAGATTACTTAATATTTAGCCATACTGATCGGCTACATGTAAATCTTATTGAAAAGAAGCTACAATTTATTGAACACATACGTTCATAACCTAGAATATGTTTTTATTTTCCTAACCTATGTGAAAATGAAAATATATTAATAACTTTACATAAATTTTAAGTAAACTTTATAACTTGGTGCTAATGTTTTCATCAAATACTACCATAGTTAAAATTTTAAACTACTGCAATAAAAACACTTAAATTGTTTCTATAAGTTTATTGAACACTGAAAAGAAATTGACGATCAAAAGTGTTGCTCTAAGGAGATGGTGCACTGATATTTTTAAGCATAAGATTTAAGATAACAGAATGAAAAAATTATGGACAAAGCTAATCAGTACAAACTTAATTAAAACAAACATTTCAAATTTTTTTAGTGATAGTTGGTTTTTTTTCATTTGTTGGTAAAATAAAATTTTAAAAATTTATTTAAAGAACTTAATTAGAAAAATTATTAGATAACATTTACTAAATACTTTCACTTAATAAGTTTTCCAAACTCCACACAACAATAACCATATGTTCTATTTTCAAAAACATGTTCATCAGACCAACTGTTGGTATTTATATTGTATATATAATAGCGGCTAGCAGAAACTACAATAATGCTGTTATCGTAAGAGTGAGTACAAAATGAATTAATAGAACATGGTATTTCAGAAATACTTGCAATAAAAGCAAACTTTCGTGATATCGAATCATAAATTTCAGATGTTTTAATTGAGTTATATTTGATATCAGTTCCACTAAAAACAAATAGTTTGTTTCCTTTTGTAACAACACCTGGACAACTCCTAGCAACTTGCATATCTGAAAGAAACGACCATTTGTCGAGGTGATGGTCATATGACTCGACAGTTTTAAAGACTTTTCTATAATAATCATATGTACCTCCCAAGACGACGCATTGACCTTGCAAAACTACACAAGAACAGTTATATCTTTTAACGCTTATGTTTGATATTTTCAACCAATTATCTTTAAATGGATCATAAACCCAATTATAGTAGCTAAAACCTCCAAAAAAGTAAATTTTATTCATAAAAGAACAAACACAAACAAAACAAGTGTTTAAATCTGGTAGAGGAGTTGTATTAGTCCATTTTTTAAATTTTCTACAGTAAACTTCAACAGAGTTTAGATTTTCTCCTTTAGAATCTTTCCCACCGAAACAATATACTTTTGAACCAATTACAGCAGTTTTGCTGTAAGTTCTTTGCACTAACATTTTACTTGTTTCGATAAATTCCGTAGCCATTGATTTTCCAAATTCGTATTCTGTACCAGTTTGTATTAAATCATCGTTGTTTAAAAACTTTCCTCCGATAAACATTACTTTTTTAGTTTCAAATTCACAACAGTAGAAGCGATTTTGAAACTGTAAATTTGCTGTTTTGTCTTTAAAATTAGTTTTATTTTTGATGGCGTTATCAACTAAACTTTTACTCTCAAAACAGTCTTTGCAAAGCTTATTGCTTTTTATGATTTCTGTCAATATTTCAATGGTCAGCAAAGGTAGTCTTATTAACTTTAGAAAAGTTTTCATGTGTTTACTCCTTTCAATTATTTTGTAATTGATCCAATCGACTGCGGCATTAAAAAGTTCCAACTCTGAACTTATTTGTAGTTCTTCACAAGACAGTATATCAAATAAATCGTCATATTCTAGTTTGTAAAATGTTGTAATATCTTCATTTTCATACTGTTCAAATTTCAAAACTTTTTCAAACTGTTTAACTTATATAGTTTTGTGAGCTTGTAGTAGAAAAAATAGTTTTTCATAGTTAGTTTGTTATATATGTGTTGACTCATTACTTTCTTTGCTTCTGCACATTCCATGTGATTTGCTGCTTCCAGAAGTGTAATTAAGTTTTCTTCTTTTATATCAATTTTTCCTATAAAATAATTTCAAAAGTTGTATCATTACAGTAGCATAAAAATAATTAAAAAATATAAGTAAGAAATTGAAGTAGAAATGTATATTTTTTTTATTAACTTACTGTCATTTGCTAAATCAAGTAAAGTTTTAAAACTAGCTTTAGATACATTAGTGAGAGTTACAACATTTTTATTTTTATAAAAATATGTTAAATCACTTTTCTTTCTAAAGTAATTATAACTTTCAATAAGCTTATCTAAGCTCAAACTAGTTTTATAACTTTCTGATTCCAGTTTAACAATAACAAGGTTCTCTTCCGGATTTCGTGGTACTGTTTTGCTTTCTTCTTTGGTACTGTTTTCTTCAATGCGTTGAGCAATATTTTTCATTGGTATTTCTAGACTTGTGCTCAATGGTATTGAACTTTTAATCAGCTTTTTTTATCACAGTTTATTATCTTATTTAAAAATATTATAAATACCTATAAGATAATAAGTAACTTCAGAATATGAAAAGAATATTTGCATAATTCCAAAATATAAGCTTGCAAAAAATCAAAATGTTTGGATAAAAAAGTAAATCAGTTAGCCACTTAAGATTGTATTTATTTAATTTTATTATACGTCATAATTTAAACTTATATTCTAAACCGTTAACTTATCAAATTTTTTTCAAACTTCATTTAACATTTACCACTTGAAAATGAAACTAGTATAGCTTTGAAAAGCTTTGTGAAATAAAATATTAAATAAAAATGAGTAATCTGTTAATAATAAGTTGTAAATGGTATACAAATACGTTTAAAAACATTCTTATAATAGTACTTATAAAGGAGAAGTGATGTACAATTTAGCAGCATTATCTTTTTTAGTGAGTTTATTTCAAAAATTGCAAGTTATTAAAAAAGGATTAGACGTTACAAAATCTCCATACAGTTAAAAACATAAATAAAACTAATAAAAATAAACTATATTATAGTTATATATTAATTTTTTTGAAAATAATTTTGTTAATCTAATAATTTTACAGGGTTGTCATTTTTTTTCCCAATAAAACTGTACTGAATCATCCAGAGTTTCATCAAGTGGTTATAAAAACTATATATAATCAAATTCAACTAGAGCTTACCTATATTCTAGAAAATATACTTTCTAAAAATTTAAAAGTTCTTAAAACTACAAAACTGTCCTGAACTGTCCTGAGTATCCTAAGCTCGTATAAATATTGTTTCTGATTACTTATTTAAAAGAAAAATCAAATAAGATCTCCCTAAAATTATGTATGTGTATAAAATATAAAATATAAATAATATAAACCTGGATTTTTGATTTATTTTACCATATAGAAAGGCAATTTTTTTTTAAAGAATTTCGGATATTTATTAGAAATAAAAAAATATATACTTTAACTTTTTTAAACTAGCATCAAAATAAATTAAATAATGATCGCAATTAAGAATATAACTTAATAACATTTTGATAATGTAAAACAAATATTTACATAATTTAAGGTTTATTTCTTTGTTTTTAATAAATATCCGAAATTCTTTAAAAAAAATTGCCTTTCTATATGGTAAAATAAATCAAAAATCCAGGTCTTTATTATTTATAATTTATATTTTAAACACATCTAGAGCTTAAGTTTTTTCAGGTTTATACTCACAGCAAATTTTAATATTTTTGTTGATCTACTATAAGAATATACATTAGTTAATAAGCTAAGATTTTTCACTATAACACTAATAAAAGCAAGCCTTAGTAACATAAAATTACTCTGATTTACATTAGCTATTCTGAGTTGGTAAGCTATTTTTTGAGCACAATTAGTAGAAAATAGTTCAAAAATACTTAAGTTCAATCAATATTAAATACCTAAAATTGTAGTTTGATAACTAAAAGACTTAATAACTTAACAAGAAAGATTAAGCTACCTAGCTAAGTCAGATTTTTTTTCCAAAAACTATCTAACCTAAGCTAGCTTGCATTTTTACCTATAACAAACTAGCATGATTAACCTGAAAATAGGTAATCTATTAGACTTATAAATTTTAAAGTCATGCATTACAAATATAATGTGGAAAAAAACTGTGCTTTTATTTCTTTTTGAAATTATGTTCAAACTTTTGCTTTAAATAATTCTACATATTGTAAGCTAAAAAAATTAAATACTTATTTATAAATTAAAAGTTTACATGAACTAACTAACTAAGTTGAACAACAATTTAAAAAATATATAATTTTTTATATATATGTGTACATAAGAAATAAAAATAATTTTATACAATACGCAAGGTTAAATTTATTTTGATGAAAAATACTGTCTAGAGTAAACTTAACTGTTTTTAGTAATACTGATTTTATACAATTAATATAAGAAAATAATTTTAACTTTTAAAAAATAGAAAGTTCCGGTTTATCTAACAAAACTTGTTACCTTATAATTAAAAATATACTGAATCAAAACCAACTAAATCTCATTCAAAATCTAGAAAAAAATCTGTTTTAATTTTTTTTTTTTAAACAAAAAACTGTTCTTAGTCAGCCTAAACTTTTAAAAAATTCAAAATGTTCTGATTGTCCCAAGATTTTGGCAACCCTGAATTTATACTTAGGAACCTGGTTATGTTCAAACATAAACAAAACAAGTTGTTCTTATTTGTTTTATTTTATGATTTTTAATATATCATATTTACGACTACTGAAAATTTAGTTTTTACTTAGTTTTTCAAAAGTATTAGAGATACTATTGTAAGAGTCTTTTTTATAAATATATCTTAATTTAATATTATATAACATTTTTTTAAATTAAGAGTTAATATATAATTGTAGTTAAATTTTGGTGAGTGAAAAATTTTGATTATAAATTGAATTAAGTATTTTTTAAAATTATTTAAATTATCATATTATAATTAACTGTTCAAAATATAGTTTTAATTGTTTGTTAACAAAAGATCCTAGTGAGGTAACTTCACTGGAATATAAATAAAAACAAATTATTCAGTAATCTTCCTTTATTCTACTAACATATGTTTCTGTGTGTCAACGAAACAACACACTTCAACTGGGTTGTTAATGGTAAAGATAACTCATATTATAAATAGTTTTTTTAATTTTAAAATTTAAGATTTTTTGACAAAAAATTGAAAATGTTCTTAAAAATAGTGAAACTAATAAAAAGTTGTTTAAAACTAAAGGTCAAATGATAAGTTTTCTTCAATTTCTATGCTTTTCTTTCAATTAATACAAAATAACTGATTTTTGCAGGTTTTTTTTACTTAATTTTTTAAAATCCAGGATACCAGGTTATTTGGGCAAACCAAAAGTTTCATGTATGTGTAGTATTTTTAATTAAAAAAAAAGGAAAACTATAAAATATATTGACTTTATCACTAACTATTCATATCTAACTAACTATATATATTATAAGCAAAGTTTTATTTGTGTTTTTATATACATATATATAGACAGTTTAAACGATGATTGTGTAGTGTAACTAAAAACTATATTTAAATCTAAACTTTACTAAGATCTAAATTATACTTAAATGTATTGTGTACTTAAATGTTATTAATAAACTTTTTGGTTCATATTTACTTAGATGTCAAACACTAAAACATAAAGAGCATCATTTTAAAGATAAGACTTTAAACTAGATTAAAATTTTACAGAAAAACTAAATGTAAAAGGAAATACTACAAAAAAGTATAATTTTAAAATAAATTAATTAATTTGAATAACAATAAAAAATTAATTATTAGTAATATGCACTATTTAAGAAAAACTGTACAGTATGTACAATATAAAAACAAAAAAAAAGTTCATTTCTGCAACTCCACCTGGAAGGTGTCGACTATAATATCAATGCAATCACACTGTGGCTGGTTTATTTAGCTATCTCTTAAAAGTGTAAACATTCTGTTATCAATTTGCTTTCTGGTTGACTGATTTTGTTATACTTGATGTTCAACTATATGGAACAGCCGTAAATCTGGTATTCTTTAAACTTACTCTTCTTGCAATTTTCAAAGAAAACCTCACTCTACCTTTACTCTCGCTTTTTGTTCGACGAGAATCTGACTTCACTCTCCTTCTTCCATTTTGTTAGAAAATGTAGTAATTTTTATTGTCAAAGAATTCAACTTTCAATAGTTCTTTAAAGTAACAGCATATAAAAATAAAAAAAACTATAAAATATAAAAAAAATAAACTAGTCTTAAAACTAATTAAAAAGCAAATATTTGAGTTAACAGTAATATGAAAACAAAATGTTACTTTAAATGGTCTAAGTTTCTAGTATTTTGAAAACTTAACAGTACTCAAATTTCTCTACATTTTTTTTGCAGAATCCTGTTTTAGTGAAGACTTTCAATAAATAAGCAAAAAAAAAGATAAACATTATAATGGAAATTACGTTTCATGAAAAAACACCATCTAATTGTCATGTTTATGCATACTTCTATAATACAAATTCCCAAAAACTTCAGCTTGTTAGTGGACTATGAAAAACTTTATTAAGTAATTCATTTGAAAGACAACAACATGAAGCAATAATTGAGACTAATACTTAAAGAAATATAAGTTGTTAAACCATAAATTCATAAAAGTAAGAAAAGTATAAATTATATTGACTCTAATACTAACTATTCATGTCAAGTGTATACATATATAAATATATATGATATAAACAAAGTTTTATATGTGTTTTTATATATATATTAAGACAGTTTATACAGTGGTTTTGTGGTGTACAACCAAACTAAAAGTTATAACATTATAGATCTAAATTATTCTTAAATGCATTGTGTACTAACTTCTAAAACCAAGCAAGAATTTTGGTGGTTGTTACTATATATTATTAGAAAACATTTTGATGCATACTAATTAAGATACCAAGAACTGAAAAATAATAAACATCATTTTTAAGAAAATACTTTAAATGAGATTTAACTTTTATGCAAAAACTAAATTTACAGGAAATACTACAACAAGGTATAATTTGGAATCAAATAAACTATTTTCAATTAAAATAAAAAATCAATTATAAGTCATATACACTATTTAAGAAAAAAACTTTACAGTATATACAATAAAAATAAAAATAAAGTTAATTCATGCAATTCCACCTGGAAGGTCTCGACTATAATATCCCTGCAATCACACTGTGGCTAGTTTATTTAGCTATCTCTTAAAAGTGTAAACTTATCAATTTGCTTTCTGGTTGACTGATTTAATATACTTGATGTTCAACTATATGGAACAGCAATAAATTTGGTATTCTTTTAAACTGACTCTTCTTGTCATTTTCAAAGAGAATCTTACTCTACCTTTACTCTCGCTTTTTGTTCGAAGAGAATGTGACTTCACTCTCCTTCTTCCTTTTTGTTAGGAAAATTGTTTGGAAATGTAGTAATTTTTATTGTCAAACATTGTTACTTTAAATATCTTTTTAAAGAAATAGCATATAAAAATAAAATAACTATAAAATATAAACAAATTAGACTAGTCATAAAGCTAATTAAAAAGCAAATATTTAAGTAGAGTGTGATTTGACAACAAAATGTTTCTTCAAATGGTCTAAGTTTCTAAAATTTTGGAAAACTTTATAGTAATCGAAATTTTCTACATATTTTTTGCGGAATACTTTTTTAGTGAAGACTTTCAGTAAATAGGCAAAAAATAAAAAGAAAAAACATTGTAATGGAAATAACTTTTCAAAAAAAACACCATTTAATTGTCATGTTTATGCAAACTTCTATAATACAATTTTCTAAAAACTTCAGCTTGTTACTGACTATTGCTGTCTTAGTTACTAATAAGTATTGCTTTTTTTCTAAATGCTATTAAGAATCAAGTTTTTACATAATTCTAATATAACTTACTGTGACTTAACATTTGTCATCTTTTTTTGTGATGTATTTGTACTGTAAACTTAAGCTTTATAGTTTTTTTAAATATTATTGCTTGCTCTATTTTTATCTTACTAAACTACTAATTAATGAAGTATTTTTAATTAATATCTGAATATTTTCTTAAAGTCAAAAAAGAACATTTGTATTATTTAAATATGTATTAGCACTGTAAAAAATTTTGTGATTTATTTGGACTTATTTTCTGTCACTTCTATTTTAACTTTGTGGACTAAAACTTTGTCACTTCTAATTTGACTTTGTGAACTTAAAATTTGTCAGTTCTATTTTGGTTTTGTGGAATTAAAGTTTGTAAGCTCTTTTAAGACTTTGTTGACTTACAATAGGACAATACCCTTTGCTGTTTACATTTAATACCCTATTGTATTTTTATCAATATGGTCCCTTGTTGCTTTATAGTTTTTTAAACCCACTATGTCTTTCTGGTTAAACCTCAAGGGCTTTTAAAGGGAAATTGTTAAATGTGAGTATTGTTTTTTAAGATTAAATGCAAGCTTTATTGTAAAGTTTCTTTAAATCTACTTATAACTAAATTTAATACAAAATGAAAATGTCAGAAATATAATATTAATAGATAAAATTTGATAGATACTGCCTTAAAAACTAAAGGCTAATTATACAAGTAGAAATTGTTTGGGTAAAATACTGTATTGGTCTTATTTAACTGTTACTTAAAATACTGGTGATTCTTTACAATGGGGATGTAATTTAATATTATAATGTAGTGTGCAACCACACTAAAATTTCAATTAAATTTAAACTTAATTTAGATCTAAATTACATTTATATATGTTTTTTTCTACTTATAAAAACTAGGCATAACTTTTTTAGGTTATATTGTCTCTTTAATAAACATGTAAAACTTTAATTAATAAAGAAGATTATATTTTAGACAATATTTTAAATGTGATCAAAACATTTACATAAGAACTTAATCTAACAGGAATAAACTATAAAAATTTATAATAAATTGAAAATTAATTACCTTGAACTAAAATCAAAAGTCTATTATAATTAATAAACATAATATAAAAAATATCTATACAATAGAAAACGTAAAAACAAATAGTTCAGTTATGAAACTACATCTGAAAGTTCATGACTAGAATATAACAACAATCACACTGTGGCTGGTTTATATAGCTATCTCTTATTAATGTAAATTTTTTATTAACCAACTTGCTTTCTGGTTGACTGGTTATATAATATTTAATTTTCAATTAAGTGGAACAGCAGTGAAACTGGTATTCCATTACAAGGTTAGTTTTGTCTAATGACACATTTGCACGAGAAAATTTTTCCACGAAGAAACTTTTTAACCAATAATAACTTAGCACGAATGTAATAATGTTAAGGAAATTGATAATTAATAACAAGAAAGTTCGTAAAAATATACTGTCGATCAAAGATAAAGGTCAGGGATAACAGTGATAGTAACAAAATATATAATTAAAAAAGTATTATATTAATTAAAAAAAAAGTAATAAGATGATAAAAAAGTTACAGACTAAGAGTAAGGATTAGCTTAGCAGTAGTAGATGAAAAAAAAGTATTTAAAAAAATTAAAGAAGAAAAAATAATAAAATTTACTTATCAAGGCTAAATGCTATAAACTAATTATTCTAGAAATAATATGATTAGTCTTATATTTCTACAGGGTTGCCACTTTTTTTTTTGCCAATAGAACTGTACTAAGTCATCTTGAATTTTACCTAATGCTTTAAAAAAAATTTATAACTTGTAAAGTTACTCATATTGCAGTTTTTATTAAAAAAAGGTTATATTATTTAGTTAAAACAGCATGAAATTAATAAGTTGAACAATATTTTAAAATATTTTCATTTTTATAAAACAATTAATAAAAGTAATAAATATTAGACATAATGTTTTAACAATGTTGAGAAAGGGTTGACATTAACTTTATTTAAAAACTGTCCTAAGTGAGTTTAAACTGTTTTCAGTCATCCTTTTTAAAATTAATAAAAATTAAGTTTTTTCACAAGTTTTGTTATGCTATAAAATTAAAAACATTAAAACTAAGTTAAGTAAATACCTTTTGAAATCTATAAAATTAAAAATATTTTTGTAAGATTTTGTTCAAAGAAATAATATATTCTTAATCAGCCTAAGTGTTAAGTATCCAAATGTCAACAACCCTTACTGTGTATCAAATTTATACTGAATAAACCTTGTTAAATCCAAAACTGAAACAAAATATTTTTTTTCATGAAAATTCAATAGAACTCTTGAACAATAAGTTTTAGTGTAGCATAAAAATATTAATAAAAAATTATGTTATCTGGTTTTTAAATTAGTTTAAAGTACTAATTAAATATCTTTTTTAAAAACATATACAACAATTTTGTTATATAAAAATTTGTGATTAGGAATTAATTTATAATGATAGTTTAACTTAGATCAGTGAAAGGTTACTATTTTAAATTAAATTACATATTAAAATATATATATAAAAAATAAAAAGATTTTGTTTTTTAGTCTCTAAATAGATTATTTTATAAAAATAAGAAACCTTCTAAAAATAGTCTAATTGAAATTTAAATTGTCAAAAACTACAATTCATTCCATGACTTCTCTTTAAACTTCTAGGTTTTTTTTGTAATAATAATAATAAAAATAAAACATCTTAAATTCGTAGGTTGTTTTACTTATTGTTTTAAATTATAAATTTGTTGGTCACCATGTATAAAAAAATAAAAATAACTATATGTTTAGCATGAACAAAATGTGGTTGCCTTTATGAATTTTAAAATAGTCCTGCAAAACTAAAAAAAAATTGTAACCTAAAACTAGCCAGAGTTAATCTGATTTTTTAATATCCTAAAAAATATTTTACTATCAATATACTTAAGCTTAAGAAACATTTTTCTTTAAAAAAATTATAAAACAAATCTAAATGCTTCTAAATTTATGTTTATAAAACTTATTTAGTGATAGCTTGTCATAGTGTAAAAGGATATAGTCATAGTGATAAAAAAAATTAAGTCTTTCAATAAAGCTTGTTATATAAAACATAATGTACAAAACATTTTTTTACTTGTTCATTTACTCTCATTTAATATCTAATAAACAGTTTTAGTTCTTAATAAAATATTAAGACTACCAAGAAGTTTTTACAAAAAACAAACTTAGTTTGCATTAAATATAAAAAATGTTTAACTAGGCATTAGTCTCTTGCGTTATCTAAAATGTTGAAGTCAAAAAAGAATCATGAATGTTATTAGTATGATGGGTTTGAGTTTAATACAAAAGTTTTCCTTATAAAATACTTTATATATATATATATATATATATCATAAAGTATTTAGTTAAGAATTTTAAGTTGCTGAACTATAAGAGGCAGCAGTTGTTCAACAATATTACTAAGATAAAAGAGCTAAAACCAAAATCATCAATTATTATAGCCATAATATTCAAAATCATAAGGGTTGTTTGATTTATATCACATTACCAGAGGCTTAAAGTTAGTAGATTAAAATTTAGAAAGGTATAAAAAAATACTCTACAATTAGACTATTTGAGTTTTGCAATCATAACTAACGGTTTTAGTTGTTTATGTAGTATTATTTGTCATTTAGCCATATTAAGTGGCTGCATGTAAACACTAAAATTATACTTTTTTAAACAACTACCTTCATAATCTTATATTTATTCTTATGTCATAACTAAACTATTAATATTTCATGGAAACTATATTGATAACTTTGTAGAGTTTTTAGGAAAGCTCTATATCTTGGTGTTAAAGTGGCAGAGACAGTTTAAATGATAAACTACAATAAATTAAAACATTTGATATGTAAGTAAAATTTTATTAAACACTATAAAGAAACAGACACTGAAAAGCAACACTCTAAGGATCTGGTGTATTGGAATATAAAAGCATAAGTTTTATAAAACCAAATAATTAAAATAGTTTTAAAGAAAATTGATAACATCTAAATCAAGGTATATCATTTTAAATATATTAGTTGCTAGTAAGTAATTTTTTAAAAGTCGTTAGTTGCATTGAGTTCAAAAATAGACAAAATAAGCTTTTAAAATTAACTAAAAAGAATCATTATAAAATTTGTTTACTTAATTAGTTTGCCTAATTTCACACATGAAAAACCAAATATTCTTTCATCAAATTTATAAAAATATAGTTCTGACCAACGATTAGTATCAATATTGTAGAAAAGATACCAGTTATTAACAGTTACAATAATATTGTTATCGTTGGAGTGAGTACAAAATAAACTACTTGAGTATAAAAAACTTGAAATATTTTCAATAAAAGTAAACTTTTGTGAAATTGAATCATATACTTCCGAAGTTTTCAAAAAATTACATTCAAGATCATTTCCGCAAACGACAAACAATTTATTTCCTTTTGTAAAAACTCCAGCTTTAGATCTAGCAACTTGCATATCTGGTAGAGAAGACCATTTGTTGAGGTAATGGTCATATGACTCAACAGTTTTAAAAATTATATCGAGTCCATATTCACCTCCTAAGACAACACATTGACCTTGGAAAACTACGCAAGATGAGTAACGTCTCTCTTTATTCATCTTAGATATTTTCTGCCAACTGTTTTTTAATGGATCATAAACACAATTACTGTAGTTAGAGTATCCAAACAAGTAAATTTTGTTCATAAAGCTACAAACGCAAACAAAATACGTATCTAATTCTGGGAGGGGAGCTATTGGAGCCCAATTGTCAGATCTTCTACAATAAACTTCACAGGAGTTCATAGTTTTGTAGTCAGAGTCTAAACCACCAAGGCAATATATTTTTGAACCAATTACAGTTGACTTGCAATTAAATCTTTGTACTAACATTTTACTCATTTTGCTATATATCGGGGCATCTGATTTTCCAAACTCATACTCTAAACAACTTTGCACTAAATTGTCGTCAGACAACTGTCCTCCAATAAAAATTACTTTATTGGTTTCAAATTCACAACTGTAAAAGCGATTTTGAAACTGTAAATTTGCTGCTTTGTCTTCAAAGAGATTTTTACTTTTGATAGCATTATCAACTATACTTCTACACTCAAGACAGTCTTTGCAAAGTTTATTGCTTTTTATGATGTCTGTCAATATTTCATTGGTCAGCAAAGGTAGCCTTATTAGCTTCAAAAAAGTTTTCATGTGTTTACATCTTTTATTTCTATTGTAATTTATCCAATCGACTGTTGCATTAAAAAGTTCCAACTCTGAACTTATTTGCAATTCTTCACATGACAGTATATCAAATAAATCTTCATATTTTAGTTTATAAAATGTTTTTACATCTTCACTTAATATATACTGTTGCAGTAAAAAATTTAATAAAAACTTTTTTAAACTTTTCAACTTATATAGTTTTGTTAGTTTGTAATAAAAAAAGTAGTTTTTCAAACTTAAATTATCAAATATGTATTGATTTATTCTTTTCTTTGCCTTTTCACATCCTAAATAACTTGCTGCTTCCAAAAGTGTAACTAAGTTGTCTTCTTTTATCTTAACTTTACCTATAAAATTATTTAAAAGCTTAATCATTACAGTAGCATAAAAAATATTTAGAAATCTAAATAAAATATTGAAATATACATTTAAATTTAGTTCATAACTCACTGTCAATTGATATTTTTTGTAAAGTTTTAAAACTAGCTTTAGATATATTAGTAAGAGTGACAACATTATTATTTTTAATAAAATGTTTTAAATCACTCTTTTTTCTAAAATAACTAAATCTACTAATAAGCTTATCTAAGCTTAAACTAGTTTTATAACTTCTCGAATCAAGTTTTACTAGAACTAAGTTTTCTTTTTTCTTTCGTGGTGTTGTTGTCCTATTTTCTTTGGTATGAATTTCTTCAGTAAACTCAGCATTATTTTTATTATTAATAGACTCTTGCACCATGGTATTAAGCTTTAGTTTACTTGTTTTCTAATAAATTTATTTCTTATTTTAAAACACTATAAACACCTGAAAAGTTAATAAGTAACTTGTAAAAAATACAAAACTAGTTAAAGTATATACATTTATTAACAAACTAGAGATAACAGATAGAGTAGATTTTAAGAAAATCAAGAAAATATTATAACAGCTTTATATATATATATGCAAATAAATAAAACTGAAAACACTAGTTTTAAAATAATTTTAACTTCATAAATATTTTTAACAACTTTATTTACAATCATAAAAGACATCAGTATTTATTGCAAAGAGATAAAACTTACATAATTTGTGAATGATTAAATTTAGCATGGTTTTTGAGAAAAATTATTAAATATGGCCGAGTATAAAAAATATCCTGAAAGCCAAAGTTGACCTTAATAATCATACATATTTGTAAAGTTCAAGTTGCCTAATTAGCATTGTATGGTATGGATATTGGTAAACTTAATTTATTGGTGCTACTCAACAAAAATACTTAAAAACTATCTAGTTTAAACTAAATCATATTTAAAGAACTCTAAAACAATAGAACATTGGTCAAACAATAATTTTTATATTTAAACTAAAGAACACACTACTAGATTTTCATACAGTCATAACTATACAATATTTGTCCAATTATCAGTATTTAGGGCTTATCAACAACAATCACAACAATAAGTTTAACTAAAAAGAATTATTAATTATTATGCTTGATTGCACAAATCGAAATATAGCCATTTTATTTAGAAAAAATAAATATTCAATCTTCGAAATATGGAATGCAAGCTAAAGCAGCAGGTTCATTACAACCTAAATTTAAGGTATTATTGTTGATAAGTTTCTAGTTAATTTCAACTTATATAAAATAATAAACACTTAAATTTACTTATTTTTGTAATTTTTATATATCTCATTTACTAAGTTTTAGCAAAAATACCAGTTAAAGTATATTAACTTCACATTTAATAAATGCCAAAAAATCAAATAATTTAAGTTTATAAACCCTGATTTTTTAACTCCATTTAAAGTGTCAACCATAGTTTAAAGAGAAAAAGTCAGCATAACTAAAAGTAGATTTGGAAAATTTATAATATAACTTGATGCACAATACTTCAATTAGGCTTGAGTTTATTAAAGTAAGCTAGTAATTCATTTACTTATATTTTAGAATTTTTTTGTTCTGGTTACTTTAGTATAAACACAGCAAGAACATAACTTGACTTTACAAAAATTACAAAAAAAATTAATTAGCGACCATTAAAAGATTTTCAAACACTTTTCACAATTTTCAGTTATAAAACCAGAATACAAAATATAATGAAAAATTTTAATTAAAATGTTTTTTGCTTAACCTTGTTTTCTATTGGACTCCTTAACTTTTTCAAAGTTATCTGTAAAATATTGAATGTAGTAATTATCAAAAAATTACTTAAAGTAACTTTTGTTAGGTATAAAAAAGTACTTAAACTAAAAAACAATAATAAAATAGAGAAAAACAAATTTTTTTAAAACATAAATGTGTAGAACAAACTGTTTATTTTTCTATCTTATATTACTTTTATCTACTAAATTTTAAAATAATCTTATTATATTTACTTGAAGTATAATGGTTTAATACTCAAATAAATAAATTTAGTTACTCATGTACAATTTTAAGATTTTAGAATATATTTGATGGATCAGTACTCCTATACTTAACTTATAAGTAACTTTAAATACTTTAATTGCTTTAAATTAGTTTTCTAACTGGGTATTTTATTTAAATTTAGCTTTTTAGAATTCAACTAAAAGTATTTAGAAGTTGAATTTTATGCTAATATTTGTTGTTTACTGTTATTTATTTTACCTAATATTTTAGATACATTAGTTTAAAACCAAGTATAGGAGAGTTAAATAATTAAAGTGAAAGATAAAGTAAAATCTATAAATTAAAACAAACAACAGGTAGTTGATATTATTATTTTTTTATTTAAACATTTTATATTAAAGCTAATGTAATGATTACTTCAACTGTCATGATAACTACATTCTTCTTGTTGTGTAAAAATATTATGTAAAAGTGATTCCAAAAAAACAATTAGTTTACCTGCATAGTTATGTTTTTACAAGTTTTGTTTTTTTTCATTAAAAAAAGTGTATACTAAGAAATTTTGATATATAACCTATATGGACTGTAGGTTAGTTAAATAAAGACTCTATATATAAAGTTTATACAAAGAACAGATTCAAACACTGACAAATATACAAAGAACTGAAATTTTAGGTACTACTTTAAATTGGTACAAACTTTTCATCATAAATCAAATCTATAATAAATAAACTTTAAGAATTTATGAACTTTTATTGAAAATTATCTGCTTATAATTTAAAACAAAAATCACTAAATAGAAATAACATTATTTGAAAAGCACTTTACAATAAAAGTAAAAGTATAATTAAGTTCTAGAATTATATTTTACTCAAATCTCTTCACACACTCTCTATAGCTGGTTTTATCCAATTTAATTAACAATTGAACAAGAAAGCTTGCTTTCTGATTGAATAATTTTGTATTACGAAAATGGACAAATGATTAAAATGGTCGAAAATTGAAAAAACGAAATTAAACACCAGGGTTTTTTGAGCTTTATTTTGAACTCTACTGCTTGAAATTAATATAATATTTAAAACTTAAATAGAACTTTGGTTCATCCTAAAAGTTTTGTACATCCCTAAATTCATCCTAAATAGAACATTCAAAATAAAAAATAAATAAAGTCGTGTGCACTCTTGTATAGAGTTGAACAAATTAAGACAATTAGGTATAGCACCAAACCATGTTCAAAAAATAAGTTCAGTTTTAAGCTTTTTATAACAACTTTGAATTAAAATTTTAAAAATTATTTCACTTGCTGCGTTTATTAGTTTTTTACTATAAAAACATTTATTATTTTATTAAAAATAATAAAACATTAAGTAATAAACATAAAGATTTATTATGAAATAAATAAGACCCACTTACTTGTTTTTTAAAGTTAAATAAATACTAGCGAGTATTATTGCAAAATAAAATTTATTAAAATTTAATAGTATTTTTTTTTGTATAAAATAGTTCGCTAGTTTAATATAGTTTTTTAGCTGCACGAACTGCATAAGTTTGATAAATATAGTCTTATTAAAAATTAATACGTTTTAATTTCGATTTAGTCAAACTTACCATTGAAAAACCTTTTAAAAATTTAAAAAATATTATTTTACTGATTTTGTAATACATTAAAAAAAATAAGTATACAAAAAAAAAAATAATTCGTGTTAAAGAACAGTTTAAAACCCTTACAAATATATAGAACCATGAACAAAAAAAAAAAAAACTTTATGCCTAGAAATTACCTTGAAGATTATCTAAACCTGTAAAACAATTTCAATTTTGAGAAGAAGATAATTAAGAAAGCATAAAACAATATTATACTTAGTTACTTCAAATTTAAATCAATAAAATACTTATAACAAACAACATTGTTGAAAAAAATACTAACAATTTTTTTATTTTAAGGTTTATTATTATTTAATCTATGTTAAGCTATATGTACACTGATTTGGAGCTGAAAATAATTTTATAAAACTTTGCTGCTGCTAACATGTACTTAAAATGAACTACTTGTTAGCAGCAGCAAAGTGTTCTAGAAGATTTCTAGCTAAATCTTTTATTTGAAACATAGAAACAAAAAAGTTTACTATCGTTGAACAATAAAAAAAATCTATATTACTTTTTACATTTACAATTTCTCACTCTTATTCATGTCACTATATACAAAAAATGTAGTTTGATATTGCTGTTATTTTATAGTTTTTGGTCATAAGTCTAACTAGTTATAAATAATTCATACTATTGATTTCGATAACTACAAACTTGTATACATTCTAAATGGCTAAATTAACAATATATCATTAATTTACATACATAAAAACTTAAGTTTAAATTTGTTGTTTACAATTTTTGTAATGTAAAAGATAGTTTAGCAGTATTTATTATTTAAAATAACAAACACAGGTAGTTGGGACATCTATAATTTTAAAGTAATAAAAAAAATTACACAATTGAACATTTAATGTTTCGGTGTTAAAGTTTTATGTGTAAACATTTTTTTTTCTTCTTTACACTTAATTTTTTTTGAAGTCAATTTCTTCTTGTGCTAACATTTTTTATGTATAGAAAAGAGTTTCTGTGGAGGTCACCTAAGTACAAATAAAAAGAATACTTAACAACATGTATATTTCTTTTTTTGGGATTTTAAGTATATCAGTTACCAAAACACAAAATTTAAACAAACTTCACAGCTAAATATTACAGCTGAATAGCTAGCTATCTTTTTATGAACTTTTAATCAGTAACTACTAAATGAAAGTTTTTATCGAAAAGCTCTTTTGAAGTTTAAATTAAAAATAAACAAATTTTAAAAATTTTAAAGCTTTTAATGAGGTAGTTTATTATGTATTTTTTTTATATTAGTACAAATTTTCCAGTGCATAACTTATTCAAAAATATAATAAAACACATTTGTTTTTTATGTTTAAGTTTTTTTAAGTTGGGCTTAACAAAACTTGTAACTTACTTAATTAAACTGTACTAAAATTGATATAAAATTATCATAGATATAAAATTAAAGTTTAAAAATTGCAAAATTATGTAATAGTAAAGTTTAGAATTTAGTAAACTAGATGCCAATACTAAATAACTACTTAAAAAGAAAGAAAATTAAATGTGTTTTATTACATTTTTATATTAGTACTATTGCAAAAGTCAATTAGTTTCTTTTTCCTCATTCTAAAATTAAAAAAATATTTTAAAATATGTTTTTAGTAAGCATTCTAAGTTGTCAAATACAATTTATTAATCTTTAAACTAAAAATAATTAAAAAACAACCATCCTAAGTGTAGAAATACAACAGTAAAAGTAATAAATGTTAAAGAAACGTAATTGGACTTTTTTATTAAAGAATTTCTTTATAGATAATAAATTCCTCATTTTATCCAGTTGAATTAATTTAAACCTTTATTTTTTAAGTACTGGAAAAAAAAAAAAGTTCAAAAATCTCTCAAAACTCTTTTTTTTTAATAGACCAAAAAGTTACTATTTTAGTTTGTCCGTTTGACATATACGAAAAATAAATAAATAATGTTATTAAAGGAATAAATTAAGATAACGCAAATCGTACTGACAATACCTATATTAAAATGCTAAAACTAATCAACTACCGTAGATTTCCAATAATTATTAAACTAATTAGAATAGCATTTCAGTAAGGTATATATCTAGTTTGTTTAAAATTAGCCAAAGTTTTACCAACATCTAAATCAAAATTCAAAAACAGCTTTAAGAATATACAGTATAGTTTTTATAAGATTTATTATTCGAGATTTTTATTTGCAAAACTAAGTTTTACCCTTTCAAGGATCTTCAATTAAAATTTAAATCTGAAAAATAAAAGTTAAAAAAACATTGAAGATACTATAAAGTAAAACAAAACAAATCATGGAAGACTCTAAGAAGTAGACTTTAACCACAATTTGAAAGACATACCAATAACAAATTAAATTGTTTTGCTCTATATTATCTGCCTTGTTTTGATTAACTTTTATTTTTACTATTTAGATTGTAATTGAAGATCCCTTAAAAAGTGAAACAAATAAAGTCTTGATTAATTAATCTTGTATATTTGTCTCGTTATTCTTAATAAAAGTTGAGAACTATTTTTGTTCAATTTAATACCTTAAATTTAAAAGTATATTTATGGAAGGGCAAAAAAAGTGCCCAAAATATTTGATCCAAGGATCTTGTGAACAAAAAAAAAACCGTTCTGTTATCAAGTCGCGCACAGCTGACTCTTTTTAATTTTGTATCTAAGACAATTGTCCTTTTAATATTTTTCTTGGTGTCACTTTAAAACCATTAAAAATATTCAGTTATTTAATTTATTTACTTTTTTCAAACCAAAAGCATTATGAGTCCTAAAACTGAGTATTGCGGCATTCTTACTTTCAGACCAGTTTCACTGTTGTCCAATATTAAAAATTTTATTGAAAAGGCTGTCGTTTAAATATATTTCATAGCAAATTTAATATACTCAACAGCTCCCAGTATGGATCTAGGGGGGATCATTCTACTACCCTAGCCTTATCAGAATTTGTGAAGAGTACACTATCCTTTATGGTACAGGCTGTTTTTGCAGGTAGATCTGAGCACGGCATTCGACTAAATATAGATAAGTTTCTGTTAGAGATAATATTGTGGAATAAGGGGGAAAATACTTACACTGTTGGAATGATATTTTACATAAAGAAAACAGTTTGTAGAGTTTGTAAGGTAGGTAATAACTTGATAAAGTATAGAAGTAGGAGTACCATAAGACTTAGTGTTAGGATCCTTAATTGGTTTTTAGTTTAAAAAAATGTTTAATTAATTCTTTTTTTTTTCTATGCATACTAAATTTAATTTTATGCTTACTGTATTTTTACTGTAATACATTTTTTAAGTCTAAATTTTTTGTGGTAACATGTTTTAAACTATATTTAGAGCAAAAAATGTTTTTTATTTACTTTAGTCTAATCTAACTTGATAATATACTGTAACAAACAACATCAAAAGGAAACGTGAATTCATTACATAAAACAAACATATAAGTAACACTTTTTTTGTTAAAATTACATTATAAGTATTTATTTAAATAAAAAACTACTTTATTTGTTATTAGTAAACTTAAACGATCTCTTTATTAGCATCAACTTCAAAAATAAAAATATTTAACAACAATAAAATATTGCAATTCTATTTTCGAAGAAAAATTTATAAGTTATAAATCAACAAAAGTGCACTAAAGAGCATATAAACCTATATTTAAAAATCAACTCAAAGAATCAAAAAAGATTATAAAAAACATTAATCGTTATTTAATTTTACCATCATTTTAGATGGCCACAAACTAAGTACTTATTTACATTAATCAAGTCTAACAAATATTAATATTAGAATGTACTAAAGAAAAGCTACAGTTTGTAAACTTCATTGATGACGTACCTTGTTACTAAAGTTTGTTTATTTTTTGCATAAACTAAATACTTTCAGAAGCATAGTAAAAAAGTATAAACATTAAAACACATTTGTTCATGTAAGATATACCGTTGCAGTAACTATATAGCTTTGTGAGCTTGAAATAGAAAAAAACAAGTAAGATTTACTAATATATAAAACTTTCTTTTTGTAAAAACAACTGATCAACTTCGTTCTAATTTGAATATAGATTAGTAGTATTATATTATCTCTAACTGTATTTAAAAGCTTTAATATTTTTGTGCTAACAGTAATTCTTTTGTTTTTTTTATCGTTTTTGATTTAAACTATATTAATACCTTAATATTTTCTTTGAAAAAAGTTAATTTTTATTTACTTCAAATAAAACTTGAATTTTTAATCAATATAATCAAAGTAGTAAAACGTAAAAGCTTTTATAGCTTAGGAATATCATCTCCAAGCTGTTATTTAAAACTATTTTTTTAATTCTTTAAACTTCTGTTTTAAACTCGATAAGTTGTTAATGAAGTAAATATGATAACTAATATAAGTTGTTTAATTAAAGCTGTTACAATTTCTTAAGATTAAAGAGCAATCCAACAAAGCTTAATACTCAGGTAGAAAACTGGCTATAACAGCATTGAAATGAAAATTCAAAAATTTTGGATGCAAGAACTAAGCTTATTGTTTTTAGATATCTAGTTTTTAATTATAAACAGAACATAAACATTAGCATTATATTTTAAAGTGTTTAAAGTTTTGTATAACTTAGATATTTATGTTTAACAATTGATACTTGACATTTAAGTTCAGGTTATGCTTGTATAAATGACAAAAAACTTCATAAAAGGCAGTCAGTAATTTTTTCTGATTGATGATAAGATTTTATCTAAAAATAAAATGTTTTGTTATGGAAGCGATAAGTTGTGTGCTTTTTATAAACATATACTGGCTTATGAAATTCGAAACTTTAAAAACTACTCTTTTCGTCATTTTTTTTTATTATCATTTTACAAATACCTTATAGCACAAAATTTTTTTATTAGTCACGTTGTTTATAAAAAAATTAAATATATTATTTTAAAAAACGTTAAGTTCTTAATATATGCTTAGAGTACAATGCACTATGTACATCAATCTTTATATAATATGAACAAAATAATATAAAGTTAAAAAAGTTAAATGTACAGTTATTGAATGAAATCAATTATTATGCATAATCATAAAGCATTGTATCTTATAGTATGTTAAGTTTATATTTCGGGACATATTTTTAAGAATTAGATGCATCATATATCTGTTTAAAGTTAAAGCTAAAACTTTAGCTATTCAAAAGAATATTAATTATACAGAATCTAATGTGAATTTATCATTGCAGAACTATTTTGATACAAAATGTTTATACATATCAAACGTACGAACTTATAGTATTGTTTTTGAACTAGAAAAATGGTATATTTATATGTGTTTAAAAGTGGTGTACAACTCGATAACCGAAATGTTTTTTCGTACACCAGGTCCTTAGATTAAACTTTTTAAGCGAATTTTTATCGTTCAATAAACAATATAATAAATTAGAACACCTTTAAAACCCACCCGGTCAAAATCTACCTGCGTTCGAAATGCACCCGCTCAAAATCCACCCAGTCAAATTCGAGAACCGCGGTGCGATCGAGGGTAGTGAAAAATATAAAAATGCAAAGACATTAAAAATAAATTAACAGGTAAAGAAAAAATAAAAATTGGTGGATTTCGATCGGGTAGACTTTGAATGCGGATGGATTTTGGTAGTATACCATACCGAATAAAAGCTACAATATGTGGTTTACTTTTTACAACTTCAATAAATGCAGAACTTTTATTTAAAAAAAAAAAAACTAAAACAATTTTGATAACATTGAAAAAATTACTATCAAAATACAAACACGCTGTAATTTTTTGCAAACACAGGTTTTATATGTATGTTATTATTTAGTTCAAATTGTAAATATTTTTCGTACACTATAGACTTTTTGTGACTACTCCTTATTTTTCGTTTACACAAGGTTTCCACACAGGTGATTCTTGTAAAGTAGAGTAATGTAGTAAGCTTTTGTTAATTTTCACTTATAATTTGTTCTAGTTGTAAATGGTATTACTATTATTTTGTTAAACTTAATTACATGTGTTCAAAATTTCTGTAGCAATTTACCAATTTACATACATAAAAATGAAACTTGTTGTTTAGATGTTTATTGTTACTGAAGTAGTTACTTAAAAAAAAGTATTTATACCAAAATTGAACTTCCAATAGTAAAAATCAAGAATAATTTTTTAGAAGCATTCAAAGTTGTAAAAGATTTTAAACGTTTGCACTATTATTAAGTTTAAAAAAGTTAATGCGCTTACTCGAATATTAAATAAGTATATTTCCATAATTATTTTTATAATTATTTTGCTTAGAAAAAACTTATTTTAGCAGATCAATTATTAAAACTCATTTAAAAATTCTTTATAGCTAAAACTATAAATATAACAAAATTTCTTTTTTACTGGTCTTTAATAAACCAATGACTATGAATGAAAATAATTTTCACTGTAATAACTACAATATGTATTTAAACTGTCTACACTTAAAAAATTGAAGACTCGTTACAATGTTCGCTATTTTATTAAATTGAACTCATTACCATAACGAATAAAAGTATTAAGTAAAGATTTTTATAAAGTTATAGAGATGGCTATTTAGTTTGATAATTTACAATTAAGTGTTTACTTTAATGGCCTTTTTAAATTATTAAGGTAAAATAAAATACGTTTTACATCATTTTAGGTCATGACAATATTTATTTGTAAAATTTTAGCTGTTTATATTTATTCATCGGTAGTCAAGCGAAATGGCTTTTAAAATTTTTAAACAAACTTTTTAAGAAGTAAACATATTTATAAGGATCTTCAACTGCAGTATTAAAATTGTATACCTTACAATGCAAGATTCAAAATAAAGTGAATAAAAAAATAAAAACACTCAAATACTGAATTTAAATTTATTTGTGATCAAATGATTAGATTAAAGTTAGAAGTTTAATAAATTTTATCTTAACTTAAAGCAGGTTTGGCAAAGAAAACAATAGACTCTAAAATTTAACTATAATGTTTTGGTTTCAAAACTTACCAGGTTTCACATTATACAGAAATATTAAAGTATAAAGCTATAATTAATCAAAATATGCAATTGAAACAAATACAATAGATAATAAAAACTTACTAATAAACTTAATGTTATATAAAATTGAAAATACAATTCCCAAGAAGAAATGCAAATATCTAAATAGTTATTTTACAAAAAGCAGTACACTACACAATATAATCAATAAAAGTTTGAAACTGAGCTCACATTTAGCAACATATTAACTCAATTTAACTATAAGTATTATTTACAACATGGTTATTAAAATAACTTTATTAATTAGTGACTCATTATAAATTTTCGCTATTTATTTTACCATTTGTTTAAATGGTTACAAACTTAGATTCAGCTGGGGTAACTTGTAATATATGTTGCCTACAAATATATACACCATAAAAAAGATAAAGTTTGAGGTTTGCATTTTATGACGTAACCGTATACTTTAGTTGTATTGTTTTTAAACTATTTTTGACAAAAAAGTTAATTTTTGATAATAAATATTTAAGTTAGATATACAAGCAAATGTAATATGTTGTTAATATGTTTATACAAGTAGAAAAAGTTTTTTAGTAATATATTTAAAGTATTTTTTTTAAATAACTTAACTTAAATAAATTTTTAAATAACTCATTTTACAAACGAAATCAAAAAACTTGAAAGTTTTCTCCTAAATTCTCGGTAATTTTTGTTAGTAAGCTACAAACTATCATTTAATTCAAATCCTAACAATTTCTTAAAATAATATAAAAGTTTATCGTTGAAAACTTAAGTTTCATAAACTTATAGAGGTATGTATGAGAGTTTAATTTTTAAGTTAATTCAACAATCTTAAGTTTTGAAACAAACATAAACAAATAAACTTTGTGTGAAACAAAATTATTAAGAAAAATAATTAAAAGAACTTAAGTATGCTAATTTTTATAAGTTAAAACGCGGTTGTTTTTACAATATATACACAATTCTAAGTATATTCTATTGAAGTAAATTTTTTTAGAGTAATAATATAAGACATGAATTTAATTGTAATCTCAATTACAGTCCAAATATTTTTGAACATTTTAAAAAATCTCATAACATTTTGCTTAAATCAAGTCACTTAAAAATTAAATATACAAAACTTTAATGACTCTTGGTTAGGTATTTGAGTTTTGATAAGTTAACTGAATATGCTTTTAAATATCGAAAAAAAAAGTTAAGTCGTAAAAACTAGTATAAACCTCAATTAAAAACTTAATAAACCTATAAATTGGTAAAGAGGCATTAAGGAAATAAATTATTTAACTATTTTGATGATACAATTTATTTTATTATTTTGATAGTTAAACATTTTTAAAAATCGCTTTTAGGCCTTGTAGTACATAAAAAGAAAACATGCTTTTAGCATACGTCATTATTTTTCAAACGTTGACATCAAGTTTGTTTATCTAAACAATTATAATTTGATAACAAAGTTTTAGGTTTTAGAGGTTTTTAAAGTCATATAATATTAAAAAAATTTATGAATTTAATAATATTGCATCTAATGTAAAAACCTGAGGTAACAAAATTTAAACCGTAAGTGTAAGCTTTATTTTACGTGTATTTTATAATAAAATAATTGACTACATGCGAATATTACATACTTCAAGTTTGTAACTATCTTATTAGATAGTAGCATTATCTAAAAGAAGCAAACTTTGTTCTTGTACTACTTTGCAATTTTTGTTTTCGCTGTTAGAACATGTTTAGTCTGTTCAAAAAATTATTAATTTATAAACTATAGTTATCTGCTCCCTATTCAACTCTTAAAGTTGTAACAGTTTTAATTAAAGAACGTTGAAAAATCAAAAGAGTTTATTAGTATCAGTTATAGATCTCAAAAGTAGAACTTGTTTCTTTTAACATTTTACCATATTCCGTAACTATAGGATTTTTATAAATATTTATAGAATTAATCTACAAAATATATTTTAAACCCTACAGAACAAAAAAAAATATCATTTTTGGCTTACTTGAATTTCAACAATAAATAAGAATAATTACTACTTTTGTTGTATATAAATTTCAGTTAATTGTATTTATTTTATTTCCTTTAAGGTTTTATTGTTTTTTAGCTTAATAAGTCTAAGTTTTTTCTATAACTACTTTTGGTCGATAATTCATACTTATATATTTAATTGTTGGTTTAACTTTTAAAATCCACTTATAAAACTTATGTTTAAAAAATAAATTAAGCTTAATCGTTAGCAAATTTATTCGTAGTGTTTGGTTTTATTATTTAAAAATTTATCTTTTTGCTTTGACATTTTAACTATCTGAATGACGTCATTAAATAAAAACCACATATTTTAATCTTTTATATATTATAAATTTTTGTACAAATTTATTTGACTTCTATAAAAAACCTTAAACTTAGTTGGACTGATGGTATAATAACTAACATTTGTCTAATCTTATAATTTTAATTTTACGTTTTGATAAAAAAATTTGAAACTTTTTATTTATATGTATGAATTTATGAGTACTGTGTGCATTAAGTAAGTACGTTTAAAGTTAAGTATTTAATAAGTTTATTAAGTAAGTTAGAAACACGTTTAAAATTGTGTATACTTTATCTTGTATTCAGTTTTATTTACTACATGCAAAATTTATATATCTCTTGTGAGTTGTTGATCAATAAAAGTTTTTCAAAACCTATAGAAAAGCATTCTACCTTAAAAACATATACTTCTTTGTTGCTTTTTTATTGTGACTTTAAATAACTTGAACATATTCTTTTATATAAAATAAAGTTAATGTTAAGAAAAAAACTATCAAGCTGTACACATTATTGTTTCAAAACATACGCATAACTATGATTTTTTTTCATACATTATATTAAAAAAGTTAATCTGAAATTTTTAATGGCGTATAGCAACTAAAATCAGAAAAAAAGTTGTTATTTAAGTTTCACTTATATTGTAACATTGAAAAATATTAATATCCTAAGTTGATAACATTGCGGTAAACTTTTAAAATAAATAATTAGCACTAAAATTTATTTAAAAAATTAAGTTTGAATATGCACAAATAGCAAGTTATGAACTAAAAAAGGTGTTTTAAAATTAAAGTGTATAAATGTTAAAACTTGCACATTTATATATATGTGCACACTTAACACTTTGAAATAAATTTATGATTTAAATTTTTTTCTATAATTAGAAAAAAAACTAAATTTCATATTTGTTGTTAAACTTATCAATAAAAAAATGTTCAACTCGAAATTGCGTGTAACGTTATTTAATGGAAACCACAAATACCAGATTCTATTTTTTGTATAAGAACATATGTCAACCTAAGTAAGCCAGCATGAAGACTTATGTCTTAAAAATTTCAAGTCATTTAATTGATGGTAAAACAATATCATTTTAATTTTTTAATCAGGTTGTTTTGATTATACTATATTTTTGTTAATTAAGTCTTTTTATATTTTTATGTTTACTTATAATGTTGTATAATATTTAAGTCTTTTTCTTTTATTTCATTAATAAATTTGCAATGATTTGTTACAACTAATAAAATAATTATAATATTAAAATAATATAAATACAATGTTTACTATAAAACGCTAATCACATAAATGTATCTATAAAAATAAAGTTTTAAGATCACAAGTCGAATATTTCAGGAATAAAATTTAAGCATTTAAAAAAATTTGTGTATTTGTTAGCACTAGTGACAATGTTCTTAAAAATGTTTTTTTTTGTTTTTTTGTTGCTGTGCAGTATGTTTAAAACAATATATCAACTATTTTGCTAACTTTGTTTTAAAAATATTTTTTTTTATAATAATATATTGCTTTTCATTTTATATATGTCAAACAGTTTAGAACTTTCTAAAAATATATTAAATTTATCTACAACTAAATTAAATTATAGCTTCACATTAAAAAAAAGCTTATTACATTACTTTCATTTTTATTAAACAGTCTATACAAAAAACTTTTTTCTAAACTAAAAACAAAAATGTGTAGTCACATAAGTTATGTCGAAAAACATAACAGTTTTGACAAAAAACACAGAACATTAGTGTGCACAATAAAGTATGCGTTTACTTTTTATTAGTTACTTAAGAAAAGTCAAGTTAGATATAATATAAAAATTTGAATAACTAGTGACGTAATAAAAACGGACCCACAAGTTTTAAGTCATATTTAGTATATAAAATAAAGCCTATTTCTTTACAAGTATTTAAGTTTATAAAAAATTAACTGTTATTTGCATTCAGACTTATAGTTAAATGAAATTTTTTTTTTTGTTGTTGGTGTTTTAAGCAGCATTTATTTTATTTTTTTTAATTAAAGCAACGTTTTCACCTTCTTCAACCAAGTTAAACGGCAAAGGACCCGCCTATAATGTTTCTCAAAGAGCTAACCTTAAATACACATATATTTTATTTTCTTACGACCCCTTCGCAGATCATTGCCCCAAGTTGCCATATGACTCTTTTTGAGAAACCCTGGTGATAAGATTTGTTTAAATTATAGTTTATTAAAAGTTTTTGGTTTATTTAAAAGGTTTACTCAGATTTAAGGCAAATACTGAAAAACTTCTGCCGGAGTTTGTATTATAAAAGTTTATAGTAAGTTGCATCTGGTTCATAAAAATGTGTTAGTAGGGTTTAAAAATAAAACAAACTTTTTGAACATGTATTTTCCAAAACTAAAACAATAAAATTTATTATAAATAACTCCATAAAAAGTTATATAGATCTTTTTCCTAAAGAAGTATTTGTGCAATAATGATAGATTTAAGCAATCAAGATTCGTTATAAAGTTAAAGCCAGAAGTGTTAAATTTTATTTGGTTTATAGATGCTTTGTAACTAGAAATTGCTGAAATTTACGATAAAACAAAATATTTTTAACCGCTAAATCTGGTGGTAAAGTAGAATAAGATTTAACAGAAAAATAGTTTTATGATTTTTATATAATTTAGTTTTTATATAATATTAATTTAATATAGTTGCCTAGTACAATCTTGTATATAATTCTTTTATACTAAAACAATAATGTGATAATATTTACTCATAAATTACTTCTTCTAGTTAGTACTTTTTTGAAGATTTAAAATGTAAGTGAGTATTAAATTTTTAAAAATACAGTCGCCATTGAAAAGATAAGAAAGTCGTTCTAAATACATAAAAGTAATATACTTAAAAAAATTGTTTATGATTGAATTTTAGGGTTTAAAAATTAATAGTTATAAATTTCTCTTCATTTAGTCATTAAAAAAATTGTATTTATAAAGCAAAAGAAACCTCTGGTAACATAGTTTTTCAACCAACCCTTTTTAGCCTTTTTGTTTGCCTTTAAAGTATCTTTTCTGTACATCAAGTATTATTTTAAAGGTCTTGCATGTCATATAATACTAAAAACTTTTTATACACTAATATTGCTTCTAAACTATTTTGTGATGTAAAACAGGAATAACAACAAGTTTTAGTTTAAACTTGTTTGTATATAAATTACTAAGTCATTGTTTTAATATCAAATAGTTTTTTTAGTAGTTTGTAGCTATCAAAATTGATAGTACAAGTTATCAATAACTGACTAAACATATGACAGTAAATAAAAATTGTAACTACATACAGTACTAATTTAGACCTTTTTAGTACCATATTTCTATAAATAATTAGATAATAAAGATAAGGTAAGCTCATTTTTCGTGTTATTAAAAAAGTTATTATATAAATTTCCTTATTTTAAAATAATTTTTTTTGTATATTTACACGTAATTTTTTTTACATAATAGTTTTTGATTTATCTATTTGTATAAAGAAAAAGAAAATGTTGAAAGATTAATTATTAACTTTTTTTCTCAAAAAAATCATAACTTTTTTTTATAGATAATCTTTAAATTTAACAGAAGTCTATTCGAAGCGTAACAAATTTACAACCACAAACAGTGGCTTTCACAAAGGTATACGATTTCGATACATTTAAGACTATTTTTTATGGACTAGAATGTGATTACTTATTTAAACTAAGTTTATTAACGCAAAATTTTATGTGTTAAGTAAATGTTTATTTAAATTTAGGTGAAGAAAAAATCTATTAAATAATTTTATTAGACCCACAGAAACAAACAAAAAATCTCCACTAAAATACTTTATATTAATGAAGAAGTATTTACAAAGTATTTCAAAAACAAACCGGAAGTTAAACAACGTAAATCGTTAAAAACTATTGTTATCTTTTCTAAACTTAGACTATCGAACTATTCTCTAGTAAAGTTTTTCGTCAATGTTTTAAATATGTTTCAGCTTGATTTATTTATTAACTTCTACAAACCAATTATTTTTCTTGATTGTTATTTAGACATAACAAAGTTTTAAAATTAGGTTCAGAATGAACAGTGTTAAACGTTTATATTATAAAGGTTTTTTAATCTTTTTATTTTTTTTACTTTGTTATAAATTAACAGTTTGAACTTTACTTTTTAATAATTTGGAAAAAAATACAAAAAAAAGTAACATGTAAGTTATTTCAGAATAATTTTTATAGTTGCCCACACAATTAATGTAGTTAAGATGAATTCTACTTGTATCAGTAATATTATTACCTATTTGTGTTACTACTTAATTAAAATATTTATTGTAATATACTATCTATTGATATTTATTGTGATTATTTATTTAAAAATTGCTTACTATTTAGTGTTTTTATAAAATACTTTATCTAAACAATTTATGAAAGTAACAAAAACATTTCAACATCAAGTTTAATTTTTTTAATGATAAATTGATAATAATCAAAGTTAGTATGTAAAACAGTTTAGAACTATTAGAGTTTGTAGTAAATTTTTCAAAAACTAAAAAATAATGAAACTTGACATTAACAAAAAGTTAATTAAACTATTATAATTTTCTTTTATAAGTCAGTTTATAAAGAAAACTTTTCTCTTAACTAACAAATTAAGAGTAGTCACAAAAGTTATACTAAAATAATTACAGTTTAAAAAAAAAAATTACATACACAAAAGTTGCTGTCCGCAAAAAGTTACAGCATGTTAGTATTGCGGTAGTACCTTTTTTTTGTTAGAAAGTTTGCTTTAGTTTCAAACTTTTTTTAAACAATTTTAAACATCTATTGACGTATAAAACAAAACCAACAAGTAGTGATTTTTAGCTGGTAGATTTTAATTAATTTTAAATACTAGTGTCAATAATTTGCCATACTTATTTTATAACCATCGAAACTGATGGTAAACTAGTTGAGTAACGTTGTAACTTTTAGTATAAGTTATATTGATTTTTAGTTTTATATTTGTGTGTAAAAACTGTATTGATATTTAATTTCTTTCGCACATTTAAATAGATGTTAGAAGAATACCCATAATACTTATGCTAGCATTCAATAAATATAAATCGCTAGGTGATCATAAGTATCTTCTAAATATTAAATATAACTAAGTTCAAAAAATTCTTTACTAATTTTACGAACTTTTACGATTAAAAAAGATAAAAAGGTGATATAATTGATGATTAGATTTTCATCACGGAGATAACTATGATTTATAGTCTTGTTAAAATGCATATAAATCTTTCGCTTTAAATTTGCCTTTTTTTTGTTTAATTATTCTCTATTTGATTGTAAGATTATGTTTTAAGATCTATAATAAAATTCTGTATTTAACAACTTTTTACAAGGTTTATAAATAGTTAGCTAGTCAATTACATTTATCAGAGTTTTGTTATTACCATAATCGAATAAAAAAATAGAAAGTGGTTGTAACTTAATAAATAAAAATATGTAAGATTCGATTAATTTCATAAAGTTAATATATTTACAAATGTGTTTGTTTTCATAAGCTGTATTATTTTTGACAAAAATTTAAACAATAACAAACAAATTTATTAAAGTTTTTTTTTTTTTTTAATAGATATTATTTACAATTATACGATTTAGTATCGTCATAAAATGAAAACTACAAATGGCAGCTTTTTACAGTAGATTCAATAGTAAGTAGACTTTATGATTAAAAATAACGGTAATTTGAACTTGTAACCATCTTGATTGATGATATAAAGAATAGCAAAAATATCAATTGACTAAAAGTCAAAATTGCTTTAAGTACTAAGTTGTAGTTTAATGTATAAAAATTGTAACCCAGTACTAACTATTTAAAATAAAGTTAAAAACAAAAATGTATAACTATAGTAAATATAATTCTTAATGTAGTCTTAAGATTTAAATTTATAAACATTATGTTATACAATTTGTTTTTGTCTATTGTGTTATACTTTACTTGTTAAGTAGTTCTTAATAGTTTTTTATTTAAATAATGCTTATTTTTTTTTTTCTTTAAATATATTAATAATTTTACAATTTTTTGTTTTTGCATGTTTAAAAATATTCTAAGTCTCTCTTTTTAATTTGTTTTAAGATTTATAGTTTCTAATACGTCATATACAGTGAAACTTCGTATTTAAAAATAAGCTAATAAATGATTAATCTCAACTTGAAGTTCTTTGTCTAATAAAATGAATTTTAAAAAACATGTAACATTTTAAATTCTAAAAGCTAGATATTATTTAATCACCAGATTAAAAACGTTGCTAGCATTTATTACAATAGTTAAGTTTTATTATTTTTTGCAGATTTATACTTCAAATATTTTACAGTTTAAAGATATATGAGTTTCTTATAAAAATAAAATTCATTAAAAAAATGATATATTTTGAATTTTTTTTATTTAAACTTTTTTTCTGCGATATATGTGAAAGTACATTCAGTACTAAAATTTTATATTTAGCATTCACTACAAAGCTTAAAAAAATTAAAACGTTTACTGTTTTATCTTCAATCTTTTAAAAGATTTATTTCAAAAGTTACATTAGTTATAGGCAAATTTATCAGCTAAAAAAAACTTTTTCATTAAATCTATATGTATTAATAGTATTTGGGTGCATTTTGTTTGATTATAATTTTTTTTATTCATAAACAAATTTCCAAGTTATAACTAAAAACGTTTTTATACACAAAATTAAAACTTATTATTTATATGTATTAATTTATGAGAATACCATGAATAAGATACCAAGTTAGAAACACGTCTTAAGCAGTGTCTATTTTGTCTAGTATTTAGTGCTCTATACTACGTTCAAAATATATAAACCAATTTGAACTATCATTCATAAAATGGTTTTTAAAATACATTTTTGAGTCATTGTAAATAATTATACCGTAATATGCTTTATTTTAATATTCTTATCTTTTTTAACTTACAATAACTGTATACATTCCTTAATATAAAATAAGGTTATCAATGATAAAAAATATTTTGCTGTACAATCTATACTCTAAAAACTTTTTTATATTTTAAATTTTTCTACTAACCATAATTTAACTTAAGTATTAAATGATGTAAAAAAATCTTGTTTTTCATTTTTATGTTGACTTTTAAAACTATTAATACACTCAGGATTAATGTTTTTTGTAATCACCAACATACGTGTATAACATTACTACTTTTGTTTCTAGGAAAATCTAAAGTTTGATTTACTGTTTTTAAGAATTATAACTAAGGATAATCAGAAAAGCTGCAAAGCTCAGAAATAAACTGACTAATGAAATACAAACTCAACTCTTACTCGCTAAATTTTTATCATTCATTGACATTATCAATGTAGCAAATAGCTGTGGAAATTTACAATAAAAACAATAAGTTTAAAAATATAGGAAAAACTATTTAAAATATATAAAAAACAAATAGAATAAACTTCACTAATCTACAAAAATAAATTTTTTAACAATACTAATCAAACAAAAAAATTCAATTACGGCTTACTTGAATTTCCACAATAATTAATAACAATTACTATTTTTTTGTATATCAAGTTCAACTAATTGTATTTTGTATAATTTCTTTTAGAGATTAATTCTTTTTTAGCTCAATGAGTTTAAGTGTTTTTTATAACTACTTTTGGTCTATAATTTACATTTATGTAGTTTTTTGTTAATATAACTTATCAAAATGCACTTATACAATTTACTTTTTTGAAAAAACTAAGCTTAATCGTTAGCACATTAGTATTTAATTTTATTATTCAAAAGTTGATCATCACATTTTGACATTTTATAGATAAAAACAAATTATACAGTTCGCGTGAACTTGTTTCACTAGGATCAAACGATTATTTTTTTTTGTTTTGAACAGTTTTGACATTTTTATAATCTAGATTATGTAATTAAATAAAAACCAATTATTTTAACCTCTTATTTTATTACAAATTTTTGTCAAATATCTATTTTTATCGAAGAAAATCCTGAGACATGTTTTTAACCATAAAAACTGATGGTAAAACAATTAACTAACATTTATCTTATCTTAAAATTTTTATTTTACATTTTGATGCACAAATTTGAAACTTTTTACTTTTATGTATGAATTTATGAGAACTATGTGCATTAAGTATCTATTTGAAAACACGTCTAAAGTTGTGTCTATTTTATTTTGTATTCAGTTTTGTTTAATACATGCAAAATTTAGATATCTCTTGTAAGTTGTTATTCAATAAAAGTTTTTAAAAACCTATTGAAAAGCATTATACCTTACGAACATACTGTTTTTATCAAGAAACAATACCATTAAATAATTAAAACTAGAATAAAAGTTTATAAAGAGAAATTTAAGTTTGATTTAAATGTTATTATAGATGGAGTTCTTACAGTTAATTTTATTTTGATTTGAAAATATTTTCATTTGTTTATCTTTTTATAAAAAAAAATATTTTTTTCAAGAAATTTAATCTATAAAATTTGAAATTTCTCTAAAAAAAGTTTATACTTATACCATTAAATTAAAATATCTTTAAATTATAATTAAATGTTTGCCTGATAGTGCAGGGTTTCTAATGGTGGTTTTGAAATCTCTCTGAGTTAAAAACTTCGAAAAATCAAGAATCAACTCTGTTGTTAAAAGGTGTATAAAAATAAAATAACTTTAAGAAATATATTAAAATACCTTACATGATAAAAGAAATAATTGCCAAGTGGTGTAAGGGTCTAAAAATGATTTTAAAAACTCTCTGAATTGAACTTTTCAAGGTTTAAAAGCTTCAACCAACATTATTATATACAATCAACTAAGTAAAACAAAACTTTAGTGATTATATTGGATATTTTTTAAGTAAATTTGTACTTACTAACTGAAAAAAAATACTTAATCAAAAGTTATTTACACTTAGTAACAATTTATAATGGGAACTAACAGCATCTTAATAAAATGCTTCCTGGAAAAAAATGCTAGAGTTTTTACCTATTATCACGTCACATTTCAGCTTTTATTTGAAATCTGTTTCAGCTGGGCAAAAACGACCATTTCTTACTGAAACTTATAATCTTTCAGGGTTATAAATTCAACATTCATTATTCAAAGTTTACCAATTAACAAAACAAAGTCAATGAACAAATATGTTAGTGATATTATAAGATTTTTTTTTATTTTTTAGGGGGTTCACAGAAAACAGGAAACCAGTCAAAACACGCCCCTGAACTATATACTGTGTAATCCTTTGTTTATTTCACATAAATGTTTTTGATTGCTTATATCTCAAAAAACTATTTTAGTATTTCGAAGCGGTTGAAAAATTCTGATGGCTCTTTTTAAGCTCTATTAAATAACATCAACTTGAAAAAATCAAGGTGAACCTCCTATATGCCATTAATATTTTTATACTAAAAAAATCTTAAGAACTATATTTGCTGTACTTTTTTTCTTAATTTTAGAACATTTGTTTTTCTTATTAATATAGTGATTAAAATCAGTTCAGAAGTTAAACATTAAATATTTATGAGTAATCATTTTAACCCTAAAATAGACTGAAGTAATTCAAATATTAAATCATACTTAAGCTTTGTAGTTTTAAACAAACTTATCAGAAACTGTTTGTTCTTTTTAAGATGCGTCGAACTGATTTTATTTAAATATTAAGTGAATAAAATAGTTCATATTATATTTTAAATCTTATAGCTAAAAACTTCTACTTAAACGTTTTTTATATCAAAAATAGCTCAAAAAAAAAAATTGAAAAGTGATTGTTTTTAAACATTCTAATTTATCACACTACAAGTATTTATTTAAAATCCATTACTGTTGTTTGGAAATTTATAGAACTTATCCTTTTTAACGATAGTGACCAACCGAATGTAATTATGAAAATTTGAAAAAAAAAAACAAAATATTTTACTGTTTTTTTTGTTTTAATCTATGTTTTAGATCTTTGGTCTCAAAAATAAAAAGTTTAATTTTGATATTAAAACAAAATCTTACTTAGATCATCATTCATGAAACAACAACTAGGTATAACTCAGTTCATAAAAAATAATTGCGATATATAACCAAATACAGAAATGTACATTATTGCGATAATTTATGTGTTGAAACTGCATTTACTTTCAAAAGGAAGTTTTTATAATATGTAACTGTATTAAAGTGCTTTTCCTAATTGTTTGAGCTTTTTTTGAAAAAAAAAAATATGCAAAAGACTTAATTATCACGTCATTAATTTAAAGTCACAAATCAAAGTAATTATTTTGTTTATGTATTATACTTAATTAATGATTATGTTATGTACGTGTAAATATAATAATTTATAACCGTCTTATCGATGGTAAAACAATTAATTAACCTTGCAACTTTTCTTATATATTTAATCGTTTGATTTGAAGCGACTTTATATTAAATTGTGTTTTAATCTTTTTTTGTAAAATATAATGTAGAACATGTCATATAGTAAAATCTTTTGTACCATTTTAAACATTGTGATTAAATTCTAAAAAAAGTATTTAGCGCAATAGATTTTTTTTTAAATAAAGTTTCAATATGCACAAAAATCAAGTTATGAACTAAAACAAGTGTTTTAAAATTTAAGTGTACAAATATTATCACATTGACATTTGTATGTGCACATTTGACACTTTGAAATATATTTATGACTAAAACTTCAATTTTTATAATAAGAAAAAAATAAATTTCACCTATTATTGTAAAACTTTACAAAAATAAATTCTCAATATATAACTGCATGTAACGTCATTAAATGCTAACCACAAATACAAGCTTCATTTTTTTTGTATAAACTTAAGTCAACATATGTTACCAGTATTGAAACGTAACTTTTAAAATTTCGAATCATCTCAATTGATGGTAAAACAATATTTTAAAATTTCAATCAATTTGTTTGTTGTTAGTTTGATATATTTTATTTTTATGTTTAATTGTAATGTTGTACTATATTTAAAGTCTTTTTCTTTTATATCAATAATAACATCGCGATGATTTGCTACGAACAGTTTTTCTCCTATATAAATTAATTATTGAAATAATATAAATATATGTTTACTATAAATGCTAACCAACAAATGTATTAACAAAAACAAAGTTTTTAATCACAAGTCGAATATTACAGAAATTTTCAAAAAGTTGGTGTATTCGTTAGCACTAGTAACATTGTGCTTCGATTTTATTTTTATTAAATTTGAGTTGCTGTGCAGTATGTTCAAAAAAAAATCTTCACTGTTTTGCTAAGTTTGTTTTATTAAAAAATTTTCTTAAAATAAAAGTTTTGCTCTTCATTTTATATATGTCAAACAATTTAGAACTGTCTAAGTTTGTATTAAATTTATCTACAACTAAATTAATTTATAGCTTGACATTAAAAAAAAATAACTATATTACTTTATTTTTTATCAAACAGTCTATACAAAAAACATTTTTTCTAAACTAAAAGCTAAAGTGTAATCACATAAATTTCTAGCATTCAACAAATAATTACAAATTTGACAAAAATTTGTATAATGCACACAAAACTTTGTTGTGCACAAAAAATTCTGGGTTTACATTTCCATAGTAACTTTTTTATTGTTAGAAAAATCAAGTTGGCTATAATACATTAGCTTGAAGAAAAAAATTGCCTTTTAAAAATAACTAGTGACGTAATAAAATCGGACCCACAAATTTTTAAATATATTTAGTATATAAATTAAAGCTCATTTCTAGACTAATATTCGAGTTTTTAAAAAACTAACTTGTTTTTCTTTTAAGCTAATTTTTATTTTTATTGGTGTTTAAAGAGGCGTTATTTTTTTTTCATAAAACCTTCTTCAACCAAGTTAAACAGCAAAGGTCAGCAAATAACATTTCTTAAAAAGCCAACCTCAAATACACCTTTTTTTTTTCTTTTGCTGTTCTTCATTAACTCCAGGTTATTTGTTTTAAGTTTCAAATTACAAACTTATGGCCCCTTTGCAGATCATTACTCCAAGTTGTCATATGACTCACTTTGAGAAACCCTGGTGAGAAGATTTGTTTAAATTGTAGTTTATTAAAAGTTTTTGGTTTATTTTAAATGTTTACTCAGATTTAAGGCGAATACTGAAAAACTTGTGCCATAGTTTGTGTTATAAAAGTTAATAGTGAGTTGCATCAAGTTCATAAAAATGTGTCGGTAGAATTAAAAAATAAAACGAACTTTTTGAACATATATTTTCCAAAAACTAAAACAGAAAAATTTATTCTAAATAACTTTATCAAAAATTAAACAAACCTTTTTCCTTGAAGAAATATTTGTGCAACAATGATACATTTAAGCAATCAAAGTTTGTCATTAAGTTTAAGCCAGAAATTTTAAGTTTTATTTGGTGTATAGATGCTTTTTAATTAGAAATTGTTGAAATTTATGATTAAAACGAAATATTTTTAACCCCTAAATCTTGTGGTAAAGTAGAATAAAATCAACAGAAAGTTAGTTTTATGATTTTTATATAATTTAGTTTATATATAATATAAATTTATTATAGTTGTCTAGTACAATCTTGTTTATTTTTCTTTTATACTAAAAATGTAAAGCGATGATACTTATTCATAAGCTGTTTATTCTAATTAGTACTTTTCTTAAGAGTCAAAATATTACTAAGTGTTGAATTTTAACAAATAACATTGAAAAGTAAAAAAGTCTTTCTTATTATGTAAAAGTAACATACTTAAAAAAATTGTTTATGATTGAACGTTAAAAATTTTTAAACTAACAGTGATGAATTATCTTTTATTCATAGATTTTATTTATAAAACAAAACAAACCTCTAATAACTTTGTATTTCAACCAACCCCTTTTTAGACTTTTTTGTATGCCTTAAAAAGCATCATTTCTGTGCATCAAATATTATTTTAGAAGTTCTGGATCAGAGATGTTAAATCGCAGAGCACAAAATCCCCGCAGTAGAATAAAAAAATAAAATCCCCGGCAATAGAATTAAAATTTCTTATGAAAGAAAAAGCTGTATTTTACAAGTTGAGAACATAAAAGTTTCATATATTCAATTACACCAAAATATTTAAAACCATATTGTTTTTATAAATATGAATGCCTTAAATGTAAGTTTATGTTTTTTATTTTCATAAGGTTAATTTTAGTCACTTTATTGATAATTTAATCATAACTACCTTTTAACCTTATAGTTGTAGGTAATGTTTGGTTAGAAAAATTAAAGAAAAATATCTTCCACTTATTTAAATGGTTAATAAACTAAAAACATTGTAGCTTTGGAACTAATTGATGTTAAGTTAATTTATTATTTGATTTTTTTTTCCAAAAATTAGATGAAATAGACAATTTTTTTTTTCTTATATCCTACTTTTATCAAATTATTTGAATTTTTAAACTTGAAAATAAAGTTTGATTATTATATTTTTTTAAGATTCATTATAAATTATTTTGTTAAGACATAGATTTCACTTAAAAGTAATTTGAATATAATTTATTATTTTTGTTTACAAACTTGAAACTACTATTTGCTAAGTAGAAATCTATTTAAAATTTTTAATTTTTAATGTGGCAAATTTATTGAGTCTTTTTTTATTATAATTAGGTAATTTATCTAAAAAGAAATTTATTAAAGTTTATGTTTATAATTTACCTCATTACAATTTTTACAAAATTGTTTAAATTTTTTAAATAAATTATAAAAGAGGTGAATTTCATGGTTAAGTTTAATTATTTATAGTTTATTGTAGAATAGTTGTTTTTAAATATTTTTTACATAAATAAGGGTAAAATATTTACTACTAATTTTATAATTATTGATAAGATGAAATATAAAATTGAAAGCTTTATTAATTCCTTTTATTAACATAATTTAATATTTTTATTAACAAACTTGAAACTACTATTTGCTTAGATGAATTCTATTTTAAATTTTTGATATGGCAAACTCATTGAGTCTTTTTTTATTATAATTAGGTAATTTATTAAAAAAAAAATTATATTTGAAAGTTTTAGTATACAACTCAAGGTTTTTACAACTAGTTTTGTAAATTAAGCAGACTTGCAACAAGGTCAGGAAAAGTCAGAAAACTCAGGAAAAGCAAAAATAAAACAAGTAACAGGAATAGTAAAGTAAATCTTTTTTTGAAAACAGTCAGGAAATTTGACTAAATTAAAAAAAAATACCAGATTTTGTCAGTTTAAATTTAATAAATTCCTTATTTTTAAAAACAAGTCTTTGAATGGTAAAAGGTTAATTAAAATTCTTTAAAGTGTGATTAAAATTGAAAAAATTTCCAAGAATTTTACAAAATTACTTAATTATCAATGCCTTCATCTTGTAAAATTAAATGAATATCCTTTATAAAAATGCTAAATGTTTCTATTAAAATATTCTAAAACTACCCTACTTGAACAAGCAGTTTTTGTATGCAGTTTGATAATCTGTAGCATTTCTTAGTAAAACAATGATAATACACATAAGTTTATCTAGCATATTTTAAAATTTAATTGTTTTTTTTAGGTGAATGAATTATTTCATTTTAATTTAACACTAGGTTTAGTGTTTTGGGTAATAAGTTTATGTGCATAATTTACCTGTTTATAATTTTTTCAAAATTGTTTATATTTTAAAAAAAAATTATAAAAGAGGTGAATTTCATAGTTAAGTTTAATTATTTATAGTATATTGTAGAATAGCTGTCTTTTAATATTTTTACATAAATAAGGGTAAAATATTCACCTCAATATGTTACATGCAATGTTTAATCTTTTCTCTAATAAATAGAACTGTTCTAGATTTTAAAATGTAGTTTAAAAATAAATTAATTTAAATTAAAAATTAATAATTTGCCAAGGTTTATGTTGCACTAATAACAAGGATGAAAAATAGTTTCACCATTATATTGAAAATGTTATTTATAAAAATAATATATATTATTAAATTTTAACTACATTTAAAAATCTAAAAACAATTTTTCATTAACAATAAACTTGTTTTTAAAGCCTGGCGTTGGTTTAATTGTTCTATTTTTATAGATTGAATTTAACCAAAATTATTATGGCCTATTAAAAATTGTTGTTAATGAGAAATAAAAGAAAAAAAAAATTGATTTTTAAGATCATAGGAGGATGAATATATTTTTTAACATTTTGATATTAATTTGTTTTTTTATTAAGTATAACCATATCATTAATATTTCAAAGAACTTTTCCTGAAAATTTTTAAAATTTAAAATTTAAAAACTTTTATAAATATATTAAGATGTTGAAACATTTAAATTTGTGGTACCTTGAAGAAATTATGTATTTTTTTTAAACACATGATACAAAAAATTATAGTCAATAAACAAAAATTTTAATTAAAACTTAAAATCACAGAAAATTTTTTTTTGTACTTCATAAGTTTTTTTTTCTAAAGCATTAAGCTAAAGAACTTTATTTTTGTTATAAAAGAAAGAGCTTATGTATAAAATTAATATGATATACTGTTTTAATTTTACAAACAAAATGTTATAATAATAAAGTACAATGTAAATTAAAAATTTTAAAAGTTAACTTTTTACTAATTTTATTAAAACAAAAGTAAAAAAAAAAATAACTAATGAAATTTTAATATAAGGTAAAAAATGTGAAAAAGTTAGCTACAAATTGTTACTTTAGCATTTTAGTTGCTGTAGTAAACAGCTGATATTAACAGCTGTAATTAACTGGCATCTTGATTATAACATGACTGTTCTGGATGTCATATACTACTAAAATCATTGTTATACATTGACAATGCTTCTAAACTATCTTGTGATGTAAAATAGGGATAAAAACAAGTTTTAGCTTAAACTTATTTATATAAAATAATTAAGTCATTGCTTTGTTATCAATTTGTTCTTCTTGTAGTTTGTAGCTATCAAGTTTGATAGTATAAGTTATCAATAACCGACTAAACTTATGACAGTAAATCAAAATTATAACTTGATAGAGTACTAATGTAGACCTTTTCAGTATTATATTACTATAAATAATTAAATAATAAAAATAAGTTAAGCTCTATTTTCGTGTTATTGAAAAATATATTATATAAATTTCATTGTTTAAAAATAAAACTTTTTGTATACTTACAGATATTTTTTTTTACATATTAGTTCTTTATTTATTTAATTGTATAAAAAAAATGTTAAAAAGTATATTTTTAATTTTTTTTTAATTATCAATCTTGGTTTTATAGATTAACTTTGAATTTAACTGCAGTCTATTCGAAGCGTAACAAATTTTCAACCACAAACAGGGGCTTTCACAAAAGTTTACGATAGTGATACATCTTTAAACTACTTTCTTTTGATATGAATGTGAATTACTTAATATAAACAAGTTCATTAACACAAAATTACTATGTGTTTAGCATACATTTATTTCAATTTAGGTGTAAAAAAACTATAAGTGATTTCTATTAGACCAACAGAAGCAAAATATACCTTCATTAAAATACTTTATTCTAATGGAGATATATTTACAAAAAAATTATAAAAAAAACCGAAAGTTAAACAACGTAAATAACTAAAAATTATTGTTATCGTTTCTAAACTTAGAGTATTGAATTATTCTCTCGTAAAGTTTTTCATCAATGTAATGAATATGTTTGAGCTTGATTTATTTATTAAGTTTCATAAACAAACTCTTTTTGTTTGTTGTTATTTAGACATATTAAAGTTTTAAAATATGGTTCTGAATAAACTGTGTTTAAAGTTAATTATTAATGTTATTAATTATATAAGTTTTTAATGTTTTTGTTTTTTTTTAGTTTGTTTTAAATTACAGTCTGAAATTTTAATTTTAATAATTTGTATAAAGATACAGAAAAAAGTAACATTTAGGTTATTTCATAATACATTAATATAGTTGCCAAAACAGTTAATACAGTTAGACTTAATTATATAACTTCTACCTGTATCTATAACTTTGTTAAAATATTTTTTATACGTAATATACTATCGATTGATATTCATTGTGATTTTTTTTTAATCGCTTGGTATGTAATTTTTTCAAAAAAAAAATAATTAAGCATCTTTGAAGTTATAATTAATAACTTTAGCTTTCTTAGATCAACAGTTATGCAGAAAATATTGTTTTTTATATGAGATGAAATTATTTTATATAAAAACAATATAGCTATGAAAACAATTTAAGCAATCAAGAAAAATATTTATAAATAAAGATTACTTCGAACTAAACAAATAGTAGTATTAAACATTGCATGTTAATTAAAAAATATATTATATAGTAAATACAATTTTTAGAATTTTCAACTCACTTTAGATTAGAGTAAGCAATGGTTTAATACGTTGGGTAAGGGACGGACAAATTAGCTTAATTGCAAAATAATAATATTTATTTTTTTTACAACAATTACAAAACTAAACTATTCAATTCAACAATAACTTGTTTTTTTGCGACCTACTTTTTCAATATTTCTAGTGAAAGTTTCAAATCTGCCATAAATTATTTCCAGGATCAGTTTATTTTTCGTGTTATTGTTTTTTTATATTACAAAGTATATAATAAAAGTTTTTAAATTCGATTAAACAAGCTAATTTTACTTGTAATTTTATTATCAAAAAAACCTAAAATAAGTTGCATTGAAATTCGACTTTAAGGTTTAAATGCTCGCAGGCCGAAGTTTTACATTTTGCGGGCTAAAATCCACTAAAATTCCTGTAAAAAATAGTAGGTCGGATCTTACCTTTCTATTATTTAAAATATTTAAATAAAATATTTCATATTGTATCAAGTCAAGTTTAAAGTAAACTTTTACTGTGTAATATAGTTTATACTTTTTAGATACTCTAAAAGTATTAATTGTTTTCAAAAGTAAATGTTTAACCTGCTATTTAACATAATAAAAGAACTTAAACAAAAACGCAAATTGTGTTTTTTTAACTGAATGTTTTTCTGTAAATTGTGAGATAGAGCTTTAAAACAAACAAAATTAATTTATTATAATTCTTAACAACGCCTTGAAGCGTTTTAAAACTTCTAAGTGTTTTGTACATACATTCAAAATACTATCGTTCATTTTAACTTTGTTAAATAACTTACATCAAAAATTTAAAGACTTACTATAATTTTTAGGAGAATTTATATTTTAAATGAAACAGCAAAATCACTTTTAGTTTTTTATATCTTTTACTTTTGTTGTTTTGTATCATTTGTAAGTTTTGGTGAAGCCTTATAAAAAATTAAACACATGTAGAAATTAGTTTCAGTGGAAATAACCTAAACTAAATTAGTAGTACTTTTAATAAAAATATTTATAATGTTTTGGTAATTTGACATTATATTTGTAGTTTAAAATATTTTAGTAAATTAAATATTCTAAAATTAAGACTTATTTATTTATTTTTCATCTAATTTCTACAGTTTCTTGTTCAACTAAGTAAATCTTTAAAAAAATATATAAAGCATATTTATTAAATATTTAATATACTTTATATATTGTTTTAAGTTAACAATTACCTATTTTTCTCGAAACGTTTATGCTTGTAGGACACATGCAAAATCTTATTTTGCCTTGTGTCCAGATTTTGATAATTTAAAGGAATTAATGTTTTTCACTTGATATTATATTTTTCTTTAAAAACAAAACAACAAATAAATATAGTAAAACTATTTCACAAAAAAAAACTATTTTTCACAACAAAATAAGTGCTAGCAAAAAAGATTTCAATAACTGCCTAATCAAAGAAGCCCACGCATTCTGTGGCATCGAGAATCAAGTACTGCAAGTACTCTTTCGTCAAATAACTCTATGCTGGATTACACGATTGAGTCACAGCGTTCAAGGAAACAAACTTGAACATTCATTTTATCAAGTAAATCCCAACAGACTGTGGCGTCAACCTTAGCTACACTTCTACAAACAAATTGTTTTCGTACTTCACATTAATTCTATCGTTATATTTACACATATTTATATTATTCGTATCTACTCACTATTGTTCTTGTATTGTAATATTTATACATATTTATATCATCGTGCCTATTTAATATCGTATTTTATCGCCACGCTCCGATTACGGAAAGGAAACGAAAGAAGACCACGCAACATTCATCAAGGTTCTGCAAACGATACGGACCAACGTCGAGTGCCAGAAACTGAGCGACCGGAGACCAGTGACCTGTCAAGGAGGGAATGCAGAGCAGTTTTCCTTCTAATTGTTAACTTTAAGTGTTTAGACTTATTGTGAGCTGTCATTGCGTTGATTCGTACATAATAAAACAACATTACTTAGTTTCATTATATTTAGTTATATAAATTATATTATTATGTCCTTAAAACCCCTAAAAAAGACATTAGTCTTGAAAGTACCACGCACCCGTTCGCGCACCGAAATGAGATATTTCGAGACTACTGCTAACCTGGAATCTGATGAGATTGTCGAGCCTGAGACCGAGGCAATTTCGAAGGAAATCAGTGAGGCTCCTAGTCCGGGTAACAATATGCTAAATTTTTCTTTTTGTCCGTTTTTTACATAATATTTTCTTTATACTATAGCTTTTCTTATACACATGTATTTAAAAAGAAACTTTCATAATATTGATGACTAACTTTATCACACTATAGTAGCAAATGGTAGTTTTTATATCTTCAAAAAACAATTTAACAGACGTTGATAAAATAGTTTATTCAAAAAACTCTAGTTTGTAATCCCTTATAAAAATTACAAAAATAAATCTAAACAATTAATTTACTTTTCAATTTGTTATAATTATAATGCTATGTTATATTTTACAATTTTAACTAACTATTTATTTATATATATATATGTCACTTAATACAAAAAAACTTAAATTTTGATAAATATTGGTAAACAAACTTTATATTTTATTGTACCGTTTAAATTTATAACTTTAAAAGAAGTTATAAGGTTTAGAAAAATTAAAAAATTATACTTGTAAACATTGTATTAAATTCAGATAAACAGACACTCAATATTTAATTTTGGCAAGCATAAGTTAAGGTTTGACCTTGGTATACAGCTATTTTATAATATACTATTTTGTTACTATCGTTATAGATAGCTAAAAATCAACTCAAGTAGAAAAACTAATGATAATCAAAAGACTTATGATTTCAAAAAACAACTGAAGTAGTAATTTGTCGCTAACGCATAACCGCTAAAAGCTCAAATAAAGAAAAATGTACATACTATTGTGCTTAAATAATTTTATTTCTGTTACTTTTTGTTAATTTAATTAGATAAAAAAATTTAAATTTTAAAAGTTTCAAAAAACATTTTATTTTATTTTATGAAGTTTATAAGCATTATCTATGATAATTTACCTGTATGTATAAAATTATAAAAAAAAATATAAGGTGTGCATCAAGTCAAAGAAAATTGATTACTTTTTTAAAATAATTTATTTTTAATCATCATCAGCAGTAATCCTGGTATCATCATCCTATTGTTTAGAAAAAAGGAAAACTTTTTCATCTGAAAGTTATTGGAACTTTATAACAAGCATGACATATTACAATTGATATTGACGACTAATTCATTAGTTTTATATTTATTTAGAAAAAGGTAATTTTAATATTGCTATATTGACGTAAATCGAAAAATCATAAGTGAAATTAAACAAAAATTATAAAAAAGTATTTACACCATCAAAGTATTAGTTTTGTTATTTGCTAACTTAAATCAACTTTAGCAGTTACTTTTTATTAGCAGTAGATAGCTTATTATGTCACGATTTTATCACACACTGCAAAAGTCGAGAATAAAAGAACATTATGGTTATTAGGAAATTTAAACATATATACCATTATATGAAACCAGGGTTTGTGATTTTGGCTACAATTCATCTATAAACGTTTTTTATGCATATTTTATCTATTTTCGTGCAAGTATGTTGATACTACATTAAAAGAATGACATATTTTAATATGCTTTAACTATTAGTTTTATTTCATCTTAAAAAAAATATTCAACTATTTTGTCAATAAAAATATCAAGTGAATTTAAATAACAAGTTTAATAACATATTTACAGAAACCCTAGTTTTGTTATTTGACATTTCAATTATTTTAAGCAATTTCTCTATAATAGAAGTGTCTGAAAATTACAAATGTCATGTTTTTGCCAGACTTGTCAATAGATATAAACTTTAAGAAAGTATGTATAATTCCAGGAAAGTATTTATATATATATATATTTATGAATCAACTTCGATCTTTTTTATCGGAAGTACTAAATACTTTATAGTTGGTTTACAGGACAGTAATTTCAATCACATCAATAGAAACATTTCGTTATCTGCTATAACTAACCAGTTGGTTGTATAACTTTAGTTGTTCCGTGCTTATATGTTGTAAATTCTAATATAAGTGTGTTTCTGTTATTAGATGTTATGTATATGTTAACTTAACCGTTTTGTTATTAAAGTAAGATAGCGGTATATTTTACAGTATTAAAATAATTATATAATATACAATAATTTATTTAAAAAGTTATATATCAAATATTTAGTTTAACATTTACATTTATAACGCTTAATAAAGAAAGTTTTTAGTTTAATATTTAGATAGTTTAATAATTTAGTAGTCAGGAAAAAGAAAAGTTTAATGTAAGTTGTTACAAAGTTTGAAAGCTTTTTGTTTTTAGAATACATTGTTGCAAACATTATAAACTATTGTACGACATTGTAAGTAAATATTTACAAGTCTTTATATTGTTTGAACTAGTAAAAATAATCTATTTCTAATTTTTAGAGTCTAATTCACTCAAAACAGTTAGAAAAAAAAGTATTATCTGCAGTTTTAAATACTTTTATTTTTATTTATTTCCAGACTATGTTTAAGAGACTTCGTCTGTTTCTAAACTGTAAAATTTATAGTTTAATAAATAAATCTAAAAAACTACACATTAAACGTTTAAGGCTTAAGATATTCTTACTATTCTAAGAACTTGTACAAATTAATTTTTTAAAGATCTTTAAGATTATATAAAAAGATAACTACATTTTAGAAATTTCAAAACACTTTTGCTAACTTCATACAATGGAACTTTACAAATGGCTGTGACTTTTTACATTAAAATATGTTAATCACAATTAACGAAAAAAATATTACCAGTTTGTATGTCGTTAAAGTTATTTTATTAAAAAAAAATATTCATAGTCAGTATATATATAGAAATTTACTATTATTACAATTTTTTTTTCTTTAATTTTTAATTTTTTAAGAAGAAAACTTGTTAATTATCATGCATACGTCATAAAGTTAAAACAATAATTTCACATATTATTTAGTATTAATATAATTTGTAGTTTATCAGATTGATTTCATTAAACATAGTTATGATAATTTGTAAATTTATCCAAAACTAGTGGTAAAATAAACTACCAAAATTCTTACGTGTAGTATAGTATCTATTATTTGTTGTTGTTGAAAATTAATATTATTTATCGTTTAGTACACTGTTATGTGTTATTTTATTGTTTCAAAATAGTGTTGCAATGACATTTTCTCATTAGTTTGTTAGGTTTAGAAAAAATTAGTGTTAAACTAAAAATAAAATTTCACCATTAAATATTCAAAACATCTTTTCTAAGTATATAAGATAGAACTTTATTAGTTATACATAAATGATTTTTACATAAAACAATTAAACTTTTAGTTTTAAGCTTTTATTTGGAACACATTTATTTAAATAAAAAGACTGACTCAATTAAGTTAAACAATTTTATGTATTTTTATTTTTTAATATGTATTGAAATCGATATACAACTTGTGGCTTTTTAACTTTTCTTTTTCTTACTTTAGTTTTAATTCATTTAAGTTTATACAGTCTGACATATATTTTGAAAATTAACTGTTTTGTACTACTAATGGTTTGGATTTAAATTTTTGAGTAAAAAAAAAAGATTTTGAAAACAGCCTATTTTGGCATTAAAGAGTAACTAAACAGCAGTGAGTATCAAAGAAAGTGGCAGGTTATTGTAATTTAATATTACAAAAAAAACTGTGCTACTTCGCTGAAAAAAGTCCAAACACGCCCTGTACTATACTAAATAAGTTGTGTATTATTATATTTAGTGACGTGGTTTACTGAAAACCACAAGTATAAGTTTTGTTTTAAAGTATTATAGTTAGTTTTTGTTCATAAAATTACTTTTATTTATTCAAAACAGTTTGTATCTATCTTATTTGATAGTAAAATATCGATCACTCAACTTATGATAATATTTAAAAATATCTACAGTATTAACTACATATGTAAAATATTAAATATAGTGACATCATACAATAAAAACAATAAGTATATGCTTATTTTGTTTTAAATACATGAAGTATATTGTTTATGTCTATTTGAAAATTTGAATTTCAGAAAAGTATTTAATTAATATTAAAATTATTAAAAATTAAACATATGATCGTAATTTTAGGAAAAGTTATAAAAGTACTGTACTAGAACAAAAAACATCGGCGAAAGTCTGCAAAGCAGAAGTCCGGACTTTCGTTTGCCGTGAGACAAGCTCATGTCTGACAAAAGCATGTGAAAAAATGATAAACCGTTTGTAGATTGACGACTACAGGTTTTTCGGTTGTGACTTGTAGTCTTATGATCGAATTTGCATGATCAACCCTTTTGTTTAGTAATGTACTAAATGTATCAAGTAGTATTATATATATATAGAAATCGTAAGATGAAAACCACAAGTTTCAGTTTTTTTTTTAATTTATTTAAACTAGTTATTACTGTTGACAATAGTAAGCTTAAAAACATTTAAATTTGTAGTTGTAAAAACTGGTGATAAGTTTTAAAACGTTAAGGTTGCAAATATTTAGTCAATTAGTTAAAACTATTATGTATAAAGTATTGCCAATTGAACATAATTTTATTTTGACTTCAGTTGAATGCTGTACATCTTTTATGCACAGGTTTTATGTCAAAACAGTATTGCTATGAAATATTTCATTGTTATTTTTTAATTAGCTCTTCTAGAAAGAATCGAAACGTTTGCGCTAACTTTTAACAGAAGAAGTTTAGTACACATTAAATAGCAAAAAATCTTTCTTAAGTAAGAAAAACTAACAAACTTTAAAAACACTGTCTTAATATAGTATATAAACTAAAAACACTGTACATGAACTAGTAAACACTTATTAAAAAATAAAAAAGATGAGTTAGATTTATTAAGCATTATATTTATTTTTGCAAAAGTGCTTGTTTAAGTATACAAAATCCTAAAAATTTTCATTTAAATTTGAGACTTAATTTTTAACAAATCTTTTACCATTTACATGCTAAACAAGATATAAAGTGTTTTAGTTCTAACATAATTATAAATATAATTTTAATTTAATCAAATTTATATAAAACAATACATACATAGATAACTTTTCACTATATTAGTTAATAGTAAAACTGTTTGTACTTAGCTCAACTTATTGTAGAAAGATAATAAAAATATTTACAAAACTTAACTAATTGTGCTACGTAGTGTATAACGTGTTGACGTCCTTAAATGCAAAACAAAAATTTATTTTTTTCCTGTATATAAAATAGCAAAACCTGGTGATTTACGCATGGTAAATAAAAAAATAGTTTGTAAACATGTTAAATTATGTTAAAATAATATAGCAAGTTATAAAACGCTATGTATTTAAATTATTTTGGGAAAACTTTTGTTAATTTTTTTTAGTAATGTTACAAACATGTTATGTATAATTTTTTGTACCAAAAATAGAACTGAGTTGTTTTTTTATTTTTTACTTTAGTTATTTTCTTATAAGAATTTAAGTAAATAACTAAAATAAAACTATTAACTTTAACAGATTAGGTGATATCTAATATCAATAGTCTGCTATAAATTTAAAAAAGTGTCACATTTTATAAAACATTGTTTTGTGAAAGTATATTAACTATTTCAGAAATACATAAAAAATTTTTATTTGTTTATCAAGTTTTTTTAAAAAGTTCAAGTTTTCATAAGCAAAGTGAAAACTTTTATTTTTGGGTTTGAGAAAAATAAAAAAGTATTTACTTGTTGAAGACTGGCTTATGTTCAATTTTATTTTTCATAAGCTCAAAAGTATTTATTTTAATATTTTACAAAAATCTACAAAACTCAATTAGTTTAATTTTAACTATGTTTAACTTTTTATGAACTTATAAGAATTGCAAATTATCTAAAAACTTTAACTTTGACACATTTTTATCAGGAGATATTTATTTACATATTATAAAACTAGTACAAAATTTAAAACTCTATTTTTTTATTGTTTTATAGTTTTAATATAACGAAATGTATTCTAAATTTATTTTGAAAATTTTAAACTAGCTTGAGCATGCTTTAACAATAGTGAGTTTTTCTAAAAATCCGAGTTACCTGTGTACCACCTAATTAAATAGTTTTAATTAGAAAATTTACAAAAGTGTCTTAAACTAGATTGCAACTAACTAAGTGCAAAAAAGATAACCAGATTCAGTCTAAAACAATAAATTAAATGTAATCAGTACTAAGCTTTTGACATAAGATGTAGTAAAAGAAGTGTTATATAAAAACTAAATGACTTTATACAAGAAAACTTTAATTAAAATTAAATAAAATTAAGTAGTAAACTATAACTTGAGATTATAAAAAAAAATGTAATTTATCCTGAGATTTTTTAGGATATATCAAAGTTTTCAAATTTTAGTAGAGTAAGTAAAAGTTAAAGCATTGAATTTTTATCTTACACATAATTGATCAAAATTTTATAACTTCAATATCTTAAAACTAATACAGCATGAAGTTTAAAACCTAATAACATCGAAGTATTTTATATTCTTCTTCTGACTTAAGTTATTTTTTTAATATCGGAATGAAAATAATATAATTATAATAATTTTTAGAACAGCAAAAATAAGAAGTTAATAACAAACAGCAAATAAAATAGTATTTGAGTTAATTAAATATAACTACAATATACTTGGAAACATATTAATTAAGTTTTAAATTTATCAAAACCAGTTGTCTAAATGATTATAGTAACAATAATTACAGCAGTTAAAATGAACTGTGCCACTAACATAGTTTTAATTTTTGTGATGCTTTAAAATATAATAAAACAAATGAACACGTGCATACTAATACTCAATTAAAAAACTATAATTTTAAAAATACTTATTTAGACAAGAGACTCAGGTGAAATTTAGTTACAAAACAATTTAATTTACTTATCATAACAAGCAAGATAATTTTAGTTTTAATTTGTTTTGTAAGATTACTTTTTGTTTATCACACTAATTGGCTACAATAGATCTTATTGAAATAACATAATACTAATTTGTTACAATTTATTGGACACATACGTTCGTAACCTAAAATATATTTTTATTGTCTAATCTAACAATCAATGAAAATTAAAAATATATTACTAAGTTTGCACAACATTTAAGTAAGCTTATTAACTTGTTACTCAAGTTTTCAATTGAAATACTACCACAGTAAAAATTTTAAACTATGGTAAATAAGAACATTTAATTGGTTTCTCGAAGTCTATAGAAAAACATAAAGAAACAGTTTAATTCACTAACCATAAAAAGCAATAAAAATTTTAGTTTTTTTTTCTAAGATTACTTATTATTTAGCAATACTAGTAAGCTACATATAAATTTTAATGAAACGAAATAACAATCCATAGGAGACAAATGTTCATAAGCTAAAATACATTTTTATCGTCCTAACCTAACAATCAAAGAATATAAAAACATAATTAAATTTTACACAACATTTAAGTAAGCTCGATAACTTGGTGCTAAAGTTTTTGTATTTTACTACTAAGACAGTTAAAGTTATAGACTACGGTGAAGAAAAACACTTAATTAATTTCTAGAGGTTTATTAAACAACAAAAAGAAATTGAAGATCAAAAATGTAGCACTATGGAGTTGGTGCTTTGATAGTTTAAAGCAAAAATAACAAATTAGTACTATAGATAAAACATGTACAAAAATAATTAACAACATTTATTCAAAACAAACATTTTCAATTTTGTGTATTAAATTTAGTTTTTTTATTTAAACTTGTTAGTAACATGAAATTGAAAAAGTATATTTAAAATAGTTAGTTAGAAAAAGTCTTAGATAATATTTACTAAAATTTTCACTTAATAAGTTTTCTCAACTCCACACAAGAATAACCAAATGTTCTACTTTCAAAATTATGCTTATCAGACCAACTGTTGGTATTTATATTGTATATATGATAGCGGCTACCAGAAATTACAATAATAGTGTTATCGTAAGAGTGAGTACAAAATAAATCAATTGACCATAGTATTTCGGAATTACTATCAATAAAAGTAAACTTTTGTGATATCGAGTCATAAACTTCAGGTGTTTTAATTGTGTTATATTCGAAATCAATTCCACTAATAACAAACAATTTGTTTCCTTTTGTAACAACACCTGGACAGCTCCTAGCAACTTGCATATCTGAAAGAAATGACCATTTGTCGAGGTAATGGTCGTATGACTCAACACTTTTAAAGACTTTATTAGAAATTTTTTTACCTCCCGCAACAACGCATTGACCTTGCAAAACTGCACAAGAACATTTACATCTTTTAACGTTCATAGCTGACATTTTCACCCAATTATCTTTAAATGGATCATAAACCCAATTATTGTATCCAAAATCTCCAAACAAATAAATTTTATTCATAAAAGAACAAATACAAATAAAGCTAGTGTTTATATCTGGTAGAGGATTTAGGTAAGTCCATGTTTTTAATTTTCTACAGTAAACTTCAACAGAGTTTAGATTTTCATCCTTAGTATCTTTCCCACCGAAACAATATACTTTTGAACCAATTACAGCAGTTTTGCAGTAAGTTCTTTGCACTAACATTTTACTTGTTTCGATAAATTTCGTGGCTATTGATTTTTCAAATTCGTATTCTGTACCAGTTTGTATTAAATCATCGTTGTATAAAAACCTTCCTCCGATAAACATTACTTTTTTGGATTCAAATTCACAACTGTAGAAGCAAACTGTAAATTTGCTGTTTTGTCTTTAAATTTAGTTTTGTTTTTGTTAGCGTTATTAACCATACTTTTACACTCAAAACAGCTTTTACAAAGCTTATTGCTTTTTATGATTTCTGTTAATATTTCAGTGGTAAGCAAAGGTAGCCTTATTAATTTCAGAAAAGTTTTCATGTGTTTACATCCTTCATTTCTATTGTAATTTATCCAATCTACTGCTGCATTAAAAAGTTCCAACTCTGAACTTATTTGTAGTTCTTCACAAGACAGTATATCACATAAGTCTTGGTATTTTAGTTTGTAAAATGTTGTAATATCATCATTTAAGATAAACTGCTGCAGCAAAAAATTGCACAAACACTTTTTCAATTTTTTTAACTTATATAGTTTTGTGAGCTTGTAGTAGAAAAAATAGTTTTTCATAGTTAATTTGTTATATATGTGTTGACTTATTACTTTCTTTGCTTCTTCACATTCTATGTGATTTGCTGCTTCCAGAAATGTAATTAAGTTTTCTTCTTTTATATCATTTTTTCCTATTAAAAAATTTCAAAAATTATATCATTACAGTAGCATAAAAATAATTAAAAAATATAAGTAAGAAATTAAAGTAGAAATGTACAATTTGTTTATTAACTTACTGTCATTTGCTAAATCAAGTAAAGTTTTAAAACTAGCTTTAGATACATTTGTGAGAGTTACAACATTTTTATTTCTATAAAAATATGTTAAATAACTTTTCTTTCTAAAGTAATTATAGCTTTCAATAAGCTTATCTAAACTCAAACTAGTTTTGTAACTTTCTGATTACAGTTTAACATTAACAAGGCTCTCTTCCGGATTTCGTGATACCATTTTGCTTTCTTCTTTTATACTGTTTTCTTTAATGTGTTGAGCAATATTTTTATTGGTGCTTATAGACTTGTGCTCAATGGTATTGAACTTTGAATCAGCTTTTTTTATCACAATTTATTATCTAATTTAAAAATATTATAAATACCTATAAGATAATATGTAATTTTAGAATATGAAAAGAATAATTGCATGATTCCAAAATATAAGCTTGAAAAAAATCAATGTGTTTGGATTAAAAAAATAAACCAGTAAGCCACTTAAGATAGTTTTTATTTGAGTTGAAAGATGCTTTCTAAAAATTTAAAAGTTCTTAAAACAACAAAACTGTCCTGAATTGTTCTGATTATACTAACCGTGTGTAAACACTGTTTCTGATTACTTATTTAAAAGAAGAAACAAATCAGATTTCCCTAAATTCATTATAATGGAACTAAAAAAATATATACATACTCATAACTTTTTCAAAATTGAACCGAAATAAAATTAAGTAATGGTCGCAATAAAGATGACAACTTAGTAACATTTTGATAATGTAAAAAAATATTCACATAATTTAAGGTGTATTTCTTAATTTTTAATAAACATCCGAAATTCTTTAAAAAGAATTTAAATTAAAATCCAGGTTTTTATTGTTTCTAATTTATATTTTGTACACATCTTGAGCTTAAATTTTTTCAGGTTCATACTCACAGCAAATTTTAATATTTTTGTTGATCTAACATAAGAATGTACATCAGTTAATAAGCTAAGATTTTTCAATATATTACTAATAAAAGCAAGCCTGAGTAACATAAAATTACTCTGATTTACATCAAGCTATTCTGAGTGGGTAATCTATTTTTTGAGCACAATTAATAGAAAATAGTTCAACAATACCTTAGGTCAATCAATATTAAATGCCTAAAATTGTAGTTTGATAACTAAAAGTCTTGATAACTTAACAAGAAAGATTAAGCTATCTAGCTAAGTCAGGTTTCTTTTCTAAAAAAACTAACTATACTGAGCTAGATTGCATTTTTAGTTAAAACAAACTAGCATGAAAAATCTGAAAGTAGGTGATTTATTAGACTTATAAATTTTACAGTCATGCATTACAAATATAATTGGAAAAAAAAAATGCTTTTATTTCTTTTTAAAACTATGTTTTAAACTTTTACTTTAAATAGTTCTACATATTGTAAGCTTAAAAAATGAATTATTTATTAAAACATTTAAAATTTACATGAACTAACTAAGTTGAACAACAATTAAAAAAAAAAACTTTTTATATAATTGTGTAAATAATAAATAGAAATAATTTTATACAATATGCAGGGTTAACTTTATTTTGATGAAAAATATTGTCTTGAGTAAACTTAAACTGTTTTTAGTAACACAGATTTTATGCATTTCATATAAGAAAATAATTTTAACTTTTAAAAAATAGAAAATTCTGGTTTTTCTAAAAAAACTTGTTACCTTATAATATAATAATATACTGAATCAAAACCAACTAAATCTCATTCAAAATCTAGAAAAAAATCTGTTTTAACTTTTTTTTTAAAAACAAAAAACTATTCTTAGTCAGCCTGAGTTTTAAAAAAATTCAAAATGAATGTTCTGATTGTCCCAAGATTTTGGCAACCCTGAATTTATACTAAATTTATACTTAGGAGCCTGGTTAAGTTAAAACATAAACAAAACAAGTTTAATTAAATAAAAATCTATAGAAATCTTATTTGTTTTCTTATTTACTTTATTTTTTGATTTTTAATATATCATATTTACAACAACTAAAAATTTATTTTACTTAGTTTTTAAAAAGTATTAAAGATACTATTGTAAGATTCTTTTCCATAAATATATTTTTAATTAATATTATAAAACATTTTTTAAAATTAAGAGTTAATATAAAATAGTAGTTAAATTTTGGTAAGTGAAAAACTTTGATTATAAATTAAATTAAGTATCTAAAAAAAAATTTTAATTATCATATTATTAATAAGTCTTTTCAATTCTAAAATTTTAGATTTTTTACAAAAAATTGAAAATTTTCTAAAAATAGTGAAACTAATAAAAAATTATTTAAAACTAAAGATCAACCGATGGGTTTTCTTCAATTTCTATATTTTAATTTCAATTAATACAAAATACCTAATTTTTGCAGGTTTTTTTTTTTACTTAATTTTCAAAAATCCAGGATACCAGGTTATTTGGGCTAACCAAAAGATTCATGTATGTGTAGTATTATAAGTTAGAAAAATAAGGAAAACTATAAAATATATTGACTTTAACACTAACTATTCATATCATGTATATATTTATAACTACATATATTACAAACAAAATTTTATTTGTGTTTTTATACACATATATATTTAGACAGTTTATACGGTGGTTGTTTAGTGTAACTAAAAATTATATTTAAATCTAAGCTTTACTTAGATCTAAATTATATTTAAATTTATTGTGTACTCAAATGTTATTAATAATTTTTTTGGTTCATATTTATTAAGATGTCAAACACTAAAACATAAAGAGCATCATTTTAAAGAAAAGACTTTTAATTAGATTAAAATTTTACAGAAAAACTAAATCTAAGAGAAAATACTACAAAAAAATATAATTGAAAAATAAATTAATTTGAATTAGAATAAAAAAATAATTATAAGTAATATGCACTATTAAAGAAAGAACTATACAGTATATACAATGTAAAAACAAAAAAAAATAATTTCTGCAATTCCACCTGGAAGGTGTTGACTATTGCAGACATCACTGCAATCACACTGTGGCTGGTTTATTTAGCTATCTCTTAAAAGTGTAAAAAATCTCTTATCAACTTGCTTTCTGGTTGACTGATTTAATATACTTGATGTTCAACTATATGGAACAGCAGTGAAACTGGTATTCTTTTAAACTTCCTCTTCTTATTTTTTTTCATAGAGAATCTCACTCTACCTTCACTCTTCCTTTTTGTTCGACGAGAATCCGATTTCACTTTTATTTTTTCTACTTGCTGGGATAATAGTGATGAAAAGTGATATTTACTGTCAAACATTGCAACTTCCCTATTTCTCTAAAATAACAGCAAAAGAAAATAAAAAAACTACAAAATATAAAAAGTATTAAATTAGTCCTAAAACATTTAAGTAGACAGTAATTAGACAATAAAATATTTCTTTAAATGGCCGAAAGCTCTCATGTTGTTAAAAACTTAATAGTACTCAAATTTCTCTAAGTTCTTTTGCAGAATACTTTTTTAACAAAAGTTTTCAATAAATTGACAAAAGATAAGACCAACATTATAATAGAAACAACTTTTTTAACTAAAATACTATCCAATTATCATGTTTGGGGATACCCCTATAATACAAACTAGTAAAAATTTCAGCACGTTACTGTTCTTTGCTATCTTATTAATTAATAAAAATTGCTATTTCTTTAATGTTATTAGGAATCATCACTTAAACACTTATTTCGAAAAGCTATAGAAGCCCTTTTTTTAGTTTTTCTACAGTAAACTTCACAAGAGTTCATACCTCCAAGGTCAGAATCTAGACAATGCAATATATTTTTGAACCAATTACAGCACTTGGTCACTTATTTCTTTGTACTAACATTGTACTTGTTTTGCTATTATTTTGTTCCTGTGACTTTGAAAACTCATATACTAAACCAGTTTGTATCAAACCATCGTAAGAAAACTTTCCTCCGATATACATTACTTTTTTGGTTTCAAATTCACAACTGTAAAATAGATTTTTAAACTGTAAATTTGCTGCTTTGTCTTTACACTTTGTTTGACTTTTGATAGCGCTATTAACTATATTTCTACATTCAAGACAGTCTTTGCAAAGCTTATTACTTTTTATCATGTCTGTCAATATTTCAGTGGTAAGCAATGGTAGCCTTATTAATTTTAGAAACGTTTTCATGTGTTTACATCTTTTATTTCTATTGTAATTTATCCAATCGACTGCTGCATAAAAAAGTTTCAGCTCAGAACTTATTTACAGTTCTTCACAAGACAGTATATCAAATAAATCTTTATATTTTTGTTTGTAAAACGTTGAAGTGTCTTCATTTAATATATACTGTTGCAAAAGAAAATTGCATAAAAACTTATTTCAATTTGTATAGCTTTGTGAGCTTGTAATAGAAAAAGTAGTTTTCCATGTTTAGTTTGTCATATAAGTCTTGACTTATTATTTTCTTTGCTTTTTCACAACCTAAAATACTTGCTGCTTCCAAAGTGAAACTAAGTCTTCTTCTTTTATTTCCACTTTACCTATAAAAAATTAAACTATATATCTAAAAACAACTTATTCTTGATTTAAAACCTAAAAAAGAAACGAGCAAAAACTCATAGTACACAAAAGCTTGATATATTTCTAAATTTAGACTTACTATTGGTTGCTAGTTCAAGTAAAGTTATAAAACTAGCTTTAGATAAATTTGTAAGAGTATTGACATGCTTTTGTTTATAAAGATATTTGAGACTACTCTTTTTTTTTAAGTATGCAAAATTATCAACAAGCTTATCTAAGCTTACACTAGTTTTAAAACTTTTTAGACCAAGTTTAACTATTGCAGAGGTTTCTTATTGTTTTCCTTTTTTTACGGTGCTATTTTCTTCAACAAATTTATTTTCATTTTTATTCCTTTTTCTAGACATTTGCCCCACGGAATTGAGCTTTAAGTTAGTTTGTATTTCCATCACTTAATGATTTATTCTAAAATTTTGTAATGTTATAGAATAAAAAATACACATATGTAAAGTACAAAAATAGGTCATCTTAAACAAAACTAGTGTCTAAATTGTTATTTAATGTATAAAAAGAATATTTGCACAACTTCAATGAATATATTTGCACAGAATCATTTTGGAATTAAATAAAAAAATAGTTAAATACTAATATATTGTTTATTGAACGACAAATAAAACTGATTTAAACGATTGATCTTAGTACCCGTACCCTGTTTAACATCAAGCTCGAATTAATAAAGTTCTTGAAAAAATTGCTACTTCGATGGTTAAATAGATCAAAATTCCAGGTTTTTGTGATTTTTTACCGCTTTATATATTTTTCATTTATTAAATTCCAGGTTTTTTCAGGTTTATTTCAGATCAGGCCTGTCTTTTTTATCCATCTATTATAATACTATATATCAATTAGTAAGCTGAGATTCGCTACTATATTAATAAAAGAAGCAAGCATAAGTAATAGAATTTACACTGAGTTACACCAAGTTAGCCTTATTAGATAATATGTTTTATAAGTACAGCTTTTAAAAATAAGTTTAATGATAGTTAAAATTAATCAAAATCAAATATTTTAAAATGGTTATTTTATTACTAAAGAAATGTATATTTAGCTACCTAAATCAGTTAGATTTAAAAAAAAAATTAACTTAAGCTATATTGTTATTGTATTTTTTGGTAAAGGCAAACTAGCATGTATAACCTGAGAGTTAGTAATCTATTTAGTCATATACATTTTACAGTCATACATTACAAATATAATTTGGTAAAATTAAACGCTTTCAATTTTTTTCTAAAAGTCTGTATTAAAAAATTATTCTATACAATTTTACATATTTTAAACTTATAAAATGATTTTTTAATTTATTTTAAGTTTCTATGAAATAAATAAGTTGAACAACAGTGTAAAATAAATATTTTAGTAAAAAAAAATTTGTACATAAGTAATAGACAACATTTTTTATTAATGTTCAAGGTTGACAGAATTTTGATGAAAAATACTTTCTTAAGTCATCCTGATTTTGTGCAACTCTTAAAAGTGTTAAAATTAATTTTTTCTTTGATCAATAAAAATCAGGTTTTTCTCCAAGTTTGTTGCGTTGAAAATGTAATAGGAATCAAAGTCAATCAAGAATAAATATTTAAAAGTGGTAGAAATAATAACTAAACAAGAAAGATCAAGCTACCTAATACAGTCATGTTTTTTCAAAAAAAAGATCTAATTTGAGCTATATTGTAATTTTTGTTATGATAAACTAGCATGTATAACCTAAGAGTGGGTAATCTAATTAAACTAAAACATTTTACAGTCATTCATTATAAATTTAAGGTGGAAAAAATTTATGCTTTCATTTAGTTCTAAACCTTTGTATCAAACTATTACTTTAAATAATTCTACATTTGTAAATTTATAAAATGAAATATTTATTCAAAAATTTAAAATTTACATGAAATATATAAGTTGAACAACAGTTGAAAAAATGTTATATATTTTACATACTATATTTTAAATAGACATAATTTTATACAATATGCAAGGTTAACTTTATTTTGATGAAATATACTGTCTTGAGTAAACTTAAAATGTTTTTAGTAATACTGATTTTATGCAATTCATATAAGAAAATAATTTTAACTTTTAAAAAATAGTAAAATTCTGGTTTTTATAAAAAACTTGTTGCCTTATAGAATAAAAATATACTAAAGCAAAACAAACTAAATCTTATTCAAAATTTAGAAAAAAATCTGTTTTACAAATTTTTAAAAACCAAAATTTATTCTTAATCAGCCTGAGTTTTAAAAAGTTCAAAATTTTCTGATTATCCCGAGATTTTGGCAACCCTTAATTTATACCAAATTTATACTTAGAAACCTGTTTAAGTTCAAAACATAAACAAAACAAGTTTATTAAATAAAAATTTACAGAAATCTTATATACTTATTCTTATATATTAATATTTTTTAATTTTTAATATACCATATTTACAATTACTAAAAATTTTTGTTATTTGGTTTTTGAAAAATATTAATATACTATTGTAAGTGTCTTTTTCAAAAATACTTCTTAAGTTTATATTTTATTATATTTTTTAATTAGGAGTTAATATACAATTGTAGTTAAACTTTGGTAAGTGAAAAATTAAAATTATAAACTAAATTAAGTATTAAGATAATATCTAAAAAATCATATAATAGTTTTTCTTTTTATTTTTATAATTTTAGATTGCTTTACAAAAATATTAAAAAAATACTTAAAAATAGTGAAACTTTTAATAAAGTTATAAAAAACTACACTTTATCCCATGAATTTTCTTCAATTTCTAAATTTTTTACTAATTAATACAAAATACCTGACTTTAAAGGTTTTTTTTACTTAATCTTAAAAAATCCAGGACACCAGGTTATTTGGCAAAGCCTATAAGCTGAAAAAAACTAATAAGATAACCGGTAATAAATATAAATAACAGTGTATTCAATATAAATATAAAGTATGGTGGCCTCTCTAAGTTTTAAAACTGTCTTGAATGACTAAAAACTATATTTTGTAACCTAAAACTAGCTGAGTTGTCTTTATTTTTCAATATTCTAAAAAATATTTTTCTTACTACATACTTATACCTTAAAACTTTTTTATTTAAAAAATGACATAAAATCTATAAATTCTGCTAAATGTAATGTTTATTAAAATTTTGTTGTAATAGTATTTTAAATTGTAAAATAAGAGAGCTACAGGAATAATAGAAAATTAAATTAAATTTTATTATCAAGTTATTCAATAAAGTTGTTTATATAAAACAAAATAAGTAATAACAAACTATTGTTAATATTTAGTTTTATTCTCTTTTAATATCTTATAAAACAGATATTGAGTTTAAAACCACATTAAAAATACCAGATGTTTTTATAAGAAGTCTTAATATCATAAATTTTTAATACTTTTAACAGGCATTAACGTCTTGAGTTATCCAAACATATTTACCAAATTAGATTCAAAGTTGTTTGATAAAATCTTAACTTTTCACAGAAACATTTTACACTAATTTTCACCAAGGTTGGTAAAAAGCAGCACAAACTGAACAAATCACTATCAAAAAATCCCCGTCAGTAAGAATTTTTTAGATCTAAGAGATAAGTAAATTTTTACAAAATAGTTAAATAATAAATTTCATATCCCAATGTTGGTTTCTCATTCTAGAGAAATCGAAAATGTTTAAATTAAAACTTTTTTTAATTTAATATTCAAACCATTTATTTATAACTTAGCCACAAACTTATACTATAAACTAAGTAATTATTTCTTTAGAAAAATTAAGCGTACTAATTTACAACTTTGACTTGTTGTCAAAAAATGCATAAAAAAACTTATTTTATCATACAATAAATGAAACATTAAACTAACTCTTCAAAAATGCTTTTCATAGGTTTTAATAACTAATAAGGATATTTAAACATTAAAGTTTGTTACACCTAAAGAACTTATGTATTTAACTTTTAGAATATGTTTATTTAAGAATGATAGTAAATAAAATATAGTGTTGAACAAAAGATAAAGTTACAAAAGAAAATTATACTATACTTGAAAATCTGTTTCTTTTTTTTTAAGCTTTAAGCTAAAGAAATTACATAAGAAGAACTTTATTTTTCAATATTAAAATATTATAAGAAACTGTAAACTGTTATAGCTTTTCAAACAAAGTATTGTAATAACAAAGTACATTGTTAATAAAACCTTATGTAATTTAACATTACAGTAAAGTTATTACAACAAAACTAACAGCTATTAAGTCCTAAAATTTAATAACATGTAGCAAATAAAATAAAAAGTAGCTATAATTTGTTAATTTAACTTTCTAATTATCATAGCGATGAGACAGCTGTATTTAGTTAAACTTAATTTTTATCAAGCCTACCATACGCTATTTTTCATCTAAACCAGGGACTGGTAGGCAACTAGTGCTCGCGGGCCGAATATCACGTATAAAATCTTAGCAGGCCGCAGTTTTAAATTTAGTGACATTTTTACAACTTATTGGTTTTAGTTTGAGTACAAAAAACAAAAAAGTTTCTTTTTATTCAGTTTAATATTTTAAATGAGATTTAGCTAAACATAAAATGCCAGTTTAAATTACGCACATTTTTTTGTTAAAGTTTACGTTGAAAAATTTTTAAACATCTATTTAATTAGCCACTTCCAGACTTTATCTGGTTTTCTGACTTGTTGTTTAAAAAACTTAAATTTTTTTTTTAATTTTCTTATCAATATGCTATTTTTTTGTGCCAAAGCGAAATTTCACTACTTTAAGTGTTAAAATCTAATACTATGATTTTTCTAATATTCTTTCAAAATTTTTCAAATTTCAAGGTTTTCTGTTTTTAAGCCTAAAGTTCAAAATTTAGGGTTTTCCAGGTTTGGTGGTCACCCTGCTTATTCAAACTTACATGCATACACTTAATATAAATAATCCTTTGAATAATAGCAGCTGCAACACTTTAAATCTAACATACAATATGATTAATACCAACTGTCAACTGATAAAAAAAATCATAAATTTTTTTTGTCACTCTTCAAAGCAAAATAAGTCAGACTAAAAGACCAAAAACTAGTCTGATATTTCAGAACAAAAAAAGGTCTTCAAACCATAAACTGACAAAAGATGCGTTTGGTCTGAGGCTTTAAAAACTCTCAAAATAGTCTGACTTAGTCTGAGTTTTTGGTAATGTTTAGTTTTTTTTTTCTTAATATTTAATTATTCTAATTTACAACATGTGAACTTAATAAATTTATCATCCTAAATCTAGCTTTGTTTGTACAACGTAAAAAAAATCTAGTTTTGTGGTTACTCTCCTAAGATATTATAAAATTTCTTTGTACATAAAATTAATCACAAATAAAGTATATGTATTATGTTGTTTTCCATTTCTTAAGAAAATAAAATTTACATTGAAATATTGTTTGTTAATTGCTTTGTAAGTTCAAACTAGTGGATTGTAGGTTATTGAATAACTAACCTTTTACTAAGTCTTTTGTAGTAACAATTAAAATACCAGTTTAGTAGTAAAAAACTACCAACTGTTTAAATGGATTAGGGTTAAACAGTTATAGTAAAAAATAAAATAAAAACTAATTTAATTTTGAAAATATAAGAGGAAGATAAAAAAATTACAGACTAAGGGTAAGGGTTAGGGGTAATAGTGATACAAAAATAAAAAGAAAAATATTAATTAATAAAATTATTACAAGAAGGTAGGATAAAAAAGCTACCAATCAAGGTTCAGGGTTAGAAGTATAAGTGATAGTAAAAACTATAGCGATAATTAAATATATACACAATTATAAAAAATTAAAAATATATAAACCAAGAAAATTTTAACTAGTACATTTTTGTTCTCGTGTAAAAGTTAACATTCGTGCAAAACTTACTTCGTGAAAAAGTCTCTTGTCTCTTTTTGACTCATACACATACCCATATATATTAAAAAAATATCAATATAAAGAACGATTAATTACTAAAATTTCTGTTTTTTTTTTATAAACAGGTAGCTAAGATCAATTAGTAATATTATGTATTTGATATTTTGAGAAAGTTTAAGCGCCATTTATACTTCTAGGGGAGAATAAATATAATTTTTTTTTCAAAATTTTTATTAGTAAACTAAGTTTCGGTCAAAGACCTCGTCAGTACTTATAACAAAATCTTAAAAGACTAACTAATAATCATAGAAAACAGTATGTAAACAAAACTAAAAATTTAAACAAAAACAAATTTTTTCCTGACCCAAACAAACCAAATTTTAATCTTTAAGATAAATGTATGGTGAAGTTTTAATTTTATTTCATTTTCTGCTTAGTAATTAATACTCAAAATACTTAAAATAAAAGTCAAAAGTAATAGAAACCTAGAGGTAGTCTTTAATAAAATCACTGCCAAGGTCTTTGAACGAAGCTTAGTTTACAAGTTAAAGGTTTTAAAAAATAAACTATATGAATTAGTAACATTAAGTTAACAAGTTTTAATGATCTATGGTGGTCGTTTTCAGAGAACTCTTTATAAATGGTAACTTTTTTTTAGTTTACGTCAATACTGACTCCAAAGTTTTTTTTCAACAGTTACTTTTTAAGACCTTGTATAGTTTTGAATATTTAACAAGTTTATATATGAAAAATTTAAATTTTTTTAATATGTTTAATATGCTAATTATATTTATATAAAAGTTTGTAGCATACAAACGTAGAAATAAATGAACTACTAAGTAAACTAAAAATTGTAATATACACTAGATGTTAATTTAAGTAATTCAAAATTGTTTTGAATACGATTAAACAAAAGTATTAACTCCTACTGCATAGCTTTCTAAATAATGAAATTAAAATCTATTTTTAAGTCCTTCCTTCTTACATAACAAAACATATTTTTTCTTACATTTGTAATGTTTTTATCAAACTAAACTTTTGGATTCTGATTTATGTGGATATTTTCTTTTTTTGTCAAACAATTTCTATCACAAAATTAAAGTAAACAATTTGGCATTTTACTGTTTATTATTAGTTATAAGTCTTTTATGACAGCATTTATTTATTTGTAGCGACAACGGTAGGAATCAATGAATTTTATAACTTAATAATTTTAAGTAAGTCCGAAACGTTATATAATAGAAAAAAACAAAGCTATCTAGTTTTTATTAGTCTAAAAAGATATTTTAATAAACTTATAAAATAAAATATACCCGATAAAAAATTTCTAAAACTTTTATTTAGTTAGTTTTTTGTTTCTTTAAAATTTTTAGTGGATGTATTAATAACTTTGCAAAAAATATCTCGTTAAATAATCTCTTCTTAACTTTTTAAGTTGTTATTATAATTAAAAATTGTTTTTGTTTCATATCAAGTGCATTAAAGTATACAAATACCTGCTTATTATTTTATAAAAAATGATAGAGAAATATAATATTATACCTTAGTTAGTTTACTAACAACTTAACTTTAAAAATTTTTACAACATATAGTAAATAGATAAATTTAAAACTGAAAATTATAATACTAAGGATTGGTTATAAAAAAATTAAAACACTTTACCACAAAGTAAAGAAATTTTGAAGTTAAAACAACTTATTTCTTTAAGTTAAACTTATTTTATATCTACTTTTTAACTACTACCACTTTTGTCTAAATTTCCTATTGTACAGGCTACACTTTAGCTAGGATTTTGATTTTTTTCTGCTTTGCACTTAGCTTTAAGCCATTGCGGCTTTTTGCTGCATTTAGTTTGTAAATGGTACGATCTCGTTTAAGCAAACTATTAGTTTGCTTTTGTTTTGTTTCATAAATTTAGTTTAAACCAGGGGTCGGTAAGTAGTTGGTGCCAGTGGGCTAAATTTTAAGTTTCAAAAGTTTTAGTTTTACTGACATCTAATAATCGTTTGGTTTTAGTGTTAGCAACAGTTTTAGTTTTATTATATTCAGTTAATTAGTTTACTTGCTTATAGCTAACCACAAAATACCTATTTAAATTATTAATATTTGTTGAAATTAAGTTTACATTGACTAATATAGCTAAGTCTTAATATTTATGTACTATCTTAAACAGTAAATGAGTTTAACTTACAAAATAACTCTCTATAATAACCAAGCTTTAATAAATTTATGGGTCACTTTTATACATTTTTTATTTTGTTATCAACCACTTTTCATTTTTAAAAATATATTAACCGATAAAAATGATTTTTGCATTTTTATTACTTTGCACTTTTTATAAAAATCAGTAAATAGTTAACTAAAAAAAAATACCTTTTTGTAATGTAAGAATCTAAAACAATTTTTTAATACGATTAATGTTCGAATAGATTATTAGTAATATTTAGTCTCTTACATGATTGTCACTTTAATAACAAAAATATTTGAGTTGTATCAAACCATGCTAAGTTTTCTAAAAGCTGAAAAGCTAAAAACTTGCTCTTAATCAAGCTTAAATACCGGACTAAAACATCATCATTATTAAAAAGTACATATTATGTAAATAGCCTCGAAAAAATTATAATAAATAAACCTCACTAAAGTTATAAAACCTATTGTGAGAACTCAAAGATTTACTCAAAGTGCTTAAAATAAAAGTTTCACACACATCTGAGTATTTAAAAACTTCTTAAACATGTTACACCTTGTCTGAGTTATAAAACTTTAAATTAGCCTGTTTGATTGGAAACCCTGTTTGATATAAAGCTCACAAAACAGAAAAACAATAAAGTTTATTGAGAGTGAATAAAATATATACAGTATAAAAGTATTGTTATAAGTCAGCTTGTATGACAGTTAAGTTTCTTAAATACTTATAACGAATATACAAAAATTTATCAAGCCATTAATGAGGTATAAAAACTTATTTTTTACGCAGCATTATAGCAGTTCATTATCTGAAAAAAAAAGTTGTATTTAAAAAGAGTAAATGTGTAATACAAGACGAACTCAAAGAATTAAAAAACGTTAGTTAGGAGTAGTGATGTACCAGACTCACTATCCGGGTCCGGATCCGGCCAGATATTGCCATTTTTGTCCGATATCCCGACCCGACCGGATCTTGATATGAAACTGATAGATGTTAATATTTTGTCCTGTTCAAGTTCCACCAGTTTAAAACTTCATCCTATCAGTTTCTAAATTAAAATTTTCTTTAGCAAAAAAGCCCTTTATATCTGCTTCGATTTCTTCATCAATAGAATCATGTTGCTCGTCCTCCTGAGTAGCTCTGTTTAATTCTGTTTAAAATAAAAGTCAGTTGAAAACTTCTTCGGATCAAAATTTACAAAGTCATGTGGTTTTGGTCTCTAGTGGCAATAAAGAAAATAACCACTTGATTAGCCTCGAAACATATATGCTTTTAAAGTTTGATTTTAGATTTTCTTAAATCAATAAATTATAATATCAACAGAAGAGTCTTATCTGCAAGAAACTTTGAATTTTAAATTTATTAGTTTTACTTTAATCCTATTGGATGTATGTACCTGTGTGTTTACAACAAATGATTGAATTAACTAAACTTTATATAGTCTGTTTAGCTTGAAAATAATTTTATATATACATATTGGGAACGGATCAGAAAAGCACGAGTGACACTTTAGCACGGAGTGACACTTTAGCACGATGTGACAATTTAACACGGTGTGACACTTTATCACACAGTGACACTTTATCACAGAGTGACACTTTAGCACAGACTGTCGCTTTAGCAAGACGTCATTTTAGCACGGAGTGTCACTTTAGCACGGAGTGTCATTTTAGCACAGAATTTATTTTGCATTTTTTTTTTGCTTAAATCACATTAGGCACTGTATTACTGAAAATCTGAAAACAAACTATGCAAAATGTAAAGTTAATTTAACAAGCTTTAAATAAGTTACAAGTTTAAGCTTTACTTGAAACTAAAAAAAAAGTAAATTAAAAACTTTATTAAATTGCTTTACTATTTTATTTTAGAGAAAAATATTTTGATGCTTTTACTTTAAGTTTTCGACTTAAAATTATTTTAATCACATAGCAATAAATACAAGCTCTTATTAAAATGTTTTTAAAATACTTTAATTAATTCTGATAGAACTAAACTTTAAGCGTAAGTTTAAATAAAAAGTGAGAAATATAAAGATCAAAAAACTTTTTTATTCCATTTTTAGCCCATAGTAAAAACTTTATTTATAATTTTTTAAGACGATATTTTTAATAGTGTTAGAATTTATTTTACAATTATTTGTTTGTTAAGTCAATTGTTTTAGATAATTAAACATTATTCAAATAAACTTTTTAAAAGAATTAAAATTATTACGTGCAAAAATGTCACTCTGTGCTAAAGTGACGCCGGGCAAAAATGTCACTCTGTGCTAAAGTGACGCCGGGCTAAAGTGTCACTCTGTGCTAAAGTGTCACCCCGTGCTTAAGTAACGCTGTGCTTTTCTGACACCTACCCACACTGATTATTTAAAACACAACAACCTTTGTATATATAACTGAAAGAAAGTTAATGCGGAAAACAATTTTTTTCAAAACTAACTGTAGCCGGACATTTTTTAAAAATTAGGACCCGGCCGGATCTGATTCGGATCTTTTTTCAAAAGTTAAGATTTGGCAGGATATGGATCTTAAATCCTGTAGATAAGTAATTTTAGGGAAGAACTAGTATAGTTCATTATTTAAAAACTTTTTTTAATAAAATTAGTTATGTCAAAACCGTGTAAGTACTTTTATTAAAATACTAAAATATATATTTAATAGTCATGGAAAATTTCGCTCTTTTTTGGCAAAAAATACAGAACAACAAAAGCTATTAAGTAAGCTATAAATTAGAGAATATATTAAAGTTAAATTTAAGTCATCATATAAATATTGTTTAAAATACGATAGTTATTACTTTTACTTTTTAGCTCATAAAAAAAGAAAAACTAGTATTCTTAAATGCTTTTAATAACATAATTAAACATTTTTTTTCTTTCACTTACTAAAATTTTTATCTATGTAAGTTTTTCTAGTTGAGTATTAAGGTCGGGATTTCTAAACTTTTTTAAATTAATTTTTAAGCTAATATATATCCAAATTGAGACTTTTAAAACTGTGTAACACTTTTCTAACTATCTTTTTTTTTAGTTTAAGTATTTTTTTCTAGAAAATTATTAACAAAACTTATAGAATTTGAATTGTAACTTTTTTTCAGACAGATTATTTTTTTTGCAATACTAAACTTTGAAACATACAGGTTTGCTATTATTTTGTAGCAAAAATTGGGCTTAGTGAGTATAAGTTTACATAAAAAGACTTCGAAATTAGAAACTACATTTAAATAAAAATCTTAATTTTTGTTTTAATATATAAATTTAAAAAAAAATTGAGAATACGGTCATTTTTGGCACAAATAATATAAAATGACTTGGTTAATCTAATTGAACTTATAATTTAATTGGACACTAAAGTTTAAATTTTTATTATGTCTAACACTATTAATTAATATAATTTAAAAATTATATTGATAATTTTATAAAGTAGTTAAGCAACTTGTTAACTTGGTGTTTAAGTTTTAAATTTAAATATTCATGAACAGTTAAAGTTTTAAACAACGTTAAATAAAAACACTTAATTGTTATCTAGAAGTTTTATTGAACAAAATAAAGAAATCGACGCTCAAAAATTTCAAGTTTAAGATAACATAATACTTATAATGGATATCAAAATTTTAATACTAACTTAATAAAAATTTTTTTACATATGTTAACTGTTAGTAAATAAATGTTTTGAAACTCGTAAGTTAAAATATTATTTATTGTAAGTTTTTTGATTTAAATTAAAATAATTTTTTATAAAACTTTCACTCAATCAGTTTGCCCAAGTCAACACATGAATGATCTTGAAATTCTTTAAATTTAAGAGAATAGGATTTTGACCAACTGTTGGTATTTGTATTGTAAAAACAGTAAAATTTATCGTTAATCATAATAATACTGTCTCGATTAAAATTGAAGCAATAAATATTACTTGACCATAACGTATTAGAACTGCATTTAATAAAAGTAAAACTGTTTGATATCGAATCATAAACTTCTGTTATTTTTAAAAAACTATAGTCAATACCTATTCATCTTATAACGAACAATTTATTTCTATTTGAAACAACTCCAGCTTCGTATCTTGCAACTTGCATTTCAGGAAGGTATGACCATTTGTCGAGGTAATGGTCATATGACTCTACAGTTTTAAAGACTTCATCAGAATAAGGATTTTTACCTCCTAATACGACGCATTGACCTTGATAAACTACACATGAAGAGTAACGTTTTTTAATATTCATAGCTGATATATGGTCCAAACAATCTTTAAAAGGATCATACACCCAATTGTTGTAGTTATTATCTTGAAAAAAGTAAATTTTATTCATAAAAGAACAAACAGAACCTCCAAAGGGTAATGGACCTACCCGAGTAGCTATAGTAGCCCATTTTTTAGTTTTTCTACAGTAAACTTCACAAGAGTATATACCTCTAAGGTCAGAATCTAGACCACCAATACAATATATTTTTGAACCAATTACAGCACTTGGGCACTTATTTCTTTGTACTAACATTTTACTTGTTTTGCTATACTTCAGTTCATTTGATTTTCTAAACTCACATACTATACCATTTTGTATTAAATCATCTTTATAAAACCTTCCTCCGATAAACATTACTTTTTTAGTTTCAAATTGACAACTGTAAAATCGATTTTGAAACTGTATATTTGCTGCTTTGTTTTTACACTTTGTCTTACTTTTGATGGCGCTATTAATTATATTTCTACACTCTAGACAGTTTTTGCAAAGCTTATTGCTTTTTATGATGTCTGTCAATATTTCAGTGGTCAACAAAGGTAACCTTATTAACTTTAAAAAAGTTTTCATGTGTTTACATCTTTTATTTCTATTGTAATTTATCCAATCGACTGCTGCATTGAAAAGTTCCAACTCTGAACTTATTTGCAGTTCTTCACAAGACAATATATTAAATAAATCTTCATATTTAAGTTTGTAAAACGTTGAAGTATCTTCATTTATTATATACTGTTGCAGTAAAAAATTGCACAAACATTTTTTCAAACTGTTTAATTTATATACTTTTGTAAGCTTGTAGTAGAAAAAGTAGTTTTTCATATTTAGTTTGTCATATATGTGTTGACTTATTACTTTATTTGCCTTTTCACATCCTAAATAGCTTGCTGCTTCCAAAAGTGTAGTTATGTTTTCTTCTTTTATCTCAACTTCACCTATAAATAATTTTAAAAGTTGTTATATCATTACAGTAGCAAAAAAAAATACTTAGAAATTTATAGAAAATATTGAAATATACATTTAAAATTTATTTCATAACTCACTGTCAATTGCTATTTTATGTAAAGTTTTAAAACTAGCTTTAGATATATTAGTAAGAGTGACAACATTTTTATTTCTAACAAAATGTTTTAAATTACTCTTTTTTCTAATGTAACTAAAACTACTAATAAGCTTATCTAAGCTTAAACTAGTTTTATAAGTTTCTGAATCAAGTTTAAGTAGAACAAAGTTCTCTTCTGGCTTTTGTGATACTGTTGTCCTGTCTTCTTTGGTAATAATTTCTTCATTAATTTCAGCATTATTTTTGTTGATAATATACTTGTTCGCCATGGTATTAAGCTTTAATTTACCTCGTTTTCTTATAAATTGATTTCTTATTCTAAAATACTATAAGTACCTGAAAAAAATAAATTGCTGATACAAAATACAAAACTGATTAAAGTAAATATGTTTATTAACAAACTAGAAATAACAGATAGAGTAGATTTTAAGAACATCAACCAAATATCATAACAGTTTTATATATATATATATATATGCAAATGTATAAAATTGAAAACACTAATTTAAAAACAATTTTAACTTCATAAATATTTTAAACCACTTCATTTATAATCATAAAAGACAGCAGTATTTATTGCAAAGAGATAAAATTTACATATTTTGTAAATGATTAAAAATAGCATGGTTTTTGAGAAGAAATTATTAAATATTACCAAGTATAGAAAATATCCTGAAAGCCAAAGTTGGCCTTAATAATCATACATATTTGTAAAACTTCAAGTTGCCTAATTAGCATTGTATGGTATGGATATTGGTAAACTTAATTTATTGGTTCTACTCAACAAAAGTACTTTAAAACTACCTAGTTTAAACTAAAATAATATTTCAAAAACTCTAAAACAATTAACTATTTTTAAAACAATAATTTTTATATTAAAAATAAAAAACACACTGGTAAGTTTTCATGGAACTATAACTATACAGTATTTGTCTAATTCTAAATTTATTATCAACAACAATCACAACAATAAATGTAACTAAAAAGAGTTATTAAATATTTTGCTTGATTGCATAAATCCAAATATGGTCATTTTGTTTACTAAAACTACATATTCAATCTTTTAAACATGGTATGCAAGTTAACGCAGCAGGTTTATTTTAACCTGCATGTAAAGCAATATGTTTAATAAGTTTCTAGTCTATTTCAGCTAGTGTATAATAATAAACACTTAAATATACTTATTTTTATAACTTTTATCTATCTTATTAATTAAGTTAAAAATTTTCAGACAAAATACTAGTTAAAATATATCAACTTCGCATTTAATAAATGCCAATAAGTTAAACAAATTTAGTTGATAAACCTCGACTATTAAACTGAAATTTCTTGACTTTATATCTCCATGTAAAGTGTCAACCAAAGTTTAAAGAGAAAAAGTCAGCATATCTAAAAGTAGATTTAGAAAATTTATAACATAACCTGATGTACAAAAACTTCAAACAAGCTTTAGTTTATTAAAAAGCCAGTAATTCATTTACTTATATTTTATCTTAGTAAAAGAGATTTTTGTTCTTGTTAATTTAGTATAAACATAGCATGAAAATAGTTTAACTTTACAAAATTTACAAAATTATTACATAGTGACCCTTAAATTTTTTTTTTAAACTTATCACAATTCTTAGTTTTAAAAACAGAATACAAAGTGATATGAAATTTTACCTTTAATCTTTCTTTTTGCACAACTTTGTTTCTATTGGATTTCATAAATTTCACCAAATTATTCATAAAATATTGAATGTAGTAATTAGCAAAAATAACTTAATCTTACTTTCGTTAGGTATAAACAAAGTACAAAATATAAAAAACAATAATAGAATGAATTTAAACAAATTTTCTAAAACTCATAAATGAGTAGAATAAACTGTTTTTTTTTCCTTATATTACTTTTATCAGTTTTTTAGTATAAAATTATCATACTTATATAAAGTACAATGGTTCAATACTTAAAAAAATAAATCAAGTAATTTCATATACAACTTTCTGATTTTGGATAATATTTCAATATTTTTTATTTACAAGTAACTTTAAATACTTTTAATATTTTTTTTCTAACTGGGTGTTATTTAAAATTGGCTTATTAGTATTCAATTAAAAGTATATAGAAATTAAGTTCTATGCTAAATTTTATTGCTTACTGTCATTCCTTTAACCTAATATTGTATATACTTTAGTTTAAAACCAAGTAAAGGAGAATTATATTATAAAAAGGAAAGATAAAGCAAAAACTAAAAATTAAAAAAAACAATAGGTAGATGATTTCCAATTGGACTTTTCATACTTGAACTTTTTATATCAAAGCTAATGTCATGATTACCTTAAATGTCATGATAACTACATTCTACTTTGTGTGTATAAAATATTTTGTTAAGTAATACCAAAAAATAATTAGTTTATCTGCATAGTTATGCTTTTACAAGTTTTGTTTTACTTCATTAAAAAAGTGTATACTAAGAAATGTTGATATATAACCTGTATGGATTGTAGGTTAGTTGAATAAAAACCTACTTATATAAAGATTTTATAAAAATAAATTAAACAAAAACAAATACAAAAAAACTGAAACTTTAGGTACTACTTCAAAATGGTAAAAACTTTTAAACATAAATCAAATCTATAAGGAATATACTTTAAGAGTGTTCAAACTTTATTGAAAATTATCTACTTATAATTTAAAACAAAAATCACGATATAGAAATATAATTGTTTGAAAAGCACTTTTAAATATAGATATAAGTATAATTAGATTCTAGAACTACATTTAGCCTTATTAGTCATACATATTTGTAAAACTTTAAGCTGCCTAATTAGCATTGTGTGGTACGGATGTTGGTAAACTTAATTTATTGGTACTAATTAACAAAAATACTTTAAAACTATCTAGTTGAAACTAAAATAGTATTTAAAAAACTCTAAAACAACTTAGAGTTTGTCAAACAACAGTTTTTATATTTTAACCAAAAAACACACTAGTAGATTTTCATGCAGTTATAACTATACCATATTTATCTAATTCTCAGTATTTAAGGCTTATCAACAACAATCACAACAATGAATATAACTAAAGAGAATTATTCAATATTATGCTTGATTGCACGAATCCAAACATGGTCATTTAGTGTACTTAAACTACATATTCAATCTTCTAAATATGAAATGAAAGTTAAAGCAGCAGGTTCATTACAACCTAAACTTAAAACAATCTTTTTAATAAGTTTCAAATTAGTTTCAACTAACATTTAATTATAAACACTAAAAACAGTTTATTTTTTTAACTGTTATCTATCTTATTGGTTAAGTTTAAAAAGTTTAAGACAAAAATACCAATTAAAATAAATTAACTTCACATTTAATAAATTCCAAAAAATCATATAAATTAAGTTGATAAACCCTGACTTTTTAACTCCATGTAAAGTTTCAACCATAGTTTAAAGAGAAAAAGTCAGCATAACTAAAATAAGATTTAGAAAATTTATAATATAACCAGATGCACAATACTTTAATTAAGCTTGAGTGTATTAAAGTAAGCTAGTAATTCATTTACTTATATTTTCACTGAGTGAAAGATTTTGTTATGTTAACAAGCACAACAAGAAAAAAACTACACTTTTAAAAAAAAATTAAAAAAATTTAAATAGCGACCTTTTAAAAATTTTCAAACACTTATCATAATTTTCAGTTATAGAACCAGAATACAAAATATAATAAAAAAAATTATTTAAATTGATTTTTTGCACTACCTTTTTTTCTCTTTGATTTCTTAAGTTTTACAAAGTTATTCATAAATATTGAATGTAGTTATTAGCAAAAAATTACTTAAACTAACATTGGTTAGGTATAAAAAAAGTACAAAAACTAAAAAACAATAATAAAATAAAGTAAAAAAACTTTTTTAAAAACACAAATGTGTAGAATAAACTGTTTATTTTTATCTTATTTTGCTTTTATCAACTACATTTTAAAATAATCTTATCAAATTTACTTGAAGTATAATGGTTCAATACTTAAGAAAATAAATCAAGTAACTCATGTACAATTTTATGATTTTAGATAACATTTCAATACTTTAAATTTTTAATTAATTATAAATACTTTAATTACTTTTAATTAGTTTTCTAACTGGGTATTATCTAAATTTAGTTTGTTAGTATTCAACTAAAAGTTTTTTAAAGTTAAATTCTATGCTGATATTTATTGTTTAGTATTATTTATTTTACCTAATATTCTAGATACATTAGTTTAAAACCAAGTAAAGGAGAATTACACAATTAAAATCAAAAATAAAGCAAGAACTGTAAATAAAACAAACAATAGGTAGGTGATTTAAATTGGACTTTACATATTTAAATTTTTTATATCAAAGCTAATGTCATGATTACCTTAAATGTCATGATAACTACATTCTACATTTGTGTAGACAATATTTTGTAAAAGTAATTCCAAAAAAATAATTTGTTTATCTGCATAGTTATGTTTTTACAAGTTTTGTTTTACTTCTTTTACAAAAAAATTGTTTACTAAGATATTTTGATAGATAACCAATATGGACTGTAGGTAAGTTGAATTAAGACTTATTTATATAAAGTTATTATAAATAAGAGATTTAAACACTAAAAAATACAAAAAACTTAAACTTAAGGTACTGCTTTAAATTGAAAAGAAAAATTAATATGAGTCAAATCTATAAGGAGTATATTTTAAGAATGTATAAACTTTATTGAAAATTATCTCCAAATTTAAAATGAAAATCACTATATAGAAATAAAATTGTTTAAAAAGTACTTTACAATAAAATAAAATTATCATTAAATTCTAAAACTACAATGTTACTCAAATTTATTCACACACTCTTTATGGCTAGTTTTAATCTAATTTGTCAACATTAGAATAAGAAAACTTGCTTTCTGGTTGAATTATTTTGTATTACGAAAATGGACAAATGATTAAAATGTTCAAAATTTATTAGACAAAATTAAACACCACTGTTTGTTTAATCTTTGATTTGAATTCTACTGCTTGATAATAATATATTAATTTTAAAAATTAAAAAAACTTTGGTGCATCCTGAAAATTTGTGCACATCTGTATAATACATTAATATATTTAACTACTTCCAATTTGAATCAATAAAATACTTATAAAAAATAACATTACAATCATCAATATATTTTACAAATACTAGCTGAACTACATGTTAGCAGCAGCAAAGTGTTCTTGAATTATTTTCTACTCCGAATCAGTATACATAATGCTGAACATAGATTAAATAATAAATTATCAGACTCATTTTAACCTAACTGTAACTTTCTTCTAAATAATTCAGTATTTGACTAAATAAAACAACCAGTGAAACTGATAGTCAATTACAAAAATTTAGAAAATTTGTAATTTTAAAACTTTTCTAATTTTATGGTCGTTAAAATTTTTAAGAATGTTAAATCAAATAAAGAGTCATAAATCCAAGTAAATAAACTTTCACCGAATACTTAAAAAAACATATTAGATAATATTGATTGAACAATACAAAAACAGTCTAACCTAAAAAAATTCGTTATTACTAAATTTTATCTAAAAATAACTAAAATTATTCAATTAAATCATTAGAGTTCGTTGAAAACTTTTACCCAATAACAGACAAATAAATGAACTTAATAATACTATTTTGTAAAGTAATTAAAAAAAGTGAAATTCAAACCTTGGGTAAAAATAATTTCAGATTAATTATTTAATGTCAATATGAGATCATTTAACGGGCAGAACTATTTTATTTGTTTAGTTTGTTTTTACTGAATGATTAAAAAGATCTGTAGAACTTTTAAATCACTAGAGTTGGGTGCACGACAATTAAAATTCCAACAATTCAAATTCTTAAAAAAAAATTCTTCGGACCTTAACTAAATGAGTAGTATATATTTATTTTAATTAAAATATTTTAATAGGTATTTTTAATATCTACAGACTATTTTTACAACTGAAATGTTTTAAGTAGTTTTAGAGAAAATACTCTTTTTTACATAATAAATATGAAAGCACAACTAAATGACATTTAAATTAATAAATAAAGTAAATATAAAACAACGAAAATAAGTTTATTGTATTTAGTTTTTTTAATACCATTTGCTTCATACCATTAAGCAATTAAATTTTAATTTATTAATGAACTGTTTATATTTTTAACTTTGTTTCATTTTTTTTGTTGTGTTTGTTTTTTGTTGAATATAAATGTACTTTTTTTTTCTTTTTGTTTACAAGAACCTTTTTTTACAACAACATATTATAATTGTTTAGACTTTACAAACAAAGTACCACTTGACTGAAAAAACTTTACAATGTAACAGTTTCTGAATATTTCCCTTATCTAATAGTTAGCTGTGAAAAGAATTTGACTTCACAAGTATGTGACACAACTTTAAAGTTATTTAACAATCATAATAATTTTAATCTAATAATAAATTTAAAATTATTATTGAGTAAGAAAACCTATCGTTAATAAAATATGCGATTAAAATGTCTAAAAATGACCTACTTAAGTGTTATGTAGTTTTTTCAAGTACGCTTAAGTTTTTTATTATGTTGCGTAAATACCAAATCAGATCGCATTCATCTAAACATAACTTTTATAAAAACATTTTAACAAATGTTTCATTTTTGAAACATTAATTGAAATCAAGTTTAGACTTGAAAAAACTAAAACCTCTCTTCACTTATAATTTAGAAAATTGATATAGTTTGTATGATTGTATTTTACAATTATATAAATTTTTCTTAATGTTTCAATTTGTGGTAAAAGTTTTTTGACGTTACAAAAAGACTATAAATTTTTTTATTTAATTACTAAACAAAATGAAATGTGTTACTTTGTAATGGTATTTATTGTTAAAGATATATAAGATAAAAAAATATAAATTAGCTACTTAGTTGTTTTAAAATGAAGCTCGTTTATTAATGTAAACTTTAAAAAGTGAGCTAATAATTTTTTCAAACTTATGGTAACACTTAATGTTCTTTTTTCAAGTCATATTATTACTTAAAAACCCTATTAAAAATATAAAATGATAAAAAAAAATATTTTGAGCACAAAATAAAAATGTTACAACGATAAAAAACTTTATGATATACAACATATTTACAATACGAGCAAGTAACATGCAGTAATAAAATAAAACACATTTTTTGGGAATTTTTGTTTTGATTTATAAGTCTTGTATTTATTTTGTGTACATTAAATTTTCGATCAATAAAATATTTGTTTTGTGAATACTAAAATTTATATTTTTTACACTTAAACTTTTGTTTAACATTAGTGATTACTCAGTACATGTAACAAATTTTTATTCAGTACATGTAACAAACATTCATGCACTATCATAAAACAATAAATATACAAACTATATTTAGTATTCATTCAGCTTAAAAGTTTATATCAATAAATGTCTACCTTATCTGTTATACATAAATATAACAGTTTTATTATTAACAAAACGCTATGATGAAAACACCTAATGGAAAAAAATCGTTGTATTTCTGCTTTCATACATAAACATGTACTTTATAAATGTATAAAATTGTACTAAAGTAGCAATACACCTTAATTAACTTAAGAACACAACAATCTATACAGTTTATTTAAAAACGAGTTGATGTTGATTTAGTTCAATAAATTACCATCAGTTTACATGGTTACAAATGTGTATATTGTCATTCAAATTATTATGATTTACTGACTTAAACTTAAATACAACAAATAAAAGCTACAGTTTGTATTTATCATTGTATGACGTATTTTGTAATACTTTATTTTTTTTTGTTTCACTAATTGTAAGATTAACTATTTTATGTATTTAGAGAAAAACTGTAAGTATAAAATAAGTTCATTATATTTGTGGTCTGTAAATAAATCTGATGTTAAGTATAAAAGCAATATTAGAACACATTTGACATATTATAACAATACGTGTCAAACAAAAAATTATTTTACTCTGTCTTTAGTATTTTATGAACTAAGTTAAACTACTTAAGTATTTATATTAAAAAAAGGCATTTTTTTATTCTCCTCAATTTAATCATCTATATAAAACTAATTAAAAACTTCGAGAACAAAAAAATTAAAAAAATTTAAAATAAAAGCCTGATTTTTTTTAATCTCAATTTAACTTTGACTAAATTAAGTTACAATTAAACTGAAAATTTTTACTAAATCCAATTTCAAGCACAATGTAGATCAAAATGTAACAAAAGGTACTTAAATCAATAATAGCATAACTAAAATCTAGACATAATGATTTTGAAAAGTTAGAGTTAACCTTTAGATAATTATACAAACGAATAACATTTCTTAACAACTTTTCAACAGAAAAAAAAATATCTAACACACTTTCAATGAAAACAAGTAAAATTAAGCTTGGATGAAATAAAAAATATTTTAAGATAAAATGTTGCACTTTTACGAATTTTAAAAATGATCATTTATTATACGCTCTCAACTAAAGTTTAAAAAAAAATGAAACTTAGTTTAGGAAAACTAATTTAAATGTTTTTGTGAACTTAAAACTATAAACTTAATTGAACATTTCTAAGTGTATCAAAAACTTTTTGTTTGAACTCACTTATTTAGGAAATAGGACAAAATTTAATATTTATTTGAATATTTGATCCTGGGTTTCTTTAGAATTTGTTTTAAAAAACGTATTCAATTATTTAAAACATCAACATTTTTTTAAACTAAAACATCTAGACAAAATTTCTAAAAAAAAACTTCGGTCAGATTTTTCTAAACTTAATATGGTAATAAACTAAATTGATTAATTTACGTTTTATTTTATTACTAACATTTCAAACAAATTTTTAATAAGACAAAATTAAAACATCGAGCATAAACAAATTTACAGTATGAGATACTTCAGAAACTTTAAATTGTGTATATTTTAATTGAATAAAATTTTAAACATTTTTTATAGTTGCTACAAGAGTAACAGAATGTCTAATGAAAAATTATGATAAGTTTTCTAATTGTATGTAAGTTCATTCACTTCAAAAATATGAAGTATTTTGTAATCCTATTAGTTTACAAACCGATATACTACAAATTATTAGTTATTAGAAGCTTAGTTTTCTAATATGAATTACATACAAATAACTATTATATTTTTTTTGCATAAATTAAAAAAAGTTTTATTAATAATACTTTTTATATTTATACCGTTGTTTACATAACGACTAAAAAAACGCTCAAATGGTTAATTTGTATTGTTATTAATTGTAGTAAAATATATAGTAAGAATAAAAAACATTGTATATTTCGTATACAAAAAAATAAAGGTAAAAAAGTAAGAGGAAAATATCACCGCAATACCTTTTTTCTTAAATAATTATATATGCCAAATGTATAAAATTAAATTAACTATACATTTATTAAGACATTTTTATTAAATAAGCGACAATTAATTTAATTAAAACAAAATACCTTCCTTGATTTTTCTATTGCTGAACAAAGTTACTATCGAAAGAATGTAATTTTAAGGACACACTAAATTTTTATGAGCATTCTATAATATTTAGTTAACATTGTAATTATTTTCGATCAGTAAAAACTTTTTGTTGTTACTCTTTATTTAACAAGTTTTGAAAAATAAAATTGTTTTGCAAAGAAAAGTCTGATTGTTTTTTTAACAATCACTAAAATTATTTATATTAATTTAATTTAAAAAAAAACTAATATAATTGTAAGTCATAACAGTTTCTCTAGAAGTTTAGACCTTTTATATTTGTTTTCAAAAAAAAACTTATGATACAATTAACTTTAATTTAAATAAAAAACTTTAGTAAACAATAAACTATAAACGGCTTAGTAGACTGATAAAAATTTAAATCTAACTTTAATAATTTAATGCAATTAGACATAAAGTTAAATAAAAACTCTATTTTAAAACAATACGAAAAATCACATACAGTAAATACAGTTCTAGATAAGAACTTTTTCAATAGATATTTCCCTTAGGTACACAAAAAAAAAACTAATTTTAAAGAAATTTAACTTGATTAATATTAATGTTAAATGGTATAGCTTTTTTGATTTAGTGAATAAAGTCGGGTCATGGTTTTTGCTTGTACTTTACATTTTTCTGTTATAAATAACCCTTATAATCCATTTTAAATGCCCTGAATCTAAAATATAATTATAGACAATTACTAGTAACTGATAAGACTAAAAGAATTGTTCTAAAAGCATAAATTTATTTTAAAAACAAATTGTATCAAAAATTACTTTCTGTCACCTTTACAGGCAACTACAAACTATAAGGTATGCTATTTGAAATCTTTGTGCAATTATATTTTTAGATGTAAAACAAATGTAAACGATTGTTTGTTGCTGTTAGTTATTTCCGTAACTTTGAAGTTATTTTTTTTTATTTTAAAGTTTAGAGAAATAAATTATTTGAACTTTAGGTAATATAAAAGCTTAAAAGTATATTGAGAAAATTATATTCATTTTTTAGTTTAACAATAAACGTTTTAATTTCAAACGTGCTTAGAACTATACTTTTTAGGTTTCAATAATTAAAATCATTATGTTAAAAAAAAACGCTAAATTTTGTGTATAAAATAAGTACTTCGTGAGCTTTTTACTTTGTTTTAAAACTTAAAAAGAAAACATAGAGTTGATTCTGTTTATAATATTAAACATCATAAAATTTTATAAATGTGTCGATAAATACTTTAAAAACCATTTAATAAATACCATTTTAAAGTATGGAAAAAAAAAATTCCTAAATTTTAACTGAAATAACAATCATATAAACACAGCTAAAACAATATCTACAAAAATACAAGAAATTATCAAGATACAAAATCAAGACAGAAATGTAACAAGTAACTTAAAAACATACTTTAAATTAGTATACTCATATTATATATAGTATGCTCTACCCATAAAAATTAATTTCAATTTAGTTAATATTATAATGTAAGTAGAGCACAAAAATATAGTTTCAATTTAGTAATATAAATAATCATTCAAGGGTGTCAAAACACTGTTAAAACTTAAGATTGTTTATTATTATGTAATTCTTATTTCTAATTCTTATTTGTTTAATTAATATTTCTAACTCTTGCTGTCTAATTTATTTTCTTAATCGAAATGTCTTTGATAATCAAAATAACAAATGTTTTTTTTTTGATTTAAACGTTTAGAATAAAAAGCTAATTACAACTCCTAAATTACAATTTTTATTTAAAGATTTTAGGATATACAACAATTAAAATTTCATAACATTTTTATGTTTAAAAAAGGTAGTTGTTTAGCTATAAACATTTTTATTTTTAGAAATATTGGTAGTCTAAAAAAACCATTGATATAAGTAATGTATATCAATAAAGACAAATATAAACTCTTAAGCAAAAAAAATCATAATTTTAATAGTTACAAGTAAAGAACTTTGGAGTTTTTTCACTTCTCTGTTTAGTTAATTTTGTAATTATAAGTTAGTTTTTGATATATTGTTGATTTCCTTGAGTTGTTCTTTATTTGTCTATACTACTGTAAAAAATTAACATATTATGATTATTAAGCTAAAAATTTGAAATTTATTTTATTTTATTCCTATCTTTATAGTTGGATGTTTAATTTTAAGATAGTCGTTATAACACCAAAGTTTAAATGAATAAAATACAGTATACCAGATTATATTAATTCAGATGCGATAGCGTTTCTTGTCGTATAAAGTAAAAATATAAAAATAAGAAGTTAGCAAAAAGTATTAAATAAACCTTTTTAATATAGGTAACTTATCGAAATGTAAGTTAAAAATCATATTTTTTCTTTTAATTTCGTCACCAAACTAATTCTAAAAACTTTAAAAAAATTGTATGAAATTTGAATTGTAATTTGAATTACAATTGATAATTTTTAAACTGTTTTAGTTATCAGTTATTAATACTTAATCAAACAAAACATTGAAAGTAATTGGTGTTTCATTTTTATTAATTTAAGGATAGTACCATGTAAACAAGTGATTAAATTTATTCACTTTTTTTTAATAACAAAAAAGGGAGCATAATTTAATTTAACTTAGTATTTATCAGTATGTTGTCATCAAAATTAATTAATATTTATTTCGAATTATAAAAAAACAAAAAAAAATATTAGAATACATATAAAATATGAAAATAAAAGTTATCAAACGAAGTTAAGGGTCAGGAGTAAATAGTAAATACGTTAATTAAACTAAAAACAACTAGTAAAAACTGTTAATAAAAAAAAACAGCATATATTTAGTTTAAAAAAAAGATAACGACCTAGGGTAAGGGTTTGGGGTAGCAATGATATTAAAAATATAAAAATAAAAAATAATAAAATAAAAATAAAATAAGATTAATAAGAAAAACAATCAACTCGTGCAAAAGTGTTATTGTGAAACAGTGATCCTACGTGCAAAAGTTACCCATCTTGCACAAGTGTCCTTTGTGCATATTCTATTCCTTACCAATGATAATATATCTTAAGTATCAGTGACGTCATAAACTAAATACCACAAACTGTAGCTTTTACTTGGTATAATTTAGTTATAGTAAAAACATGTTAACATTTAAAGCTTAATCAAACTAAATTTGTAATCACCATAACTGCTGGTAATATTAATAGCTGTTATTCTAACTGGTCATTTAATATTTTTTTTTTTTTACTTAAAGTATTGCTAGTTTAATATAATTTTTACCAGTTTTTATGCACAAAAAAACAGTAAAAGTTTATACATTTGGTGTGTATAAACATTTGTATCAAAAAAGTAATGCGATAAAATAATCTCATTATTCTTTTATATAATTAATTGTTTTACGAAAAATAAAGTATTAGCGTAAAATTTAAACTGATACAGAATACATTTAATCGTTGAAATATGTCTAAAAATAAAAAAGTAACATATTAAACACAAAGGTACATAAATAAATAAGTTTCAATTTATGTACAATTGTAAAACATTAAAAAGAAAGTTTTATAATTTTCTCAAAAAAAAATCAGTGCAATTTTTTTTATCCATTAAAGCTTTAAAACTTCTATACTTTCGTTAAAATACTTTTAAAATTAGTATAACATAACCCTAAAACTAATTATTTAAATACGACTAAAATCAAGTTTACCGTAAACATGTATATTAAAAAAGTTATAGAAATGTCATCGAATTCTTGTAATGTTGTAATTTTATAAAGTTCTTAGTTTGTAAAGCCTAAACCGGCTCTAAGTTAAAAAACTAAACAAAATTGTAACTGAGTTATTCAGTGTCAAAAATACATTTTGTTTTGGCAGCTAAGCATGTACAACTTAATTCTACAGACAATTTTAGAGTAAAAAAAGTCTAGCACAAGAAATAAACTTTATCAGAAAATAAATAATGTTATTACTAAAAGTTAACTTAAATCTAATTAAACTACTTTGTTTTTCGTATTTAAATCAGTTTATAAAGAAAACTTTTCTCTTAGTTTAAAAATTGAAGAGTAGTCACAAAAAGTTTTAGATATACTAAAATAATTACAGTTTTCACAAGAAAACTACATACACAAAATTTGCTGTGCGCGAAAAGTTACAGTAGGTTAGTATACCGGTAGTAAATTATTATTTTTAGAAACACTGTGATAGTTCTAAAACTTTTTTAAATAAAATTTCTTCAATTATTGACTAATAAAAACAAACCTACAAATAGTAGTTTTTATTTGGTAAATATGTTTTAGTTATTTTTATATATTAGCTTCAATATTTTTGCACATCTATTTTATAACCATCGAAACTGATGGTAAATTATTCAAGTAACATTGAAACTTTTAGCAAAAGTTAAATTGTTTAATTTTCTTTTTTTGTGTAAAAACCGTATTCAGATTTAACTTTTTTCGTGCATTTAAATAGATTTTAGAAGAATACCCTAAATACTTATGCTGGCATTTAATAAATATAAATCGATAGGTGGTTGCAAGTATTTTCATAGTAAATGTTAAACAGAACTAAATTCATAAAGTCCTTTACTAGTTGTAGGAACCTTTACGATAAAAAAAGTGATTAGTTTTTCATCTAAAAAACTTAGTTTCAAAAACTATTATTTATAATCTATTTAAAATGCCCATATATTTCGGTTTAAGTTTGCTTTATTTTGTTTGATTATTCTATATTTGGTTGTAAGATTATGTTGTAAGATCTATTGTAAGATTCTGCATTTAAAACTTTGTTACAAGATTTAAAAGTAGTTAGCTTGTTAATTACATTTTTTATAGTTTTGTTAGTATTATAATCAAATATAGATAAAGAAAGTGGTTGTATATGTAAAGTGGTTGAAAGTGGTTTTATATTTACAAATGTGTTTGTTTTCAAAAGCTATTTTACTCTTGACAAAATGTTAAATAATAACACAAAAATTTATTAAAGTATTATTTTATAATAGATTTTTTTACAATTATACGATTTGGTGTCGTCCCGAAATAATAACCACAAATGGCAGCTTTTTAAGGTAGATTAATTTGTTAGTAATTTTATTTTAATGTAAACAATGATAATTTGTATTTGTAACCATCTTAATTGATTTAACCATTAATGTATAATAAATGTAACCCAGTGCTAATTATATAAAATAAAGCTAAAAACAAAAAGTGCATAACTATAGTTAATATAATTCTAAATGTAATTTTATGATTAATAAACAGCAAAAATATCAATTGATTAAAAACCTAAGTAGTTTTAATAAAGTTGTTAGTTAAATGTATAATAAATGTAACGAAGTGCAAATCATATAAAAAAAGTTCAAAACAAAACTGCATAACTCTAGTAAATATAATTTTAAATGTAATTTTAAGACTTATAAATAGCAAAAATATCAATTGATTATAACTAAGTTGTTTTAACTAGGTTGTTAGTTTAATGTATAATAAATGTAACACAGTTCTAATTGTATAAAGTAAAATTAAAAACAAAAGTGCATAACTATAGTAAATATAGTTTGTAATGTAATTTTACGATTTTAGTTTATAAATAGGATGTTTTACAGTTTGTTTTTGCTTATTGTGTAATACTTTACTTGTTTAGTTGTTCTTGATAGTTCTTTAATTAAATAGTGTTTTTTTTATTTTTTTGGCGTAAAGTATATTTTTAATTCTACATTTCATTTGGATTTGCATGTATAATAGTATATTGTAAATCTCTCATTTTTTTTTGTTTTTTAGTTTATACTTTTTAAATACTCTAGAAGTATAGTTGTTTTCAAAAGTAAACATTTTACCTGCTTTTTAACAGGTTACTAAATGAACTTAAACAAAAAGGCAAATTGCATTTGTTTTAAATTAACGTTTTGCTGTAAATTATAAGATGGAGTTTTTAAAGAAACGAAATACAATTTATTATAATTTTTAAACAACGCCTTGAAACATTTAAAAACTTCAAATAGTGTTGTACATACATCCAAAATATTTTCGTTAATTTTAACTTTGCTAATTAACTTACATCAAAAATTTAAAGATCTACTCTAATTTTAAAAGAGGTTATATTTTAAATGATATAGCAAAATTACTTTTATTTTTATAAATTTTTTAATTTTGTTTTGTAACATTTGTAAGTTTTGAAAAAGCTTTAAAAAAAAGGTATGCATGTATAAATTAATTTAAGCAGGAAATAACTTAAACTAAATCAGTAGTACTTTAATTAATATTTTTTATGTTGTTTTGATAACTTGAAACTATATTTACAATTCAAAATAGTTTAGTGAATTACGTATTTTAAAAATAAAAACTGCAACTATTTTATTTTTCGTATAATTTCTTCAGTTTCTTGTTTCAACTAATTTAATCTTTTTAAAAAAATAAATAAAGCAAATTTGTTAAATGTTTATTCTACTTTATATAATGTTTTGTTTAAAATTAACAGTTCACTTTTTTTTTCAGAACGTTTATGCTAAATAGTTCTTTTTGTTAATTTTTTACATAATATCTTTTTTTAAACATATATTTAAAAATAAAATTTCATAAATATTGATGACAAACTTTATTACACTATAGTAGTAAATGGTAGTTTTTATTTTTAAAAACAATTTAACAGTCATTGATAAAACAGCTTATTAAAAATACTCTAGTTTGTAATCTCTTATCAAAGTTACATAATTAAAACTAAACAATTATTTTAATTTTCAATTAGTTTTAGTTTTATTGTTATATTATGTTGTACATTTTTAACTAACCACTTATTTATATATATATGTCACTTAATACAATAAAAAAACTTTTTTTTTGATAAATATTGGTAAACAAACCGTATATTTTATTGTACCATTTCAAATTATAATATACTTTGTTAAATTTAAATTAATAACTTTGAAAAAATTGTAAGGTTTAGAAGTGTTAAAAAACTATACTTGTAAACATAGTATTAAGTTCAGATAAACAGACACTCAATATCTAATTTTGCCAATATAAGTTAAGGTTTGATCTAGGTATACAGCTATTTTGTAATAAGCTAATTTATTACTATCGATATAGATAGCTAAAAATCAACTCAAGTAGAAAAACTAATGATAAATAAAAAACTTATGATTTAAAAAAACAACTGAAGTAGTATTTTGTCGCTAAAGCATAACCGCTAAAGGCTCAAATAAAGAAAAATGTACATACTACTGTGCTTAAATATTGTTATTTCTGTTATTTTTAGTTAATTTGGGTTGATGAAAATTTTTTTAAGTTTTAAAAGTTTAAAAAAAAACTTTTTTTGTATTTTTAAATTTATAAACATTCTCTACGATAGTTTACGTGAAAGTATAAAGTTCTTAAAAACAATTGTTTTTTTTTAAAAGCTGTGCGTCAAATCAAAGAAAATAATTTACTTTTATGAAATAATTATTTTTAAAGATTTTCATCATCAGCTGTAATCTTGGTATCATCATTCGATTGTTTAGAAAAAAAATTAGAAAAAAGGAAAACTTATCCTTTGGAACACTATGGGAACTTTATAATAAGCTTGACATATTATACTAGAATTTGACTATTACATTTGTTGATTAGTTCAGAAAAAAATCTAGTTTTGCTATATTGAGGTAAACCGAAAAATCATAAGTGAAGTTAAATAAAAAATATAAAAGAGTATTCACACAATCAGAGCATTAGTTTTATATTTGCTAACTTAAATCAAGTTCGGCAGTGACTTTTCATTAGCTGTAGATAAGTTATTATGTCATAAAGTTTAGAAAAATAAAAAATGTATACTTGTAAATTTAGTATCAAGTTCAGATAAACAGACACTTAATATTTAATTTTGGGAAACATAAGTTAAGGTTTAATCTAGGTATACAGCTATTTTGTAATCAACTATTTAGTTACTATCATTATAGATAGCTAAAAAACAACTCAAGTAGAAAAGCTAATAATCACCAAAACACTTTTGATTTAAAAAAACAAGTGAAAAAGTAATTTGTCGCTAAAGGTTAACCGCTAAAAGCTCAAAAAAAGAAAAATATACATACTATTGTGCTTAAATAATGTAACTTTTAGTTAATTTGGTTTGATGAAACTTTGCAAATTTTGAAATTAAAAAAAAAAACATTTTTTTTTTCTTTTATGAAGTTTATGAAATTTATTTATGGTTATTTACCTGTAAATATAAAATTATAAAAAAATAATTGTTTTTTTTTTTGAAGCTGTGCATCAGATCAAAGAAAATTATTTACTTATATAAAATAAAATTATTTTAAAGTTATATAATCATCCGATTGTTTAAAAAAAAAAAATTTAGAAAAAAGGAAAGTTTTTTCATTGGAAAATTATGGGAACTTTGTAACCAGCATGACAATAGAAGATTAGTTGATAAGCTTTATATTAATTTAGAAAAAAATGATTCTAGTATTGCTTTATGTACGTCAACCAAATAATCATAAGTGAACTTAAACAAAAAATTTAAAAAAGTATTCATATCAACAGAGAGTTTGTTTGCTATTTGTTAACCTAAATCAACTTCGGCAGTTACTTTTCATTAGCAGTAGATAACTTATTATATCATTGTTTTATCATACACTACAAAAGTCAAGAATAAAAGAACATTATATTTTTACAAAATTAAAACATATATACCATTAAATGAAATCGAAGTTTGTGTTTTTGGCTACAATTCATCTAAAAACGTATTGTATGCATCTTTTATCTATTTTCGTGCTAATTTGTTGATACTACGTTAAAAAAATGACATATTTTAATCTGTTTTAATTATTATTTTTATCTTAATAAAAAAAATATCAGTTGTTTTGTCAATAAAAATTTAAGTACATTTAAATAACAAGATTAACAATGTATTTACAGAACATTGTTTTGTTATTTAACAATTTCAATTAATTTAAGCAATTTCTTTATACTCGAAGTGTATGAAATTACAAATGTCAAACTCGTAGATGGCTATAAACTTTAATAAAATTCTAAAACTAATGTAAACCTGGAAAAGTAAATATATATATGAACCAACTATGTTAAAAGTATTTCATTGGAAGTACGAAGTACTTTATAGTTGGTTTACGGTAAAGTAGTTTTATTCACATCAACAGGAACATTTCGTTGTCTTCTATAACTAAACAGTTAGGTGTATAAGTTTAATTGTTTTGTATTTATATATCGTAAATTCTTATATAATTACGTTTTTGTTGTAAAATGTTACGCGTATGTTAAACTAACTGTTTTTTTAAGTAAAATAGCGGTAAATTTTATAAAATTATACAATATACAATAAATTAATTAAATCTTATGTATCAAACATTTAGTTTAACATTTACATTCAAAACTTATTATATAGAAAGTTATTACTTAAATACTTAGATCGTTTAATAGTTTAGTAGTCAGGAAAAAGAAAATTTTAATAAGTTGTTACCAAATTTGAATGTTTGTAGATTACATTATTAAACATTAGATATTGTACTACATTGTAAGCAATTCATTATGTTGTTTAAACTGGTAAAAATAATCTATTTTTAATTGTTTACAGTCTAGTTTACTTAAAAAAGTTAGAAAAAAAAGAGTTATCTGCAGTTTTACTTTTTTTTCTTATACTTTTTTTTCCAGACTACGTTTAAAAGACTTTGTCTGTTTCTAATCTGTAAAATTAATAGTTTAACTTTAATAATTAACTCCTTAAAACTACACATTAAACGTTTAAGGCTTAAGATATTCTTACTGTTCTAAGAACTTGTACAAATTAGTTTTATAAAGATCTTTTAACTAATATAAAAAAATAACTACATTTAAGAGAAATCTCAAAAAATTTTTGCTAATTTCATACAATGGAACTTAACAAATGGATGAGAATATTTTCATTAAAATATGTTAAATACGTTTAAAGAAAAATAATATTACCAGTTTGAATGTCTTTAGCGTTATTTTATTTAAACAAAAAAAAATATTTATCATCAGTATATATTTATAAATTTACTAACATTATGATTTTTTTTCGTTTAATACTTTATTTTTTTAACAAGAAAACATATTAAGTATCATGCATACGTCTTAAACTTAAAACAACAATTTCAGATTTTTATTTAGTTTTAAAATAATTTGTAATTTTATCCAAAACTGGTAGTTAAATAAACAACCAAAATTCTTACGTGTAGTATAGTATCTATTATTTGTTGTTGTTGAAAATTGATACTATTTATTGTTAAGTACGTTGTTATGCATTATTTTATTGTTCCAAAATAGTGTTGCAATGATATTTTCTCATTAGTTTGTTAGGTTTAAAAAAAAATTAGTGTAAACTTAAAATAAAATTTCACCATTAAATATTCAAAACATCTTTTCCAAGTATAAAAGATAAAACTATATTAGTTATACATAAATGGTTTTTACATTAAACAATTAAATTTTTATTTTAAGCTTTTAATTGGAACACATTTAATTAAATAAAAAAAAACTGACTCAATTAAGTCAAACAATTTTATGTATGTTTATGTTTAAGTATGTATTGAAATCGATATACAACTTGTGACTTTATAACATTTCTTTTTCTTACTTTAGTTTTAATTCATTAAAGTTTATACAGTCTAACATATATTTTGAAAATTAACTGTTTTGTACTTCTAACTAGGTTTGAATTTAAATTTTTGAGTAGAAAAAATAATTTTGAACCCAGCCTATTTTGGAATTAAAGAGTAACTAAACAGCAGTGCGTATCAAAGAAAGTGGCAGGTTATTGTAATCTAATATTACAAAAAAAAAACTGTGCTACTTCACTGAAATAGTCTAAACACGCCCCTGTTCTATACTAAATAAGTTGTGTATTATTGTATCTAGTGTTGGGTTAATTGAAAACCACAAGTATAAGATTTGTTTTAAAGTTTTATATTTAGATTTTCTTTATCCACACTACTTTTCCTTTTTCAAATAGTTTTGAACTATCTTTTTTGATAGTAAAATATCTAAAACTCAACTTATGATAATATTAAAAAATATTTACAGCATTAACAACATATGTAAAGTATTAAACATAATGACATCATATAATGAAAACAAAAAATATATGCTTTTTTTTTGAAATACATGAAGTATGTTGTTTCTGTCTATATTAAAATTTGAATTTTAAAAAAGTTTCTGATTAATATAAAAATTAATACAAAAATTCAACATGAAATCGAAATTTTTAAAGTTATAAAAGTACTAAACTAGATGTATCAAGTAGTATTATATCTGTAGAAATCGTTAAATGAAAACCAAAAGTCTCAGATGTTTTCATTTATATAAAACAATAGTAAGCTAAAAAACTCTTTAATTTGTAGTTGTAAAAACTGATGGTAAGTTTTGAAACGTAACGGTTGCAAATAGTATACTAACATTTCCAACCCGCGCTCAATTCCCACCCAAACGATTCCAACCCGATCAAATCCCACCCGAATCAATTCCAACCCGATCAAATCCCAACCGAATCAATTCCCACCCGATCAATTCCCACCAGAATCAAATTCCATCCGATCAAATCCCATCCGAATCAATTCCAACCCGATCAATTCCCACCCGATCAATTCCCACCCGGATCAATTCGAACCCGAATCAAATCCTACCCGATCATTTCCCACCTGAATCAAATCCCACCCGATCAAATCCCACCTGATCAATTCCCACCCGAATCAATTCCCAACCGAATCAATTCCCACCCAAATCAAGTTATTAAATTCTTTTATTTCTGAAATTGGTTAATAATATTTATAATTATAAACCATTGGTTAATTCTTATACTACATTCTTAATAAAGATAAATTTATTGAAAGTGCTTTTATATACATGTTTAAAAATCAATTTTTAAAAGTCCTATAGTAGTAGATAATAAGTTATAATATTTTTTAGGAGGTGTTTAAAAAAAGCATATAAGACAATTGATAAATATGCATTTCAACATATTTTAGATTATTTTAATTTTAAATTATACAGTTAGACAAATGTATTTTACCCTGTATTATTTTAAACACTTACATTAGTCTTTGTGTAACTGTAAGTTTTTATTAGTTGTTTAAATTTTTTTTAATTCATCTAATTTCACATAAATAATAAAACATATATTTTAGAAAAAAAAAAACTTCATAGTTACAATCAAAATGAGCTCATTTTTAGGTAGATATAGTACACAGTTAATTTAGTTGGTTTAAAAGCTAAGACTTAAAGAAGAAATTTGAATAAGAACCGAATAAGAACTTTTTTAAATAACAAACATTTTTTTAAAAAGACCGATTTTTCTATAATAAGTTATTCGCGCCGCAGCCATCAAATACTTAAAATTGTTGTTAAATTAAACTTAGGAAGTGTTGTTATAAACAAGAAATATGAAATATTAAGCTTAATAAAACAGAATATTTTCCAAAAATTGCACTTAAAAAAATTATGCCGAGCAATATTAATTTCTATAGGCGTTACAAAGGTAGATTTAATTGGACATAAATCAGTTACCGTAGAATACTTTGTTATAAAAAATAATTCGGATACTAAAAAAACTTGAATTTGCTTTGAACCTGATTTGGACTGAATTGTATTAGCCGGAAAAGCATTTTACAAAAGATAGACAAATTTTCCTTGCCGGCCGTAATTACTTAAAAAGATCTAGTAATCAACGAACAAAAGTAATTTAGGTCTAGAGTTTAATAAAATAAGCATTAATATAATTTTCAAATTCCAAAGTTCTTATTAAAGAAAAATATGTTGTACAGTACTATATTGTTTTGTTGTTTTAACTAAAATATAATTAAGTATCAATGTCAATTGTTCCAACTCGTACAAAAAAAATAACTGGACATAAATTAGTTACCATGATAGAAAATGGTTCCAATACTTAAAACTGATCTAAATTAAACTTTAGTAACAATGATAGCATTTTACATATAACAGTAAAACTTTCTGTTGCTCGCAAGTCGTAATTATTTAATTATCGTAGTTATCAACAAACAAAAATGACATTAAACTAAAAACATGATAAAATAAGCAACAGTAACAATTTAAGATTAAATAAAAAAATCGTTTTTACCTTACTAATTTCATATTTCAAATTATTTTAAAAACTACAAAAACAAAAATTTAATGTGAGTTCCAAACGTTTTAAAGTTTTTAATTTGTACAAGAATAAATATAATAGGGTTTAATAATATACTGGGAATTGAACGGGTAGGAATTATGTGGATGGGAACTGATTTGGGTTGGATTTGATCGGGTGGGATTTGATTTGGGTGGGAATTGATCGGTTGGGATTTGATTTGGATGGGATTTGATCGGGTGGGATTTGATTCGGTTGGAAATTGTGCGGGTGGGAAATGATCGGGTGGAATTTGATTTGGGTGGGATTTGATTCGGGTGGGATTTGAGTAGGGTTAGATTTGATTGGGTGGGATTTAATTCGAGTGGGAAATGATCGGGTGGGATTTAATTCGGGTGGGATTTGATTCGGGTTGGATTTGATCGGGTGGGATTTGATTCGGGTGGGATTTGATTCGGGTTGGATTTGATCGGGTGGGATTTGATCGGGTAGGATTTGATTCGGGTTGGATTTGATTCGGGTGGGAAATGATCGGGTGGGATTTGATTTGGGTTGGAATTGATCGGGTGGGAATTGTGCGCGGGTTGGAACTGAACGGTTCCCGTTGCAAATAGTTAGTCAATTAGTTAAAACTTTTATGTATAAATTATTGTCAATAAAACAAAATTTTATTCTGTTTTTAGTTGACTGCAGTAAATATTTTATGCATAGGTTTTATGTTAAAACAGTATTGCTATGAAATACTTAATTACTTTTTTTAATTAGTATTTTTAAGATAAACTGAAACTTTTGTGCTAACTTTTAACATAAGAAGTACACATTAAATAGCAGAATATCTATCATAAGAATGAAAAATTAACAAACTTGAAAACACTGTTTTAATATAGTATATAAACTTTAATTGCATAAACTAGTAAAAACTTGCTTTTTTAAAAAAAAAATAAGACGAATTAGATTTATAAGCATTATATTTATTTTTACAAAAATGCTTGTTTATGTATACAAAATCCTAAAATTTTTCACTTAAATTTGAGACTTAATTTTTAACAAATCTTTTACCATTTACATGCTAAACAAGATATAAAGTGTTTTAGTTCCAACTTAATTATAAATATAATTTTACTTTAACCAAATTTATATAAAACATACATACATAGATAACTTTTATCTATATTAGTTAATAGTAAAACTGTTTGTAATTAGCTCAACTTATTGTAGAAAGATAATAAAAATATTTACAGTACTAAACTAAATGTGCTACGTAGTGTATAACCTATTGACGTCCTTAAATGCAAAACACAAAGATTTATTTTCCTGTATATAAAATAGCCAAACCTGGTGATTTACGCATGGTAAATAGGAAAATAGTTTGTATACATGTTAAATTATGTTAAAATAATATAGCAAGTTTTAAAACGCTATGTATTTAAATTAATTTTGTGAAAACTTTTGTTGATTTTTTTTAATAATGTTACAAACATGTTATGTATAATTTCTTGTACCAAAAATAGAACTGAGTTGTTTTTTTTTTACTTTAGTTTTTATCTTATAAGAATTTAAGTAAATAACTAAAATAAACTAAAACAGATTAGTTGTTATCTAAAATCAATAGTCTGCTATAAATTTTAAAAAGTTTCACACTTTAAAAAACATTGTTTTATGAAAGTGTATCAACTATTTCAGAAATACATAGAGATTTTATATTTGTTTATCCAGTTTTTTAAAAAAATTCAAGTTTTCATGAGCAAAGTGAAAACTTTTATTTTTGGGTTTGAGAAAAATAAAAAAGTATTTACTTGTCGAAGACTGGCATATGTTCAATTTTTAGTATTTTAAAATTTTACAAAAACCTACAAAACTCAATTAGTTTAATTTTAACTATGTTTAACTTTTTTTAAACTTATAAAAATTGCAAAATATCTAAAAATTTCAACTTTAACACATTTTTATCAGGAAAATATTTATTTACATATTATAAAACTAGTACAAAATTAAAAATTTTATTTTTTGTTTTATAGTTTTAATATAACGAAATGTATTCTAAATTTTTTTTGAAAACTTTTAACTAGCTTGAGCATGCTTCAACTATATTGAGTTTTTCTATAAATTTTAAACTATGTGAGATACCTGTGTACCACTTTCTTATAAAGTTTTAATTAAAAGATTTACAAAAGTTTCTTAAATTAGATTGTAACTAATTAAGAGCAAACAAGAGAACCAGATTCAGCCTAAAATAATAAATTAAATGTAACTAGCTTTTTACATAAGATGGAATAAAAGGAAGTTTTATATTAAAACTTCGTGACTTCATATTGAAAAAATTTAATTAAAAATAAATAAAATTAAGTAGTAAACTATAACTTGAGATTATAAAAAAAACTGTAACTTATCCTGAGACAATTTAGAATATATCAAAGTTTTTAAGTTTAAGTAGAGTAAGTAAAAATAAAAGCATTAAATTTTTATCTTACACATAATTGATCAAAAATTAATAACTTCAATGTCTTGAAACTAATACAGCATAAAATCTAAAAACTAATGACGTCGAAGTACTTTATATTTTTTTTCTGACTCAAGTAATTTTTTTATAACGGAATGAAAATAATATACTTATAATAACTTTTAGAACAGCAAAGTTAAAAAGTTATTAACAAACAGCAAGTAAAATAGTGTTTGAGTTAATTAAATCTAACTACAATATACTTGGAAACATATTAATAAGGTTTTAAATTTATCAAAACAAGTTGTCTAAATGATTATAGTAACAATAATTACAGCAGTTAAAATGATCTGTGTCACAAACATAGTTTTGATTTTTGTGATACTTTAAAATAGAATAAAACAAATGAACACGTATATACTAATACTCATTTAAAAAACTATACTTTTAAAATATTTAGTTAGACAAGATACTCAAGTGAAATTTAGTTACAAAACAATTTAATTTACCTATAACAACAAGCATGAAAATTTTAGTTTTAATTTGTTTTGATAAGATTACTTTTTTTTTTATTATACTAATTGGCTACAATAGATGTTATTGAAATAACGTATTACTAATTTGCTACAAATCAATGGACACATACGTTCATAACCTAAAATATATTTTTATTGTCTAAGCTAACAATCATGAAAATAAAAAATATACTAATAGGTTTACACAACTAGATAAGCTTATTAACTTGTTACTCAAGCTTTCAATTGAAATACTACGACAGTTAAAATTTTAAACTACGGTAAATAAAAACATTTAATTGGTTTCTCGAAGTCTATTGAACAAAATAAAGAAACAGTTTAATTTACCGATCATAAAAAGCAATAAAAAATTTAGTTTTTTTTTTTATAAGATTACTTATTATTTAACAATACTAATTAACTACATATAAATTTTACTGAAACGAAATAACAATCCATAGGAGACAAACGTTCATAAACTAAAATATATTTATATCGTTCTAACCTAACAATCAAAGAATGTAAAAATATAATTTAATTTTACACGACATTTAATTAAGGTTGATAACTTGGTGCTAAAGTTTTTAATGTTACTACTACGACAGTCAAATTTTTAGACTACGGTAAATAAAAACACTTAATTGGTTTCTAGAGGTTTATTGAACAACAAAAAGAAATTGAAGATCAAAAATGTAGCGCTATGGAGTTGGTGCATTGATAATTTAAAGCAAAAGTATCAAATTAGTACTATAGATAAAACATGTACAAAAATAATTAACAAAATTTAATCAAAACAAACATTTTCAATTTTGTAAATTAAAGTTAGTTTTTTTATTTAAACTTGTTAGTAACATGAAATTGAAAAAGTTTATTTAAAATAGTTAGTTAAAAAAAGTCTTAGATAATATTTATTAAAACTTTCACTTAATAAGTTTGCTCAACTCCACACAAGAATAACCATATATTATTTTTTCAGATTCAAGAAAACAAGTATCAGACCAACTGTTGGTATTTATATTGTATATGTAATAGCTGCTGTCAGAAATTACAATAACGTTGTTATCGTAAGAGTGAGTACAAAATAAATCAATTGACCATGGTATTTCGGAAATACTTGCAATAAAAGTAAACTTTTGTGATATCGAATCATAAACTTCAGATGTTTTGATTGTGTTATATTCGAGATCAATTCCACTAATAACAAACAATTTGTTTCCTTTAGTAAATACACCTGGAAAACTCCTAGCAATTTGCATATTGGGAAGAGATGACCATTTGTCGAGGTGATGGTCATATGACTCAACAGTTTTAAAGGTTTTATTAGAAAAGTTTTTACCTCCTAAAACGACGCATTGACCTTGGAAAACTGCACAAGAACATTCATATCTTTTAACGTTTATGTTTGATATTTTCACCCAATTATCTTTAAATGGATCATAAACCCAACTAAAAAATCCAAAATCTCCAAAAAAGTAAATTTTGTTCATAAAAGAACAAACACATACAGAATAGGTCTTTATATCTGGTAGAGGAGTTGTATAAGTCCATGTATTTGATTTTCTACAGTAAACTTCAACAGAGTATATACTTTTACTCTTAGAATCTTTTCCGCCGAAACAATATACTTTTGAACCAATTACAGCAGTTTTGCAGTAACTTCTTTGTACCAACATTCTACTTGTTTTGATAAATTTCGTTGACTTCGGTTTGTCAAATTCGTATTCTGTACTAGTTTGTATTAAATTATCGCTCTTTAAACTATTAAAAAGCTTTCCTCCAATAAACATTATGTTTTTAGTTTCAAATTCACAACTGTAAAAGCGATTTTGAAACTGTAAATTTTCTGAATTGTCTTTACTATTGTATTTACTTTTGATGGCGTTATCAACCATACTGCTACACTCAAGACAGTTTTTGCAAAGCTTATTGCTTTTTATGATATCTGTTAATATTTCAGTGGTCAGCAAAGGTAACCTTATTAACTTCAGAAAAGTTTTCATGTGTTTAATCCGTTCAATAAATTTGTAATTTATCCAATCGACTGCTGCATTGAAAAGTTCCAACTCTGAACTTATTTGCAGTTCTTCACAAGACAATATTTCACATATATCTTCATATTTCAGTTTGTAAAATGTTGAAGTATCTTCATTTAATATATACTGTTGCAATAGAAAATTGCATAAAAACTTATTTAATCTTTTCATTTTGTATAGTTTGGTGAGCTTGTAGTAGAAAAAGTAGTTTTTAATACTTAAATTATCATATATGTATTGACTAATTACTTTGTTTGCCTTTTCACATCCTAAATAATTTGCTGCTTCCAAAAGTAAAATTAACTTTTCTTCTATTATTTCCTCTTTACCTATAAAGTATTTAATATTTAGAAACAACTTTATGATGATCTTAAACTTTTTGTAAAACATAATCAAAAGCTTTAAGTATGAAAGCAAAATTTATTTTTAAATTTAGACTTACCGTTAGTTGCTAGTTCAAGTGCTGATGTGAAACAAGCTTTAGATAAATTAGTAATAGTAAAAACGTTGTTATTTTTATTAGACTGTTTCAGATTACTTTTAATTTTTAAGTAAGCTAAACTATCAATAAGCTTATCTAAGCTTACATCAGTTTTGTAACTTTCCAAGTCAAATAAAACAAAAACTGAGTTCTCTTTCGGTTTTTTCGTTTCTTGTTTTATAGTGTTTTCTTCAATGTTATAATCGACCCTACCATCATTATTATTGTCCAATTGATCAACAGATTTAAGCATACTAGACAAATGTTTTTCCATATGTTTATACTGTGTTGAAATATTAAAACTACCTGTAAAATTAAGATGCAATAACTAATAGTTTTTTGCAAGCTAGTTATAGACAGCAAAGTTGTTTTAAAATACTTCATGACTTTTAATTAGTTTAAATCATAGACGGATTTAAAAATCAGAATGCTTTTTTTAAATTTTATTTAATACTTCATTATCTTACGGAACCGTAAGCTAAATGAATTTATTAAAAATTAAGCATTAAGGTTTTATAATAAGCTTGAGCTTTTCAGTTATTCTTAAAAACATTGTTTGCTATATCTTTAACTATTATGATGATTTGTACGCAACTAATATCTAACTTTTATTTTAAAATACAAAAATAATATTAGCTCAATTCCAAAAACATATTTGCACAAAACCAATTATATTTGCATTTGATAAAAGTTAAATTAATAAGTTACTATTTATCTTAAAAATTAATTTTTAATAAGTTTTTTGTATAACTATTCATTGAAAACTTTATTAAGTAATTCATTTGAAAGACAACAACATGAAGCAATAATTGAGACTAGTACTTTATGAAATGTAAGTTGTTAAAGCAAAAATTTCAAATATATATATATAAGTATGTAGTACCATAAATTCATAAAGTAAAAAAAAGGATAAATTATACAGACTCTAATACTAACTATTCATGTCATGTGTATACATATATAAATATATATGATATAAACAAAGTTTTATGTGTGTTTTTATATACATATATATTAAGACAGTTTATACAGTTATTGTTGGGTGTACAACCAAACTAAAAGTTATAACATTATAGATCTAAATTATTCTTAAATGCATTGTGTACTAACTTCTAAAACCAAGCAAGATTTTCGGTGGTTGTTACTATATATTATTAAAAAACATTTTGGTGCATGCTAATTAAGATATCAAACTCTGAAAAATGAAGAAAATAATTTTTAAGAAAATACTTTTAATGAGATTAAAACTTTACGCAAAAACTAAATCTAACAGGAAATACTACAACAAGGTATGATTTACAAACAATTTAACTGTTTTTAATTAAAATAAAAAAACAATTATAAGTCATATTCACTATTTAAGAAAAAAAAAATAAGAAATAAATATTTAAGAAATATATACAGTATATACAATATAAAAACAAAAAAGTTCATTTCTGCAACTCCACCTGGAAGGTGTTGACTATAATATCAATGCAATCACACTGTGGCTGGTTTATTTAGCTATCTCTTAAAAATGTAAAAATTCTATTATCAACTTGCTTTCTGGTTGGCTGGTTTTATTATACTTAATGTTTAAGTATATGGAACAGCAGTAAAACTGGTTTTCTTTTAAACTTCCTCTTCATGCCATTTTCAAAGAGAATCTCACTTTACCCTTCCTCTCTTTATGTTCGACAAGAATCTGATTTCACTTTTATTCTTCCTACTTGCTGGGATAATGGTGACGAAAAGTGATATTTTTTGTCAAACAGTGCAACTTTCCTATTTCTCTAAAATAAGAGCAGAAGAAAATAAAAAACTATAAAATATAAAAAGTATTAAATTAGTCCTAAAACATTTAAGTAGACAGTAATTAGGCAATAAAATATTTATTTAAATGGCCTAAAGCTCTATTATTTTTACAAACTTAATAGTACTCAAATTTCTCTAGGTTCTTTTGCAGAATACTTTTTTAGCAAAAATTTTCAATAAATAGACAAAAGATAAGACCAACATTATAATGGAAACAATTTTTTTAACTAAAATACCATCCAATTGTCATGTTTGGGGAAACCCCTATATAGCAAACTCATAAAGATTTCAGCACGTTACTGTTCTTTGCTGTCTTATTAATTAATAAAAATTGCTTTTTCTTTAATCCTATTAGGATTCAAGAGTTTACATAATTTTAACATGACTTACTGTGACTTAAAATTTTTCATCCTTTTTTGTGATCTATTTGTGCTGTAAACTTAAACTTTTCAGTCTTTCTAAATAATATTGCTTGCTCTTATTTTACCTTGCTAAACAATTTATCAATGACATGTTTTTATCTAAAATCTAAAATTTTTTAAAGTTAGAAAAGTACATTTGCATAATTTTACAAAATTTGTTAGCAATATCAATACTATTGTGATTTATTTGGACTTATAATTCGTCAGTTTTATTTTAACTTTGTAGGCTTAAAATTTGTCAATTTTTTTTGACATTTAGGCTGTAAGTTTGTCATCTCTTTTTTGGTTTCTGGTCTTAAAACTTGCAGCTCTAATTTTACTTTATGGACTTTATAATATTTGTCACATCTATTTTGGCTCTGTGGACTTAAAATTTGTTAATTTTTATAAAGACTTTGTGGACTTACACTGGAACAATACCCTTATTGTATTTTTATCTATATTATCCCTTATTGCCTGATGGTTTTTTAAACCCCCTATGTCTTTCTGGTTAAATCTCAAGGGCTTAAAAAGGGCAAATTGTAAATTTGAGTATTGGTTTTTGAAAATTAAATGCAAGCTTTATTGTAAAATTTCTCTAAATCTATTCATAACTAAATGCACTCAAAATTAAAATGTCAGACAAATAAGAATGTGAGGTAAAATTATGATAAATACTGCCTTAAAAATAAAAGTTTATATACGCAAGTGCAATTAGGTGAAATACTGCATTTGTCTTATTTAATTATTACTTGAAAAACTAGTGATTTTTAACTGTAATGTAGGGTTATACTGTAGTGTACAACCACACTAAAAACAATAATTTAATTTAAACTTAATGTAGATTTAAATGATCTATAAAGGTATTCTTTACTACATATAAAAACTATTTATGATTTTTGGTGTTTATATTATAAAATAAAGTACATATCAAACACTAAAAATAGGTTATATTTTACTTTAGAAAGTTTTTTAGTTGTTTTCAAAACTTTAACAAAAGAATTAAATCTATAAGAAATATACCTTAACATCGTTTAATTAAATCAAGTTTTAACCACCTTGAATTATAATCAGAAAATCAATTATTAATTATAGACATCTTTTAAATAGAACTTTACATTTATATTTTAATGCAAACAAGTTACATTCTATACCTCCATCTGAAAGTTTTTGACTAGAATGTAAATGAAATCACACAGTGGCTGGATTGTATAGCTATCCCTTAAAAATGTTAACTTTTTTTATACCAACTTACTTTCTGGTTGAATGATTTTATAACAATAATGTTTAACTAAATGGAACAGCAGTAAAACTGGTATTCATTACAAGGTCTGTTTTGCTCGATGACATTTGTTTAAGAAATATTTTTGAACCAATGACATTTTGCACGAGGACAAAAAGATTTAAAAAAAGATGATTTACCAAAATATTTAGTAAGAACGATACTACCGAGTACAGACCAAAGATATGAGTTAGAAGTAACAGTTATAGTAAAAAAAGATAATTAATAGAAAATTAAATTAAGTAAAAAAATAATAAAAAGAAGATAAAAAATTTAAAACTAGAAGTAAGGTCAAGAATAACAGTGAGAGTAAAAAAGGATTATTAAAGAAAAAGATTACATTAATTTCCAAAAATATTAAGAAGAAATATAAAAGTTACAGATCAAGGGTAAAGGTGAGGGTAAGAGTGATAATAAAATAAAAGGTAAAAATAAATAAATGAAAAGATTTAGTATGAAAAAAATTCAGGGCTAAGTGTTGGATGCAACATGGTAGTAAATGATAACAATACTAAAAGTAAAGAGGTATAAAAATAAATTAAAAATTTATTAAATAAAAAAAGTTTTAAAATGAAGAAAAACTGATTTGGTCTTATTCTAATTTACTGTTACCTAAAAGACTGGTGATACTTAATCTGGAGTACACCAACTATAATGTACGGAATTGGTTATAATATACTAAACAGTTTGTTTAAAATATGTTCTTAACTATAAAAATTTATAATAATATTAACCTAACCAATACTAGTATTAAACAATATTTAGGACTACTCTACATAAAACTAGGAATGATATGAATGAACAACTGCTAACACTATCAAAAATATAAAAAATTTCATACTTTAATTTATGGTCAAATTTTTTTAAAGGAACTTAGTCTAACAGAAACTTATTTTAACAATGTACAATTATATTAAAAACTAACTACTTGTTATTAAAATCAAAAAATTAAGTGTATAGGTTATTAACATTATTTAAAAGAGAGTTTTACAATAAACAATAAAATTGAAATTTAGTTCACTTTTTGAACTATATCTGTAAGGTTTACTAAATCTGTAAGGTATGTCTGTTCACTCTTCATGGCTGGTTTTTATAGCTCTATATTAAAAATGTGAACATTTTATTAAATTATTTTGCTTTCTAGTTGACTGATTTTAAATTATTTGATGTTAAACTACATATAACAGCAGTTAAACTGTTGGTCAAATACACAGTATCTAAAATTTTATTTAGAATATTTTGACTTAATGTCAATATTTACGTTTTTTAGTGATTGAAATAGTTTCAGATAACATTTCTTTTAAGTATAACTTATGAATTTGTGCTAATAAAGTACTTAAAGTACAAACTGTTTAGTTATGTTTTTCAAAAACATTTGAATTGAGTTTTAAACGCTATTTACGATATCTGTGTAGTGTAATTAGATCCTAAACAAATATATTTTTTCATATTGTTTTTATGTCTCTGATTTATATAAAAAAAGAACTTTATTTAATTTGTCTGTATTTTTACAAGAAAAACTAAAGTACTAAAAAATATATATGTTTTGATATTGAAATTTATATTTATTTTTGTTAACTTCTGAAGTTAAGAAGAAAATTTTCTAAGAATTTTTAAATTTCTTAAAACCTTTACAAGAGTTTTTTAAACCTTTTTTAGGTTTTTTCAAATTAAATTATTATTAATTTTTTTTTTTTTTTTTTTTTTGTTCAAACTTATAGTAAAGCAACAATAAATCTCTTACAGAATATCTTTTTAGAGCATCAGATATATTTTACTTATCTGTTTAAAGTTACTATCAAAAAATTTAAAATTTATTTATTATATTAGTTTTATTTTTCTCGAAACTAAATTTTTATTTAGTAATTTTTAAGTCATTAATGATGATAACGTAACTAAAACAGTTTATACAACTTTATTGATTTAATTTTTTTTATCTTCTTATCTGAAATAGTATTCAGTTATTGTTAAAATACTTTGTCAAAACTAGTCAACTTATTTTTTTCTACACCTACACCTGTAATTATTTTGTTTGTTTAACTATTTTTGCTAACAAAATACCTCTGACCCTGGGTCATGGAAAATATCAACTAAAAAACATTTTAGTCATAAAATACTAACCAATTAAAAAAAGGACTTAGCATTTTTGCAACTTTACTACAAAAGCGGTTTTAAATAGAAATTATGAAGTAAGATAAATAACTCATCCTATTGAGAAAATTATTACGAACTGTGAATGATATTTGTTTTATATCTACAGTATCATAAATGAAGGACAACCAACAACTTTTTTATGAGCATTTTAAGTTTAAAAATTTCGTTTACTGGTGCAAAATTATATTAAGAGAATGATGTTTTTTAACCTAAAAAAATGTTTAATTTTTCCACATTTTTAAGCAAAGGGTTTTATTTGTTAATAATTTTTTGAGAAATTTATGTCAGGATATAATACTTATATCACTCTTATATTTTTGTATACAGTTTTGTTTATTTTTTTCGTTATTTTCAAGTTTATATTGATTTATTTTACTAATTTTGATCTTAATGTTTTTAAATAGCTTTTAAATTGTATTGAATTTTTGCGAAATTTTTAATCTTTTAAATTTTTTTGTAGAGTTAAGCGTACTTGTTTGAAACGTTTACAGTTGTAGAGAGAATAGTTGGACTAAAATTTTTGTACTTAAAATAAATCGTAAACTTTTCAAACCAATCATTAGGACCCTTACTGTAGGTTACACAAATTTTACAGTGACAACTTGTTTTGCTTGTAAGCTTTTCATTCAAATAAATCAATAATCTCTATTAGTATTGTCTAAGTTGAAGCTTTTTAGTAAGATTATTATTTTGGCGTGTATAAAATAAGTATTAACATATTTTGTGAAGTAAATAAGTTGTTTGCTGTTGTTATTACATTTTTATAATTCTCTTTTTTGTAAGTTAAAACAAAAATGGAATATTAGTTCTTTAATCAGAGGTTCAAATAATTTTTTAAGAGTTATCTAAAATACCCATAACAGGGTCGAACAAAACCTTGAATCCTGAAAATACTTGGAATCTGACTATGACTAAAAAATATAGAGTTTGAGAAATTTAAAAAAAAAGAATTTAGTTTAAAAAACACATTTAAAGAAGCTATACAGTATCTTTTGAATTTTGTAATATTATTTAACAATTTTTGTTTTCAAGAAACTTTAATTTAGACTAAAATTAAAAGACTTTAACATCAATAATGGTTTACTATCATATCTAGCCAGCAATAATTTCTAACCCGATCACTTTTACCCCGATCACTTCTACCCCGATCATTTCTAACCCGATCATTTCTAACCCGATCATATCTAACATGATCATTTACAACTTGATTAAGCTAACCCGATCATTGCTAACCTGATCATTTCTAAACCGATTACTTCTAATTCGATTATTTTAAACATTATGTGTATATATTAGATTACTCTTTATTGTTTTATCATAGTTTTATTTTTGATTTTGTATGAATTAAGTTTGACTTTTAATAAGAAATAATAGCGGGTTAGAAATGATCTACTCTTATCATAGATAAAGACTCAAAATTAAATAGGTTTTTTAGAGGGGCGCAAACTAAAAATTAAAAAATATATAAATGTAACAAAATTTATTATTATGAATATTAATTTCAAAGTTAATAAAACTTATTTTTTTAAATTAAACATTTTTAAAAATAAATTTTAACTCAATGTTTTCCAAACTTTTTTTTCAAATAGCCCCCCTTAAAAAAAGTTATGGCCTTGTTGGAACCAATATTACTCAAAAACTAGTACAAAAAACACCTAAAACCAGGCATGGTAAAATTTTAAAGTCACTAATTATAGCTGTTTTATCTGTTTACACGTGTTTAAAGTTTTATAGTAAATTGAGAGAAACCTAGAGAAATAAAAGAAACTAAAGTGAAAAATAAGTGGTATGCGTGAGCGCGCTCGAGTTATCCTCTTTATTTTAAAACTTTTCAAATTGACACACGCTTAAAGCGGAAGAGAGAGAGAGAACTAAAATAAGAAATTAGTGATTAAAACAAATGATACGCTTAAACTATTCTCATATTTCTTCATAATAGTTTGTAAATTCCAAGTTATAGCTAACTTTCACCTCTTGTTTTACATTTTCATAAATTTCATAGTTTCTTTATTATTTTTGTTGCTGTATCAACCTTATTAAAATATTAACTAACGATAATTTGAATTACCATGCTTATGTAAACAAACATTATTTAACACTAAATTTAAAAAATTATTCTGCTTATACAATTTATTACAAACTTATGTTACTAAAGTTTATGACATTAAAAGAATTCGCAAGTAAAAGTTTTAAATTAGTTAATATACTTTTTCTTTGAACATTAGTGGCTATAATATAAAGCAAAGATTCAAATTTACAAGGAACTTTACTTTATTTCAAACGACTTTAATGTGTTTAATGAGTAAAACTAACTTGAAGAGAAAAAATTAATTTTAAAGATAATTATCTATAACTTACTTTACTTAGCTTTAAGTTTTTTTTAATGGTTTTTATGTACGTATAATAAGCCATTAAATAAACATTATTTTAAATTACTTATGTACTTTAAGATTTATTTATTCAATTAAAGCTTCAAAGTTTGTAAAAAATAAGGCAAACTGGGAGATATTGTAAATAAAAATATTTTATAAACCTTCAACACAACAGTAAGTTATATTATTAACAGCTAAATACTCTAAATACTTTTCTGTTGTATAGATATCTAGCTTATTAAATATGTTTATTAATGAACAAGTGCACAACATAAAAAAATTTTACAAAACTATAACTTAAACTTTTTTTATTGTTATAATTGGGAGTTGTAGCAATTTTACAAAAACATTTTTAATTTGTATAGTTTAATTTCTTGTTTAAGTTTAAATTTCAGATATAAAACAAAAAAGCTGTCAAAAATTCACAAAAAAAATGGATTTGAGCTAAAACTAGTTTGTTAAAAATTTCTTTAAGGAACACAAAGGATTTATATGAAATTTCAAAATATGATACAAAATTTTAAAAAATACATGATAAAAACTACAAAAATAAGAATTTTCAAGTTTAATAGACAAAAAAAACTTTAAGTCAAAACTTCTATTTTACAAAAACATATTTTAGTGAAATTTAACAGTTCAATTATCATTGCACTTATTATAGTTACTACAAAAATGCAAAAAATAAACTCTTGTTTTAAGAAATTTGTGCATTTTACATAAAAAATTTTGTAAATATATATATTAAAGAATTTCGAATAAAAACATGATCAGCATAACTGAAAACAGTAGAAAGCCTAGACAATAACTCAAGTAAAAATATTTCAAACTTAAGTGAAGTTTCTCAATTTTTTCATAGATTTATATGAGAAGTATTTTGTGTTTTTAAGAAAAGCATGACTTTGTTAAAATTTGTGATTGTCATTTTAATGAGCATAAGTATTATAAGCGCTTGCACAAAACTTGTAAAAATATGTTTGACCTGTATTAAACAATTAATTATAAAACGTTTGAAATTATAGGAATATTAAAATTAGGTTAGATACTCTGTCCATAAAATAATTCATTTTCGTCTAACACTCAATATTAAGAACAATCTTTAAATAAAACACATGTGTATGTTGAGAAAGTAAATAAGAAAACCGGAAATATAACTACTTTTACAACGAAAAATTTTAGTAAAATATATGAAAGTTTTAAAACAATCTTTACTTAATTTAATTGGCGTTTAAAATAAAGCATTTATAATAATTTATGCTTTTGATTGAAATGCAATTACAGAAAGTATGACAACTTACTGGAAGTAAAAATAATTATTTTAAAAGAAACATAAATATTTTAGCAACTTGAGTTTTGACTGAAATTTTTCAATAGTAAAGTAAAAACAAAATCAGACATTTATTAATTCTTGTTAGATACATTCTCTTTAAAACAAAATTTAAGCTATTTAGTTTAGTTGTTAATAAACACAATTGACTATACAACATGGATTTTGAGTGGTTTTACCTGTGCTTTTAACTAAATGTGATATTTTCATACATCTCGTTGACTTCAAAATGAAAGTTAGGTTCTTCCACAAAAGGACCTATAAAATAATTGAAAAATTTTATATTTAAAAATTCATTTATATGGAAAAATAAAAACTATTTAAATCATTAGAGAATAAATAACATTTATTAATTTCACTGTTGTTAAATTTATCCAAAAACTGATTAGACTAAATCTTTAACTTAATGTTAGTAATTTTTGGTTATAAGAAAGTAGTAGTACATTTGTTGGCGTTTATAAGTAAATGAAAATGTTTATTTTTGAGTAAATAATTAAAAACTAATGTTATACCATATTTATTTAATAAAAGCTTAAATTAAAAAAAATAGTTATATTTGCTTTGTCATCATAACTAAGCTTACTTGAATTTGGCGTGTAAATGAAGTCTTTCAGATTCTGTTTAAGTGTGTTTATTGCAGATCTAACCTGAAAAGGTTCGATCGTTATTTTTTTGAAGAAGAATATTAACATAATTTATTTGTCAAATAAAATGAACTAATAAATAACTAGTAAAATTTAAGTCATGATTTATATTTAAGTTTAGCCATGCTTTAAATACTTTTTTATAATTTTAAGATTGTTTAGTCACGACTTTTGTTATGAAAAAATTTTCACTCTATTAATAACACCTTTGGTTAAAATAAAATATAAAAATGTAGCTATATAATTATGACAACATTGTAACATATTATAAATTTATTGTTTATACCGAAAAACATAACAATTAACCATTAAAAAATGGTAAAAAGCATAAGGCTTCTATGAATAAAACTACTTAAGAAGCTTGTAACATGTTATATACAAGGTGTGTACAACTTGTTAATGCCATTAGGGATCTAAATTTAAAAAAAAAAACATTGGCTTTATTTAAAAAGAGTTTGCTAGAACATACTTTCTTTAGAAAAAATTAATTATTTTTGTTATATAAACTTTTTTATTAAATCCAGTCAACTGTAAAGTATGAAAATCTGTCTAAGTCAATTTTCTTGGCATTTATAGAAAAAACTAAAAGTCTACCACCTCTTTCAACTTTAAAACAATTTACTTCAAACTTTCAGAAAGAGATCTTGATATTATTAAAAAACACTTGTCATAAAAAGATTTATTAAAATTCAAATTATAATATTTTATGAACTATATAAAAATTTAAGTTCCTTTTTTTTATTAAAAAGATTTTGTCAATTTAATAAGGAAAAATAAAAACTAAATGTTATAAACAGATTCCCCCCCTCCCTATGGACTCAATTAACCAAATGATCTAATTAATAAAATTACAAAACCAAGTTTTACAAATCAAAAAAAAAACATCAAAAATTTCAAGTCTAAGTATAGTAATAACATAAAATAAATTTGTTACTAAACTATTAAATAGTGCTTAAAAATAGTATTTAATAAATTATACAAACAATAATTGAAAAATATTAATGAGTTTTAGAGTAATAAAAAAAAAGGTATTTAGACATTGCATATAAATAATTGATTTCACAACATTAAATTTCATTTATAATTTTTTGCTTTAAAAACCAAAGTTTAAAATAAAAGTAAGAAATTTATAGTACTACAGTACAAAGCATATTATGACCAAAATTTTAAGTAAAGCTATTTGTTTATCTTATACTTCATAAAAAAAACAACCGATATCGTAGTTAATTGAGTAAAAATAAAACTAAATCTTATTAACAAGTTATTTGCCTCCCTTCACCCCAATGACCCCATTAAACCATTTAATTTACTTAATAAGTGAAAAGCAATTTTTTTTTTTTGAACTCAAAAATGTTATTTAAATATTTGCAAAATCTGATTATAACCCTTTAAAAATTATAGTCTAAGTTTATGGAAAATATTGAAAATTGCATTGCTAACTGTTGAACAACAATACTTACAAGATTGTTAAAAAAATATCAATTTTCAAATAATAAGTGAAATAGGATTTTAGACTTTACATGATAAATGATTATTTGTGCAATATTAAACTCAAATTACAAATTATAGTTCAAGAAGTAACTAAAAAAACAGAAATGAAAATCTTAAATCTGCTTTAAAAACCTTTGCTTTAAAATATTCAGTAAAAAAAGCTAAGTTTTTCCAGAAAAAAAAATTGTGTAGTTGATTTCAAAGTATAAATACTCAAATTTATTTTTTTAATTACTATAAATTGTTACATATAAAAAAAACCTTTTAAGTTATCAACTGATTTCCAAGATTTCAGATATCTCTATTTTTGGGTTGTTAAACATCTAAAGGTAGTTTATCTTCTGAGTCTGGTGAGTTTAAAAAAATATTATATTTAGTCTGTAACATAAAAATTATTAGTACATTAAACAAAATAGTTAAGTCATTAAATACTTACCTAAACTATTAACTAAAACTTAAAGAGCTTAAAAATCTAAAAATTTCTCAAGTATTTACTGCAAACAAGATACATGGTTATCAACCTTTGATAACAGGGATACCCTCAACTTATATGAGCATTTACATATAATTTATATAAGTCAAAGATTAAACTACTACCAACTGACAATGTATACATTAAAACAGCAAGTTTATAAAATTAAGGCAATTAAATAATTTTAATTCAAGAAAAAGTTCTAATGACTAGCATGAGACTCAACAAGTGTCAAAAATAACTTAAGTTAGCATGATATTCTCATCATTTTTTAACAAACATGAGTTTTCCTGCGTGTGTACAACTCATAAGACAAAAAAAAAGGTTTTAAGTGATTGAATTAATAAAAAAAATAAGCAAAACATATTGGGTTTAAGAATAAAAATGCACTTTATTATACCTGTTAGCCACTCTTAATTTACAAAACTAGTTATAAAAAACTTAAATTGTGTACTATAATTTTTAATGACACTATGTAGATCGTTTGGTTGAATCAATCCAATCTATCAAATAAAACAGCATAAGCCATATTTAACTTAACGGGTTTTAGTAATAACACTTAAAACATTAATTGTACTTGTTTATATAAAACAAAAGCTAAAACTAAATATAAAAACAACTAAAGGTTTATCATCATAACAAAAACGTATCATAATAAACTAAACTAGACTGTTTGAATAAATGTAAGCACCACAGTTTAAATTGAGCTAAGAATACATGTACTTGAATTTTTAAAACTTGATTTAAATAGTTTTGTATAATTACTAGATTATTTAGTCACCATTTTGTTTTAAAAGTTTTTTTCACTCAATTAACCAAACCTTCAGTTGGTACAAAATTAAAAATCAAAGTATACAATTATGATTACCTTATGGCATAAAAACTTTAGTATTTAGATTTAAACACATAACAGTTAAACATTAAAAAATGGTTAAGAGCATAAGGCTTCTATAAATAAAACTTTTAAAGAAGCTTATGATATATTTAAAGTGAGTATAACTTGTAATGAAAAAGGACATCAAATTAATTAAAAAAAAAACATTGGCTGTATTTAAAAGTATTTACTAATATATACTTCCTCTATAAAAATAATATAATAGAAAAATTGAATAGTTTTTGAGAAATAATCTTTATTTGAAAAAAAAATCCATTCTAGCTCTATAGTATAAAATCTGTCAAAGCCAATTTTCTTGCAATTCATAAAAAAATCATTGAAAAGCTACCTCATACTTAAATTTTAAACCAATTTACTTCAAGCTTTTAGGAAAAATTCTTGATATATAATACAAACCACATGTCAGAATAAAGTTAAAGACAAATTAAAATACATAGGATCAAAAATAAAAAATAGTTTTAATTTTTTGATTAATTAATAAAAAAAGTATGTTATATTATTAGGTAATGAATAAATTAAATGTAATAAACAAATCATTTACCCCCCTCCCTTTGCCCTCAATAAACTATTTTATCTAATTAATAAAATAACAGAACTAAGTTTATTCTATGAAGAAAACTTTGTTTTATACTAATAAATTTTAATTCAATTAACAAAAACATCATAAAGTTCAAGTCTAAGTATAGTAATAAAATAAGTGTTTTACTTAATTTTTGAATAATAATATTCAATAAAAAATGAAAAAAAGATATTGAACAACAACAATGCATTTTAAATTACTAAAAGAAATAATAATTTTGAAGTTACATATAAATAATAGATTTTATGACATTAAATTTATAAAATTTTTTATAAATGTAAAGTTTGAAATAAAAGATAAATATAAGATAATAAACACAATTTAAAAAATATTATGACCAAAATTTTTAATAACTTGTTTATATGAATTTCCAAAAAACAAACAACCGGTATCTTAGTTTATTGAGTAAAAAATTAATCTAAATCTTATAAACAAGTGATTTGCTCCCCTCCAACCCTATAACCCCACTAAACCAATTTATCTACTTAATAAGTAAATAAAAGCAAATTTTATCTATGTTGCAAACTTTATATTGTACATAAAAACTCTATTTTATTATTTGCAAAATCTGATAATAACCATTTAAATTGAAAATTGAAGTCTAAGTTTATAGATATTATTGATAAATACATTTATAAACCATTAACTTACAATAAGTAATAAGTGAAATAGGATTTAATACTTTACATGATAAATGATTATTTGTGCAAAATTAAACTTTATTTACAAATTATTCTTTGAAAACTAACTAAAAATTAATTTTTCATAAAAATTACTGGTGAAAATCTTAAAACTGCTTTAAAAGAACTTTGTTTAAAATATTGAGTAAAATCAGCTGAGTTTTTCCAAAAAATAAATGTGTAGTTGATTTAAAAGTAAAAGTAATCAAATATGTATATTAAATTATTATAAATTATTACAGATAAAAACAACCTTTTAACTCATCAACTGATTCCCATGATTTCAGATACCTCCTTTTTTAGGGGAAGGAACATCTAAAGGTGGTAAGTCTTCTGAGTCTGGTAAATTTGGTGTCAAAATTTCGACTGTTGTTACCTACAAAGATGCAAGTGCTTAAATGTTATGTTCATTGTGTTACTGAAGTATTATTAATACAATTCAGAAAAAAAAAAATAGTCATTAGATACTTAGCTAAATTATTTATTAAAACTTAAAATGAACTTAAATTTTATTTAATTTCTCATGCAATTACTGCAACACAAGATACAGGGTTATTTAACCTTTGATAAACAGAATACCTTTAACTTTAATGAATATTGACTTATAATTTATATAAGTCAAAGATAAAACTAATACCAATTGACAATAAATACCATAAAACACCAAATTTATAAAATTAAAGCAATTCAAATAATTTAAATCTAAGAAAATGTAAAATTAGCATGAGACTCAACAAATGTCAAAACTAACTTAAGATAGCATGAGATTCTCAACAGTTTTTAACAAGCATGATTTTCAGTAAGTGTGTACAATTCATAAGACAAAAAAAAGTTTAAACAGACTGAATTAATAGAAAAATAAGCAAAGCAGACTGGGTTAAGGAATAAAAAACTCTTTATTATACCTGTTAGCTACTCTTAATTTACAAACCTAGTTGTAAAAAACTTTTATTGTGCACTAAATTTTTTAATAAAACTATGCAGGTTATATATTAGTTTACCTAATTATTATAAAAAAAAGATCCCATGGCTTTACCACATTAAAAATTAAATAATTAAGTAGAATTCATCTAAATAACAAATAGTTTCATGGTTGTAAATAAAAGTATTAAGTTGTAATAAAATGAATTTAGAGTAATTGTATTTCTTAAATTTTTTATTTAACTTACAAGTAAAAAATTATAATTTTATATTTACCTTTAGAAATTAAAGTACTTTAATATATAAATGTAAATATAAGTAGAATTGAAAAAAAATGTTTAGCTAAATACCATAAGTTTTGTTTTTTTCATTAAAGTTGAGAAAAAAAGTTCTAAAAGATGAAAAACCATAAATAAAAAAGTTAAAATAATCTGTAAAATTATTTATATTCAATACTACTAAGTTTTTATTCAAGTTTATTATCTTCATACAGGGTTGCAAATCGTTTTTGCAAAAATTTTTTCAGGTTTTCCAAATTTGTTCAAGGTTTTTAAAAGTACACATTTTTGGGTCTATTTAAGTCTAAAAGTTAAGTTTAAGGTGAGAAACTGTTTTGAATAGTATAAAAACATTGAAAAGATACTGTAAAGCTACTTTAATTTAAAAAAAAATGATGACAAATTTTTTTATATATATGACAGATTTTTTAAGTCAAATCTAAATTTTGCTATTGAGCATGTGAAAGTTGTTAAAATTCCAGGTTTTTCAGGTTATTTTTAGTGATTTTTGTTCAAAATTCCAGGGTTTTCAAGTTTTTTTTTCAAAATTTCCCAAGTTCTAGGATTTTCATGAATTCCAGGTAAAGTGGCAAGTTGGCAAAAAACATAAATGTATAACATTTATTTTTTTCCAGATTTACTATTCCATCATTATTTACAACTAACATTGAACAAGTTATTTATGATTAATTTATTCATTAGATGACTAAAATTAACCTTATTTCAATAAAAAATATAAACTAACATTAAAAGCATTCCTACTTATAAAAATAATTTGGTTTTTTATTGTTAATTTAAATAATGTGTACAAAAGTTCTTTTTTCTTAAAGACTTGTCTTAACAACATTTTCATTCATACAAAATTTAAAATCCTACTGCCGGGGATTTCCAATATTTTAGTTTTAGTTTTAACTAAAAGGCGGCGCTTGTTACCATGTCTGCCTAAAACCTTTTCTCTTCATCAGCAATTCCAGAATATCTAGGGTAACTTTCAAATTATGACCTCAAGGCCCCCTGCGGCCCTTTTACTGCACATGCCCCCTGAATATCTGTAGAAAATTTCTGAATAAATACTTTTTAACTACTACTAACTATTGATACTTTTCTCTGAACTTTCTGACATTATAAATTACTTTGTATAATATAATCTAAATATTCTTGATATAATCTAGCTAACTTTACAACTGTTGCTAATTATAAAAATTAGTTTTTGCTACTAAACTTTATATGTTTTGAGTAATTTAAATAAGTTTTATACGTGAAATGTTTGTGTACAGAGAGTAATATATAAATTGAGCAAGTTAGCATATAATGAAATATATCTAAGAGTATACTATAGATAATTCTCTCACCAAATTTTATACTAAAATAATAAACATGAAGTTTTTTTTAATAACTAAAATAAACTCTAAACAACCAATCATTAAAATATATAAAGAAATTCTTTTAAATTAAACAATTTCAGTAAGGTTTTCTAAAAATTCTTCTTAATAAACTTAGTAGCTTATTTATTAGCAGAATATTTAACAAAACATTGAGACTTTTAAAACTGTATACACTTTACTTATTAGTTTAACACTTACTTTTTTATTTAAGAACTTTTATCATTGTTTTCTTGCTAAACCTTAACAAAAATCATAGAGTTTAAATTGCCAATCTAAAGATTTACAAGTAAAATATTGCTTTTGCAATACTATATTTTGTAACTTTTCCAGGTTTGCTACTTTTTTGTAACAAAAAATAGGCTTAGTTAGTAGAAGTTGACTTAAAAAACCTAAAAATTAGAAGCTAAATGTATGATAAAAACTTGAACTTTGTTTTAATCTACGAATCTAAAAAGTAATTGAGAATAGTCATTTTTTGCATAAATATATAGCTTAAGATAGCTCGCTCTAAAGAAATAAGTTTATTTTTCATTGGACAGTTACGCTCAAATTTACGACATGATTTATTGTACAAACTTAATAACTAATATAACTAAAAAGTTTATTGATAAATTAATATAATTGGTATGTTAGTCTGATAGTTTGGTACTTAAGTTTTAAATATAAAACAGAAATTGTTAAAATCTTAAAGTTTATAACACAAAAAACATTTGATTGGTATCTATTAGTTTTATTAGACAAAATAAAGAAATCGACGCTCAAAAATTATGCTCTTACAAACTGGTGTACTGATATTTAAAGCAAAAAAGTTTAAAATAACAATTTATTTAAAATGGTTATATAAAAAAATCAATACTAACTTAATCAAGGTAACTTGTTTTTGATATATTTACTGTTAGTAAGTAAATGTTTTAAAAGTTGTAAGTAGCATCTAGTTATCAAATATATACTTGAATTGTTTGAATTTATGTAAAACATTGTTTACTAAATACTTTACTTAATAAGCTTACCCAATTCAACACAAGAATAATTGTATATATCTTTATCAAATTTAAGAAAAAATGATTTTGACCAATTGTTGGTGTTTGTATTGTAGAAACAGTACCGGTTGTTAAAAGTTACAATAATGTTGTTATCGTTAGAGTGAGTACAAAATAAATTATCTGACCACAAGATGTTAGAATTGATTTTAATAAAAGTAAACTTTTGTGATATTGAATCATAAACTTCGGGAGTTTTTAGAAAATTACGTTCGTGGTCAAATCCATAAAAAACAAACAATTTATTTCTTTTTGTAACAACTCCAGCCTTAGATCTAGCAACTTGCATATCAGGTAGAAATGACCATTTGTCAAGGTAATGGTCATATGACTCAACAGTTTTAAAACTTCTATCGGGACAATATTTACCTCCTAAGACAACGCATTGACCTTGGAAAACTACGCAAGATGAGTAGTGTCGTTTTTTATTCATACAAGTAATTTTCTGCCAACTGTTTTTTAACGGTTCATAAACACAATTAGAATATCCAAATAAGTAAATTCTGTTCATAAAAGAACAAACGCAAACGTTATTCGTGACTAATTCTGGGAGGGGAGCTATAGAAGCCCAAGTGTCAGATCTTCTACAGTATACTTCACAGGAGTTTAGAACTCTGAATTTAGATGCGTGACCACCAAAGCAATACACTTTTGAACCAATTACAGCGGACTTGCATTTATATCTTTGCTCTAACATTTTACTTGTTTTGCTATGTTTTGGTGCATTTGATTTTCCAAAGTCATATACTGTACCAGTTTCTATAGACTCATCGTAATAAAAGTCTCCTCCGATAAACATTACTTTTGTGGTTTCAAATTCACAACTGTAAAATCGATTTTGAAACTGTAAATTTTCTGCTTTGTCTTTTATATTATTTTTACTTTTGATGGAGTTATTAATTATACTTTTACACTCAAGACAGTCTATGCATAGTTTATTGCTTTTTATTACATCTTGTAATATTTTAGTGGTCAGCAAAGGTAACCTTATTAACTTCAGAAAAGTTTTCATGTGTTTACTCCGTTCAATAAATTTGTAATTTATCCAATCGACTGCTGCATTGAAAAGATCCAGCTCTGAACTTATTTGCAGTTCTTCACATGACAATATATTACATATATCTTCATATTTCAGTTTGTAAAACGTTGAAGTATCTTCATTTAAGATATACTGTTGCAGTAAAAAGTTGCATAAAAACTTGTTCAAACTTTTCAACTCATATAGTTTTGCTAGCTTGTAGTAAAAAAAGTAGTTTTTCATATTTAATTTGTTATAAATGTATTGACTTATTACTTTCTTAGCCTTTTCACATTTTAAATGATTTGCTGCTTCCAAAAGTGAAATTAAGTTTTCGTCTTTTATTTCATTTTCTCCTATAAAGTAGTTTAAAAAGTTAAATTATTGCAGTAGTATAAAAGTTTTTTAAATATGTTAGTAAAAATTTTAAAGTATACAAACAAAAACTTTTACTACTAACCGTCAATTAATAGTTTAAGTAAAGTTTTAAATCTAGCTTTAGATAAATTTGTAAGAGTAAATAAGTTTTTATTTTCATCAAAACACTTTAAATTACTCTTATTTTTAAAGTACGCAAAGTTATCACTAAGCTCATCTAAGCTTACACTAGTTTTAAAACTTTCTAAATCAAGTATAGATACAACTGAGTCTTCTTCTGATTTTTGTATAATTTTTTTCGGACTTTTCATTTCTTGTGTATTAACACGTTGTTTAATACTATTATCAACTTTTTTATCATTATTATTGTCCACATGATAAACGGATTTAAGCAAAGAAGACAATCGTTTTCCCATGTTTTTTTATACTGTGTTCAAATAAGTTAAAAACCTGTAAAATAAAATATGCTTTTATATTATAGTTTCTTGCAACCTAGTTGAAAGTAAAAAAATATTCAAAGATACTAATGAGTGCTTTGTTTGACACTACTTTATATTTATGCTTACTTTGTAATAATTTACATAGCTAAAGGTTCTATAACAAACATAAGTCTTTCTGTTTCTTTATTAATTTTGTTTAATTTTTATGTTGATAAACAACTAAATGATGATTTTTTTTGATTAATATATAATTTTTATATATAATATAAAACGAATGTTTGCACAACTAAAAAGAATATATTGACACAAAATCAATTATGCTTGGAACTAACAAAAATTAAAATAGTAAGTTACTAATTATCTACAGAAATTTCAAATTGCAAAATTGGAAAACAACAACGAGAAGCAATAATTGATTTTTTACTTAATAAAAAGTAAATTAATAAAACAAAAGTTTTATAAATGTGTAGTACTATACTGTATATTCAAAAAAATAGAAAAATTTAAGATCTTATTGACAGTTATACTAACTATTCATATATTTATGGATACAGTTTTTACGGTTATAGTGTAGTGTACAACCACACTAAAATCTATAATTGAATTTTAACTCAACTCTGAACTAAATGATGCTTAAAGGTATTATATACACCTTTTAAAAACTAGGCATGACTTTTGGTGTTTAATTTCAAAGTAATGGACATATCAAACACTAGAAAATAAAGAACATCATGTTTAAAAATCAAAACAAAAAGAAGTCATAACTATTAAACAAGTATTAAATCTAATAGGAATACGTTATGACAATGTATAATTATTATAAGTATTTATTACTTTTAAAAATAATCATAAAATAAAAGTGTTAAATACTATCTAAATAATAACTTAACAAAATACAATGTAATTACAAACAAGTTCAGTTCTGAACCTCCATCTTGAAAGTCTTGACTAGAATAAAACTGCAAACAAACTCTGGCTGGTTTATAAAGCAATCTCTTAAAAATGGAACTTTTTTTAGATCAACTTGCCTTCTGGTTGACTGATTTTATGATATTTGTTGTTCAACTATATGGAACAGCAGTGAAACCAGTATTCCTTTAAACGTCCTCTTCATACCATTTTCAAAGAAATCTCACTATACCTTTGCTTTTCCCTTTTTGTTCAAAAAGAATGTCAGATTAACTCCTTCATCTTTTTACTAGGTAAATGGTAAGGAAAAGTAATTTTATTGTCAAAAAGTGCAACTTCCCCTAGTTTTAAATAATAACAGTAAACTAGTTTCAAAACCAAATAAATAGGAAGTATTTAAGTAGACAGTAATTAGACAATAAAATATTTCTTTAAATACGATAAAAAAAAAGTTTAGTTGTGGAACTCCATTTGGAAGGTCTTGACTGCACTGACACTGTGGCTGTTTTATATAACTATCTATTGAAATTAAAACTTTCTTCAGATCAATTTGCTTTCTGGTTGATTGATTTTATTACACTTGATGAACTATATGGAACAGCAGTAAAACTTATATTCTATCAAACTACCTCTTCTTCCAATTTTTAAAGAGAATCTCATTCTACCTTTACTCTCCCTTTTTTTTTTTGTTCGACGACAATCTTATCTCACTTTCCTTCTTCATATTTGCTAGGATAATGGTAAGTAATTTAAAACTTCAAACAGTGAATCTTCCCTAGTTCTCTATAATAACAGCAGAAAAAAAATTAAAACATACCAAATTCTAAATAGGTGACATTTAAATACACAGTAACTATACAAAAAAATGTTTCTTTAAGTGGTCTAAATATTTTTAAAACTTAGTTGTACTCAAAATTCTATAAATTCTTTTGCAGAATACTTTTTTAGCAAAAATTTTCAATATTACGGCAAAAATAAAGATCAACATTATAATGCAAAGAATTTTTTCAACTAAAAATACCATCCGTTTGTCATGTTTATGCTAACCCCTATAATACGAACTCTGAAAAATTTCAGCATGTTACTGGTCTTTGCTGTCTTAGTTACTAATAAATATTGCTTTTTCTTTAATGCTATTAGGATTCAAGAGTTTACATAATTTTAACATGACTTACTGTGACTTGAAATTTGTCACCACTTTTTGTGATCTATTGTACTGTAAACTTTTGATCTTTTATAAATAATTTTGCTTGCTCTATTTTTATCTTGCTAAATAACTGATCAATGACATGTTTTTAACAAATATTTAAACTTTTTTTTAAAGTTAAAAAAGAATATATGCATAATAAAAAAAATTAGCATTGTCAACACTCTTGTGATTAATTTGGACTTATATTTTGTCAGATCTATTTTAACTTTGTGGACTAAAACTTTGTCACTTATGATTTGACTTTGTGGACTTAAAATTCATTAATTCTATTTTGACTTTTGGGCTAAAAATTTGTCAGTCCTTTAATGGCTTTGTGGACTTTAAACTCGTCAGCTCTATAATGACTTTGTGAACTTAAAATTTGTTAGTTCTATTTTGGTTTTGTGGACCTAAAATTTGTAAGCTCTTTTAAGACTTTGTTGACTTACACTGGGACAATAGCCTTTGCTGTTTACATTTAATATCCCTATTGTGTTTTTATCAATATGACCCCTTGTTGCTTTATGGCTTTTTAAACCCACTATGCCTTTCTGGTTAAACCTCAAGGGCTCTAAAAGGGAAATTAATAAATGTAAGTATTGCTTCTTAAGATTAAATGCAAGCTTTATTGTAAAGTTTCTTTAATTCTAATTATAACTAAATTCGATACAAAATGAAAATGTCAGAAATATAATTATACCAGATAAAATGTGATAGATACTGCCTTAAAGACAAAAGGTTATTTATACAAAAAGAAATTTTTTGGGTAAAATTCTGTATTGGTCTTATTTAACTGTTACTTAAAATACTGATGATTCTTTACTTTGAGGATGCAATGTAGAGATATAATGTAAAACAACACTAAAATCTTAATTAAATTTAAACTTGACTTAAAACTATATGATACTTAAATATGTATTGTACTACTTATAAATGCTAGGCATGACTTTGTTCGGCTATGTTTTCTCTTAACCAAACTAATCTAAGAAAATATCAAGCACTAAATGATAAAGAAGATTATATTTTAGATAATGTTTTAAATGTGGTCAAAACACTGTTAACGTAATATGTATACTATAGATTGGTTTGAAACTTTTTTAGGTAAAAGTAGCTAGCCTTAGTAAGTTAACAAACTAGCCTTAGCTGTATCAAGGAAGCCTGAGTTTTCAAAATAATTGACTTATAAAATTGATATGAGCAAAAAATATACTAATAATCAAGCTTAAATACTTTAAACGGTGTTTGAATAACAATGGAACTAAGTCAAAACACAGTTAAAAAAGAAAAAAAAAATTAATCTAGTTAACAAAGTCTGAGACTTAAAAATCGGAAAATATAGCCTAAGTTGTTCAATATTTAAAATTAGCCTGAGTTAGTCAGAGTGTTTGGCAACCGTGTAAAAACTGTAGTCAAAGTAAAATAAACTTACCATTCAAAGATAACTTAACATCATTATCATAACGTTGTGTCAAATTTTTTCTTTGAATAAATAAGCATGCTAGTCACTAAACAATTTTCATTCTAAAATGTATTTTCCCACTCATAAAGTTATAAGAAAAGTAATGTTAAAATATTTTTGTTTTTTCAGCAACAAGAATATTTATAAAGTTCTCTTTATATGTTGGACTCTGAAAAAAAGGGTATACATCTCTAAAAAATAAATAAAATTTATGTTTTAAGTGAAATTCTGTAGTTAAACTATCACAAAAAAATAAATCTCTATGCAAAAAACTTAAATTCTTAGGTTTTTCTCATATTTTAAATTTTTTTTCTAGAGATTGTTCAATTTTTTTTAAGTTTCTAAGGGTTTATAGGGTAGTGGGAAGTGGGAACCCTGACTATAGTTCAAAAAGGACCAATATGTTCAAAAGTAACAGTTCAGTTAGGTAGTTATGTAATTTTTAGCAAATAAATTTAGAATTATAATAAGCAAACTTATATTACGTAGTTTGCTATACAACAGGTTTGAAATGTTAAAAGTGTTTTTTATATAGAATTTTTGTTTTAAAGTTTTTGTGTAATAGCCTATACTTTTAAAAAGTACACATAGGTATTGTTTTAAGGTACAGTTCAGATGGTCGTAAAAATTCTAACACCCTAAAAAATCTATCTAATGCAATTGTAAACTAGATTGTACATTTAACACAAATCAGCAAAATTTAATAACTAATTAACAAATTTAATTAATAAAGTAATGTATTTTTTAAAGCACTTTACACTATTTTACAAGTGAAATAAATACAATGTGGATTCACTTAATTTTGTATAAGTAAAGGTAAATTAAATTATTAGTAGTGCACCTAAAGTTAGTTGTCTAAGAAATAAAACTAAAAATAATCTTAACTTTTTTTAATTTAAAAAGTTTCTAATGATAATTTACTTTAATCATTATATCTAAAATGTTAGAAAAAAATTTCATTTATTTATGAAAAACTGTTTTAAGCTTTCAAAAAGATAATTCTAAAGGACAATGTTTACTATTGTTACATAAATATTATAACGTCCCGATTGTATTAATTTTATTGAAATAGTTCTCATAAACTTTGTTACCAAAAAATAGCTAGATAAAATAGTATTCTGTCAATTATATCAAACTTAAAACATATAAGCAAAAAAAAAAATTATTATTTAATAGTTGCCTGTAAAACTTTTTACCAAGGGAGCTAAAGGCACAGGGGGTAGAGCATGGCACTTATTTTACATTTTAAACTTGTTTTTTAGACCATTAATTTAACAGGGTTATTACTCTTACATGCAAAAAACTGTCCTGAGTGACAAAAAGTTGTCTTAGTTCATTCTGAATTTTATAGTCATAATTTTTGTTTTAACTTTTTAAAACTAAAATATTAAAGTTCTTCAAAAATTTTAGCTGAAAAATAACAAAACGTTAAAACTAAATTAACTTAATCTTACTTAAAATTTAAAAAAAAATCCTGAGATATTTAGAAAAACTCAAAACTATCCTGAATTTTTAAAATACAAAATTATCTTTACTAAGACTAAGTAATAAGAAATAAAGCATCCTGAGATAGCCCTAGATTGAAAAAAAAGACATCTATATATTTAAACTACGATTATTTTTCATCTTTTTAGTTTAAAGTAATAAATAATTCTTCAATGATATTAATAATAACCTTCACTGTGTGTGTTTAAGTTTTAAATGATGTTAAAAAAAAAATTGCATGTTCAGTAAACAAAACATAAACCGTAGAAAGAAAAGACAGGGACTTTTACACCAGAGAATAATATTAAAACTTTCTAGAAAAGTTTAATTAAAAGTAAAAAGGCAAAGTATAGTAGAAATTAAATTGTGTTAGGAAATTAAAAAAAAAATACTATTATGAAAAGTCAAAATTAAACATTGGGGTTTGTTTAAGCTTTAACTTTGAACTCTACAGCTTGAATTAATACAACTTTGGTGCATCCTAAGAAGTTCGTGCACCCCTAAATAAGTTCAAAAAGTAAAGAAATTGTGCGAACTAGTGTACAAGGATGAAGAAATTAATGAAAAATAAGGTATAGTATCATACCTCGTTTAAAATCTGTATTCAGTTTTTTATTTAAACTTTGAACTAAAAAGAAAAAAATTACTTGACGCATTTATTAGTTTTTTTCACCATAAAAAACTTAAGTATTAAAAAAACATTTATTATAAAACTAATAAGACGGAATATCTCTTTTTAAAACTAAACACATAAGCAATTTTATTTCAGATTATAGTTTATTAACCTTTAAAAGCATTTTCTTGTATAAAAAAGTTTGCTAGTTTTACTAGTTTCAGCAATTTTATGTTATTTGATCTTAATACGTTTTAATTTGAATTAAGTTAATTTAACCATTGAAACACCTATAAAAAATTTAGAAGTTTATATTTTAATAAACAATAAACTTTTATAAAAAAAAACTAAGCATCACAAACAAATAAATAAATTGTATAAAAAACAATTGCAAACCCTAACAAGTATAAAGATCATGTACAAAAAGAAACTATATGCCTAGAAATTACTTTGAACATTAACCAAAGCTTAAAACAGTTTTTATTTTAAGAAAAAAATATTTAAGAATGCATAGAACAATATTATATTTAACTACTTCAAATTATAATAAATAAAATTATTTAAATTAGGAACTTTACAGTAAACAAGAAATTTTACAAATATCTAGCTGAACTACATGTTAGCAGCAGCAAAGTATTTTAGAATTATTTTCTGCTCTAAATTAGTATACATATAGCTGAACATAGATTGAATAATAATTTATCAGACTCATTTTCTTTTAATTGTTACCTTTTTTTTTCATTATTAACTATTAAGCTAAATAGAACAGCCAGTGAATCTGGTAATAAATTACAACATTTTTGGAAAATTTGTATTTTTTTTTAATTTTATTGTGCGTTAAATTTTTAAATAAGTTAAATCAAATAAAGAGTCATAAATCCAAGTAAATCAACTTTCACCGAATACATGAAAAACTTGTTAGATAAAATCAGTTTTATAATATGAAAACAACTTTACCTAAAAAAAAATCGATATTACAAAACTTTATCTAACTACAACTAAAATAATTTTGTTAGAGTATTAGAGTAATTAGGTTTGTTTAAAACATGTACCCAATAACAGACAAATAAATGAATTTAATAATACATTTTTGTAAAGTAATTTAAAAAGATAAAATTCATATCTGTGAAAAATAAGTTAAAACTGGTTATTTAATGTCAGTATAAAATCATTTAATGGGGCAGAAATATTGTATTTGTTTCGTTTATTTTTACTAAATAAATAAAAAATAATAATTTTTACAGATAATGAATTCGGATTTTATAAAGATAACGGACTAGGAATGATAAGAAGTAAATCGACAAGATCAACTGGAACAGAGCTAGATATTTAATAAAGTTGTTTTAAAAAAACAGGTCTGAAATAACAATAGAATCTGAACTATTCCAAACAGATTTCTTAGATGTTTCATAAATCATCACACAAAAAACTGAAGTTACCGACCCTACAACAAACCAAATTTATCAATTTGATACATAGATTATACAACTTTAATCAACTCCGAAAAGTTAACTACCCAAAATAATAAACAAAAGACTAATAAATTATCTATCAATTATTAGTCTTTTAAGGATGTAGAAAGTGAATACCAAAAAGCATTAACTTCAGTCAATTACACAGATACTTTGAAATACGATAAGACCATTCTATTAAAAAGAAATAAAGACTTAGAAAAAGAGATTTACTAATTTTTAACCCACTGTTTAGTCTAAATGTAAACTGACGATTTCTTTTTAAATAACTTGTTTTAATTTGGAATGAGCAGAATGATATTTTATATGTAAACTGTTACAAAAAATAATGTAAAAAATAATGTTACAAATGTAAACTAAAACAAAAGTATCGAATATAAACTGTTTATTTATAGTCAGGTTATTAAAAAAAGTGAAAAATAGCTGTAAAGTACCACTTTTTATTTTTTGAGCCACAGCACCATTCATACTAACCCAACATAAAAATAAAGTACTGGATAGGAATCGAAATACTCTCAGCTGAAGAATAATGTAAAAAACATAATTTTAGAAGTAAAAAAAAAAGATGCAAGTAAGCTTAAAAACTAAATAACATTTAAACCATTAATGTTAAGTGCATGATTAATCAAAATTTCAACAAATCAAATTATTAAAAAAAAAAAATTAGGACCATAACTAAATAATTAATATATGTTTATTTTTGTTAATATACTTGTATATAGGTAGTGTTAATATCAACAGGCTATTCTTTTATTATTGAAAAGTTTTAAGTATTTCTTCAGAAAAATAAATTTTATACAGAATCAATACGAAAACACAACTAAATGACATATAAATTAAAAAAAAAAAAAAAAACAGTTATTTGTATTATGCTTTTCTTATCCAATTTTCATTACATTATTAAGCATTTAAATTTAAACTTATTAATAAGTTGTTTATAATTCTAACTTTGTTTTTTTTTTGCGTATGTTTTTTGTTGAATAGAAATGTACTTTTTTTTTTGTTTGAAAGAAACTGTTTTATAGTTTTTTAGACTTTACAAACAAAGTACCACTTGATTGAAAAGACTTTACAATGAAATAGTTTCTAATTATTTCCCTTGTATAATAATTAGCTGTGAAAAAAATTTGACTTCACAAGTATGTGACACAACTTTAAAGTTATTTAACAATCATAACAATTTTAATCTAAAAGATATTTTAAAAAATATTATTGTGTAACAAAAGTTATCATTAATAAAACATGCGATTAAAATGTTTAAAAGTGGCTTACTTAAGTGTTATGTAATTTTTTTTTCTTAGTTTATTTAAGTTTTTTTATTATGTTGCGTAAATACCAAATCAAATCTTATTAATCTAAGTATAACTTTTATAAATGATTTTAACAACTGTTTCCTTTTTAAAACATTAATAATTGAAATCCGTTTTAGACTTTAAACTAAATTAGCTACTTAGTTGTTTTAAAATGAAGCTTATTTGTTTAATGTAAACTTTTATAAGTATGCTCAAAAGTTTTTTTACCTATGGTAAAATTTAATATTCTTTTTTCAAGTCATATTATTACTTAAGAACCCTATTAAAAGTATAAAATGATAAAATTTATTTATTTTGAGAACAAAATAAAAATGTTACAACGATAAAAAACTTTATGATATACAACATATTTACAATACGAGAAAGTAACATGCAGTAATAAAATAAAACACATTTTTTTTTAAATTTAGTGTTGATTTATAAGTCTTGTAATTCTATTGTGTACATTAAAATTTAAATAAACATAATAATTTTTTTGTTGATACTAATATTTATATTTTTCACACTTAAACTTTTGTTTAACAGTAATTCATTTGTGATTACTCAGTACATGTAACACACATTTATGCACTATCATAAAAATAAATATAAAAATTATATTAAGTACCCATTCAGCTTAAAAGTTTGTATCAGTAAATGTCTACCTAATCTGTCATACATAAATATATTAGATAATATCAATATAAAATCAATATAAAGTTGAGATTTAGATAATTATACAAACAAATAACAACTCTAAATTACTTTTCAATAAAAACATTAAAAATAAAGTAAAAGTATCTACTTTTTCAATGAATAAATAAAAAATATTTTAAGATAAAATATTGCACTTTACTGAATTTGAAAAATGATCATTTATTGAACGCCCTCAACTAAAGTTTAAAAAAAATTTAAACTTAGTTTATAAAAACTAGTTTTAAATGTATTTATGAACTTTAAACTATAAACTTAATTGAACATTTTTAAGTTTATCAAATTTTTTTTTTTATAGTTCAAATGAATGTTTGGTGTTGATTAAAGCGACACAAAACTAAATCTTATTTTACGTTTAAATAAATCATTATACTAATAAGAAAATCACTTATTTAGAAAATAAGATAATATTTTGTGTTCTTTGAATGTTTGATCCTGGATTCCATTAGAATTTAATTCAAAAACAGGTTCGATTGTTTAAAACATAAATGTTTTTTTAAGCTAAAACAGTTAGACAAAATTTCTAAAAGAAATTTCGATTTGATTTTTTCTCATCGTCTTCTGGTAATAAATTAGAATGATTAATCTACGTTTTATTTTATTACTAATATTTAAAACAAATCTTTAACAAGACAAAATTAAACCATCGAGCATAAACAAATTTACAGTATGAGATACTTCAGAAACTGTAATTTATGTATATGTTAATTGAATAAAATTTAAACCTTTTTTTATTATTGCTACAAGAAAAACAGAAAGTTAAATGAAAAATTCAGATAAGTTTTCTACTTGTATGTAAGTTTATTCACTTCAAAAATGTGAACTAATTTGTAATCTTATTAGTTTACAAACCAATATATTACAAATCAAAAATTATTAAAAGCTTAGTTTGCTAATTATTGTTATATACAATGAACTACTATATTTTTTTTTGAATAAATAAAAAATATTTTATTAACAATAGTTTTTATAATGATAGCTTTGTTTAAATAACGCTCAAATGGTTAATTTAATTCAATGGTTATTAATAAAAGTAATATATCTAGTAAGAATGAAAAACATTGTACATTTCGTAGACACGAAAATAAAGGTAAAAAAAGTAATAAAAAAATATCACCGCGATACTATTTTTTCAAATTAATTATACATGCCGAATGTATAAAATAAAGTTAACTATACATTTATTAAGACAGTTTTTATTAAATAAGCGACAATTGCTTTATCTGTAATTATTATAACCAGGTCTTTGGTTACAAACTAATCAGTTTAACATCCTCAGTGTTAACAGTCGAAACTTTTTGGTGTTACTCTTTGTTTAACAAGTTTTAAAAAAATAAATCAATTTGCAAAAAAAAATTTTTTTTTTTAACAATCAGTAATATTATTATTTAGAATAATTATTTTTATAAAAAATTATCGGAATTGTAAATTCTAACAGTTTCTCTATAAGCTGAGACCTTTCTATTTGTTTTCAAAAAAATCTTATGATACAATTGTCTTTTTTTCAAATAAGAAATTTTAGTTAACAATAAACTATAAAAGACTTAGTAGACTGATAAACATTTAAATCTATATATTTATTTAAACAATAAGAAAATTGCAGTTCATGTAAATACAGTTCTAGATAAGAACTCTTTCAGTAGATATTTCCCTTAGCTACACAAAAAAAAACTTATTTTAAAGAAACTTAAGTTGGTTAATGTTAATGTTAAATGATGTAGCTTTTTTGTTTAAGTGAATAAAGTAGGGTTAGGGTTTTTTGCTTGTACCTTACCTTTTTTTGTTATAAATAAACACTTATAATCCATTATAAAAACCCTAAATCTAAAATATGTTGCAGTAATGAGTCAACTAAACAAATATAGAACAGTTACTAGTTACTGATAAAACTAAAAGAATTGTTCCATAAGCATAACTTTATTTTAAAAATAATTTATATAAAACATTACTTTCTGTCACCTTTACAGGCAACTTCAAATTAAAAGGTATGCTATTTGAAATCTTTGTGAAATTACAATTTTAAATGTAAAACAAATGTAAACGATTGTTTGTTGCTGTTAGTTATTTCTTTATATTAAAGTTTGGAGAAATAAATTAAAATTGAGCTTTAGGTAAAATAAAAACTTAAAAACATATTGAGAAAACTATATTCATTTTTTACTTAAACAATAAACTTTTTAATGTTTAACGTGCTTAGAACTACATTTTTTTGGTTTCAATAATAAAATTATTAGAAAAAAAAATGCTAAATTTAGTGAGCTTTTTACTTAGTTTTAAAACTTAATAAGAAAAGAACAGTTGATTTTGTTTATAGTATTAAACGTCATAAAATTTTATAAATGTGTCGACAAATACTTTATAAACCATTTATATATATATAAGTAAAAAAATAACTGTTTAATTTACTTCAATGCCATAAACTAAAACAATAGCAATCTTTATATATATGAACTAAATAGGCTTATATGTAGCTAGTCCTAATATAAATTTTTAGACAGCAAACTAATTTTGAAACTTTTAAAAAATCATATGAAAATTTGAACTTTAATTTAAATTAAAATACTAAATTTCTAAGCTTTTAAAACTATAAGCTGTTATAGTTATAAGTTATTAATACTTAATCAAACAAAACATTAAAAGTAATGGTGTTTTAATTTTATCAATTTAAGGATAATACTAAGTAAGCAAGTATTTGAATTTATTCAAAATTTTTTAAATAACAAAAAAGGGAACACAATTTAATTAAACTTAGTATTTATCAGTATTTTGTCATTAAAATTAATTGATATTTATTCAGAACTATAAATAAATAAGAAAAGTATTAGAATACATATAAGATATGAAAATATAAGTTATTAAACGAAGTTAAATATCAGGAGTAACAGTAGAAGTAAAAATGTCAATTAAAACATAAACTACTAATAAAAATTATTTATAAAAATAAAAAATCAAAAAAAAAAAAAAAAAACAAATAAAATTAGTTAAAAAAAAGATAACGACCGAGGGTAAGGATTTAGGGTAACAATGATAGTAAAAATTTAAATTAAAACAAAAATAAAACTAAACATCAATTAAAATTATCAATGAAAATAACAGTAAAAATATTAAAAAAAATTAAAAAGAAAAAAAATCGTCATCGACCGATGGTAAGGGTTTTTGGTAACAGTAATAGTAGAAAAAATAATTTAAATTGGAAAAAAATTCAACCCTTGCAAAAGTGTTATTGTGAAATAGTGACCGTCCGTGCAAAAGCTACCCCTCTTAAAAATAAAAATTAATTATAAAAATAAAAAATCTAAATAAATAAAAATAAATAAAATCAGTTTAAAAAAAGGTAACGACCGAAGGTAAGGGTTTGGGGTAACAATGATAGTAAAAATTTAAAAATAAAACATATTAAAATAAAAATGAAATAAGATTAATCAGAAAATAATCAACCCGTGCAAAAGTGTTATTGTGAAACAGTGATTCTTCGTACATAAGCTACCCTTCTTGCAAAAGTGTCTTCTTAAAAAGTGTCCTTTGTGCATATTCTACTCAATGATAATATATTTCAGGCATCAGTGACGTCATAAATTGAATACCACAAACTGTAGTTTTTACTTGGTATGTCTTTTTTATAGTTTAAATAAGCTAACTTACTAAAGACACTACTTGATAAAACAGAGTTTGTAATAACAATAATTGGTGGCAATATTAATAGCTCTAATTCCGCCTGGCCATTCAATAAAAATTGTTAATGTATTGCTAGTTTAATATAATTTTTGTTAGTTTTTAAATCTTGTTTATAAATATACAACATAAGTTATACATGTGGTGTTTATGAATATTTTGAATCAAAAGAGTACTGAGATGATATATTCTCAATAGTTTTTTATTTAGTTAATGACTTTTCGAATAGCGAAAGTATGAGCGTTAATTTTAAACAGACATAGAATACATTTAATCGTTAACAATATGTCTAAAAATAAAAACTAACATAATAAACCAAAAGTAAATAGATTAAATGAGTTTCAATTTAATATAATTAAATGAAAGTAAAACGATAATTTTAGAATTTTCACTAAAAAAAAGTATTTTTTTTTTGCTCATTAAAGCTTTGAATATTCTAAAATTTCATTAAATTACTTTAAAAATTAGTAGAACAAAACATTAATTTTAATTTTTTACCTGTGACTAAAAGCATGTTTACCGTAAACATCTATATTAAGGAAGTTATATAAATGTCTTTGAACTGATGTAATACTATTATTTTGTAAAGTTCTAAGTTTGTAAAGCCATAAACCGGCTCTAAGTTAAAAAATTTAAAAAATTGAGTTATTTAGTGTGAAAAGCACATTTTATTTTGTCAGTTAGGTGTGTACAACTTAGTTCTACAGATAATTTTAGAGCAAAAAATTCTAGGACAAGAAATAAAATTTATCAGAAACTAAGAAAGTTTATTACTAAAAGTTTATTTAAAGCTAATTAAACTATTTTGTTTTTACTTTTTAAATAAGTTTATAAAGAAAACTTTTCTCTAAATTAAAAAATTGAAGAGTAGTCACAAAAGTTTTTAGATACACTAAATTAATAACAGTTTTCACAAAAAAAAAACTACAAAAACAAAACTTGCTGTGCGCAAAAAGTTACAGTATGTTAGTATGTCGGTAGTACAACATTATTGTTAGAAACAAAGTGTGAGTTTGAAATTTTTATTCGAATAAACTTTTTGCACATATTGACGCATTAAAACGCAACCGACAAATAGTGATTTTTATTTTGTAAATATGATTTACTTATTTTCAAACATTCTTGCGTCAATAACTTGCCATACTTATTTTATAACCATCGAAACTGGTAGTAAACTAATCAAGTAACATTGAAGCTTTTAAAAGAAATTAACTTGTTTTATAATTTTTATTGTTAGTTTCTAAAGAACGTATTGAGATTTAACTTTTGTAATGTGCTCTTTTTACATATTTGAATTGATTTTAGGAGAATACTCACAAAACCTATGCTAGCATTCATTAAATTTAAATCGATAGGTGGTTGTGCGATTTAAAGATTGGTTAGATTTTCATCGAAGATACGTAATTTAAAAAGCTATCATAGACATAGAATTTTATCTTAGTTTTAATTATTTATGAAAAAAATGTGAAATAATCATACATCTTAAGTATCTAGTGACATCATAAATTAAAAATTACATGTTGTAGTTTTTACTTTGTATACATATTTTTTATTCAAAATAAGTGCACACTAAAAGCTAAGTGACAAAAGTTTGTAATCACCATAATTGGTGGTAATATTTCTAGCTCTAGTTCCAACTAGTTTTTAATTTAAATTGTTTTAGTTAGTATGTTGTTAATTAAACATAGTTATACTAGTATTTTGATATAAAAAGTAAAAATACAAAACTTTAAATTTGGTATGTGTAAAAATTTTATACCAAAAGAGTACTTCTAAACCAATTCGGACTTATGCTATATATGTGTATTGATATGAGCCTGGTTATAAAAGACTACCGAGCGCTAATATTTAGTAAATCCAAAGTTCTTGATCTAGTGTTGAGACTGATTAAGATAATTAATATATTAGTTTTAAGAAGTGTTGATTGAACTTATACTAATATTGTAATAAGTTATAACTGTTTATTGAACTTACACACTGTTTACTGAAACAGTAGTTTATAAAGTTGTTGCATAACTAACATTACTTGTATAAATGAGATTGAGTCTGTAAGTTAAGAGTGTATTTACAATAAACAAACTAACACATAGAGATAATAATTCAACAAACTGTACTAGCGCATACCTACAAAATATTACTTCGGCCTAACAGTCTATGTTAAAAACAATTGACATCGTTACGCTAGTACGATGTCGATTATTTTTAGGAACGATGTTTAGTAACGATGTTTAATGCTAAGACAAACTACTAAATATGTAGGATTAATCGGTAGAGACAAGACTAAAACAAATAATAAGCGAAACAAAGCACACTTAAGTGAATTGACTGCTTATAACATTAAAAAATTTAGGAAAGAGAATAAAAGAAAACAACTCTTTACTGCTAACCGCATGAGGCTTCTCCTTTTTTAACTTTTTTTAGAGTAAATGCTTGGGTTTTGGAAATAAAGCATTACATTTACTTTGTTGAAAAATTGTAAAAAAAACTACTTATTAAACTTAATATGGTAAGAGAATGAATAAAAAACGATCTTTTTATTATCGTTAGTTGTTAAGTGTTTCGAATTCTTATATAAAATGAGTTATTACAAAGAACAGTTTTATACACATAATTAAAACTTATTATCTATATGTATGATTTTATGAGAATAATATGAATAATATATCAAATTATAAACACGTTTTAGAAGCAGTGTCTATTTGTCTAGTATTTAGTTCTGTGTACTACATACAAAATTTAAGAACCGTTTTTGAAATATCGTTCATTAAAATATTTATTTATTTTTTTTCTGACCATTGAAAATAATTCTACTGTACTATTATGCTTAAATTTAATATTCTTACCTTTTTGAACCTTTTTGAACTTATACCTATTCGAACCTTTTTGAATAAAAGAATTTTGAAACATTCGTTTATATAAAGTAATGTTATCAATGATATATAGGATTTTGCTGTACAATCTATACTCTAAAAAGATTTAACTAATTTCAAGTTTTTATTCTAAAATTATTTCTTATTTACTTTAAGTTTTCAATGATGTAAAATACCTAAAATCACAAAAACTAAGAATTTATTTGTTTTTCATTATTTTTTTTCACAAATTTATTTAAATTTTATCAACTCAACTATTTACTCCCTAAGTTTACCCATCAATTATTGACGTTATCAATATAGCGAACGGCTGTGAAAAATAAAAATAAATTTAATGTAGAAAGTTTAAAAATATAAGAAAAACTATTTAAAATACAAAATCTTAATAGGATAAACTTTACTAATCTACAAAAATATATTTTAACTTTACTTAAAAAACAGACATTTCATTTACGGCTTACTTGAATTTCCAAAATAACTAAAGATAGTTACTATTTTTGTTGTAAATAAATTTCAGCTAGTTGTATTTGTTTTATTTTATTTAGAGCTTAATCGTTTTTTAGCTCAATGAGTCTAAGTTTTTTCTATAACTATTTTTGATCTATAATTTATATTTGTGGAGTTTTTGTTGATTGAACTTATCAAAATGAACTTATACAATTTATGTTTTTTTAAATTAAGCTTAATCGTAAGCACATTTGTTCGCAGTATTTAATTTTATTATTTAAAAATTCATCATCACGTTTTGACATTTTAATTATCTTGATGACGTCATTAAATGAAAACCACAAACTTTAACGTTTTATTTTATTATAAATTTTTGTCAATCATTAATTTTTTTCGAAGAAAATACTGAGACATGTTTGTAACCATAGAAATTGATGGTAAAATAATCAACTAATACTTATTTAGTCTTAAAAATTTTATTTTACGTTTTGATACACAAAATTGAAACTTGTTACCTATATGTATGATTTTATGAGAATTATGAGCATAAAGTATCTAGTTAGAAATACGTTTAAAGTTGTGTCTGTTTCATATTGTACTCAGTGTTATTTACTACATGAAAAACTTAGATATATATTTTAAATTTTTATTCAATGAAAACATTTCAAAACCTATTGAAAAGGATTCTACCTTTCGAACGTACTCTTTTTAATTCCTTTTTTATTGTAACTTTAAATAACTTGTATATTTTGTTTGTATCAAATAAAGCTATTGTTAAGAACAATTATCTAGCAGTGAAAATTATGATTTAAAAACATACGCATTATTATAACTTTTGTCTTCTTACATTATATTAAAAGAAGTTTACCTACAGTGTTTAATGACGTATAACACTTTAAATAACAAAAAAGTTTTACATTTAAGTTTTACTTATGTTTTTATTTAGAAAAATATTAATGCTCTTAAGTATTTGTAATCACCATGATAGGTACTAATAAAATTTTGTTTCGAAAAACTTAAGTTTTATTTTTGCTTGAAATTAGTAAAGCTAAGAATAGTTACTGTTTTTTTGTATATAATTTTCAGCATACTGTGTTTTTTATCTCTTTTAGAGATTAATTTATTTTCTAAATGATTTTAAGTTTTTTCAGTAATTACTTTTAGTTCTACTTATTATATTTGCATACTTTTTTGTTAATTTAAGTTATCAAAAGTGCATACATACAATTTTTATTAAGAAAAATTAGCACACTCGTAAACAAAATTATTTGTAATACTTCATTTAAAATTAAAAAATTATTATCTTACTTTCTCAAATGTTTGTATTTTATTTTGACATCATAATTATCTGGTAACGTCATTAAATAAAATCTATAACCTTTTATTTCATGATATATTTTTGTCATATTTTGGTTTACTTTTTTTAAGAACCCTAAGTATAGTTTAACATTGAAACTGATGTAAAATATTTAACTTACATTTATCTGGTCGAGAATTTAGTAATTAAGATATAATATTGTTTTCATAAGTTAATTTTTGCTACACTTTTATGGTACTATTAAATGATTTTAAAATAAATTAATATAAAATAAAGTTGAACGCAACAACATAAACTATAAAACTAAAAATAAACTGTGGAACAACATCATCGTTAAATGCTATTGATATTTTTAGCTTTATAAGTTTAGCTTTTTCAAAACAATATTAGTAAACTATACCAGGGGCGTATCTAGACAATTTTAATAGGGGTTCACAATTTTTTTGTTCTTAATATGCCGCTAAGTACGCATTTCGTAGGTATGCACTGCCAGTTAAGTTCGCATAGTGCGTTCTACGCAATATTAGACGGAAGAACTCTGTGTTTAAAATGTTTTTTTCTGCTTAGAAATAATAAATAAACAATTAAGAAGTAATAAAAAACATTATTTTTCTTTTATTTTTATACTGGAAAAAAAAATTATAAAAAGAAATTTAAGTTTGATCTTAATCTTAGTATAGGAGAAGTTCTTACAATTTTTTTATTTAAATTTTAAATCACTTTTCATTTATTTATCTATTTATAACAAAAACAATTTTTTTAAGTAACTTAATCTATATAATTTGAAATTTCAGCAAAAAACTGTTTAGATTGATACAACGAGATTAAAATATCTTTCAATTATTTTCAATGGTTGCCTGATAGTGCAGGGTTTCTAATGAAGATTTTGAAATCCATCTAAGCTAAAAATTGCAAAAAATCAAAAATCAACTTTTTGGCTAACAGATATACAAAAATTAAATAACTTAAATAAAAATATTAAAATACCATAAATGATAAAAGAACAAACTGCCAGGTGATGTAGTGGTTTAAAGATGATTTTAAAAACTCTCTGAATTGAACTTTTCAAGGTATAAAAGCTTCACACATCATTACTATATTAAATCAACTAAGTTAAATAAAACTTTTGTGGTTATATTGGACATTTTTAAGTAAAATTGTACTTACTAGTTGAAAAACAATACTTAATCATAAACTCTTTACACTAAGTAAAAAATTTATTTTGGGAACGAAGAGCATCTTAGTAAAAAGTTTCCCAGAAAAAAATGCTACTTTAAAACTTTTACCTATTATCAAGTCACAATCAAAATTTTATTTAAAAATTATTTCAGCTGGGCAAAATAGAGCATTTTTTGTTACGGAAACTTATAACCTTTTAGTGTTATAAATTCAACATTCATTATTCAAAGTTTACCAAATAACCAAAACAAAGTCAATAAACAACGTTTTTAGTGGTATTCTAACAATTTATTTTCTTTTATTTAGTTTTTTCAGGGGGTTCACAGAAAACAGGAAACCAGTCAAAACACGCCCCTGAACTATATAATGTGTAACACTTTGTATATTCCATATAAATGTTTTTGTCTGCTTATATCTCAAAAACTACTTTGAGTATTTCGAAGCAGTTGAAAATTTCTGGTGGCTCTTTTTAAGCTCTATAAAATAAGATCAACTTAAAATATCAAGGTGGACCTCCTATATGCCATTAATATTTTTATACTAAAAAAATCTTAAGAACTAATTTTTCTGTATTTTTTTTCTCAATTTTAGAGCATCTGTTTTTCTTAGTGATATAGTGATTAAAATCAGTTCAGAAGTTAAACATTAAAACCTTATAAGTAATCATTTTAACCCTAAAATAGACTGAAATATTTTAAATATTAAATCATACTTAAGTATTGTAGTTTTAAACAAACTTATCAGATACTGTTTGTTCTTTTTAAGATCCGTGAAATTGATTATTTAAAAAGTTAGTGAATAAAATAATTCATACTACATTTTTAATCTTATAGCTAAAAACTTCAAATTAAACGTTTTTTACATCAAAAATAGTTCAAAAAAAATTAGAAAAGTGTTTGTTTTTAAACATTCCAACCTATCATACAAGTATTTATATAAAATCCATAACTTTTGAAAATTTAAAGAAGTAATTTTTTTACGATAGTGACGAACCGAATGTAATTATGAAAATTTGAGAAAAAAAAAATTCAAATATTTTACTATTTTTCTTTATTTTAGTCTATATTTTACATCTTTTGTCTCAAAAATAAAAAGTTTAACAACTAGGTATAACTCAGTTTATTAAAAATAACTGCCATATATAACCAAATACAGAAATGTACATTATTACGAACATTTATATTTTGAAAACTGCATTTATTTTAAAAAGGAAGTTATTATAATATGTAACTGTATTAAAGTTCTTTTCCTAATTGTTTGAGCTTTTTTTTTAATTATTGCAACAGTACTAGACTTAATTATCACGTCATCATTAATTTAAAGTCACAAATCAAAGTACTTATTTTGTTCATGTATAATACTTAATTTATGTACGTGTAAATATAACAATTTATTTCCGTCTTATCGATGGTAAAACACTTAATTAGCCTTGTAACCTTTTTTTATATATTTAATCGTTAAATTTGAAGCGACTTTAAATTAAGTTATGTTTTAATCTTTTTTTGAAAAATATAATGTAGAACATGTAATATAGATAAATCTTTTGTACCATTTTAAACATTGTGATTTATTTTTAAAAAAAGTAATAAGCACAAATTATTTTTATTAAATTCAGTTTCGATATGCACAAGTTATGAACTAAAACAAGTGTTTTAAAATTAAAGTGTACAAAGATCATCATTCATGAGACAACAACTAGATATAACTCAGTTCATAAAAAATAATTGCTAGATATAACCGAATACAAAAATGTATATTACAAATATTTATGTTTTGAAATCTGAATTTGTTTTTAAAAGGAAGGTTTTATAATACGTAACTGTATTACAGTACATTTTATACTTGTATAAGCTTTTTGTAAACAATATAAAAATTATTGCAACAGTACTACACCTAATTTTCACGTCATTAGTATAAAGTCACAAGTCAAGGTATTTATTTTGTTAATGGATTATACTAAACATTTGTTTATGTTATGCACTTGCAAAGATAACAATTTATAACCGTCTTAACCGATGGTAAAAAAACTAGTTGGCATTGTAACTTTTCATATAGATTTAATCGTCTAATTTAAAGCGTCTTTATATTAAATTGTGTTTTAAACGTTTTTGAAAAATATAACGTAGAACATGTAATATAGATAAATTTTTTGTACCGTTTTAAACATTGTGATTAACTTTTAAAAAAAGTGATTAGCACAAAAGATTTTTTTAAATTAAGTTTCAATATGCACAAAAATCAAGTTATGAACTAAAACAAGAGTTTTAAAATTAAAGTGTACAAATGTTATCACATTGACATTTGTATGTGCACATTTGACACTTTGAAATATATTTATGATTAAAACTTCAATTTTTATAATAAGAAAAAAACTAAATTTCACGTTTTATTGTAAAACTAACAAAAATAAATTCTCAATCTATATTGCATGTAACGTCATTAAATACTAACCACAAATACCAGCTTCATTTTTTTGTATAAACTTAAGTCAACATATGTTACCAGCAGTGACACGTAACTTTTAAAATTCTAAATCATCTCAATTGATGGTAAAACAATATTTTAGTATTTCAATCAATTTGTTTGTTAGTTTGATATGTTTTATTTTTATGTTTAATTGTAATGTTGTACTATTTTTAAAGTCTTTTTCTTTTATATCAATAATAACATCGCGATGATTTGTTACGAACAGTTTTTCTCCTATATAAATTATTTATTAAAATAATATAAATCAATGTTTACTTTAAATGCTAACCAATAAATGTATTCACAAAAACAAAGTTTTTGATCACAAGTCGAATATTGCAGAAATAACCTTTATGCAAATTTCAAAAAGCTGGTGTATTCGTTAGCACTAGTAACATTTTGCTTTAATTTTATTTTTATTGAACTTGAGTTGCTGTGCAGTATGTTCAAAAAAAATATTCACTGTTTTGCTAAGTTTTTTTAATTAATAAATTTTCTTAAAATAAAAGTTTTGCTCTTCAACTTATATATGTCAAACAATTTAGAACTGTCTAAGTTTGTATCAAATTTATCTACAACTAAATTAATTTATAGCTTGACATTAAAAAAAAAACTATATTACTTTCTTTTTTATCAAACAGTCTATACAAAAAACATTTTTTCTAAAGTAAAAGCTAAAGTGTAATCACATAAATTTCTAGCATTCAACAAATAATTACAAATTTGACAAAAATTTGTATAATGCACACAAAACTTTGTTGTGCACAAAAAATTGTGGGTTTACATTTCGATAATAACTTTTTTATTGTTAGAAAAATCAAGTTAGCTATAATACATTAGCTTGAAGAAAAAAACTGCCTTTTAAAAATAACTAGTGACGTAATAAAATCGGACCCACAAGTTTTAAATATGTTTAGTATATAAATTAAAGCTCATTTCTAGATAAGTATTCGAGTTTATACAAAACTAACTTGTTTTCCATTTAAGCAAATTTTTAATTTTGTTGGTGTTTAAAGCAGCGTGTACCTTTTTTCATAACACCTTCTTCAACCAAGTTAAACAGCAAAGGTCCAGCTAATAACATTTCTTAAAAAGCCAACCTCAAACACACCTTTTTTTTTCTTTGCTGTTCATCATCAACTCCAGATTATTTGTTTTAAGTTTCAAATTACAAACTTATGGCCCTCTTATGGCCCCTTTGCAGATCAAGTTGCCACATGACTCACTTTGGGAAACCCTGGTAAGAAAATTTGTTTAAATTATAGTTTATTAAAAGTTTTTGGTTTATTTTAAATGTTTACTCAGATTTAAGGCGAATACTGAAAAACTTGTGCCAGAGTTTGTATTATAAAAGTTAATAGTAAGTTGCATCTAGTTCATAAAAATGTGTCGGTAGAATTTAAAAATAAAACGAACTTTTTGAACGTATATTTTCCAAAGACTAAAACAACAAAATTTATTTTAAATAACTATATAAAAAGTTATATATACTTTTTTCCTGAAGAAATATTTTTGCAATAATGATAGATTTAAAAATCAAGGCTTGTCATAAAGTTAAAGCCAAAAATTTTAAGTTTTATTTGGTGTATAGATGCTTTGTAATTAGAAATTGTTGAAATTTATGATTAAAACGAAATATTTTAACCACTAAATCTGGTGGTAAAGTAGAATAAAATTCAACAGAAAATTAGTTTTATGATTTTTAAATAATTTAGTTTATATATAATATTAATTTAATATAGTTGCCTAGTACAATCTTGTATTTAATTCTTATATACTAAAACAATAATGGGATAATATTTACTCATAAGTTACTTCTTCTAGTTAGTACTGTTTTGAAGACTTAAAATGTAAGTGAGTATTAAATTTTTACAAATACAGTAGACATTGAAAAAGATGAAAAAGTCGTTCTAAATACATAAAAGTAACATACTTAAAAAAATTGCTTATGATTAAATTTTAGGGTTTAAAAATTAATAGTTATAAATTTCTCTTCATTTAGTCATTTAAAAAATTGTATTTATAAAGCAAAAGAAACCTCTGGTAACTTAGTATTTCAACCAACCCTTTTTAGCCTTTTTTGTTTGCCTTTAAAGCATGTTTTCTGTACATCAAGTATTATTTTATAAGTTTTGCATGTCATGTAATGCTAAAAACTTTTTATACATTAATATTGCTTTTTAACTATCTTGTGATGTAAAACAGGGATAACAACAAGTTTTAGCTTAAATTTGCTTGTATATAAATTACTAAGTCATTGTTTTAATGTCAAATAGTTTTTTTAGTAGTTTGTAGCTATCAAAATTGATAGTATAAGTTATCATCAACTGACTAAACTTATGACAGTATATCAAGATTATAACCACATACAGTACTAATTTAGACCTTTTTAGTATTATATTTCTATTAATAATTAGATAATAAAGACAAGGTTAGCTCATTTTTCGTGTTATTAAAATAGTTATTATATAAATTTCCTTATTTTAAAATAAAACTTTTCGTATATTTACACGTAATTTTTTTTACATACTACTTCTTAATTTATCTATTTGTATAAAGAAAAAGAAAATGTTGAAAGATTAATTATTAACTTTTTTTCTTAAAAAAATCATAACTTTTTTTATAGATAATCTTTAAATTTAACAGAAGTCTATACGAAGCGTAACAAATTTACAACCACAAACAGTTGCTTTCATAAAAGTATACGATTTTGATACATTTTAAACTATTTTCAATGGATTTGAATATGATTACTTATTTTTAAAATGTTTGTTAACGCAAAATTTCTATGTGTTAAGTAAATGTTTATTTAAAATTATGTGTAGAAAAAACTATTAAATATTTTTATTAGACCAACAGAAACAAACAAAAAACATTCACTAAAATACTTTATTTTAATGAAGAAGTATTTACAAAGTGTTTCAAAAGCAAACCGGAAGTTAAACAACGTAAATCGTTAAAAGCTATTGTTATCTTTTCTAAACTTAGACTATCGAACTATTCTCTAGTAAAGTTTTTCGTCAATGTTTTAAATATGTTTAAGCATGATTTATTTATTAAGTTCTACAAACCAACTATTTTTCTTGATTGTTATTTAGACATATTAAAGTTTTAAAATTAGGTTCAGAATGAACAGTGTTAAATGTTTATATTATAAAGGTTTCTAATAATTTATTTTTATTTTTACTTTGTTATAAATTAACAGTTTAAATTTACTTTTTAATAATTTGGAAAAAAATGCAAAAAAAAGTAATATGTAGGTTATTTCAAATTAATTTTTTATAGTTGCCCACACAATTAATGTAGTTAAGATAAATTATACTTGTATCAATAACTTTATTACCTATTTATGTTACTACTTAATTAAAATATTTATTTATACGTAATATACTATTTATTGATATTCATTGTGATTATTTATCTTAAAAATGATTCCTATTTAGTTTTTTTTTTTAAATACTTCATCTAAACAATTTATGAAAGTAACAAAAACATGTAAACAAAAAGTTTAATTTTTTTAATTATAAATTGATAATAATCAAAGTTAGTATCTAAAACAGTTTAGAACTATTAGAGTAAATTTTTCAGAAACTAAAAAATAATGTAACTTTACATTAACAAAAAGTTAATTACACTAATTTAATTTTCTTTTATAAATCAGTTTATAAAGAAAACTTTTCTCTTAACTAACAAATTAAGAGTAGTCACAAAAGTTATACTAAAATAAATACAGTTTAAAAAAAACAATTTACATACACAAAAGTTGCTGTCCGCAAAAAGTTACAGCATGTTAGTATTGCGGTAGTACCTTTTTTTTGTTAGAAAGTTTGCTTTAGTTTCAAACTTTTTTTAAACAATTTTATACATCTATTGACGTATAAAACAAAACCAACAAGTAGTGATTTTTAGCTGGTAGATATATTTTAATTAATTTTAAATATTAGTGTCAATAATTTGCCATACTTATTTTATAACCATCGAAACTGATGGTAAACTAGTTGAGTAACGTTGTAACTTTTAGTAAAAGTTATATTGTTTTTTAGTTTTATATTTGTGTGTAAAAACTGTATTGATATTTAATTTCTTTCGCACATTTAAATAGATGTTAGAAGAATACCCATAATACTTATGCTAGCATTCAATAAATATAAATCACTAGGTGATTATAAGTATCTTCTAAATATTAAATATAACTAAGTTCAAAAAATTCTTTACTAATTTTACGAAGTTTTACGATTAAAAAAGATGAAAAGATGATATAATTGATGATTAGATTTTCATCACGGAGATAACTATGATTTATAGTCTTGTTAAAATGCATATAAATCTTTCGGTTTAAATTTGCCTTTTTTTTGTTTAATTATTCTCTATTTGATTGTAAGATTATGTTTTAAGATCTATAATAAGATTCTGTATTTAAAAACTTTTTACAAGGTTTATAAATAGTTAGCTAGTCAATTACATTTATCAGAGTTTTGTTATTATCATAGTCAAATAAAAAAATAGAAAGTGGTTGTAACTTAATAAATAAAAATATGTAAGATTCGATTAATTTCATAAAGTTTTTATATTTACAAATGTGTTTGTTTTCATAAGCTGTATTATTTTTGACAAAAATTTAAACAATAACAAACAAATTTATTAAAGTTTTTTTTTTTTTAAATAGATATTATTTACAATTATACGATTTAGTATCGTCATAAAATGAAAACTACAAATGGCAGCTTTTTATAGTAGATTCAAGAGTAAATAGACTTTATGATTAAAAACAACGATAATTTGAACTTGTAACCATCTTAATTGATGATATAAAGAATAGCAAAAATATCAATTGACTAAAAGTCAAAATTGCTTTAAGTACTAAGTTGTAGTTTAATGTATAAAAAGTGTAACCCAGTACTAACTATTTAAAATAAAGTTAAAAACAAAAATGTATAACTATAGTAAATATAATTCTTAATGTAGTCTTAAGATTTAAATTTATAAACATTATGTTATACAATTTGTTTTTGTCTATTGTGTTATACTTTACTTGTTAAGTAGTTCTTAATAGTTTTTTATTTAAATAATGCTTATCTTTTTTTTTTTTTAAATATATTAATAATTTTACAATTTTTTGTTTTTGCATGTTTAAAAATATTCTAAGTCTCTCTTTTTTATTTGTTTTAAGATTTATAGTTTCTAATACGTCATATACAGTGAAACTTCGTTTTTAAAAATAAGCCAATAAATGATTAATCTCAACTTGAAGTTCTTTGTCTAATAAAATGAATTTTAAAAAACATGTAACATTTTAAATTCTAAAAGCTAGATATTATTTAATCACCAGATTAAAAACGTTGCTAGCATTTATTACAATAGTTAAGTTTTATTATTTTTTGCAGACTTATACTTTAAATATTTTACAGTTCGTTCAAAGAAATATGAGTTTCTTATAAAAATAAAATTCGTTAAAAAAATGATATATTTTGAATTTTTTTTTATATATTTTTTTTTCTGCGATATATCTGAAAGTACATTCAGTACTAAAATTTTATATGTAGCATTCACTACAAAACTTAAAAAAATTAAAACGTTTACTGTTTTATCTTCAATCTTTTAAAAGATTTATTTCAAAAGTTACATTAGTTATAAGCAAATTTATCAGCTAAAAAAAACTTTTTCATTAAATCTATATGTATTAATAGTATTTGGGTGCATTTTGTTTGATTATAAATTTTTTTATTCATAAACAAATTTCCAAGTTATCACTAGCCAGTATTTATTTCGGCCATCATCAACGAAGTTGAGATGTTTTATGCAATCGATAATAAACAATGAACTTTACCGCAAGATCAACAACAACAGCATCCGAGACAATCCTACGACCGGTTTCGTCCTTATTAGGACTCATCAGGCAGGAAAAGTCGCGAGAAACCGCTATTGTGATCTTAAACAAGCGGGCTTAAGTACGAAGTACTGAAGCGAGCGTTTGTGGGTAAAGTTGAAAAAATGACACAGCTAAATCATTCACAGCCCAACGTCTCAGACATTGTCAAAACATTGTCAAAACATCTCAACTTTGTTGATGATGGCCGAAATAAATACTGGCTAAAACTGATCAAACGAGCGCAGACTACAATCTCACAACAAGCTGACAATGTCTGAGACGTGTATAACATTACTACTTTTGTTTCTAGGAAAATCTAAAGTTTGATTTTCTGTTTTTAAGAATTATAACTAAGGATAATCAGAAAAGCTGCAAAGCTCAGAAATAAACTGACTAATGAAATACAAACTCAACTCTTACTCGCTAAACTTTTATCATTCATTGACATTATCAATGTAGCAAATAGCTGTGGAAATTTACAATAAAAACAATAAGTTTAAAAATATAGGAAAAACTATTTCAAATATATAAAAAAACAAATAAAATAAACTTCACTAATCTACAAAAATATATTTTTTAACAATACTAATCAAACAAACAATTCAATTACGGCTTGCTTGAATATCCCACAATAATTAATAACAATAACTATTTTTTTGTATATCAAATTCAACTAATTGTATTTTCTATTATTTCTTTAAGAGCTTAATTCTTTTTTAGCTCAATGAGTTTGAGTGTTTTTTATAACTACTTTTGGTCTATAATTTACATTTGTGTAGTTTTTTGTTGATATAACTTATCAAAATGCACTTATACAATTTACTTTTTTGAAAAAACTAATCGTTAGCACATTTGTTCGTAGTATTTAATTTTATTATTTAAAAGTTGATCATCACATTTTGACATTTTATAGATAAAAACAAATTATACAGTTCGCGTGAACTTGTTTCACTAGGATCAAACGATTAATTTTTTTTATTTTGAACAGTTTTGATATTTTTATAATCTAGATTAGGGGTGGGCAACGTACGGCCCGCGGGCCGGATCCGGCCCGCAGAGTGAAAATGACCGGCCCCCAAACCTTTTTTAATTTTAAATGGAATCCGGCCCGCAGACAACATTAATCCGGCCCGCAAGTGAATGATCCGGCCCGCTAAGCATTTTCAAAATTTATATAAAATCCGGCCAGCCAATTTAATTATCACAAAACTTGTACAAAACCTTTTTTTAACTATTTCATTAAACAAAACTGTAAGACTTTGACCCTGAAAACGTTTGTTAAAATGGCTTATTATTTTGTGGTGATAAAACACTATTTTGTTATAGTATCTTGTTCTGTTTTAAGTCAGTTGAAGTAATCCTTTCTCAAATTATCCAAAAGCAATTGTTTGCTGAAGTAACTTTGATGATCTTACATAACATAATGTTTTCATAAAACATAGACGTGTAAAAAGTTGTTGTCTTTTCCAGATAAGTATTGAGCTGTTTAAAAGTAAAAAAAAATATCTTATTAAACATCGACAAATTTTCTAAGTCAAACTGATCAAACTTAAATTTTTTTTAAATGTTATAAGTTTAGACTACAATTTGCACTTTTTCTGCTGTTGTTTTTTCATTAAGGACTTTTTGATTTAATATATGGTTAATTTTAGTGATGACCAATTGATGACAATAGTTTCACTTGATAATAAGTTTGGTCGTCGTTTTGTAGACTTTTAACAATTAAGTGAAGAATTTGACATTGTTTCATCACCGTCGACGTTTGACACCGAAAATGTACTTAGTAATATTGTTAGAACTGTTGAACTTTAATGTGGCAGTACACCAAAAGAAAAGTTCAAAACTGAAAAATTGACAGATTTTATGACTTACTTAACAAGTCAAAGTTTGTTAATTTAAATTAAGATGACAATAAAGTTATTTGTTCTATTTTGGTCTACATATTTTTGCAAACAAACATTCTTAACCATGTATATAAACAAAAGTAAGCTGCGTTCAAATCTTACTGATACCAATTTGCAGTCATTACTGAGAATATCTACTTCAAATAAACTTCCAGATTTTAAACGACTTGCTAAAAACTTTTATGATCCAAAAATGCCTCATTAACTTCTTTTTAGCGTAATTATTCCTGCTAAATTCTTTTAACTTGACATCTAAAGTATAATGTGACAATTTTATGTTTTAGTTTTTCGTTTAGTAATATTTTAACTAGTGAAATCGATCTTAATCTTGAAGTCTATTAAACTAAAAGGTTTGTTGTGCTAAAAATACATATTAATTTCTTTTTTGTTTTAATATTTCGTTATTTTATGTTAGTACACTTATTAAAGTATTTTAGGTGCACTGTTTGATAATAATATTTTTAAAGTACAGAACTTGATTAAATTTCGTAAGTTAATTATAACTATTTGATATTTTGAAAGTAAAAGTGTTAAAATTTCAAGCCAAAGTAATTTGTTATCTAGGCTTAACTGTTTTTTAAATAAGTTAATAAGAAAATTTAAAATCAAACATATAATTTTTGTTGCTTTTATAAAATTTTTAGATAGATTTTATGTATAATTGATCGACCCAAAGTTTATCAACTTCTAAGGATGACCATGGAACTAGTTGTGTTGTTCGATACTTCATACATTTGAAAACAAACATTTCCGACCATAAACATTAACAAGGATAAGCTAACTTCAAACCTAATCGGTGTTTTAGTGTACTTGCAGATTTTCCAAAACTGTCATGCAACTAGATTTAAACAACTCTAATACATGATCAACCTTAAGTGTTTCATCGAGATCTTTTATTTATTTTTTTTTTGCTTTTTATGGTAAAACTGTTTATTATATCAGAATTATTTTTTGTTTTGTTTCTTTTATACATGCAAAAAAATGTAATGAATCTTCTTTAGCTTAATCAAATTAAATAATAGTAGTTTAATATTGTATTGTTCGTTAATTTTTGAACAAATATTATCAATATAAACTCCAGATAAGGATTTCCAAAATTAATTAATTTCGAATAGTTAGCATTTTTTTATGTTTTAGCTTTAAATGTTAGGCTCGAGTAACTTTTAGTAACCAAATTATAACTTTTTAGGACTAACTAGTATTAATTCGGTCCAGAGTTATAATACATATAGAATTATGAATACTTAACTAAATTTAACATAAAATTTCATACGTGAGAACCTTGGTAATTAATATATTGATTCAAAATTCTGAAATACCCGATCAATAAGCATCTAACCGGATCCAAATCTTCTTGAAATTAGCTTCCATTCGGATCTAGATCTTTGTCTAAAATTAGTATTTAGCCGGATACGGATTATATGTTTAAAGTGGGATCCGGATCTCAAAAAAGGATTCAGCTGAATCCAACAGATCTTTTACTTGAAATGATCCGGCCCGCTGAGGACTATATTTTTCTGGATCCGGCCCGTCAAATATTTACGTTGCCCACCCCTAATCTAGATTATGTAATTAAATGAAAACCAAACATTTTAACCTTTTATTTTATTACAAATTTTTGTCAAATATCTATTTTTATCGAAGAAAATCCTGAGACATGTTTTTAACCATAAAAACTGATGGTAAAACAATTAACTAACATTTATCTTATCTTAAAATTTTTGTTTTACGTTTTGATGCACAAATTTGAAACGTTTTACTTTTATGTATGAATTTATGAGAACTATGTGCATTAAGTATCTATTTGAAAACACGTCTAAAGTTGTGTCTATTTTATTTTGTATTCAGTTTTGTTTAATACATGCAAAATTTAGATACTACTTGTAAGTTGTTACTCAATAAAAGTTTTTAAAAACCTATTGAAAAGCATTATACCTTACGAACATACTGTTTTTATCAAGAAACAATTATAAAAAATAATTAAAACTAGAATAAAAGTTTATAAAGAGAAATTTAATTTTGATTTAAATGTTATTATAGATGGAGTTCTTACAGTTAATTTTATTTTGATTTAAAAATATTTTCATTTGTTTATCTGTTTATAAAAAAATATTTTTTTCAAGAAATTTAATCTATAAAATTTGAAATTTCTCTAAAAAAAGTTTATACTTATACCATTAAATTAAAATATCTTTAAATTATAATTAAATGTTTGCCTGATAGTGCAGGGTTTCTAATGGTGGTTTTGAAATCTCTCTGAGTTAAAAACTTCGAAAAATCAAGAATCAACTTTGTGGTTAAAAGGTATATAAGAATAAAATAACTTTAATAAATATATTAAAATACCTAACATGATAAAAAAATAAATTGCCAAGTGGTGTAAGGGTCTAAAAATGATTTTAAAAACTCTCTGAATTGAACTTTTCAAGGTTTAAAAGCTTCAACCAACATTATTATATACAATCAACTAAGTAAAACAAAACTTTAGTGATTATATTGGATATTTTTTAAGTAAATTTGTACTTACTAACTGAAAAAGAATACTTAATCAAAAGTTATTTACACTTAGTAACAATTTATAATGGGAACTAACAGCATCTTAATAAAATGCTTCCTGGAAAAAAATGCTAGAGTTTTTACCTATTATCACGTCACATTTCAGCTTTTATTTGAAATCTGTTTCAGCTGGGCAAAAACGAGCATTTTTCTTACTGAAACTTATAATCTTTCAGGGTTATAAATTCAACATTCATTATTCAAAGTTTACCAATTAACAAAACAAAGTCAATGAACAAATATGTTAGTGATATTATAAGATTTTTTTTTATTTTTTAGGGGGTTCACAGAAAACAGGAAACCAGTCAAAACACGCCCCTGAACTATATACTGTGTAATCCTTTGTATATTTCACATAAATGTTTTTGATTGCTTATATATTTAAAAAAACTATTTTAGTATTTCGAAGCGGTTGAAAAATTCTGATGGCTCTTTTTAAGCTCTATTAAATAACATCAACTTGAAAAAATCAAGGTGAACCTCCTATATGCCATTAATATTTTTATACTAAAAAAATCTTAAGAACTAATTTTGCTGTACTTTTTTTCTTAATTTTAGAACATCTGTTTTTCTTATTAATATAGTGATTAAAATCAGTTCAGAAGTTAAACATTAAAACTTTATGAGTAATTATTTTAACCCTAAAATAGACTGAAGTAATTCAAATATTAAATCATACTTAAGCTTTGTAGTTTTAAACAAACTTATCAGAAACTGTTTGTTCTTTTTAAGATGCGTCGAACTGATTTTACTTAAATATTAAGTGAATAAAGTAGTTCATATTATATTTTAAATCTTATAGCTAAAAACTTCTACTTAAACGTTTTTTATATCAAAAATAGCTCAAAAAAAAAATTGAAAAGTGATTGTTTTTAAACATTCTAATTTATCACACTACAAGTATTTATTTAAAATCCATTACTATTGTTTGGAAATTTATAGAACTTATCCTTTTTAACGATAGTGACCAACCGAATGTAATTATGAAAATTTGAAAAAAAAAATCAAATATTTTACTGATTTTTTCATTTTAATCTATGTTTTAGATCTTTGGTCTCAAAAATAAAAAGTTTAATTTTGATATTAAAACAAAATCTTACTTAGATCATCATTCATGAAACAACAACTAGGTATAACTCAGTTCATAAAAAATAATTGCGATATATAACCAAATACAGAAATGTACAGTATTACGAACATTTATGTGTTGAAACTGCATTTATTTTCAAAAGGAAGTTTTTATAATATGTAATGTATTAAAGTGCTTTTCCTTATTGTTTGAGCTTTTTTTGAAAAAAAAAATATGCAACAGACTTAATTATCACGTCATTAATTTAAAGTCACAAATCAAAGTAATTATTTTGTTTATGTATTATACTTAATTTATGATTATGTTATGTACGTGTAAATATAATAATTTATAACCGTCTTATCGATGGTAAAAAAATTAATTAACCTTGCAACTTTTCTTATATATTTAATCGTTTGATTTGAAGCGACTTTATATTAAATTGTGTTTTAATCTTTTTTTGTAAAATATAATGTAGAACATGTCATATAGTAAAATCTTTTGTACCATTTTAAACATTGTGATTAACTTCTAAAAAAAGTATTTAGCGCAAAAGATTTTTTTTTAAATTAAGTTTCAATATGCACAAAAATCAAGTTATGAACTAAAACAAGTGTTTTAAAATTAAAGTGTACAAATATTATCACATTGACATTTGTATGTGCACATTTGACACTTTGAAATATATTTATGACTAAAACTTCAATTTTTATAATAAGAAAAAAATAAATTTCACCTATTATTGTAAAACTTTACAAAAATAAATTCTCAATCTATAATTGCATGTAACGTCATTAAATGCTAACCACAAATACAAGCTTCATTTTTTTTTAAAAACTTAAGTCAACATATGTTACCAGTACTGACACGTAACTTTTAAAATTTCAAATCATCTCAACTGATGGTAAAACAATATTTTAATATTTCAATCAATTTGTTTTTTGTTAGTTTGATATGTTTTATTTTTATGTTTAATTGTAATGTTGTACTATTTTTAAAGTCTTTTTCTTTTATATCAATAATAACATCGCGATGATTTAGTACGAACAGTTTTTCTCCTATATAAATTAATTATTGAAATAATATAAACCAATGTTTACTTTAAATGCTAACCAATAAATGTATTCACAAAAACAAAGTTTTTGATCACAAGTCGAATATTGCAAAAATAACCTTTATGTTAATTTCAAAAAGTTGGTGTATTCGTTAGCACTAGTAACATTGTGCTTTAATTTTATTTTTATTGAATTTGAGTTGCTGTGCAGTATGTTCAAAAAAAAATCTTCACTGTTTTGCTAAGTTTGTTTTATTAATAAATTTTCTTAAAATAAAAGTTTTGCTCTTCATTTTATTTATGTCAAACAATTTAGAACTGTCTAAGTTTGTATTAAATTTATCTACAACTAAATTAGTTTGTAGCTTGACATTAAAAAAATTAACTATATTACTTTCTTTTTTATCAAACAGTCTATACAAAAAACATTTTTTTCTAAACTAAAAGCTAAAGTGTAATCACATAAATTTCTAGCATTCAACAAACAATTACAAATTTGACAAAAAATTGTATAATGCACACAAAACTTTGTTATGCACAAAAAATTGTGGGTTTACACTTCCATAGTAACTTTTTTATTGTTAGAAAAATCAAAGCTATAATACATTAGCTTGAAGAAAAAAATTGCCTTTTAAAAATAACTAGTGACGTAATAAAATCGGACCCACAAATTTTTAAATATATTTAGTATATAAATTAAAGCTCTTTTCTAGAAAAATATTCGAGTTTATACAAAACTAACTTAATTTCCATTTAAGCTAATTTTATTTTTGTTGGTGTTTAAAGCAGCGTTTTTTTTTTTTTAAAACCTTCTTCAACCAAGTTAAACAGCAAAGGCCTAGCAAACAACATTTCTTAAAAAGCCAACCTCAAATACACCTATATTTTTCCGTTGCTGTTCTTCATTAACTCCAGATTATTTGTTTTAAGTTTCAAATTACAAACTTAAGGCCCCTTTGCAGATCAAGTTGCCATATGACTCACTTTGAGAAACCCTGGTGAGAAGATTTGTTTGAATTATAATTTATTGAAAGTTTTTGGCTTATTTTAAATGTTTACTCAGATTTAAGGAGAATACTGAAAAAATTGTGCAAAAAGTTTGTATTATGAAAGTTAACAGTAAGTTGCATGTAGTTCATAAAAATGTGTTGGTAGAATTTAAAAATAAAACAAACTTTTTGAACATATATTTTCCAAAGACTAAAACAGTAAAATTTATTTTAAATAATTATATAAAAAGTTATATATACTTTTTTCCTGAAGAAATGTTTGGGAAATGTTGATACTTTTAAGCAACTTATGTTCGTCATAAAGTTGAAGCCAGAAATTTTAAGTTTTATTTGGTGTATAGAGGCTTTGTAATTAAAAAATTGTTGATTTTTTGATTAAAACGAAATATTTTTAACCACTAAATCTGGTGGTAAAGTAGAATAAAATTCAACAGAAAGTTAGTTTTATGATTTTTATATAATTTAGTTTATATATAATATTAATTTAATATAGTTGCCTAGTACAATTTTGTATTTAATTCTTATATACTAAAACAATAATGTGATAATATTTATCATAAGTTACTTCTTCTAGTTAGTACTGTTTTGAAGACTTAAAATTTAAGTGAGTATTAAATTTTTACAAATACAGTAGACATTGAAAAAGATAAAAAAGTCGTTCTAAATACATAAAAGTAACATACTTAAAAAAATTGTTTATGATTAAATTTTAGGGTTTAAAAATTAATAGTTATAAATTTCTCTTCATTTAGTCATTTAAAAAATTGTATTTATAAAGCAAAAGAAACCTCTGGTAACTTAGTATTTCAACCAACCCTTTTTAGCCTTTTTTGTTTGCCTTTAAAGCATCTTCTCTGTACATCAAGTATTATTTTATAAGTTTTGCATGTCATATAATACTAAAACCTTTTTATACATTAATATTGCTTCTTAACTATCTTGTGATGTAAAACAGGGATAACAACAAGTTTTAGCTTAAATTTGCTTGTATATAAATTACTAAGTCATTGTTTTAATGTCAAATAGTTTTTTTAGTAGTTTGTAGCTATCAAAATTGATAGTATAAGTTATCATCAACTGACTAAACTTATGACAGTAAATCAAGATTATAACCACATACAGTACTAATTTAGACCTTTTTAGTATTATATTTCTATTAATAATTAGATAATAAAGACAATGTTAGCTCATTTTTCGTGTTATTAAAATAGTTATTATATAAATTTCCTTATTTTAATTAAAACTTTTTGTATATTTACACGTAATTTTTTTTAATACTAGTTCTTAATTTATCTATTTGTATAAAGAAAAAGAAAATGTTGAAAGATTAATTATTAACTTTTTTTCTATAAAAATCATAACTTTTTTTATAGATAATCTTTAAATTTAACAGAAGTCTGTACGAAGCGTAACAAATTTACAACCACAAACAGTTGCTTTCATAAAAGTATACGATTTTGATACATTTTAAACTATTTTCAATGGATTTGAATATGATTACTTATCATAAAAATGTTTGTTAACGCAAAATTTCTATGTGTTAAGTAAATGTTTATTTAAAATTAGGTGTAGAAAAAACTATTAAATGTATCTATTAGACCAACAGAAACAAACAAAAAATCTTCACTAAAATACTTTATTTTAATGAAGAAGTATTTACAAAGTATTTCAAAAACAAACCGGAAGTTAAACAACGTAAATCGTTAAAAACTATTATTTATCTTTTCTAAACTTAGACTATCGAACTATTCCCTAGTTAAGTTTTTCGTCAATGTTTTAAATATGTTTAAGCTTGATTTATTTATTAAGTTCTACAAACCAATTATTTTTCTTGATTGTCATTTAGACATATTAAAGTTTTAAAATTAGGTTCAGAATGAACAGTGTTAAATGTTTATATTATAAAGGTTTCTAGTGATTTTATTTTTATTTTTACTTTGTTATAAATTAACAGTTTAAAATTACTTTTTATTAATTTGGAAAAAAATGCAAAAAAAAGTAATATGTAGGTTATTTCAGATTAATTTTTTATAGTTGCCCACACAATTAATGTAGTTAAGATGAATTCTACTTGTATTAATAACTTTATTACCTATTTATGTTACTACTTAATTAAAATATTTATTGTAATATACTATCTATTGATATTTATTGTGATTATTTATTTAAAAATTGCTTACTATTTAGTGTTTTAATAAAATACTTCATCTAAACAATTTATGAAAGTAACAAAAACATGTAAACAACAAGTTTAATTTTTTTAATTATAAATTGATAATAATCAAAGTTAGTATCTAAAACAGTTTAGAACTATTAGAGTAAATTTTTCAGAAACTAAAAAATAATGTAACTAGACATTAACAAAAAGTTAATTACACTATTTTAATTTTCTTTTATAAATCAGTTTATAAAGAAAACTTTTCTCTTAACTAACAAATTAAGAGTAGTCACAAAATTTATACTAAAATAATTACAGTTTTGACAGAAAATTTTTACATACACAAAACTTGCTGTCCACAAAAAGTTACAGTATGTTAGTATTGCGGTAGTACCTTTTTTTTTGTTAGATACATTGCTTTAGGTTCAAATTTTTTTTAAACAATTTTATGCATCATTTGACGTTTAAAACAAAACCAACAAGTAGTGATTTTTAGCTTGTAGATATATTTTAATTACTTTCAATTATTAGTGTCAATAATTTGCCATATCTGTTTTATAACCGTCGAAACTGATGGCAAAATAGTTAAGTAACATTGTAACTTTTAGTAAATTTTTATAAATTGTTTTATAATTTTTATTTTTGTGTGTAAAAACTGTAATGATATTTAATTTATTTCGCACATTTAAATAGATGATAGAAGAATACCCATAATACTTATGCTAGCATTCCATAAATATAAATCGCTAGGTGATTATAAGTATCTTCTAAATATTAAATGTAACTAAGTTCAAAAAATCTTTACTAATTTTACGAACTTTTACGATTAAAAAAGATAAAAAGATGATATAGTTGATGATTAGATTTTCATCAAGGAGATAACTATGATTTATAGTCTTTTTAAAATGCATATAAATCTTTCGGTTTAAATTTGCCTTTTTTTTTTGTTTAATTATTCTCTATTTGATTGTAAGATTATATTTTAAGATCTATAATAATATTCTGTTTTTAACAACTTTTTACAAGGTTTATAAATAGTTAGCTAGTTAATTACATTTATCAGAGTTTTGTTAGTATTATAATCAATATAGAAATAGAAAGTGGTTGTAACTTAATAAATAAAAATATGTAAGATTCGATTAATTTTATTAAGTTTTTATATTTACAAATGTGTTTGTTTTCAAAAGCTGTATTATTTTTGACAAAAAGTTAAACAATAACACGCAAATTTTTTAAAGTGTTTTTTTTTTAAACAGATATATTTACAATTATACGATTTAGTATCGTCATAAAATGATAACTACAAATGGCAGATTTTTATAGTAGATTCAATAGTAAGTAGACTTATATGATTAAAAACAACGGTAATTTGAACTTGTGACCATCTTAATTGATGGTATAATGAATAACAAAAATATCAATTGACTAAAAGTCGAAATTGCATCAACTACTAGGTTGTAGTTTAATGTATAATAAGTGTAACCCAGTACTAACTATTTGAAATAAAGTTAAAAACGAAAATGTAAAATTATATTAAATATAATCTTAATGTAGTCTTAAGATTTAAATTTATAAACATTATGTTATACAATTTGTTTTTGTCTATTGTGTTATACTTTACTTGTTTAGTAGTTCTTAATAGTTTTTTATTTAAATAATGCTTATTTTTTATTTTTTTGCTTTAAATATATTACTAATTCTACATTTTTTTTGTTTTTGCATGTTTAACAATTATTGTAAGTCTCTCAATTTTATTTGTTTTAAGATTTATACTTTCTAATACGTCTTATACAGTGAAACTTGGTATTTAAAAACAAGCTAATAAATGATTAATCTCAACTTGAAGTTCTTTGTCTAATAAAATGAATTTTAAAAAAAATGTAACATTTTAAATTGTAAAAGCTAGATATTATTTAATCACTAGATTAAAAACGTTGCTAGGATTTGTTACAATAGTTAAGTTTTATTATTTTTTGCAGACTTATACATTTAATATTTTACAGTTTAAAGATATATGAGTTTCTTATAAAAATAAAATTCATTAAAAAAGTTTTATGTTTTGAATTTTTTTTTATTTAAACTTTTTTTCTGCGATATATCTGAAAGTACATTCAGTACAAAGCTTAAAAAAATTAAAACGTTTACTGTTTTATCTTCAATCTTTTAAAAGATTTTTTTCAAAAGTTACATTAATTATAAGCAAATTCATCAGCTAAAAAAAACTTTTTCATTAAATCTGTATGTATTAATAGTATTTGGGTGCTTTTTTTTTGATTATACTTTTTTTTTATTCATAAACAAATTTCCAAGTTATCACTAAAAACGTTTTGATACACAAAATTAAAACTTATTATTTATATGTATTAATTTATGAGAATACCATGAGTAAGATATCAAGTTATAAACACGTCTTAAGCAGTGTCTATTTTGTCTAGTATTTAGTGCTCTATACTACGTTTAAAGTATAAAAACCAATTTTGAATTATCATTCATAAAATGGTTTTTAAAATACATTTTAGAGTCATTGTAAATAATTATACCGTAGTAATATGCTTTATTTTATTACTCTTATCTTTTTTAACTTACAATAAATGTATAAGACCGTTTAAATAAAACAATGTTATCAATGCTAAAAATAATTTTGCTGTAAAATCTATACTCTCAAAACATTTATTTTATTTTAAATTTATCTTCTAACATTAATTTACTAATTTACCTTAAGTTTTCAAAAAATTTATTTGATTTTAATTATTATGTTGACTTTTAAAACTTTTAATACACCAAACATTAATTTTTTTTTTTTGCAATTTCTAATATATGTATATAACATTATTACTTTTGTTTCTAGGAAAATCTAAAGTTTCGTTTTTGTTTTTAACAAATATAACTAAGGATAATCAGAAAAGCTGTAAAGCTCAGAAATAAACTGTCTTATAACAACTATTTACTCACTAAGCTTTTATAATTTATTGACATTATCAATGTAGCAAATGGCTGTGAAAATTCAAAGTAAAAAAAAAACAATAAGTTTAAAAATATAGAAAAATTTACTTAAAAATCTACAAAAAACAAATAGAGTAAATTTTACTAATCTCCATAAATATATTTTCAACCTTACTACACTAACAAACATTTTATTTACGGCTAACTTTAATTTAACAATAATAATAACTAAAATAATTACAATATTTTTTGTATTTAAATTTGAGCTAATTGTATTTTATTTTGTTTCTTTTAGAGCTAAATTGTTTTATAGCTCAATGAATCTAAGCGTTTTTTTGTAACTATTTTTGGTCTATAATTTATACTTATGTAGTTTATTGTTAATTAAACTTATCAAAATTCAATTATACATTTTATGGTTTTTCAAAATTAAGTTTAATCGTAAGCATATTTGTTCTTAGTATTTAATTCTATTATTTGAAAATTGATCTTCACGTTTTGACATTTTAACTATTTGAATGACGTCATTAAATATAAACCACATATTTTTATCTTTGTTTTATCATAAATTTCTGTCAATATTTCAATTTAATAGATATAAAACGTCAGGCATAGTTTATAACCATAGGAACTGATGGTAAAACATTAATTAACATTTATCTAATTTTAATTTTACGTTTTGATACACAAAATTGAAACATTTTCTGTATGAATTTATGAGAGCTATGTGCGTTAAGTATCTTGTTTAATTTTTTTTTATCTATTTTATCTTGTCTATTTATTTTATATTGTCTAGTCTATTTTATTTTGTATTCAGTTTTGTTTACTACGTGCAAAATTTAGATATCTCTTTTTAATTTTTATTCAATAAACTTTTTCAAAAATTATCAAAAAGCAATTTAGTTTATGAACATACTATAATATGTTTCGTTTTTATTGTGACTTTAAATAAGTTGAACATATTCTTTTATGTAAAATAAAGTTATTTTTAAGGAAAAACTACCAAGCTGTACAAATTATGGTTTCAAAACATACGCAGTACTATGATTTTTTTCTTCTAACATTATATTAAAAAAGTTTATCTAAAATGTTTAATTGCGTATAACACCTAAAATAACAGAAAGTGGTTTATTTAAGTTTTACTTATATTGTAAAATTAAAAAAAAATAATATTTCTAAGTTTTTGTAATCACCAACATAGATTTTTAAAATTAAAAAAACTTTGTCTAGGTACACTTTAAAGTTTGTTTTTTGATTTAAGTTGGTATAACTAAGAACAGTATTGTTTTTTTTTTTTGTATACAAATTTCAGCATACTGTGTTTTTTTATCTGTTTTAGAGCTTAATTTTTTTTTCTTAATGATTAAAGATTTTTTCAGAAATTATTTTTAGTTCTAATTATTATAGTTGCATACCTTTGTGTTAATTCAAGTTGTCAAAAGTGCAAAGATACAATTTATATTAAAAAAAAATTATCATACTCGTAAAAACAATTATTCGTAATATTTCATTTAAAATAGAAATTGATCATCTGACTTTCTAAAATGTTTATGCTTAGTTTTGACATCTTAAATATCTGGTAACGCCATTAATTAAAATCCAAAAATTTTAATCTTTTATTTCATTATACGTTTTTGTCAATTTTTGGTTTCTATTTTAAAGAACCTTATGTACAATTTGTACACATCGAAACTGATGGTAAAATAATTAACTAACATTTATCTGACCAAGAATTTAGTTATTTAGAAAATATGTTGTTTTCTACAGAAAATGGTTATTTTTAATTTCATCGCATAATTAAATGGTTTTTAGATAACTTTATGAAAATAGAATAAAGTTTAACGCAAAAACATAAACTATAAAACTACTAAACTCAATAAAAGTATTAACAAAAAGTTATGAAACAACATTATTGTTAAATGCTTTTTATATTTTCAGCTTTATAAATTTAGCTTTTTTATAACAATTTTAGTAAACTATATAAGGTTCAAAACTTTTTATACTTCATATAACTATTTTTTGATCGCTTATATCTCAAAAACTACTTCGAATATTTCGAAGCGGTTGAAAATTAATGATAGTTTTTATTAAGCTCATAAAACAAAATCAACTTGTTAAAATCATGATGGACCCTATCTGTATTACTAATATTATATCCCCTTAATATTTTTACAATAAAAATACAGAATAACTAGTTTTGCTGTTCTTTTTTTTCTCAATTTTAGAGCATCTGATAATCTTAGTGGTATAGTGACTATAATAAATTGAGAAGTTAAGCATTAAAGTTTTATAAATAATCTTTTTAGACCTAGAATAGACTAAAGTACTTCAATTATTTGGTCATACTTAAGTTTTGTTGTTATAAACATACTTATCAGAGATTATTTATTTTTTTGAAATGCGTCAAATTGGTTTTACTTAAATATTGAGTGGATAAAAAATCACATTTCATTTTTAATCTTATAGCTAAAAATTTCGTTTTTTAAATCAAAAACAGTTCAAAAAAATAGAAAAATGTTTGTTTTCAATTATTCTTATTTATCACTTTAAAAGTATTTATTTAAAATCCATTAGTATTGTTGGAAATTTATAGAACTTTTTTTTTTTTAACAATAGAGACAAAATGAGTGTGATTATGAATGTTTGAGAAAGAAAGTTTTCGAATATTTAACTATTTTTTTATCATAGTCTGTGTTTTATATCTTTTGTCTCAAAAATAAAAAGTCAAATGCAGAACATTAAAACAAAATTTACTTAGAACATCATTCATGAGACAACAATTAGGTATGACTCAGTTTAAAAAAATTGCGAGATATAACCAAATGCAAACATGTATATTACGAATAATTTATATTTTTTAAAAAGTGATTTTATTTTTAAAATGAAGCTTTTATAAAACGTAACTGTATTATAGTACTTTTCATGATTTTTTGAGCATTTTTGTAGAAAAGTATAAAAGCAATTATATTTTTGTAATTGAAAATAGATATTTGAATTTTTTTTTTCAATAATAAACTATGTTGATTGTGACGTACCATTTTTTTTTAATTACATTTTTAGTCTTAGCAATGTTTTCAACACTACTTATACTAATGCTTTTTTTATAGTAACTAGTTTAAAGGTTACAATTAGTTTATTTTTATTTACTATTATTATTTTTTTTATTTTTATTTGTTGTTTTTTTATTTTTACTATCACTGTTACCCCTAACTCTTACCCTCGGTCAGTAACTTACTTTTTGATTATTATTCAATATAATTTTTTACTTTATTATACATTGTTTGTACCATAAATGAAACAAAGTCATTAGTTATTTAAAAAACATTTTTGACTTAGACAATAAAAAGTGATGATAACATACTACTAGCAAGACCTTAAACTAGTTTCTAAATAATTTTAGCACTGGAGCGTTATTTTAATGGCCAAAAAAAAATTATCTAAGTAATTTTTAAATTCTTTTAAAACTATGTTAATTATAATAAAAAAAGGTTTATCGAAAAAAACTCTTTTGTCTACAGGCACAAAATATTTTATTAGTTTCTTAAGTTATAATAATACTTTATTTAAATAAATTTTTTACTTTGTGTTCATACCTTAAAAAATTATGTTTTTTTTTTTGTTTTAACGTTAATTAGTTTAACCAAACATTTATAAGAAAATTTTAATAGTTTTGTCACGTTTTTCTACTCTTTTAGGTGGCTAAATCTTTCATCAATTTATTTTCATTATAAATTAGGTATAGTAGACTTGTCTACAGTTCAATGAAATAAGAGTTTGTGTTTTAAGTAAAATCTCAATAAACCCTTTTTTTTTAATTTTTTATTTGTATCTTAGAAAGAGTTTATTATCTAAACAAAAGATTATAATTTTATTCTTAATTGGTTTCATTACAGACGCTATATTTTTTTGGAAATTATAAGATAAATTCATTGATTATTTTCATCTTTAGATTAATTTCTTGGATTTGTAAATTGTAGCTTATTTTAAATAAATTCTTTAACTAATATATGTTCAGTAGAGGTTTATTTTATTTTAGTTGTAGAAAAAAACTATTAATGATTTCTATTAGACCAGCAGAAGCATAAAACAACATTCAATAAAAAACTTTATTCTAATACAGCAATATTTACTAAAAATTATTAAAAAAAACGAAAATTAAACAACATCAACAGTTGAAAAATATTTTTATCTTTTCTAAACTCAGACTATTGAACTATTCTCTAGTAAAGTTTTTCATTAATATTTTAAATATGTTTAAGCTTGATTTGTTTATAATGAACCATAAACTATTTTTTTTTCTTAATTGTCATTTAGACATATTAACGCTATTTAAAATTTCAAATCTTCAATAAATTATAGCTTAGACTATTTTATTTGTTGTGTTATTCATTTTAAATTACAAAGTATCTAATTAAAGTTTTTAAATTCGCTTAAGCCAATTAATTTTACTTGTTTTTTTTTATTTATCACAAAATGTCTAAAATAATTTGCATTGAAATTCGACTTTGAGGTTTAAATGTTCGAGGTCCGAAGTTTCACCTTTTGCGGGCTAAAATTTCTGTAAAATTAGCGGGTCGGGTCTGACCCTTCTATACTTTAAAATATTTAAATAAAATATGTTATATTGAACAAATTAAGTTCAAAGCAAACTTTTACCATGAAATATAATTTATGCTCTTCAAATACTCAAGAAGTATTAATTGCTTGCAAAAGTAAATATTACTACCTATTTAAGGCCATAGGGGGGGGGTTGAAGCTATTTTTTGACCAAAAATAAAATATAGACTTATATTATAGTAAATTTCGTAATGTTTCAGATGCTATTTTTAGATTTTAGAAATATTAAGTAACTTTTTTTTTATGACCGGTTATATAAATGGTTGTCTATATAAAGGGTATATAAAGAGTAACTTTAAAGCCGTTTTTCTCGAGTTTTTAAAAACGGGCTTTAAAATCTATCTTCTCCTTCATTTTTCAAGCAATCTTCTTCAAAATTTCAGGAAATGTTCCTTACATTATGATAAAAAAAAAACGTTATTTGTGAATTTTTATAATTTCAAAAAACAAAATTTTATGACAAAAAAAAAAAAAAAGATTTTTAATCAAAAAAATTAAAAAAAAAAAATGTATTTTTACTTAAAATTTTTTAAAGTCACAAATGACGGTTTTTTGTTATTGTATAAAGAATAGACTGTGAAAATTTGGAGAAGATTACTTAAAAAATGAAGGAGGAGATAGATTTTGAATGCATTAGTCTTTTTTCGCCGTTTTAGTTATTCCTTCCCCATAAGGAACCTGTTATGCGGCCCGACTTTGGCCGGTCATATCTCAAAAACTAATTTGAATTTTTAAAAACGATAAAAAGCAACTTGAAGCTTAGTAAAAACTCTATAAAATCAGATCAACTTGTAAAAAACATGGCCTTAACAGATTACTAAATGAACTTTAACAAAAATGCTAATTGTGTCATCTTTTTTAAATGAACGTGTTTTAGCTGTAAGTTGTAAGATTTTTAAATGAAAGAAAAATAAATATTACAATTTTTAAACAACGCCTTGTAACGTTTTTAAACTTTAAATTCTGTTGTACATACATTAAAATACTGTTGTTCATTTTAACTTTGTTAATTAACTTACATCAAAAATCTGAAGACTTACTATAATTTTTAAGAGATGTTATGTCTTTAAGTAAACACCAAAACAATTTTTTAATTTTATTCAATATTTACTTTTGTTGTTTTGTAACATTTGTAACTTTTGGTGAAACTTTATAAAAAATGGTATACATGTATAAAAAGATTAATTTCAGTGGGAAATAACCTAAACTAAATCAGTAGAATGTTAAATATTATCACTAGTGTTGTTTTGGTAACTTGGCGTTATATTTGTTTTTCAAAATAGTTTATTAAATTAGGTATTCTTGATGTAAAGACTACACTTTTTTTATTTCTTGTTTTGCTTCTTCTTATTTTATTATTTTACTTCTACAATTTCTTGTTTAAATTAACTAAATCTTTAAAAGTATAAATAAAGCATATCTTTTAAATATTTATTTTACTTTAGGTAATGTTTTATTTCAAACCAACATATCTCTATTTTTCTCAGAAAGTTTATAATAATTTTTTTTTTGTGTCATTTTACAACATTTTTATTTTACTTTAATTTTCTTTTTGTATATAAATTTAAAAACAAATTTTCATTAATCTTGATGACAAACTTTACCACAATATAGTATCAAATGATAGTTTTTATTTCCTTTATAAACAATTTTTTAGACGTTGATTAAATATTTATTTCAAAAAACTATAGTTTGTTATCCCTTATAAAGATGACAAAATTAAAACTAAACAATTAATTAATTTATCACTTAGTTATAAATAAACTATATTTTTATGGTATGTTTTACAATTTTAACTAACTTCTTATTTTTAAATTTTTCATTAATGCAAAAAAAAATATTTATTTTATTAAATATTGGTAAACATACTATTTATTTTATTGTACCATTTTAGACTTTAAAAGACTTTGTTAAATTTAAACTTATGACTCTGAATCGAAATTATAAGATTTAGAAATGTTAAAAAAATATACTAGTAAAAATCGTATTAAGTTCAAATAAACAAACACTCTATACTTAATTTTGGCAGACATAAGTTAAGGTTTGATCTAGGTAAACATCTATTTTCTAATAAAATATTTTGTTACTATCGATATAGATAGCTAAAAAACAACTCAAGTAAAAAAACTAATTATCACCAAAAAACTTATGATTAAAAAAACTACTGAAGTAGTAATTTGTCGCTAAAACTTTACCACTAAAATCTCCAGTATATAAAATTGCATATACTATTGTGCTTATATATTGTTATTTTTGTAATTTTTACTTAATTTGTGTTGATGAAACTTTTTAAATCTTAAATTAAAAAAAAAAAAACTTTTTTTTGTATTATTATGTTTAAAAACATTCTCTATGATATTTCACGTGAAAGTATAAATAATGGATTTTTTTTTATAAGCTGTGGATCAAATCAAAAAAAGTTTTTTACTTTTATAAAATAATTTTTTTTAAAGTTATATCATCATCAGCAGTAATCTTAGTATCATCATCCGATTTTTTAATAAAAAAAAGTAGTTTAAAAAAAAGCAAAATTTTTTCATTGCAAAATTATGGGAGCTTTTTAACAAGCATAACATATTACGATAAGTTTTAAAGATTACTTGATTAGCTTTATATAAATTTAGGAAAAAATAATTCTAGTATTGCTCTATTTACGTAAACCAAAAAATCATGAGTGAAATTAAACAAAAAACTAAAAAAAAGCATTAACATCAACAGAGCATTAGTTTTGTTACTTGCTAATTTAAATCAACTTTGGCAGTTGTTTTTCTTAGCAGTAGATAACTTATTATCTCATGATCTTATCACACATTGCAAAAGTCAAGAATAAAAGACCATTATACTAAATAGGAAATTTAAACATGTATATAATTAAATGAAATCGAAGTTTGTAATTTTGGCTACAATTCATCTATAAACGTTTTGTATGCACTTTTATCTATTTTCGTGCTAATTTGTTGATACTACGTTAAAAGAATGACATATTTTAATTTATTTTAATTATTAGTTTTATCTTAACTTAAAAAAAATTGTTATTTTAACAATAAAAAACTAAAATGAATTTAAATAATAAGTACAATGTATTAACAATGTATTAACAGAACCCTAGTTTTGTTATTTTAAAACATCAATTAATTAAAGCAACTTCTTTATTTTAATCGAAGTGTCTGAAAATTACAAATGTCATGTTTTTGCCACACTTGTCTATATATATGAACTTCAACAAAATATAAAACTAATGTAAATCCGGGAAAGTATATATATATATATATATATAATTATATATAAAAAAAATTTCAAGATGTTAAACTCAAAGGACTCGAGTTTCGTGCCTATGCACTCATTAGCTTCAAAACAAGTTTAAAATAAAGCACAGAACAAAAAAACACAAATGAAAGTTAAAAAACTTTTCGCACAAACAGATTATGACGTAATTTTGAAACTATCAAAAATCATGCAAAACGGCTTGTGCAAAAATTGATTTATCAATCAACAATAAACTGGCAAAAATTCATAAAACTTCAGTGACTGAATATATATTACGACAGATAATTGAAAGAGATAGAGATAAAATTAAGGTACAAATTGAAATTTAGATTATTTTATGATGAAATTAAAACTTGTTAAACTTTAGCCGTCATAATGCCGTCTTGCCAACTTATTGCCGTCAGCTAACGTTAGCTAACGGCAATAGCCCAATATGTAGGCTGTATCTCAAAAAAGCAACAGCCGTTGTATATGCACTGAAAGACAAGAGATGCCTAAACAAAAGAAACGAGTTTGTATCGTCTTGTAGACATATAAAAAAAACGCTTCTAAAGTTTAACAAGTTTTAATTTCATTTTAAAATAATCTAAATTTCAATTTGTACCTTAATTTTATCTCTATCTTTTTCAATTGTCTATCGTAATATATATTCAGTCACTGAAGTTTTATGAATTTTTGCCATTTTATTGCTGATTGGTAAATTAACTTTTGCACAAGCCGTTTTGCATGATTTTTGATAGTTTCAAAATTACGTCATAATCTATTTGTGAGAAAAGTTTTTTAACTTTCATTTGTGTTTTTTGTTCTGTGCTTTATTTTAAACTTGTTTTGAAACTGATGAGTGCATAGGCACGAAACTCGATTCCTTTGAGTTTAACATTTTGAAATAAACTTTTTTATTAATAAAGCCCTTAAGGTGGACTCAGTGTGGAAATTTTAATCTATCAAGTTAAATAACTTAATTCTATATAACTATATATATATCTATATATGTAAAATAAGGTTAATGTCCGAACTTAAACACCTTCTACTGAGCCCACTTGAAGGGCTTTTAAATAATTTATTGAAATGGCGATTTTAAAAATTCTGGTACATATGTTTCATAAAGCTTTAATTTTTCATAAAGCTTTAAAATTAGTTTAATTAATTTAATAAATTATACCGCTATGTTACTTTAAAAAAAAACAGTTAATTTAACATATGCATAACATTTAATAACACAAACACATTTATAAAAGAATTTACAACATATAAGTACAAAACAACTAAAGTTATACAACAAACTGGTTAGTTATAGAAAATAACGAAATGTTTCTGTTGATGTGAATAAAACTACTGTGCCGTAAACTAACTGTAAAGTATTTAGTACTTCCAATGAAAAAGATCTGTCGAAGTTGATTCATATATATATAAATATAAACTTAAAATACACAAAATAAACTTTTGCTTGGGACAGTTGTTTCTGTGTTTAATACGCGTCTATACGTTTAATACGCGTTATATATATATCTATACAACAGTCTTAGTTAATATCTGTTAACATTAGTTGATATCTAATAACAACAGTCTGCTATAAATGTAAAAATGTATCACATTTTAAAAAACACTGTTTTATGAAAGTATATCAACTATTTCAGAAATACATAGAGCTTTTTTATTTGTTTATCAAGTTTTTTTAAAAAACTCAAGCTTGAAAAAATACAAAAGTTATAATATACTTTAAAGTTACATTTAAACAAGTCTTTTGTCGTTCGACATTTGTCACTATAAATATTATAATTTGTTTACAATGGTCAATTTTCTAAAGGTACAAATTTCATTTAAGCTACTATATCTAAATATTATTGATATTTTGCTTTTAAAGTTATGATACAACGTATAGTTTGAAACACGTGTTAAGTAGTGTTGGTTTTATATAAAGTATATTTCTATATATTACATGAAGTTCTGAGTATAACATAAAATTTATCGTTCATTGAACATTTACAAAACCTACAGAAAAACATTTATCGTACAGATTAATTATTTTTACTATTTGTTGTTGTTTGATCTTTCTAGTTTAAAATAAGTTGGTATATTCGTTTACATAAAATGAAAAATAAGTATCAGGTAAAAATTGATGTTTGTTTTATACTTTCAGACTTTTTTTCTATTACAAATTGTTTTATTCTAGTTAAAGTGTACCTAAACTGTATAACGACGTAAACATCTTAATCAGCCATAAGTTGTTTTTTGATTTTATATAATAATGTTAAGTTTCATATTTTTCGTATAATTGTTCGTAAATGATGTCTGTAATCACCGGCATTGTTGTATAAAAATAAAATTAATGGTTGTAAGAAAATTTTTAAGGTTTTATTGTATTTTGAGTATTTATAACTAAGAATAAATGTAATGCTAGCTGAGCATAAACTTCAGATAATTATGTTTTGTTTTGGTTCTATAACAATTTAATGTTTTATTTATTGGCTTTACTGAATTTTAGTTTTTTATACAAACATTTTGTTAAATACATTTGTTAATAGTTATCTACAGAAAATGCATAGAATTTACTTTTTAAGAAAAATAAAGCATAATCGTAATAGAAATTATTTAAAAATACTTTATGTATTAAAAATGACCGTGCTGCGTTTTAAATTATTTCTGTACAGTTTTACCATGTATACTGTTTAGTGATGTCATTAGATTTAAAACACAAGTGTTAACTTTGTATTCAAGTATATATTTCGCTCTTTTTTTGATTTTTTAAGCTTTAAATGACTGAAAACCTTTTGTAACCATCTAAATTGTTGGTAAAATATACAACAACCCATAACAAGTTGTTATACTTGAAAATTTTTCTAGTGTAGTACTTTTACATTACCAGGTACGTAGTACAGTTATATTCGCAAACAATAGTTCTTTACTAACATTTATAAATATTTAATTGAATGTATAATAAAATAGATTTTTTTTAAAGTATGCTTGTAGCCATTAAATAACTGGTTTGAAAGTTTTTCAGAATAAAAATCGTCTATTTACACATTTTTTTTGTATTATAAAAAACTGTTTAATATAATGGATTTGCGTTTTGTGTTAAGATTTCTTCTATCTTTTTTTTTGTTAACTCTGTCAAAATTTTAGTTTACCTTTGAACCATAATTTTTCTGTATACCATTTGCAACTGATTGTGAATAGATTATTCATTTTATTTTATATTTTATTACACAAAGTGTTTAAAAACTATACGAGTTTCATTCTCAAGTGAAAAATGTTAAATGATATAAAAAAATTATAAACAACAAAATCAACAAATTTCTTAAAGCTCAAAAAATTGACAATTCAACACTCAAATAATACTATATATACAAATAATAAATACTAACTCAAAGAATGAAAAGAAAACATAAACCAAAAACTACTCTTATTTCACAACAATTAACTTAGGTAGTTGTTCAATAAGGTTCTAAAAACGAATAGCATCAATATTTCAGAAACACAACATTAATATCAAACAGGCCTACACCAGAAAAATAGTTTCTGATTACTTTAGCAACATAAGTAAATGATCGGATGTATTTGACGAAAACTTTATTTATAAATTTAAATGCTCTGCAGATTAGAGCATCTTTTAGAATGGAGAAACATCACAGCAAATATTCCGACGAGTTACAGACCACTGCGGAACAGATAAAAACAGCACAATATTTGAACAATCTTTTGATTGCACACCCTTTCAAAACTCTGACATAGTTCAAAAATTTAGAGTTTTGAAAGGATGTAAACAAAGCGAACTCTACAGCCTGGAATCAGTATTGATAAATGAAGAGCGACCTAATTTAAATATGCAAATAGCATTAAATGGAAAAACAAAATTATTAACAATCTATTAATAAACATACCTTTACTTTAGTTTCGCTTGCTCAATCTCTAAATATTGTATTTGTTTGAGTTCATTCATACGTCATAATTTATAGTTATTTTTTAAGCTGTTCACTAACAAAAAAAAATCAAATTTCATTTAACATTTTTTACTTGGAAATAAAACTTATATAGTTTTAAAAAGCTTTGTGTTATAAAATAATAAAACAAAATGAATTATCTATTATTAATCAGTTATAAATGAAATATAAACACGTTTAAAAACCTTCCTATAAAAATAGATAATTTTTCTATTCAAAGAGTTTACTATTTATAAATTATTAAAATAACTATATTATTTTAATTAAGTTTAAAAATTCGCTTTGCACTGTTTAAGTTTATTTTAAGTGGTTTATAGTCAAAGCATAATATTTACATTTACAGCTAAATTCTCAATTTTACAGAGTAATATTTATATTCTTAAATTATATCTATTTGACTAGATAGTAGCAACACTTTAGTAAACGAATATAAGGTTTGATAACATTTGATTTGCCAATAAAATTACAACAAAATTTGGATGCTAAACATTTATATTTCAAACTTAAATATGTTGAACACTTTTTTAAACATAGAGAATGTGAGTAACAATCTGTTGAAAATATTAGATTACGCAAGTTTTTTTTTTTTTTTTCAGTATATGCTATAGTACAGATTTAGTTAAAAGATATTGTGTGCTTTTAAAATTTAAGATTAGTTGTTAAATTCTAATATATAACTTATATAAATTTACTAAACAAAAATATTTTAATAAAGTCATTTTTATTTTTTTAAGAACTTATTCATATCAAGGTCTTCTAACAGGTTGTTGCTTACTTTAAAGAACATACAAATAAAAAATACAGTAAAACGTTTTGCTTAAGAATATTTTGATTAATTTTATATAAAAGAAACAGACAAATTTATATCAAGAAACGGATAAATTTTTGTAAATAAGTTTATTAAAACATGTCAGACCTAATCAAAAAAATGTTTAAAATTTATGCAAGCATATCAAATGTCGTCTGTAAACTTAAATTTTTATATAAAAATCTTTATTTTTACAAAAAATTTAAATTAAGGATCTAGTTAAAAAATACAGGCAACAAATAGCAATTTTTATTTTCTATCTAGTTTTCGGTGAGTTATTGTTATAAGTGATTGCATGAAACCTTAATTTATAACTTTATAAACTGATATTAAAATTGTAAATGACAGTACTAATGGTCAGCAATTAATGATTTTTTTTATTTCAAATATAATGTAATATTAATATAGTAAAAGTCTAACATAGTAATAATATAATATTGTAAAAAATATACTTAAATCAACTTTGCATAAAACTAGTAGCGAGGTAAAAATATAAATTTAATAATAGCCTCTTCAAAGAACCTCTTCTTTTGTTTTCATAGAGTTGAATTATTTTTTCGTTAAGAAATATTTACGTAATTGCAGTAGTTGTTTATGCAAATTTTAATCCCAGAAATTTTTGACAGTGTTTAGTTTAACAATTTTGTTTGCTTAATGAAAATAAACATCAATGACGGAACAAATTTAAAATCACAAGTTATAGTTTTAATTTTTCTAAATAAAAGAAGACAGAATTACTAACGTTCAACTTCAAATTTATAGTCATCAAAACTTGTAACCTTTTAAATGAGGTGAAGTAATCAATTTATATTCGGAAAACGTCTTAAGAATTGATGTTAGTTTAATAAAGTTTCAATGAAATTTAATATTTTACATGCTTTTTGTATAACCTTTTGTATCATAACAAAGTTGTAATGATTTGTAACTACACAAAATAAAAACACTTTATTATTACTTTAAAAGTAAAAATTTACAAACTGTTATAAATAAATAAGTTTTGTTACGATTTTTTCAAATATACTAACTTGGTCAAAACAGTGTTTGTATTTCTAATAAAAAGTGATGATAACAATTTTTTTTTCAAAAAATAAAATTAAACTATCTAATAACGTCGCAAAATGCAAATCACAATTTGTAGTTTTTATTATATATATATATATTGTTGTCATTCTATGTAGTTAGAACTTTTACGAAAATTTGAATTTGTAAACATCTTTAGAAAGATGGTAAAATCAATAACTATCGTTACAAACAGTCTCTAATTAATAATAAGTTTTTTTAAGCTGGTTGCTTAATTTATTAATATTGAAATAAAGTATTAATAAAATAATAATAACTAAACTTATTCAAGTTCGTAAATTGCTGAATGTGATCAAAAAATATTTTTTTATTATCATTATTAAATTATTGTTGTTTTTTTTGACTAATTTTTTTAATAAGTAATACTTTGTTATGCGACTTTTATATTCTTGCTATTCTATCTTCAATTGTTATTGTAATTTTTAGTTAATATAAGATTAAGTTTGATAGTGAGTATTTCTTTTGTAGTTGATGCATTTGTATATTTTTTTCTAATTTTTTGGCTTTATTTTTAATTATTTTATAGCTTTACAGTTTAATATTCGTTATATGTTTAAACCGGTATATATTAAAGTAACTAAAAAACATTAATCATGAATCTAAATAATGAACTTTTTAAACCGCAGCATAGCAACTAAACATATAAGTTACTAAATGTCTCAATTAAAAAAAAGAACATTTTGTTAAAAAATTGTTACTTTTGTTATAATTTCTAAATTGCTATTTGTTATATTAGATATACTGTACTTATTATATTAAGACGGAATAAATTTATTTTAAAACTAAACAAAAATTGCAAATTTTATTGAAAATTAAAGTTTATTTATCTTTAATAGTACATTGTTGTATAAAATAGTTTGCTAGCTTTTATTGTTTTTAATTGCACAAACTGCATGAGTTTGAGAAATTTTCTTTAGTTTAAATTTAATACGTTTTGATTTGAATTGAGATAAACTAACCGTTAAAAGACCTATAAAAAATAAAAAGTTTATTATTTTATTAAATAATACACTTTTATAAAAAAAACTATTTCAAAATTTTAAGTTATTTTTGTAAACAACTTGAAATGATTAAAAAAATTAAGTGTAAGTGCAAATATTTTTAATAATTTAATTTTTTTAAAACTAAAAATTATTCTAAGAACTCTTAAACAATTAGATACCGTATAATGAATAACTATATTTACATCATAAAACATGTAAGTAAAATACATCACAATTCTACAAGTAAGTCAAATTTTAAGTCTCTATGTTTTATAAAATAATTTTTTGCCATTACAATGATAAAATTGTCTGAGATACTTGCGTACTGGTTGACTGATTCTGTGACACTCAAATATTAACATTGTACACTCAAACAAATCATTTCACTCCAGTTATAATAAATTATAAAATATAACATATTAAATCTGATTCTAATTTGTAAAACAAGTAACAAATTTTCCGATTAGTTTTTCAAATAACAAAAAAAAATCAAGTTTTTACATTATATAAGTAAACTAACTAAAACTTTAATTATAAAAAAAGCTAACCTAATATATACTAACTTAATAATGTCATTGGCTGTTAAAACATACAGCAATACTAAAACATTAATTTGTTTCAAAATGTTCTACAAATAAAAAATAATCTGCCCTAGCAATGTATAATGAATGAAGTCTATAGATAAAATTTTTTAACTAACTTATAACTATTTTTTGTAAATATCCTTTGATCTGTTCTTAAAAAGTAAACTACTTTTACAATTTAGATCACAATAACTTTAAAAACTTTCTTAACTATTAAATTCACTTTAACTTTAGGGTCAACCTTCTGATATAGTACTACTACAGCTACTGTGATGTTTGATAATAATTTTTGTAATATATAACTTAGATTCCCATAACTTCAAAAATGGCTTTAGAAAGGTTTGTTTTCAAATAAAAGATACGTATACAGAATCATTAACTAAAGTTTTGTGTTTTTATAAGCCAATGAAAATTTTTACTTTTGGTTTTGAGAAAAATAAAAAAGTATTTACTTGTTGAAGACTAGCTTACGTTTAATTTTTAGTATTTTAAAATTTTACAAAAATCTAAAGAACTCAATTAGTTTAATTTTAACTATGTTAAACTTTTTATAAACTCATAAGAATTGAAAAATATCTCAAAATTAAACTTTAACAAAATTTTATCAGGAAAATATTTATTGCCATATCATAAAATTAGTACAAAATTTAAAATTCTAGAGTTTTCTTATTGTTTTAATCTAACAAACAAGTATTCTAAATTTATTTTGAAAACCTTAAAATAGTTTAAGAATGCTTTAACTATATCGAGTTTTTCTAAAATATCTAAACTATCCGAGTTACCTGTGTACCACCTACATATATAGTTTTTATTTAAAAAATCATAAAACTGTCTTAAACTGGTTTGCAACTAATTAGATGCAAAAAAGATAACCAGATTCTGTCTAAAAAATAAATTAAATGTAATCAATACTAGGCTTTTTACATAAGATTGATTACTAGGAAGTTTTATAAAAAAACTTAATGAGAAACGAGATACTTTAATTAAAACAAAATAAAGTTAAGTAGTTAAGTATAACTTGAGATTATATAAAAAAACTGTAATTCAGCATGAGATAGCCTAGGATATATCAAAGTTTTTAAGTTTGAGTAGAGTAAGTTAAAATTAAAGCAATGAATTTTTGCTTCACACATAATTGACCAAAAAGTTATAACTTCAATGTCTTAAAACTAATACAGCATAAAGTTTAAAACCTAATAACATCGAAGTATTTTATATTCTTCTTCTGACTTAAGTTATTTTTTAATAACGGAATGAAAATAATATAATTATAGTAACTTTTAGAACAGCAAAATTAAAAAGTTATTAACAAACAGCAAGTAAAATAGTATTTGAGTCAATTTAATTCAACTACAATATACTAAGAAACATATTCTTTAAAAGTTTAAACTTATCAACACTAGTTGTTTAAATGACTATAGTTACAATAACTATAGCAGTTAAAATGAACTGTGCCACAAACATAGTTTTGATTTTTGTTATACTTTAAAATAGAATAAAACAAATGAACACGTAGATACTAATACTCAATTAAAAAACTATAATTTTAAAATACTTATTTAGACAAGATACTCAGGTGAAATTTAGTTACAAAACAATTTAATTTACTTATCATAACAAGCAAGATAATTTTAGTTTTAATTTGTTTTGTAAGATTACTTTTTGTTTATCACACTAATTGGCTACAATAGATCTTATTGAAATAACATAATACTAATTTGTTACAATTTATTGGACACATACGTTCATAACCTAAAATATATTTTTATTGTCTAAGCTAACAATCAATGAAATTAAAAATATATTACTAAGTTTGCACAACATTTAAGTAAGCTTATTAACTTGTTACTCAAGTTTTCAATTGAAATACTACCACAGTAAAAATTTTAAACTATGGTAAATAAGAACATTTAATTGTTTCTCGAAGTCTATAGAAAAACATAAAGAAACAGTTTAATTCACTAACCATAAAAAGCAATAAAAATTTTAGTTTGTTTTTCTAAGATTACTTATTATTTAGCAATACTAGTAAGCTACATATAAATTTTAATGAAACGAAATAACAATCCATAGGAGACAAATGTTCATAAACTAAAATATATTTTTATTGTCCTAACCTAACAATCAAAGAATATAAAAACATAATTAAATTTTACACAACATTTAAGTAAGCTCGATAACTTGGTGCTAAAGTTTTTTTATTTTACTACTAAGACAGTTAAAGTTTTAGACTACGGTGAAGAAAAACACTTAATTAATTTCTAGAGGTTTATTAAACAACAAAAAGAAACTGAAGATCAAAAATGTAGCACTATGGAGTTGGTGCTTTGATAGTTTAAAGCAAAAATAACAAATTAGTACTATAGATAAAACATGTACAAAAATAATTAACAAAATTTATTCAAAACAAACATTTTCAATTTTGTGTATTAAATTTAGTTTTTTTATTTAAACTTGTTAGTAACATGAAATTGAAAAAGTATATTTAAAATAGTTAGTTAGAAAAAGTCTTAGATAACATTTACTAAAACTTTCACTTAATTAGTTTGCTCAACTCCACACAAGAATAACCATGTATTATTTTTTCAGATTCATTATAATAAGTATCAGACCAACTGTTGGTATTTATATTGTATATATAATAGCGGCTATCAAAAGTTAAAATAATGCTGTTATCGTAAGAGTGAGTACAAAATAAATTAATTGGCCATGGTATTTCGGAATTACTCGCAATAAAAGTAAACTTTTGTGATATCGAATCATAGACTTCAGATGTTTTAATTGAGTTATGTCTGAGATCAATTCCACTAATAACAAATAATTTGTTTCCTTTTGTAACAATACCTGGACAACGCCTAGCAACTTGCATATCTGAAAGAAACGACCATTTGTCGAGGTGATGGTCATATGACTCAACAGTTTTAAAATTTTTACAAGAATTATTATAACCTCCCACGACAACGCATTGACCATTGAAAACTGCACAAGATGATCGATATCTTTTAACATTCATATTTGATATTTTCACCCAATTATTTTTAAATGGTTCATAAACCCAGTTATTGTAGCTAGAATCTCCGAACAAGTAAATTTTGTTCATAAAAGAACAAAAACAAACAAAACAGGTGTCTATATCTGGTAGAGGAGTTGTTAAAGTCCATGTATTTGATTTTCTACAGTAAAATTCAACAGCGTTTAGATTTTCTCCTTTACAATCTATCCCACCGAAACAATAAACTTTTGAACCAATTACAGCAGCTTTGCAGTAATTTCTTTGAACTAACATTTTACTTGTTTTGATAAATTTCGTGGGCTTCGGTTTGTCAAATTCGTATTCTGTACTAGTTTGTATTAAATCATCGTTCCTTAAACTATTAAAAAGCTTTCCTCCGATAAAAATTACTTTTTTTGTTTCAAATTCACAACCGTAAAAGCGATTTTGAAACTGTAAACTTGCTGATTTGTCTTTAAAATTAGTTTTATTTTTGATGGCGTTATCAATGATACTGCTACACTCAAGACAGTCTTTGCAAAGCTTATTGCTTTTTATGATTTCTGTCATTATTTCAATGGTCAGCAAAGGTAACCTTATTAACTTTAGAAAAGTTTTCATGTGTTTACATCTTTCATTTCTATTGTAATTTATCCAATCGACTGCTGCATAAAAAAGTTCCAACTCTGAACTTATTTGCAGTTCTTCACAAGACAGTATATCAAATAAATCTTCATATTTAAGTTTGTAAAGTGTTGAAGTATCTTCATTTAAGATATACTGCTGCAGTAAAAAATTGCACAAACATTTTTTCAAACTGTTTAATTTATATACTTTTGTAAGCTTGTAGTAGAAAAAGTAGTTTTTCATATTTAGTTTGTCATATATATGTTGACTTATTACGTTCTTTGCCTTTTCACATCCTAAATGACTTGCTGCTTCCAAAAGTGTAGTTATGTTTTCTTTTTTTATCTTAACTTCACCTATAAAATAATTTTAAAAGTTGTTACATCATAACAGTAGAAAAAAACTACTTAAAAATTTAAGGAAAATATTGAAATATACATTTAAAACTTATTTCATAACTCACTGTCAATTGCTATTTTCTGTAAAGTTTTAAAACTAGCTTTAGATATATTAGTAAGAGTGAAAACATTTTTATTTCTAACAAAATGTTTTAAATTACTCTTTTTTCTAATGTAACTAAAACTACAAATAAGCTTATCTAAGCTAAAACTAGTTTTATAAGTTTCCGAATCAAGTTTAAGTAGAACAAAGTTCTCTTCTGGCTTCTGTGATACTGTTGTCCTGTCTTCTTTGGTATTAATTTTTTCATTAATTTCAGCATTATTTTTGTTGATAATATACTTGTTCGCCATGGTATTAAGCTTTAATTTACCTCGTTTTCTTATAAATTGATTTCTTATTCTAAAATACTATAAGTACCTGAAAAAAATAAATTGCTGATACAAAATACAAAACTGATTAAAGTAAATATGTTTATTAACAAACTAGAAATAACAGATAGAGTAGATTTTAAGAACATCAACCAAATATCATAACAGTTTTATATATATATATATATATATGCAAATGTATAAAATTGAAAACACTAATTTAAAAATAATTTTAACTTCATAAATATTTTAAACCACTTCATTTATAATCATAAAAGACAGCAGTATTTATTGCAAAGAGATAAAATTTACATATTTTGTAAATGATTAAAAATAGCATGGTTTTTGAGAAGAAATTATTAAATATTACCAAGTATAGAAAATATCCTGAAAGCCAAAGTTGGCCTTAATAATCATACATATTTGTAAAACTTTAAGTTTCCTAATAAGCATTGTATGGTATGGATATTGGTAAACTTAATTTATTGGTGCTACTCAACAAAAGTACTTTAAAACTATCTAGTTTAAACTAAAATAATATTTCAAAAACTTTAAAACAATTAACTATTTTTAAAACAATAATTTTTATATTAAAAATAAAAACACACTGGTAAGTTTTCATGGAACTATAACTATACAGTATTTGTCTAATTCTAAATTTATTATCAACAACAATCACAACAATAAATGTAACTAAAAAGAGTTATTAAATATTTTGCTTGATTGCATAAATCCAAATATGGTCATTTTGTTTACTAAAACTACATATTCAATCTTTTAAACATGGTATGCAAGTTAAAGCAGCAGGTTCATTTTAACCTGCATGTAAAGCAATATGTTTAATAAGTTTCTAGTCTATTTCAGCTAGTGTATAATAATAAACACTTAAACATACTTATTTTTATAACTTTTATCTATCTTATTAATTAAGTTAAAAATTTTCAGACAAAATACTAGTTAAAATATATCAACTTCGCATTTAATAAATGCCAATAAGTTAAACAAATTTAGTTGATAAACCTCGACTATTAAACTGAAATTTCTTGACTTTATATCTCCATGTAAAGTGTCAACCAAAGTTTAAAGAGAAAAAGTCAGCATATCTAAAAGTAGATTTAGAAAATTTATAACATAACCTGATGTACAAAAACTTCAAACAAGCTTTAGTTTATTAAAAAGCCAGTAATTCATTTACTTATATTTTATCTTAGTAAAAGAGATTTTTTGTTCATGTTAATTTAGTATAAACATAGCATGAAAATAATTTAACTTTACAAAATTTACAAAATTATTACATAGTGACCCTTAAATTTTTTTTTAAACTTATCACAATTCTTAGTTTTAAAAACAGAATACAAAGTGATATGAAATTTTACCTTTAATCTTTCTTTTTGCACAACTTTGTTTCTATTGGATTTCATAAATTTTACCAAATTATTCATAAAATATTGAATGTAGTAATTAGCAAAAATAACTTAATCTTACTTTCGTTAGGTATAAACAAAGTACAAAATATAAAAAACAATAATAGAATGAATTTAAACAAATTTTCTAAAACTCATAAATGAGTAGAATAAACTGTTTTTTTTCCTTATATTAGTTTTATCAGTTTTTTAGTATAAAATTATCATACTTATATAAAGTACAATGGTTCAATACTTAAAAAAATAAATCAAGTAATTTCATATACAACTTTCTGATTTTGGATAATATTTCAATATTTTTTATTTACAAGTAACTTTAAATACTTTTAATACTTTTTTTCTAACTGGATGTTATTTAAAATTGGCTTATTAGTATTCAATTAAAAGTATATAGAAATTAAGTTCTATGCTAAATTTTATTGCTTACTGTCATTCCTTTAACCTAATATTGTATATACTTTAGTTTAAAACCAAGTAAAGGAGAATTATATTATAAAAAGGAAAGATAAAGCAAAAACTAAAAATTAAAAAAAAACAATAGGTAGATGATTTCCAATTGGACTTTTCATACTTGAACTTTTTATATCAAAGCTAATGTAATGATAACCTTTAATGTCATGATAACTACATTCTACTTTGTGTGTATAAATATTATGTAAAAGTAATACCACAAAAATCATTAGTTTATCTGCATAGTTATGCTTTTACAAGTTTTGCTTTAGTTCATTAAAAAAAAAGTGTATACTAAGAAATTTTGATATATAACCTGTATGGATTGTAGGCTAGTTATAAAAAAACTTATTTGTATAAAGTTTATATAAAGAACAGGTTCAAACACTAACAAGCTTAAAAAAAAAATCTGAAACTTTAGGTACTACTTTAAAATGGTAAAAACTTTTAAACATAAATCAAATCTATAAGGAATATACTTTAAGAGTGTTCAAACTTTATTGAAAATTATCTACTTATAATTTAAAACAAAAATCACGATATAGAAATATAATTGTTTGAAAAGCACTTTTAAATATAGATATAAGTATAATTAGATTCTAGAACTACATTTAGCCTTATTAGTCATACATATTTGTAAAATTTTAAGCTGCCTAATTAGCATTGTGTGGTACGGATGTTGGTAAACTTAATTTATTGGTACTAATTAACAAAAATACTTTAAAACTATCTAGTTGAAACTAAAATAGTATTTAAAAAACTCTAAAACAACTTAGAGTTTGTCAAACAACAGTTTTTATATTTTAACCAAAAAACACACTAGTAGATTTTCATGCAGTTATAACTATACCATATTTGTCTAATTCTCAGTATTTAAGGCTTATCAACAACAATCACAACAATGAGTATAACTAAAGAGAATTATTCAATATTATGCTTGATTGCACGAATCCAAACATGGTCATTTAGTGTACTTAAACTACATATTTAATCTTCTAAATATGAAATGAAAGTTAAAGCAGCAGGTTCATTACAACCTAAACTTAAAACAATCTTTTTAATAAGTTTCAAATTATTTTCAACTAACATTTAATTATAAACACTAAAAACAGTTTATTTTTATAACTGTTATCTATCTTATTGGTTAAGTTTAAAAAGTTTAAGACAAAAATACCAATTAAAATAAATTAACTTCACATTTAATAAATTCCACAAAATTATATAATTTAAGTTGATAAACCTTGACTTTTTAACTCCATGTAAAGTGTCAACCAGAGATGTTAAAATGCTAAAAGTTACTATGGTAATTCAGCAATGAAGTGTTTTATTTTTGGTTTGTTTTAAGTTAGTAATTTCACGCTTGAGTAAACAAAGCAGAGCTTTTTAACATGTCTGGTGTCAACCATAGTTTAAAGAGAAAAAGTCAGCATAACTAAAATTAGATTTAGAAAATTTATAATATAACCAGATGCACAATACTTCAATTAAGCTTGAGTGTATTAAAGTAAGCTAGTAATTCATTTACTTATATTTTCACTGAGTGAAAGATTTTGTTTTGTTAACAAGCACAACAAGAAAATAACTACACTTTAAAAAAAAAAATTAAAAAAATTTAAATAGCGACCTTTTAAAAATTTTCAAACACTTATCATAATTTTCAGTTATAGAACCAGAATACAAAATATAATAAAAAAATTTATTTAATTTGATTTTTTGCACTACCTTTTTTTCTCTTTGATTTCTTAAGTTTTACAAAGTTATTCATAAATATTGAATGTAGTTATTAGCAAAAAATTACTTAAACTAACATTGGTTAGGTATAAAAAAAGTACAAAAACTAAAAAACAATAATAAAATAAAGTAAAAAAACTTTTTTAAAAACATAAATGTGTAGAATAAACTGTTTATTTTTATCTTATTTTGCTTTTATCAACTACATTTTAAAATAATCTTATCAAATTTACTTGAAGTATAATGGTTCAATACTTAAGAAAATAAATCAAGTAACTCATGTACAATTTTATGATTTCAGATAACATTTCAATACTTTAAATTTTTAAGTAATTATAAATACTTTAATTACTTTTAATTAGTTTTCTAACTGGGTATTATCTAAATTTAGTTTGTTAGTATTCAACTAAAAGTTTTTTAAAGTTAAATTCTATGCTGATATTTATTGTTTAATATTATTTACTTTACCTAATATTCTAGATACATTAGTTTAAAACCAAGTAAAGGAGAATTACACAATTAAAATTAAAAATAAAGCAAGAACTGTAAATAAAACAAACAATAGGTAGGTGATTTAAATTGGACTTAACATATTTAAACTTCTTATATCAAAGCTAATGTCATGATTACCTTAAATGTCATGATAACTACATTCTACATTTGTGTAGAAAATATTTTGTAAAAGTAATTCCAAAAAAATAATTTGTTTATCTGCATAGTTATGTTTTTACAAATTTTGTTTTACTTCTTTTACAAAAAAATTGTTTACTAAGATATTTTGATAGATAATCAATATGGACTGTAGGTAAGTTGAATTAAGACTTATTTATATAAAAATATTATAAATAAGAGATTTAAACACTAAAAAATACAAAAAACTTAAACTTAAGTTACTACTTTAAATTGAAAAGAAAAATTAATATGAGTCAAATCTATAAGGAGTATATTTTAAGAATGTATAAACTTTATTGAAAATTATCTCCAAATTTAAAATAAAAATCACTATATAGAAATAAAATTGTTTAAAAAGTACTTTACAATAAAATAAAATTATCATTAAATTCTAAAACTACAATGTTACTGAAATTTATTCACACACTCTTTATGGCTAGTTTTAATCTAATTTGTCAACATTAGAATAAGAAAACTTGCTTTCTGGTTGAATGATTTTGTATTACGAAAATGGACAAATGATTAAAATGTTCAAAATTTATTAGACAAAATTAAACACCACTGTTTGTTTAATCTTTGATTTGAATTCTACTGCTTGATACTAATATATTAATTTTAAAAATTAAAAAAACTTTGGTGCATCCTGAAAATTTGTTCACATCTGTATAATAAATTAATATATTTAACTACTTCCAATTTGAATCAATAAAATACTTATAAAAAATAACATTACAATCATCAATATATTTTACATATACTAGCTGAACTACATGTTAGCAGCAGCAAAGTGTTCTTAAATTATTTTCTACTCCAAATCAGTATACATATAGCTGAACATAGATTAAATAATAAATTATCAGACTCATTTTAACCTAACTGTAACTTTCTTCTAAATAATTCAGTATTTGACTAAATAAAACAACCAGTGAAACTGATAGTCAATTACAAAAATTTAGAAAATTTGTAATTTTAAAACTTTTCTAATTTTATGGTGGTTAAAATTTTTAAGAATGTTAAATCAAATAAAGAGTCATAAATCCAAGTAAATAAACTTTCACCGAATACTTAAAAAAACATATTAGATAAAATTGATTGAACAATACAAAAACAGTCTAACCTAAAAAAATTCGTTATTACTAAATTTTATCTAAAAACAACTAAAATTATTCAATTAAATCATTAGAGTTCGTTGAAAACTTTTACCCAATAACAGACAAATAAATGAACTTAATAATACTATTTTGTAAAGTAATTAAAAAAAGTGAAATTCAAACCTTGGGTAAAAATAATTTAAGATTAATTATTTAATGTCAGTATGAGATCATTTAACGGGCAGAACTATTTTATTTGTTTAGTTTGTTTTTACTGAATGATTAAAAAGATCTGTAGAACTTTTAAATCACTAGAGTTGGGTGCACGACAATTAAAATTCCAACAATTCAAATTCTTAAAAAAAAATTCTTCGGACCTTAACTAAATGAGTAGTATATATTTATTTTAATTAAAATATTTTAATAGGTATTTTTAATATCTACAGACTATTTTTATAACTGAAATGTTTTAAGTAGTTTTAGAGAAAATACTCTTTTTTACGTAATAAATATGAAAGCACAACTAAAGGACATTTAAATTAATAAATAAAGTAAATATAAAACAACGAAAATAAGTTAATTGTATTTAGTTTTTTTAATACCATTTGCTTCATACCATTAAGCAATTAAATTTTAATTTATTAATGAATTGTTTATTTTTTTAACTTTGTTTCATTTTTTTTGTTGTGTTTGTTTTTTGTTGAATATAAATGTTTTTTTTTTCTTTTTGTTTACAAGAACCTTTTTTTACAACAACATATTATAATTGTTTAGACTTTACAAACAAAGTACCACTTGACTGAAAAAACTTTACAATGAAATAGTTTCTAATTATTTCCCTTGTATAATAATTAGCTGTGAAAAAAATTTGACTTCACAAGTATGTGACACAACTTTATAGTTATTTAACAATCATAACAATTTTAATCTAATAATAAATTTAAAATTATTATTGAGTAAGAAAACCTATCGTTAATAAAATATGCGATTAAAATGTCTAAAATTGACCTACTTAAGTGTTATGTAGTTTTTTCAAGTACGCTTAAGTTTTTTATTATGTTGCGTAAATACCAAATCAGATCGCATTTATCTAAATATAACTTTTATAAAAACATTTTAACAAATGTTTCATTTTTGAAACATTAATTGAAATCAAGTTTAGACTTGAAAAAACTAAAATCTCTCTTCACTTATAATTTAGAAAATTGATATAGTTTGTAATGATTTTATTTTACAATTATATAAATTTTTCTTAATGTTTCAATTTGTGGTAAAAGTTTTTTGACGTTACAAAAAGACTATAACATTTTTTATTTAATTTAATTAGTAAATAAACAAAATGAAATGTGTTACTTTGTAATGGTATTTATTGTTAAAGATATATAAGATAAAAAAATATAAATTAGCTACTTAGTTGTTTTAAAATAAAGCTCGTTCATTAGTGTAAACTTTAAAAAGTGTGCTAATAATTTTTTCAAACTTATGGTAACACTTAATGTTCTTTTTTCAAGTCATATTATTACTTAAAAACCCTATTAAAAATATAAAATGATAAAAAAAAATATTTTTAGCACAAAATAAAAATGTTACAACGATAAAAAACTTTATGATATACAACATATTTACAATACGAGCAAGTAACATGCAGTAATTAAATAAAACACATTTTTTTGGAATTTTTGTTTTGATTTATAAGTCTTGTATTTATTTTGTGTACATTAAATTTTCGATCAATAAAATATTTGTTTTGTGAATACTAAAATTTATATTTTTTACACTTAAACTTTTGTTTAACATTAGTGATTACTCAGTACATGTAACAAATTTTTATTCAGTACATGTAACAAACATTCATGCACTATCATAAAACAATAAATATACAAACTATATTTAGTATCCATTCAGCTTAAAAGTTTATATCAATAAATGTCTACCTTATCTGTTATACATAAATATAACAGTTTTATTATTAACAAAACGCTATGATGAAAACACCTAATGGAAAAAAATCGTTGTATTTCTGCTTTCATACATAAACATGTTTTTATAAATGTATAAAATTGTACTAAAGTAGCAATACACCTTAATTAACTTAAGAACACAACAATCTATACAGTTTATTTAAAAACGAGTTGATGTTGATTTAGTTCAATAAATTACCATCAGTTTAGATGGTTACAAATTTGTATATTGTCATTCAAATTATTATTATTTACTGACTTAAACTTAAATACAACAAATAAAAGCTACAGTTTGTATTTATCATTGTATGACGTATTTTGTAATACTTAATTTTTTTTTGTTTCACTAATTGTAAGATTAACTATTTTATGTATTTAGAGAAAAACTGTAAGTATAAAATAAGTTCATTATATTTGTGGTCTGTAAATAAATCTGGTGTTAAGTATAAAAGCAATATTAGAACACATTCGACATATTATAACAATACGTGTCAAACAAAAAATTATTTTACTCTGTCTTTAGTATTTTATGAACTAAGTTAAACTACTTAAGTATTTATATTAAAAAAAAGGCATTTTTTTATTCTTCTCAATTTAATCATCTATATTAAACTAATTAAAAACTTCGAGAACAAAAAAATTAAAAAAATTTAAAATAAAAGCCTGATTTTTTTTAATCTCAATTTAACTTTGACTAAATTAAGTTACAATTAAATTGAAAATTTTTACTAAATCCAATTTCAAGCACAATGTAGATCAAAATGTAACAAAAGGTACTTAAATCAATAATAGCATAACTAAAATCTAGACATAATGATTTTAAAAAGTTAGAGTTAACCTTTAGATAATTATACAAACGAATAACATTTCTTAATAACTTTTCAACAGAAAAAAAAATATCTAACACACTTTCAATGAAAACAAGTAAAATTAAGCTTGGATGAAATAAAAAATATTTTAAGATAAAATGTTGCACTTTTACGAATTTAAAAAATGATCATTTATTATACGCTCTCAACTAAAATTTAAAAAAAAAAGAAACTTAGTTTAGGAAAACTAATTTAAATGTTTTTGTGAACTTAAAACTATAAACTTAATTGAACATTTCTAAGTGTATCAAAAACTTTTTGTTTGAACTCACTTATTTATGAAATAGGACAAAATTTAATATTTATTTGAATATTTGATCCTGGGTTTCTTTAGAATTTGTTTTAAAAAACGTATTCAATTATTTAAAACATCAACATTTTTTTAAACTAAAACATCTAGACAAAATTTCTAAAAAAAAATTTCGGTCAGATTTTTCTAAACTTAATATGGTAATAAACTAAATTGATTAATTTACGTTTTATTTTATTACTAACATTTCAAACAAATTTTTAATAAGACAAAATTAAAACATCGAGCATAAACAAATTTACAGTATGAGATACTTCAGAAACTTTAATTTATGTATATTTTAATTGAATAAAATTTTAAACATTTTTTATAGTTGCTACAAGAGTAACAGAATGTCTAATGAAAAATTATGATAAGTTTTCTAATTGTATGTAAGTTCATTCACTTCAAAAATATGAAGTATTTTGTAATCCTATTAGTTTACAAACCCATATAATAAAAATTATTAGTTATTAGAAGCTTAGTTTTCTAATATTTATTACATACAAATAACTATTATATTTTTTTGCATAAATTAAAAAAAGTTTTATTAATAATACTTTTTATATTGATACCGTTGTTTACATAACGACTAAAAAACGCTCAAATGGTTAATTTGTATTGTTATTAATTGTAGTAAAATATATAGTAAGAATAAAAAACATTGTATATTTCGTATACAAAAAAATAAAGGTAAAAAAGTAAGAGGAAAATATCACCGCAATACCTTTTTTCTTAAATAATTATATATGCCAAATGTATAAAATTAAATTAACTATACATTTATTAAGCCATTTTTATTAAATAAGCGACAATTAATTTAATTAAAACAAAATACCTTCCTTGATTTTTCTATTACTGAACAAAGTTACTATCGAAAGAATGTAATTTTAAGGACACACTAAATTTTTATGAGCATTCTATAATATTTAGTGAACATTGTAATTATTTTCGATCAGTAAAAACTTTTTGTTGTTACTCTTTATTTAACAAGTTTTGAAAAATAAAATTGTTTTGCAAAGAAAAGTCTGATTGTTTTTTTAACAATCACTAAAATTATTTATATTAATTTAATTAAAAAAAAAAACTAATATAATTGTAAGTCATAACAGTTTCTCTAGAAGTTTAGACCTTTTATATTTGTTTTCAAAAAAAACTTATGATACAATTAACTTTAATTTAAATAAAAAACTTTAGTAAACAATAAACTATAAACGGCTTAGTAGACTGATAAAAATTTAAATCTAACTCTAATAGTTTAATGCAATTAGACATAAAGTTAAATAAAAACTCTATTTTAAAACAATACGAAAAATCACATACAGTAAATACAGTTCTAGATAAGAACTTTTTCAATAGATATTTCCCTTAGGTACACAAAAAAAAAAAAAAAATTTAAAGAAATTTAACTTGATTAATATTAATGTTAAATGGTATAGCTTTTTTGATTTAGTGAATAAAGTCGGGTCATGGTTTTTGCTTGTACTTTACATTTTTCTGTTATAAATAACCCTTATAATCCATTTTAAATGCCCTGAATCTAAAATATGTTGCGGTAATGAGGCAACTAAATGAATATAGACAATTACTAGTAACTGATAAGACTAAAAGAATTGTTCTAAAAGCATAAATTTATTTTAAAAACAAATTGTATCAAAAATTACTTTCTGTCACCTTTACAGGCAACTACAAACTATAAGGTATGCTATTTGAAATCTTTGTGCAATTATATTTTTAGATGTAAAACAAATGTAAACGATTGTTTGTTGCTGTTAGTTATTTCCGTAACTTTGAAGTTATTTTTTTTAATTTTAAAGTTTAATGAAATAAATTATTTGAACTTTAGGTAATATAAAAGCTTAAAAGTATATTGAGAAAGTTATATTCATTTTTTAGTTTAACAATAAACGTTTTAATTTCAAACGTGCTTAGAACTATACTTTTTAGGTTTCAATAATTAAAATCATTATTTAAAAAAAAAAAAACGCTAAATTTTGTGTATAAAATAAGTACTTCGTGAGCTTTTTACTTTGTTTTAAAACTTAATAAGAAAACATAGAGTTGATTCTGTTTATAATATTAAACATCATATATAATATTTTATAAATGTGTCGACAAGTACTTTATAAACCATTTAATAAATATCATTTTAAAGTATGAAAAAAAAAATTCCTAAATTTTAACTGAAATAACAATCATATAAACACAGCTAAAACAATATCTACAAAAATACAAGAAATTATCAAGATACAAAATCAAGACAGAAATGTATCAAGTAACTGAAAAACATACTTTAAATTAGTATACTCATATTATATATAGTATGCTCTACCCATAAAAATTAATTTCAATTTAGTTAATATTATAATGTAAGTAGAGCACAAAAATATAGTTTCAATTTAGTAATATAAATAATCATTTAAGGGTGTCAAAACTTTGTTAAAACTTAAGATTGTTTATAATTATGTAATTCTTATTTCTAATTCTTATTTGTTTAATTAATATTTCTAACTCTTGCTGTCTAATTTATTTTCTTAATCGAAATGTCTTTGATAATCAAAATAACAAATGTTTTTTTTTGATTTAAACGCTTAGAATAAAAAGCTAATTACAACTCCTAAATTACAATTTTTATTTAAAGATTTTAGGATATACAACAATTAAAATTTCATAACATTTTTATGTTTAAAAAAGGTAGTTGTTTAGCTATAAACATTTGTATTTTTAGAAATATTGGTAGTCTAAAGAAACCATTGATATAAGTAATGTATATCAATAAAGACAAATATAAACTCTTAAGCAAAAAAAAATCATAATTTTAATAGTTACAAGTAAAGAACTTTGGAGTTTTTTCACTTCTCTGTTTAGTTAATTTTGTAATTATAAGTTAGTTTTTGATATATTGTTGATTTCCTTGAGTTGTTCTTTATTTATCTATACTACTGTAAAAAATTAACATATTATGATTATTAAGCTAAAAATTTGAAATTTATTTTATTTTATTCCTTTCTTTATAGTTGGATGTTTAATTTTAAGATAGTCGTTACAACACCAAAGTTTAAATGAATAACATACAGTATACCAGATTATATTAATTCAGATGCGATAGCGTTTCTTGTCGTATAAAGTAAAAATATAAAAATAAGAAGTTAGCAAAAAGTATTCAATAAACCTTTTTAATATAGGTAACTTATCGAAATGTGAGTTAAAAATCACATTTTTTCTTTTAATTTCGTCACCAAACTAATTCTAAAAACTTTAAAAAAATTTTATGAAATTTGAATTGTAATTTGAATTACAATTGATAATTTTTAAACTGTTTTAGTTATCAGTTATTAATACTTAATCAAACAAAACATTGAAAGTAATTGGTGTTTCATTTTTATTAATTTAAGGATAGTACCATGTAAACAAGTGATTAAATTTATTCACTTTTTTTTAATAACAAAAAAGGGAGCATAATTTAATTTAACTTAGTATTTATCAGTATGTTGTCATCAAAATTAATTAATATTTATTTCGAATTATAAAAAAACAAAAAAAAATATTAGAATACATATAAGATATGAAAATAAAAGTTATCAAACGAAGTTAAGGGTCAGGAGTAAATAGTAAATACGTTAATTAAACTAAAAACAACTAGTAAAAACTGTTAATAAAAAAAAAACAGCATATATTTAGTTTAAAAAAAAGATAACGACCTAGGGTAAGGGTTTGGGGTAGCAATGATATTAAAAACATAAAAATAAAAAATAATAAAATAAAAATAAAATAAGATTAATCAGAAAAACAATCAACTCGTGCAAAAGTGTTATTGTGAAAGAGTGATCCTACGTGCAAAAGTTACCCATCTTGCACAAGTGTCCTTTGTGCATATTCTATTCCTTACCAATGATAATATATCTTAAGTATCAGTGACGTCATAAACTAAATACCACAAACTGTAGCTTTTACTTGGTATATTTTAGTTATAGTAAAACATGTTAACATTTAAAGCTTAATCAAACCAAATTTGTAATCACCATAACTGCTGGTAATATTAATAGCTGTTATTCTAACTGGTCATTTAATATTTTTTTTTTTACTTAAAGTATTGCTAGTTTAATATAATTTTTACTAGTTTTTATGCACAAAAAAACAGTAAAAGTTTATACATTTGGTGTGTATAAACATTTGTATCAAAAAAGTAATGCGATAATATATTCTCATTATTCTTTTATATAATTAATTGTTTTACGAAAAATAAAGTATTAGCGTAAAATTTAAACTGATACAGAATACATTTAATCGTTGAAATATGTCTAAAAATAAAAAAGTAACATATTAAACACAAAGGTACATAAATAAGTTTCAATTTATGTACAATTGTAAAACATTAAAAAGAAAGTTTTATAATTTTCTCAAAAAAAAATCAGTGCAATTTTTTTTATCCATTAAAGCTTTAAAACTTCTATACTTTCGTTAAAATACTTTTAAAATTAGTATAACATAACCCTAAAACTAATTATTTAAATGTGACTAAAATCAAGTTTATCGTAAAAATGTATATTAAAAAAGTTATAGAAATGTCATCGAATTCTTGTAATGTTGTAATTTTATAAAGTTCTTAGTTTGTAAAGCCTAAACCGGCTCTAAGTTAAAAAATTAAACAAAATTGTAACTGAGTTATTCAGTGTCAAAAATACATTTTGTTTTGGCAGCTAAGCATGTACAACTTAATTCTACAGACAATTTTAGAGTAAAAAAAGTCTAGCACAAGAAATAAACTTTATCAGAAAATAAATAATGTTATTACTAAAAGTTAACTTAAATCTAATTAAACTACTTTGTTTTTCGTATTTAAATCAGTTTATAAAGAAAACTTTTCTCTTAGTTTAAAAATTGAAGAGTAGTCACAAAAAGTTTTAGATATACTAAAATAATTACAGTTTTCACAAGAAAACTACATACACAAAATTTGCTATGCGCGAAAAGTTACAGTAGGTTAGTATATCGGTAGTAAATTATTTTTGTTAGAAACACTGTAATAGTTCTAAAACTTTTTTAAATAAAATTTCTTCAATTATTGACTAATAAAAACAAACCTAAAAATTGTAGTTTTTATTTGGTAAATATGTTTTAGTTATTTTTATATATTAGCTTCAATATTTTGGCACATCTATTTTATAACCATCGAAACTGACGTTGAAACTTTTAGCAAAAGTTAAATTGTTTAATTTTCTTTTTTTGTGTAAAAACCGTATTCAGATTTAACTTTTTTCGTGCATTTAAATAGATTTTAGAAGAATACCCTAAATACTTATGCTGGTATTAATAAATATAAATCGATAGGTGGTTGCAAGTATTTTCATAGTAAATGTTAAACAGAACTAAATTCATAAAGTCCTTTACTAGTTGTAGGAACCTTTACGATAAAAAAAGTGATTAGATTTTCATCTAAAAAACTTAGTTTCCAAAACTATTATTTATAGTCTATTTAAAATGCCCATATATTTCGGTTTAAATTTGCTTTATTTTGTTTGATTACTCTATATTTGGTTGTAAGATTATGTTGTAAGATCTATTGTAAGATTCTGCATTTAAAACTTTGTTACAAGATTTAAAAGTAGTTAGCTTGTTAATTACATTTTTTATAGTTTTGTTAGTATTATAATCAAATATAGATAAAGAAAGTGGTTGTATATGTAAAGTGGTTGAAAGTGGTTTTATATTTACAAATGTGTTTGTTTTCAAAAGCTATTTTACTCTTGACAAAATGTTAAATAATAACACAAAAATTTATTAAAGTATTATTTTATAATAGATTTTTTTACAATTATACGATTTGGTGTCGTCCCGAAATAATAACTACAAATGGCAGCTTTTTAAGGTAGATTAATTTGTTAGTAATTTTATTTTAATGTAAACAATGATAATTTGTATTTGTAACCATCTTAATTGATTAAACCATTAATGTATAATAAATGTAACCCAGTGCTAATTATATAAAATAAAGCTAAAAACAAAAAGTGCATAACTATAGTTAATATAATTCTAAATGTAATTTTATTATTAATAAACAGCAAAAATATCAATTGATTAAAAACCTAAGTAGTTTTAATAAAGTTGTTAGTTAAATGTATAATAAATGTAACGAAGTGCAAATCATATAAAAAAAGTTCAAAACAAAACTGCATAACTCTAGTAAATATAATTTTAAATGTAATTTTAAGACTTATAAATAGCAAAAATATCAATTGATTATAACTAAGTTGTTTTAACTAGGTTGTTAGTTTAATGTATAATAAATGTAACACAGTGCTAACTGTATAAAGTAAAATTAAAAACAAAAGTGCATAACTATAGTAAATATAGTTTGTAATGTAATTTTACGATTTTAGTTTATAAATAGGATGTTTTACAGTTTGTTTTTGCTTATTGTGTAATACTTTACTTGTTTAGTTGTTCTTGATAGTTCTTTAATTAAATAGTGTTTTTTTTATTTTTTTTGGCGTAAAGTATATTTTTAATTCTACATTTCATTTGGATTTGCATGTATAATAGTATATTGTAAATCTCTCATTTTTTTTTGTTTTTTAATTTATACTTTTTAAATACTCTAGAAGTATAGTTGTTTTCAAAAGTAAACATTTTACCTGCTTTTTAACAGGTTACTAAATGAACTTAAACAAAAAGGCAAATTGCATTTGTTTTAAATTAACGTTTTGCTGTAAATTATAAGATGGAGTTTTTAAAGAAACGAAAAACAATTTATTATAATTTTTAAACAACGCCTTGAAACATTTAAAAACTTCAAATAGTGTTGTACATACATCCAAAATATTTTCGTTAATTTTAACTTTGCTAATTAACTTACATCAAAAATTTAAAGATCTACTCTAAATTTAGAAGAGGTTATATTTTAAATGATATAGCAAAATTACTTTTATTTTTATAAATTTTTTAATTTTGTTTTGTAACATTTGTAAGTTTTGAAAAAGCTTTAAAAAAATGGTATGCATGTATAAATTAATTTAAGCAGGAAATAACTTAAACTAAATCAGTAGTACTTTAATTAATATTATTTATGTTGTTTTGATAACTTGAAACTATATTTACAATTCAAAATAGTTTAATGAATTACGTATTTTAAAAATAAAAACTGCAACTATTTTATTTTTCGTATAATTTCTTCAGTTTCTTGCTTCAACTAATTTAATCTTTCAAAAAATAAATAAAGCAAATTTGTTAAATATTTATTCTACTTTATATAATGTTTTGTTTAAAATTAACAGTTCACTATTTTTCTCAGAACGTTTATGCTAAATAGTTCTTTTTGTTAATTTTTTACATAATATTTTTTTTTAAACATATATTTAAAAATAAAATTTCATAAATATTGATGACAAACTTTATTACACTATAGTAGTAAATGGTAGTTTTTATTTTTAAAAACAATTTAACAGTCATTGATAAAACAGCTTATTAAAAATACTCTAGTTTGTAATCTCTTATCAAAGTTACATAATTAAAACTAAACAATTATTTTAATTTTCAATTAGTTTTAGTTTTATTGTTATATTATGTTGTACATTTTTAACTAACCATTTATTTATATATATATGTCACTTAATACAAAAAAAAAATTTTTTTTTGATAAATATTGGTAAACAAACCGTATATTTTATTGTACCTTTTCAAATTATAATATACTTAGTTAAATTTAAATTAATAACTTTGAAATAATTGTAAGGTTTAGAAGTGTTAAAAAACTATACTTGTAAACATAGTATTAAATTCAGATAAACAGACACTCAATATCTAATTTTGCCAATATAAGTTAAGGTTTGATCTAGGTATACAGCTATTTTGTAATAAGCTAATTTATTACTATCGATATAGATAGCTAAAAATCAACTCAAGTAGAAAAACTAATGATAACCAAAAAACTTATGATTTAAAAAAACAACTGAAGTAGTATTTTGTCGCTAAAGCATAACCGCTAAAGGCTCAAATAAAGAAAAATGTACATACTACTGTGCTTAAATATTGTTATTTCTGTTATTTTTAGTTAATTTGGGTTGATGAAAATTTTTTTAAGTTTTAAAAGTTTAAAAAAAAACTTTTTTTGTATTATTAAATTTATAAACATTCTCTACGATAGTTTACGTGAAAGTATAAAGTTCTTAAAAACAATTGTTTTTTTTTAAAGCTGTGCGTCAAATCAAAGAAAATAATTTACTTTTATGAAATAATTATTTTTAAAGATTTTCATCATCAGCTGTAATCTTGGTATCATCATTCGATTGTTTAGAAAAAAAATTAGAAAAAAGGAAAACTTATCCATTGGAACACTATGGGAACTTTATAATAAGCTTGACATATTATACTAGAATTTGACTATTACATTTGTTGATTAGTTCAGAAAAAAATCTAGTTTTGCTATATTGAGGTAAACCGAAAAATCATAAGTGAAGTTAAATAAAAAATATAAAAGAGTATTCACACAATCAGAGCATTAGTTTTATATTTGCTAACTTAAATCAAGTTCGGCAGTGACTTTTCATTAGCTGTAGATAAGTTATTATGTCATAAAGTTTAGAAAAATTAAAAATGTATACTTGTAAATTTAGTATCAAGTTCAGATAAACAGACACTTAATATTTAATTTTGGGAAACATAAGTTAAGGTTTAATCTAGGTATACAGCTATTTTGTAATCAACTATTTAGTTACTATCATTTAGATAGCTAAAAAACAACTCAAGTAGAAAAGCTAATAATCACCAAAACACTTTTGATTTAAAAAAACAAGTGAAATAGTAATTTGTCGCTAAAGCTTAACCGCTAAAAGCTCAAATAAAGAAAAATATACATACTATTGTGCTTAAATAATGTAATTTTTAGTTAATTTGGTTTGATGAAACTTTGAAAATTTTGAAATTAAAAAAAAAAAACATTTTTTTTTTCTTTTATGAAGTTTATGAAATTTATTTATGGTAATTTACCTGTAAATATAAAATTATAAAAAAATAATTGTTTTTTTTTTATAAGCTGTGCATCAGATCAAAGAAAATTATTTACTTATATTAAATAAAATTATTTTAAAGTTATATAATCATCCGATTGTTTAAAAAAAAAAAAGTTAAAAAAAAGGAAAGTTTTTTCATTGGAAAATTATGGGAACTTTGTAACCAGCATGACAATAGAAGATTAGTTGATTAGCTTTATATTAATTTAGAAAAAAATGATTCTAGTATTGCTTTATTTATGTCAACCAAATAATCATAAGTGAACTTAAACAAAAAATTTAAAAAAGTATTCATATCAACAGAGAGTTTGTTTGCTATTTGTTAACCTAAATCAACTTCGGCAGTTACTTTTCATTAGCAGTAGATAACTTATTATATCATTGTTTTATCATACACTACAAAAGTCAAGAATAAAAGAACATTATATTATTACAAAATTAAAACATATATACCATTAAATGAAATCGAAGTTTGTGTTTTTGGCTACAATTCATCTAAAAACGTATTGTATGCATCTTTTATCTATTTTCGTGCTAATTTGTTGATACTACGTTAAAAAAATGACATATTTTAATCTGTTTTAATTATTATTTTTATCTTAATAAAAAAAATATCAGTTGTTTTGTCAATAAAAATTTAAGTACATTTAAATAACAAGATTAACAATGTATTTACAGAACATTGTTTTGTTATTTAACAATTTCAATTAATTTAAGCAATTTCTTTATAATCGAAGTGTATGAAATTACAAATGTCAAACTCGTAGATGGCTATAAACTTTAATAAAATTCTAAAACTAATGTAAACCTGGAAAAGTAAATATATATATGAACCAACTATGTTAAAAGTATTTCATTGGAAGTACGAAGTACTTTATAGTTGGTTTACGGCAAAGTAGTTTTATTCACATCAACAGGAACATTTCGTTATCTTCTATAACTAACCAGTTAGGTGTATAAGTTTAATTGTTTTGTATTTATATATCGTAAATTCTTATATAATTATGTTTTTGTTGTAAAATGTTACGCGTATGTTAAACTAACTGTTTTTTTAAGTAAAATAGCGGTAAATTTTATAAAATTATACAATATACAATAAATTAATTAAATCTTATGTATCAAACATTTAGTTTAACATTTACATTCAAAACTTATTATATAGAAAGTTAAAACTTAAATACTTTGATCGTTTAATAGTTTAGTAGTCAGGAAAAATTAAATTTTAATAAGTTGTTACCAAATTTGAATGTTTGTAGATTACATTATTAAACATTAGATATTGTACTACATTGTAAGCAATTCATTATGTTGTTTAAACTGGTAAAAATAATCTATTTTTAATTGTTTACAGTCTAGTTTACTCAAAAAAGTTAGAAAAAAAAGAGTTATCTGCAGTTTTACTTTTTTTTCTTATACTTTTTTTTCCAGACTATGTTTAAAAGACTTCGTCTGTTTCTAATCTGTAAAATTAATAGTTTAACTTTAATAATTAACTCCTTAAAACTACACATTAAACGTTTAAGGCTTAAGATATTCTTACTGTTCTAAGAACTTGTACAAATTAGTTTTATAAAGATCTTTTTAGCTAATATAAAAAAATAACTACATTTAAGAGAAATCTCAAAAAATTTTTGCTAATTTCATACAATGGAACTTAACAAATGGATGAGAATATTTTCATTAAAATATGTTAAATACGTTTAAAGAAAAATAATATTACCAGTTTGTATGTCTTTAGCGTTATTTTATTTAAACAAAAAAAATATTTATCATCAGTATATATTTATAAATTTACTAACATTATGATTTTTTTTCGTTTAATACTTTATTTTTTTAACAAGAAAACATATTAAGTATCATGCATACGTCTTAAACTTAAAACAACTACTTCAGATTTTTATTTAGTTTTAAAATAATTTGTAATTTTATCCAAAACTGGTAGTTAAATAAACAACCAAAATTCTTACGTGTAGTATAGTATCTATTATTTGTTGTTGTTGAAAATTGATACTTTTTATTGTTAAGTACGTTGTTATGCATTATTTTATTGTTTCAAAATAGTGTTGCAATGATATTTTCTCATTAGCTTGTTAGGTTTAAAAAAAAATTAGTGTAAACTTAAAATAAAATTTCATCATTAAATATTCAAAACATCTTTTCCAAGTATAAAAGATAAAACTATATTAGTTATACATAAATGGTTTTTACATAAAACAATTAAATTTTTATTTTAAGCTTTTAATTGGAACACATTTAATTAAATAAAAAAAAACTGACTCAATTAAGTCAAACAATTCTATGTATGTTTATGTTTAAATATGTATTGAAATCGATATACAACTTGTGACTTTATAACATTTCTTTTTCTTACTTTAGTTTTAATTCATTAAAGTTTATACAGTCTAACATATATTTTGAAAATTAACTGTTTTGTACTACTAATGGTTTGGATTTAAATTTTTGAGTAAAAAAAAAAAGATTTTGAAAACAGCCTATTTTGGCATTAAAGAGTAACTAAACAGCAGTGCGTATCAAAGAAAGTGGCAGGTTATTGTAATCTAATATTACAAAAAAAAAAACTGTGCTACTTCACTGAAAAAGTCTAAACACGCCCCTGTTCTATACTAAATAAGTTGTGTATTATTGTATCTAGTGTTGGGTTAATTGAAAACCACAAGTATAAGATTTGTTTTAAAGTTTTATATTTAGATTTTCTTTATCCACACTACTTTTCCTTTTTCAAATAGTTTTGAACTATCTTTTTTGATAGTAAAATATCTAAAACTCAACTTATGATAATATTAAAAAATATTTACAGCATTAACAACATATGTAAAGTATTAAACATAATGACATCATATAATGAAAACAAAAAATATATGCTTTTTTTTGAAATACATGAAGTATGTTGTTTCTGTCTATATTAAAATTTGAGTTTTATAAAAGTTTCTGATTATTATAAAAATTAATACAAAAATTCAACATGAAATCGAAATTTTTAAAGTTATAAAAGTACTGAACTAGATGTATCAAGTAGTATTATATCTGTAGAAATCGTTAAATGAAAACCAAAAGTCTCAGATGTTTTCATTTATATAAAACAGTTATCCCAGTTGACAATGGTTAGCTAAAAAACTCTTTAATTTGTAGTTGTAAAAACTGATGGTAAGTTTTGAAACGTAACGATTGCAAATGGTATACTAACATTTCCAACCCGCGCTCAATTCCCACCCAAACGATTCCAACCCGATCAAATCCCACCCGAATCAATTCCAACCCGATCAAATCCCACCCGAATCAATTCCCACCCGATCAATTCCCACCCGAATCAAATCCCACCAGAATCAAATCCCATCCGATCAAATCCCATCCGAATCAATTCCAACCCGATCAATTCCCACCCGATCAATTCCCACCCGGATCAATTCGAACCCGAATCAAATCCTACCCGATCATTTCCCACCTGAATCAAATCCCACCCGATCAAATCCCACCTGATCAATTCCCACCCGAATCAATTCCCACCCAAATCAAGTTATTAAATTCTTTTATTTCTGAAATTGGTTACTAATATTTATAATTATAAACCATTGGTTAATTCTTACACTACATTCTTAATGAAGATAAATTTATTGAAAGTGCTTTTATATACATGTTTAAAAATCAATTTTTAAAAGTCCTATAGTAGTAGATAATAAGTTATAATATTTTTTAGGAGGTGTTTAAAAAAAGCATATAAGACAATTGATAAATATGCATTTCAACGTATTTTAGATTATTTTAATTTTAAATTATACAGTTAGACAAATGTATTTTACCCTGTATTATTTTAAACACTTACATTAGTCTTTGTGTAACTGTAAGTTTTTATTAGTTGTTTAAATTTTTTTTAATTCATCTAATTTCACATAAATAATAAAACATATATTTTAGAAAAAAAAACTTCATAGTTACAATCAAAATGAGCTCATTTTTAGGTAGATATAGTACACAGTTAATTTAATTGGTTTAAAAGCTAAGACTTAAAGAAGAAATTTGAATAAGAACCGAATATAAACTTTTTTAAATAACAAACATTTTTTTAAAAAGACCGATTTTTCTATAATAAGTTATTCGCGCCGCAGCCATCAAATACTTAAAATTGTTGTTAAATTAAACTTAGGAAGTATTGTTATAAACAAGAAATATGAAATATTAAGCTTAATAAAACAGAATATTTTCCAAAAATTGCACTTAAAAAAATTATGCCGAGCAATATTAATTTCTATAGGCGTTACAAAGGTAGATTTAATTGGACATAAATCAGTTACCGTAGAATACTTTGTTATAAAAAATAATTCGGATACTAAAAAAACTGAATTTGCTTTGAACCTGATTTGGACTGAATTGTATTAGCCGGAAAAGCATTTTACAAAAGATAGACAAATTTTCCTTGCCGGCCGTAATTACTTAAAAAGATCTAGTAATCAACGAACAAAAGTAATTTAGGTCTAGAGTTTAATAAAATAAGCATTAATATAATTTTCAAATTCCAAAGTTCTTATTAAAGAAAAATATGTTGTACAGTACTATATTGTTTTGTTGTTTTAACTAAAATATAATTAAGTATCAATGTCAATTGTTCCAACTCGTACAAAAAAAATAACTGGACATAAATTAGTTACCATGATAGAAAATGGTTCCAATACTTAAAACTTATTTATTATTTAAAACTGATCTAAATTAAACTTTAGTAACAATGATAGCATTTTACATATAACAGTAAAACTTTCTGTTGCTCGCAAGTCGTAATTATTTAATTATCGTAGTTATCAACAAACAAAAATGACATTAAACTAAAAACATGATAAAATAAGCAACAGTAATAATTTAAGATTAAATAAAAAAATTGTTTTTACCTTACTAATTTCATATTTCAAATTATTTTAAAAAATACAAAAACAAAAATTTAATGTGAGTTCCAAACGTTTTAAAGTTTTTAATTTGTACAAGAATAAATATAATTGGGTTTAATAATATACTGGGAATTGAACGGGTAGGAATTATGTTGATGGGAACTGATTTAGGTTGGATTTGATCGGGTGGGATTTGATTTGGGTGGGAATTGATCGGGTGGGATTTGATTTAGATGGGATTTGATCGGGCGGGATTTGATTCGGTTGGAAATTGTGCGGGTGGGAAATGATCGGGTGGAATTTGATTTGGGTGGGATTTGATTCGGGTGGGATTTGATTCGGGTGGGATTTTATTCGGGTTAGATTTGATTGGGTGGGATTTAATTCGAGTGGGAAATGATCGGGTGGGAAATGATCGGGTGGGATTTGATTAGGGTGGGATTTGATTCGGGTGGGATTTGATTCGGGTTGGATTTGATCGGGTGGGATTTGATCGGGTGGGATTTGATTCGGGTTGGATTTGATCGGGTGGGAATTGTGCGCGGGTTGGAACTGAACGGTTCCCGTTGCAAATAGTTAGTCAATTAGTTAAAACTTTTATGTATAAATTATTGTCAATAAAACATAATTTTATTCTGTCTTTAGTTGACTGCAGTTAATATTTTATGCATAGGTTTTATGTTAAAACAGTATTGCTATGAAATACTTAATTACTTTTTTTAATTAGTATTTTTAAGATAAACTGAAACTTTTGTGCTAACTTTTAACAAAAGAAGTACACATTAAATAGCAGAATATCTATCATAAGAATGAAAAATTAACAAACTCGAAAACACTGTTTTAATATAGTATATAAACTTTAATTGCATAAACTAGTAAAAACTTGCTTTTTTTCAAAAAAAATAAGACGAATTAGATTTATAAGCATTATATTTATTTTTACAAAAATGCTTGTTTGTGTATACAAAATCCTAAAATTTTTCACTTAAATTTGAGACTTAATTTTTAACAAATCTTTTACCATTTACATGATAAACAAGATATAAAGTGTTTTAGTTCCAACTTAATTATAAATATAATTTTACTTTAACCAAATTTATATAAAACATACATACATAGATAACTTTTATCTATATTAGTTAATAGTAAAACTGTTTGTACTTAGCTCAACTTATTGTAGAAAGATAATATAAATATTTAAAGTACTAAACTAAATGTGCTACGTAGTGTATAACCTATTGACGTCCTTAAATGCAAAACACAAAATATTTATTTTCCTGTGTATAAAATAGCAAAACCTGGTGATTTACACATGGTAAATAGGAAAATAGTTTGTAAATATGTTACTTTATGTTAAAATAATATAGCAAGTTTTAAAACGCTATGTATTTAAATTAATTTTGTGAAAACTTTTGTTAATTTTTCTTAGTAATGTTACAAACATGTTATGTTTAATTTTTTGTACCAAAAAATGAACTGAGTTGTTTTTTTTGACATTAGTTTTTTTCTTTTAAGAATTTAAGTAAATAACTAAAATAAAACTACTAACTTTAACAGATTAATTGATATCTAATAACAATAGTCTGCTATAAATGTAAAAAAGTATAACATTTAAAAAAAACTGTTTTATGAAAGTATATCAACTATTTCAGAAATACATAGAGATTTTTTATTTTTTTATCAAAATTTTTTGAAAAATTAAAGTTTTCATAAGCACAGTGAAAACTTTTATTTTTGGGTTAGAGAAAAATAAAAAAGTATTTACTTGTTGAGTAGTGGCTTATGTTCAATTTTTAGTATTTTAAAATTTTAAAAAAATCAACAAAACTCAATTAGTTTAATTTTAACTATGTTTAACTTTTTATGAACTTATAAGAATTGCAAAATATCTAAAAATTTCAACTTTAACACATTTTTATCAGAAAAATATTTATTTACATATCATAAAACTAGTACAAAATTTAAATTTCTAGAGTTTTCCTATTGTTTTAATCTAACAAACAAGTATTCTAAATTTATTTTGAAAACTTTAAACTAGTTTAAGAATGCTTTAAATATATCGAGTTTTTCTAAAAAGTTTAAACTATCCGAGTTACCTGTTTACCACCTTCTTATATAGTTTTTATTTAAAAAATCATAAAACTGTTTTAAACTGGTTTGCAGTTAATTAAATGCAAAAAGGATAACCAGATTCAGTCTAAAACAATAAATTAAATGTAATCAATACTAGGCTTTTTACATAAGATGGATTAATAGGAAGTTTTATATAAAAACTAAATGACTTTATACGAGAAAACTTTAATTAAAATAAAATAAAGTTAAGTAGTTAAGTATAACTTGAGATTATAAAAAAACTGTAATTTATCTTGAGTTAGTTTAGGATATATCAAAGCTTTTAAGTTTTAGTAGAGTAAGTAAAAATAAAAGCATTGAATTTTTTTCTCACACATAATTGATCAAAAAGTTATAACTTCAATGTCTTAAAACTAATATAGCATAAAGTTTCTTTCAAAAATTAAAAGAATAAAGAGAAAAAAAAATTATGACGTCGAAGTATTTTATGTTTTTCTTTAACTCTAGTTATTTTTTTTCACAAACGGAATGAGAACAGTATAATTATAAAAACTGTTAGAACAGAAAAACTAAAAAGTTATTAAAATACAGCAAGTAAAATATTATTTGAGTCAATTAAATTAATTATATTATACTAAGAAACATATTAATCAATTGTTTAAATTTGTCAAATTTAGTTGTTTAAACTAGTTACAAAAACTATAATTATAAATATTTAATTGGACAAGATACTCTAGTGAAAATTAGTTAAGAAACAATTTAATTTACTAATCACATTATGCAATGAAAATTTTAGTTTTTATTTTTTTGTAAGATTACTTTTTTTATCACACTAATTGGCTACTTCAGACGTTGTTGAAACGAAGCTACAATTCATTGGACACATACGTTCTTATTCTAGAATAAATTTGTATTGCCTTCATTTAAAATAAATGAAAATTAAAAATATCTTAATAAGTTTACTAAATATTTAAGCAAGCTTATTTAATTGGTACTCAAGTTTTCAATTTAGACGCTAAGACAATTTAAACTTTAAACTACTGTAAATAAAAACACTTAACTGATTTCTAGATGTTAATATAACAATATAAAGAAATCGACGATCAAAAATGTAGTGCTATGGAGCAGGTGTTAATTTATTAAAAGCAAAAGGTATAAAATAAGTATATAATTAAAAAAATCAATACAAACTTTATCAAAACAAACATTTTAAATTACATAAATGGTAGTTAGTTTTTTATTTAAACTTGTTTGTAACATGAAGTTAAAAAAGTATATTTAAAATAGTCAGTTAGAAAAAGTTTGAGATAACATTTATTAAAACTTTCATTTAATAAGTTTGCTCAACTCCACACAAGAATTAGCATATATTCTTTTTTCAGGTTCAAGAAAATATTTATCAGACCAGCTGTTGGTATTTATATTGTATATGTAATAGCTGCTATCAGAAATTACAATAACGTTGTTATCGTAAGAGTGAGTACAAAATAAATCAATTGACCATGGTATTTCGGAAATACTTCCAATAAAAGTAAACTTTTGTGATATCGAGTCATAAACTTCAGATGTTTTAATTGAGTTATCATCGAGATCAATTCCACAAATAACAAACATTTTGTTTTCTATTCTAATAACACCTGGACTACTTCTAGCAATTTGCATATCTGAAAGAAATGACCATTTGTCAAGGTAATGGTCATACGACTCAACAGTTTTAAAGATTTTACCAGAAAAAATTTCTCCTCCCAAAACAACGCACTGACCTTGCAAAACTAAACAAGAACAGTTATATCTTTTAACGTTTATATTTGATATTTTCACCCAATTATCTTTAAATGGATCATAAACCCAACTAAAAAATCCAGAATCTGCAAAAAAGTAAATTTTGTTCATAAAAGAACAAACACATACAGAATAGGTGTTTATATCTGGTAGAGGAGTTGTATAAGTCCATGTATTTGATTTTCTACAGTAAACTTCAACAGAGTATATACTTTTACCCTTAGAATCTTTTCCGCCGAAACAATATACTTTTGAACCAATTACAGCAGTTTTGCAGTAACTTCTTTGTACTAACATTTGACTTGTTTCGATAAATTTCGTCGCCTTCGGTTTGTAAAATTCGTATTCTGTACTAGTTTGTATTAAATCATCGCTCTTTAAACTATTAAAAAGTTTTCCTCCAATAAACATTACTTTTTTAGTTTCAAATTCACAACTGTAAAAGCGATTTTGAAACTAAAAATTTTCTGAATTGTCTTTACAATTGTATTTACTTTTGATGGCGTTATCAACCATACTGCTACACTCAAGACAGTTTTTGCAAAGCTTATTGCTTTTTATGATATCTGTTAATATTTCAGTGGTCAGCAAAGGTAGCCTTATTAACTTCAGAAAAGTTTTCATGTGTTTACTCCGATCAATTATTTTGTAATTTATCCAATCGACTGCTGCATTGAAAAGTTCCAACTCTGAACTTATTTGCAGTTCTTCACAAGACAATATATCACATATATCTTCATATTTTAGTTTGTAAAAAGTCGTAATATTTTCATTTAATATATACTGTTGCAATAGAAAATTGCATAAAAACTTATTTAACTTTTTCAGCTCGTATAGTTTGGTGAGCTTGTAATAGAAAAAGAAGTTTTTTATTGTCAAGTTATCACATATGTGTTGACTAATTTTTTTCTTTGCCTTTTCACATCCTAAATAAATTGCTGCTTCCAAAAGTGAAATTAACTTTTCTTCTATTATTTTCTCTTTACCTATAAAGTATTTAATATTTAGAAACAACTATTTGATGATCTTAAACTTTTTGTAAAACATAATCAAAAGCTTTAAGTATGAAATCAAAATATATTTTTAAATTTAGACTTACCGTTAGTTGCTAGTTCAAGTGCTGATGTGAAACAAGCTTTAAATAAATTAGTAATAGTAACAATGTTGTTATTTTTATTAGACTGTTTTAGATTACTTTTAAATTTAAAGTAAGCAAAACTATCAATAAGCTTATCTAAGCTTACATCAGTTTTGTAACTTTCCAAGTCAAAAAAAAACAAAAACTGAGTTCTCTTTCGGTTTTTTCGTTTCTTGTTTTATAGTGTTTTCTTCAATGTTATAATCGATCCTACCATCATTATTATTGTCCAATTGATCAACAGATTTAAGCATACTAGACAAATGTTTTTCTATATGTTTATACTGTGTTGAAATATTAAAACTACCTGTAAAGTTAAGATGCAATAACTAATAGTTTTTTGCAAGCTAGTTATAGATAGCAAAGTTGTTTTAAAATACTTCATGACTTTTAATTAGTTTAAATCATAGACGAATTTAAAAATCAGAATGTTTTTTTTGAATGTTATTTAACACTTTATTATCTTACGGAACCGTAAGCTAAATGAATTTCTAAAAATTAAGCATAAGGGTTTTATAATAAGCTTGAGCTTTTCAGTTATTCTTAATAACATTGTTTGCTCTATCTTTTACTATTATGATGATTTGTACGCAACTAATATCTAACTTTTATTTTAAAATACTAAAATAACATTAGCTCATTTCCAAAAATATATTTGCACAAAACCAATTATATTTGCATTTGATAAAAGTTAAATTAATAAGTTACTATTTATGTTAAAAATTGATTTTTAATAAGCGTTTAGTATAACTATTCATTAAAAACTTTATTAAGTAATTCATTTGAAAGACAAAAATATGAAGCAATAATTGAGACTAATACTAAATGAAATGTAAGTTGTTAAAGCAAAAATTTCATATATATATATATATATATATATGTGTAGTACCATAAATTTATAAAGTAAGAAAAGTATAAATTATATTGACTCTAATACTTACTATTCATGTCACGTGTATACATATATAAATATACATGATATAAACAAAGTTTTGTATGTGTTTTTATATACATATATATTAAGACAGTTTATACAGTGGTTTTGTCGTGTACAACCAAACTAAAAGCTATTACATTATAGATCTAAATTATTCTTTAATGCATTGTGTACTAACTTCTTAAACCAAACAAGATTTTTGGTGGTTGTTACAGTATATTATTAAAAAACAATTTGGTGCATACTTTTAAAATATCAAACACTGAAAAAGAAGCAACATAATTTTTAAGAAAATATTTTAAATGAGATTAAAACTTTTACGCAAAAACTAAACCTAACAGGAAATACTACAATAAGGTATAATTTAAAAACAATTTAACTGTTTTTAATTAAAATAAAAAAACAGTTATAAGTCATATACACTATTTAAGAAAATAACTATACATTATAAAAACAAAAAAGTTCATTTCTGCAACTCCATCTGGAAGGTCTTGACTATATAATTTCTGCAATAATACTGTGGCTGGTTCATTTAGCTATCTCTTAAAAGTGTAAACTTATCAATTTGCTTTCTGGTTGACTGATTTTATTATATTTGATGTTCAACTATATGGAACAGCAGTAATCTGGTATTCCATTTAATCTTCCTCTGTTTGCTATTTTCAGGAGATACTCTCTCTACCCTTCCTCTCTTTTTGCTCGACGAGAATCTGATTTCACTCTCCTTCTTCCTATTTGATTGGATCAAGACGAAAAGTAATTTTTATTGTCAAACAGTGCAACTTCCATAGTTCTCTAAAATAACAGTAAAAGAAAAAAAAACTATAAAATAAAAAAATAAATAAAACTAGTATTAAAATTTATTAAATAGGAACCATTTAAGTTGTCAGTAATTAGACAACTAAATGTTTTTTTAAATGGCCTAAAGCTCTCATATTTTAAAAAACTTATTAGTACTCTAATTCTCTAGCAGAATACTTTTTTAGCAAAGATTTTCAATAAATAGGCAATAGATAAGATCAACATTACAATAGAAACAACTTTTTCAACTAAAACTACCATCCAATTGTCATGTTTATGCCAACCCTTATGATACAAATTCCTAAAAATTTCATCATGTTACTGGCTTTGCCGTCTTAGTTACTAATGAATATTGCTTTTATTATGATGCTTGTAGAATTCAAGAAATGCATAATTTTATTAAAACTTGTCACCATTTTTTGTGATCCATTTGTACTGTAAACTTGAACTTTTTTTTTAATATATTGCTTGCTCTATTTTTATCTTGCTAAACAACAAATCAATAACATATTTTTTAAATAATATCTTAATCTTCTTTTTAGCAAAAAAGGAATATTTGCATAATTAAAAAAAATTATTGGCTTTTTCAATGCTCTTGTGATTTATTTTGACTTAAATTTTGTCAGTTATGTTTTAACTTTGTTAATTAAAAAGTTGTCCTATCTAATTTGACTTTATGGACTCACAGTTTGTTAACTCTTGGGGTAAAACTTTGTCAATTTTTTATAGCTTGTGCATTAAAAATTTGTTAGTTCTTTAAAGAACTTTGGGGTCTTACACTAGGACAATAACCTTTGCTGTTTATATCTTAATACCCCTGTGGTATTTTTATCAATATGATCCCTTATTGCCTGATGGTTTTTAAAACCCTCTATGTCTTTCTGGTTAAACCCCAGGGACTTTACAGGAAAATTAGTCTTGTTTCGTAAAAATTAAATGCAAGCTGTATTGTAAAATATTTTTAAAATCTACTGATAACTAAATGTATTACTAAATGAAAATGGTAGACAAATAAGAATGTCAGATAAAAATGTAATAAATACTGCCTTAAAAAGAAAAAAGTATAAGTTGTTTAGGTAAAATACTGTCTTGGTCCTATTAAACTGTTACTTAAAAGAGGGTCCGATTGTTGGTGTGACGAAATTACCCTTTTTTTTTTTGCTAATTCAGCATCTTATTTTGATATTTATACCCTAAACACTAACCCACGTTACCCAAACATATCAAAAAATTAATTAAAACATAAAACTTTTTTATGCTGGCTGAGCAAATATCTAGGGATTCCTGTAACATCAACAAAAGGACTCCTTAAAAGACTTGTGATTATTTACTTTGAGGATGCAATGCAATATTAGAATGTATTGTACAACTGCATTAAAAGCCATAGTTAAATTTAAACTTAATTTATTTCTTAATGATACTTAAATGTATTTTGTACTACTTATAAAAACTAGGCATGAATTTTTTAAATTATATTTTGTCATATCAAACACTAAATAATAAAGAAAATTATATTTTAGAAAATATTTTAAATGTGGTCAAAACATTTCTACAAGAACTAAATCTAACAGGAATATATTATAACAATGTATAATTAAATTAAGAGTTAACTACCTTAAACTAAAATAAAAAAAATTAATTATAATTAATAAACATAATATAAAAAATAACTATACATTAGAAAGTATAATAACAAATTGGTTCAGTTATGAAACTACATCTGTAAGGTCTTGACTAGACTATCACTGTAATCACACTGTGGCTGGTTATATAGCTATATCTTATAAATGTAAACTTTTTTTATCATTTTTTTTTCTAGTTGATTGGTTATATAATATTTAATGTTCAACTAAATGGAACAGTAGTGAAACTAGTATTCAACTAGCAGGTCAGTTTTGTCCAAAAACACTTTTGCACGAGGAAATTTTCCCACGAAGAAACTTTTGAACCAATGATAATTTTGCACGAAAGTAAAAAAAAAATAGTAAAGGAAATTGATAATTAACTGCAATAAAGTTCGTAATAAAAAACCTGTCGACCAAAGATAAAGGTTGGGGACAACAGTGGTAGTAACAAAAAATATAATTAAAAAGTATTTTATTATTTTTATAAAAATAACAAGAAGAGTATAAAAAAAAATACGAGCAAGAGTAGGGGTTTGGTAGCATATAGAAGAAAAAAAAATTAAAAAAAAATTAAAAAAGAAAAATAATATAAGTTAGTAACCATGGCTAAGTGTTGGATACAACAGTGATAATAAATATATAAGAAATAAATTAAATTAAAAAAAATCATTCCGTACAAAACTGTATTTCAATCTCTTATGGTAGTTTGTTCAGTATAACTCTCTATTGCTTGTTGGTTATACTAACCCTTTATTCTTTCTTATAATCCTTAAATTTCATGCGCTTTTAAAAGGGACAGACAGTAAATTTGAATATTGCTTCTTAAAAATCTAATGCAAGATATAATTTATAATTTTTCTAAACAAACTGTTAAATAAGTGCAATATGATATAAAAATCACAAAAATATAAGAATATGAGATAAATGTGATAAATACTGCTTTGAAAATAAAAACTAGTATGACAATAAAATTGATTTAGCTTATAAAACTGTCTTGGTTTCATTTAACTCTTACCTAAAACACTGGTAACTTAATTCTTTACCTGGAATACGTCACTTAAAACCTATGGGATTCGTTACATTATATTAAAAGTATGGTTATAAAATATTAAAAACCACATTATCAATCATAGTAATTAAGTTATTAGATTAACCTAACAAATACTGATAAAAAAAGTACTTAGAGCTGCTGTACATAAAACTAGGCATGACGTCGTATGAATAATTGCAAACACTAACAAATATAAAATAATCTCATACTTTAAATATGGTCAAAGTGTTTACATAAGACTTAACATAAGTCTAACAGAAATATATTTTAACAATGTTTAATTATATTAAAAATTAACTAATTGTAATTCAAATTAAAAACATCAGTTGTATAAGTAATTAACATTATTTAAAAGAGAACTTTACAATGAACAATAAAACATCAATTTATTTCAGTTCTGGAACTACATCTGTAAGGTTTTGATTAGAATCTCTTTACTTTATCTGTGGTTGGTTTTTATAACTCTATATCAAAAATGTGAACATTTCATAAGATTATTTTGCTTTCTGGTTGACTGATTTTATATTATTTGACGTTAATCTTAATGGATTTTATTTTATCTAAAACAATCCTTTGTTATAGTTGTTAAAATATGGTGTCAGAACTAGTCATGTTTTTTTTTCATTTTTACCTGTAAACAGTTATCAGGTTTGATTAAATTTTTCTGCTTACAAAATGCCCTTGCCCTTGGTCATGAAAAAAATTAACTAAGAAACACTTTAGTCATGAAAAACCAACCAATTAAATGACAGGATTTAGCATTTTTTTTACTATACTACACAAGCGGTTTTTACTGAAAATTATAAATTGAGATTAGTAACTTATTCTATTAAGAAAAATATTTGTTTAACAGTACATATGATTGTTTTATTTTGACAATATCATAAATGAATACTTAAGTTTAAAATACTTGATGTAACACATTCTTTGTTTATTGTTTCAAAATTTTATTATGAGAATGATATTGTTTTAACATAAAAAAGGATTTGTTTAGTCTATTTGCAATTTTAAACTAAGGCGTTTATTTTCTGATAAAATTTTTTTGAGAAATTCGTGTAAAGATGTAAATAAATATCTCGGGTGGGTGTCACTTTTGCACGGTCGTCATTTTTGCATGCAAGGTTTATCTTGCACGAAGGGACACTTTTGCACGGCGACTATTTTGCACGTAGGGTCTATATTGCACGGCGTCACTTTTGCACAAGGGGACACTTTTGCACGGTCGTCACTTTTGCACGCATGGTCATTTTTGCACGAGTAGACATTTTTGCACGACGAAACTTTTTCACTGTGACAATTTTTTACGGCAGAATTTTTGCACAAAGATATTTTTGCACAACGTCATATTTTTACGATGAAATTTTTACACAACGATATTTTGGCACGATGACTTTTTTGCACGGAATATCAATTTTGCATGCAGGCAGATTAAAAGTTTTTTAGCTAGTACCAAATATGTAATATAAAAAGAAACTGAAAACTCAAATTATATAACGTACCAATATTTAAGGAAAACAATAAAAGTTTTAAAATCTTAAACAGTAAAAGTTAATGTTAGTAACGAAATAACGAAATAATAGAATAAAATTATTTATAAACGATTCATACCAGGATCAAAAAAATTAATTTATTCAGAAACTAAGATTTAAAAAATTATTTAAGTGTAAATAAATTGTTATAGTTTTTTTTGAATTTTAATATATTAATCAACAACTATGCCTTTTTAAATATTTAATTATACGGTTACAAGTTTATTGTCCATATGATGGACCTAGGCACCAAAACATTGACCACTTAAACTGAAAGACACATAAACCTTTAGACAGGTTTTAGACTTTCATTTTTTGCTTTTAATATAGGCATGTTATAATATTTTAGTTTCAGTTTAATTTATGTCACAGATTTGGTACTAGCTAATAACACTTTTAATCGGCCTGCATGCAAAATTGATGTTCCGTGCGAAAAAGTCATAGTGTCAAAATATCGCTGTGAAAAAATTTCATTGTAAAAAAGTGACGCTGTGCAAAAGTATCGTTGTGCAACAATGCTGCCGTAAAAATATTCTTTATGAAAAATGTCGCCGTGCAAAAGTGTCTCCTCGTGCAAAAGTGACGCCGTCCAAAAGTGACGCCGTAGAAAATTTTCCTCTCGTGCTAAAGTGACCCTCCGTTCAAAATTGTTAACTCGTCTAAAAGTGACCCCTCGTGCAAAAATGACTCCGTGAAAAAGTGTGACCTCGTGCTAAAGTGACGACCGTGCACAAGTGACCCCGTCAAAAAGTGTCCCCTCGTGCAAAAGTGACCTTGCGTGCAAAAGAGACGCCGTACAAAAGTTTCTCTTCGTGTTAAAGTGACGCTCGTGCAAAGGTATCTCCTCGTGCTAAAGTTAAGCTCGTGCAAAAAAGACGACGTGCAAAAGTGTCCCCTCGTGTAAAAGTGACGCTCGTGCAAAAGTAACCCGTTCCCTACATCACTGTCATGTTTTTGTAAATAAAACTTTTTTTCTTCTTTATTTTCAAGTTTTAATTTATTTCATTTATTAATGTTGACCTTGGTTTTTTATAGTTTTTTAAGTATTGTATTTATATTTTGCAACATTTGTAATTTTTAAAAAATATGGTAGATATAACTTTACTTGTTTTACTTTTATAAACTTTTATTGTTTTAGAGAGAAAAGTTGGACTAATATTTTTGTACCTAAAAAAAATCATAAACTTTTCAAAGCAATCATTAGAACCCTTACTATAGGTCACATAAATTGCAAATAGACAGCTTGTTTTGCTTGTAAGCTTTTTATTCAAATAAATCAATATTCTCTATTAGTATTGTCTAATTTGAAGCTTTTTAGTAAGATTGCTATTTTGGCGTGTATCAAATAAGTCTTAAAATATGTTGTAAAATAAAAAAGTTGTTTGCTGTTGTTGTTACATTTTTATAATTCTTTTTTTTGTAAGTTAAAACAAAGATGGTAAATCAACTTTTTTAATCAGAGGTTCAAATAATTTATTAAGAGTTAGCTAAAATACCTATAATCTGACTATAACTAAAAAATATAGAACTTGAGAAATTTTAAAAAGAAAAATCAAGTTTAAGAAACACATTTAAAGTAGCTATACAGTAGATTTTAAATTTTGTTATACTATTTTACAATTTTTGTTTTCAAGAAACTTTACTTTAGACTAAAATTAAAAGACTTAACATCAATAATGGTTTACTATCATATCTAGCCAGAAATAATTTCTAACTAGATCATTTCCAACTCGATCATTTCTAACCCGATCATTTTTACCCCGATCACTTCTACCCCGATCATTTCTAACCCGATCATATCTAACATGATCATTTACAACTTGATTATGTTAACCCGATCATTGCTAACCTGATCATTTCTAAACCGATTACATCTAATTCGATCATTTCAAACTTTATGTATATATATTAGGTTATTCTTTATTGTTTTATCATAATTTTATTTTTGATTTTGTATGAATTAAATTTGACTTTTAATAAGAAATAATAGCGGGTTAGGAATGATCTACTCCTATCATAGATAGAGACTCAAAATTAAATAGGTTTTTTAGCGGGGCGCAAAATAAAAATTAAAAAATATATAAATGTAATATAATTTATAATAAAGAATATTAAATTTAAAGTTAATAGAACTTATTTTTTTAAATTAAACATTTTTAGAAATAAATTTTAACTCAATGTTTTCCAAACTTTATTTTTTTAGATAGCCCCCCTAAAAAATGTTATGGCCTTGTTGCACCAATATTACTCAAAAAATAGTACAAAAAACACCTTTTCTCTTCATCAGCAATTCTAGAATATCTAAGGTAAGTTTCAAATTATGATGTCAAGGCCCCCTGCGGCTCCTTTACTGCACATGCCCTCTGAATATCTGTCGAAAATTTCTGAATAAATACTTTTTAACTACTACTAACTACTGATACTTTTCTCTGAACTTTCTGACATTATAAATTACTTTGTATAATATAACCTGAATATTCTTGATATAAGCTAGCTTACTATACAACTGTTGCTGATTATAAAAACTAGTTTTTGCTACTAAACTTTAATTATTTTGAGTAATTTAAATTAGTTTTATACGTGAAATGTTTGTGTACAGAGAGAAGTACATAAATTGAGCAACTTAGTATATAATGAAATATATCTAAGAGTAAACTATAGATAATTCTCTTACCAAATTTTATACTAAAAAGGTTTTAATAAACATGAAGTCTTTTTTTAATTAACTAAAATAAACTATAAACAACCAAATGTTAAACTATATAAAGAAATTCTTTAAAAAAAAGAATTTCAGTAAGGTTTTCTGAAATTTATTTTGAATAAACAAGATAGGTTATATATTAGCAGAATATTTAATAAGACATTGATACTTTTAAAACTGTATACACTTTACTAATCACTTTAACACTTATTTTTGGATTTAAGAACTTTTATCATTTTTTTCTTGCTAAACCTTAACAAAACTTAAAGAGTTAAAATTGTTAATCTAAAGATTTTTTAGTAGATTATTGCTTTTGCAATACTATATTTTGTAACTTTTACAGGTGTGCTACTTTTTTGTAACAAAAAATAGGCTTAGTTAGTAGAAATTGACTTAAAAAACCTAAAAACTAGAAGCTAAATATATGATAAAATCTTAAATTTTGTTTTAATCTACAAATCTAAAAAATAATTGAGAATATTCATTTTTTGCATAAGTATATAGCTTAAGATAGCTTGCTCTAAAGAAATAAGCTTATATTTCATTGGACAGTTACGCTCAAATCTACGACATGATTTATTGTACAAACTTAATAACTAAAAAGTTTATTGATAAATTTATATAATGGGTATGTAAGCCTGATAGTTTGGTGCTTAAGTTTTAAATATAAAACAGAAATTGTTAAAATCGTAAAGTTTATTAATAAAAAAACATTTGATTGGTATCTAGAAGTTTTATTAGACAAAATAAAGAAATCGACGCTCAAAAATTATGCTCTTGCAAACTGGTGTACTGATATTTAAAGAAAAAAAGTTTAAAATAACAAACTATTTAAAATGGTTATATTAAAAAATCAATACTAACTTAAACAAGGTAACTTGTTTTTGATATATATACTGTTAGTAAGTAAATGTTTTGAAAGTTGTAAGAAGAATCAAGTTAAAATGTATATTTGAGTTGTTTGAATTTATGTAAAACATTGTTTACTAAATACTTTACTTAATAAGCTTACCCAATTCAACACAAGAATAATTGTATATATGTTTAACAATTTTAAGAAAAATTGATTTTGACCAACTGTTAGTGTTGGTATTGTAGAAACAGTACCGATTGTTAAAAGTTACAATAATGTTGTTATCGTTAGAGTGAGTACAAAATAAATTATCTGACCGTAATATGTTAGAATTGATTTTAATAAAAGTAAACTTTTGTGATATCGAATCATACACTTCGGGAGTTTTTATAAAATTGCGTTTGAGGTCGATTCCATAAAAAACAAACAATTTATTTCTTTTTGTAACAACTCCAGCCTTAGATCTAGCAACTTGCATATCAGGAAGAAATGACCATTTGTCGAGATAGTGGTTATATGACTCTAAAGTTTTAAAAACTCTATCGGGACAATATTTACCTCCTAAGACAACGCATTGACCTTGGAAAACTACGCAAGATGAGTAGCGTCTTTTTTTATTCATACAAGATATTTTCTGCCAACTGTTTTTTAACGGTTCATAAACACAATTAGAATATCCAAATAAGTAAATTTTGTTCATAAAAGAACAAACGCAAACGTTATTCGTGACTAATTCTGGGAGGGGAGCTATAGGAGCCCAAGTGTCAGATCTTCTACAGTAAACTTCACAGGAGTTTAGAAATCTGAATTTAGATGCGTGACCACCAAAGCAATACACTTTTGAACCAATTACAGCGGACTTGCATTTATATCTTTGCTCTAACATTTTACTTGTTTTGCTATGTTTTGGTGCATTTGATTTTCCAAACTCATATACTATACCAGTTTCTATAGACTCATCGTAATAAAACTCTCCTCCGATAAACATTACTTTTGTGGTTTCAAATTCACAACTGTAAAATCGATTTTGAAACTGTAAATTTGCTGCTTTGTCTTTTATATTATTTTTACTTTTGATGGCGTTATTAACCATACTTTTACACTCAAGACAGTCTATGCATAGTTTATTGCTTTTTATTACATCTTGTAATATTTTAGTGGTCAGCAAAGGTAACCTTATTAACTTCAGAAAAGTTTTCATGTGTTTACTCCGTTCAATAAATTTGTAATTTATCCAATCGACTGCTGCATTGAAAAGTTCCAGCTCTGTACTTATTTGCAGTTCTTCACAAGACAGTATATGAAATAAATCTTCATATTTTAGTTTGTAAAATGTTGAAACGTCTTCATTTAATATATACTGTTGCAGCAAAAAATTGCATAAAAACTTGTTTAAACTTTTCAACTTATATAGTTTTGCTAGCTTGTAGTAAAAAAAGTAGTTTTTCATATTTAATTTGTTATAAATGTATTGACTTATTACTTTCTTAGCCTTTTCACATTTTAAATGACTTGCTGCTTCCAAAAGTGAAATGAAGTTTTCGTCTTTTATTTCATTTTCTCCTATAAAGTAGTTTAAAAAGTTAAATTATTGCAGTAATGTAAAAGTTTTCTAAATATGTTAATAAAAATTATAAAGTATACAAAAAAAAATTTTTACTACTAACCGTCAATTAATAGTTTTAGTAAAGTTTTAAAACTAGCTTTAGATAAATTTGTAAGAGTAAATAAGTTTTTATTTTCATCAAAACACTTTAGATTACTCTTATTTTTAAAGTACGCAAAGTTATCACTAAGCTCATCTAAGCTTACATTAGTTTCAAAACTTTCTAAATCAAGTGTAGATACAACTGAGTCTTCTTCTGATTTTTGTATAAATTTTTTTGAACTTTTCATTTCTTGTGTATTAACACTTTGTTTAATACTTTTATCAACTTTTTTATCATTATTATTGTCCACATGATAAACGTATTTAAGCAAAGAAGACAATCGTTTTCCCATGTTTTTTTATACTGTGTTGAATTAAGTTAAAAACCTGTAAAATAAATATGCTTTAATATTATAGTTTCTTGCAACCTAGTTGAAAGTAAAAATAAATATTCAAAGATACTAATGAGTGTTTAACTTGTTTAAATTTTAGATTTTTTAAAAGTCAAAATATAATTGTAAAGTTTTGTTTTACACTACTTTATACTTATGCTTAATTTTTGATAATTTATATAGCTTAAGGTTTTATAATAAACTTAAGTCTTTCTGTTTTCCTAAATAATACTGTTTAATTCTTATTTTGTTAAACAACTAAATGATGATTTTTTTTTGATAAATAAATAATTTTTTTATAAAATATAAAACGAATGTTTACACAACTCAATGAATATATTGACACTAAATCAATTATGCTTGGAACTAACAAAAATTAAATTAGTAAGTTGCTAATTATCTACAAAAATTTTCAAATTGAAAAATTGGAAAACAATAACGAGAATCAATAATTGATTTTTTATATAATAAAAAGTAAATTAATAAAGCAAAAGTTTTATATATGTGTTTTACTATACTGTATATCAAAAAATATAGAAAAATTTAAGATCTTATTGACAGTTATACTAACTATTAATATATTTATGGATACAGTTTTTACGGTTATAGTGTAGTGTACAACCACAGTAAAATCTATAATTAAATTTAAACTCAACTCTGTACTAAATAATGCTTAAAGGTATTATGTACTCCTTTTAAAAACTAGGCATGACTTTTGGTGTTTAATTTCAAAGTAATGGACATATCAAACACTAGAAAATAAAGAACATCATGTTTTACAAAAAAAAAAAAATTAAAAAGAAGTCATAATAATTACACAAGTATTAAGTCTAATAGGAATACATTATGACAATGTATAATTATTATAAGTATTTATTACTTTTAGTAATAATCATAAAATAAAAGTTTTAAATACTATTTAAAAAAGTAACTTGACAATATGCAATGTAATTACAAATAAGTTCAGTTCTGGAATCTGAAAAGTCTTGACTGGAATATAACTGCAAACACACTCTCGCTGGTTTATAAAGAATCTCTTCAAAATGGAAACATTCTCTTATCAACTTTCTTTCTGGTTGACTGATTTATTTAAACTTTTTTGTTCAACTATATGGAACAGCAGTATAAGTGATATTTTATTAAACTTCTCTTCATGCCATTTTTAAAGAGAATCTCACTCTACCTTTTTTTTTCGAAAAGATTATTATTTTACTCCTCTTTTCCTATTTGCTAGGATAATGGTGAGGAAAAGTAATTTTTATTAAAAAGCAAATATTTAAGTAGGCAGTAGTTTGACAACAAAATGTTTCTTTAAATGATCTAAATTTCTAATATTTTTAAAAACTTAATAGTACTCAAAATTCTCTACGTTTTTTCGCAGAATATTTCTTAAGGGAAGACTTTCAATATTAAGGCAAAAAAATGAAGATAATTATTATAATGGAAATAACTTTTCAAAAAAAATAAACACCATCCAATTGTTATGTTTATGCAAACTTCTATAAAACAAATTCCCAAAAACTTCAGCTTGTTACTGGACTTTGCTGTCTTAGTTACTAATAAGTATTGCTTTTTCTATAATGTTATTAGTATTCGAGGTTTTACATTATTCAAACATGACTTACTGTGACTTGTGACCTACTTGTAATGTAAACTTATGCTTTTCTTTTTTTTAGATATTATTGCTTGCTTTACTTTTATCTTGCTTAACAACTAAACAATGACATGCTTTTAACTAAGTTTAATTTTTTTTAAGTTAAAAAGAATATTTGCATAGTTTTAAAAAATGTATTAGAATTGTCAATACTCTTGTGATTTAGTTGGACTTATATTTTGTCAGTTCTATTTAAACTTTGTAGACTAAGAATTAATCACTTCTAATTTGACTTTGTGGATTTAAAATTTGCAAATTTTGTTTTGACTTCTAGGCTAAAAGTTTGTCAGATCTTAATTGACTTTGTTAACGTAAAATTTTTCAGTTCTATTTAGGTTTTGTCGACTTAAAATGTATTAGTTCTTTAAAGACTTTGTGGACTTACACTGGGACAATGCCCTTTGCTGTTTACAATGTGCTTATTGTACTTTTATCAATATGATCCCTTATTGCCTGATTGTTTTAAAAACCCCTATGACTTTCTAGTTAAACCTTAAGGGCTTTATTAAAATTTCTCTAAATCTACTGATAATTAAATACACTACTAAATGAAAACGTCAGACAAATAAGGATGTGAGATAAAAATGTGGTAAATGAAAATAAAAAGTTATATAAAAAAGTATAAGTTGTTTATGTAAAATACTGTCTTGGTCTTACTAAACTGTTACTTAAAAGAAAGTCCGATTGTTGGTGTGACGGAATTACTCTTTTTTTTTTGCTAACTCAGCATCGTATTTTAATATTTATATTCTTAACCCTAACCCAACTTACCCAAACATATTAAAAATTAATTAAAACATAAAACTTTTATAACTTTTTTATGCTGGCTCAGCAAATATCTGGGGATTCCTTTAACATCAACAGAAGGATTCCCTAAAATACTTTGAGGATGCTGGAATCAGGGGCGCGTTTTTACTGGTTTCCTGTTTCCAGTGAACCTCATGAAAAAAAGAAAAGAAAAAAAAAATCTTAGAATATCATTAAAAACGTTGTATATTAACTTTGTTTTGCTAACTTGATAAACTTTGAATGATGAATGTTGAATTTATAACACTGAAAGATAAAAAAAGTTTCCGTAACAAAGAATGCTCTTTTTCGCCCAGCTGAAACAGATTTTAAATAAAATTTCAATTGTGACGTCATAATAGGCAAAAGTTATAAAGTAGCATTTTCTATCTAGGAAACTTTTTACTATGATGTGCTTAGTTCCCACTAAAAATTGTTAATTAGTGTAAATAACTTTTAATACAGTATTGTTTTTGAACTAGTAAATACAATTTAACTTAAAAAATGTCCAATACAATCACTAAAATTTTATTTCACTTATTTGGTTGTATATAATAATGTTGTGTGAAGTTTTTGGTTTAAACTGGGTTTAAACCGTGAAAAGTACAATTTATAGAGTTTTCAAAATTATCTTTGGACCTGCCAATTTATTCTTTTATCATTTATTGCTATTATAATATTTTTTTAATTAAGTTTTTTTATTTTTGTATATGTGTTAGCCACAAATTTTGTTCTTGATTTTTTAAAATTTCAACTCAGAGAGATTTCATAATCATTATTAGAATTCCTGCACCATCTGGCTAACAATTAGTTATAATTTAAAGATTTTTTATTTAGTTGTAAAAGTCTAGACATTTTTTGGTAATTACATAGGATGAGGTCGCACATCCAAAACTTTTCAAAGAATATTAAATGTAGTAATAAGCAAAAAAATAACTTAAATTTACATTTGCTAGGTATAAAAAATACAAAAAGTAAGAAAACAATAAAATGAAGTTTAAAAAACTTTTTAAAAACATAAATGCATAAATTACAATTTTTTTTAATCTTATCTTACTTTTATTAGCTAATTTTTAGTTACAACTAATCATATTTATTTAATGTACAATGGTTCAATACCTAAGAAAATAAAACAAGTAGTTCTGTACATAATGTTATGATTTAGAATTTCATTTAAATAGTTTTTTTTTGCAAGTAACTTTAAATACTTTTAATACTTTTAATTAGTTTTCTAACTGTGTATTATCTAAATTTAACTTGTTAGTATTCAACTAAAAGTATTTAAAAGTTAATTTTATGCTAAATTTTAGTGTTTAATGTTATTTATTTTAACTAATATTTTAGATACATTAGTTTAACCCAAGTAAAAGAGAATTATATAACTAAAATGAAGATTAAAGAAAAAAATATAAATTAAAACAAACAATAGGTAGGTGATTTATTTTTTTTTAATTTACACCCTTTATAACAAAGCTAATGTCATGATTACCTTAAATATCATGAAAAATACATTCTACTTGGTGTGTAAAAAATATTATGTAAAAGTAATACCAAAAAATTTATTAGTTAATCTGCATAGCTATGTTTTTACAAGTTTTGTTTTTTTTTTCATTAAAAAAAAGTGTTTACTTAGGAAATTTTGATATATAACCTATATGGACTGTAGGTTAGCTCAACAAAGACTCTATATATAAAGTTTATATAAAAGCAGATTCAAACACTGACAAAAATATACAAAGAACTGAAGCTTTATGTACTATTTTAAATTGGTAAAAACTTTTCAACATAAATCAAATCTATAAAGAATATACTTTAAGAGTCTATAAACTTTATTGAAAATTATCTACTTATAATCTAAAACAAAAATCACCAAATAGAAATAATATTGTTTAAAAAGCTCTTTACAATAAAAATAAAAGTGTAATAAAATTCAAGAACAACATCCTCTCTTATATCTCTTCACAGACACTCTATGACTGGTTTTAATCTATTTTATTAACATAAGAAAAAGAAATCTGTTTTCTGATTGAATGATTTTGTATTACAAAAATGGACAAATGATTAAAATGATCGAAAGTTAAATAGCCAAAATTAATCAACAATGTATGTTTAATCTTTGATTTTGAACTCTACTGCTTGAAATTAATATATCAATTAAACTTTTATAAAACTTTGGTGCATCCTAAATATTTTGTGCACCCCTAAATAAGTTCAAAGATTAAATAAAATGGTGCTCACTAGTGTATACGGATAAAGAAATATACAAAAAACAATGTATAGTACCATACCATGTTCAAAAGATAAATTCAGAATTAAGCTTCTTATAAAAGCTTTTAATTAAAACTAAAAAGTTTTGTTTACTTAAAGCGTTTAAAAGTTTTTCGCCACAAAGAACTTAAGTATTAAACAAAAAAACTTATTATTAAACTAATAAGACGGACTAACTTGTTTTTTAAAACTAAATACATATTGCAAATTAAAGTTTATCAATCTTTAATAGTATTTTGTTGTATAAAATAGTTTGCTAGGTTTATTATTGTTTTTAATTGCACAAACTGCATGAGTTAGAGAAATTTTCTTTTATTTAAACTTATTAAGTAAAACTAACCGTTGAATGACCTATTAAAAAATTTAAAAGCTTATTATCTTAATAAATATAACAAAAAAAAAAAACTATTTCAAAAACTAAAGAACAACTAAAAACAACTTGAAATAAATTAAAAAGATTAAGTATAAGTGAAAATATTTTAAGAATTAATTTTTCCTAACTATAAATTATTCTAAGAACTCTTTAACAATTAGATACCGTATAATGAATAACTATATTTACATCATAAAATATGCAACTAAAATACAACACAGTTCTACAATAAAGTTAAGTTTTAAGTCTCTAGTTCTAATACAAAAACTCTATCTCATAATAATAATAATAATAATAACATTGTCTGAGATACTTACGTTCTGGTTGACTGATTCTGTGAAACTCATTAATTACAAAATTAACATTGAAAATTCAAACGATACATTCCACTGCAGTTATATTAACATTAAAAATATAACATATTAAATCTGAAACTAATTTTTTAAAAAAGTAAGAAATTTTCTATTAGTATTTCAAAAAATAAAAACATCAAGTTTTTACATTATATAATTAACTAACTAAAACTTTAATTATGTGACCAAATAATTTATTTTATGTTGGTTTATGTTTATGTCTAAACTACGTGGTCTCCAGTAACTTACTAAATTTACTGTTATACTTACGATTAGTAAATAGTATGCTAACAGTAATAAGTTATAAAGCTTGTTTCCAGATTATGAATAAAACAAACTTTGAATAAATACAATTTACTTTATTAACAATAATAATTCTTAGTTCTGAAGAAAGAAACTATTAAATCACGACACAAATAAAATCTATAAAAAATATGAAGAATCGTAAAGTCATATAAATACCAACATGAACTTCGCGATGTAGACCTTTTCTTGATTCTCAAAACTAGAAATAAACGTTGAAGTTAATCGTAACTTGAAGTGCGGAATAACTAGTTCACTAACTAAGCAACAAACGCGTATTTGAAAGACAAACGCAAATATATACGCATTTAACTTCTAAAAATAAAAAAATGTTTGCTTTTACTAATAAAACTATTTGTTTTTTTAATACTGGAAGCACGTTATGAAAATAGTGAAAAACACTTTACAACATTCGCTTTAAAATAAGAAAATAAATTTTTAACATCATTGCACTATTTTATTTTTACTTTTCAAATTAGTATTTAAAGCCTGGTTTTAAATATTTTAAATCTTTGAAATCCTACCTAATATTAAACTTTTATATAAGTGTTAAATATGCGGGTCAAAAAAAAAGGAAGAAAAAGAAAATGTACTACTTATTATCTCAAAAATTACATAATTTACAAATTTAAGATAGAATCCAACATAAGTATAAAGTAACAGTGATAGTCATTTAGTTGTCTTCCGGCTTCTTGTCTTCCGGCTTCTTGTCGTCAGACTTTTGTCATCGGGCTTCTTGTTCTCGGGATTCTTGTCCTCGGTCTTATTGTTCTCGGGCTTCTTGTCATCGGGCTTATTGTTCTCGGGCTTCTTGTCCTCGGGCTTCTTGTTCTCGAGCTTTTTCTATTCCTGCATTTTTCTTCCGGTTTCTTCTTCTACTGTTGTTTAATTAGCAGGAACGATTTGTTTTAATTCGCTTGTTCTTCTCTAAACTTAAAATTCAAAAGTCCATCGAAGTCACTTGTTGACATGGAACAAATTCAGCTTTTCATTGTCCATCGTTATAGTATTAATTATTATACAAAAATAAGCTGCTCAAAATAAATTTTTAAAATTTTCTTTCAAGAAAGTTCAGTAATAGCTACTATGTTACTATGCCAAAAGAAAAAACTGTCAGTATTTACTTTTAAACCCATTATTTTATGCAAAAAAAAAAAAAAAAATAGCATTTAAAGATCCATTGAATAAAAAATTTAAAGTTAAAACGCATTAAACATTTTAATTTTGTTTTTAACTTAAAAAAACATATTTTCAAAACATCTAAAATTAAAAACTTTGATAAACAAAATAGATAACCTTATCTTTAAAATATTTTACAATACAATTAGTAGTATTTTCATGCAAAAACTTTTATAGGACTCATGTAGAAAGTACTTCTTTTTATAGCAACACAAAACTTTTGCGTAATAGAAATTTATAAAGAGAAAAATTTAGCGAGTGCTTTTTTTCGATCATTAACAGTCAAAACTAAATGGGAGTTGAAAGTACTTTCAATATTTATTACGAGTCGAATTTGAAAGCTTTAAACTTAAACTTGAATATTTTACGAGCAAAAAAATCTGATAATTTAATTTTGTTTTAAAATTAGAGAAAAATGTAGATACTAAAATTTTAATATAAAAATAAAAGGAATATGAAACTTTTCTATTGTATGTTATGTCATAGCTTTTAATTATTAGCTCAATTACAAAACTGTAATTTATAATATATAAAACTTTGTAACACATCATTGATAGTAAAAAATCTAAAAAATTTCAAAATTTAGAAACTTTATCAAGAAAAGAATATAAAACAAATACAGTTAATAGTTTCTTTCTGTTTGACTTCTCTAAAAAATTACCTGAGTTAATAAATATAAAAAACGATTTACATGTTAGTTAAAAGTTACAATTTTTACCATTATTAAATTATGTTTTGATAGTTTTGCAAAAACATTTTTATTTTATCGTCAAAAGGGCTCAATGATAAATGTTAAAAGTTTTAGACCTGCTATTAGTAGTTCTGACTCTTTTCTACTCTGTGTTATAATTTATTTTTTGATAAAAGAATCAAATACTGTCAAATTGTTTTTCTCTTTAGCTAATATGGTGCTAAATACACTAGTTTCTGATTTTGTTGTGATGAATTGTAATCGCCTGAGTCTTGTTTATAACTTTTAAGCTGCACTGTTTGCACCTGATGTTTTTGCTCGCTATCATATTTTATATTGTAACTGATATTTTTCTGCTGTTTTTTCTGATGTTTTTCTTTGCTAAGTTTACCTTGTTTTGCTGTAAAAACAAAAGCTTGCTTTAAGCTCTACTAGCATTTATTTTCTGCTACATGAGGTTACTAGAATGATGGTTTGCATTAAATATTTTTTGTCGTTTTTGGTTGTATTTTGAATTCATATCTACAGCGTACTTAGACCCTTGAACTGTTTTACCATTAGGACCTGTCACGTTTGCGGCTTCTGACATGTTATTTTTACCTACAAAAATATCAAACTAGACTTTTACTATTTGTACGAAAGACCTAAAGAATATAATGAACCAAAGTATCGCTGTTCTGATCGTCACTATGAATAAAACCGTAAGCCTTGCGAACATTAAACCATACTACTTGACCAGTTACTCCAATTGCTATAGTGTTTTTGGTTACCTGAGCTTTTTATTTGGCTGTTTGAAACTCTTTGGTTGTATTAGATGTTTTTGTAGGTAAGTGTTGATGACATGACAAAAACTATGCTATGTTAATATTATTACTACTATTCCCACTGTATGATTTTCTTGGTTTAAAATTATCTCTATCTTGATTATGTTGACGATAAATGTAATTATGATTATTACCATTATCTCTAAAATAAAATTTTGTTGATTATTAGGACGAACTCGCTTGTAGTAATTTTTTATAGATTTATAATGATTTTGCTCATACTGCTGTAGTCTATCGTAATTAACTTGTTTAGGTATTAATGCGTTTTCTTTATATGCATTCCATATTGCTTGTCCTTTTCTTTTAAAAACTTCTAAGTTTTCATCATTATGTTCCCTAATCTTATCTTTAATCGAAAAGGGCATCAAGTATGCAAGAAAAGACTTAATTTTGTCCTGCTCTTGATATTTAGCCCAACTTACGGCTGTTGAAAACATTTTATTAAAAGCTGTACACTCATTCCAAATTGGAAATTTATTTAAAATTCAAGCTAACTGATTGTCCATATTAATAAAAAATTTTTTAAAGAACTGTAGTTTCTTTCACATCGTTCTGCCATTTTATAATAATCTGACAAATCTTCTCTTTATCAAAACCTTATTTAAAGTTTATACTTTTCTGTAATACTAGAAATACCTTCGTTCAACATTTCCTCCTCAAAATATCTTAAAATGTCACGAGGGTTTCCTACAAAGTCTAAACTTTTAAACGTCTTTGCGCCTTTAATGTGTCGTTAAATTTATTAAAACTATTTTGATTACTAGTTTTGCAATCATCGAGAAAAGGTTCGCGTTTTTCTAGTATCGCACGTTCGTAGTTTGGTGATCTAGACTTATTTAATATAGTATTCAAACTTTAAATTTCGTTTAGCAATTTTCGTAACTCTTTTCTGCTTAACTTGTTTTGTTTTCTTAAGTTGTTGTTAAATACTGTTTGACGAACAAAATTCAACATTACCTTTCATCATCTCTGCTTGACGAAAATTATTAAGATTGAGATCGTTATTGTTTTTTGAGTGCATTTCTTGTGTTGACTGCTAAATGATTCCTAAATCAGAAGATACAAGGTTCTTGATAGACACTACGTGGTCTCCACTTTAACCAAATAGGTTATTTTATGCTGGTTTATGTTTATGTCTTAACTACGTGGTCTCCAGTAACTTACTAAACTTACTGCTATTCTTACGATTAGTAAATAGTATGCTAACAGTAATAAGTTACAAAACTATTTCCTAAGTTATTAATAAAACAAACTTTGAATAAATGCAATTTCCTTTATTTTCAATAATAATTCTTAGTTCTGAAGAAAGAAATTATTAAATCACGACACAAATAAAACCTAATAAAAATTAAAACAGTCGTAAAGTCATATAAATACTAACATAAACTCCGCGATGTAGACGTTTTCTTGATTCTCAAAACTAGAAATAAACGTTGAATTTAATCGTAACTTAAAGTGCGGAATAACTAGTTCACCAACTAAGCAACTAACGCGTATTTGAAAGACAAACCCAAATATATACGCATTGAAATGGATATTAACTTCTAAAAATTAAAAAAATGTTTGTTTTTAATAATAAAAGTATTTGATTTTTTAATACTGGAAGCACGTTATGAAAAAAGTGAAAAACACTTTACAACATTCGCTTTATAAAAAAAAAAAGAAATTATAATATCATTAATAATGTCACTGGCTGTTAAAACATACAGCAGTACTAAAACATTCATTTGTTTCAAAATGTTCTACAAGTATAAACAACTTACCCTAGCCAATGTGGAAGGAATAAGTCTATAGATAAAAAAATTAAACTAGTTTTTATTTATTTTTGTAAAAATTTTTTTTATCTGTTTTTAGAAAGTAAATTACGTTTACATTTTGGATCACAATAACTGTAAGAACTTTCTAAACTTTAGAGTCAACCTTCTGATATAGTATATTTGCTACTGTTTTGTTTGACAACAATTTTTGTAACATATACAACTTACCTTCCCAGAACTTAAAAAATGGCTTTTGAAATGTTTGCTTTCAAAAAAAAAGATACTTATAAAAAATCGTTAATAAGTTTTTGTGTTTTTATAAGCAAAGTGAAAACTTTTATTTTCAGTTTCAAGAAATATAAGAAAGTATTTACTTGTTGAAGACTGGCTAACGTTTAATTTTCAGTATTTTAAAATTTTACAAAAATCTACAAAACTCAATTAGTTTAATTTAACTATGCTTAACTTTTTATAAACTCATAATCATCTGATATTTAAACTTTAAAACCGTTTTACCAGGAAAATATTTATTGCCATATCATAAAATTAGAACAAAATTTAAAATTCTAGAGTTTTCTTTTTGTTTTAATATAACAAACAAGTATTCTAAATTTATTTTGAAAACCTTAAACTAGCTTGAGCATGCTTTAACTATATCGAGTTTCTCTAAAAATATTTAACTATCCGAGTTACCTGTGTACCACTTTCCTATATAGTTTTGATAAAAAATTTCTCAAAAGTGTCTTAAACTAGATTGCAACTAATTGAGTGCAAAAAAATATAATCCGATTCAGCCTAAAACAATAAATTAAATGAAACCACTACTAGGAATTTTTGCATAAAATGCATTAAAAGAAGTTTTATATAAAAAAAAGTGACTTTATATAGGAAATTTTTAATTAAAATTAAATAAAATTAAGTACTAAAGTATAACTTTAGATTATAAAAAAACTGTAAATTAGCCTTGAGGTAGCTTAGGATATATCAAAGTTTTAAGTTTAAGTAGAGTAAGTAAAAATACAAGCATTGATTTTTTATCTTACACATAATTGATCAAAAAGTTATAACTTCAATGTCTTAAAAATAATTTAGTATGAAATTCGATTAAAAATTAAATGCATGAAGAGAAAAAAAAAACTAATGACGTCGAAGTATTTTATATTTTTCTTCTCACTCTAGTTACTTTATTTAAGAAACGGAATGAGAAAAATATAACTATAAAAATTGTTAGAACAGCAAAACTAATAAGTTATTAAAATACAGCAAGTAAAAAAGTGTTTTAGTCAATTAAATTCAACTACAATATACTTAGAAACATAACAATTAAGTGTTTAAATTTGTCAAAACTAGTGGTCTAAATGGTTATAGTTACAATAACTATAGCATTTAAAATAAACCGTACTACAAACATAGTTTTGATTTTTGTGATACTTTAGATAGAATAAAACAAATGAGCACGTATATACTAATACTCAATTAAAAAAACTACAATTTTAAAATATTTAATTTGACAAGATACTCAGGAAAATATAATTAAAAAACAATTTAATTCACTAATCATGAAAAGCAATAAAAATTTTATTTTTTTTGGTAAGATTACTTATAATTTAGCAATACTAAATAGCTACTAATAAATTTTACCGAAACGAAATTAAAATCCATTAGACACAAACTTTCATAAGCTAAAATATATTTTTATCGTCAAAACCTAACAATCAGAGAATATAAAATTATACAATAACTTTAAATAATATTTATTTAAACTTGATAACTTGTGCTCAAGTTTTTAAGTCTACTACTACGACAGTCAAAATTTTAGACTACGGTAAATAAAAACACTTTATTAGTTTCTAGAGGTTTATTGAACAACAAAAAGAAATTGAAGATCAAAAATGAAGCGCTATGGAGTTTGTGCACTGATATTATAAAGCAAAAGTATCAAATTAGTACTATAGATAAAACATGTACAAAAATAATTAACAAAATTTGGTCAAAACAAACATTTTCAATTTTGTAAGTTAAAGTTAGTTTTTTTATTTAAACTTGTTAGTAACATGAAATTGAAAAAGTATATTTAAAATAGTTAGTTAAAAAAAGTTTTAGATAATATTTACTAAATTTTTCACTTAATAAGTTTGCTCAACTCCACAAAGAATAACCATGTATTCTTTTTTCAGATTTAAGAAAATAAGTATCAGACCAACTGTTGGTATTTATATTGTATATATAATAGCGGCTACCAGAAATTACAATAACGTTGTTATCGTGAGAGTGATTACAAAATAAATCAATTGACCATGGTATTCCGGAAATACTTGCAATAAAAGTAAACCTTTGTGATATCGAATCATAGACTTCAGATGTTCTAATTGACTCATATTCGAGATCAATTCCACAAATAACAAACAATTTGTTTCCTTTTTTAACAACACCTGGACATCGCCTAGCAACTTGCATATCTGAATGAAATGACCATTTGTCGAGGTAATGGTCATATGACTCAACACTTTTAAAGACTTTATTAGAAATTTGTTTACCTCCTACAACGACGCATTGACCTTGCAAAACTGCACAAGAACATTTACATCTTTTAACGTTCATAGCAGACATTTTCACCCAATTATCTTTGAATGGATCATAAACCCAATTATTGTATCCAAAGTCTCCAAACAAATAAATTTTATTCATAGAAGAACAAATACAAATAAAGCTAGTGTTTATATCTGGTAGAGGATTTAGGTAAGTCCATGTTTTTAATTTTCTACAGTAAACTTCAACAGAGTTAAGATTTTCTTTCTCAGAATCTTTCCCACCGAAACAATATACTTTTGAACCAATTACAGCAGTTTTGCAGTAACTTCTTTGCGCTAACATTTTACTTGTTTCGTTAAATTCCTTTGTCTTTGATTTTCCAAATTCGTATTCTATACCAGTTTGAATTAAATCCTGTTTGTATAAAAACCTTCCTCCGATAAACATTACTTTTTTAGTTTCAAATTCACAACAGTACCAGCGATTTTGAAACTGTTAATTTGCTGCTTTATCTTTACAATTAATTTTACTTTTGATGGCATTATCAACAATACTTTTACAATCAAGACAGTCTTTGCAAAGCTTATTGCTTTTTATAATATCTGTTAATACTTTATTTGTCAGCAAAGGTAGCCTTATTAATTTCAAAAATGTTTTCATTTTTTTACTCCTTTCAATCATATTGTAATTTATCCAATCGACTGCTGCATTAAAAAGTTCTAACTCTGAACTTATTTGCAGTTCTTCACAAGACAATATATCAAATAAATCTTCATACTTTAGTTTGTTAAACGTTGAAATATTTTCATTTAATATATACTGTTGCAGTAAAAAATTGGATAAAAATTTCTTCAAACTTTTCAACTTATAGAGTTTTGTAAGCTTGTAGAAGAAAAAATAGTTTTTCATATTTAGTTTGTCATATATCCGTGACTTATTACGTTTTTTGCCTTTTCACATCCTAAATGACTTGCTGCCTTCAAAAGTGTAGTTATGTTTTCTTCTTTTATCTCTACTTCACCTATAAAATAATTTTAAAAGTTGTTACATCATTGCAGTAGCAAAAAATTACTTAAAATTAAAGGAAAATATTGAAATATTCATTTAAACTTATTTTATAACTCACTGTCAATTGCTATTTTATGTAAAGTTTTAAAACTAGCTTTAGATTTATTAGTAAGAGTAACAACATTATTATTCTTAATAAAATGTTTTAAATCACTCTTTTTTCTAAAATAACTAAAACTACTAATAAGCTTATCTAAGCTTAAACTAGTTTTAAAACTTCTCGAATCAAGTTTAACTAGAACAAAGTTTTCTTTTTGCTTTCGTGGTATTGTTGTTCTATTTTCTTTGGTATGAATTTCTTCAGTACACTCAGCATTGTTTTTATTATTAATAGACTCTTGCACCATGGTATTAAGCTTTAATTTACCTCGTTTTCTAATAAATTGATGTCTTATTTTAAAACACTATAAACTCCTGCAAAGTAAATAAGTAACTTGTACAAAATACAAAACTAGTGAAAGTATATACATTTATTAACAAACTAGAGTAAATTTTAAGAAAATCAACAAAATATTATAACAGTTTTATATATATATATATATATATATATATATATACATATATGCAAATGTATAAAATTGAAAAAACTAGTTTAAAAATATTTTAAACCACTTTATTTATAATCATAAAAGACATCAGTCTTTATTGCAATGAGATAAAACTTACATATTTTGTGAATGATTAAATTTAGCATGGTTTTTGAAAAAAATTATTAAATATTACCAAGTATAAAAAAAAATCCTGAAAGCCAAAGTTGGCCTTAATAATAATACATATTTGTAAAACTTCAAGTTGCCTAATTAGCATTGTACGGTACGGATATTGGTAAATATAATTTATTGGTGCTACTCAACAAAAATACTTTAAACTATCTAGTTTAAACTAAAAGAATATTTAAAGAACTCTAAAACAATAGAACATTGGTCAAACAATAATTTTTATATTTAAAGTAAAGAACATAATACTAGATTTTCATACAGTTATAACTATACAATATTTGTCCAATTATCAGTATTTAGGGCTTATCAACAACAATCACAACAATAAATGTAACTAAAGAGAATTATTAAATATTATGCTTGATTGCACAAATCCAAACATGGTCAATTTTTTTACTTAACTACATATTCAATCTTCTAACTATGAAATTCAAGTTAAAGCAGCAGGTTCATTACAGGCTAAATTTAAGACAATTTTGTTAATAGGTTTCTAGTTAATTTCAACATATATAAAATAATAAACACTTAAAAGTACTTATTTTTATAATTTTTTCAATCTCATTTATTAAGTTTTAGACAAAAATACCAGTTAAAGTATATTAACTTCATACTAAATAAATGCCAAAAAATTAAATAATTTTAGTTTATAAACCCTGACTTTTTAACTCCATTTAAAGTGTCAACCATAGTTTGAAGAGAAAAAGCCAACATCACTAAAAGTAGATTTGGAAAATTTATAATATAACCAGATGCACAAAAACTTCAAATAAGCTTGAGTTTTTTAAAGTAAGCTAGTAATTCATTTACTTATATTTTATCTTTGTACAAGAATTTTTTTGTTCTTGTTACATTATTATAAACTAAGCAAGAACATAACTTTACATTACAAAAATTACAAAAAATTAATTAGCGACCATTTAAAGATTTTTAAACACTTATCACAATTTTCAGTTAAAAAACCAGAATACAAAATATAATAAAACTTTTATTTAAAATATTTTTTTCTCAACCCTGTTTTCTATTGGACTTCTCAACTTTTTCAAAGTAATCTGTAAAATATTTAATGTAGGAATTATCAAAAAATTACTTAAACTAACTTTGGTTAGGTATAAAAAAAGATCAAAAACTAAAAAACAATAATAAAATTAAGTAAAACAAACTTTTTAAAAACATAAATGTGTAGAATAAACTGTTTATTTTTCTATCTTATATTACTATTATCTACTAAATTTTAAAGTAATCTTATCATATTTACTTGAAGTATAATGGTTTAAATCTCGAAAAAAATAAATCAAGTTACTCATGTACAATTAAAGATTAATATAGACTAAATAAAAATAAAGACTCTATATATAAAGTTTATACAAAGAACAGATTCAAGCACTGACAAATATACAAAGAACTGAAATCTTAGGTACTACTTTAAATTGGTACAAACTTTTCATCATGAATCAAATCTATAAGGAATAAACTTTAGGAATGTATGAACTTTATTGAACATTATCTACTTATAATTAAAACTAAATCAACTAAATTGAAATAACATTATTTAAAAAGCACTTTACAATATATACAAAAGTATAATTAAGTTCTAGAACTATATTTTACTCAAATCTCTTCACACACTCTCTATGGCTGGTGTTAATCAATTTAATTAACAATTAAATAAGAAAGCTTGCTTTCTGGTTGAATAACTTTGTATTACGAAAATGGACAAATGATTAAAATGGTCGAAAATTTAAAAAACAAAATTAAACACTTGGGTTTGTTTAAACTTTAACTTTGAACTCTACTGCTTAAAATCAATATACTAATTTAAAAACTTTAATACAACTTTGGTTCATCCTAAAAATTTAGTGTACTTTTTAAATAAGTTCAAATATTGTAAATAAAAAGGTGCGCACTAGTGTACACGGATGAAGAAATTAACAAAAAATAATGTTTAGTATCATACCATGTTCAAAAAATAAATTCAGACTTAAGCTTTCTTTAACGACTTTGAGTTAAAATTAAAAAGTTTGTTTAACTTAAAACGTTGATTAGTTTTCATCATAAAAAACTTAAGTATTAAAAAGTTTGTATTAGTATTATAAAACTAATGAGAAGGACTAACTTTATTTTAAAACTAAACACAAATTGTAAATTATATTGCAAATTAAAGTTTATTAATCTTTAACAGTACTTTGTTGTACAAAATAGTTTGCTAGCTTTTATTGTTTGTAATTGCACAAACTGCATGAGTTTGAGAAATTTTCTTTTGTTTAAATTTAATACGTTTTGATCTGAATTGAGATAAACTAACCGTTAAAAGACCTATAAAAAATGAAAATTTTTTTATTTTAATAAATAATACACTTAAAAAAAAAAAAACTATTTCAAAAATTTAAGTTTTTTTTTAAAAAAACTTGAAATGATTTAAAAAAATTTAGTGTAATTGCAAATATTTTTAAAAATTTAATTTTTTTTTAACTAAAAACTATTCTGAGAACTTTTAAACAATCAGATACCATGTATAAACAACTAAATTTCTATCATAAAACATGCAACTAAAATACTTCACAGTTTTGCAAGTAAGTCAAATTTTAAGTCTCTATGTTTTATAAAAAAAACTCTATCTCATAATAATAATAAAATTGTCTGAGATACTTGCGTTCTGGTTGACTGATTCTGTGAAACTCATTAATTACAAAATTAACATTGAACAATAAAACAATACATTCCACTGCAGTTATATTAAATTTAAAGATATGACATATTAAATCTGAAACTAATTTTTAAAGAAAGTATGAAACTTTCCAATTAGTTTTTCAAATAACAAAAAAAATCAAGTTTTTACATTAAACAAGTTAACATTTAAAACTTTAATTATAAAAAAGCTATCCTAATATAAACTAACTTTAATAATGTCACTGGCTGTTAAAACATACAGCAGTACTAAAACATTCATTTGTTTCAAAATGTTCTACAAGTATAAACAATTTACCCTAGCCAATGTGGAAGGAATAAGTCTATAGATAAAAAAATTAAACTAGTTTTTAACTATTTTTGTAAAGATTATTTGATCTGTTCTTAAGAAGTAAAATACTTTTACTGTTTAGATCACAATAACTATAAGTACTTTCTACACTATAAAGTTCACTCTAACTTTAGAGTCAACCTTCTGATATAGTACACCAGCTACTGTGTTGTTTTTATATTATAATAATTTTTGTAACATATATATACCTTACCTTCCCGGAACTTCAAAAATGGCTTTTGAAAAGTTTACTTTCAAATGGAAGATACATATATAGAATCATTTATAAGTTTTTGTGTTTTTATAAGCCAATGAAAATTTTTACTTTTGGTTTTTAGAGAAAAAAAGTATTTACTTGTTGAAGACTGGCTTAAGTTTACTTTCTAACATTTTAAAACTTTACAAAACTCTACAAAACTCAATTAGTTTAATTTTAACAATGTTTAACTTTTTATAAACTCATAAGAATTGAAAAATATCTGAAAATTAAACTTTAACAAATTTTTATCAGGAAAAATATTTATTGCCATATTATAAAACTAGTACAAAATTTAAAGTTCTAGAGTTTTCTTTTTGTTTTAATCTAACAAACAAGTATTCTAAATTTATTTTGAAAACTTTTAACTAGCTTGAGCATGCTTTAACTATATTGAGTTTTTCTAAAAATTTTCAACTATCTGAGTTACTTGTGTACCATCTTCTTATATAGTTTTAATTAAAAAAATTACAAAAGTGTCTTGAACTAGATTGCAACTAATTAAGTGAAAAAAAGATAACCGGATTCAGCCTAAAATAATAAATTAAATATAACTAGCATTTTGCATAAGATGGAGTAAAAGAAGTTTTATATAAGAAAAAATGGCTTCATATAGAAAAAATTTAATTAAAATTAAATAACATTAAATAGTAAACTATAACTTGAGATTATAAAAAAAAAAACTGTAATTTATCCTGAGATAGTTTAGGATAAATCAAAGATTTTAAGTTTTAGTAGAGTAAGTAAATAAACAAGCATTGAATTTTTTTCTCACACATAATTGATCAGAAAGTTATAACTTCAATGTCTTAAAACTAATATAGGATAAAGTTTCTTTGAAAAATTAAAAGAATAAAGAGAAAAAAATAATGACGTCGAAGTATTTTATGTTTTTCTTTTAACTCTAGTTAATTTATTTCACAAACGGAATGAGAACAGTATAATTATAAAAACTGTTAGAGCAGAAAAACTAAAAAGTTATTAAAATACAGCAAGTAAAATATTATTTGAGTCAACTAAATTTAATTATACTATACTAAGAAACATATTAATCAATTGTTTCAATTTGTCAAAACTAGTTACAATAACTATAATTATAAATATTTAATTGGACAAGATACTCTAGTGAAAATTAGTTAAGAAACAGTTTAATTTACTAATCACATTATACAATGAAAATTTTAGTTTTAATTTTTTTTTTGTAAAATTACTTTTTTTATCATACTAATTGGTTACCTCAGACGTTATTGAAACGAAGCTACAATTTATTGGACAAATAAGTTCTTAATCTAAAATATATTTGTATTGCCTTCAATTTAAATCAATGAAAATTAGAAATATATTAATAAGTTTACAAAATATTTAAGTAAGCTTATTTACTTGGTACTCAAGTTTTCAATTTAGATGCTATGACAATTAAAACTTTAAACTACTGTAAATGAAAACATTTACTAAGTTTCTAGATGTTTATTTAACAATATAAAGAAGTCGACGATCAAAAATGTAGTGCTATCGAGCAGGTGTTAATTTATTAAAAGCATAAGGTATAAAATAAGTAAATAATTAAAAAGTAATCAATATAAACTTAATTGAAACAAACATTTTGAAATACATTAATGGTAGTTAGTTTTTTATTTAAGCTTGTTTGTAACATGAAATTGAAAAGTTTATTTAAAGTAATTAATTAGAAAAAGTCTTGCATAATATTTACTAAAACTTTCACTTAATCAGTTTGCTCAACTCCACACAAGAATTAGCATATATTATTTTTTCAGGTTCAAGAAAATGTTCATCAGACCAACTGTTGGTATTAATATTGTATATGTAATAGCTGCTATCAGAAATTACAATAACGTTGTTATCGTAAGAGTGAGTACAAAATAAATCAATTGACCATGGTATTTCGGAAATACTTGCAATAAAAGTAAACTTTTGTGATATCGAGTCATAAACTTCAGATGTTTTAATTGAGTTATCATCGAGATCAGTTCCACTAATAACAAACATTTTGTTTCCTATTGTAATAACACCTGGACTACTCCTAGCAATTTGCATATCTGAAAGAAATGACCATTTGTCAAGGTAATGGTCATACGACTCTACAGTTTTAAAGATTTTACCAGAAATGTTTTCACCTCCCAAAACAACGCATTGACCTTGCAAAACTGCACAAGAACAGTTATATCTTTTAACGCTTATATTTGATATTTTCACCCAATTATCTTTAAATGGATCATAAACCCAACTAAAAAATCCAAAATCTGCAAAAAAGTAAACTTTGTTCATAAAAGAACAAACACATACAGAATAGGTCTTTATATCTGGTAGAGGAGTTGTATAAGTCCATGTATTTGATTTTCTACAGTAAACTTCAACAGAGTTTAGACTTTTACCCTTAGAATCTTTTCCGCCGAAACAATATACTTTTGAACCAATCACAGCAGTTTTGCAGTAACTTCTTTGTACTAACATTTTACTTGTTTCGATAAGTTTCGTGGCCTTCGGTTTGTCAAATTCGTATTCTGTACTAGTTTGTATTAAATCATCGTTCCTTAAACTATTAAAAAGCTTTCCTCCAATAAACATTACTTTTTTAGTTTCAAATTCACAACTGTAAAAGCGATTTTGAAACTGTAAATTTTCTGATTTGTCTTTACAATCATTTTTACTTTTGATGGCGCTATCAACAATACTGCTACACTCTAGACAGTCTTTGCAAAGCTTATTACTTTTTATGATGTCTGTTAATATTTCAGTGGACAACAAAGGTAACCTTATTAATTTCAAAAAGGTTTTCATGTGTTTACTCCGTTCAACTATTTTGTAATATATCCAATCGACTGCTGCATTAAAAAGTTCCAACTCTGAACTTATTTGAAGTTCATCACAAGACAATATATCACATATATCTTTATATTTTAGTTTGTAAAACGTTGAAGTATCTTCATTTAATATATACTGTTGCAGTAAAAAGTTGCATAAAAACTTATTCAAACTTCTAAACTTATATAGTTTTGTAAGCTTGTAGTAGAATAAGTAGTTTTTCATATTTAGTTTGTCATATATGTGTTGACTTATTACGTTTTTTGCCTTTTCACATCCTAAATGACTTGCTGCCTCCAAAAGTGTAGTTATGTTTTCTTCTCTTATCTCAACTTCACCTATAAATAATTTTAAAAGTTGTTATATCACTACAGTAGCATAAAAATTACTTAGAAATTTAAAGAAAATATTGAAATTTACATTTAAAATTTATTTCATAACTCACTGTCAATTGCAATTTTATGTAAAGTTTTAAAACTAGCTTTAGATATATTAGTAAGAGTGACAACATTTTTATTTCTTACAAAATGTTTTAAATCACTCTTGTTTCTAAAATAACTAAAACTAGTAATAAGCTTATCTAAGCTTAAACTAGTTTTATAACTTCTCGAATCAAGTTTAAGTAGAACAAAGTTTTCTTTTTGCTTTCGTGGTATTGTTGTTCTATTTTCTTTGGTATGAATTTCTTCAGTACACTCAGCATTATTTTTATTATTAATAGACTCTTGCATGATTGTATTAAGCTTTTATTTATTTAGTTTTCTAATAAATTGATGTCTTATTTTAAAACACTATAAACACCTGAAAAGTAAATAAGTAACTTGTACAAAATACCAAACTAGTGAAAGTATATACATTTATTAACAAACTAGAAATAACGAATAGAGTAAATTTTAAGAAAATCAACAAAATATCTTTACATTTACATATATATATGTATATATGGGTATATATACAATCAAAAACACTAGTTTAAAAATAATTTTAACTTCATGAATATTTTAAACCACTTTATTTATAATTATAAAAGACAGCAGTATTTATTGCAAAGAGATAAAACTTACATATTTTGTAAATGATTAAGAATAGCATGGTTTTTGAGAAAAATTATTAATAAATAAAATAAAAAATATTACCAAGTATAAAAAGTATCCTGAAAGCCAAAGTTGGCCTTAATAATAATACATATTTGTAAACTTTAAGCTGGCTAATAAGCATTGTATGGTACGGATGTTTGCAAACTTAATTTATTGGTACTACTCAACAAAAATACTTTAAAACTATCTAGTTTAAACTAAAATAATACTTAAAAAAACTCTAAAACAACAAAGAGTTAGTTTTTATATTTAAACTAAAAAACACACTTGTAAGTTTTACTGCAGTTATAAATATAAAATATTTGTCTAATTCCCAGTATCCAGAGGTTATTAACAACAATCACAATGATAAATAAAGCTAAAGAGAGTTCTTCAATATTATGCTTGATTGCACAAATCGAAATATAGCCATTTTGTTTACTAAAACTACATATACAATCTTCTAAATATGCAATGCAAGTTAAAGCGGCAGGTTCATTACAGGCTAAATTTAAGACAATTTTTTTAATAAGTTTCTAGTTAATTTCAATTAATATATAATTATGAACACTTAAAAGTATTTATTTTCATAATTTTTATCTATCTCATTTATTAAGATTTAGACAAAATATCAGTTAAAGTATATTAACTTCACATATAATAAATGCTAAAAAATAAATAATTTAAGTTTTTAAACCCTGACATTTTAACTCCATTTAAAAAGCCAACCATAGTTTAAAGAAAAAAAGTCAGCATAACTAAAAGTAGATTTAGAAAATTTATAATATAACTTGATGCACAAAAACTTCAAATAAGCTTAAGTTTTTTAAAGTAAGCTAGTAATTCATTTACTTATGTTTTATCTTTGTACAAGAATTAGTTTCTTGTTACTTTAGTATAAACACAGCAAGAACATAACTTTACTTCTTCTTAATTTTTTCAAAGTTATCTGTAAAATATTGAATGAAGTAATTATTACAAAATTACTTAAACTAACTTTTGTTGGGTATAAAAAAGTACGTAAACTAAAAAACAATAATAAAATAGAGAAAAACAAACTTTTTAAAAACATAAATGTGTGAGAATAAACTGTTTATTTTTCTATCTTATATTACTTTTATCTACTAAATTTTAAAATAATCTTATCATATTTACTTGAAGTATAATGGTTTAATACTTAAAAAAATAAATCAAGTTACTCATTTTAAGATTTTCGATTACATTTGAAAACTCTTAACTTATAAGTAACTTTAAATACTTTAATTGCTTTAAATTAGTTTTCTAACTGGGTATTTTATTAAAATTTAGCTTTTTAGAACTCAACTAAAAGTATTTAAAAGTTAAATTTTATGCTAATATTTGTTGTTTACTGTTATTTATTTTACCTAATATTTTAGATACATTAGTTTAAAACCAAGTATAGGAGAGTTAAATAATTAAAGTGAAATATAAAGCAAAAACTATAAATTAAAACAAACAACAGGTAGTTGATATCATTTTTTTTTATTTAAACTTTTTATATCAAAGCTAATGTAATGATTACTTCAAATGTCATGATAACTACATTCTACTTTGTGTGTAAAAATATTATGTAAAAGCAATTCCAAAAAGAAAAAATTAGTTTACCTGCTTAGTTATGTTTTTACAAGTTTTGTTTTTTTTTCATTAAAAAAAAGAGTATACTAAGAAATTTTGATATATAATCTATCTGGACTGTAGTTAAGTTAAATAAAGACTGTATATATAAAGTTTATACAAAGAACAGATTCAAACACTGACATATATACAAAGAACTGAAATCTTAGGTACTACATTAAATTTGTACAAACTTTTCATCATAAATCAAATTTGTAAGGAATAAACTTTAAGAATGTATGAACTTTATTGAACATTATCTACTTATAATTAAAACAAAAATCACTAAATAGAAATAACATTGTTTAACAAAAACTTTACAATAAAATAGAATTACAATTAAATTCTAAAACTACAATTTTACTTAAATCTCTTCACACAGTCTCTATGGCTAGTTTTAGTCTATTTATTCAACATTAGAACAAGAAAGCTTGCTTTCTGGTTGAATAAGTTTGTATTACGAAAATGGACAAATGATTAAAACCATGTTCAAAAAATAAATTCAGACTTAAGCTTTCTTTAACGACTTTGAGTTAAAATTAAAAGGTTTGTTTAACGTTTATTAGTTTTCATCATAAAATCTTAAGCATTAAAATAAACGTTTAAAACTAAACACAAATTGCAAACTTTATTGCAAATTAAAGTTTATTAATCTTTAATAGTACTTTGTTGTATAAAATAGTTTGCTAGCTTTTATTGTTTGTAATTGCACAAACTGCATGAGTTTGAGAAATTTTCTTTTGTTTAAATTTAATACGTTTTGATCTGAATTGAGATAAACTAACCTTTAAAAGACCTATAAAAAATGAAAAGTTTATTATTTTAATAAATAATACACTTTTATAAAAAAACTATTCAAAAATTTAAGTTATTTTTTAAACAACTTGAAATCATTAAAAGAAATTAAGTGTAAGTGCAAATATTTTTAATAATTTAATATTTTTAAAACTAAAAACTATTCTAAGAACTCTTAAACATCTAGATACCGTATAATGAACAACTAAATTTACATCATAAAACATGCAACTAAAATACTTCACAGTTTCGCAAGTAAGTCAAATTTTAAGTCTCTATGTTTTTTAAAAAAACTCTATCTCATAATAATAATAAAATTGTCTGAGATACTTGCGTTCTGGTTGACTGATTCTGTGAAACTCATTAATTACCAGATTAACATTGAACAATCAAACAATACATTTTACTGCAGTTATATTAAATTTAAAGTTATGACATATTAAATCTGAAACTAATTTTTAAAGAAAGTATAAAACTTACCAATTAGTTTTTCAAATAACCAAAAAAATCAAGTTTTTACATTAAACAAGTTAACATTTGAAACTTTAATTATAAAAAAGCTATCCTCATATAAACTAACTTTAATAATGTCACTGGCTGTTAAAACATGTAGCAGTACTAAAACATTCATTTGATTAAAAATGTTCTACAAGTATAAACAATTTACTTTAGCAATCTGGAAGGATTAAAGTCTATAGATAAAATGTTTAAACTAACTTTTCATTAGTTTTTGTAAATATTTTTTGATTTGTTTTTAGATAGTAAATTACTTTTACAATTTAGATCACAACAACTTTAAAAACTTTCTAAACTGTTAAGTTCACTCTAACTTTAGAGTCAATCTTCTGATGTAGTATATTAGCTACTGTGTTGTTTGACTATAATTTTTGTTACATAAACAACTTAGCTTCCCAAAAATTAAAAAAATTGCTTTTAAAAAGTTTGCTTTCAAATAAAAGATACATATATAGAATCATTGACTATAGTTTTTGTGTTTTCATAAGCAAAATGAATTTTATTTTTTGGTTTTGAGAAAAATAAAAAAGTATTTAATTGTTGAAGACTGGCTTATGTTCAATTTTATGTTGAACTCAATTAGTTTAATTTTAACTATGTTTAACTTTTTATAAACTCATAAGAATTGAAAAATATTTAAAATTAAACTTTAACAAGTTTTTATCAGGAAAATATTTATTTTCATATCATAAAACTAGTACAGTATTTAAATTTCTAGAGTTTTCTTATTGTTTTAATCTAACAAACAAGTATTCTAAATTTATTTGAAAACTTTTAACTTTTTTGAGCATGCTTCAACTATATTGAGTTTTTCTAAAAAATTTAAACTATCCGAGTTACCTGTGTACCACCTACTTATATAGTTTTTATTTAAAAAAACATAAAACTGTCTTAAACTGGTTTGCAACTAATTAAGTGCAAAAAAGATAACCGGATTCAGCCTAAAATAATTAATTAAATGAAACCAATACTAGTCTTTTTGAAAAAATGGAGTAAAAGAAGTTTTATATAAAAAATAAGTGACTTCATAAAAGAAAACTTTAATTAAAATTAAATAAAACTAAGTACTAAAATAAAACTTAAGATTATCAAAAAAAAAAACAGTAATTTAGCCTCAGATAGTTTATGATATATCAAAGTTTTTAAGTTTAAAGTAATCTTACGCATACATGATTAGAAAGTTATAACTTTAATGTCTTAAAATTAATGTAGCCTAAAATTCTTTTCAAAAGTTAAATGTATAAAGAGAATAAAAACTAATGACGTCGAAGTGTTTCATATTTTTCTTCTCACTCTAGTAACTTTATTTAACAAACGGAATGAGAAGAATATAGTTTTAAAAACTTTTAGAACAGCAAAATGTATAAGTTATTTTAAAACCAGCAAGTAAAATAGTATTTCAGTCAATTAAATTCAACTACAATATACTAAGAAACATATTCTTCAAACGTTTAAATTTGTCAAAACTAGTGGTCTAAATTGTTATAGTTACAATAATTACAGCAGTTATAATGAACTGTATCACAAACATAGTTTTGATTTTTGTGATACTTTAAATAGAATAAAACAAATGAGCACATATAAACTACTACTGAATAAAAAACTATAACTTTAAAATATCTAATTTAACAATATAATCGAGTGAAATATAACTAAAAAACAATTTAATTCACTAATCCTAAAAAGCAATAACAATTTTAGTTTTTTGTTTTTATAATATTACTTATTTTTTTAGCAATACTAATTAGCTACATATAAATTTTACTGAAACGAAATTACAATCCATTGGACACAAACGTTCATAACATAAAATATATTTTTATCGTCCTAACCTAACAATCAAATATTATAAAAATATAATATAACTTTACATAATATTTAAGTAAACTTGATAACTTGTGCTCAAGTTTTAAAGTCTACTACTACGACAGTCAAAATTTTAAATTACGGTAAATAAAACACTTAATTGGTTTCTAGAGGTTTATTGAACAACAAAAAGAAATTGAAGATCAAAAATGTAGCGCTATGGAGTTGGTGCACTGATAGTTTAAAGCAAAAGTATCAAATAAGTACAATAGATAAAACATGTACGAAAATAATTAACAAAATTTGGTAAAAAACAAACATTTTCAATTTTGTAAGTTAAAGTTAGTTTTTTTATTTAAACTTTTTAATAACATGAAATTGAAAAAGTATATTTAAATTAATTAGTTAGAAAAAGTCTTAGATAAAATTTACTAAAACTTTCACTTAATAAGTTTGCTCAACTCCACACAAGAACAACCATGTATTTTTTTTTCAGGTTCAAGAAAATGTTCATCAGACCAACTGTTTGTATTTATATTGTAAATGTGATATCGAGTATCAAAAGTTACAATAATGTTGTTATCGTAAGAGTGAGTACAAAATAAATTAGTTGACCATGGTATTTCGGAAATACTTGCAATAAAAGTAAACTTTTGTGAGATCGAGTCATAAACTTCAGATGTTTTAATTGAGTTATCATCGAGATCAATTCCACAAATAACAAACAATTTGTTTCCTTTAGTAACAACACCTGGATTACGCCTAGCAACTTGCATATCTGAAAGAAATGACCATTTGTCGAGGTAATGGTCATATGACTCAACAGTTTTAAAGGTTTTACCAGAAAAATTTTCTCCTCCCAAAACAACGCACTGACCTTGCAAAACTACACAAGAACAGTTATATCTTTTAACATTCATATTTGATATTTTCACCCAATTATCTTTAAATGGATCATAAACCCTACCAAAAAATCCAAAATCTGCAAAAAAGTAAATTTTGTTCATAAAAGAACAAATACATACAGAATAGGTGTCTATATCTGGTATAGAAGTTGTATAAGTCCATGTTTTTGATTTTCTACAGTAAACTTCAACAGAGTATATACTTTTACCCTTACAATCTTTCCCACCGAAACAATATACTTTTGAACCAATCACAGCAGTTTTGCAGTCAGTTCTTTGCACTAACATTTTACTTGTATCGCTATAATCCGTAGCCTTCGGTTTGTCAAGTTCGTATTCTGTACTAGTTTGTATTAAATCATCGCTCTTTAAACTATTAAAAAGCTTTCCTCCAATAAACATTACTGTTTTAGTTTCAAATTGACAACTGTAAAAGCGATTTTGAAACTGTAAATTTTCTGATTTGTCTTTACATCTTTATCCAATCGACTGCTGCAATAAAAAGTTCCAGCTCTGAACTTATTTGAAGTTCTTCACAAGACAATATATCAAATAAGTCTTCATATCCTAGTTTAAAAAATGTCGAAGAATCTTCATTAAATAAATACTGTTGCAGTAAAAGGTTGCATAAAAACTTATTCAAACTTTTCAACTCATATAGTTTTGTTAGTTTGTAATAGAAAAAGTAGTTTTTCATAGTTAAATTATCATATATATATTGGTTTATTCTTTTCTTTGCCTTTTCACATCCTAAATAAATTGCTGCTTCCAAAAGTAAAATTAAGTTTTCTTCTTTTATTTGTACTTCGGCTATAAAACATTAAACTTATTATTACAAATCAACTTTATGATGATCTTAAAACTTCTTTTAAAACATAAGCAAACGCTTTAAGTATAAAAGCAAAATATATTTTTAAATTTAGACTTACCTTTAGTTGCTATTTTAAGCAAAGTTTTAAAATCAGCTTTAGATAAATTAGTAATAGTAATTACATTTTTATTTTTATTAAGCTGTTTTAGATTACTTTTAGTTTTCAAGTAAGCAAAACTATCAAAAAGCTTATCTAGGCTTTCATCAGTTTTATAACTATCTGAATCAAATAAAATTGTAACTGAGTTTTCTTTTGAATTCTTCATTTCTTTTTTTATAGTGCTTCCTTTTATATCATTATCAACTTTGTCCCATTGGTAAACGGATTTAAGCATAGAAGACATTTTTTTCCATATGTATTATACTGTTATTCAAAATATTGAAAGTTGTTCAAATTGTAGTTTTTATTCAATAAAAAGGTGATAGAACTTAATAGAATTTAATTTAACTAGTTTTTACTTAAAATCAAGAATTTTTTTTTTTAAATAAAATTAGGATAAAATTCATAAGATGAACAACATTTTAAAATGTACAAATTTTTTTAAAAAAATTATATACATAAGTATAAGACATAATGTTTTAACAATGGGCAGAAAGGGTTGACATTAATTTTATTAAAAATCTGTCCTGAGTAAGTTTAAATTTTCTTGAGTCATCCTGATTTTTTGATATTCTTAAAAAAAAAATAATTTTAACTTTTTAAAATTAATAAAAGTCAACTTTTTTTTACAAACTTTGTTATGCTATCAAATTAAAAACATTAAAAGTAAGTTAAGTAAATATAATTAATAATCTGGAAAAAAATCTTTTGTAAGATTTTGTACAAAGAAATAAAATATCCTTAGTCAGCCTGAGTTTTAAGCATCCAAAGTGTCAACAACCCTTACTGTGTATCAAGCTTATATTGAAAAACCTTGTTAAGTTCAAAACATAAACAAAACAATTTTTTTTATGTGAAAATTCAATAGAACTCTTGAACAATAAGTTTTAGTGTATCATAAAACTATTAATAAAAAATTATGTTATCTAGTTTTTAAATTATTTAAAGGTACTAATTAAAATTATTTTTCAAGAACATATACAACATTATTTTTACATTAAAATTTGCGATTAAAAGTTATTTTATACTAATAGTTTAACTTAGGTTAGAGAAAAGTTACTATTTTAAATTAAATCAAATATTAATAAAAGATATCTAAAAAGTCAAAAAATTAGGTTTTTTTTTAGTTCCTAAATTTAAGATTATTTTATAAAGAATTAAAAACTTTCTGAAAATAGTAAAATTGATATTAAATTATCAAAAACTACAACTTATTTCTTTTTAATAAAATAAGTACATAATAAGTAATAAGTAAAAATAATTAAATAGACTTCCTTTTTAATTTCTAGGTATTTTTTTTATAATAATGATAAATATAAAACATCTTAAATTTGTAGATTAATTTAAATAATTTTCTAAATTGTAAATTTTTAGCTTACCATGTATAAAAAATATAAAAATAACTGTATGTTTAGCATAAACTTTAAAACAGTCCAATAAAACTAAAAAAAATATTTTGTATTTAAAACTGGTCTGAGTTATTCTGATTTTTTCAATATCTCAAAAAAATATTCTACTATCAATTTTTTTAAACCTAAGAATTTTTTTTTTTAATTTATAGATCAATTGTAAAACATTCTTAATTTATATTTATTGAACTTATTTAGTGATAGCTTGTAAAATTGTAAAATGTGATAGCTACAGTTATAAAAAATATTAATTAAGCTTTTCAATAAAGATGGTTATAGTAAACATAATGTTTAAAACATAAAGTTATGTTACTGGTTCATTTATTCTCATTTAGTATCTAAAAAACAGTTTTAATTCTTAAAAAATATTAAAACTACCCAGAAGTTTTTACAAAAAAAACTTAGTTTGCATTAAATATAAAAAATGTTTAATTAGGCAATATTGTCTGTCTTGAGTAATCTAAAATGTTGAATTTAAAAAAACACCCTGAGTATCCTGAGTTTTATTATTATTTTGGGTTTGAGGCAATTATTTTAGTTTAAACAAAAGTTTTCCTTATAAATATACTTTGTCTACATTTATAAATAAACATGTTTATAATATAAAAAATCAACTAATTTTCGAATTATTTACTAAGTTTTAATGTTTAGTACACATATATATAAATATTATAAAGTATTTAGTTAAGAATATTAAATTGCTTTAACTATAAGAAGTAGCAGTTGTTCAACAGAATTTTAAACTTTTCAAAGAAACTGTTTATACCACTGTATGATATTTTTCATCAAAACCAGGGCTAATTAGAGATTTATCAAATAAAAAGAATAAAAGATGTAGAAAATTTCTGCTTCTTAAAGTTACAGTACCCAATTATTAAATGATCTCAATGGTTGAGTTTCATTTAAAATAAATTGATAATGATCAGAGTTAGTAGATGTATATCAAAAAGTTTAAAATTATTAAATTGGTAGTAAATTTATCAAAAACTTCAATAATTTATAACTTAACACTTACTAAAAACGAACTCAATTCTTTACTTTAAATTTCATGAAGTCTAATCAAAAAAATTTTCTCTAAATTAAAAATCTGAAGATTATTAACTAAAACTTTCTAGTGTACTAAAATAACTAAAGTCTTCAAAATAAAATATAACATGAATTCTATTTCAACTTTGTTGACTAAAAATTTGTCAGTTCTAATTTTGACTTAGTGAACTTTAAATTTGGCAATTTTTTGAATTTGTGGACTTAAAATTTGTCAGTTCTATTTTGATTGAGGACCTAAAATTTGTCAGTTCTATTTTGGCTTTGTGAATTAAAAATTTGTTAGTTTTAAAGTGACTTTGTGGACTTACACTGAACAATACCCTTTTATGTTTGCAATTTAAACCCCTACTGTATGTTTATAGATATGACCCCTTATTGCTTGATGGTTTTTTTTACTCCCCATATCTTTCTTGTTAAACTTAAAGGGCTTATAAAAGAGCAAATAGCAAATGTTAGTATTGCTTCTTAAAAATTAAACCGAAGCTCTATTGTGAAATTTTTCTAAATCTGTTGTTATTTGAAATGCACTATGAACTTGAAATGTCAGACACATAAAAATGTCAGATAAAAATGCGATAAAAACTGAATTAAAATAGAAAACTTATATGTGGAAGTAAAAAATTTTTTGGTGAAATACTTTCTTGGTTTTATTTAACTGTTACTTAAACGACTGGTGATTCTTTACTTTGAGGATGCAATGTAGTGTTATTATGTACATCCACACAATAACCACAATTAAATTTAAATTTAATTTAGAACTTAATAACTTTAGAGCGTATTCCATGCTACCAAAAAAAGATTAAGCAGGACTTTTAAGTGGTTATACTTTATTTAAAGAACTTAACTAAAAAAAATAACATCAAGTTTTTGAAAACACTTAAGATGTGGTCAAAACTTTTACAAAAGAATTGAATCTATCAGGAATATAATGTACAACAATACTAAACTCTTAATTAAATTTAAACTTGATTTAAAACTAAATGATACTTAAATATGTTTTGTACTACTTATAAATGCTAGGCATGACTTTTTTGATATTTTCTCTTAACCAAACTAATCTAAGAAAATATCAAACACTAAATGATAAAGAAGATTTTATTTTAGACAATGTTTTAAATGTGGTCAAAACACTGTTAACGAAATATGTACACTATAGATTGGTTTGAAACTTTTTTAGGCAAAAGTAGCTAGCCTTAGTAAGTTAACAAACTAGCCTGAGCTGTATTAAGGAAGCCTGAGTTTTCAAAATAATTGATTTATATAATTGATATGAGCATGGTTGCCACTGATCAAGCTGAGAAAAATTTCCTGACTTTTTTTGACTTTTTCCTGACTTTTTACCAAAATTTTCCTGACTTTTCTAAATCAAACTCTTAAATCAAACTTATTCTGAAATACATAATCTAAACACACTTGAAACTATATTAAGCTTTTAATCTAATTTTAATACAGGTTAAAAACAACAGTTTTTTGCTGAATTCTATCATCAAACTTCCAGTACATCACTTAAACCATCTGTGTATGATTGATGTTTGTAATAAACAGCTCTATCAGCAAAATACTTGTATTATTACCTTATAAACACAGCTTGTCTGAAAAAAGACACAATTTTTAGCATTTTCTAGGATAAATGTACCTAGATAAACAAACGACATACAAGGAACTTTTACAATTAAAACCTTGAATTAATAACGAACTTTCACAACTAAAATCTTAAAACAATAACAAATTTTTACAGTTGAACCTTAAAACAATATAGAACACAATTTTTTAGAATATGTAAACTTTTAAACAATTATGACAAAAGTTAAATTGTTAAAAAGTTTATTACTTAACAATTGTTTAACGCTAGTGCGATAGGTTTTATTATCAAGTTGCAATGGATAAACTTGAAATTAATTATTCATTTAAAGATATCCCAGTACATACAAATCAGTCTTACCTAATTAAAATGTTTGAAATGACCAATAGATTCTTGAACAAAATTAGATGGGCTGCTTTTTGGTACGAAAAAAGAAATGAAGATAATGAAAACAGTGTTCTAGACTTATCAGTTGATAAAAATCCATATAAAAATATATTTCCTACTAAAAGATCAGGACCAATATGCAGTAACCTTTCCCACTTTGAAAATGATTTGTTTCAATTATGTAAAAATATAAAATTCAAAAAGCAAAAGTCAGCTTTTCAAAGTAAGCTTAGAGACTCTATAAAAATCATTAAAGAAAAAGGAATAATTATAATTAAAGCTGACAAAACTGATAACCTTTATTCAATGGATGTGGAAAACTATAAAAAATTGTTATTTGAAACAGTCACTTCAAAATATAAAAAAGCTACAACTGATATTGTTAACAACATCAATAGTGAGGCAGAACTTTTAATTTCTAAGAATAAAATAAAAGGCAAGATCCACAAGATAAGTATTTCAAATGCCTTCATTACACTAAAGGATCATAAAGAAAACTTTCCATACAAGAAATCATGTAGATTAATAAATACATGTAAGTCCAGTTTAGGAATAATTAGTAAAAAAATACTGGATAATATTTTACCGGTGATAAGATCTAAAACAGGGCTGCTTCAGTGGAAAAATTCACTTGAAGTCCTTGAATGGTTTAACAATATTAAAAATAAGAAACTATACGCTTTCATGAAATTTGATGTCGTAGATTTTTACCCTAGCATTTCCAAAGAACTCTTAACAAAGTCTATTGAATTTGCGAGAAAATTTATTGATATTAGTAATGATCAAGTTGAAATTATTTTTCACTCATGTAAAACAATCCTATTTTTCAATAATGAACGCTGGATAAAAAAGAATTCTGCTCATGATCTTTTTGACATCCCAATGGGAAGCTTTCATGGAGCAGAGATTTGTGAACTGGTTGGATTATTTATCCTAAATGAGATTATTAATGATAAGAAGATCGAAATATCCAATTGCGGCCTTTATCGAGATGACGGTTTACTTATAGTAAAAAAACGATCACCAAGATTTATTGATCAACTGAGAAAATCTCTAACGAAAGTATTTCAGCAACATAACTTAAAAGTGACAATTGAAATCAGCACACAGAGGGTGGATTTTTTGGACATAACTATGGACCTGGAAAAAGACGAATACCTTCCATTTAGAAAAGAAAATGCTAAGAATATTTATATGAACTTCAGTTCAAACCGTCCATACCCAATAAAAAAATAAAAAAAGAAATCCCATCAATGATACAAAAAAGGTTATCATCACTATCCAAAACTAAAGACATATTTGACAAGATAAAAGATCCGTATGAAAAAACCTTAGAAAACAGTGGCTTTAAAACAAAACTATTATATGTTCACAGTAATCCTATTGGAAAAAGTAGAAGAAAATTAAGGAAAAAGAAAGTTTTTTACTTCAATCCTCCTTTTAGTAATTCTATAAAGACGAATATAGGGAAAGAATTCCTAAAATTAGTATCCAGACATTTTCCCAAATCAGGCTTTTATGGTTCTATATTTAATAGAAACACAATTAAGATTTCATATTCTTCCATGTCCAACTTGGAAAAAGAATTGTCCAATCACAACCAAAAACTACTTCAAGACTCAAATGATACAACTGAAAAAAACCGCAAATTATGCAATTGTAGATCAAAAAATAATTGTCCAGTTAAAGGTGAATGTCTTACTAAAGGAGTTGTTTACAAAGCAACAGTCATGTATAACAAAAAAGAACATATTTATATTGGTTCAACTGGGAGACAATTTAAAAATAGATTTTACGAACATACACAATCCTTTAATGATGTAAAGAAGAAAGAATGCACAAGATTAAGTAGATTCATTCACAAAATAAAGAATAGTAACCCTGATTGGAGAAATATGATAAAATGGGAAATTGTTCATCGCAGTAACCAAAACAAGCCAAGTAAAATTTGCACCCTATGTAACTTAGAAAGACTCGAAATCGCATTTGCGGATAAAAACAAACTTTTAAACTTGAGATCAGAACTGGTGGGAAAATGTAGACATTTTACAAAATTTTATTTAAAGTCTTAATTTGCTAGATTTAAGTTTAAACTACCTTTGTTTTCATTATATAGTTTTGTTTTTATCGTTTGATTTTTGTTATGATTGTATTTACGTTAATTATAATTTATCTTGCTGAATATTACTAAAATCCAATTAGTTAACTAATCACCTAATCAACTAAATACTTATCTAAAACTATATAAAATGTTTGTCCGTTGCAACTTATTAGTTTGTTTACTTTTACTTGTGATCATCGCACTAGCGTGAAACAATTGTTAAGTAATAAACTTTTTAACAATTTAACTTTTGTCATAATTGTATAAAGGTTCCTTAATTGTGAAGCTCTTTAAAAATTTATTGTTAAAACAACTTCAATATGTAAACTTTGACATAATTAAAATATAAAAAAGCAATTAAATACTGATCTGAAAAAATAACAATGGTTAGTCTGAGTTTGAAAACCCAATACATAAAGTAATAGTTTTCTGTACAAATAATACTAATCTAACACCTTAATACGAAAAATAAACTTACTCTCTACCAGTAATAATCTATTTATCTAACTAAAAAATTAAACTTTAGTCAGACTTAGCATATAAGTTGTAAAACTACCTAGAAGTTAAAAATATCTAATACTAAAAAGTATTTACTTAAAACATCTTTTACTTATATAAATTGTTCACTTAGTTTATTAAAAAACTACCCAAACTATCTAATATAAAATCCTTAAATTAAAAATCAATTAAAAAAGAATAAACTTAAGTAACTGTAAAAAAAGACTTAAAAGGTAAACTTTATATCTGTTGTATAAAATTTGTAACAAATAAATATATTCTTATTTACTTTTTAAACTTAAGTTACTCTACAAAAAATACAAATAATAAGTAAACTTAATCTTGGCATATACCTCTGTTGTAACTTATTTTATAAATTTAAATAACTTTGAAAAAATTATAAAGAAGTATACATATTAACTTGTTACATAAAATACTAAACTAACTGCTTAGTTATAAAAAACTCAACTATTTACTTGAAAAAAAAACACTTTGATTCTAAAATTATGCTAGATAAACTTTTGTGTATAAATCATAGTTTCAATATGGAAGTGTCCTTGCTACAGATCATCAATATTAAAAAGCTTACAAAATCTGCTTGTTTAAGTAGGGTACTTGTTTAATATGTTAATGAAACATTTTTGCAGTTTTTTATTAGATATTTACTAATTTATACCAGATGAAGGCATTGGAAATAAAATTAAATATTTTTGTAAATTTCTAGGAAAATTTTGGAATTTTTTTCTGACTTAAAAGAACTTTTAATTAATTTTTACCATTTGAAGGCTTTGGAAAACAAGGAATTTTGTAAATTTAAACTGACATAATCTGACTTTTTTTTTAAATTTATCAAATTTGCTGACTTTTCCTGACTTTTTTTCAAAGTCCCCCATTTTTTTCTGACTTTTCCTGACTTTTGTCTTTTTTTTTTTAATTTTCCTGACTTTTCCTAATTTCCTGACTTTTCCTGACCGAGTGGCAACCCTGTATGAGCAATAAAAATATATTAATAATCAAGCTTAAACGGTGTTTGAATAGCAATGAAACTAAGTCAAAACACAATTTTAATAAAAAAAATTTAATCTAGATAACATAGTCTAAGACTTAAAAATCGGAAAATATAGCCTAAGTTATTCAATATTTAAAATTAGCCTGAGTTAGTCAGAATGTGTGGCAACCCTGTAAAAACTGTAGTCAAAGTATAATAAACTTATCATTGAAAGATAACTTAACATCATTATCATAATATTGTTGTGTCAAATTTTTGCTTTGAATAAATAAGCATGTCAGTCACTAAACAATTTTCATTCTAAAATGTACTTTTCCACTTATAAAATCATAAAAAAAATTGTGAATACTGAAGTACTTTCCCACTCATAAAATTATAAAAAAAGTAATGCTAAAGTATACTTGTTTCTATATAATATTTCTAAAGTTCTCTTTATATTTTGCCTTCTGAAAAGAAGTGCTAACTCTTAAAAATAAATAAAATTTATGTTTTAAATAAAATTCAGTGATTAAATTATCACAAAAAATAATCACTATGCTAATAACTTAAATTATAAGGATTTTCTCATATTTCAAAATTTTTTCTAGGGATTTTTAAATTTTTTTTAATTCTCTAAGGGTTTATAGGGTAGTGGGAACCCTGACTATAGTTCAAAAAAGATCAGGTTTTTTTTTAAGTAATAGTTCAGTTAGGTAGTTGTGTAGTTTTTAATTAATTAATTTAGAAGTATAATAAACAAACTTATACTAGATTGTTTGTTATATAACAGGTTTGAAAAGTTAAAAATGTTTTTCATATAGAATATTTTTGTTTTAGAGGTTTTGAGTAATGGCCTATATTATTGGCCAATACTACTTGGTACTGTCAAAATGGATGTAAAAATTCTAGAACACAAAAAAAAACTTTTTAAAAGTAATGTAAACTAGAATGTACATTTAACAACAGATCTGCAAAAATTAAACTATTTTAATAAAGAACTGTATTGGTTAAAGCACTTTACATTGTTTTACCAGTGAAAAAAACAGTGTGGATTCACTTAATTTTGTATAATTAAAGGTAACTTAAAATAATAGTTGTGTACATTAAAGTTAGTTGTCTTAGAAATAAAACTGAAATTAATTTTAACGTTTCTTTATTTAAAAAAGTTTATAATGATAATTTACTTTAATCATTGTACCAAAATGTTAGAGAAAATTTTCATTTATTTATGAAAAAACTGTTTCAAGCTTTCAAAAAATTAATATAAAAGTACAATATTTACTATGGTTACAAAAATATTATAACACTCATTTTGTATTAATTTTATTGAAATAGTTCTCATAAACTTTGTAACTAAAAAATAGCTAGATAAAATAGTATTCTGTCAATTATATCAAACTTCAAACATATAGCGAAGAAAAGTATTAATTCATAGTAGTTGTCTGTAAAACTTTTTTCTATGGCAGCTAAAGGCATAGGGGGTAGAGTATGGCATTTATTTTAAATGTTGAACTTGTTTTTTAGACCATCAATTTCACAGGGTTATTACTCAAAAAACTGCCCTGAGTGATTATCAGTAAATATTAACATTAACCTTTACTGTGTGTGTTTGAATTTTAAATGATGTTACAAAGAAAAGTGCATCTTCAGTAAACAAAACAGAAACCGTAGAAAAAAATAACAGGGACTTTTACAATAGAGAATAAAATTAAAACTTTCTAGAAAAATTTAATAATAAAAATGCAGAGTAAAGTAGATACTAAATTGTATTAATAAATTAATTAAATTTATATTATTTTAAAGAGACAAAATTAAAGGTTTGTTTTAAGCTTTAATTTTGAACTCTACTGCTTGAAATAAATATATCAATTAAAAAAAACTTTGATACAGCTTTGGTGCATCCTAAGAAGTTTGTGCACCTCTAAATAAGTTCAAACGTTAAAAAATCATGCGAAATAGTGTACAAGGATGTAGAATTTAATGACAAATAAGGTATAGTATCATACCTTGTTCAAAAACTATATTCAGTTTTTTATTTCAACTTTGAATTAAAAATAAAATTACTTGATGCATTTATTAGTTTTTTCACCATAAAAAACTTAAGTCTAAAAAAAAACATTTGTTATAAAACTAATAAGACGGACTATCTTTTTTGAAACTAAATACATATTTCAAATATTAATGCAAATTGAAGTTTATTGATCTTTAATGGTATTTTGTTGTATAAAATAGTTTGCCAGTTTTATTATTGGTTTTTCATTGCACAAACCGCATGAGTTTGAGAAATTTTCTTTCGTTTAAACTCAATACGTTTTGAATTGAATTGAGATAAAATAACTGTTGAAAGACCTAGAAAAAAATTGAAAAGTTTATTTTTTTAATAAAAAATTAATTAAAAAAAAAACATTATTTCAAAACTAAAGTTACTTTTATAAACAACTTGAAATGATTTAAAAAGATTAAGTATAAGTAAAAATATTTTTAAAGATTTAACTTTTTAAACTATTAATTATTTAAAGAATTTTTAAACAATTAAATACTGTATAATGATAAACTATTTTTACACAATAAAACATGCAAC